>NC_141911.1:45135000-46385000 GCF_057802395.1 Ceratotherium simum simum
ATATACCACAGCTTCTTTATTCATTCGTCCCTTGATGGGCTCTTAGGTTGCTTCCAAGTCTTGGCTATTGTGAATAACGCTGCAATGAACACAGGGGTGCATGTATCTTTATGCATTGGTGTTTTCAAGTTCTTTGGATAAATACCCAGCAGTGGAATAGCTGGATCATATGGTAGTTCTATCCTCGATTTTTTGAGGAATACTCCATACTGTTTTCCATAGTGGCTGCACCAGTTTGCACTCCCACCAGCAGTGTAGGAAAGTTCCCTTCTCTCCACATCCTCTCCAACACATGTTGTTTCCTGTCTTGTTCATTATAGCCATTCTGACGGGTGTGAGGTGATATCTCATTGTAGTTTTAATTTGCATTTCCCTGATAGTTAATGATTTTGAACATCTTTTCATGTGTCTGTTGGCCATCTGTATATCTTCTTTGGAGAAATGTCTGTTCAGGACTTTTGCCCATTTTTTAATTGGCTTGTTAGTTTTTTTGTTGTTGAGATGCATCTGTTCTTTGTGTATTTTGGAGATTAAGCCCTTATCAGATGTATGGTTTGCAAATATCTTCTCCCAATTGTTAGGTTGTCTTTTTGTTTTGTTGATGGTTTCCTTTGCTGTGCAGAAGCTTTTTAGTTTGATGTAGTCCCATTTGTTTATTTTTTCTATTGTTTCTCTTGCCCGGTCAGACATGGTGCTTGAAAATATGTTGCTAAGACCGATGTCGAAGAGTGTATTGCCTATGTTTTCTTCTAGAAGTTTCATAGTTTCAGGTCTTACATTCAAGTCTTTAATCCATTTGGAGTTAATTTTTGTGTATGGAGTAAGGTAAGGGTCTACTTTCATTTTTTTGCATGTGGCTGTCCAGTTTTCCCAACACCATTTGTTGAAGAGACTTTCTTTTCTCCATTGTATGTTCTTGGCTCCTTTGTCAAGGATTAGCTGTCCATAGATGTGTGGGGTTTATTTCTGGGCTTTTGATTCTATTCCATCGATCTGTGTGTCTGTTTTTGTGCCAGTACCATGCTGTTTTAGTTACTATAGCTTTGTAGTATATTTTGAAATCAGGGAGTGTGATACCTCCAGCTTTGTTCTTTTTTCTCAGGATTCCTTTACTTATTCGGGGTCTTTTGCTGTTCCAAATAAATTTTAGGATTCTTTGTTCTATTTCTGTGAAAAATGCTTTTGGAACTATGATAGGGATTGCATTGCATCTATAGATGGCTTTAGGAAGTATGGACATCTTAACTATGTTAATTCTTCCAATCCAAGAGCATGGAATATCTTTCCATTTCTTTGTGTCTTCTTCAATTTCTTGAACCAATGTTTTATGGTTTTCCGTGTCCAGCTCTTTCACCTCTTTGGTTAAGTTTATTCCTAGGTATTTTATTCTTTTTGTTGCAATTGTAAATGGGATAGTATTCTTAATTTCTCTTTCTGCTACTTCATTGTTAGTGTATAGAAATGCAACTGATTTTTGTATGCTGATTTTGTATCCTGCAACTTTACCATATTCGTTTATTACTTCTAAAAGTTTTCTGGTGGATTCTTTAGGGTTTTCTATATATAAAATCATGTCATCTGCAAATAGTGACAGTTTCACTTCTTCCTTTCCAATTTGGATCCCTTTTATTTCTTTCTCTTGCCTGATTGCTCTGGCTAGGACTTCTAGTACTATGTTAAATAGGAGTGGTGACAGTGGGCATCCTTGTCTGGTTCCTATTCTTAGGATAGCTTTCAGCTTTTCACCATTGAGGATGATATTAGCTTTGGGTTTTTCATATATGGTCTTTATTATGTTGAGGTACTTTCCTTCTATCCCCATTTTATTCAAAGTTTTTATCATAAATGGATGCTGTATCTTGTCAAATGCTTTCTCTGCATCTATTGTGATGATCATGTGATTTTTATTCTTCATTTTATTAATGTGGTGTATCATGTTGATTGATTTGCGAATGTTAAACCATCCCTGCATACCTGGAATATATCCCACTTGATCATGGTGTATAATCATTTTAACATATTGTTGTATGTGATTTGCTAGTATTTTGTTGAGGATTTTTGCATTGATGTTCATCAGTGATATTGGCCTGTAGTTTTCTTTTTTTGTGTTGTCCTTGTCTGGTTTTGGTATCAGGGTAATGTCAGCTTCATAGAATGAGTTAGGGAGCTTCCCCCCCTCCTCAATTTTTTGGAAGAGTTTGAGAAGGATAGGTATTAAGTCTTCTTTGAATGTTTGGTAGAATTCACCAGGGAAGCCGTCTGGTCCTGGACTTTTATTTTTGGGGAGGTTTGTGATTACTGTTTCAATCTCCTTACTGGTGATTGGTCTATTCAAATTCTCTACTTCTTCTTGATCCAGTTCTGGAAGGTTGTATGATTCTAAGAATTTATCCATTTCTTCCAGATTGTCGAATTCGTTGGCATATAGCTTTTCATAGTATTCTCTTATAATCTTTTGTATTTCTGAGGTGTCTGTTGTAATTTCTCCTCTTCCATTTCTGATTTTACTTATTTGTGCCTTCTCTCTTTTTTCTTGGTGAGTCTAGCTAAAGGTTTGTCAATTTTGTTGATCTTTTCAAAGAACCAGCTCTTGGTTTTATTAACTTTTTCTATTGTTTTTTTGGTCTCTATTTCATTTATTTCCGCTCTGATTTTTATTATTTCCCTTCTTCTACTGATTTTGGGCTTGGTTTGTTCTTCTTTTTCCAGTTCCTTTAGGTGCATTGTTAGATTGTTTATTTGAGATTTTTCTTGTTTGTTGAGATAGGCCTGTATCGCTATAAACTTCCCTCTTAGAACCGCTTTTGCTGTATCCCATAAATTCTGGCATGGCGTATTTTCATTTTTATTTGTCTCCAGCTATTTTTTGATTTCCT
Source organism: Ceratotherium simum simum (assembly GCF_057802395.1). Classification (NCBI taxonomy): domain Eukaryota; kingdom Metazoa; phylum Chordata; class Mammalia; order Perissodactyla; family Rhinocerotidae; genus Ceratotherium; species Ceratotherium simum. The sequence continues at coordinate 45,137,877 of NC_141911.1, forward strand.
CTTTGATTTCTTCGTTGACCCAGTCATTATTCAGTAGCATTTTGTTTAATCTCCACGTATTTGTGGCTTTTCTGATTTTCTTCCTATAGTTGATTTCTAGTTTCATACCGTTGTGGTCAGAAAAGATGCTTGGTATTATTTCAATCTTCTTAAATTTATGGAGACTTGTTTTGTGGCCTAATATGTGATCAATCCTGGAGAATGTTCCATGTGTATTTGAAAAGAACATGTATTCTTCGGTTTTTGGATGGAATGCTCTGTATATATCTACTAGGTCCATCTGTTCTAGTGTATCATTTAAGGCCAATGTTTCCTTATTAATCTTCTGTTTGGATGATCTATCCATTGGTGTAAGTAGAGTGTTAAAGTCCCCTACTATTATTGTGTTACTGTCTATTTCTGTTTTTATGTCTGTTAATAATTGCTTTATATATTTAGGTGCAGCTACCTTGGGTGTGTAGATATTTACAAGTGTTATATCCTCTTGTTGGATTGTTCCCTTGATCATTATGTAATGCCCTTGTCTCTTTTTACAGTTTTTGTTTTAGAGTCTATTTTGTCTGATATGAGTACTGCTACCCCAGCTTTCTTTTCATTGCCATTTGCGTGGAGTATCTTTTTCCATCCCTTCACTTTCAGTTTGTGAGTGTCTTTAGGTCTCAAGTGTGTCTCTTGTATGCAGCATATATATGGGTCTTGTTTTTTTATCCAATCAGCCACCCTATGCCTTTTAATTGGAGCATTTAGTCCATTGACGTTTAAAGTAGCTATTGATAAGTATGTACTTACTGCCATTTTTTAACTTTTTTTTTTCTCAGTGTTTTAGTAGTCCTTCTCTGTTCCTTTCTTCTTCTATACAGAATTGATGGTCACTTTAGTTTGATCTCTGTCTGAAAGCTGTACTCTTAACTCCCCTCCTCCCTCCTTTTATGTTTTTGATATCATATCTACCCTCTTTTTTGTGCATTTGTATCCATTACCCTCTTATCATGGAAATAGATAATTTTTCCTATTTGTGGTCTTCTCTTTTCCCCTTAAATCAGTCCCTTTAACGTTTCTTGTAGCACTGGTTTCTTGGTGACAAACTCCTTTAATTTTTGCTTGTCTGGGAAATTTTTGATCTCTCCTTCCATTTTGAATGATAACCTTGCTGGGTAGAGTATTCTTGGCTGTAAGTTTTCTCCTTTTAGCACTTTAAATATATCGTGCCATTCTCTTCTAGCCTGTAATGTTTCTGCTGAGAAGTCAGCTGATAGCCTTATGGGGTTTCCTTTGTATGCAACTTGACTTTCTCTTGCAGCTTTTAGGATTCTCTCTTTATCTTTAGTTCTGGACATTTTGATTATGATGTGTCTTGGTGTGGGCCTCTTTGTGTTTATCTTGTTTGGGGCTCTCTGTGCTCCCTGTACCTGGATGTCTGTTTCCTTCCTTAGGTTAGGGAAGTTTTCATTTATTATTTCTTGAAATAGATTCTCTGCCCCTTTGTCTCACTCTTCTCCTTCCGGGACACCTATAACACGGATGTTAGTGCGCTTGATGTTGTCCCAGAGGTCCCTTAGACTGTCCTCACTCTTTTTAATTCTTTTCTCTTTTACCTGTTCAGCTTCGATAATGTCTTCTAGTTTTCCCTCCAGCTCGCAGATCTGTTCTTCTGTATCCTCTATTCTGCTTTTGAGTCCCTCTAGTGAATTTTTTGTTTCCAGTATCGTATTCTTCATTTCTGATTGGTTCTTTTTTTATATCTTCCATTTCTTTGTTGACATTCTCACTGAGTTCATCTATTCTTCTCCCCACATCAGTGAGCATCCTTAACACTCTTAGTTTGAACTCTCTGTCGGGTAGGTTGCTCATTTCTGTTTCACTTAGTTCCTTTTCTGGGGTTTTGTCCTGTTCCCTTACTTGGAATGTATTCCTTTGCCTCTTCCTTTTGCCTCTTTCCCTGTGCTTGTGACTACGTATTAGGTAGGTCAGCTACGTCTCCTGCTCTTGGATAGGTGACCTTATGTAAGTGATGGCTTAGGAGGCCTGTAGAGTGCTTCCCTCAGTTCTCAATGTTCCAGGGGTGACCCCTATGTGGGCTACATGTGTCCTTCTCTTGTGGCCTGTTTGCTGTCCCTGTAGGCACCCTGGGAGGCCGAGTTATGCTCCTGGTCAGCTGTTGTAATGCTCAGCTGCTTGTAGTTGTTGTGGGCCCTTCAGTCTCTTTATCAGGTGTGGGGAGCCCCAGCACAGTTGGCTGCAAGTTCTAATACCACATTTGTGTTGCAGTATTTCTTTTAAGTGAGTAGGCCCCTAGCGTGGCAGGTTGTTAGGCTCAGGGCCTTACAATTGCTATAAGCCTCCATCCTTTAGATCTCTTGTCAGCTCTCTGAGGATTGCAGCTGGGTGGGGCTGGCCTCAGGCACAGGAACACCCAATTGTTTCAGGCTTTGGAAGGTGGGGCAAACCCCCTATGTGGGTCTTTGCGAAGCACAAGTCTTCTGCAGCTGACAAGCCCTGCCGCCCACAGGTCTACACACACAGTCAACACAGTCCTGCCCCGTGTGCGCGCTCTGACCTCCCGAAGCGGACCCAGTCTCTCCACTGTGGGAGCCCCTCACACTCCACCACCGGCCCACACTCTCCACCTGCTCCTTGTGCAAGCCCCGCACCACCGAAGTAGGCTCCATTGCCAGGCTGCAGAGAATCCAGTCACCAATCTAGACAGGCCCACAAGTTGCCTGAGGGCTTGTTGTTGGGTGGGGCCAGTCTCTAGGGTGGGCTGCCCACCGTGGCTGAGCTGGATTAAATCGGTGGTCTAGCGGGTGGGGCAGACCCTGGGCTAGCAGGCCCCAGGGAGAACTCCAATGGCGTCTGTGTCAGCACGCTCACACCAGGCCACAACAATGACCACCGCCAAAGTCCCAGTCCCTGGAGAGGTCTCACCTCTCACGGAGCTGCACACAGGGCCTATCAGGTGAGTCTCTTTTCACCAAAGCACTGTGCACCTTTCTTTCTGGTGATTTTAGGTTGCTTTCTGAAACGGGTGAGTTTGCACGTGGGCCCTTTAAGAACCGGTTTTAATTTCTTTGTGAACCAGCTTTTCTGGGGGTACTCCCCAATGTTTTAGTAGCAGCAAAGTCAGATATTCTGCCACTCATCTTGATTGTGCTGGGTCCACAAAATGCCGACAGCGGGGGCGCTCCCCGCCTCAGGGCCCCGTGCCTCCAGGGAGGGCTGCATACCTGTGCGCTGCTCCCGGCAGCCGTGAAGCGCTGTGCCTTGTGAAGGTGGCGTTTTTCCTCTCCAGAAGGGAATTTCTGCCTCTTCTACCTCAGTTAGGATTGTCCGTTGTTGCAGGAGTTCCTCTTATCCAGTTTTCAGTTCTGTCTCAGGTGTAATTTTTCCACGAGTAGTTGTAAATGGCTGTGTCCGGGGGAGGAGGTGAGTTCAGATTCTGCCTATGCCGCCATCTTGACTTCCTCCTCTAAATATTACTTTTAATAAGCAAACTATAGTTAGCTCTACATTTGAAAATTAAACTTAAGATCCCTTTTATGTTTGGTGTAATTTCCCAAAATTACTGGGCATTGACTTCCATTGGGTAGAAAAATATTTGTAACTGATCTAAAAATTAGCTTGCCATTCATTTTGCATTAGACAAATATTGAGCAGATATTTTGTATCAGATACTGTGCTAGGTATTGAGGATATAGCAAATGACTCAGGAACTTATACATAAAAACTATATTATGTATAAGGAATATAATGAATAATTATATAATGTATGTGTATGTGTATATACATGTGTATATATGTATATAATATGTCTAACCATTATCAGTCAGAATTCATTTGGAAAGGCAGAGTCACTTCGTGTATTATAGAATAAAGAATAAATTATAGGACTAAGTCCTTACACAACTGTGAGAGGAGCTGGGGCAGTGAAGGTCTGGAAGTGGGTATAGATCAGGAAGGAGCCCTTAGTCTGCCTGGAGCCCTGGCATGGGTGAACGAACCAGGCTTTTGGACCACATTGGCTCTTGTGTTGGGGGAGCTCGTGGAGAAGACTCTGAGAAGCTACTGCCTCTGGGGGTCCATAGCTTTGTGTCTGGTTGTGGGCCTGGGGCCACTGCTGGGCAGCAGGGCCAGTGGCCAGGGAGAAGAGCTAGATGCAGAGCAGAGGAAAATGAGGGCAGACCGGGGCACCTTGGGGCACCTTGCCTCTGACCGTGACCATGGCCGTATCTGACAATGCTTATTGTTTTACTGCTGCATTCCAAATTTTTGTACAAGTTCCTTTATTTTGGCCAACTCTAACCTGGAACCATACAGAGAAGGATATTTTGGGAAGCACAGTTTCCATCTTTAATCAACTTGACATTGTACAATCTAGCAAAACAATTACATAAGTGAAGGGTGGCAAAATATGTAAAATCTTTGGCATAAAGATTATTTTGAGCTGAAGGCACTTGACAAACAGCAAATGCAGCGTAAGGCTTCCTCTGAACTCCACTTATTTGCCTAAGGACAGATCTTCCCAAGGGAACGTAATTGTCGTAAATCCCCTTCTCTGAGTTTCATCCGCTAGGGAAGATTGACTCTTACCCCAGGAGAGGAGACTAGAAGTCTACCACACTTTGATTTCTTTGTCACAAACTGACAGACTTTGTCACAAACTACCTTATCTCCCATTTAATCTTCTAAGGGCCCATTCATCTTTCCTAAAAATCATTTACTCTCCCTTAAGTGGCTTACATCTCCACTCCCCTTTCCCTATTAAGACAGAACAGAAGCTCTCAAATATCACCTCTTTTTTGCATGTTCACGTTTTTTCCTGTAATGCTCCCAGGCATGTAATATTAAAAATTAATGAATTTTTGTACCTTTTCTCCTGTTAATCTTCCTGTTGTCAGTTTATTTCATAGAAACAGCTATTGAACATAAGAGGGGAGAGGGAGAGTCTTTCCTCCCCTTTGTAAGGAAACACACACACAATAGTGGCCTTTTTTGATCTATTATAAAACTTGACCGCAATGGCCCCATGAATACATTTACAAATACATGATGATTTCTAAGAAATTTTTTTTCAGTAACTTTTCAGTAATAACTTATCTTAAAGTAACACAAAGTAACAAAAATCCTAACAAATAGGAATTTTTAAAGCCACTGAAAAGTCTAATAGATTTTTGCCTCTCTTGGGTGCGTCACATTTGGCAGAAGATCTTCATCACAAGTGCTTAAAATAGCATATGTAACCCCGTGACAGATACTGTACAATTTCCTCCATTTCAGAGCCTGTGTGGGTGTCAATAGACTTCCCATCAGTTAGAAACTCTCATAAATCACAAGTTCTTTTCTTGTTAGGTGTTCAGTTATTGTTGAGTAAAATCCATTTGGAGAACATACTCATACACCTCTGTTCAACTCTTATGCCCTCTAGAGAACTGGCAACAAATGTTGGTGTTCTCAAATGACAAACAAAAGGTTTTACTTGGCAAGGACTATGGAATTTGAGGCAAAAGCAGTCATCAGGGATTTTCCTTAATGATTGGCTGTCAATTCATGACTACAAAATCCTTGAAATTCTTGGGTAAATAATACTAAAACTAACATATAATTACAACAAAAGGAATCTCAGATGTTTTCATCCACAATTTCTTTTCTTGTATTGAAAAGAGAAGGTCACCTCTTATATTCTGAAAAATTGATTCCAATACTCCCTTCACATTATTTGACGAGAAAAATCTCTAGGTGATGAGGAGTTCAAACTTGAAGGAAGAGAGAACTGGGTTACTATCCATAGCTTTTACTATCTGTGGTCTTGGGTTATTAACCATTATGGGCTTGTTTTCTTTTTTTGCCAAATGGGCACCTTAAAGGATTTTTGTGAGGACAAAATGAGATAAGAAATTCAAGTACTTAGCTAATTGTAAGTACTCCATAAATGTTAATTCCTTTACTATTCTACTCAATACTAAGTTATTTTCTTTATCATGGTAATAATGCAGCTTTTTCTCCTACAGCTATCACTAAGAGGCTTTTGTGGGCATTGATTTTCCTCATAAATATAGACTGAGGCTTCCTATACAGGTAATAATAGCTTTGCCATAAGACTGATGTCTGGCCTTCTCTTCTGCTTTTTGCACTGGAAGAACAAACAGGGGATTGAGGAGGGGCCATAGCTAATAAAGATTATCAGAATAAGAGGTGTTGAAGTAAATTATTAGGCCCAAGATGGAGCTGCTCCTGCCTGGGATGCCATGTCAGCAAACCGAAAATACACATTCCTATAAATGCTCTGCTTGCCCAGAAACGCAGTATATCCAATCCCTAAACACCAAGCCAACTCATAGAGTATGAGTTTCCTATGTGTCTTTCCTTGATCTTTCTAAATAACGTCAGATATGCAGCCCTAGCCCATCACGCTGTTTCCATGTTGCTGCTTCTAACACTGTGAAACTCACTCTTGCTCAAAATCCCTCTGGAAGAGAGCTCCACTGCTTGTGAGGCACCATAATCCCCCAATTCATGGATTATTTTCCCTTGAATAGAGGACATCAACTCGTTACAAAATTGTTTTAGTTTTGTCATTTGACAGAGGCTACTGGAGAGATGGAAAAAAAATCTCTCTCTCTAGTCACATTCTGAAAAATGTTTGACATTTTTTATGGGATGATTGGAATATTGTTTTGCTTAACAGCAGGAAGAAAGTCTAAAGTTAATCTATTCAAATCTCAAACAACCAGCCGTTGGATTGATTCAGTAATGTATAAGTGGAGACAGTTGTCTACTGTCATGGAAAACAGCCAACCATTAATTGACTAGATTTCTCACTAGGCATGTTTAGGCTTTTTTCACTCTAGAAGTGGTTCAAACAACATCTTGATGTTTTCCTCCTATTCTCAAAACCGATAAAAATATTTCTTGACTGAAAATCTCATATGCCTATTAAAAACAAGGGCGCCTACAAAAAAAATACTTGAGTCCTGTAGTACCTCAAAAAAAATATTGTCCTTATGTTTATGCAGACGAATAAAAGTTTCTGGCAAGGATATTTCATTGCCAGATTATTCTTCACAATCCCAGAGGGAACTCTGATGTGAGCCAAACCCCAGATTTAAGTTAGGTCTTCTTGGAAATTATTTAAATAAGATACAGCATAATGTACCACTGAGACTATAATTTACTTTAGTGTTATCTTCTTATCATAGAAGAGTTAAATAGCTTCTGAGTATAGCTTATGAGTTAGGAGAACTTGTCTCTATAGATAATCATTATATTTTATATGGGTGTATATATAAAATTGTAATCACAAATCATACACATTAACATGTCAAATGAATAAAATTTATCTATTTTAACTTTTGCTGGGACCAGAATTAGTTAGAAGTTCCTTAATTGAGATGAAAATCTGTATTAAAATGATTTGAACTGTGGTTTGGCTAAAAGACCTTTGAACAAGGAGTCAGAAGACCTGCGCATGCCGTGTCACCTCTCTGGGCCAAGTAGTCTTGTCTATACAATGAGTGGGACCTTCTGATGGCCTCTTAGGCCCTTTATAGTGTCATGGTAATAGGACACCTTAAGCACAACGACTGGCAGGTATCCTTGCTGATTAGGTTTCCTCAAATTAGAAATGCAGTTCCCACCTTCATATTATTTAATGGATTTTATGATACAAAATCTATTCAAAATCTTCTGTCTAGCCTCTTCTCTCCCACTTAATAATGGTTCACTTGTTAGCCCTTGTGATAGGTACTAGGGCAAAAATAAAAAATCACAAAATAAATGGAGTTGGAAGGGACCGTGACAGATCATCTGGCCCAGCCATCTGCAATTGCAGCGTGTTTCAGTGTTCGCTTGCTCTATAAATAACCAGGAGTATCCAGCCAGGTCTGCCTCACTTTAACACAGCCCAAAGTGCTGGTCAAACTTAGGAACTTTTTCCTTTATTTATCCTTGGAACTCTTTCACTTTACATACTTGGCTGAGGTTTCCAGAAAACCATCTGATTCCAGAATGGAGCCTACAAAGAATAAGTGTAGAAAATTGGGTTTTATAGGCAAGGAAGAATCCAGATAACTTTGCATCAACCTTCTCCATTTCAACCTCTACCTCTGTCTTGAGGGCAGTCCCATCTCTGCCACCACCTTCTGTTTCATCCGCATTTCTTTGGGGTTTAAAGAGATAATGCACAAAGTGTTTAGTACAGTGCTCAGCATGGAGTAGGAGCCCAGGAATGGCCTGGGACAACTTCCACAATGTGAGTCCCTTGTGTCTTGTGTGCTGCTATTTTCTGCACACCTAGAGTCGTGCCTGGCACATAGTCGGTGCTCAGCAAATACTTAGTGAACTTCCTCACTTGTTCAGGTATTCTCCCCTTCTCTCTTCTCTATCTCTGTTTCTCTCTGTCCCCCCACTCTCTGAGCATCCACTTCTCTCTCTCTCTCTCTTTCACTTGAAAAAAATCTAAGTTATTAAGAGAAAAAGGAGTTGATACAGGGGCCCATCTTCACTCACTGGTCATTGACCAGAAAAAAAGAAAATTTTGGTGAGTGTGTTCACTGGATAAGATGAAGGAGCTCCTGGGAGAGATATTTCTCCAGCAACCTCTATGCTTATTTGTGAGCAAGGAGTCCCAGGAAAAAAAAAAAGATCATAAGCTAGTTTACCCCAACCACAAATTCTACCTTGAGATGTTTGGGAGAGGAATGGCTGAGGGGCTCTGATAAGAAGCAGCTGGAGTTTGGCATTTAAACCCCATCTCTAAGTTTCCCCAAAAGACCCTAGTTACCTGGTGGGCACATAGTTGCCTGCAGAAGAGGCCTGCCTGGGTTTTGCTGCACGACAACCCTAGTCCTTGCAATGGTTCCCTCTCTCCTTTATGTTCCTTAAGATCAATATTTTCCTGTCTCTCTTGTCCCAGAGCAGTTCTAATGCACAGTGATTCGCAGGGATCTTCTCAGGAGCATCGAGGCTCTTTTGTGAAGTCTTCTTTCAATTGCAAGAGAATAAGCCATAAAACCCTTATATTGTAGACATTTCTTACCCCATCCAGCTTTCTTCATCTCTACTCCCAACTTGCAACCAACACCTGATCCCATATTAAACTCCTTGCTCTCCCCAAAGCCCCTCCACGCTGTCTCACATTTCTGAGCCTTTGCACATGTCTCGTATTCTGCCTAGAATGCCCTTCCCCTGGCCCTTCTAAGGTGGGTCGAAAAGTGGACCCCCAAAAGATATCCATGTCCTAAACCCTGAACCTGTGAATGTTACTGTCTATGGAAAAAAAAAAGTAAAGGATCTTTGGACATGTGATGAAGCTAAGGATCTTGAAATGGGGATATTATCCTGGATTATCTGGATAGGCCCTCAATGCAATCAGATACATCCTTTTATGAGGGAGGCAGAGGGAGATTTGACCTACATGGAGGAGACGGCACTGTGAAGATGGAGGCAGAGACTGGAGCGATATGGGAAGAAGCCAGGAATGCTAGCAGCCCCCGGAAGCCAAAAGAGGCAAGAACAGCTTCTCCTGAGAGCTTCCACAGGAAGCGCAGCTCAGCCAGCTTTGGCCCAGGGATACTGGTTTCAGACTTCTAGCCTTCAGAATTGGGAGTGAATATATTTCTGTTGCTTTAAGCCACCAACCTTGTAATTTGTTGCAGAAGCCATAAGAAATGAATACATCTTCTTTTATACTAGGCCAGCACCTACTTACTCTTGCTATCTTAGCTCAGGTGTCACCTCCTCCAGGAAGCTCTTCTGTATGCTCCTTTGGTCTGAGTTAGATGGATCTGTTATGTGTTCCCACAGCAGATTGTGGGCTAATTGTAAATGCTGATTGAATACATGATTACACTTGGCTTCTACCATTCTATTAGCCACCCACAATACCAATTGGAATACAATACCACCACATCATACTTTGTTTTCAGCTTCTGATTGGGGAGATGAATCACATGCTCTGTTTTCAGGATTCCTAGGCAAGTTTACACTGCGTCCTTCCTTCCGAGGGGGTGTAGGGTGCAGTGGCCTCCAGTTCTCAGCTAAGGCAGGTCTAATCTCGTGGGCTTGCCTGGTGGGCTCCCAGCAAAGCCCTCCTCCCTACACCTCCACCACCCTCACTGATGAGCACTCTGTTCTCGCTCCCCTTCTTGCCAGTGTCACTGGATCGAGATGTGTGAAGTCTATTCCTAATCTCTCCTCTCATGTGAGGGTCTCAGCCCAGGTTTTTGGCTAATTCCTTCACGTTCTTTAAGGTCTGTGTTTTCCTGCCTCTTGTCTCGGGCATCATTATTGCTGACTCAGGTCGTGGAATTTTGTGCCATGGAATATGATTTGTGTGGGTGGAACAGCCCTATGATGAAGTCAGTGTTCTGTGAAGATTAACCTCACCGTTTTGTTCAGGCCATGTGACGGGGAGAGGGACTGGGTTTCTGAATTCTAGTCAGGAGGTTTTTGCAGGAAACTGGCTGGGAGGATCTGGACAGAGTGATGATGGTGCTGGGAATAGAGTGGGAAGGGATTAAGTCAAAAGACATTCTGTTGTTACTTACATTTCCAGTCCATATCAATCTGAATTTTCTATTTAAGCATAAATGGTAATTGATGTTGAGTTTGCAATTTTTAGGATGTTAGGCCTTCTCACAGCCCACCCGTCCACTCCCCCTTTTGTTTTTCTTCTGGTACTCCTGTCTTAGGTCTGCTTGGTGGTACATCTCTCCAGCTCTACTCCAGGCTCCTTGTCAAACAGCCCCACGAGGGTATCTGTCTATTACCTCCTGAAGCTTCAACCCACTCTTATAGCCTGGAAGAAAGGCTTCGCTGTACTGGCCCTGTTTTGTCTTTCATCCTATCATTTCCAATTAGGTTTGGACCTTTACCTAACTCCCTACACAGAATTGACACCAAACCATGTATTCTATTGACTTTACTGACAGTTCAGGGATAATGGGTGAAAACACCGTGGGAATTAATTTACAACCAACTATGAGACTTGACTGTTCTACATCTCACAGTCCCAATATGGCCTATGGCCTGAACCTCACATTTGACAACACCCCTTTCCACGTTCCAGGGCTCTGAGCAAGCTGCTTTGGAGTATGCCCAATTACCATGCAACTCAGAGAGGGAGAGGAACTCCTCAAACTATTTTCTGGTTCAACTTGGTTGTATATGGGAATGTCCTCTCTCTTCAGGAGAACCCATGCAAGGTCTTGCAGGATAGTGCCCAGCAGGCTAGCACTTGTGACTTCTGGCTTCCTTGCCTTTTGAAAAACCACAGCGTGAGAGCCCGCAACAGTCCAGCGCAGCTCCTCTTTACAATCTCTCCTCTAATGTGAATCGAAGACAAAGCCTACAAGTTTTTATGGCAATCTTTTCAATGTTGGATCTCTACATACTGTAAAAGGCAGTGAGACAACAACACAAAAGAAACAAAAAATTCCTCCAATAACAATACAAGGAATAACAATAACAATACAATGACAAGGGATAATTAGAAATACAGTGCACTGCATCAATCATACAGAACCTGAGCAAATATCCTCTCTGGCCCCATACCTTCCTCTCCCTGCTCCTACCCAAACAAGAGCAGCTCCTAGGCAGAGTCCTATTTGCATTTCTAAACAGCACACTCAACTTGTCTGAAACAGATTTTCTAAAACATAAAACAGGTTGATGGTGACTTCAGAGTTTCCCTGAGGATCAATGGATCAGTCCTTTACATTTGCGTAATTAAAGGACCCATTCCGTTGACTTGTCCCAAAGAACTTGTGTTCCACAGGTGCATTTGTGCATCTACCACTCATGAGGCTTAAAAAGACCTTGAGGCTTTAAAATGACAGTTTTTCTGGCTTCTGCTCATTAAGGCTTCAAAAACTCTGGTATCCAGGCCTAGGTCATAAAATAAACCCTTTCCCATATGTAAGTTCTGGCAGAACATGTGGCTGCCTGATAGAACAGTTAAAATGGAACAAAGATTAAGGTTTTTCAAACCTGGGTAAGTGAGAGAATAGTGTGCACTATTGACAGGCATGTGGTGCTAAGAAGGGAGAATGGTTTTGGGTGATAAGATAAAAACTTGGGGTTTAGATATTGATATCTTTTTTTTTTTTTGCCAACTCCAATTCCCAGATGTGGGATTTGGATGGAGCTCTAACTTTCATTGTTTCCAAATCCAGCAGCAGACACGAAGAGTCATTCAGTGTTTTCCTGTCAATAGAATACAACAAAGTAGCCTTTTCATTTTAGGAAGTAAGAAATTAGTTCCCTTTTTGCAGTTCAGTGTTCCCCTAAACATAGGAGACATTCTGTAAGACTATTTTTTAAAGTCGAATTTTCTCTGAAGTGGGATTTTTCAGAATTTGTAGTTTTCAGAGTAGTCTTGTTTAGGCAAGTTAGCAGATAGTTTTGGTACAATTCAAAAACTATATTAATATGCTCATTAATACAAGGCGAAGACGTGTTAAAAATCATTATCCTTATTGCCCAGTGTTTCTCTAGAATTTGATAATATGAAGCAAGGTCTCACCAATAGCACTCTATTCCATTTTCATCATTATGCTTGATATATGTAGATACTACTTTATCTGCATATATACAGAATCTAATCCATTAATTTTAATTTTTTTGCATTTTTCTTTTAATAAACAGTTGAAATTATGATCTGATTGAGTAATTAAGATAACCTCTTAAATTCTTTTTTTTTCTTCAGTAATCTACTGCAAAAGAAAATGCTGTGTGATGGGAGCTTTCACTAACTGTATGATTTTAAGCAAGCCAGTTAACAATGCTGGGACTAAGTTTTCCAATCCAGAAAACAGGCATAATAATAGTTCTTTTTTTTTTTTTTTACCAGATGAAGTGTGAGAGTAAGCTACTATTTTTTCCTTCTATTTAATAAATTTATACCTCCTTCACTCATTTTTCTTACCCTTACTTTCTGCTTCTGGCAACCACCAATCTGTTCTCTGTATCTAGGAGCTTGTTTTTTTTTTTTTAAGATTCCATATATTAGCGAGATCATTTGGTATTTGTCTTTCTCTGTCTGACTTATTTGCGTTTCCCTGATAATTAACGTTGAGCATCTTTTCATGCACCCCTTGGTCATAATGCATTCGAAGTCCATTCATGTTTTTGCAAATGGCAAGACTTCACTTTTTTTATGGTTGAATATTCCATTGTATTTATATACCACAATTTCTTTATTCATTCATCCATCGATGGACACTTAGGTTGTTTCCATATCTTGGCTATTGTAAACAATGCTGCAAGGAACATGGGAGTGCACATATCTTTTCCAGTTAGTGTTATCTTCTTTGGAAAAATACTCAAAAGTGGAATGGCTGGATCATATAGTAGTTCTATTCTTAATTTTTTGAGGTCTCTCTGTACTGTTTTCCATAGTGGCTGTACCAATTTACATTCCCTACAACAGTGCACAAGAGTTCCCTTTTCTCCACGTCCTCACCAATGCTTGCTGTTTCTTGTCCTTTTACTAATAGCCATTCTAACAGATGTGAGGGGATATCACATGCGGTTTTGATTTGCGTTTCCCTGATGATTAATGATGTTGAGCATCTTTTCATGTACCCCTTGGTCATCTGTATGTCTTTGGAAAAATATCAGTTCAGATTTTCTGCATATTTTTTAAATCAGATTGTTTTTTTGCTATTGAGTTGTATGAGTTCTTTACATATTTTGGATATTAGCCCCTTATCAGGTATATGATTTGCAAATATTTTCTCCTATGTGGTTGGTTGCCTTTTCATCTTGTTGATGGTTTCCTTTGCTGTGCAAAAGCTCTTTAGTATGACGTAGTCCCACATGTTTATTTTTGTTTTGGTGTCAGATTCAAATCATCATCACCAAGACCTATGTCAAGGAGCTTACTGCCTGTTTTCTTCCAGGAATTTTATGTTTTCAGGTCTTACATTCAAATCTTTAATTCATTTTGAGTTAATTTTTGTGTATGGTGTAATATAGTGGTTGATATAATTTTATTTTAATTACTAAAGTGTTTTATTTTTGAAGCTACCCTAGAGGGTTATTTTGTTTTCTCTATTTTGTAGTAAGCAAATATCTATTTCCCACCATTATTAAGATGACTTGCTTTTTCTTATCACTTTTAAAAAAATTTAGTAATAGTGATAATTGTTCTTGATATTTAGTTAGTATACTGCACATTGATTTTCTGTTTGTTAATAAAATGTTTTTCTTTTTCCTAGTTTTTCTTGCTTCTAGACCTTTCTCTTATTTAGATGCAAACAGATACTTAGCTCATTAACAGTAGCCTTTAATCTTTCTGAAATGTATTCCTTGATGTCTTTCTTAATCTTTAAATAAGCTTCCATTTCAATTTCAATATGCTGGAAATGAGTCCCTTTAGCTTATTAATGACTTATTTATCGACACCTATTTTCTTCTGGATTAAAAAAAATAATTATATTGGCATATGCTTGATAAATTTCTAAATAAATCACTTCGATGTTCTTATCCTTCTGTCTTCAATTTAAGGTAATGAAAATTAATCAATCTGCTGTGGGTACACTAAAATGTAACTTTTCCCCACTGGGTCTCAATACCCTTCATGCGTCTGCTACCGAAAATGCAATAATAATTTTTCCTTGTTTAAGAAAAAGTTGGGCAATGACTATTATTGATAGTCTTTTAAAGTATCTGCAATTTTTCAACATCTTCATTCAAACTCACCTGAATTTGTGAGAACTTTAGCTGTTCTTTGAAACACTTTTTTAGGGATTAATAATAAGAGTACTGGGAGAAAATATTTGCCAACAATATATTTGACAAATAACTTGTGTCTAGAATATATATGGAACTCTCAAAACTCAATAGTAAAGAAACAAACAATCCAATTAGAAAATGGGCAAAAGATATGAACAGATATCTCACCAAAGAGAAGATATGGAAGGCAAATAAACACACATATGGAAACTTGTTTAACGCCATTAGCCATTAGGGAAATGCAAATTAAAACCACAATGAGATCTCACCAAACACCTATTAGAACAGCTAAAATTCAAAATAGTGACAATATCAAATGCGGGTAAACATGCGGAGAAACTTGATCAGTGACACATTACTGGTGGGAATATAAACTGATAAAGCCCTTCTGGAAAATAGTCTGGTGATTTCTTATAAAACTAAACATGCACTTAGCATAAGTCCTATGAATTGCACTCTTGACATTTATTCTAGAGAAATGAAAACCTACGTTCATGCAAAAACCTGTACACGAAAGTTTACAGCAGCATTATTTGTAATAGCCTCAAACTGGAAACAACCCAAATGTCCCCCAGTGGGTGAATGGTTAAAAACACAGTGGTATATCCATACAATGGAATACTACTCAGCAACAGAAAGAAACAAACTATTGATACATACAACAACTTGGCTGGGTCTTTTTTTAAGTGGGAAAAAAAAGCCAAGCATAAAAGATAACATACTGTATGATTGCATTTATATAACATTCTTGAAATGATAAAACTATAGAGAGAGAGAACAGTGGTTGCCAGGGAAGATGGGGTTGAGAGGGAGTGTGTGCAAATATAAGGGAACAGTGTGAGGGTGTTCTTCTGTGGTGATGGAACAGGTCTATATCTTGATGGTGGTTGTGGTTACACAAATTTTACAGGAGATCAAATTGCATAGAAACACACACATGCACACACACATACAACCACACACAAAGTCATATAAACACTAATGAAAACTAAGTTCTGTAGTCTAGTTAACAGTATTGTTCCAATGTAAACTTTCTAGTTTTGATAATGTGTTACAGTTATAAGATCTCACCATTAGGGAACCTAGGGAGAGGGATCAAGGAACTCTGTGTACTGTTTCTATACACTATTTTTGTAACTTCTTGTGAATCTACAATCATTTCAAGATAAAAAGTTAAAAAATAAGTGCTAGATAAAATATTAGCTAGCCATTTCAATAGTATGCTGCATACAAAATTCTTTAGCATAGTAGTTGCTAAAGGAAATTCATAAAATAGAATAATTTTCACTATGTCTGCCTTAAATCACAAGACAGGATTACTTATGCATTTACAGTGGCTTAATAGGATGGAATAAAACTGTCAATCAAAATATATTAGACTTTCATAATATCTTTGCCTTGTCACATGAAGTAGTACCATATTTTCAGCGTCTGTCCTCTTGGGAGGAAGGGAAAAAGTGTAGGAGCAGGGTTTAATGAAGAAGGAAGTTGTTACTTGATAGACCCATGGATTAGTAGGAAGTTTATCTAATCTTCTGGATAATAAGGAGTCTGTTAGTTAAGGAAATTAGTGCTACCTGCTACAACAGGTAAACTCATGAACTCTCAGTGGCTTACCATAGTAAAAGTGGTATCCTGTAGGATGTTTTTAGGGGACAGTCCTAGAATTAGCTTTCATCACTTCTACCAACATGCCAGAACCTTGTCACCTGGCAACCTAACCTCAAAAGAGGCTACAAAATGTGAAGGAACACATGAATATTTTGTGAGCACTAATGGTATCTGCCATAAAGAGGATGGTCTTCGATATATTTGTGATAGGGATAGTGAGGTAATCACTGAAAATTGTCTTTATACTTGCACTAAAGTATGTTACTTTAAAAACTTAAATGTAATGCTATTGACTAAGTATATGGTCAATTATTACCTCACATTTTCTTTCTGCTGCAATTGAAATGCTGCTTTTTCCCTTATAAATTGAGAGTCTCATTGAGAGACTAATCTGTGTCAGGGTTTTTTTTTTTTTTTTTTTTCCTGAGGAAGATCCGCCCTGAGCTAACATCTGCACCAATCTTCCTCTATTTTGTATGTGGGTGGCTGCCACAACATGGCTGATGAGTGGTGTAGGTCTACACCTGGGATCTGAACCCACGAACCCAGTCACTGAAGCAGAGCACACTGAACTTAACCACTATACCACCAGGCCAGCCCTTGTGTCAAGGTTTTTTTAAAAAAATACATAATCTAATCTTAAAGCATAACCCATAGCCTTGTGTAGTCAGTAGTCACCTGGCTAGTCTCTCCTGCTGCTCCTTGCCTACTATGAGTAAATTAGGATAGAAATTTAGAGTTATAAAGGACTTAAAGTTCACCTAGACCAAACTCTCAGTTAATATTTAGTGATTCGCTTAATATCAGTGAGGGTTCCAGAACCTAGTTTTGTTGCTTCTAAGCCCAGTGCTTCTTCCATTTCCCACATAGTCTTGCAAACACCATAATGCATGTGGATGAGTGCATAAAGCCAAATAATTCTACACTCTCCTCTGAAAGCGAGGTGACACAGGCAGCTAACCTTGGGGACAGAGTTGGGGCTAGAGTAGGTTCAAGAATTTTCCTCCAGGCCATCATCACCCTTGGAGTCTTCTTCATGTCTACATTGGTCCTGGAAATTTAAGGGAACCTCTGGGTGACTAGGAATTGTGGGGCATTGTGTGGCCTACAAGGTGAACTAAGAAGAGACCAACTGAGGCCCCTCTGCTCTTTCTGTTGCCATTCTTTGGATTACTGCTGTCCCCAAAGTGAATGATGAGTAGACGAAGGAAATTAGCAATGCAGCTAAGGATATACAGCTATTAGGTAGAGAAAGTACATGCAGTACTGATGATAATCCTTTACAAACTGGATCCTCTCTCTATTTCCCATTCTAGTAAAGACAGCAGTGAGCTGCTAAAGGTTTAACAATTGGCTTTTCAGAAAAAAATACACATTTCTTATACATTTTACTATAGCCAATTGATTCTCATAGAATGTTTTGTTGATGGTTGACAAACTCTTGTATTTGTAGCCAATCTATGGTTGCAATTGATGATCAAGCATAGGGATAGTTGATGAATAGTCCAACATGAATGTTGGTTACTATTTTTATTTGCTTTAATGAGTAAGATGAAAGTGAAACAAGAAAGATGTGTGTTGGAACTTCACTCATTTGTCAATAACATAGTAACTTTGCTGAATAGATGAAGGTTTTTGAATACTGGAAGAATATTTCCCCAACTTTTATATTTTCACAATGTAACAGACACAACCACATACTTGTAAGTTTAATCTACAATATTAACATTTTCTCTATCATGTTCTTAGGTCTAGACAAGCAACAAAACAATACATTGAGCTCTGATTTTTAGCATTTTCCATTTTCTGTGGTGTGAATACTCCTATTATGGCTGATTTCAAGCTACCAGTGTGACATCTCTGAATGCACATGTGGGAAGAGATCTGCAGTAGCACACCATTGCATAGTATTTATACCATACACATACAACAGATGTAAATAACCTGAAGAACCTCAGTACACTAAAATGCAGTAAACCAATCAGTGTTGAGTATGTATTATTTTTGTTTTTGATATAAATTATTTGATTGTAAGTTTGAATAATTACTTTTCAATAATGGCTATGTTTAGCAACCAGCTCACTGAATCCCTGGAAATTTAACAGTTGCCTCTCCTGAGCCAGCGTGAGCCAGCTCCAGCACACGGCTAAATATGGCGACTCCCTCTTTCCCATTGTTCATGCCAAAAACCTCAGACTCATCCTTTACTCTTCTTCTTTTTGTATATTCCAGACCCAGTCCATCAGCAAATCTTGCTGACTTAGTGCTTTGCCTTTCTACGCTATAGAGAAAATAAAAGAAATTAGAAGAAAACTTGCACACACTCCAACCACTACATTAATTTATACCAGTATCTGTACCTATATACTTGACTGTCCTTCCTGTTAAAACAGAATGATAGATGAACAATTCATGCTCCTATCTAAAGCTAACTCTTTCACTTGTGGAATAGATTGCAGTCCTTCTCAACCACTCAAGGGCATTATTCCAGCAATCCTTCTCATCTCCTAAATCTACTGAATCATTCCCTCCAACATAGTAACATGCTGTTAATTTTAACATCTTAAACATTAGTTTTCCTGATTTCACTCCCTTGCCAGCTTCTGCCCATTTCTTTCTTCCACTTTGGAGTGATAATTCTTGAAAGAAGTGTCTACATTCACTGTCTTGAATTTCATTTTCCCATTATTTTGTGACTCTACTTCCTACTTCACTGCTTGCTCTTTCTCAGTCTCCTTTGCTGGTTCCCTCTCTTCTTCCCAATCTTTTAATATTGGGGTGCCCCACAGCTCGGTGCTTGCCCTTTTCTCTATCGACATTCATTCCCTTGCTCATCTCATACAGTCTCAACACTTTAAACACCATCTATATTCCAAGACTCTATATTTATATCTCCAGCACAGACCTCTAGTCTGATCTCCAAACAAAACTCGACCCCACCTCCGCTTGAATGTCTAAGAGACACTCCAAACTCGAGTCCAAAACTGAACTCGGGATCTTCTTTTCCAGATTTGTTCCTTTTCATCCTTCCAGTTTCTCAGCAACTTAATTCTTTCAGTTTCTCGAGACCAAAACCTTGGAGCCATTCTGGACTCCTCCATCTCATACCCTACGTCCAATCTTTTAGGAAATTTTGTTTCTCCACATGTAACATATGTCTAAAATCTGACCACTTTTTACTACTTCATCTGCTATCACGCTGATCTGAACTACCATCGTTTCTCATCTGCATTACTGTAATAGTTTTCAAACTTTTCAAACTGGTTGGATGTTTGCCTTCCTATAGTTGATTTTCTACACAGCATGACCCTGTTAAACATAATCAGATGTGGCTCTTCTGTTGAAATCCCTGCAATAGTTCCCATTTCACTCAGTAAAAGTCAAAGCACTTCAATGGCCTACAAAGCCCTATAATATCTGCCCCTCAATGTGGTTCCCCTTCATCTCCAACTTTCTCCTTTGCTTGTGCTACTCTTGGAACATAGTGGGCACACTCCCATCATAGGGTCTTTTGCTAGCTGATCCCAAAGAGCCTCATTCCCCAGGAATTCTCTTCATCAACTCCCTTATCTCCTTTAAGTATTTCAGACACCTCACCTTCTCAACGAAGCCCATCTTGACCACCCCATGTAATCATGTAATTTGAGCTCTGCACCTTCCTCAGGTCCCTTTTCCAGCTTCTGCTTTTTTCTCCATAGCACCAATAAACTTCAACATACTAACTAATCGGCTTATTATTATCTTTATTGTCCGGTATCTGCTTCACCCATGTAAGCACCTTTCCATGCTATAGAGAAAATATAATAATAATTTACATTTTCTGAGAGTAATAATTTTTCTGTTCTTTTTTTCCTGATGTAGTGTCAGATTCTATAATAATAAATCCCCAATAAATATTTGCTGTATTCAGGACTGGCTACATAATTTGTGGGTCCAGTGCAAAGTGAAAACTCGAGTCCCCTTGTTCAAAAATTACTATGAGTTTCAAGATGGCCACAGTAGAGCATCAAACCAAGCATGGGGCCCTTCTAAGCATAAAGCCCTGTGCTCTTGCATGGGCTACCTGCCCATGAAACCAGCTCCAGTTGAATGAACGAATGAGCAGGGGATTTACTTTCAAAGTACCCACATAATCTGACAACGTTCATCACCTCTACTACTACCAACTTGGTACAAGCTATCATCATTTCTTGCCCAAATATTGCAAAAGCTTCCTAATTGGTTTCTTTGTGTCTATACTTTTTTATACTGCAGGGGTTCTCATTTATATAGACTCTAATTTAAATCCTTCCTCTAAAATTTTGCAAGGTGATGGCCCTGAGATAGGCTTACATGATCTGGTTGCTGCTGCCTTCTCTGATTGTATCTCCTACTCCCACCCCCTTCACTCACTTGCTCTTACCACCCTGACCTTGAGTTTTCTCTGCCTGGAATGCTCATCTCCCAAGGCTTTCACCTCCTACAGGTCTTTGCTCTACTTTTACCTTCTTAATGAAGATTTCCTTGACTGTATATATAAAATTGCAATTTACTCTTTACCCTGAATTCCTTAGTCCACTTCCCTACTTTATTTCCTCTAGGTCATTTATCATTATAAAGCACTGTGTATTTCATTTATCTATTTCACCTCTCTATGAAGGCAGAGACCTTTTTCTGTCTTTTCCACCATTGTATCCTTGCATCTAAAAAAGTGCCTAACACATAGTAGGCATGCAACATGTGTTTGTTGAATAGATCAGTGAATAAATAAGTGAATGCACACCCAGAACAAAAATCTTCTCATGAAGCAGAACTGCTGGAGAAGACAGATAATGACATGAACTAAAAAATATTAGAGCCTAAGGGAGATCCAGTTACTGCATAAAAGACACATTTGATCTAAGACAAACAAGCAAACAAACCGTGATCTCTCAATTAAAAATTTGGTAGATAAATTAAAAGGAAAAATTTTGAGACCAGAATTGGAGACCTGGAAGATCAAATGAAGAAATAATCTGAATACCAGAGTAAAAATATAAAGAGCTGGAAATCATGAGAGAAAATATAACAGACACATTTGTATTTCCCAACAAGCAAATTATAAGATTTCAGAAGGAGGGGGGAAAAAAAAAACCACCAACAGATGGAAGGGAGATAAACAATAGATTAAAATTTCCCTGATCTGAAAAGAGATTGAGTCTGTAAATTAAAGGAGCTCACAAAGTTAAAAACAAAACCTATACGCCATATCCTGGGAATATTCCTGAACTCCAAGAATAAAGAGAATGTGTTTTAATCTTCTAGGTAGAAAGAACAAGTTACTTCTAAAATAAGAAAGAAGCAGACTGACATCAGACTTCTCATTTGCAAACTGGAAGCTGAAAAACATGAGATTCCTGAGGGAAAATCATCTCTCAAGATGAAAGACATCTATTCATATACAGAGATGGGTTTAGAAAATGTGCTATCCACTTGCCTCATCTAAGGAAAAGATTGCAGGAAGAATGCTACTCAGACAGCCAATAAATAGAAGAGAAACTTTAATATAGGGGAAGATGAAGAGGCACGTGGTGGTCAATGAAATTTGCAATATATATAGTTAAATTGAATACAACAGGATACCTGAAAATAAGTTATAAAACAAAAATTATTGAAAACAGGAGTCACGTTGCAATGGAATCAACAGTAGTCTAAAATTACAGTACTAAATTAAGCAAAGCTTAGGAATTTGTTAGGTATGGTGAGAGAGGTGAGGTAAAATCAATCTAAAGATTTCATCTGGTTGGGAGAGTAAGGAACTCAAAGTATTCTGAAGGTCTAGTCTAATTGGGTTAGAATGGGAAGCAGTTGGGACATAGAATTTCTCATTGGTGAAAATAAGTGCTATAATATGAGTTTTAGGAAAGGAAAGTTGCCACTATTAGAAGTAAAAAGCAGAGTAAAATTCCAAATAAAAAGAAAACAATGAATGAATACCAACTTCATTAAACTAGCCCAAATTAGAGAAAGGAAAGAAACAACACAGTTAAATGAATACTGAATGTCATGGAAAAAAGAAAACTTAGTAAATTAAATGTGAATAGGCTGTCAAAGATTGTTGTAACAGGTTAAAACAAAATACAAAAATATATTGTTTAGAAGAAGCACTTAAAACAGAATGATAGAAAAAATGTTTGAAAGTGTAAGTTGGATAAAGGAAAAAGCAACCAGAAAGCAATAGTGGCAATGTTTATATTATACTATAATTAATAAAACTAAAGTTGAAAACATTTAACAAGATAAAAAACATTAACAGGATAAATGGGGATATTATGCAATTATGGAAGGCAAAATTTATGAGTAAATTATAAACCTGTATGTATTAAGCATCAGAACATTAAAATAAATAACGAAAAAACTCTTAGAAATACAAGGAAAACTTGATAAATACACAAGCATAATGGGAAATTTTCATACACATCATCCAAATCGGCTGAATCTAGCAGCCCCAAAGTAAGCAAGAAAATATAAAATGGAAATAATATGACCAATAAATTTTTACCTTTTTTCCCTATCTCTCTGTATTAGACTGCTAAGATTGCCATAACAAAATACCACTGGGTGGCTTAAACAACAGAAATTTATTTTTTCAAAGTTCTAGAGGCTGGAAGTCCAAGATTAAGATGTCGGCAAGTCCAGGGGCCTCTCTCCTTGTTGCAGAGGACTGCCTCCACGGCCTTGTCTCTGTTCGTGTGTGTGTGTGTGTGTGTGTGTGTGTGTATGTGTGTGTGTGCGCGCTCCTGGTATGTCTTCTTCTTCTTATAAGGACATTAATCCTATTGAACTAGAGTCCCACCCTTGTGACCTCGTTTAACCTTAGTTACCTTCTTAAAAGCCTTATTTCCAAATCCAGTTACATTGAGGATTAGGGCTTTAACCTGTGAATTTTGGGGGGACAAAATTCAGTCCATAACACACTCACACTTTAAATCCACAAATGGAATATCTACATTTTTATTTTCATGGAATATTTATAAATATTGATTGTGTACTTGACTACAAAGAAAACTTTAACAAATTCAAAGGTAAAAAAAATAGAGAGCCAAAATTTTAATGATAATTCAATTAAAAAAAAAATAAGATGACCAGAGTATCACCTACTTGAAAATTAAGATATATTTCCATGATTAATCTGAATCAAAAAAGAAATTCAAACTGATATTATAAACTGTCTTGAAATAAAGGTATCACTTTATATAAAAATCTATTTGCAGTTAAAGCTATGTTAAGAGGAAGACATATCACACTGAATGCCATCATTATTAAAGAAGAACATGCAAAATAAAGGAATTTGACATATAGCTTTAGAAATTAGAAAAAGGAGCAATGAAATTAACCAAAAGATATTAGGTAGAAACATAGTAAAGATAGAAGTTGAAATTGATGCAGAAACAACAACAAAAAGAGTGGAAAGTAAAATAAATCCGAGGGCTCATTCTTTGAAAAGACTGACAAAATACATAGAATCTTCCATAAGCCTCATGAAGAGTAAGAGAGAAAACAGAGTGGATAAAGCACCGAAGTGGAAGAGCTTTAAAAATTATAAAATAATACTTAGTGATGCTCTTTGGTAATAAATTTGCAAATCTAGACAAAATGGATGTTTTCAATCAAAAGGTATGTTATGCCAAAGAATAAAAACTTTGAATAGACACATTGCCATAGAAGGGATTGTTAGGACAATTAAAGATCCACAATTGTGGTATATGTACACAGTGGAATACTACTCAGCCATAAGAAACGATGAAATCCAGCCATTTGTGACAACAGGGATGGACATTGAGGGTATTATGCAAAGTGAAATAAGTCAGAGGGAGAAGGTCCAATACCGTATGATCTCAGTCATTAAGTAGTAGATAATAACAACAACAAACAAACACATAGAGACAGAGATTGGATTGGTGGTTACCAGAGGGGGAGGGGGGAGGGAGGAGGGCAAAAGGGATAATTAGGCACATGTGTGTGGTGATAGGTTGTAATTAGTATTTGGGTGGTGAATGTGATGTAATCTATGCAGAAATAGAAGTATAATGATGTACACCTGAAATTTATGCAATGCTATAAACCAATGTTACTGCAATAAACAAAAAATTAAAAAAAAAACAAAACTGGCACCTGGGTCCAGATGGTTTCACAGCTGAGTTTCTACCCAACCTTTAAAGAACAGATTATTCCAATGTTATTTAAACTATTCCAGACTTCAGAATTAGTTTAGAATTAGAAAGTTCCTCAATTAATTTTATGTAAATAGATTAACATTAATAGCAAAACCTGATCAATATAATACAAAAATAACCTCCTAACCAAAGACTATTATCACTGATGAATATAGATGCAAACATACTAAATGAAATAAGCAAATTCAATTCAGTAGTGTATCAAAATAATATACCCTTGACCAATTATAGTTTATTCCGTGAAGAAAAAATAGTTAAATATCAGGAAATCTATCAACGTAATCACTTCGTAGAATATAAAGTCTCCTAGATGTTAACCTACATGAGGGAAAGAATTTTGCATGTTCACTTCACTGCTATATCCCTAGTGCCTAGAACAACACCTATCATACACTGTCTGCTCAATAAGTATTTGTTGAACGAATGGATTATGTTAATTAAATCAGAGGAAAGCCTAGTATATAATCATATCCAGAGGCACGTGGTAAATGTTATCAACCAACTCTCAAAAAGAAAAAAAAGCTCTAATTTGTTGCATTTGCTGATTTCTATGGTGCAAATACTTCCACCATGGCCATTTGAAAGCAGTTCAGCATTAGCCAACATGATACCACTGAATGGAGATGGGAAGGGATTTGTACAGTTGGGTCTGCACAGCCTGGGTGAGCTGGCTCAGGCACACCACTAACCTATGGATAGATGCTGAAAAGGCATTTGGAAAGTCAGCAGCCATTCCTAAACAAGTAATGGAGGGCTATTACTTATGTATGATAAATTATATTTGCTAAGACCACCAAATAAGCACATTTGAAATATGGCACCACTAAAATAATTTCAATTACAATGAAGAACTAACAGAGGTTGCTGCTATCATCATCATTATTCAACAGTGTTTTGGAGAGGCTTGCATATGTAGAAAAATAACAATTTTAAAAAATTAGTGTAAATCGCAAAAAAAAATCTCAGCAAGCAATACATCTAGAGAAATCAAGGTACTCCATTAAAACAAACAAAAAAACCAAAACAAAGTATAAATAGTACAACAATAACAACATGAAATAAAGCAAAGCCAAACCACACCAAAGCAAAAACTGCTAGAATTAATAAGAAAATTTGGTGAAGTGACTGGATATAAAATGAAAAATCAATACTTTTTCTGTATTAGCATTTAACAACTAGAAATGGAAATGGCAAAAGCAGTCGATTCACAAAGACCTTATTTTCTATTATTGACCACATCCACACTCACACAAATTGCTACTCGTAAAAGGTGGCATCATGATTCGGGCTAACCAAAAGGAAAAATATGAAGGATGAGTGGTGGTCAAGGATATGTAACTAGAGTGAGCGGGAGACATGTAGAGTGAGGGTGTTTGTGACACTCATTACTTGGCAATATAAAAAAAAAAAAATCAAAATTTAATGTTTTATTTTTAAGGTTAACAAAGCAGAAGCAAATTTTTTTTTGTCTTTCCTGCTATTGCCAAATATTATGATTATACCTATTTTTCATACTTGGACCCTCTTATAGCAATTGTTACGGCCCTTTAAGGTTCTGAGTAGCATAGAGAAGACATAGGCTGGTCTGGCTCATAGACTCTTAAGAGAGTTCATTGCCCTCATGGTAGCTGGTGCACCAAGCAAACATAATATATCATGTTCCAAGCTTGTCTCAAAAAAGGAAACATTCACCAAGATGACACGCATCCTAATATTTCAACACCTCCTCTTACATTCTCCTATTCTGCTTCCTCTCATCATTATAACCTGCCATATGCCAAAATGTTCGAGGGATAGGGAGACACTTTAATATTTATATTGCTGGGCCTTCTCATTTTTTCTGATGAACATGGTCTATAATACTTCCAATGCATAAGTCATAATTTCCAGTGATTCCAGATTTCCTGTTAATCCTATAATATATTGTCTTTGATTTGCATATAAAAAGTCCTATATTTCATGCAACAAACAATGGAAAACAAAGTCTTCATCCAGGGAGCCATAAAAATAGAGATTGGGGTGGGGTGGGGTGGGGTGGCTGGTACAAGGAAAGTATTCTAAAGCACTTGTTTCTACATTTGGCTATGCTTTTGAATCCTATGTGGAAATATGGTTAGAATTAAAATGAATTTTGGGCACTTAAAGAAATAAGCTTTAGCAATTTGGAAGATTTCTTTACATAGGATGGGTTATGCATAGTGTATTTACATAATGAAATAAATGTCAGTTGTTCTCAAAGCTAGTGTTCTAACATACTGTTGGGTGATGTTCGGTGGGAGATAAAGAGGTGATTTTACAGCTTGTGGACACATTATCGTGAACCCTAGACAAGTAATCTTAGTAGTCCCAAATGTGAATGCCATCAAGTGTATCTTTCTGGAAGAAAAGATTTGGAAATGTTGATAAGATTTTACCAATTCTCTTTTGTGCAGAGACTATCAATTGTACAGAGAAATGAATATATGGCTCTGGGAATGTATTTGGCTCCTGGTTATATCTCAGACTGTTCCATTTTTTATGACTTTAAAATTGTTTAGGTATTTGGCTTAGCTTTGCTTGACATGGCTTTAAAAGAACATTTTATAAATTTTAAAACATCTTAACATATATACATGCAAATATTACAATGAAACTAGTATAAAAATGGAAACTGGGCTGATGGGAATGTAGACTAGTACTGTATTCTAGTGAGTAATCTGGTAGTAGTTAGATTAGAATATTTGAATGCTACTCCTTGATATAGATCCTAAAGGGTCCCACATAGGTCCATAAGTAGGGTGACCACAAAACCCAGTTTTCCTGAGCAGGCCAAGTAATAAACCCCCTGCACTCTCAGAGATTACCTGGTTTGGACAATATGGTCATCTAATCCATAAGTGCTCATGTATGAGGATGTTCATTGC
Organism: Ceratotherium simum simum; assembly: GCF_057802395.1. Taxonomy (NCBI): domain Eukaryota; kingdom Metazoa; phylum Chordata; class Mammalia; order Perissodactyla; family Rhinocerotidae; genus Ceratotherium; species Ceratotherium simum. The sequence goes on from NC_141911.1 coordinate 45,165,316, forward strand.
AGTGGTAGGGAGGGTCCTTCTTGGGGAGAGGCAGTAGGGAAAACACGGTGGAAATGCACACAGAGTTAAGTTCTGAGTGGCAGTCAGAATCAAGTGATTAGAAATTCTTAACATCGATTAATCTTAAAAACATGTTGCTTAGTCAAAAAGAAAATAGCCAGACTGAAATATATACTACTTTATAAAATAAAATGCATGCAAAAAAAAATGTGCATATTGCAAGAGTACATGCAAACAGAAAGATAGACATCAAACATATTATAATTGTTGGCTAAGGGAAGAGAAAGGAATGTGAGTGGGTTATAAAATTAAAAGGGAGTGAAATAAAACAACGTAGTGCCGTGTATAGACCCGTGCTAATAATGTGCTGTGAGCTGAAGAGTATGATTAAGACAACATTCCATACCTGATGTCCAAAAAAAGTAACCTGTAGTCTATAATTGTTATACATGATACAAATATAAAGAATGAGTTTTTAAAATATTTTTTATAAGCTAGACTTAAACATTATGTATAACTAACTCAGGTATGAGAAATTGGGCATAAAATGAATTTTAATGAATCTTTGCCAAAATAGAAGGTTTTGTTGTAAGACTCTCTAGTTTGAGAATTTATAAAGCTATGAAGGAGTGGTGGGTGGCTGGAGGAATTAAATAACCTCTGGATAGAAAAACTCATCTTAGGTTTTCATCCACACTCATGGCCAGCCTCTGAACAACATTAATTTTGCACAACTTATGTAATTATAAATATAGCCTTTCATCCTCAGTACTCAGGCATCTCACACCTAAACTCTTTTAAGAAAATAAATACCTGAGGTCGAATCTCTCCTCTGGAGCCTTAATGATATACTTGGAGGATTTCACAAAGAAGGAGGAACTGTATTGATCTTCCCTATGGACTTTCTGGGATTCCTGGCAGGAGGCCTTGGCTGATAATTCTAGCTAGATTTGGGGATGACCCAGGCTTGATAATTGTCACGCACAATGGTTGAGGAAGCTTGATAGGTGGGCGTGCCTTCCCTTTTCCTAGGTGTCCCTCTGGTTCTGAATGCTTGGTAGGACAATGTGGCTTTTCTGACAAAGAAGGACCAGTCATCACTACAAAGAATATATGTCCCTGAAATGAAAACTTGGAACAAATTCTCAATTCTAATTGGCTCAAGCAGCCATGGTTACTAGAAAAATGGTCCCCTTTATGCTTTTGATAATTGTGCCTCATGAGAAAGTTTGAGATATCACTGGGGCACTGCAGGAGACTTGTCAGGAGGGCAGTTCTCTCTGCAACTAGTTTTTTTAAACCATAGGAAAATAACCTAATTATTTAGTAAACTTTTTAGAATACTACAGTTCTATTATCCTACTGGCCCTACAAAACAATCATAATAGTAACAATGATAACAACAACATAATAAATAGTTCCTCAGCGCTTATGGTAATGGTAGACACTCTTTTAAGATTTTTATACGCTTTACTTCATTTAATCCTCTCAAGAATTCTATGAGATAGATACTGTATCATCTCTGGTTAACAGATGAGGACCCAGAGGCACAGTGACATAAAACAACTCTCCTGTGGTCACACAGCTAGCATCTGGCAGGGGGAGGATGGAAACTTGGGTACTCTGGTGGCAGGAGCAAATCTTTGACTACTGAGCCCTACCACCTTGCTGAAGCAACCCAGGGATCATTCTAGGGCCTGCTGCTCCTCTGATGTCTGGAAGCTTCAAGGTAGGAGGGGAAGAGCACATACTTCAGAATCAGACTGACTTGGGATTTTATTAAGGTTTTGATATTTTTGATTTGTGTGATTTAGGAGCAAGTGACTTGACCTCTGAATTTCAGTATTCTCATTAATGTGAATAATTGTCCTGGTTCTAATCTTACAAAGGAGAGTTTTGTTTTTAAAACGAATACTAAGCCTCAATGTGCTAATAATTACTGACCCTCAATTGTTATTTTAAAAAATTACAATATGGAAAATTTTATTTGACTCAAGCAAAATCTTGACATTCAGAAATTAATTTTTAAAGATTAATGTTAATATTAGCCAGATATTCTTGATATAAAGCAAAAATTTAGACTAGGTAGTTAACACATACATACAGGAGACATGATTATACTATAATTTAGAGTGAGGAAAACCACCCGGTTTTAGACTTTTCATCAAATAGTGAGATTGACACTGGTAAATTGGAGGTTTGATTTAACTAAATTGAATGATTATACGATGAATACTGAGCTCTAACTATGAGCCAGACAGGATATAAAGTGATTTATATTGTATTATCTCATTTAGTTCTTGTAAGAACACTCACAATATGTGATTAATTATGATGATGCTCATTTTACAAAGGAAGAAACTGAGGCATAGAGAAGTCAGTGATTAGTCCAAGGTCACATGGCTAGTAAGCTGCTGAGTCAGGATTTGAACTCAAGTCTCTCCAACTCCAACCCTTGTGCTCTTAGTTCTTATAACTGCCTCTAAACTGAATCCAGTTATAAGAATGATTCCTAAGGGTGCAAATCAGCCAGCAGAAAAACCAAAACAATTAAAAAAGTGTTTCTTTAAATAAACAAGCATTTTTGTTAATTAAGATAAATAATTCATTGGGTAGGTATCATGTGACGTCTAACTTGTAAATTTAACATTAGCCCATTTACAACCCAGTTATGTGTTTGCACATAGTCTGGGTTTTGAAAAACATGTCTAGGGTCAAAAAGGTGTTGGAAATTCATACTAAAGAGATCAAACGAACCATGAGTTAAACAATGCAGTAGTTCCCCATTATCTGCGGTTTTGCTTTTCTCGGTTTCGGTTACTCATGGTCAACCATGGTCTGAAAATATTAAGTGAAAAATTCCAGAAATAAACAATTCATAAGTTTTAAATTGCTCACTGTTCTGAGTAGCGTGATGAAATCTTGCATCAGCCTGCTCTCTGTCTCCCAGGACGTGAATCATCCCTTTGCCCAGTGTATCCACGCTGTATATGCTACGCAACTATTAGTCCCTTGGTAGCCAACTCCGTTATCAGATCGCAGTGCTCCTGATCAAGTTACCCTTATTTTGCTTAATAATGGCCCCAAAGTGCAAGAGTGGTGATGCTGGTAATTCGGATATGCTGAAGAGAAGTTATTGTTGTTAATCTCTTACTGTACCTAATTTATAAATTAAACTTTATCATAGGTATGTAGGTATAGGAAAAACAGTATATATAGGGTTTGGTACTCTCTGCGATTTCAGGCATCCATTGGGGGTCTTGGAACGTATCCCCTGTGGATAAGGGGGGGCGACTGTGGCTTATGTCTTTCAATGGCATAGAGGATTTACAATGCAATGAATATTTTATTTAAAATTATCTCTTACATTTAATAATGATGGTTCTGAAATAAAATGTATATCTAAATTAATGGTGAATTAATTTCCCCTCCAGGGCTCCCTTAAATTTTGTTTGATTTTTGATTGTGACTGTAGTGAAATCAGTGCTCTTCCCAGTAGTCTAAAATGTACCACAAATAACTTGTTATTAATTATGGTTTAAATATTTAATTTAGCAAATGCCTTACTTTGTAAATAAATTAGATCATATTCCGGGTTATCTCTCTGCATTCATGTGACTTGTATTGAGGGGGAGAGAAATGTGTGGAGTTATAAATAGTCACCAAGGACTGAGCATAACCCTGGAATACTCCTTTAAGTGTACTGCTTATGTGTGACGGGGTAAAAAGTGTTGACTATCATAGTTCTAAAAGACTAGCATTTATCAAACTGGTGTGTGTGTGTGTGTGTGTGTGTGTATTCTTAGGGATCTGAGTTATGTAGGAGATACTTTAAATTTAGTGTTTTATTTGGATTGAGACGTAAAAATTGGTATAAATATTCTGGATGAACTGCATTTCATATGGTTTCAGTGCTTCTTTGTATATTTATGATTATTTCATACCATGTAAAGGCTAAATAGTATCCTAGCACACTACACACAGAGGTTTTGCACAATCATTTAAATACAGAAAAATAGTGGACAAATAGTTATAATGTGGCACACTTCAGTATAGGTATGCATAGAAATTAGTGATATATTATGATTTGGGGTGAATGTATTGCGTGAATCACACTTTTGTTCACATCATTCTGCAACAATTTATTAGATGTTAAGTATAACATCTAATAGTATATATATTATATATATAATAGTATATATATAAATAAAGAACTTTCTTTTCCTGGTTCCTGCTATAATTGGACCAGATACCAATTTCAATTAAGATTTTAATAATGCCACAAGTCTTATCTTATGTTCAAGGAAACAAGATAGCTTTATAGAATTATCAAGAGAAAACTCTATTCTTATTTGTTGATTTGAATAAGTGTGTGATCTGATTATCCTGAAATAGGACACAAAGATTTGAGGTTATTAATAACTTTTTTGGACAACATGCTTATTTGAAAGTCATTCTCCACATTATTGTCATTGAAGTTAAATTATAGATACAATAAATGGAAACTAGACCTAAAATATATCATTTTCATTAAACCTGATATTTAATTTTAACAAAACATCATTTGCCATTTGAAATTGTCATTTTTATATTGAATCAAAACAGTATGTGTTTATACATTTTGTTTGTATGTTGCTTTCATGTGTATATATTAAATTGACATTGGGATAAAATGAATTTAAGTCTTTATTGTGAGTGTGGGAGAATCTTTTCCTCTGAAAGAAGTGCGTATATTACTCATCGAAACATTCACCAACCAAAGACTATGCCATTAAAATATTTTAATATTATTCAGACAATAAATATGTAAGCATTTGTAATTGAAGAATTTAGTTGTCTAATCGTATAAATCATTCAAAGTCAGTTGTGTAAAATATTCCTAAGGGAGAATATTTACAGAAATATATTTTTAGCCCTTTTACAAAACATCCACATCCTGTGTTCATGCATATATTAGTGCTTATGTGTGTATGGAGAGCTAAGAAATTTGCATTTTTGAAAATTTTGTCTAGCACAGATCTGAAAGCAATCATACTGTAAAATCAATAGATAATATTTTCAAGTCTCTGTAGCATTTTAGTTGGTTTTTACCCAAATTTTATTTTATCCAATGAGGGCTGCTTCATGATCTGCTGCTTCCTAAAAAGGAACTTCTGGAACCCATCTCCAGTCATGCTGTGATTTTTTTCATTTTAAATCTAGCCTACCTTTTGACTCTCTTACACAAAGGCATGAGAGGAGGATGACAGACATAGAGATTCAGTGATGATTATACAGAATTCTTTGCTTAATTTGCTTTGCAGCTCAAGGAATTGTCTCCTCTTCTATAGGTATATATCTAATCTGGGGATAAAAATTGAGAAATAAATGAGGTAAAAATAAATCATTGTTCAAAGTAGCCTTTTTACTGCCTTGGAGTTTGGGAATGATTGCTCTCTACATTGGCATTTGAGAGAAAAATTTGGCTATTATGGTTTTTCTTATTATTTTTATTAAGCGAATGAAAAAGGATGGTAGCAGTTCAGCCACTGGGGTGTTGGAATAGCAAATTGAGGGGCCCGCAAGGACCTTGATACCCATTTTTGAAGTTCAATTCCAGTCACTAAGATTAGAGCAGGCCTTCTAAAATGAGAGTCACAAATGCATTTGTGATTTAGACTATTTGTCTAGAGGCTGTCAGGGAAACAATTGGCTATTATTGAACAGAACTGCTGATTTTCTCTTTGTACCATTTTTTCCTTTTGTTTTGGTCGTCTCTGCATGGTAAAGTCTAACAGCAAGTAAAAAAAAATACTAGTTATGTGGAAGAGAGAGGAACGTGGAGGTGGAAAGGGAACAAGCAAAAAGAGGTGAGGGAGAAAAAAGAGACAGCTTTTGAATTTCATATGGCATTGATTTTAGTCTTCAGTAATTTAGTTTAATTGAAAATATAGTTATTGGGTATGTACTGTATAATAGACGTTGTTAATTGATGTGGGGTACAAATTAGACAAGATGAAAATCTATATCCTCAAGAAGCTCATTCTCTAGTGTGGGAGGTTGAATACAGAGAACGTAATCAGCGTTTTTCTTACGGCCTGTCTCGTCCACTGCCTTTCCAAGGCTTAGCCCTCATTCTGCCCCTGGTGCCTGTTTTGGATCATAGCTGATTGGCTGGGAATAGGACACAGAGCCCAGAGGAAGCCAATCCGTTGACTAAGCCTTGACTCAAGACGCATAAGGGCTACTCTTGAATGAGTGAGCCTATTATCAGAATCCCTCCAATCTATCAGCAATGTTCTTCCCTTTCTCTCAAAAATATATTTCAAATCTGCGCCTTCCCTCTGCTCCCATCCTATCACCACCAACATGTTGCCATAGCTTCCTGCTTGGTTTCTTCACGGGTGGCATCTTATCTGTTAAGTCCATCCTTCTTAGAGTGATGTTTTAAAGACATTACAAGATCACATAAAGATCCACTTAAAGAATTTCAGTGGTTTCTCATTGGCTTGAGAGTAACCTTACAACACGGTCCACCGTGATCAGCCCCGGACTCTTTCTCCTTCCTCACCACTCCTCTCATTGGCTTGCTCTCTATCCTCCAGACTTTGTTTCGATTCCTCCAATACACTAAGGTAATTTCTACATTAGGGCCTCTACGCACGATGCCTTTCCTCATGTGTTGCTCTTCCGTTCATTCTTCACATGCCGGCTCCTTTGAATACCTTCAGTCTCAGCTTAAATTTTATCTCCTAGCGGATGTCTTTCCACAACACCCAAGCTAAAGTGGGTTCCACTTGTTACTCTCACTGCATCTTGTGATTTTCTTCACAAGTTTTTTACAATTTCAACTATACGCACACACACATGCACACACACACATTCTTACTTAGGTACTGTCTGATTGTCTCACTAAATTGCAGGTAGCATTACTCTCTATGTAGATCCTGTGCCTTGTGCAGAGCTTAGATCCATATAAGAAGCACAGTAACATGTCCAGTGAATAAATGAATTTATTAAGACACATAGAAATTGTCCATCAGTGGGGAGTCCTAGAGTTAGCAGATAATAATGTTCTCGATTGAGGTGACCATTTGGGGGCCTGAGTAAGTTTAGCAGTATCATGTAGAGGCCGACCATGTAAGTTTTGGAGTCAAAGACATCTGGATTCACACTCCAGCTCCACCACTTACTAGCAGCGTTACCTTAGGCAAATTACTTAACCTCTATGAACTCTCTTTCCTAATGAGTAATAAGCAGGTACACATTAATATTTTATTTTTTTACAAGATTGTTTTAAAGATATATAATAATGTGTGCAAGGTAATTAGCATGAATAATAATGAATAACACTTATTTAACACTTCCTTGTGCCAGGCCCTAGAGTGAGAGCTTTATAGTGCTATCTCACTGGATCTCTTCATCAATCCTGCTGGGTACAAGCTATCATTATCATTTTACTAATGAGGAACTTGGAAAAGAGGATAAGTTTAAGGTCATATAGCCAAGAAGTGGAAGAATTAGAATGGACTCGGGACTTTTAATTACAAAATTTAATCTTACAAGCTCTAAACTATACTGGCTTCCATATGGGATATGGAAGAAACTTCTAAATGGAAGTAAGGATTTATTATTCATTATGTAAGTATAGTATTTAGCATGTAAGTGGATAAAGGTAATCTGAAAAGAACAGAGAATTAAAGAAATTTACAGGGAGAAGTCACATCAAGGCAGCATGTGGCTCCTAAAAGAGACACTTTTGCAAAGAGTAGTTGCCTTTGTTTTGATAGTTTTTGGTTTCCAAGTCTAGTCCCACGAGGCCCACTTGAACTCTGTATCTTCTCCTTCCAATATTTATCAGATTGTTCTACTATTTCTAGTTTTGGTGAACTACTCTCTCATTTGTTGCATCTTCTTGGGTCATGCTGCATTATTTTCTTCCAGGAGTTTGTAGTTTTTTATTGGAAAATCATCTTCTGTGGATGTTGTTTTGTTCTGGGAATTGTCCAAGGGTATTGAACTGTGAAGTGTACTTACTAAATAGATTTCCATTTGCTTCTTCCTGGGCTCTATAGATTTAACAGCATAGACCAATTTTTATTTTGGGGTTTCTTTACAACACAAGTAATGCAAATTTAGACCGAAACTCATGCTGGCATGAACCTCAAGTTTGACTTTTGATTGGAATCTTATCCCCTGCCCTTAACTTCAGTAGGCCCAGTCAAATGGCTGTCTTCTTTGCAGCTTTCTCTGGGCTAATGATTGGAATTTTTGTAGTCTCATCTTCATAGATGGGCCAGATCTTTGAGGCTGTTGGATTTATTCAGGGGCTTAGATCTGGTTTCCTTTTTGACAGGTCAAAGACTACATATTTTCTCCATGTACAGATGTTAGAACCTCAGCCCCCACCTTCTCGGGTCCTTATCTGGGGCTGAAACCATTATGGGCATCATCCTCTGCTTATTGTATTGGCTTTACCATCACTCATTTTTTCTATAACCTCGATCTTACTCTTCTTTATTTTGCAATAGCTATGTATTTAAATTTTTTGGTGTGTTTTATTGTATTCAGAATTTCCATGTGCTCATTATGGTAGGTGAACCCATTTACATGATGTCAGTCTATCATTTTACTAGAAGTCCCAAAGCATGATTTCTTGTGTGGATGGAACATGTTATGTAAAGGGGTAGAGAGAATTATGTGGCTGGAAAGGTAGTGTGGAGCTGAAGAAGCCATGCAAAGAGATGGGCTTTATTCTGTAGGCTATGGGGAGCCACAGAAGACTTTTGAGTAAGTGTATAGCATAATAAATTCTATATTTTTAAGAAACTAACTTGGTAGCACTGCAAAGAATGAATGGAACACTGAGAGATCAATGACATGGAAACAAACGAGAATGCTATTGAAAATGTCTAAGACAAAGATAGTTGAGAGACTGACCCAAGCATTGGAAACAGAAGGGAGAGGATAGACCCAAGAGAAAAGGAAAAGATGTGCTTCACAGTGCTTGGAGACTTCCCAGTGCATGGGACAGAAGAGCGAGAGGGAATCAAAGATAACTCCTAGGCTGCTGACCTGGATCATTAGGGGGATACTTAGTTGGAATTATAAAACTCTCTTGGAAATATTGGTTATCGCTGACTACAGGCCTGGCATTGTCTCATTCCTGTGCTATGGATATCCTAACTATCATGGTATCCAGGAAAACCCAAGATTGTGGCACAACTTGTAAGTAGGCAGTGGAATGGGCTGGTGGACTTACTTCTGGCTCAAGGGTAATGTTTAAAAATCCTGTTTAGTAGATTACATTAAATGCATCCAAGCTAGGTAGAAATCTTCTCATGTTGTGAATTCCATACTTATTCTTAGACTGTCAGGAAGCAGAGTTTGACTCCTTTGGCTACACTCATGTTCACGATGTTCTCTGATCTCCCAATTTTTTATGCAATGAGAGGATAGTGGGTTTCCAAGGTGAGTAGTTTTTCCTGTTTTCTGCCTTGGAATGAAATATTTGGTCTATAGGTGATGGAAAGTGAAATTAAATGAAACCATACAAATTGACTGAAAAAAAACCACACTGTATGTTAGCAGTTTATAAACATTTTGTGCTGACAAAGCTCAGCAAGCCTCGACAGAAATACTTGCACAAACCTGATTATAAGGTTTCCTTCACTGCAGCAGGACCTGGCTCAGCAAAGGGAATCAAAAGAATAACCTGATATAATTTATCCTTTCCTTTTTTCTTTTCAGAAAAGAGGCTTGGTAGGAAATACACAGATTTCACCGTATTGTACCAGTTTAAACCCATATGATTTCTTTGTTTTATAGAACTGCTTCTGCATTCTAGAGATGGGTGAAGAGGTAATGCTTCAGTCAAGCTGGTTGAGACTTCATCAGAAATTAACTTCATCAACAAAGGCTCTTTACCTACTTCCCCCAATTCTTTCTTCCAACTGCTTTTATTTCCTTTAGGGTTGAAACCCGTAAACTCCAGCAACCATAAGAGACGTGACTTTTTGACTTGAAAAGGATGATTACAAGCCAGTGCCTGCATTTTCAAAGACTAGGTCTCCAATTTAGTCCTGAGCTCTGAGGACAGTCACAGCTGCATGGCGAAGCTCCATGGGAAGCTTCGGGGTTGAACACAACGGCATTTTAAGTTGAGAAAGCTTTGAAGATCAAGATTTTTTTTAAAAAACCAATCCCACTGGGAGTCATCCATTTATGAATTGTGATCAGAGAATGCTGAACTGGGGGTCAGGAGAGCTAGATTCTGGTCTTCTCTCTGCCACTACCTATCAATGTGACCTTAAGCAAGTCCCTTAACCTCTTGGGGCCTCAGTTTCTTCATTTGTAAAATGAGGGTGACAGAACAGATTAGTGGGGCCCAGATGCTGGTCGGTGGATGAGATGCATTCAAACCCCTGAAAACTTTGAAAATTTTCCAGGCGGAACTCTCAGAGATTTTGATTTGTAAGACTGGAGTTATGTCAGGAATCTTTAGTTGGTAAAACTCTCCTGGGGATTCAGATTTGCAGCTAATGTTGGGAACCATGGTCCAAGTGATTTTTATTTTGTTTCATTTTATTTATTTTTAAAGTTCTTTTGAAAAGATTTCAAACCTAAAAAAGTTCCAAAAGAGTGCAATGAATTCCCATATATTCTTCATCTAGACTCACCAATTGTGAACATTGTTGCACTTGTTCTTTCTGTATATATATGCATTTTTTATTAATTTTTTTCTGAACCATTTGAGAGTAAATTGCAGATGTCATGATAGTTTGCCTCAAAATAATTCAGCATGCATCTCCTTAGAACAAAGACATTCTCTTTTACATTCGTGATACAAAGACCGAATTCAGGAAATTTAACATTGATTCAATATTATCTAGTATATAACCTTTTTTAAAAATTTGCCAATTTCTTCTATGCTGTTCTTTATATCTAGTTGATTTTTAAGATTTTATTTATTTTATTTTTTCCCCCCAAAGCCCCAGCAGATAGCTGCATGTCATAGCTGCACATCCTTCTAGTTGCTGTATGTGGGACTCGGCCTCAGGATGGACGGAGAAGCGGTGCCTCGATGCGCACCCGGGATCCGAACCCGGGCCACCAGCATCGCAGCGCGCGCACTTAACCACCAAGCCACAGGGCCGGCCCTGATTTTTAAATACATTTTAAAAATTTTTAAATAATCACAAAATTTTAAATAATTTTAAATAATTAAAAAATTTTAAATAATCACAAAATTGTGGAAAGTATAGTACCAAGAAATTTATTCCTGAACCATTGAGAGTAAGTTGTCAATCTGATGCTCTGTGGCTGTGTCCCCCCAATACTCCATTGTGTGTTTCCTATGAAGACTTTCTCCTACATAACCACAGACCAGTCAACAAATGGAGGAAATTAATATTGATACAGCATTATTACCTAGTCCTGTGTTTTGCCAATTGTCTCAATAATATCCTCGATAGAAAAATATCCAGTTCAGAATTATGTGTTACGTTTAGTTGTCATATCTCTTTACACTCCCTCAGTCTGAAATAGGTTCTCAGACTTTCCTTGACTTTCATGACCTTGATTTTTTGAAGATTGCAGGCCATTTATTTTGTAGAATGCCCTTCAATATGGGTTTGTTTGATATTCCCTTGTGACTCAGGTTATGCATGGTTGTCATGGATATTGCAGATATGAAACTGTGTTCTTCTCATTGCATCTTATTAGGTACACACAATTTTGATATACAGTATATCAATACAAATAATCCATAATCAATCTATAATCAAAATTGGGGTAAGTTTTTTATGAGCCAGTTTGATGACTAGCCCAGGAGAACTTTTCCACCAAGGAAGGAAGCTCTCTGAAGAAGTGGGGTGTACAGAGTGGTCATATACCATCTTGGAACAAAGAGTATACCTCACATATGACAGGAACATCTCTTTTACTACTGTGACGAGATGCTTTGCTTGCACAGCAGGTCCATGGTCACAAGGTGAGCACAGCAAGTCAGTGGTCAGCAGCTCAGTGGTCTTGAGAGGAGTTAAAGCAGGTCAGTAATTAATCCTTAGTTTCTGGGAAGAGATGCTCATCCTTAAAGAAATGCTGATATGGGGGAGGCTACATCTCTATCTTTAAGGGCATCATTCTTGGCTTTGGGACATTGTAAATGTTTAAAGCGGGTGTGTAATACATCCTCAACAGGCCACATCAGGCCCTTCTGGAAAAACAAGGTCAGGCTGAATTAATTTCAAACCAAATGGCTTCCTGTATACTCCAATACATCCTATTGCTTTTCATTTATTCCTCACTTATTACTGATAATCTTCACTCAGATCACTTGATGAAGGTGGTGCCTTCCAGGCTCCTCCACTGCAAAATTACTCTTTGCTTCTTCGATTAATGAGTATTTTGAGGGAGGCTGCTTTGAAACTATATAAGTGTCTCATTTATCATCAGGCATTCAATTTATTCATTCATGGACTTATGGTTTCCTATTTTATTCAGTGGGTTATAATCCATTACCATCATTATTTTGATACTTAAATTTTCTTGATTTTGCAGTAGAATCTGCTTGAAGCTTTGACATATGTCCCTATTATTCTTTGAGTACTTCCTTGCTGTCTGGTATAAAAAGATGTTCTAGGATCACCTTGTACTTTTCCTCCCCAGCCCTGGATTCAGACAGCTCTTCAAGAAGCCCTGGTTCCTTTTATTGGAAAATGGTATTCAGAAGCCCAGATATGGGCAATAGGTGTGCTCATTGCTATTGGCATATCACTGCTCCCACTCTTACGGAGTGTGTGTGTCTCTGTGTGTGTATATATATGTATATATGTGTGTGTATATATATATGTATGTATATGCACATACACATATATGTATGTGTTTGATATATATAGACAAATACCAGCTCCCCAATAACCCACATGTGTATTCAAATATTCAAACACCTATTTACAAATCTCTCTCTCTCTACCTATCTACTGAAAAATGTGAGTTCATACTGTTACCTCCAATTCTTACTCAATACAACAATACCACAGGGTAATTCTAGTTTTCCTATTTTCCATATTTGTAACCCATTTCTCCAGTAGTGAGAAACCCATACCCTTTATCCTCATCTGTTCACTTTGCTCACATCCCCTGTGTTAGCCAGTTTCCCACCTCTGCTGCCATTTCCTCTCCCACATTGAGACCCTCCTCACCCTGCTTGGGCCCTAACAACTCATGCCATGTCACTCCCTCTCTCCCCCATCCCGTGGAAGCCCTTATCACCCTGCTCATGGTTGGATACCTGCACCAGGCCATCCCCCATGTGGATCCCCTCCTTTCCTTGCTAGGGCTCAGCCATTCCTCACGGGGTCATCTCCCAGTGTGAACAGCCTCTTCACACTTCTCACGCTGACTCCCCATCCTGGGCTGATCATCATGTGAGGCTCAGCTCACACTGCTTGAGCTCTGACACTCCCTATAGGCTGCCCCTCATGGGGATACCCTCCTCATCCTGCGCAGGCTCTGACGCCTCTCTCTGGGCCACGGGGGCTGCTCCTACCCTGACGTGGGTGCCTACTTGTCCTGCCAATAAGGAAAAAGGTCCCCCTTTCTACTCCTTGCAATTTAACATTGAAGAAAGTAAACTAGCTGGTACAAACTTTATTCATCCCAAACTCAGGACTGGGGAGGGGGGAAAGCATTAAATAAAGGCTGTTAAAAAAAATGAATCATAGAATATCAAATAACCTTGAGAAATAATAATTAATTAAAATTACTAATAGGTTTGACTAGCCAATACTTGATGGACAAAATTGCATTATATTTGAGCCATATTTCTAAGTTTATTATAACCCTGGAAAGACTTCATCTGATTTAGGATTATAGAGAAAACATTGCCCCACAGGGGTCTTGGAAACTCTTACTTGGGGCAGGAGTTATTTCATAATATCAGATTTCTTTAAGGAGGACTTAAAATTTAGAAGTGTGAACTACTTATGCTAACAAGAAGAACCCTCCTTATCTCCCTTAAGGATTCACCTTCAGAAAACGCCTTTAGTGGTAAAAAGATGGATTTTGTTATAGAACAGGAAGAAATTGTGACCTTAAGAAATATGACTTATTGGAATGGGTAACCACAGAAGGTGAAGATCTTCTATGGAGATTTTCAGAAAGAGATAGGACTCAGGGGGATAAGCTGGAGGCCTAAGGAACCCTCTAGTGTTTTCTACCACTTAAGCCGACACCAGGTTGGTGATTATAAACAAAAAAGCTGGTTTATTATAAACACTGGAAGCCTCATATATGTTATCCATTAGATTATTTGCTGTATAGATAAGTAATAGGTTTTGATGAAGACAATAATTATAAAACCATACTTACAGTATTTGCAAGTTATTTATTAGTTTTCAAGGTATGATATTTTATTAGTTGTGACATCATCAAACAGTTGAAAGGAATGTATTTTCTTGGTGAGGAAGATTGGCCCTGAGCTAACATCTGTTGCCTATCTTCCTCTTTCTGCTTGAGGAATAGTGGCTCTGAGCTAACATCTGCGCCCGTCTTCCTCTGTTTTGTATGTGGGTGTCTGCCACAGCATGGCCTGATGAGTGATGTAGGTCCACGCCTGGGATCTGAACCCGCGAACCCAGGCCACTGAAGTGGAGAGTGTTGAGCTTAACTACTATGCCACCAGGCTGGCTCCCAAAAGGAATGTTTTGATTAAAAAGAATTCATGAGACCCTGCCTTGATTCCAATTATTGGGATCAGGGTTGCCATTTATGGCCACAGGAATTATGCCCTGAAAAATCCCAGGGGGCACGGGTAACACAGACTGTGATGTGAAAAGCACCCATTTGTTGTGCAATGAAGCAGCTATGAAAAGGATGCTTAATCTGCCTTCACTTGTATGCTTCTTGCATACTGGAGCAGCAGAGGAAAATGGCTTGGCCCCAGGGAAGGGACAGAAATTACTGCAGTTGGCTATAGATTGCCCATGTTGACAGGATCCTTCTCCAGTCTAACACCTAAGTCCAGAGCCTTTGAGAAGATGTGGCCACACTGCCGCTGAGTATGTGTGTGTGAATACCCTGGCATTTAACAATTTAAATTGCAATAATGTTGTATATCAGTAAGAGGCATTAAAAATGAACCAGGTTTTTCAGTGTAATTATGTTTTACTGAATTAGCAAAGTCGCATGACCTTCGAGCTAGTCTTTGGGATACCGGGAGAATTGCATCTTTGCCAGCCAGCCCGCCCGCCCTGCTGAGGCAGCATCTGCAGAACTCTGAGGAGTCCATTTTGAGCTTGTTAAGAAGGAACTCTTCGAGATTAAATCCCTTTTTCCATTAACAAAAAAGGGAACACTTTCTGTAAGGCCAGTCTCAACCAACAGAGGGATTAGAAACACTTGGCAAGATTATTTCTGAAAAATAGGGGGAGTCTTGAGTCTTGCTCCATTGAGGCCATAGCCAGCCATAGGCCACGGCTACCCTAGCTGTGCAAAAGAGCCGTGCTTTAGTTGGGCTGTTTCAAATGGCTTTCCGTCTTGACATTGATGCTTGCATTTTCAACATCGATTTAAGAGAATTAAGAAATTAACATGTTGATCTGTTTAGTGACAACTAGACATTGATAGCATGACAGAAATAATAGTTAGCAGTTGTAAGACGGTTATGTGCCATGACAAGCTCTAGGCTCTTTCCTGTATTATCTCACTTACTCCTCACCTCTGCTCTCTAAGGTAGCTCATCATAACTAAGATGTCTTCAATTGTAAAATCACAAGATAGGAGGCCTTCATGTACATCTGGGCCCTCCACCCTCAGGATAAGGGTAAATGAAAATAAATTCATCACCCAGAAGAGTAAAGAGAGAAAACTTGCATGGTTCAATCTTGGCACTGGATGCAGGAAGGGTAGAAAATTCTCCTGTCAGGAGGATATGAAAATCCTTTCTGTCAGAACTTCACTTCTGTTTAACCTGACAGCAATTATAAGATACTTCTTAATTTAGAAATGTTAAAATGTGGAAGCTTTTGTCTTCCAATTAATGAAATAGGGTATTTTTATCAGCTCCATTTTACAGATGAGGAAAATGAGACAGAGGGGTGAAGCTACTTGTCTGAATTTGTTAAGTGGGAGAACTGGGATATAGAGCCTGTACTCTCAACCCCTGAACTTGACCCCTTACAGAAGGTTATGATAGCCTGATGTAATAATAATGTGTATGAGGAGATAGTTATGTATATTATTATGTCAGGAAGGAAATTTCATATATAAGGATAGAGAATCAGAATAGATTTCTTAGGTATAAAAAAAAAAAAGAAATGAGAGTGTTCAGAAACTCAGAATCCTATATTTGGCTCCTCTCATCACATTTTTGCCAGAAACATTTTCGAATATTCTAGAATCATATTTTTCTCTGAAAAAGAAGACTTTTTCGTTGATGCTCTTGGGGCTGTTTAATTAGAAGTTAAAGTACATAGGGGAGTAACATTTCCCTCTGCCTTTCTTTATCCCTATTTAACAAAGGACATGCTACATATCTCTCAGACTGAAAATATTCCCTCTAATGTGCACTGCTATGTGAAGAATATTCTTAGACCTCAAAACTCATGGCTAGATAACACAGCACAGGTTTTTCTCATAGAAGGTATTTGAAATTAAAATAATCAATAGAATGGTAATTTTTGAAGATAAACTTTTATCTCGTCAAGGTGTTTTTCTAGACCCTACTTTTATTTCTTTTCTTCTTCTTTTTTTTTAAACTACCTTGTTAAATTGAAAGATAATAAAAGTATATCACTTTTGGCTTGCTTTGGGATGCTCTCACATTAACATTTAAACAGTGTTTTCAACAAAGTAATATAGTTATGGAACCATATGATGAAATTGGCCCATGTAAAGATTGAGATGCTTCTCAGTCATTCAAATTAATGAGATTATTGCTTCTAGTTTAGATAAAGAGAATTAATTAACTCCTGCTGTGTAGGAGCAATTTCTGTAGTTTTCTTCTTTTTAAAGTCCTCAAAGGAGGACTTTAACCAATGGGAGAGCGGCCCATTGGTTTATTGTTAGGCTTTTCATTACAGTATATATTTTTACATTTACCTTATCAATAGATTTTTTTCAAAATGTGGAGGCATGTTAGTGGCTCTTAAATGTTTCCTAAAATGTCTCTAATTTTGGACATAAACTATTAATTGCTTTTCGTTTTCTTGTTTGCACAAAGTCAAGTTCTTAGCTGGGCACTGGATATGTACTGTTGCCTAAGGCCCCATCCCTGCTCTAAAATATCTTATATTCTAGGGTTGAGACATATATAAATAATCACTATAAATATGATATGCACTAAAATACGGTTTATGTAAAGTTGTAGGTTGCTTGCAGTATAGAAGATTACCTGGGTTTAAGTAGGGTTGATGGAGAAGTTATTTGAACAAGGCCGTCAAAGATGAGTAGACATTTACCAAGTAGAGTGGAGGACCCAAATGTGCAAAACTATGGTGTGCCTTTGTGAGGATGCGTAGCCAGCTGGGGATGCGGTGCATAGATTGGGGCAGGGGTGTGTGGATGGCAAAGGGAGATGGTGCGTGTGTAAAGCAGCTGGGATCAGATTAGCAGGAGCTTCGTATCTGATACCAAATATGATAGTAACTGTAATTTCAGGATACCTTTCGAGACTTTTTCAAACCGTTTTCATTTTTATACGCCTTATCTTGGTTTTGTGAGCTTTTGACTGTTGCCCTGCTTTGTGATAGGAAAACCACAGAGAGGAATTTTCTAGTGAAGGGTTTGTCCTAGGGCCAGCTGGGGTGGGCAATGCTCATTAAGCTCATGGTTTTGAAAGCACACACATGATTTAAGAGTTAGGAAATGTGCCCAGGGACTTGAAGGACTAAAATACTGAGGGATGGTTGCTGAAGTTTTCTGCCTGTGCTCCCAGGACATTTGCTGTGCTGGGAAATGGTGAAGAAAGTGCTAATGAAGGATGCCAGAAGAACATTTCATTTCGGGCTGTCATCCTGGAGAAGGTCTGGAGAGTGTAATGAGGCGAAAGATCAAGTTGCTATAGTCTGAAAAGGTTAAAACAGCTTCAGGGAGCACTATTTGTGCTTCTTGGGTACTGGAATGTCATGCCAGGAATAAGCAATATGCAATCCAGAGACAAAGAAGCAATTAGTACTCTGCATTGGTGAAAGGCTGCCCAGCTTCAGAATGGATGGTGAAGACTGTGAATTCTTTTCCTTTGAGGTTGAACTGAATCACAAAGACTCAAGTCCGTGGTGAGTGAATCTTGTCAGTCTGTCAGCATCATTTATAGAGTGCCCACCATTCGCATACCATATAATTAGGTTTCAACAAGCCCTCAAAAATTTAGAATACGTACTCTATGATGTCAGTGAGTAGCTTTGAGTCACTAGCCTAACCAAACTGTACTGTACTGGGGAGATTTAGATTTGGAACAGACCATAAACGCCACAAAACAATAGTTTTGACTTGGTCAGTAGCAATGAAACTATGAGAGGAGGTAATCTCGTGTTGATCACACCAAGAAGTCTTGTTCAAGTTGCTGAAGTGTTCATATATTTCATCCATGATTTTGGTGCTTTGTGGATTCCATTTGCAATTTATTAGTGAACACCTCTTATATGCTAGGCACTGCCTTCTGCACTGGAGATACAATGGTTGAGAATAGCTAGTTGTTTCTCTAGACTTTGACCATCTATGTGGCCCACCTTAGACAGAGTGCTCAATGACACTCTACTACTCTTCCTACTGAGGAAAAACACGAGAGACATATCTCTAGCACGTCTTCCACCAGTCCATACAGAGCAGTGTCTTCAGGCATGGCAGAAGCAGCATCTGGGGGGCAGCGTGAGCCAGGTGTGCATAAAACATCCTCCTTGCTGGTTCTGATTCCCTCCTCCTCTGCCTCATGCTCCTTGCCCGTGTAAGAACTTCTGCTTCTAAATTTTAAAGTATATAATGTTAAAAAATGATTAAAGAAGACAATTTAGATGATACAAACAAACTTTGTTTAACATTTTGTGAGGAAGACAATATCCATTTGGAGAACTGCAAGATGGTTTAGGCAGAAAGCGTTTATGGGATAAAGAATAAAGAACAAGGAAGAGAAAAATAGAAAATATCTGATGTGGCTGGGGCCACATAGTCAACCTTGTTTGGGGGTGAGCAGGAAGCAGGAAGTGGGTATAGAGTCCAGAGTTGGCTTGGCATTTGGGGATTGGCTGACTGGATACACTGCATTTCTGGACAAGCAGAGCATTTACAGGGACACAAAAGTTACCTAAGTTTTGGTTTGCTGATGAGGCACCCTGGGCAGGAGCAAATCATTTTAGACCTAGAAAATTCTTTCAACAATAAGAATTACCTTGGGGTCTTGTTAAAATGAAGATTTAGATTCCGTAGGTCTAGGATAGGTCCTGAGAGTCTGCACTTCTTCTGGGTAATGCTGATGATCCCTGGACTGCAGACCACACTCAAGGAACTCCCATTACATGGAAATATCCTTAGATGAGCACTTGATCACTCTACACACCACTTCAAATTGGTTTTTCCAGGGGGCTGTCAACTTTTACTGATAAGATATAATGTGGTAAAATAACAAGGAAAGAGATATCACGGCAAGGTAGAAAGACTTAGTCTCAGAAATATGTAAGTATAGTGCAGAACTGATCTTTCTGAGGAAATAAATCTTGGGATGGAAACTGCAATGAAAGAGGCAAGTGATATTTTGAATCAATATTGAAACATGAAGGCAGATGTAACATGTGGAGAAGAGAGCGGATAAGTAGCATTTTTTACTCTGGAGATGTGACTTATCTTCCAGGCCGGCAAACTTCAGTGTTTTCCTGGGTTTCTTGGCTAATGTGGCTTACTGAAAGGGAAGCATACAACTTGTAAGCTTTTAAAAGGTAGCAGAAATTGTGAGAGTTGCAAACTTTTTACTAATAGTTGTGCTACTCAGCACATTTATTATTTGATTCACCCATCACAAGTTGATACCCTTGGGGGTGGGGAGAGTAGCATTTTTGCAGAGGTAAGTTTCCTAAAGATTTTTAAAAATGGATTTACCTTTGGGAATGTGAGGCCTAATTGTAAATAAACTCTTAGTGCATTCACATCAGCAGTCCTGCATTAGTTAAGAGCTTTACTTGTGTGTGCCAAAAAAATTTTTCAAAAATGGCTGAAACTATGTTATCAGCAACTTTGAGTGTGACAGAAAACTACATAGAAATCAGGACCCGTTTCTCTTTGTCCTCACACATGCCACTCAACTAAATGACGACTCTCCTTCCTAAGGAAGTGTTTATTGTATTTTATAAATGTTTACAGATTGGTCCCGTGCTTGCACTTGGCATATTAAATGTATTTTGCTCTTTTTCTCTTGTATTCCTTTTTTTTCATTTTTGATCAGAGATCCATACTTCTAGTTCCTGTGATTCTTTTTTTTTTTTCTTAGAAGTTATAGCAGCTACTTCTCATAACAATGAAGTAAAAGAAACTGTTAATACTATTTGAATGGAATCTGGAACTGGCTAAAAATATATCCTTGTGCAATGATTTCAACTTGGCTGACTGCAACACTAGTGTCTACTGAGGGTTGGTACTTTTAGAACTGAGTATGAACTCAACTCCCCAAAGACATCTGAGAAAGGTCTCAAACCAAGTGCTGCTTTAAAATATAGATCATATCTGTGTGTAGTGGTGTTCCTGTACCCTTTAAAAACATTTCCTTTAGGAGTAGACAGCAGTAAACATCAGCGAGTGGAACAACAAAGAAGCTAAAATAGTCTTCAGATACCTAGGGGAAACACATGTCATTGAAAAAAATCACAATAAAGAGAACACTTGTCTAAAAAAATATACTATTATCTTATTCCTCCTCCCTATTGCAGTAAATCAATGAAGTTTACGTCATTATTTCACTCTACAGTGGTGTTTCTCAAATTGTGGTCCACTAAATTGGAATATTTGTTACAAATGCAGATCCCTGGGCCTAACCTCAGATCTTCTGAATGAGAATCATTGGATTCTGCATTTTCAAGGAGAATCGCTAATTAAATATTATGCAACTTAAGTTTGAACGTCCCTAGCAAATTAGAGTGGAGGGAAAAGTCTGCATGAAGCTTTCCCTGGAATTAGCATGGAAGCTCTCTCAAGAATGGTAGGTAAAAATGAGTTGAAATTGTCATCTAGCTATCCTTCTCACCCTAAATTTCCAGAAACTTTTCCTGTACCCAGGTATCCCATGAAGGTTTGTGTCTAAATTTATCAATTAGTTAAGAAAGTAAATAAAAGCCTCAAAACTACTTTTTATGCTTAAGTTATAAGAAACTTATTCAGAGCTCATAAACATCCCAAGGGTCTTAGAATTTTTCCATAAGTACATAAATAGTGAAAAAACAAACAAGCAAACAAAACTTTTTTTTTCCTTTGAAACTAAAAAGAAGGATCCAGATTTAGCAAAAGAAGAATAGATGACATTTTAAATTTTGTGAGTAAAACACTTTATTTGTGCCTAGGTGTTAGCATTTCTTCAAGTATTATTCTCTCTTAAATCTTGCCTTACATTCTGAAAAAAGTAGTAAAATGTAGTTAAATAATATTATCCTTTTAACTAAGATATATATCTTGTAATAAACGTCAAACTAGTTTTCAAAGTTTTATTTATCTTTCAGTGGTAAAACTATTTTAAAACAATATCTCACATGGAAATTCAATATGTAAAATAGACAAAAACAAAGCTTTCTTGGTTGAAGTGTGTGTGTGTGTGTGTGTGTGTGCTCGGGGCAGTGAGGCCCAGGGCTTACTCACTCAGTTCCCATTTCATCCTGTTAGAGTAAAGATCAACAAACTATGGCTCATGGGCCCAATCCTACCACTTCGTGTTTTTTTACAAATCAAGGTTTATTGAACGCATCTGTGCCCATTTATTTATGTATTGTCTATGGCTGCTTTTGTGCTACAACATCAGAGTTGAGCAGTTGAGACAGACACCTATTTAGGCAAAAATCTGAATAAAATATTTACTATCTGGCCCTTTACGGAAAAAGATTGCCAATCCCTCTTCTAGAGGAGGCAGTGTTTGAGATGCACATCTCCTTGGCCTTGAGGTGTGCGTCTCAATCCCTGCAGGTCATCTCTGTCCACAGTAAGTATTTACTACAGCATACTTTGCAGTTTTGTTGTTGTTATTATTATTATTATTTTCTATGTGTTCTATATGTGAAAAGGTGAAAAAGTCCTCCCTTAGGAGCATGATTCAGCTATTGTAGAGCTGGCCTTGCATTTCCTAATATATTAAGTGACAGTGAATGATGCAATTCCTTATGGAATATTTGGGAATATTCCTTCCCAGTATTTTTCATTCCAAGTTGTTTGGGTTTATCTTTTCCCTAGTACAGATTTTTTTGACACTACTTTATATTTAAACAGTATTAGTTCTTTTCTTTTTTTGTGGCCTTTAGCCAGTTGGAGGTAGATCCCTCTAATCAATGACCAGAGCAATCTGAGATTTTGAGAGCAGGGCTATAGAAGACTATTCTCTCTTTCATGTCCATTTTCTTACTTTAAGAACAGGCAGACAAAATATGTAAATTGTCTCATCAGTAATGAGTGCTAGTGACAAGAAGTTAAAACCTAGTCATTTATATCTTACAAGATTTATTTAAACCAAACTACCATCCAGCATACTTCTTTAGTACCCATGAAATATATTTGTTCAATCAATGGTGTTATATGATTTGGCTGTGATTCTCCATTTGGTCTTGTGTATAAGGAGAGCCAACCTGCCTTTGAAAAGTTATTTCTTAAATGTGACAATTTTTATCATCCCTGCAGTAAATGGAGTGCACAGCATATTTCTCTTCTAATTAAGTGCATCATTCCTTTGTAAAAAGGTCACACAAAGCAGGATCCTATAGGGGGAAATACTCTAAAGTGTTGAATTTCTAGTCTCTTTAAGAAGTCTATTCCATTCTGTTTTGTTTTATTTAACAGGTACTTCTGAATTGCCAACCAGAAGACACTAAGCTTGGTGCAGGGATGATAAAGTTATATGTGACTATTATTGATGGCCTAAAATTACATTGTAGAGTAAGAGAGGTGTTCTCAGGGTGATAGTGCATTACGCTTAATCAAAATCTTTGCAGTATAGGCTAAACAAAACCTAGTTTGAATTTTAAGTCCTATGCACTACTGGTATCCTGAATGTCACAGGTGGTTGCTATTCATAATTGCTTTTGATGGAGCTCAAGATAGCACCGTCTTTCCACCCTGGACTCTCACAGTTTGACTCCTAGGTCTCATTCTGGACTCATGAGAAGGCCAATTTTAGCAGAGAAATAGCTCATCGTAATGCCCCACCCATTAGGAAAGAAAATAAAATTAGTTACTTCTTTTAGTACTTAGACTTTTAAAGCAGAGTCTCATTTTTGGGGCATGTGGTGGACCAAGATTAAAGTAGAAGTACCAATCATTTATCCCCTTAACAGCCACCTCGAGGCCCAAGACAAGTCCACCGTCCAGGTGTCCTTCTCTGGGCTGAGACTGTCTGGCCGTGGGCACCATATCAGTCGTGCCTCTTGGACTATAGCTTGTCTACCGCTGGGCTCCTATTCAAAAGCCAAGGAGTTGAATTGATTTTCAGAGCATCATCCAAAGGAGCCAAGTGTGTGCTACAGCCAGAGACCAGTTTCCAGTCCTCTTACAATGATTTCCCTGTCCCCCTGGCATCAGAGGTGAGAGCCTGATCCTTACTAATCCACCCCTCCCAAGGTGACCACACTGGAAAGGGGCTCACTCCTAACTGGCTTATTCCTTCCATCTGAGAATGTTCTAGAGCAGAGGCACCTCTTGTTGGAGGCATTGTCTTTCCAAAATGTAGTAACTCTCAAATAAAAAGAGAAAGGATCTGTTGTTACTCATTTCCTTCCTTCAAATAAATACGTAACAAATCTAAATATTTTCACATTTTTTAAGGTACTTATTTATCTTTTTCCTAAGGTGAGATAATCAAAACAGTATTCTTAAAGAAATTCCCTTGTCCCCTAATAGTTTACGGTCTATTAAGGGAGACAGCACTGTGTGATAAATGCTAGATGAATAGTACTGTCAGGAAATGACAAGCATCCCACTAGTCGGCAGTTTCTCCTAAAGGGAGATCAAGATGTTTCCTCTTCCTCAGAGATGCACTTTGGGGTCCCTCAGTGGGCACAAGATACTAGGTAGGGTTAAAAACATACCAAGTAGTTATTAATACACAGGTTTCATGAAAATAGAATTTCATTGGGAAATAATAAAGGGGAGTGAAAAATATAATGTCAGCAGATTTTTATCAAAATAGAAAACGTTTCTTTTCAGTCAATCAGAAATCTCTTAGCTCTCCTTCTGCTTTTCACAAGACACCTGATCACTTCACTGATAAATTTACTTCCTTCAGCCTCTGTGTTACCTGTGTAGCAATTTACAAAAGAAAGACCTCATAACAGATTTTTTTTCTTTGGAAAATCCTTCAGCATCGAAGCAGGAGCATCTTTCCCTTCTGTCCCTTCAAACATTTCTCCATCTTTGATCATAATTGTCTAATTGCACCCATTCTTTATATATCCCTCTGTGCCTTCTTAGCGGTTCCCCCGGTGCTTAGAAATGTTATTTGAAAGACACAGATACAGATGCATGTTATGCAATTAATAGGCCTTCACTAAGTGGAACCAATAGACCATTAAAATGAACTTGTGCTGTCCAAGCTCTCTCTCTCCATCTTTCTCTCTCCAGCAATCACCTGACCCAATGGCTAAAGAGATATGAAAATCTCTCCCTTCAATCCCACTCTGTTTTAAGTGCCAAAGAAGAACAGGGTACAGATAATGATTTCCTACTCTCAGAAACAAATGTGCAAATACTTCCATCCCAACTATGCCACCTGTCGAGGCTGCTGAATCAGGAGTTGCACTATTTACAATAGAAAATGGCATAATTTGCCTACTCCAACCCAGAGAGAGGCAGTATCGTGCAACAAATGGCCTGGCTGTATAAATAATAAAGCAAAAATGGGCCTGAAGCTGCTGGGATTTTTGTTTGCAGGAAATAGGATAACTCTAAACCATTTATGGCACTGTTTCTCAGCTAGTGTCCAAGGGCTATTTAGTTAGTAATGGCAATACGGAAACGGCTTCATGTCAAGATGGAGCCACAAGTGCTAAGCAGAAAGAGAGCAACAAATATTAAAAGATGTCAACTGCCAGCACAAATTGATTGCAACTTGTGTTGCTGGGAAAATGGAGCATGCCAGGGGCATTAGCAGTGAGAGAACCAGCCATCGGAAAACCTCTGAGGCCAATAGCAACTCAAATCCCCTGGATCCCTAAGATACTCGCTGAGAAAGGAGAGGAAGAATAATTTATGAGCACTGGAGGCCTGATCTGTTAACACACTATTATCTTTGTCAGTTGGAGTAATTACTGACCTGACAACAATATGGATATGCATTCAGAGAAACAAACCTTCCTGGAGTGATTTCATGAAGTACAGTTTTCAGGTTGCCAAAGTGACCAGTCCATTCTTGCATGCGTCCTGGAGCAGAAAGGAAGAAATGCTGAAGTTTCTGGCTGAGATGTTAAAACACAAGGGAGATACTCTTCCCTGGAGGTTTCTCCAGAAATTATGCAATGGCAAATCTTCAAACTTCCCCAATATCAGATTCTGCTCTCAAAATAATATTAGTAGTAGTGATACCAGCTCAACACAAAGTTGACATAAGGGAAGACATATTACAGAAAAGAAGCCATATTATAACTTTGAATGACCTCTGATTAACCCAGCTGGATATATACCCTCCAGGAGATATACATGCTCTGTAGATTTTATGGCCCTTCCTTGTGTATGTACCTTCCAGCTGCAATAGGATGATAACTGTTCTTTTGAGTTCCTTAGGAATGCAACGACCCTGGGACAGAGATTCTATACTGGTATCCATCGTTGATGACAGCTGAAAGGTCAGATGTGGTGACTCCCAGTCTGCAATGCCAGAAGGTCAACATTCCTGACCCCCTCCTCTATAACCCACTAGCCCTGTATACCTGCTTCAAGATTCTGTGCCCCTTGAAGGTGGTTCTTTAGGATGCTAGTCCACCATCTTCCAATCAGCTAGCTTGTTGCTTAATAAAATGCCCTTTCTCTGCCACCATCTTGCCTCTTGACAGATTGGCTTTTGTCTTGTGGCGAGCAGATCATGCCCTTTGCACGGTAACAGTAGCTTCCACTAATTGAGCACTTACTATGTATAAGTGTGCCAAAAGATTCCTATGCTTTTTCTCATTCAGTGCTCACCATGACCTTCTGAGGTAGGCACTGTTATTATCCCTATTTTATAGGTGAGTGACGTAAGGTACAGGATACTAAGTAACTGGGAAATACAGTTGGTAAATGTGGAGTCAGGAGTCAGAGCCAATTTTGCCTGATTCCAGAGCTTGACCTTGAACTACTGTGCCATACTGTCTCGTGTAATAATAATAACAAAACAACAAATAACAGTTCTAGCATCCTCAGCTAACATTTATTGAGTATTTAGTATGTGTTAAACATTGGGATAAATGTTTCAATAAGTCAGGCTAGTATAAATTCTGTAACAAACAACCCCAAATCCTTAGTATCTTAACACAACTTGAGTTCCTTGTTTTTTTGCTGCTGTGTGTCACAGCCCAATGAGGTAAGCAGGGGTAGGTGCGTGGTGGTGCGAAGGGGCTCTGCTCCATGCAGTCTTTCAGAGACCCAGGCTTCTTCCCAATGAATGTTCAACGTGTGGACTCCAAGTTAGCTTTAAACATTTACAATGTCCCAAAGCCAAGAAGTTAGCGTAAAAGGAAAGAGAGAGAGATCTTGAGAAAGGCACACCTGCTCTTAACTGCCTTAACCCAGAACTCACACAACCTTCTGGCTCACATTCTATTGTTGATAATTAGTTATGTGGCCCACCTTGATATAATGTTGCTGCAAAATGTGTTGTAACTGTGCTCAGGAGGTATAAAACATTTGGTGAGTGTCTATCCTTCACTTATCAGCTTAGATGTCCCTTCTCCAGAAACTGTCCTCTGATTTCAAAGCCTGAGTTAGGGATTCTGCTCTGAACAACTTTAGCATCCTAGGTTTCCCTTATCATGGCACTTTTCACACTGTATTTTAACTTTTGGTTAATGGATCTGTCTCCTTTGCTGTAGGTTAAGTTCCACCAGGGCAGAGATTCTGTTCAGCTTGTTTATCTCTGCATCCTAGCACTTAAGGTGTCTGGTACATAGTAGGAGCTTGAGAAATATTTGTTGAATGAATGAATGAATAAGTGACTCTCCCAGTATTCTGAATGTACTTTCACCCTTCCATGGCTTTAGTCTCAATAGGTTTCTATTCCTTCTCATATACATCTAAAATCAACTTTAAGTGAGCCTGAGTACTAAAATGTGGTAGGTACTATATTTAGCTTTGGGCAGATTCGAAGGAGAAAAATACTCACCCTGTACCCTTGAGGAGCTCCCAGTTTAGGGACAGCTAGAGATATGTAACTCTGAATTAGGACATGATATGGTAAGTGCCACTATAGAGGAATGTGGGAACGAGGTCCTGTGAGAGCATAGAGAAAGGAGTGATTGGGGAGGGGGGAGAGTTGCACAGAGAAGGGGACCTATGAGCCAGACTTTAAAAAGTCTGTCAGCTAGAGACAGAAAGGAAGGTCATCCAGTGCATGGTGGATAACATGGGACAAAGCAGGAAGGTCTAAAGATTTCCTTTTTGAAGAATATAAGAAGACCAACAACTCCATAGGCAAATGACTTGTACAGATATTGCATGAAAGAAGATATAAGAATGACCAATAATACATGAAAAGATGCTCGATATTATTAGACATGAAGAAAATGCAAATTAAAATCACAGTGGGATACCTCTATGTACCACTCGAATGGGTAAGATTAAAGAGAATTAAACACCAAGTGCTGGCTGGCGAGGAAGTGGAGCAACTGGAACCCTCATAAACTGTTGGTGGGAATATAAAATTGTACAGCTGTTCTGGAAAACAGCTTGACAGTTTCTTGCAGGATTAAACACATCCTTTCCCTAAGACCCAGCCATTCCACTCCTAGATATTTACCCAAGAGAAACGAAAATATATACCCTCACAAAGATTTGTATGCACATTTTCCTAGCAGATTTACTCATACTAGCCAAAACCCTCAGATAACCCAAATATCCCTCAATAGGAAAATGAATAAACAAATTGTAGTACATCCATGTAATGAAGTATTCCTCAGGAATAAAAAGAAACAAATTACTTGTATATCTAACAATATGGATAAATCTCAGAAGCATTAATCTGAGTGAAAGTCTAACACGAAGAGTACATCCTGTATGATTACATTTATATAACATTTTAGAATGGGCAAAACCAATCTATAGCAACAGAAAGCAGATCCATGGTTGCCTGGGGCCAGCGGTTGGGAGTGAATGACTGTAAATGAGCACGAGTGAGAATTTTGGAGTGATGGAAATATTCTATGTCTTGATTGTGCTAATTACATGGCTGCATGTATTTGTTAAATTATCAAACTGTATCTTGCGTAGCAGAAACAACAGAAGCCCATTACAGAGATTATTCTTGACTCAAGCAAGCAGGACCACTTGTGGATTCCAAAACACCATGTGCTGTCCTGCATTAGGGTCTTTGATAATGCTGTTCCCTGTGCCGGAATGTCCAGCCCCATCTCTGTTAGATGAAGTTCTATCAACCTTATGTTTTATCCCTTTAATGCTCTATCTATCAATCTATCTAATTAGATGATTTTGAGCTGTCTTGCTCTGACTCTTAGAATTATTTTAATCTTTCTTTCAGGCCTATTCTGCCTTGTGTTATAGCTATTTGTGCCCCTTACTTGTTTTGTTCTCCAATGATGTACGAGCTGCCTGAGGGCTCTGTGCCTCCAAGAACATATTGTCCAACAATGCATGTGAGAGTGGATGTTCATTTGCTGACACAAATTAATTGCAATAAATTTTTTTATAGGTCTGATCTGAGAGATGTGTAAAATTACTTGTTTTCACATGGAGATATATGTGAAAGAGGCTCAATATGTTTCACTGTTGTTCAGACCAGGTGTTCACAATGGAATCAGGAGGATTTGCCCTGGGATTAGATTTTAAAATTGAAACAGCTACATGTGAGTTGAGCCAGAAGAATATATGACAGCTTTATAGAGACATGTGGCAGTTGGGTCATGAAATGAAAGGGTTGCCAATGTAAAACTATTATTTGTTCTGGGGAACTTCTAAAACAAAGGAAAAATAATTTTGCTTTTGTAAAACATGAAAGCTGATAGATGGTAATTATTTTCTGCTTGGCTGCAATTATGACTTTATAACATAATATAGTATATTAATGACTGTGCTGTGTTAATTGGAGAAACAGGTATATTAAGAATATCTACGAGATTTTAACACTGGTAATGTATCTGAATCTTTAACTTTATGGAAAAGGGTGTGAAACATTATTTTTCAATGCCATAGCTTTTATCCTCAAAGCCAAAGAATTTGAGTAGTGACTTTATGGCCTTATCAACACAGGGAATCAACTAATTGACAGATTTTCACACAATTTGTTCCAGGAAATGCTAAACCTGAGATTAGAAAGATGCAAATACTGTAACCTCTGGTTACAGAGGAGAGAAAACTAACCCTATTGTTCTCTTCAAGTGCCTCCTGGCCATTATTCTCTTGGCTATAATGTTACTGAAAGGTGTTTTTCTGTGTACTAATTAGATGTAGACACAGATTTAAATTTTGTAGCTTCTGAATCTAGAACCTATACTTTTTCTGGATTTATCAGGCCTTTTTCCAGTTTTTAGCATTTCACATATGCTTAGTCCTTCCCACCAGTGTACTGGTAAGACTCCTGAGACAATCATCATGGTGAAAATAGCCAACATTTACTGAGTGCCAATAGTGTGCTTAAGTACTTTACACATGATCCTGTATGGTAGGTATTAATATTATCCCTATTTTACAGGTGAGCAAACTGAGACTTGGGTTTAGTAAACTTGTCCAAGGTTACATGTTAGTAAATGTTGGGTTTTGAACTATAAATATTTTCTTATTTTTGGGTCACTTTTAAAAATGTACTCTTTCACTGCTGTGATCTTTGGCCCTAAAATGAGATTAGAAAAGGCTGAAGGTGTTGTCACAAATCAAACAGTGCTTATAAACACACACTCTGTTCTGAATAGCTTTTTGCTCAGGATGGGCAAAGCGAATACATATATGGCCCAAGTGGGAAGCACTGTTCTTTTTTTCTGTTTTTGAATTAAAGTTATAGCCTTTTGAGGCTGCATATGTATACAAATATAATCAATACAGCTGGCCTCTTAGTCTTTGGACAAGTTTTAACAAAAGTCTGACAATGCGTGGTTAATAGATTCCATGTATATACACTCCATCTCCAGACATATAAGGTTATGATTTTACATATTTGTCATAAATGGCTGCAGCATCCATATATTATTGGAGTGAGCTTTTCTAATGGGGATAAATGTACCGCACTGTGGACTCTCAAGATGGCAAGATACACAACTCATGCTCAGCGAAGCAGCGGGAAATATATTATGCCTCTGCCTTGCTGTGACATGCATATATTCCATTCAAACTTTATGAGGGCATTAAATCCAGAGAGAGATCAAAAGAAAATACAGAAACAGACTTCCGCTGCTGCCTTTTGCAGCGGTTCTTGTTGGCCCAATGCTATTTGCAGAGTGCAGAAGGCTCAGATGCTTCTTCACAAGAGGAATTTTGTTAAAACATTATATTTTATGTTTTTTTCCTCCTACAAGTTATATTTCCCTAAATTGCCTGAAAATCCAGGGAGATTTTTTTTTTCATTTTATTTATTTATTTATTTTTCCCCTCAAAGCCCCAGTAGATAGTTGTATGTCATAGCTGCACATCCTTCTAGCTGCTGTATGTGGGACGCCGCCTCAGCATGGCCGGAGAAGCGGTGCGTCGGTGCGTGCCCGGGATCCGAAACCGGGCCGCCAGCAGCGGAGTGTGCGCACTTAACCGCTAAGCCACGGGGCCGGCCCTCCAGGGAGATTTTTAATAAATGATAACTCAAGGGAAAGAGTTCTACTTCAGTTTAATAATAATGGAGTGTAGAAAAAATTTTAAAAAGTTGCTTACAAATTATCAAAATAACAAGTTCAATATTTTATTTCCTAAAGACATGGTTCTCACAAAACTTGTTTCAAATAATTGTTTTTTTCTGGTATGTTTTCTTCTGTCTTTTTTGTGGTAGCACTGTACAAATAGAAATAAAGGTGCCC
This sequence comes from Ceratotherium simum simum, assembly GCF_057802395.1. Lineage (NCBI taxonomy): Eukaryota > Metazoa > Chordata > Mammalia > Perissodactyla > Rhinocerotidae > Ceratotherium > Ceratotherium simum. Next base: position 45,196,668 of record NC_141911.1, read on the forward strand.
CAGGTTAATTAATAAATTCTATGGACAGATACTGTTCCTTTCATTCAGAAAGGCAAAAAAAAAAAAAAAAAAAAGCATAATTTGAGGAGTAACATTTCACAAGAGTTATCATTTTTAATTCTTGTTTTCTGCATAGAACAGTAGACTGTGCAAACTAGTGGAATTGTTGTGGAACGGGGTGAGGGTTCCAGTGGCTCATAGAAAGTATTCAGCAATGCCTCTTTGCTCCACATGCCAGGCTAAGCCTGGTGTCAGAACTGTGTTGAACCAGAGAGATCAAACATTACAAACACCCACTTCTGTGGGAATACAAGTGTGAAGAGAGGTGTTAATTCTCTGGATATCAATACTAAACAGATTTCAGAATGGCATTAAACTAAGGGGTTGGAGCTAGAAATTTTGGATTCCAGCTATTGTAGATTCTACTATTTTCACCTCTGAAACAGAGAGATGGCATTGTAAAAGAGAATTTTACATTTGCACAGGAAACTTGGCAATAGCTTTAGTTTAAAGAGAAATCTGCGACTTAAAGAGTCTATCAGTCATGATTAAGTTCAGTAGGCGTGATAGAGATGTAGTTCTCACTCACAGTGTTGAGGGCTGGAAGTTTGTATTCCAGGGCTGTGGGGACTCTACAAAATTGTGAGGGACTCTAGCTGTCTCTAGCTCACTTTTTTGCCTGTCTTAGGATGGTTCGAGATGATGACTAGAACTCTAGCTAACATGGAGGAAGGGATTAAAAAGCAGATGAGGAACACATGACATGTTTTTAAAGGAAGTTTCCTAGAACCTGCCTCATACAACTTTTCTTTAGATCTCACTGACCCGAACTTAATTCCATGGCCACACTTAGTGTAAAGGAAGTTGGGAAACATAGTCTTAATTCTGGGAATCATCTGCTCAACAAAGAATCAAGAGTTCTGTTACCGACCAAGAGGAAGAAAGGATGTTGGGATGGGAACCTCCTATCTCTTTTACAGTGAGATTAAATAACTGCTTAAGATCACACAATTTTCTAATGGCAGAGATTAGAAGTAGGTCTCCTGATAGTACAGTGGTCTTTGAATCAAAGAAAATGACCTTGTAATCTTAAACGGAGACAATTTTTATATAGAGGAAAATGAGAATAAAGGCCATTTTGATTTTAAAGTTGGGTTGGAAAGTTTGGTTTTAAGCATTCTTCCACTGATGCATTTTTGCCTATTATAACTTGATTCTTATTCTATTTAGTTTTATTCTCTCTAGTCTAAAATAGAAAAAAATCTTAGAGTATAGATGTAATATCTAAATTTCCCATCTAACAACACTGGTGAAGCAATGGGAGGCAGAATCATTTAACTGGTGACCACAAATCTCAAGTGGGCATGTGCACTGCCTGGACAGCTGTTAGGTCCTCTGGTCAACTCACTCCACCACTCTCTGAGACACTATCTTACCTTTTCTCACTCCCCTAGCATCTGGCACCCTTTCCCTTTACTTTCAGCCGACTATCTTGTCTGTTATTTCACTGAGAGAATAAAGACAAATACAAGAGAACTTCTGCCAGTTCCCACTATCACAAATCCACCTGTCCCTGGATCCATACACTCAGCCTTGCCTTTTGTTATGATGAATGAACAGTCCTGTTTCATTCAAAGCCGAACAATACACTCATGCACTGGATCTCATCCCTTCTTACCTACTCAAGGACTTTGTTCCTGCAATTATGTTCTCTTTCTCTGGCATCATCTTCTCCTTCTCTATATAATCATTTCTACCAGCATTCAAAGATACTCTACAATCTCCCTTGACAAAGTCACTCACTCTAGACCAGATTTCACATCCCCTTTCAGATAGTCTCTGTTCTTTTTGAAAGAGAGGTTCTATGTTTTATATTCATTCTTTGGCTCATTTCACTTAGGCTTTCATCCCCAATACTCTACTGAAAGTCTTCTTGTTGAGGCTACCAATAATTCCTACCTTTCCAGATCCTATGGGTGTTTCTCAATCTTGGTCTTACTTGGCCTATTAGTAGCACCAGTTGTTCACTTCCGCTCTCTGGAAGCACATTGTTTACTTGGCTCAGGTAACTTGTTTACTTCCTGTGTAATGGCTGTGCCTTCCCATTCTTCTTGGCTGGCTCCATCTCTCTCTGGCCTAAATATTTTGGGGGTGCTCTAGGGTTCAGCCCCTTAGTTTGTCTACTTCTATGCTCTCTCCCTAGATTATTTCATTCACTATCATGGCTTTAAATATCATCTATATCTAGGTGGTTCTGAATTTATATCTTCAGCACTTTTCTCTGGGCTCCAGACTTGTATTTCTAACTCCCTCCACAACATCTCCACTTGGATTTCTAAAAAGCATTTTCAAATTTAACATCTTCAAAATAGAATGCTTGACTATCTTTTCACCAACCATTTCTTCCTCTAATTTTAGTAAACAGCATCACCATTCAGTAAGTTGTTCAGGTCAAAACCTGGAGTTATCCTTGATGCCTCTCTATCCTGCAAACCTCACATTTAATATATCAGAAAATCATCATCTCCAACCTCAAAACATCTAGAATTTAATCAGTTTCACCATGTTCACTACTACTTTCCAAGACCCCCATTTAGACTCCTAATTGGTTTCTCTGCTTCTAATCTTGCCCACCCCTCAAGTCAAGAGCTCCAGATTTATCTGATTAAAATGTAAATCAAGTCATGTAAGTCACTTTTCTGCTCAAAATCCTCTAGTGGATTTATTCAATCAGAATAAAAACCTAGCTCCTTATTATGGTCTTCAAGGCTGCATTTGATCTGCCCTCTTCCTGTCCACACAATGTCATCTCCTGTCACTCTCAGCTCTTCCACACTGGCTCTTTATGTTTCTCAAAAATATCAAGCTTGCTGCCCACCTCAGGGTCTTTGAACAAGTTATTCTCTCTGCTTGGAAAGCTCTGCCCCCAGATATCTATAAGGACTGCCCCCATTTTAGACAAGTCTTTGTTCTGATGACACCTTCTCAGATGAGTCTCTTGTGAGCATGCTCTCCATCTTCAGCTCGGTGCCCTTATAGGTTTAACTCGCAGCACTTATTACTAAACAACACTACATTGCACATACACAGGGTGTTTTGGTTTCTTTATTGTCTATCTCCCCTACAGTATAAGTTCCATGAGGGCAGAGGCTCTGTCTTGCTTACTCTTTTATCCCCTGTGCCTAGAGAGGTTCAAGGTGATATGTGTGTGTGTGCTCGTGTGTGTGCACACGTGTGTGTGTGTGTATGTGTGTGTGTAATATGTGAAGAAATGATTCTAAAGCCTTGGAGAGACTTCAGTTAGTCAGTTACCTGAAGAAAAATCAAAATTTATTTCTCTTTTCATTTGATCTGTGCTAGGCTGCCTAAGCCTTATGCCTCTTCTCTTTCTGGAAGAACAATCAGTATGCAGCAAGATCAAGAGCGGTTGAGAAGCAAAGGTCAATCTGACGCCCACTCGACAAGGTTTGCATCCCAAAGATGGCATTGTGGCCAGAAACAGATCCATTGGCTGCATGAGCACACTGCTTCCAGCACTCAAAAACAGGGAGAATTATCTTCTGAATCAAGCAATTCACTAGAAAGTCCTGGTTGCAAAGAACATGTGCAAATGTCATCTTTTCTTTCAAGCTCATCTCTTTCTGTCACAGAGCATCCATTCCACACTTGTGGAAATGTCTTTGATTTGAACATCATTCTCAGGGTGTTCAGAGTTGCATCAAGGACACTGGTGGGGGCGGGCAGGGAACAATGTGGTTAAGCAGAGAAAGAGTCTCAGAGGACCAGGAGAATTTGTGTCTGGCATTTGTTTAAAGTCTTTTCTGTGTGACAGTATTACCTGTGGCACCCATTCCCCCACACCTTTACTTTCCCATTTACATAAAAAGCAACATGCATACTTTTCAGCCTCAAGCAACTCCTGACAGGTTTTGAGTAGATAACTTGAACTCAGGTGAATCACAGCCATTTTTAATGGGGAGGTGAAAACAGCTGTTTAATACCAGAAATGCTCTCCTGCCAGAGGGGAAAACATGTTTCCTATGTGTGTATAAGTGATCCTGGGTATTAGGAACTTCGTTTCCTGTCTATTATGAATACCTTGACTACGGATAAGGTGGGCAACATTCAGGTAGGTTGTTTTACCCAAATTTTGTCAGGTAGCGCCATTTTGTGTTTCTAATTGAAAAGAGCTGCTCTTTGAGTTCCATGTACATTCAGCTTGAGGTGTGCATCACCAGCTTTGGCCTGTCATTCTGTGATTGCTTTCATCCCATTGTAGGCAAACATATAAAGAATATTAAGTTTGCCTTTGGCAAAGGCCCAGCTCAGTATTCAGGCACCAGATATCTGAATACCCTTATCGTTACCCCTCATGGCTTGCTAATCAGTCTGGAGTTGGCTCTGGACTTTTATCTTTTGCTTTGTTCCTCTTACTCCCTTCATGAAAACAAAATGTATTCGTGGCTAGATAATGAGAAGAGGCTCTAATAATCAAATCAATTCAACTATACCAAGGAATCAAAAACAATTTAATGTGTTACTTCCTATGGATATATTAATAGGAATAGGGTGTCTAATTTGGAATTTTAGACAAAAGATATTTTGGGACTGGGACAGAGGAAGAGTCCCTAGAACCCTTTCGTTTCATATATGTGGCCACCACCTAAGGTTGTCCTTAGATTGTCCTGGTCTGGGGAGTCATATTATAAATCAGGCCTGGTTCTGTTTGGTCATTATCTTCTAATTAGGCTTCAACCCAGACCTCTACCGTTGTAGATTTGGTGCAAATCATACTTGGTTCTTAAACACTTGTGTTTAATTTCTTTCATATTTTTACTTATAATATTGATATATGTCTTTGGAAAGTCAGGGAAAAATGTTTCTTTGTAATTTTGACCAAAGTCTCTGACTCAGCTAGAGAGAAATGTTAGCTTAGAAATGCCTTATTATTTTTTAGATCGCAACTTCTCCTGGACAGAGCAAGTAACTCACCTGGAAGAATTTCAGTAAGATCAATGGAGCATTTTCTAAAGGACCAAACCCATCTAAGCATAAATCTACTATTTTTAGTCTTGGATCTGAAATCCCTCTTTTTCTAACTCTTTGGCCACGATCTCTGTTAAAACAGCCAGGTCTTCAAATCATAGATCATTAGGAGCTTTCATATTGGACTTTTATCCCGATACTGTAGGCTGGAAGGTGCTGAAGGCTAGAAGGCAGTGTGTTTTATTTTAAGTATCTCTGCATGGCAAATAGCAGAATGATTTCTAACTGAACTAAATCCCTTTTGTCATTTATTTTTATGATAATAGTAAGATCTGTGAAAGTTTCGGAGGCTTTTGGATAAAAGAAAATATCATTTTTAACTTTCCCTATGCTTGCCACTTGGGAACATGTATTGTTCATTTTCTCTTAAGAAATCACCTAAATAGATTAACTGCACCATATAGCTTTGGAGAAATGGAAAATATTGATGAAAAAGGTGCTGGTGACCACAACAATATACTTGCAATTGCCAGTTAGCTTATCCCTTTGTAATCCTCTGTTCCACCTCACTGAGGCTGGTAATGTGAAAACCAAACCCATTGCCCCCATCACTCAGCAGAGGGATTGCTGAGCTCACTGCACCAACCCGTTGCCTCACTCAATCCCTTTTTCATGTGGATATAAGCTTTTTACGGGCAGAGGTGCCACTGGGAGGCTCCTCACGCTTCTTTCTTCTCTGAGGCAGGCAATGCAGATGTAGCATCAGTGCCTGCTTTTGCCTTTTTTGCTGGAAAGAACTCAGGTGTTTGTTGTTTAGGACACCATGGTCAGTTGCTACTAGCAAGCGGCCTAAACCCTTGACACTCCAAGTACGGTCTCTGGACCAGCAGAATCACCATGGGTCAGGAGGCGAGTCAGAAATGCAGAATCCCAGGTCCCAGCTCAGACTCAGTGAATCAGAATCTGCATTTTAACAAGATCCCTGGTGATTCATACGCACCTAAGGTTTAAGAGGGAGAAGCACAGCCCTAAATTCCTTCATTTATTTGCCTTCAGCTTCCAGAGAAGACTTTCAGAGGAAGTGCCACAGGCATTACATTTCTGACTTGTTCTTTAGCCCTTGCCTTCTGAGGTAGGGAAGTATAATCTACCTTCTCCGCCTTCAGTCCTGGCTTGACGATGTAAACCTTTCGATTTCATGTCTAGGTGTCCTTTCATACTTAATAGTTGATCTTTGGGAAAAGAAATCAATATTTGCCCACAAGTCATTCCTTTCTGGGCCCATTTCAAAAGAAGAAAAGGATTGACAAATATTCTTAGCATCTGCCTCAGCCTCTATAAAGCTGCAAATCTCTTAGGTCAGCAGAGAATCTATGATGATTACTAAAGTGTACAAATACCGTTTGAAAAGGCATTGCAAAAATTCTTACCTAAGGCATGCCTCTTTATTCCTTCACTGATGCAGCTAACACAAAGACCACTGGGGCATATCTTCAAAGGGGGCAATTCTCTGTAGAAAGCCGCTCTGCGGGATTTGCAACAAAGCACTTCTCAAGATCAACAGCAGCTTGCTGACTCTACAGTGGGTTGAGGGATTGAAAAAAATGATTAAACAAAATTAAGACACAATAGCAGTAGTGCAGAGATCCTGCGGGGCCTGTAATGGGGTCCTGTGGAAGGAGAGGAATAAACCAGCAGTTTTCTGGAGATTGAGATAGGAAGCTGTTGAAGTTGATGGACTGAAGTGGTGTTTCTTTCTTGTATGAAAATAATTATGTTTTTTTCCCCATAGATATTGGTACACACACAGTCTACAAAGCAACATAATACATTGCTATGAAGTTTTAAAATAGTTAAGTTGAATAACTGTTGTTCTATACTCAAGTAAGTATCATTCCTTAAATTCAACTGTTTTTGCAGATTCCCAGATCAATTAATATAATTTACACATATGGACTCAGATACTGACTATTCCAGCAAGAGGAATGCTAATATAAGATGTGCTTATTTAAGACTAGGTTTTATAATGCTTGTCATATCACTGTGAAAACATTCTCTACTATCAATTTGGAGAAGAATTTAAGGTATTAAATTCTTCAAGGATATTTGGAAAACCAAATCCAAAATAGGACTCCTTGCCAAGACACAACATCTTGGAACAGGAATGCAGGTGGCAGCAGATTTCCCATAGAAAACATATGGTCACACAACTCCAGGGGGCGACATTTACATGGTCTCCGTGAATGTCATTCCATAGTTATAAAATGAGGCAGCTGTGAATATTGTCATGTTCTCAATATACTCCTCATAAACTTTAGTCTTATTCATTTTTGGTAATATTTTGAAGTCTATAATTAGCCTAGAGCCATGTAAAGTTTATGGAGTAGCTCTAAAAATGGTCTTTACATAACCTAACATTTGGTGTACAAAAGGAACCTGACAAAGTTAAAAGCCAGTTCTATTTTTTTAATGGAGGAACGTGCTAAAATGCTGTTTTGGAACCCCCTTCTCAGAATTACGATTGTAAACTGGCATTGATATAAATACATAAGTTCCAATGGCATTTATAATAAAACATTTTACCAATGTTATTCAGTGCTATATGTTGGTTGGGAGTGCAGGCTCTGGAGTCCACAGCTGGTACAGACTCTTCTTCCTCTTTCACTAATGAGTTCTGTGATGTTCTTAACCTTTCTCACTCAAAGCATGGGGATGATCATAGAATCTACATATTTCACACAGTTGCTATGAAGATTAGATGAGATGAGACCCAGCCCTGATGGTCTAGTGGTTAAAGTTCCGTGCTCTCATCCCCAGGGCCTGGGTTTGTTTCTCAGTCATGGAACCACACCACTCATCTGTCAGTTGCCATGCTGTGGCAGCAGCTCACATAGAAGAATTAGAAGGACCTAAGCTATGATATACAACAAGGTACTGGGGCTGTGGAGAGAAGAAAAAAAAACAAGGAAGACTGGCGACAGATATTAGCTCAGGGGAATCCTTCCCAGCAAAAAAAAAAAAAAAAGACTAGATGAGATGATATATACATACCACTAAGAATAGCATCTGGCATAGAATCTAAATAAACATTAGAGACTATGTATTTTTATCTAATTTTCTCAAGTTTGTGCTAACCTCTTCCTAATTTTTCTGGCAAGTTTTAATGCTGGCCAAGTTCACATTTAGCAATATTGTGGAAACACAAGGATCATTTTAAGCTGCATATGTGCATTTACAAGTAGGTGATAATATGAGAGAAAAGAGTAACTCGTACTCTATTCACCCCTGTACTCCTGTACCTCCCTGGGTCTATACACCCCTGTACCTCCTGGGTCTGAGTTAGAAAGGAATAGGATGAATGTCGTTGAAAGGAGTTTGGGCATTTGTTGGGCAAATTGTTAAATCCTTACCTTCTCAGCCCTTCCTTGATGACAAGGTGAGTGGGGGCTGTGATAGCCATGAGTGCCGCCCACCAAATATGTCTGGTTACCCTTGGCACTTGGAGGAATTGCACTTCCCTGCCCACATCAACTTGGGTGATGCTGTGGGCTAGCTTTGGCTAATGAAGTATGAGAGGGAGTGATGTTTGTGACTTTTAGGAAGAATCTTTGATGCTGAGTGCTTGATTCATTAAGTTCTTGCTCCTTTCTGCTTCGGTGATTGTTTAAGCATGAACTCAGATGGAGCAGCCAGCAGCTTGGATCCCCGAGAGTCTATGAGGAGCAGAGGCCCCTACTGGCACACATAGCGTTAGCCAGATATAAAGCTTTGTGGTCTTGGTCTCAAGCCACTGAGATTTTGGAGGTTGCTTGTCGTTGCAAGATAACTTCCCCAACCTGTTGTTTTCAAGGAGTCTTCTGAGGGCATTACACAGTGCTGGCTCTGAGAGATGCTCTGAGAGGGACAGATTATGTTCTGGTGTTGGCCAGTGTGTGGTGTTCCTTGTAGATATTCATTTTCTGATTTTTAAAACATTATAAATATAGATATTGCATTAATAAATTATCTGTTTTACATATTTTGAGCATTTAGTAATAAATAATAAATATCACATTAAAATGTCAATCGTTGTTGTCTTAAAAATAAACATATGACCTTAGCAAACTCATCTTGCCTAGTTAAGTCTAACGTTACTGAAAAGGAACTGAGGTAGAATACGTTTCTGTATCCTCAATTCCATTTATTTCTAAAGAACGTTAAGTAAAGTTTATCTGATTGAGGACAAATGACTGCAAAGTTACTGGCTAATTTTCTCAAGAGAGAACAGAAGAATATTAGAATCCACACAAAGAGATTCTTTCCTACAAAATGGCATTGAACCAGCAATCAGATACAAAATTATTATTGATTTTTACATATTATTTATGGTGTTGTGAGAAGGTGACATACATGAAATGCAGCAATGATTGCTGGAATTTGAACTCTATTCAATCCACTTTAAAGAAAACAAGAAAGTATCTCACAAAGAGCCTTTGAAAACCAGGAAGTAGAAAACATGACTACTAAGAAACTAATGGGATTAGAAAAATATTAATGAGATTAGAAAACAATTAAGGTGTTGTTCAATTATTTCTTGGATAGAAAATTTGTATTTTATATACTTTAAAAATATTATTCCATAGCTGATAGAAAGATTTATATATATATATATAGGCAAAATCATACATTCATGACTAATAATTTCTCTGCTAAAACAGAGAGGAAAATTAGAGTTAGGAAAAAAAATGTAAATAATGTGAAAAATTAACATATTTTCAAAAATCAACCCAAAAATATGAAAAAGAAGACAGGCAATTGATTTATCAGAAATTGAATTCTGTATTCCATAGGACATTTTAAATTCCTGTATTCACTAATTATATCCACTTCAATGTGTTTTATAAGAATTTGTTCTTAAATTCTAATGTTAGTTAAAAAGTTATTCTTGACTATCTGTTATCTTAGTGATAGGTGATAGATGTATCAAGGGTTAGGTGAACTTTTACTTTCACCAAGATATGCAGTTTTGGTCACTTGTTAAGAATGATACCAGCTTGTTTATTCAGTAACCCACATTGGGTGTTTTCGATGTCCCTCCTTAAGAGTGTGCTCTTTTTATGAGTTATTTCATTTAATCATTCTTCTTCATTTTAAAGATGAGGAAACTGGGCCTCAGAGAGGTTAAGGGAATCACCGAAGGGCACTGTTGCACAATGGCTTCTGTGTACTACCTTAAAAAATGTACAGCATATTTCAGTTCTCACTAGTCCACCTATGTGATTAAGTGTGGAGATGAAGGAAAAGAGAGATGGCACCAATCATCTGGTCCCCATTCTCTCATCCCTTGACTCTGGGTAGAACACTGATGCATCCAGTCTTCCTTGTCCTTTAAATGCAACTTCTTTTGGCAGATATTATGTAAATGGATCCTTTGGACCTCACTCAGAGGCTCAGACCTCTGTCTTTCCCATCTCAGAAAGAGCAAGACCTGGGACGTTGGGTCCCAGGACATCCTTCTAATGGAAGACTCTATTGTTGATTACAACAACACAGCATGTGTGGCTGACTTGGTATAGAGACTTCCTTAAATTCAACTTCCATACAATCCACCCTTTTATTACAATATACCTTCACCCTTCTAAATCATCTTTCATTCATTAAATTTGGACGGACTTACACCAGCTGACAAAAATTCAAGCTGTTGCATAGTGAAGCCATGTACTAGACAACAATTCATTTTTAGCAGTTTTGTCGTTTTGTATGATTGTTTGTCCAATTATTTGAATATTTGATTGCATTTTATCTGACTAGTTAAAAAAATTATTTGAAAATAGAAACCTAAAAATGTTAAACATAATCATAAAGCAGAGATGGAAATTCTTTGATCAGCTGAAAGTGGCATATCTTTAGTTCAGATACTCATTGGCCTTAAGATGGCTTCTCTGTATCAACTTAGAAAGATAAGAAAAAATAAAGAATATGTATTTCATAAATATCCTCATGCTACTTCTAAAGAAGCCATGTTTTTGGTGTCTATGAAAATGTGTCATGATCCAAATAGGTTTTTACATGTCTTCCTTACTATAGCTGATATAAATGTCATGTGAAGTGGTTGGTCTTGATCACTTACAGACACTGATTATAGCTACATAAATATCTTTTATTATTTTTGTTTTTCTCCAATGAGAAAATAAGTTCTGTAGAAGTAGAAATGTTGTCTTGTTCATGGCTGTATCCACAGCGCACAGAACAGACACTAGCCCAGAGTAGGTGTGCAATACGAGTGCAGAATTACCATTTTACATAATCACACTCATTATATGTGCCTTTATATACACCCATGCCTCCTTATGTTTATTTAGAAAGATATTATCCTTCAATCTTAAAATTATTCTTGCTTATTTTGCTCATTTTTCTACTATGTGCTTTCAGGCTCCATTATGGTTAATAGGAATTTATTGAAGTTAAAAATTCATTAGGTGTTTGATGGTTGTGGTGTACCATCTTTAAATCCACTTTTTCCTGCGGCCTTTCATATACTTTTATAAAATTCACCCTGATGTGTGTGCACGAGTGTATTTTTTAAACAATTCTCTGAAATTTAGGTTCTAAATTTGTTCTGGAGTATTGTTATATCCGATGACTCTGACTAAGAGCTTTCTGGGTGAGTTCAGAGAGCATTCTGTCAGCTGGCTTTTGATTTTCAATAAAATCCAAGTTCTCCAGTTACTTTTCTTCTTGTCCAAGGACTGGTGGGCCAGCATAATTTCAATGGCCGTTTCTGCCGGGCAGCTTCAGCAGTGCAACGTCATTGAGTGACAGTGCAAAAACGAAGTTTTATCACCTGCTCTAAGTTCTTTACCACTCTTGTTTCTTAGGAGCATTTCATTTCATAGAAGAGTAGAAAATTAAAAAAACACACCAAAACAGGCCTCTCCGTATCTGTGCAGATGGAGAAAGGTTATACAGACCACATTAAAAAAGAGCAATGCAGCCCACACATTGAAATCTCATTGGTTTTCTATTAATTTTCCTCGGAACTGTGGAGCAGCTGAAGAAAAATATGAAAATAATATTCTCAGATTTGAACCAGGGAGTTTAGATTCTCCAAAGTTGCTGCTTTGGCCCCATGAATCATTTTTGAGGTTATATAGTATTGAATTAGCGACTTGAAATTGCTAGAATTGGATGAGGAAATATTCTATGTCAAGGAATCATAGATTCTGAAGTTCAGCCTGACTTTTTCCTATTTCTCTTATTTTAACTCCCTTTATATAACAGAATTATTTTCGTGTAAAACTGCAAGAATCTTAACTGCACCCTCCCTGGACAATCCATCTTTCTCTTTTCCCGGCATCTCATTTTCTCTCTGTTTCTCCTTTTTCTTCCCTTTTCCATTCAGGGCAGTACAGCTATTTTGCTGGGAAGATCATTGCATTGTCTATTTTGTTTTAACATTCAAATTCTCAACTTGAGTTCCTATCTCTTTAGATATCATGTAAGAATGGTATGCATTGGAGTTTTAAGATATAATTTCTTTTTCCCTCTCTCCACTCCTTGTCTCCAGCAGCCCTATAAAATAGCTCATTGCTTTGCATTTCTCAAGCATTCAAGTGTTTATAGAATCTAACAATCTCGATCTCTCACTTCCTTTTTATAAGCAGAAAATGATAGCAGTATATGGCGCAGTTCCCAGGGAAGCTGCATGAAAAGTGGCAGAAAAGCTAATGCCAGGTATGGAAAACAGCCACAGGTATGTGCTTTTAAAGGAGCTGTGCTATCAACTCAACTGCCACATTTAATGGTATAAGGACTGTTCAACTTCATTTTCTAGGAGAAAAGAAATTTGAAAGATATAGTATTTGAAAATTTCCCTGATCATTCTCCTTTTGAAATTCAGCATAACAGCTCACAGTGGCTCCGTAGAAAAGAAAAAATATGTAATGCCAAATGAATTAAACAGCTGGGGCCAAATGAGAAGAGAGGGCTACTATAGCAGGATGATTGTCTATGGAGAAACAAAGCCAATATGAATAGTAATTAGTAGCTTATTTTTCTGTACACATTAACCCACAAGAATAGGCCCTTAAGAAGTAGTGCTGTGGCAAGAAAAACTGGTTAAAATCTACAAGAACCCTTCTAGCACTAGACTTGTATTTCTTTAGGTTACAAGCTTGTATTAGCCGTATCCTCTCTGGGATTCCTTGATGGGAAAATTCCAATGACTATAGCTGGATGTGAAAAGGGTGAGTCCAAACTTGGAATGATCGGGTGCAGTGGCTAGACAGACCCTTGGATTGGATTCAGGGTTGGAGATTGCAGGTGGTGATCCAGGTAGACACAGGGAGTGTGGAATTGGGGCCCTGCTGCTGGGGAGAGGGAAATCAGGCAGTAGGCATTGACAAAATTCGTGTAATAATGGCAGTGATTACATGCCAGGCCCAGTCCTAAGCACTTTACATGATTTCTCTCATTAATCCTCATACAACTCTGGGATGTGACTATTGTCCCCACTTCACAGATGAAGAAACTGAGGCATGGAGAGTTTAAGTAACTTGCCTAAGGTCCCATATGAAATAAGTGCCAGGGCCAAGGTTTGAACCTGTGCTCTTAACTCCTACACTGTCTTTCAAGTAGGCAAATAGCTTAAGGGAGACCTAGTCTAGAGTTTAGAGAGTGGCCGCCTCAGAGACTCATGGAGGAGCTGTGTGAGTGAGGTCAGCTAGGAAGCATTTGAAGGCAATAATGGCTCATAATTTGAACACATTTATTGACTCAGTAACTGCAAGTTCAGAGTTACTGTGGTCATCAGGGCTGAGTCCTGATTCATTTCCCTGTGATTCTTTTAGCTCTCCCCTTCTCTGAGTGACGGCTGGGTAGAGATGTGGCTGCAGCAATTCTGGATCTCCTGTCAGCACAGAATACTGGCTGGAAGAGAGAAATAGCTGTTCTTTGGTGCCATCCCGGAGGAACAAGGAAGAACTTCCTCAGATGCTTAGAGCAAACCTCTGCCTGCATCTCAGGAGTCTGAACAGTCACACGCCCTTGCTAATCTAGTCACTGACGAGGGGCGTAGGACTGCATGTGAGCTGTCAGGAGGTGGGGTGGGGCTAACTTTTCCTGAGCCACATGAAGTTGGGGGGACAACTGGGTACTTAAATGAAATTGCAGATCTCTAAGGGAAAGGAAGAGGAATAGGAGCTGGGTGGCCACCCACCTTGGGTACTCCAGAGAGGCTGTATTGGTCTTGTCTTGGTCTGTGTTGGTCTTGGAGCTGTTGATTATCACATAAATCTAGGGGCCCACTTCTTAGAACTGATAAATCTGGGTAGAGCTTGATTCAAAGCTCAGTTTCTTGGTTTGATGTATAGTTCTAGAGTGGAGCGATATACAAGGTGAATTAGATGCTGTGCCATTTACCTACCAGCCTAGAATTTCTTAGCTCTCTTCTGCTGGGGAAAACTGGTTTGAGGTAGTGGCCTTGGTGAAGCATAGGTAGAAGGTCACGTGGGCCTTCCTATGACTGGTAGAGCCAAGTTGATCATTACAAAATGAGGCTAAACATTTGGCATGTCAAGTTGGCAGGCCTGGTCTACTTTGGATACCTTATATAATACTTTCTTCTATTTACTATATTTCTCAAAATTTACTTTTATCATTGGTTCCTTAGGCTTTATTTAGGGAATAAAATTTTATTGATTGACTGATTTTGAGGATTTTTCCTAAACACAACTGTGAAGTTGGCAAAATGTTTCTTTGGTCCCCAATGTTGTGCTTCAGGCAGTAGTGGCAAATACAATATCCCACACTTCCACTCCTGCCTCTAACTTCCATGGCAGACATAGGTCATTTATCACGGTCGTCTTTCCTGCTGTACATGGTTGCCACTAGAAATTATTCTCCATTCAGCGCTCAAGGCAGCCACTACAGAGCTGGCACAAGAAGTGGGAATTATTTCACATTCTTGCTTGGGGATCTCTGTCTCTGAGAGGCAGCAGGGGAAAGCAGAGGAACATTCTAGAACTATATATCAAATCAAGTAACTGAGCTTTGAATCAGTCATATTCGGAATCAGACAGGCTTGGGTTTGAATCCAGGCTTTGCCACTAACTAACTTGGCAAATTACCTTACTTCTCTGGGCCTATTTCCTCTTTGTAAAGTGAGATTAATGATACCAATTTCCTAGGCTATTTGGTGATATTAAATGAGATGGAATATGCACTATTCTTACCAGATTGCATGGCTCTCTAAATGTTGGTTCATGTTGCCTTTCTGTCAAAACCTAGACCAAGGAGACAATATGATAAACTTATTCTCAGTAACATGCAAAAATATTTACATTTTAAAAGGAAAGTCCCTTTAATAAAAGAAATTATTTGTTGTAGTGTTTTTTATGTTGTGTTTAGGGGTCAAACGTTTTGAGCTGGGGCTTCATTTGCTCAAAGCACTCAGACCATCATTGGTTCTACCTAAAGACATGGCTTGATTTCAGTTTCTGGAATGTCAAACTTGGCAAAGACTAGTGTTTTAGGGAGTTACAGAGGGAGGAGAATCCATAATCTTTGCCCTTGAGGAAGTCAAACCAGAGGAACACAGTGACAAATAAACATAGTGTAGAATACAAATAACTAAAGCCTGGAAATATACCCAAATATGGTACGTTATTGCTCCATAGGTGTGTTCACTTCTAAAATATCTGCATAGGCAGATAGATCAATGGAAGAGAGTAGAATCTTAAGTAGGTCCAAATACTTCAGGGAATCCAGTACATAATAAAGGTGGAATTTTAAATCAGTGAAGAAAGATAGATTGTTTAATAAACAGTACTGAGATAACTTTTTAGCCATTTAGGAAAAAATTGGATCTCTTTCCTTTGCAAAGGAAGTGTAAAATGGTAAAAGTTTTATAAGGCATCATGGTAAAAATTTTTTAAGTAACCTTGAAGTGAGTAAGACCTGCTCAAGTAAGAAACAACAAAAGGAGACATTCAAAAACAAGAGTGATAGAGATAAATTTGCTATAAAATATTCAAACTTCTCTATAGAAAAATACAGTAATTACAGGGAAAAAAAAAACCTGAAAAAAAATCTATACATGTCCAATTATATTTCAAAGAGGTTATACAATTTTTACCACACCTGTACTATATATGTACCTATATCCTCAAAATATATATACAAGGTTCTTATATATCAACAATAAAAATACAAACAGATGTCACAAAACAGGCAACAGAGATGAAAAAGAATTTCAGAGAGAAAAATATCCTTTAAGCATATGAAAAATCTTCAGTCTCATTCATAATTAAAGAAATGCAAATTCAGACCATGAAATAATTTTTTACCTATCAGCTTGATGATAGTTATAAAATTTGGAAATTCACAGTGGATGATGGTATGAGGGTACAGGAATATATATAGTGCAGGAAAGGTAAAAATTAGTACAACTGGAATGCAACTGGACAATATTATCAAAATGTGCAATTTAAAATGTGCAAATCTTGCTAGTTCTACTTATAGGAATTTGTCCTCTGGTGCACATCTATGCAGAGAGATCTGAACAAAAATTGTTCATTACAGTGTTATTTATTAAAAAAAAAAAAACAAGAACAGGAAACAACTTACATGTCTGTCAACAAGAGACTGACTAAAATATTCTGATGCAGTCATATAATAAATTTTTATACAGCCATTAAAAAGAGTGTATTGACGTGCTGATTTTGACAGATCTTCAAGATATATTGTTAAGTTAAACAAAAGGAAGGTACTTAACAGTGTCTATAGATATGTATTTGCATGGAAAAGTTCTGGAAAGGCATGCAAGAAACTGTGGACTGTGGTTACCTCTGGGGAGTAACTCAGAGGGACTAGGCTGGGAAGGCGATTTACTTTTCTTTGGACACTTTTTTGTACTATTTGAATTTCTACCAAAAGCACGTGTTATCTTCATAATAAATGGATAGATTGATGGATAGATGGACAGAATAACAAGCAAACCAATTGCATAGGAATTTTTCCCAGCTAATTTCTTCTGTCTACACTACACTTAGCACTTCCCTCATATCACCTAATCAAAAACAAGAATGAATTCTTATCAGGGGAAGAGAAATTGAAGCATTTCAAAAAAATAGGAAGCAGATGGATTCAAAGAGATACACCAAAGACACATGAGGAAGAGAATCCCGTGTGAGGTGGAGCTATTTGTCAGTTCTCTCAGCTCACAGTCAACAGAGAGCAGGCAGAAGGGGGCCTTGAACCAACCAGCCTGTAGCATCAGTTGGAACAACTGGGCTGGTTGCCTCTTCCCTGACCCCTGCTTTTTCTAGAATGGCTCAGTAGAGTTATGTGCCCACAGCAAATGAAGTCACTGTGTGTTTTGGATCTGCAGAGGCAGAACAATATGCTTGGTCGTTACCAAGACCAACATGTCTGGGATTCATCTTCACAGAAAAGAATCTATCAATATATCCCACCAAGCCCCATGTCTCATCATTCCTCCACAATAATCTTGAGCAGGCTGGACTGGAGAGGCCATAGAACTGGCATTCTCAAAAACAAAGGTGCTCAAACAGCAAAGACTCACCAACATGAAGACAAGCATCTCTATAAAAGTAAGACGCTAAATCCAGTGAGCAGAAGAGTTAATACAGTCATGCATCGCTTAACGACGGGACTACATTCTGAGAAATGTGTCATTAAGCAATTTCACCGTTGCACGAACGTCATCCCGTATACTGAAGGGTAACAAAATTTGCCACCCCAAAATGTGTCTCTTTAACATGAGGATTATTTTAGGCTGATTATTTTTAAGAGACAAAAGACAGAACGTTTTTCTTGTTACCTCCCTCTTAACTGCCTAAAAGAATTCAGACAAAAAAACCTGTCTCAGGAAGCGAGTTATCACCTTAGCGTAATGTGAACTAGGTGGTGGACAGGGAGGAACCTAGAAAAGCCTGTTTGTTGGGCTCCCCTCTGTGTTCTTCTGTTTCTGTGTGGCCAAACTCTTGTTTCCAAACATTTGCTCCTTTTCACCTACCTGTGAATTGCCTTCCTTCCCTTTGAAGTCCCTGACTCTCCCTATCCTCAACATCTTCTTTTGTCTTTAGCTGAGAATGGTATTTAAGCTGAGGTCTTCAGCCATTTTGGTGAATTATTTGGTTTTCCTGGGTTTCTCCCATGAAAACTTTTGTTTGTTTTTCTCCTGTTAATCTGCCTTATGTCAATTTAATTCTAAAACCTGCCAGAAGAATCTAGAAGGATAGAGAAAAATTTCTTCTTCTCCTACAGTACTTACACAAACACAGATTGTATAGCCTACTACACACCCAGGCTGTATGGTACTAATTTTATGGGACCACCGTCGTATATGCGGTCCATCATTGACCAAAATGTCGTTATGTGGTACATGACTGTATCCAAAGAGTTAATATAGCAAACAGAAGATATTAAAATAAGTATAATCAATATCTTCAGGGATATTCAATGGAATATTAATGATATTGCAACCATGAATCATAAAGCATATTTAATTAAAATGTGTATTGAAATAAAGTTATATGGTAAATTTTACTTGCTTAGTATTATGAGTAGTTAATTTTGCCGTTAATTCAACAAGTATGTTGAATGTACTCAGTGTCAGGCTAGATGTAGCTAAGTCTAATAATGGCATCCTTTTTCTATACTATTTGGAAAATGTTTTCTCATTTGCTCCTGAAAACATGCCTGTAAGGTGAGCAGAGCAGGGCAGGCTTTAATAGATCTCATTTTACATATCAGGAGATTGTGGCTTGGGATAAAGTTAAATATTTGGCTTACAATGAAGCAATCAGTGACAAAGCTGAGACTTACAGCCAGGATTTTTAATTTCAAATGTGTGGCACTTCTAAATCACATGGTCTTTATAAGAAATATAATGCTTATCCTACCTTATAAAGTAAAATAGTCAGTATGACTTTTTCTGAAGTCAGGGCACAATAGCATTGAGAAAATGTGCAAGTGAAGAATGATTGGATTTTTGTTTTCTACTTGTATTTTTTAAACATCAGCAAGTACAAGATTCCTAGAGGCAGCTTCTGTGTATACATAACAGCTTGGATTTATGGTCCCAGGAAATAACATAGTAGAAAATTTAGTGACATGCCTTTAAAAAAAGTTTTGTAAGTTGTCAGTTTCAACCAGAAAGAAGTAGGTCATGAGAGTGACCACAGATTTATCAAGAAATTTAAGATTTTTTTATTTCAGCTGAAACTCTGCTTATCTCCAGATTTCAACAGTGATGACATGAACTACGGCTGTGGAAAAGCTCCTGATCCGCCCGGGTCTGTGTTTCAGGACTTATTATAAGATTGAGGCTCGATTTTGCAAGGATGCTGGGGTAGCTGTTCAACCTGATCACAAATGGTCTTATCCCCAGGGACATCTTCCAGCAATAAAATGGTTTCCTCAAATTCTATTTGGATTCTGAGAGCTTGTAAATAGACCCAGCCTCTGCCGGTGATACAGCACAATGGATGAGCTTGGTGCCATTGAACTGTAAAGTACCATGAAGAGTGTCTGAAAGATGAAATTAACTTTTTATTAGCATGACACAGCTCTGGGCTGTTTCATCTTGTTAGCAGCAAATTTCTGGGTCTCTCATTCGCCTTTTCATAGAGCTCACGTTGGTTCACCTCCAGCTATTCCTGCCGTCCTGACAGGCACTGTCCTGCTCCTTGTCAGCTTTCTCTAGTCCTACCACTTCTTTATGTGGCTTTTTGATGTTTCAAAAGAAGCGTGGAATGTGATAGACCTTTCATTTTCAAATGTGCTTTTACTGGCTTTGATGCCATATCTGAGCAATAGCCTGGAAAGATTGGGTGAAGGAGAAATGGGGGACCAGCTCTCCCAAGAGCTGACCGAATAACCTCAGTTATGCTGTATTTTCCTATCTATGTCAAGAATGTGGGTTAAACAGTAAGTCTTCACTTTCTCCGACTTTGCTAGCCCCCTGCCAGGTTTGTTGCCTAGACACCTGACAAAATATAGATCTCCAGTGGTCAGACACGCACCAGATGTGAAATGGAATAATCCTTGATTTTGCAATGTAGCAGTGTGTGTGTCCTTTTTTGTTTCTCTCTTCTGAATAATTAGGGTTAGGTAGGCAGTTCATGCCTTGTTTTCTATGTACCTTGTCTCTCTCCATTCGGCCACCCAAATAGGCATCTTGCTTTTGCCTGTGAGTATTTAAAGCCATGACTTCTTGAAAGAAAGAACCTGAAACAGTTGAGAATGTGTGAATATTTGCTCTGTTATGTAGTTTTGATTTCTGGAACATCATGTTTCAAATTGCAGTGGAAACAAAAGGCCTCTCTATGACATTCAATAATAGTACATTTTGTTCTCAAAAGATTTGATGAGCTTAGATGCTATACAAAGTCTCTTAAGGATTAAAATAGAACAACAAAAAAATAAAATTTCAACCTAAATTGTAAATATTTCCTATTTAAACATTTCCAGTTATGTGACTTTTCTGTGATTTTAGCAGCTTGGGAAAGACAAGTATCGGACTTTGCCTGGTGGAGCCACGTGAAAGTTAATGACAGTGAAAAAGTTCTTCCCTAAAGGATATAAAGATGACGGCATTAACACCATTTGAACTTCTTTATTTGAATAACTGTAATCTCACACAGTAAATCCACCAAAAAGTCAAATTCACAATTAAAACTAGAGGCAAAATCAATGGGCCAAAATTACTGCGAGGATAACAGAGTTTTGATTGTCTTGTATTTAGACTTGAACTATCACTTCATTAGGTTTCCCCAAATTCATTGACTATTCTTGTCACCTTGAGAACAATGGTTCATTTGTCTCATAGGAATCTAAGAGGAATATACACCAGACAAGTTAAATGAAAGCACAGTCTAATTACCTAAGGAAAATATACTCCATTTATTCAAATTAGTGTTCTGTTCTCCAGGCAATCTGAGAGAGAATATGATATAGAATTGAGATGGAGGTCTTGCAGTTTTTACTCTTTGATGAAACTCTTCTAAAAGTATTAATTTGGTGAATATGTGATGTTAAAAGTGATATAGATTTAATAAACATAACTGGGAAATATGTTCCAGCATCTACTGTGAATTAGATAGAACAGATTCGATTGTGAAGAATACGGCTGTTCAGAATATACCAGCACTAGGGACCATGGTCATTTCATGTTACCTCACCAGGCAGGGATGGTAAGGATTTGTAGCTCTGGATTTCCCAGGGCAAGGACCCCTCCCTCACCTACGTGGCTTTTCCCTTCCTGATTAAGGCTACCAATAAAACATCCTCTGAGTGGTTGTATTCTTGACTACAAGAGGTACATCTGGTTGTGTACAGGTTTTTGTTGAATATTTTTAAGAGGTATCTTTAAGTTCTGTTAAATGTCTTAAGGACCGAGTTTCACATTTATGGCACATTGTATAGTAGACGTAACAGACTTTAAAGAGTTAGGCTTAGATGTTTTCTAACTGGAAGTCTGGCCATTCACCTTGTGGAGTTAGTGATACAGAATATGAAACAAAATACCGTAACTTTGGAGAGGAATACCAATCGCAAATGATGTTCTGCTCTAAAAAATATAGGGACAGTTATGCATTTGGGCTTTTGGTTCAGAATATTCCATGTTTAACAAGGGAACTAGCCTGTTTTCCCTAAGTGCTTCTAGGAATTCTCCTTAAAGGAAAACACAAAATTAGGAACATAAGAGAGTATAAGGACACTGGATAAAACCCAGAGGTCAAATATTTAGAACTGAGAATTAGTTAATTTAAAAACGGTCCAATAAATTCCATTTAGAATGCTGCCCTTGAGACGTGGCTTATTCTGCACACTTTGAATATTTCAAATTATATGTTGAGAAGTAATATTGACTTTCATTTCTAAAGGTGAATATGCATTTCAGTCAAGCAGCAATTTTGAAGAATTTGCCTAGTATTTTGAGGGCTTCCTATATATATTTTTATATCTTTTAAAAAATTATAATATATGTATTCTCTTTGTAGATGATTCAAACTTCGATACAGAGCACACAGAGCAAAATGCTATTCCCTTCTGCCTTTCGTTCTTCTTTCCTATATTCTTTCATAGATTCTATAACTACTGTTACACATGCTTGCATCCTCTTTTCTATGCTTTAATATGTATTCACACACATCATGCTATATGCATACTTATGCATACAAACATATAAATATTTTAAAAATACATAGGATTAAATATACAAGTTGTTCTGTGACTTGCAACTTGCTTTTTTTCACTTAATATTGTACCATATTCTCCTATATCAGTCCATTTAGGTTCACCTCATTCTTTTTAATAGCTGTATAGTATTCCATGACATGAATGTGCCATAATTCATTTAACCACTCCATTTTTGGTAATCATTAAGATTGCTTGCATTTTTTTTCTTTTAGCTATTTCAAACAATAACAAATAAACATCAATGTACATATATCTCTGTGCACTTAAAATTTTTGAGACTTTCTTTGGAATAGATTCCTAGAAATAGAATTGCTAGGTCAAAGGGCATGCACACTTTAAGACTGGATGACTTTTGCTGGAGTTGATATTCAGCTGATTGATAGGTATTGGGAAGAACATAATCAACTTGTTATTGGTGGTATCTATTTTGATGAGCTAAGGCCTGTGGCACTTTGGGTGTTAAATACTTTGAATTTCCTCCCTGAAATTGCCCCCCAAAAGGATTTCATTAATTTATATGTACTCTTCCCAAAAGTGTACAAGACGCCTGTATTTGCCTTCCTCACCCACACTTACTACGTCTTTTTAACTGTTGCCAATCTAAGGATGAAAAATGGGGAGCTGCTGCTCAATGGGTATAAAATTTCAGTTTTGCAAGATGATTAAGTTCTAAAAATCTGCTGTACAACATTGTGCGTAGAGTTAACAGTATTGTATTGTGCACTTAAAGTTTTAAGAGGGCAGATCTCATGTTAAGTGTTCTTACCACAATAACAACATGATAATTCATTTTAAAACTTTATACTTCCCTGATTACCAGTGAGGTGGTGTCCTTTCATAAGTTTATTGGTCATTTTCGATTCTTCTGGGAATTGCCTGTTTTTGCTATGTTTATTTTCTACTGGGTTGTTCGACTTTCCTTAATTTATGGGCAAGTTATTTTTATATATTGTAGATATGAAGCCTTTGTAGAATATGCTATAGATGTTTTCTCTCTGTCAGTCTCTTGTCTCCAACTTTGTTTTTTGAGTCTTTTGTTGTAAAGATACTTTTAATTTTTTTAAACTACTTTATTGAGATATGATTGACATACAAAAAGCTGTACATATTTAATGTATACAACTTGATGAGTTTGGAGATAAGTATACACCTATGAAACCATCACCACAATCTATGCCATAAAAATATCCATCACTCCAAAAGTTTTTACATGCCTTCTTTATTAATTATTAATTTCATTATTAGTGATAAGAATACAACATAAGATTTATTCTCTTAGCAAATTTTTAAGTATATAATACAGCATTGTTAACTATAAGCACTATGCTGTACAGTAGATCTCTAGGATTTATTCATCTTGCATTACTGAAACTTTGTACCCTTTGACTAATACCTCCCTGTTCCCCCCACTCCCAGCCCTTGAAAACCACCATTGGACTCCCTGGTTCTATGAGTTTGATTATTTTAGATTCCTTATGTAAGTGGTGTCATGTATACTTGTCCTTCTGTGTCTGGCTTATTTCACATTAGCATAATGTCCTCCAGATTCATCCATGTTCTCACAAACGGCATATCCTTCTTTTTTAAAGGTTGAATGATATTCCATTGTGTTATATAAAGCGTTTTCTTTATCCACTCATTCACCGATGGACATTTACGTTGCTTCCATACCTTGGCTAATGGGAATAAGGCTGCAGTGAACATGGAAGTGCAGATTATCTCTTCAAGATCCTGATTTCAATCCCTTTCAATATATAACCAAAAGTAGGATTTCTGGATCATATGATAGTTCTAGTTTTAATGTTTTGAGGACCATCCATACTGTTTTCCAATCACTGTACCAATTTACATTCCCATCAACAGTGTACAAGGGTTCCCTTTCTCCAAATCTATGCAAACACTTGTTATCCCTTGTCTTTTTAATAATAACCATTCTAACAGGTATGAGGTGATATCTCATTGTGGTTCTGATTTGCGTCCCCCTGGTTATTAGTGATGTCGAGCACCTTTTCATGTACCTGTTGGACATTTGTATGTCTTCTTTGGAAAAATGTCTATTCGTGTCCTTTGCCCATGTTTTAATTGGGTTATTTGTTTTTTTTACTATTGAGTTGTAGGAAGTCCCTACATATTTTGGATATTAACCTTTTATCAGATATATGATTTACAGATGCTTTCTCGGATTCTGCAGGTTGCCTTTTCATTTTGTTGATTGCTTCCTTTGCTGTGCAGAAGCTTTTCAGTTGTCTTTCTATACATCAACAACAAACTATCCAAAAAGGAAATTAGGAAAACAATTTCATTTACAATAGCACAAAAAAATTAAATTACTTGGGAATAAACTTAACCAGGGAGGTGAAAGACTTCTACATTGAAAATTATAAAACACTAATGAAATAAATTAAAACAGACACAAATAAATAGAAAGACATTCCATGTTCATGGATTGGAAGAATTAATATTGTTAAAATGTCTGTACTACCCAAAGTGAACAACATGTATTCATGCAATCCTTATCAAAATCTCAATGACATTTTTTATAGAAATGAAAAAGCCAATGTTAGAATTCATATTGAACCACAAAAGACTCTGAATAACTAAAGCAATTTTGAGCAAGAAGAACAAAGCTGGAGGCATCATACTTCCCGATTTCAAAATATATCGTGAAACTATGGTAATCAAAACAATATGGTACCAGCATAAAAACAGATATATAGGCCAATGGAACAGAACAGAAAGCCCAGAAATAAACCCACACATATACAGTCAACTGATGTCTGACAAAGGTGCCAAGCATATACAATGAAGAAATGATGCTGTTGATAGTGTCTTCAATAAATGGTGCTGGGAAAACTGGATATCCACACGCTAAACAAGGAAATTGGACCCTTATCTTAGACCATACACAAAAGTTAACTCGAAAAGGATTAAAGACTTAAATGTAAGACCTGAAATCGTAAAACTCCTAGAGGAAAACATAGAGGTAAATCTTCATGATATTGGTCTTGGCAATGATTTCTTGGACATGACACCAAAGTACAGGCAACAAAAGCAAAAATAGACAAGTGGGACTATATCGAAGTAAAAAGCTTCTGTACAGCAAAGGAAACAATCAACAAAATGAAAAGGCTTTCAATTTTCATCAACTCAAAATTGTCAGTTTTTCCCTTAAGACTTTTCTGTTATATGACTTGCTTAGAGATGCCTTTTACGTTCCAAAATTATAAAAATATTCCCCTGTATTTTCCTCTAACACATGCACATACAAATTTAATTCTTTAATCCATCTGCGGTTTGTAAACCCTGTGTGCAATTTTGCAGCCCTAGTTGTGGAAATGAGATCTGAACTTTTTTTCCTTACAAATAGCTAATTTTCCCTATGCCATTTATTGAATAGTCCATTTCCCCCACTAATTTGAAATACCAACTTTACTATAAATTTCATAACTAAAAGGCCCACGTATATGTGATATAGTTCTTGACTATATTTTATTGGCTTGTTTTTGTATTTCTGCATGATACCACACTGTCTTAATTAGTAGAGTATGTTAGTATGTTTTGCTGTCTGGCAGAGCAATATCGGCAGATGCTCAATGTTAACTTCAACTTTCTCTTGATTGAATTCTATCTTTATATCCTAATTCTCAAAACAGTATTTTTGGTTCTCCCAATATTATCGGATTTTCTAGCTTTCAGCAACTGGGCTATGGTCTTGTTCAACTGTCACCAATGTTTAACACATTTCTTGTTTTCCTCCTCGTCAACTTGGAACTTCTGGGCATAAGTTGCCTCTTCCTCCTCTCTGGCTGAATCTTTTATTGGTTGAGATATTAATAATTAATAATTATTCTTTAGATGGTAAATTGCAGGCAGGAACATTTTCCACAAAATACAGTTTCCTAAGCTTGAATTTTTAGGTTTCCCTCATTCTTTTCATCTGCCATATAGTATTACATGGTATGAATGTTCTATAATTCACTTAACCACTCTCTTTTTGATGGTTGTCGTGATTGCTTCTTTTTCCTTTTTTTCTTTTTTTGCCTTCTTTTTTCTTTTTCAAACAATGATGAAATAACCATCAATGTGCATACATCATCGTGCACTCAAAATAAGAATTTCTTTAGGATAAATTGCTAGAAATGGAATTGCTGAGTCAATGAAACAGATATCCATGTTATTTTACTAATGAAATAAATGTCCATGTTATTTTAAGGACAACTCTAATTAAATTTAAGATTCAAAGATCTTTCTGTCCCCTCCACACTTCCTTCCAGGAACCAACTCCCAAATAACAATGAGGATGAAACACAAAAACACAAACACTTTCCTCTGTGAAACTAGGAGACATCTGGCATCTGAACCAACCATACTATATAAGGATGGACAGGTAATGGAGGGGTGGAAGCTGCCTCATCAGAGATGAGGAAGGCAATGCTGGCAGAGAGAACGGTGACGAGAAGAAACCTGAGTCCTGGAAAGGCTCAGGAGCCACCACAGGAGAACTGAGCCAGAGTGGCTCCAGACTTGGGGACCCAGGCAAAACGGAAGGTGGGGTGAGATGTGGACTGAACACAGGGAGATTAAGAGATGAAGTGGCTGGGCCGGCTCCGTGGCTTGGCGGTTGGGTGCGCGCGCTCTTATGCTGGCGGCCCGGGTTCGGATCCCGGGAGCGCCCCGAGGCACCACTTCTCCGTCCAACGCGAGGCCGAGTCCCACGTACAGCAACTAGAAGGATGTGAACCTATGACATACAACTATCTACTGGGGCTTTGGGGGGAAAAAACTGAATAAATAAAATCTTTAAAAAAAAAAAAAAGAGATGAAGTGGCTGATGAGATGCCCACCACCTCCTCCACCATGTTCCCAGAAGCCTGCAGCCTGCTGCCCAGAGAGGAGGTTGGGATGTTCTCCTCAGAAGGAACTGTCTCAGGAGAAAGGACTTGCCAAGACAGGTATCTGAAGTCTTTCATGCACTGACACCTCCACCAAAATCTAGATCTGTGTTATCTCTACCTAGATGTTCCCTAAGCATCACCTCAAAATCCAGATCTCAGCTTTTTACTTTTTTAATTTTTCCTCCTAAATATGCTCTTCATACAGGTTTCCCATCCTAGTGGCAATCCTGCCATCTAGCTAGTCTCTTAACCCAAAAAATGGAGTGTTTGTTGATTCCCTTTCTCTGCTTCCCAGTGATGCAGTCTGCCAACTTTTACTTCCTGAGAATCTTCCACATATGTGCTTTCCTCACAACTCCTGCTTTAATTTATTTCACAGCATGTCTCCCCAGATGACCACGATAGTAACCTTCTAACTGGCCTCACTAAACCCATCCTCCGCAGGCTGCAGAGTGCTCTAACTAAAATAAAAATCTGATCATCATCTCCAACCCCCTTAGAACCTTTTGTGCTGCTGTTACCTTCTCTTCACCAACCATGTCCCCTTCCCAGCAAACCACAATGGTTCTAAAATTTAATACGCATCAGTGTAATCTGAGTGGCATCCTCAAAATGCATATTCCTGGGCCCTTTCTCAAAGATTTTAATGAAACAAATCTCTCAAGATGATTCTCTGCAAATGGCCTTGGATCACACTAAGAAACACTTGGTTAGAGCATCCTGTCTCAATTCCTTAGCATGAAATATGTAGCCTTCACTGCCCTGACTCCTGCCTACCATTTGTCTTCCAACTTCCTATTCTGCCTTGTGTTTTGGGGTTATCAAGCTGTTACTTCCCCTGAGCATACCATTTTATACATGGGACCCTGTCTTCCTTGCTTTAGGACTTCAGTGTCCAGCTCAGCTCCAGGTACATGTGACACAGGTTCTTGACCCAGAGTTAATGACTCAGAGAATCTGTGAAGTCACTGAAATCAATATTTTGTGCATTTGAGAGTGTGTATATATGTCATTTTTCTAGGAAGAGGGTCCATCAAATTTCTTCAGATTCTGAAAGTGGATCATAACCCTCGAAAGGAGGGTAAGTGTCCATGATGGAGATGTTGAATAAAAATTGGTTGAATTGAATTGATAAAATCTATTTGAATGATTAATTTTCCTCAGGCTGACACAGTTGATGACTAATGAGCGTGTAGGTGTGATAGAAAGAGGGGTTAAAACCAATATAGTTCATTTAGATGAGAATGAGATATGTTCACTGCTAGTTTTAATTGCATCTCCTTATTCTAGTTTAAGTGGAAAACTATTGTATGTTTTAGAATAGATCAGGCCAAAAATATTTTCACATGTCAAATATCCATTGTAGAACAAAAGTTTGTTTTGTCTTTAATATAAAGTCTCTAACAATTGACTGCTCTTTTCCCCATTTAGTTTGTGGACTAACAAGACTGATTGTTTTGATTGACTTAACTCTGTTCCAGATCAATAGAACAGTACAATTGGCTTTTCCCACCAGTTCGTTGATGGAATCAACTGGTTATTTTGGTGCTGGAGAGAAAGTCTCACTGTCTTTAATCCATGTCTTCCCTATTGGAGTCTAGTCTATGTTGGAATTTCAATTCAGTAACATTGAGTTATGTGTCAATGAGTTTTCTAGTTTTGTTGGCTTAGGACAATCTTCCTGTCTCTGCTCCAGTGATTCAAAATTGTCTGGTCAATCTTGACTTTTTCAGAGTGTGCTGGTGCTGGATGTCGTTCAGCCTTACATACATATAGCATTTGAAAAATCAGTGGTTGGGGTGAAAAGTGATGAGATAATTAAAATAGTAAATCAAGAAAATAGATTCAGTAAGGCACTACCCTGCATGCCCTCTTCATTCCTGTTACATATTTAAATGTAATTTATCAGTCGTTTCATTTAAAATTAAAAACTAATTTTGTTTTAAAAAATTTTGGTAAATACTAACACTTAATATCTAATAAAGAGAGTTTAAAATATGTAGTGAGTTTGTTAACCATATACCAAACAGAGTAGATTGGTCATATTTATGTTCTTTTTTTTTAATCAAAGACTTCATTTTTTAAAACAGTTTTAGGTTTACAATAAAACTGAGAGGAAGGTACAGAAATTTCCCATGTACCTCCTGCCCCCATAGCCTCCCCCATTTTTGACATCACTCACAAGAGTGATACATTTTTTAACAAGGAAGAACTCACATTGATACACCATAATCACCCAAAGTCCACAGTTAACCTTAGGGTTCATTCTTGGGGTTATACATTTTAAGGGTTCGGACAAATGTATAATGTCATGTATCCATCATTACAGTTTCATACAGAGTGTTTTCACTGCCCTAAAAATCCTCTCTGTTCTGCCTATTCATCTCCCCCTTCTGCCCTGGCAAACACTGATCTTTTTGTTGTCTATATAGTTTTGTCTTTTCCAGAATGTCATATAATTGGAATCATACAATATGTAGCCTTTCAGATTGACTTCTTTCACTTAGTGATATGCATTTAAGCTTCCTCCACGTCTTTTCGTGGCTTGATAGCTCATTTCTTTTTAGTGCTGTATAAGAATATTCATTGTCTAGATATGCCACAGTTTATCCATTCACCTACTGAAGGACATCTTGGTTGCTTCCAAGTTTTAGCAGTTTATTCAATTTTGAATAAAGCTGCTATAAACATTCATGTGCAGGCTTTTGTGTAGACATGTTTTCAACTCCTTTGAGTAAATACCAAGGATCATGATTGCTGGATCCCATGGTAAGAGTATGTTTAGTTTTTAAGAAACCACCAAACTATCTTCCAAAGTAGCTGTATGATTTTCCATTCTCACCAGCAATGTATGAGAATTCCTGTTGTTCCACATCTTTGTCAGCATTTGCTGCTGTCAGTGTTCTGGATTTTGGCCATTCTAATAGATGTGTAGTGGTATCTCGTTGTTTTAATTTGCCTTTGGCTGATGGCAAATTATGTGGAGCATCTATTCATATGTTTATTTTCCATCTGCATATCTTCTTTGGTGAGGTGTCTGTGTTAAGGTCTGTGGCCCATTTTTAATCAGGTTGTTTCTTTTCTTATTTTTGAGTTTTAAATGTTCTTTGTGTATTTTGGATAACAATCCTTTATCAGATATGTCTTTTATAAATATTTTCTCCTAGTCTGTGGCTTGTCTTCTAGTTCTCTCAACATTGTCTTTTAGAGAGTAGAACTTTTTAATTTTAATGAAGTCTATGTTATCAATTCTTTCTTTCATGGATCATGTCTTTGGTGTTGTATCTAAAAAGTCATCATCATATTCAAGGTCATCCAGATTTCTTCCTATGTTTTCTTCTAGGGGTTCTATAGTTTTGTGTTTTACATTTCGGTCTATGATCCATTTTGCGTTAATTTTTGTGAAAGATGTAAGGTCTATGTCTACATTCATTTTTTTTTGCATATAGATGTCCAGTTGTTCCAGCACCGTTTGTTGAAGAGACTATCTTTGTTTCATTTTATTGCCTTTGCTTCTTTGTCGAAGATCAGTTGATTATATTTATGAAGCTCTGTTTATGTTCTTTTCAGATTCTTGTTTCTCTCTATAGTCAGTGTTGAGTCAGATGTGTTGTTCTCCTGGAATCCATATGTCCTTCTATTTTGTAGCAGAAAAGCAAGAAATAAGTAGATCAGCAATAATTCTCTCTACCTGAATTCAGGCACCCAAAAGGCGTTGTAGGGAATGTCAGTGTCATTTATCTCATAATATCACAAGCTAATAAAACACTATGTTGGCCTCTTCCTCTTCTGTTTTCTCTCTGTTGGTATTCCCTTGGTGATGTTGACTCTGACATGGGTGGGCCTTAAATCATACCCAAGAGGAGCTGGAGGGAATTGGGTACTGTCTTATGAAAGGTCTGTCAAAAGTGGGATTCCTTTTTATTATATCTGAAGATTTAAAAAGTTAGTATAAATACATATATTCTATTATTAAGTTTGAACATTGAATTCCTTTGTCCTATACTTTGTGTTTCATTATACTGGCTGCAATATAGTAAAAACTAAGTTTTGGCTTGAGTAATTCTGAGAAAGTGACTTTTGCCTTAAAATCTGTCTAGTGCTCCATAAGACTCAAGTATTAAGATACAAGTGAGACCAGAAGTCTTAACAAATTATAAAGACCCCTTGGTAGCATTCTCAATTGAAGTCCTATTAGATTACAAATTCCTTGAAGTTAGGGACTTGTGTCATGTCACGTATCTCTAACACCTGATTCAAATCAGGGTATATATTTGATGCTCAGTAAATATTTAAATGACTACAAGAATAAAAGAAAAAAATAAATGAAAGAATTTCCTAAAACAGAGACATAAAACATACCAGGATCACCCTCAAGTACTGGTGAAGTCATTACTTTGTGTCAAGAGCAGAGGTTGTGACCTGTGTTATTTTATTATATCATGATTTTATGCTATAGATAAAGAAACTGAAATTCAGTGGGTTTAAATGACTTGGTATTAAAAGGCAGAGCCAAGATTTAAACCCAATGCATTTCCCACAGTTACTGTAAATCTATTAATAGAGATTCAAATTTGTAACTTTAGATGAGGAGGGGAGAGGAGGCAAATTACGACTGAATCATCACTAAAGTAGAATAATCTTGACATATTCGAATGAAGTAGGAAGCTGACAGAAACATTAGTGTTACCTCTAGCCTAATAATCTAAATACCAGTGAGACCCTTTTAATGGTATTCTCTCACCTCTTCCTTCCCATATCTTTCTTCTCTCCACATGCTGCTTATTACATTTCTCTGTTAATACACTCAAAGAGATGTTAACTGAATTTTCCACAGTACCTAATTCTCTGTGTCTTGACTTACTTTACTGCTTATGAGAAGGAGAGAGCACAATTTCTAGTAAACTAATAGCTATCAGATAGACCCAAGGAGCAACAGGATGAAAAGATAATAGATCATAGTGGGAGGGAGATAGAAACAGTCTCTGAAAACAAAACTGAATTAGAGTATTCATTAACTCCTGATTACCAAGAAATTAGAAACTGGATATTCCATTTCTAATTCTGTACATCCTACACAGAATGAATTTGAAATCCAGTATTGTTCTTTAATTTCACAAAACCATTGTTCTTCTATCATCTATATTCCTAGAATTGATTTTCTTTGTTATTTTCCCCTCATAGCTAAAGGATTTTTACATTCAACCTCAAAAGCTTTTGATTTGGGATTTGTCTCAGAGAAATTTGAGCAGAAGGATACCCATAAGTTAATCTCTCAAGGCAAATCAAAAACGAGTTGTTTTATAAGAAAAAATGATTATGGAAATTATGTTGATACAAACTTCTATTTTTTTATATAAGTAACCTTTCCTGTGGCTAGGGTTTCATGGTTCAGCATTTTTAGATGTAAATATTTTTTCCTGACCATGGCATAAATAAGTTTCGAATAGCATAGAGGTTCATTTGGCTTTAAAATAAGTGACCTCTCATTTAAAGGGCTGCCTGAAAGATGCAGTGAAAGGGAGAGTCAGAGTGTGGGAAGTGGTGGTGTTTATTATTTATCAGGCTTCTCCGATGTCCCCATTGGCATATAGGAGCTTGACTCTCTCTGCACTTGCCACATTAATCACTTTCTCTTTTAAATTCAAGAGCATCATGCTTGGTGTACAGGGTCAAAGTCAAGGTAAAACAACCAGAAAGTCAATTATGGTAAATAAGCCTCTGATAGAAAGTTGGAGTTAGTTCCATGATGATTTTGACATCAGCCATTAAAAACAATCTGCTTCCAATTTATATCATTATGAATAACTGTATTTATAGTTTCTCTTAGTAAAAATCTATTCCTGCTAAGGTGATAAGGTATACAATTTTTGTTCCACTTAGAATTATTTGAAATGTAAATATGCAGAATCTCTAGAGATATCAAATACTGTGCTTATGCAGGAGGGATTTTTTGTACCAAGAACACAGAGATATGTGCCTGAAGGTAATATCTAGTTTTTCAGCTGGTAGCATCAACTACCCACAGGCTTGTCTATTGTATACAGATTTTGGTCCTTTCAGGAAGGATATAGAGTAGGTCTGTATACATTTTTCTCTTTGCAAAGTTTTATTTTTCCTCAGAATAGAAGAAAGAATGGAAACTCAATTTTGTGCAAATAAATCTAATATCAGGAATTCAGAGGAGGTAGTGGTTTCTAGTATTTTCAGAGATAAGGACTTTTAACTTCAACAAATTTCACCCTTCCCCTACCCATGATAGAAAGCTGCTAGAGGGCCGGCCCCGTGGCTTAGCGGTTAAGTGCGCGCCCTCCGCTGCTGGCGGCCCGGGTTCGGATCCCGGGCGCGCACCGACTCACCGCTTCTCCTGCCATGCTGAGGCCGCGTCCCACATACAGCAACTAGAAGGATGTGCAGCTATGACATACAACTATCTACTGGGGCTTTGGGGGGGGCGGAAATAAATAAATAAAATCTTTAAAAAAAAAAAAAAAGAAAGCTGCTAGACATTTAGTAACATACTCTTCAATGCCTGCCTTTGTCATTTTCAGGATTCACGTGCATTTAGACAATAGCAGCACACATATGTGTGAAACAGATTTGGTCTATGAGCAGCAGCGTGACTTAAAATAGCATCCTCCCTGCAGTCACTACCTCCAGCTCCACAGCTGCATTCTCTCTGGAACACCCAGCCCACTCCTGCTCAGGGTCCTTGCACTTGCTCTTCCTCTCCTGGGAATTCTTCCCCCCAAGATCTTCACAAGACTAGCTCTTTCTTGTTATTCTGGATTCAGCTCAAATTTTTCCTATACAAAAAACCTTTTCTATGGCCACTCAATCCAAAAGAGCGCTCCCACCCCCACCTCCTTCCAATCGCTCTCTGTTACATTACCTGCTCTATTTTTTTTCTTAGCATTTGTTACCATCTGGCATTACAATATTTGTTGGCTATACTCCTTTGCTAGGCTATTCTTCACGAGAGCAGAGACTTTGCCTGACTTGTTTCTGCAATATCCACAGGTGATCCTGATCTATACTCATTACATGTTTGTTGAATGAATGAAAGAGAATACGAATCACTTTGCAGAACCTTAAAAATCACCAAGTTTTTCAGCTTACAAACTGGGGAACATTGGCTTAGATTCTTCCTTCCACATATTGTCCCAATTGACTAATGGGTCATATAACTGGATGAACGTTATCCTGTTGTCTCAGAATTTTTAATGATGTCCCAAAGTTGAGGACAAAATGTTCTACAGAGAGATTTTATGTAGATCCCTAAGGCACTTATTAAAATGTGGCCAAACTATTAACCCTGCTTACCTACCTCCAGCCCATGTAGTAAAGGGATTCACACGAGTTGAGAGAATCGTGGATCAGGGAAGGGAGAGAGGCTTCACCCACGAGGCAATTGAGGGGTGCACCATGACCCCTAGCGGGGGACTCCTGCATCTGGCTCCCAGCCGGGAGGCTTGCTGAGCCTAAGTTGTATTTTCTGAGGTTGCTCCATGTACTGCTATCAAAGCAGAGTGCTGGGGAGTGCTTCGCAGATCCTGATAAGAGTTCCCTGGAGTCTGGGGGCACAGAGACCAGTGACTTTATCTGGGAGAAGCATGAAGGCTGGAGGTGGCAAGGGTTGCTTTCACTTCTGGGCAGGGTGAACCTCCATGGGTTAGTGGAACAAATATAGGTAGCCCAGTGAAAGCCACCTTTAAATAATCTCACCCAAGAGAATTGCCCAGAGACTGAAGGTTCCCAGTAGAAAGATGCTGTGGATGGTTAACTGCAGGAGGCAGCTGGACGATGTACTGCCCACATCACAGAGTGGTACAGAGTGGGGAGTGGAATCTGTTAGAAACCGCCCGGGCCCACATTTCAAGGAGACCCACTTTGGATGCTTGCCATGGCAGAAGGAATTCAATAGACAAGAACAATTACATAATACCAACTAAGTAAAAAGACTTTACTCCTTCAGTTCTCATTCACCCTAGCAGAGTAAATGAGGGAGAGGAGCTGGAAAGAACAGACCTCACAACCCATTGTTGGTTTACAGCAGTGTTTCTCAAACTTTTCTGTTTACTGCTCTCCCAAGGAGCCATTTTTGACTTTTTCTCCCTAATTTCCTCCATGCTCCTGTGAGATGTTAACACTATAGATATACTGTATGCTTACGTGCTGTGGCCTTTTGGAGGGCCACGAACCATTGGAACATCTAACATTTTTCTCACCTCTCAAAAGCCAATTTTCATCCCCTTGGGGGCAATATCATTTCCATGAAGAATGCGTGGTCTAGAGCAGTGATTCTTAACCAGGGGCGATTTGCCTCCCAGGGGATGTTTGGCAGTATCTGGAGACATTTTTGGTTATCACAACTGGGGGAGGTGCTCTGGGATCAATTGAGTAGAGGCCAGGGATGCTGCAAACATCCTACAATGCACAGGACAGCCTCCCACAGCAAAGAATTATCTGATGCAAAATGTCAATGGTGTCGAGGTGGAGAAATCCTAGTGTAGAGTCTAGAATTTTTAGACTGAACATCCAGGGTAAGGCTTTTCCTGAGAGGAGGGGAAAAGCTTTGAATTAGCTCAGAGATAAATACTTTGGAATTGATTGGAGTTTTTAAAATCTGAAAGTGATCCAAAATCTATGGAGTCTGAACCTAATGCTATCACAACGCAGAGGAGAGAGACTGGATGGAATGAGCCAGAAGGCAGCGTGGGAGAATAAAGCTGTCTCCTGATTGCACCCTCTTGAGTCCGCTTTTAAATCAATTGGTTACAGTCGTAACAAAATGGGTTTGTAAGTTAGCAGTTTAGAAGTCATAACTACTGCTGCATATGGGTGTTAGGTCCTCAGACTCTTTTCCAAAGCCCACCATGCAATGCACTTAAATGATTGTACTGATGGAATGCGGCACGTGACCACCATAGGTGGCTGTGTCTAGTGGAATGGGAACTTGAGTAGCTTTCTACCATTCCTGTTCTAGTCGTGGACAGTATTTCTTATGACCTGTGGCGGGCAGGTGGGACGGTAGTTGTGAGGGCTAAGGAAGGTATCACAGGTATAGATGGAGGAAACTAGACCTTCTGCTGAGAAGGAGGTCATTTTCCTTCCAGGATAACTCCTTCCTTAAAAACACTTTGTGGTGGGCCAGCCCCATGGCTTAATGGTTAAGTGCGCACGCTCTGCTACTGGCGGCCCGGGTCGGATCCCAGGCGCGCACGGATGCACCGCTTCTCCGGCCATGCTGAGGCCGCGTCCCACATACAGCAACTAGAAGGATGTGCAACTATGACATACAACTATCTACTGGGGCTTTGGGGAGAGAAAGGGAAAAAAAGGAGGAAGATTGGCAACAGATGCTGGCTCAGGGCCGGTCTTCCTCAGCAAAAAGAGGAGGATTAGCATGGATGTTAGTTTAGGGCTAATGTTCCTCACAAAAAGACACAAACAAGCAAAAAACCAAAAAAAACCCACTTTGTGGCCTTTCTGAGACATTTATTTATAGCATAACAAATTACGCATCCAAGCAGGAAAAAAAAGCTTCTAAAGAATGAGTATAGTGGGGCCGGCCCCGTGGCTTAGTGGTTAAGTGCGCTGGTGGCCTGGGTTCAGATCCTGGACGTGCACCGACGCACTGCTTCTCTGGCCATGCTGAGGCGGCGTCCCACATACAGCAACTAGAAGGATGTGCAACTATGACATACAACTATCTACTGGGGCTTTGGGGAGAAAAAGGGAAAAAAAGGAGAAGGATTGGCAATAGATGTTAGTTCAGGGCCAGTCTTCCTCAGCAAAAAAGAGGAGGATTGGCATGGATGTTAGCTCGGGGCTGATCTTCCTCACACACACACACACAAAAAGAATGAATATAGTTTGTTTCACTTTGTACCAGAATCCTGACTTCAATAATCAGGGAGGATGTATCAGTTTTCTATCCCAAAACTTAGTGACTTGAAATAATTTATTTGCTCATAATTCTGCGATATGTGCTGGGCTCAGTTGAGTGGACTTCTGCAGATGTCACTGATGTGGCTGCTGTCAGTTGGTGTGTCAGCTGGGGGCTGGCTGGTCCCAGATGGTCTCCATAACGTCTGGCTGTTCTGTGTCTCAGTAGAGATGGCTGGGCCTTTTCCCACAAGGTCTCTCTCTCTCTCCTCATGGCG
Organism: Ceratotherium simum simum; assembly: GCF_057802395.1. Taxonomy (NCBI): domain Eukaryota; kingdom Metazoa; phylum Chordata; class Mammalia; order Perissodactyla; family Rhinocerotidae; genus Ceratotherium; species Ceratotherium simum. The sequence goes on from NC_141911.1 coordinate 45,233,920, forward strand.
CATCCCCAGGGAGGTGAGCCTGGGCTTCCTCACATGGCAGTCTTGGGACAGCAAAAGGGTAAGAGAGGAAGCTGCAAGGCCTTTGAAGCTGAGACTGTGAAGTCCCACAACATCACTTTTGCTGCATTCCATTGGTTACATCAAGTAGGGTCAGCCCACATCAAGGAGAGGGAAACTAGTTCCTCCTTGAAAAGAAGAGTGGCAAAATTACTTTACAGAGGCATAAAGCTTCCAGGAATAGGAGGAATTGATGAAGTCACTTTTGCAAACAAGCTACCAGAGGGGATTTACCCTAATCTAGCCATATGTCTATAGGTAACAATACTTAGAATTTATCTGTTGATTTACGAATAGGATCTGCTGAGAATGACTGAACAGTCTATAAGGAAGATGATAAAATTTACTACACAAATATGCTGGACGTATTTTGTGGTATAATAGAATATACAAGATATACAGTAGTTTCTGTTATCTGTCACCCATTCCTCTTCACTAGGAATGGAACCAGTATAGTCCCATCTGGATCCTTTTCTCTGTGTCCTACATTGTTCTTGTCCTACACAGTTAAGCTGTCTGTAGGACTTCTGTTTCAGTATACTATACTATAATCTTTACTTATGCACTTGTTTAAAATTCCTTCTTTGAGTACTCAAAGTAATCTCCTAACACACGGTGTCTGTAGTGTTAAAATCTAACCTGAGAGTTCTGTGTCTATGTTCTCTGCTGGGATCAGATTTTTGCGCTCTGGCATAGCTTGCTTTCTTCATGTCATAAAAACAGAAGTGGTTTAAAAGAACTCTGTGATGTGAAGAATCTTTTCCTGCTTGGAATCTGAACTGCAAATAAATCCTGCATTTGCCTGGAGCTGTGACATTCCTGTGTGTATCTGATATAATGCTTCGGGCTGCAAGTAACAGAGTACCTGACTCAGATTAGCTTAGACAATAACTAAATTTATCATCTTCTATAGCCTCAGGTTTGATTCATTTAAGAGCTCAACAGTGGCTCAGTTTCTGTTTCTCACGGTGTTAACTCTAATCTCTTGCTTTTCTCTAGTAGGAGAGAGAGGGAAAAAAAACTTTCTCTCCAATAGTGGACATCTTCCCTTCCACCTGATTAAGACTTCTTAGGTCACATGTCCACTCCTAAAGCATTAACACCTCCCTAGAATGCCCTAAGCTGCTTGTCTGAGGCTGACCCTGAGTTACCCCGGGAGTAAGGGATGTCACTTGCCCAGAATCATAAATGGGAAGGGGATCTCTGAGTAAAATTTGGGTTCTGATAGGAAGATAGAATGGGGAAAGGATGCTGAGTAGGCAACCAAAAGTGTCTTGTATAGTGAGTAACTCTAGTAAGTATCCTCGGAGAAACAGTAGCTCTGGATAATGCAGTAACTATAGAAACTAAAACTAAAATGGATAAAAACAATAATTAAAGGGAAAATTACTAAGTTTCAAAAATACTTTAAAAAATAAAAAACTGATATTCCGGGATTCTACTTTACTTGCTATGAACAAAGTTCCAATACATGTCCTCCTCCCTTCCTTTGTGCTCAATATTACATGTAGAGACACAAATGCATACAGATGATGTGGTGTGTGCTTAGATTCCCTAACGGTAAAACATGATTCATCAACACTTCAGAGGGAAGCCCTTATTTGTTCTCCAGTGTTTTCCTTCCCGAAGAAGGCTATTGTTGGCATCTACTGAAGGCCACCTGATGAGAGTGGTTGCAGATGGAGACTCAGTGAAAGAGAGGATCTGGAGGTGGGTTATTCTTCCTTACCCTCACCTCTTTTCCTTTAACCTCCATGGGTGCTTGAAGGTAAGCTCCCAGATAGCATTGTCTTGTTTGGTTCACTGCTGTATCGTTAGCACCTAGAGCAACACCTGGCACAAAACAGACAGGCAGTAAACTGTTGTTAACTCAACTGTTGCAAACTCTTCTGGCAGTAGCCCTGAGGTGAGGGCAGCTATAGGAACAAGGGGTCTTTCAACATCTGTGAGCAGGACCAGGGGAGAATGGGAACGGAAACACCACCTGCTCAGTCGGTTGTTTGCAAGGCCAAGACCGCTTGGAGAGCCTCCCCTCAAATTCTTGGGTTCTTTCCTATTAAGAAAAATAAAACCAACCAGTTACTTCTTCAGAGAATAAAACATCCCTAGTTAATGCCTAATGATGAGGTTTTATGAAGAAATTTAATTAGGGTTCATGGATTTTGTTGTGTTTCATGTAGCTTTTAGCATTTCCTCGGGAAAACATTAGACATGGAGTGAGAATAAAGCACCCCTGTGTGTTTTGTTTGAAGATGTTGAAGGGAATGGCTGCCCTTTGATGCTAGTACTGTGGAATTTAGATATAAACATTTTGATAAAAGCTAACTTCCCAGCGTCCTCACAACCCTTTGATGCCTCACCATTAAGTGAATGAGAGCCCTTGGTTCAGAGCAGGGGTGGTAAATAGGGTGGCTGCTTCACTTTGCCTGAATAACTCTATTAGATGTGAGGGTCATTTCTTTTCTTTTGGGAATCCATTCAGCATTCTTTCTCATATTAATTCAATATCCCAATTCCCAGGCTGCCATAAAGGAGATACAGTCTCTTGGGATTGTTAATGGTGACCACACGGAGCCTCAGTATGTGTGTCTGCCAGAAGAGCACAATTATTAGCTGTGAGAACGATAACAGCTCCCCTTTAGTGAGTAAAGGCGATTAGTGCCAGGTCTGCACTAGGCTCCACATGTGTATTTCTGAGTAACCTTTACGAAAATGCCGTGAGGTAGGTGTTTATTTTACTTCCACACTTGCCCTCCTGCAGTGTATTACAGCAGGCAAGTGATCCTGTTCAAATATAAGTCAGATCATGTCACTGCTCTGCTCAGAACCTTCCAACAGCTTCTTGTCTCTCTCAGAGTAAAAGCCAAAGTCCTTGCTGTAACCTACAAGTCCTATGATTTGCCACCTCCCCTTGACCTCTCCGACATCATCCTGCCTCCCTTCATTCATGATGCTCCATAAACTACACTGGACCCTGTACTGTTTTCTTGAAACTCCTACCTTAGGGACTTCATACTTTCTGTCCCTTCTGTTTGGAATGGTGCTTGCAAGATGGCCTCTTGGGTAGCAGCCCATTTCCTTCAGGTCTTTACTTTCAAGTCACCTCCTCACCAAGGACTTCTCTTGCCATCCTAACTCACATTTCACCACCCTCCCTAACATCCAACATTTCATATATTCTTTTCCAGTTTTAATTGTTTTTTTGGTATCAATTTTACCTACTTGCTTTGTTAATCGTCCTCGATTAGAATGTAATCTCTACAAACATGGGGATTTTTCTCTGTTTTCTCCCCCGCCCCTACCCCACAACCTTATAAGCAGCAACCAGAACAGTGCCTGGACCACACGAGGTGCACACTAAATATTTATTGAATGCTGAATGATTTCATTCTTTCAGTCATCAAATATTTGTTCTACATTTACTAAGAGCCAGGCATTATGCTGGACACTTGTAAAACAAAAATGAACTAGACAGACAAGGTCTCTAGCCTCATAGAATTTAAAATCAAAAGAGAAAAGAAACAATTAAGCAAGTGCCCTTTTTGTATATGTGGACTCTACATTTCACAGAAATTAGTGAAATTCCCCAATGTCCGTTGCTCTTAAGTGGCACAGCTGGGGTGAACACCCAGGAATTTAAAATGACAAGGTCAACTCTCTTTCCTTTATGCCATGCTGGGATTGATATAGAAACTTTCTCTTTTTTTTTAAAACCTGACTAATTACACATGTGTGTGTGCACTCACAATGCCCTTCATTGAGCAGTTTTGTTGCTGTTTGCATCTATTGGGATTGTTCTCTAAGGTATTAAGGATTATCATTAGATGAAGCTCATCAATCATTATTATTGTGGATAAGCTTCATTTGATCTGCCCTTCAAGAGCATCAAAATAAGAATAATGACTATTTCATCTCACTTGTTCTAAATAAAGAAAAAATCCTTTAGCTTATTATATGCATAGAACACAATGTACAAATAAAATCTGCCAAGTGGGCACCTTCTCTCATGGTTCACACTAGGAATTCTTTTTGAAAAGGTTAGGTTGCCCATTAAATTTCAGCTTTATATAGTAATTCTAAATTTTTAAGTTTGATATTTTTGATCAGAGTGGATACTTAAAATAGGGATCTATTTAGAAGGTCAATTTTCACTCAACTCTAGTTTTGTAGGTTGGGAGAAATTTTTCAAAAATTTAATTTTATGTATGTTTCGTAAGAAAAAAGAATTAAACCTCTTAAATGACAACAAAATTTTAGACAGACATTGGTTGGTGGTCTATCTTAGGAGATAATTCTATATGTCATTCTGAAAATATAGAGGAAATCTCTACATTTAGAAATGTGTCACTTCAGCAGGGAATGGCTTATCACCACTGCCATTTGACAGTATAGGCTTGAGCCTATGGCTCTGCTCTCTTCAATGAGAAACAACAAAAAACGCTGTTGGAGAAAGTTCTGCCTGGTTCATGCTGTACCTTATAGAATGCAAAAGGCTTGGCTTTAGTAAGATCCTTGTCCTTTTCATACTTCGTTGTGATTTTTGGTGAAAGTGCATGTGAACAGACATGGTTATCTTTCTCTTTCATTTCTTTAATCCTTTCAACTTCACTCCTGGTGAGGAGAGATCTTTTAGTGAATAAATGCCATCAGCATTAGCAGGAGATAACCTTGTTTTTATTTTTTGTAAATGCTAGTCTCTCAAAAGAAAGATTCACTGTACTGCTCTTCGGCTGGAACTGGGAAGAGATCAAAGGGCTAGCTGCAGGAGAAAGCCTGGACTCCCGGGGAGGAAGAGAGAGTGGAAGGGAGAGAGCCAAGGGGAAGAGACTTTCCTCTGTCCTGACCCTTCCAGATGTCCTGAGCCATAGGTACACCATCCCATGTCAAAGAGCATGCATGGGTCATATTAGTCACTACGCTGTCCTTGGGCTCCTAGTAAAGACATGGTTATCATATGTTGTGAAAGTTATGTGCATTTCTCAAAAATCTGAAAGTCAAATGCTTTGGTATAAACAGGATAATATTAAATTTAAAATGAAGACATGGAGAAATGATCATTTGATACGATTTTCCCCAAATCATGGCAATTCTATGGAAAAGGATAGGAAAATTGTAAAGGTTTATAGATGGGCTAAAATATTCATCCCAGACTTCTTCACTGTCATTAGCACTAGCATCAAAAAGATAAATGCCTAAATGAACTCAATGTCGTGCTTGGTGTGCATAGAGTGAAGTGTGGCCCCTGCTTTTACGTCACTGCACAGGTCCTGGACAGTCAAGGTCACCTCTTTTCTAGATGAAGGAAAGCATAACGGCATATTTTAGTCCTCTAAAATTAGTCAGTTTGTGGGTATGTTGCTTTTGGAACAAAAGTCTCCAAAGTCCTCTGAGTAAGAGAACATAATCTGTCATTATGCAATCTTACAAATTCCAGGAAAACATAATACCAAATTTTAAAAGTTATCTTTTTAAAAAAGATAGGGCATTCCAAACTAGGTTCTAAATTATTTTAAATGATCAACTCTGGCTACAGACGATGGAAAATCAGGCTTATTACAAATGTTTGAAAATACAAATAAATGGGCTCTGAGAGGAGGAATGATTTTGTCACACCTATTTTAGTTTCCCTGAAATTAGGTCTTTTCTGCTCATTTCCAGTTTTGTTAGATATTCTGGTTCAATGAGACACAGCATAGCTGAATTCTGTGTAGGTAAATTGTTTCTATACTACTTCATATTAATTAGATTAGTCTATATATTTTTCTGTTACTTTATTGGAAATAAATTTACCCCAATATGTAAGGATAAAGCCTAAACGATATTTGTAAAATTCTCAACAGAAATGAGATTAGAACCACTTGGAGAATCTTGGGAAATTAGTCATGCTACAAGTTATTCCAAGCACACGTTTTCTTGAGTAGTCTGACTATGCCCAACATTTTCATCACTTTTTACTCATCTGAGTATTTTCAATAGTTTATAAATCTGAAATCTGCAGTCATCCTGCCCCTAAAACAGCTGCTGATGTCCACATGACAATCAACTGCTGCCTGGACTGTATACTCATGGAGTGCTGCGTAGATTAAATTCCCTCTTATTAGCCTTGTAGATGTTAATAATTTTATTACTTTATATATAGATTATTCCATAACTGAACAGGATGGGAAGATGGGAACCATCTTACTTACTGGCAGCTTCATTTGGCAGTCATAATGGAGACTCTGCTGGCGAGAATGCTTTCAACATTCTTCCCCATAATACCCATATGGAGCCAAACCTAGAAACCCTCCAGCTCTGAAGAGTAAGGTCATTAAACAGATGAAAAATAAGAAAGCATCTGGAAATGATATCACTTCTGCCAAATGTTCACACTAGAGAAAAAGTAACTCATGTATTGTCTCTGCATTCTCCTCTTGAGATACAAGAACGAAAGAGAAAATGCTATATGACTCTAGGGATGTGGAGCTCATGATGTTTACATAATGATATACATTCAATGGCAGAATAGATACTCATTCTTGAACCAGCTGCAGAGCATATGTTTTAGATAAAAAAGAGTTTTCATAAATGAGTATCCATGAGAAAACTCTAATTTCTATTTTGGAGAGACAATAAGTTCCTGTCTTAAGGGTGGGTGTTTTGACACGGAGATTTCACCTCCCTCTTTATAAGGAACATTCTGTTTCATCTAGTCTTTAAAGCTTTTCTAGGAAAATACTGTACAAATGTCTTTCACTCCACTTCTAGATATTTTTGATGGGGAAAGAAGCTCATCAATGGCTTAGCAACTCGAACCCGAGGGCTCCTGTTTCAGGACGTATCCTTATTTAGTTTCTGAGTGATGAATAGCATTTTCAAAACTGTAGAGACTGCTTTGTATCCTTTCTACTGATTAGAAGATTTGAGAAGAGCCTTACTTACTGGAAGCACACAGGATTTGGAACCAGAAAACCCAAGAAGAAATCTTATTTTTACCATTTTCTTGTAAATTATTGAGCTTCTGTTTTATGATCTGCAAAACAGATGTTCAAATAACACTTGCTGAAAAGGGCATCGTTACTGTAATACACCATCATAGTGTTTTTCTGTCTCACTCCTTGCCCCTATTATCTACTTTTCAAAAATGTTTTACTCCCTTTTTGTTGGTACTTTGAAATTGTAATGCATGTTTTCTTTTGGACAAAGTGTTTTATAGTTATGGTTGTCTTAATATGTGTGTCTGGTAGGTAACTGTATTGATCAAATATTGCCATAATAATGCTACGTAACAAACAACCGTAAGAATCTCGATAGTGTAAAAGAAAATCGTATATTTCTCACCTGTGAGATCAGCTGGTTTCAGCTGATCTCTACTAGTGTCAGTTGGATTCAGGCTGAGGGTTGGGTCCTGGTTTGTTTTATGTATTTCTTCTCCTTTTTTGGACCAGCAACTTCCTGAGCATGTTGTTCTCAGGGCCAAGGCAGGAGCACAAGGGTGCAAGTTCACCGGTACTGTTGTACTTGCATCACATTTGCTAACATCCCACTGGCCAAAGTAAGTCACATGGCCAAACCCAAATCGAGGTATGGTGACATACACTCACCTACTATACCACGGGTGTGTTGTGTACTATTACTTCAGGGGATGGAAGAATTGGGACTAATAATTTCATCCTTTGAGTAAGGTCTTTAGGTGACTTGCTTCCTCTTTAAAGAGAAAGAAAATGCAGTCAGGAATAGCAAAACATTTTTTTTTAAAAATTGACAATAGATCTAGGTATAAAGATGGATTACAAGTATCACAATATTTTTTTTTTTTTTAATCACCTCTGGGTAACTCTTTTCCCTCAGAATCAGACTGGAATTTATACATGAAACTTGAAACCTTGACGGTATATGGATATTGATCATTGTTTGGATACAATTTTCCTTGATGTTTTATCTTTAAATTTGTAGATCAAGGAGAGTAGAGAATATATGAGTATCTGGATCATGGGAAATATTCAGCTTTAGCAATCTCCATTAGTTTTTGAGAGTCTCATCCCCATTTGCTTGGTGGTAACCCTAATCAGACACAGGGTTGACTGTAGTCTAGGTCTTTGAAATGTGTCCTTCAGTGATTCCTCATATTCCTGGAATCACACACTTACAGAATGACAGAGTGGAAGGAAATGTACAGAGTGCCCAGGCCAACACCACTGATTTTGCTAATGCCACGGTGGATCCAGAGGCATCATGGGCCTGTGCAAAGTGACCCAGGTGACATGGCCCAGTGAATTCTTGGAGAGAATGTCTGCAGCATACATGTTGCTGCAACAGTGACAAGAATGAGGTAGATAGATTTCAAGTTATTTAAGATCATGTTTATATTAAGGATTTTCTTTCCTTTCAAGTTCCAGGTTTGGTCTTGAAAGCTTTTAACTCCAGAGGAGAAGGACCAGGCAGCTGCTGGAATCCTAGTTTGTGTGGCTGTCACATCTTCACACCACCACATTCCATGCCAAGAAGTAGAAAAAAATATATACAAAGAATGAGAGGCAGCCTGAGAGCAGAAAATCAAGTATTTACTAGTGTTTCCTTCTCTCTATCCAGGCCAATGATTATTGATTGAATTGATTATGTAAAGTTGCATCTCAGGGATATACAGGAGAGTAAGGGAAACACACGTTTTAAGTCAGAAGACCTGAGTTTGAGGCCTAACTCTAAACATTATTGCATATATAACCCTAGGCGGCCCCTTAAATATCCTTAGATCTGAGCTGCAGTTTCTCCAGATTTATTTATTTTTATTTTTATTTTTATTTCTAATATTCTCTCTCTCCCTCCCCTTGATCATTCTGGACTAGAGGTTACAAATTTTGTTCTTGTTGATCCTTTTCTATTTTATTTTCAGATTTTAAAAATATTTATTGATCCTACTTTTATTTTTGTCTCTTTACTTCTACTCTTTTGGTATTATTTTTTTAATTTTTTAAGTTAGATTCTCAGGTCATTATTTTTTTTTCAACTTTCATTTTCTATCTTTTAAAATTGGATACTCAGGTTATTAATTTTCAGCCTTCTATCTTTTCTAATATACGTACGTTAGGCTTTACATTTCCCTCTAGGTACTACTTTCATTGATTCCATAAGTTTAGACTTGTATTTTCATTTTAAAGTGTTCTTTTTAAGTTTATTTTTGAACAGCTAATATACGCACATGATTTAAATATCAAAACTGTAGAAGAAAGGTGTAGATTGAGGAATCTTGGACCTTCTTTCCCTACCCACTCCATTCCTCGACTTTTCTATGAGTGATCTTTTATTAGTTTTTGTGCATTCTTCCATTTTTTCTTTTTCTTTTCCTTTTTTTAAAAAAATTCTTTAAGACTTTACTTTTTTAGAGCAGTTTTAGGTTTACAACAAAATTGAGAGGGAGGTACAGAGATTTCCCATATACCCTCTGCCCTCACACATGTATAGCCTCCCCCATTACCAACATCATTCCCCAGAATGGTACAATTTTTATCAAGGATAAACCTGCACTGACTCATCAAATCACCCGAAGTCATTACTTTACTTTAGAGTTCACTCTTGATGTTGTACATTCTAGGGGTTTGGAAAAGTGTACAATGACATGTATCCATCATTACGGTATCATACAGAATATTTTCACTGCCCTAAAAATCCCGTGTGCTCTGCCTATTCATCTCTTCCCCTCTCACCCTTTCTTCCTCCGCCTTCTTGACAACCATGGATCTTTTTGTTATCTCCATAGTTTTGTCTTTTCCGGAATGTCATATAGTTGAAATCATACCATATGTAGCCTTTTCAGATTGGCTTCTTTCACTTACTAACATGCATTTAAGGTTCCTCCATGTCTTTTCATGACTTGATAGCCAAAATGTACCATAGACCTAAGTGTAAAATGCAAAACTATAAAATGGACAGAAGATAACATGGAAGAAACCTAAATGACCTTGGGTATGGTGATGATCTTTTAGATACAGCACCAAAGGCACAATCCATGAAAGAAAGAATTGTTAAGTTGAAATTCATTAAAATTAAAAAGTTCTACTTTGTGAAAGACAATATCAAGAGAATTAGCAGGCAAGCCACAGACGAGGAGAAAATATTTGCAAAAGATTTGTCTGATGAAGGGCTGTTATGCAAAATATACAAAGAACTCTTAAAATTCAACAATAAGAAAACAAACAACTTGATTAAAAAAGGAGTCTTTTCTGGTTCCAGGGCCTGAGGTCTTTGCCATTAGGATTTACAATTTTCAAGACGGTTAGCGAAACTGTTGCTGAGAAGGCAAGAGCTAAGGACAATTTTAGTAGGTGAAATAAAGGATTAGGCACTATGATTAGATGTTTTGGGTTTTGACTGTCTTTCTTTCTTTTTTTTTATCATGTGCTGCTTCATCATGTACCTATATCACCAGTTTTATCATTTACTAAATTTTTTAATAATTATCTATCTCCCTAGATTTATTATTTGTTCATTGTTATGTCTGTCTCTTCTTGTGACATTTGACACTGCTTTAATTATTGTAATTTTATGGTATGCTTTAATATCTGATGGAGTAAGTCAGCTGCTCTCTTCGTTTTTTCCCTAAAGTTTCTCACCAATTCTTATCCATTTCTTTTCTTTTTTTTTCATTCATTCATTTTCTAACACTTCAGAATCATTTTTGTTACCTTCCAAATAAATCCATTGGAATTTTATTCTAATTATGCACTGCTTGTTGATGAATCTGAGAAGAGTTCAGATATTCACATTATGGAGTCTTCCAATCCAGGAACATAATATTTATTTTCATTTAAATTAAATTAAATTTCATTTAAATTTTTTCATCAAAGTTTTATAGTTTCTAATGCAATTTCTATTAACTTCCTTCATTAATAATTCATTTTTTTATTGTAGATATTTTGAACTGTATTAAGGGCAGTGCCTTTTTTTTTTTTTTTTTGTGAGGAAGATCAGCCCTGAGCTAACATCCATGCTAATCCTCCTCTTTTTGCAGAGGAAGACCGGCTCTGAGCTAATATCTATTGCCAATCCTCCTCCTTTTTTTCCCCCAAAGCCCCAGTAGATAGTTGTATGTCATAGCTGCACATCCTTCTAGTTGCTGTATGTGGGATGCGGCCTCAGCATGGCCAGAGAAGCGGTGCGTTGATGCAGCGCCCGGGTTCTGAACCCGGGCTGCCAGTAGTGGAGCGCGTGCACTTAACCTCCAAGCCACGGGGCTGGCCCCAGGGCAGTGACTTTTAGTTGATGCTTAGAATGCATTCTCTCCTTCTCCCTTAATAGATTTATTGATTTTTTTAGTTGGACCCGTGATTATCTCGAATATAGACATTTCTCAGCCTCCTTTGCCATTAGGTGTAGCCATGTGAGTAAGTTGTGGTGAATGGCATATAAGCAGAAATATCATATGTGACTTCTGGACAGTGATTCTTTTTTTTTTCTTTTTCATAACCACAGTTCAGTTTTCTAAATCAGGAAATTGAACATCTCTACACTATAATCTAATGCAAGTCCATTTTCAAATTTTTTCAACTGTCCAGTAATGTCCTTTTACTCTCTGTCCAGCATCCAGTCCAAGATTCTACATTACCCCGAGCTGTCATGTCTCCTTGGCCTCCTTTAATTTGGAACAACTCCTTAGCCTGTCTCAGTTTCTTGACCTTGACATCTTCAAGGACTTCAGGCCTATTATTTTGTAGAATGGCCCTCAATTTGGGCTTCCTGATGCTTCCCCACGATTAGATTCGGGCTGTGGACAGTGGTTCTTAAAAGGAGGTATATGTCCTTCTTTATTCCTTTCTTCTCCGTGCTGGCTGGAATGCAGTGATTGCTAGATCCAGGAGCCAACCTAGAGCATGAGAATATTCCTTAGGGATGGCAGGGTAGAAGAGTGGAAAAAGCTGGCTCCCTAATGATTTTGTAGAATTGCCATCCACCTCCATACTCCTTATGTGAGAGAATAATCTTTGCATATTTAAGCCATTGTTCATTACAATTGTTTTATCATTTGCAGCCAAACACAATCCTAACTGCCTGCAGTGTTTTTTCTTTTTTTTTGTTCTGTTTTTTGAGTTAATCTTGCTGAGTTTTATATGTTGAGCAATAAAGCCACATGCAAATAAAATAATTTTTGTCTTCTTTGCAACATTGACACCTCATTAGTTAGAAATTTCAGAACAATGCTACACTAGAAGGACAAAGAGGCATTCTCCTCTTATTCTTGACTTTAATGGGAATGCTATTAACAGCTTTACTATTAAGTATGATGTTGGATTTGGAGATTCTTCAAATTTAAGATGGAGATAATGTTATCAGTTTATTTTATGGAATTGTTACAAGGGTCAAATGCACTAATAAATATAAAAATGCCATGTAACTGTTAAAAGCTATACCACATTTGTCTGGCATATAGTATACAGTCAAATGTTTTTAATGTTATTATTGTTTTAATAATTAATACACTGGATGTTCCATAAAACATCTGGGTATTCCATAAAATATCTCTTTGGTGCCACTGGAGAGAAATAAGCTGGGTCTAATGGATTCTTAAATAAATTTTTAGGTCTCAATACAAGGACCAAAAGTTAGGAAAGAAACAGATGTTTTCCATTACAATATGAAGTGATAGAGATTGAAATTTTGGAAAGAAATGATAATTTCAAAGTAGGGGTAGTTCCCATGGAATGGGATGCTTAGAAACTCATGTTTGGAAAATATACTTAATCCTGTTTTACAAAGTTGATTGACGGATGATCAATTCACCTCATTAACCAACCAAAGTATTAGATCATCATATATGTAATTTAGTCATCAAAAAGGTCCCCCCAACCACATGTTTCTCCTCTTCCTCCTCCCACAACTGCCTTAAGAACATGTCCCTCATGGCTTTATAGAAATCCTTTCATCTTTTCACATTTCCTGTCTGTTCTTGGAGAAATAAGTTCTATGTACTCACTATTTTCTGTGGAATCAAGATGTGACCTTATGTCAAAAAACTCTTTTGCTGTACCTCAAAAAGTATCCTTTTTTTAAAAAATGTTCCGTAGCAGACATTCTTGTTTTAAAATTATTCCATTTTGTTCCTTGCAATCAGTTCCAGAAAAGGTCTGTGGGGAAACGAATTGAACCTGTTGACTTAAATACATTTTGGATGTTATCCATTGATTTCACCTCTGAAATAGCTGAAACTTATGATCTGGTAGCCTGACATATAATATATTGGATAAAATTTAAATTGAGTAATTCTACGTACTAAATTCTTAATTAAAAAAATAGCTTAATTTTTTATATTTTACATACAATCCTTTGATTATATATATGCAAAAGAGAAATTTGAGATAATTATCTGGAAAATTAAAACAAAACAAATCAATCAATAAGTTAAACCCCCAAATGGATTGTTTTATGTTGGCTATGTGAATTCTTCTCTCCTCTTCTATTTTCTGAACAATTATCTCAAAATAGTTCCTCAAATAATTATCTCAAAATAATCTATTGTGAGAGTTATCTAACATCAACATTTACTGAACATCTGTTAAGCACTGTGTACTCTAACATGTGCAGACAATAATAATAAAATAACACATATAGCCTTTTATAGACTTCCTTCTTTTTTAAAATTTGATCATCATAAAAGTCATTTGATATAAGAAAAGAACATTATCACATCTGAGGAAAGGGAGGCACAGAGAGCAAGAGCATTGCATAGGCCACATATCAAATAAGTCCTCCAACTCCAATTTCAACCCAGAATTTCTGACTATGAATTTTGGACAATTTCCTCTAATTTTTGCTTCTCTTTATCATTTGATTTCGAGACTGCTTTTTGAAAATAATTTGTAATAACTAACACTTAGTGAATGCTAATTGTGTGTTGGATGCTGTTCTAAGTGCACTAGCTGTACTAGTTCATTTAAACTTTATTTACATCCCTTGGTGATGAGTCCTGTTATTAGGCCTGTTTGAGCTCCAGGGAGGTTGAATAAGTTAAGGTTAACATAGCTAAGTACTTAATGGAGCTGGGATTTAAACCCAGGTGTATGGGTAGAGAACCCAGTCTCTTAACCATTGGAATACTGTGCCTCATCTTTAGCAAGCCGCTTATTCTCTCCTTGTTAATATTAATTTTGCCTGATTGTCTTACTTCTCGTAGCAGGTTAAAGTTTCATTAGAAACAAAGTCTATCTGGGTTTACTTGTCTTATATCTAGAGAAAACTGGAAAGTGGCCCATTTTCTCTAGGTTTTAAGTTCTGAAAAGAGACTGTATTCTGATTTTTCAAAGGTGTGGTAAGTTTGCACACACAGATGCAGACGTTCGCAAAATTGTTTGATTCGTCAAGCCAATCTGTTCTTTGCTACTGTGTTAATGGAAATAAATGGCTGGGACTGAATTTTTCAGTCCACTTGCGCACAGAAGCATTGCGCAGTTTCAGCCCACATCCAACTATTCTTGGGCTCACTTTTATTGCTTTCCTTGGAAGTGCCTCCAGTGTTTTACAACTATTACACACCGTGATATCCAGAACTGACCAGAGCTTTCCAGGTGAAATTCTGTTCAGTATCATGATTCCTCTGAGCTTACAACAAAATTACATTGGGTTTTTTTTTTTTTTTCATCTTTCTGTTTCTCTATTGTAATGCAAGCCCTTATATTATCTGTTATCTGTTCTTTCCTCCAGGTCTTTTCTGTCATTACTGCCTTCCAGGTGTTTTGGATTATGTTACCTAAGATAAATTAAGTTTGGTGTGTCTGCTGCAGGTTATTATTTTGCTGTTTCCCTTCTCTTTTCTCAGGATGACTTCTCAATTTAGAATCACTTTAAAATATATGTTCTGATTACCTTTTTTTCACATCATAAAGAAATGTAACATAAAATATTAACTGTGATTTAGTTATTAGTATTAACTTACTAGTATAGATACTTTCTTATTTGGATGTGGTCAGCAGGTCTTTTGTTTGTGTCTGAACAATTGGAATCACTCACTCACTGTTTTTTGTTAACTGAGCATCTATTATGTATGTGGCTTGTTGCTATGAGGGATGTAAACTTGAATAAAAAGCCTACAGTCTCTCTGTCACTTATTACGTGTGTGACTTGATCCTCAGCTCTTCAAATGCTAAATGGCATTAAGCCTATTTCATAGCATTGTTGCGAGTACTAAGCGAGATTAACGTGTGAAGCCTGCTGGCACATATGAAGCTTGAAAATATACCTGCTACTCTTTGAATGTCAACTGTGTGGCAGGCTCTTTATATGCACAGTTAATCTCTGCAATAATAGGTGAAGTTAATTTTATCTCTGCTTTTACAGATAATATGCCTGGGCTTAGCTACCTTGCCTAAGGTCACTTAGCTAGTGAGTAGCTGGGTTAGGATCTGGATCTCTGCCTGATTCTAAAGCACATATAGGTTCACTGGACTGGCTAACCTCACCATTTAATAAGTGGCATAAAAATATACTACATAACATAGGAAAGGATAAGTGCCATAATCTAAGTATACATATAGTAGTCCTCAGGTAAGAGAAAAATGAGATTATTCAGTTAGTGGTTCATGGAAGAATTTGTGACATTTTCTCTTGGTCTTGAATAAAGCATGGAATTTGGGCTTGAGATGAGGAAAGATACATTCCCAACACAAGGGCCAATATTAGTGGTTATGAAGGGATTGAAGTGATGGGTCACTTATGGGCAACAGCTTAAGTCTTTTGACTAGGGTTTAAGAGAGTAATGGGAAATGGGACTGCAAGGGTTGGGTGGGGCTGGAGGGAGGAGAATTTGAATGGTAGATGAAGTAATCTGAATTTACCTGACAGGCAATGGGAAGCGATGGGAGGTTTTTGAGGGCTGAGCAAAATGAGTTTAGCAATGCTCCAAGGAAATTAATTGTGGCAAAATGTAAAATGGATTAAAGATAGAGAGAGACTGGAGACAAAGAACTTTGTTGGGATGCCATTTCAATACTACAATTCAGAGGTAAGTAATAATCTGAATTAAGGTATTGGCAATTGGAATGGAGAAGGGAAGGGAAATAAAATATAAATATATGCCACATTAGGGGCAGTTCACTGGATTTGTCAAGCAAATGTCTGAAGAAGAAGAAGAAGAAGGAGTCAAGGAAGTTTAGGAATTGCTTGGGTGTGTGGTGGTTCCATTAGAAATGAAATGGGTGCATTTGGTTTTAGACACATTGAGTTTGAAGAAATGATGAGTTTTATCATCAAATGTGGATGTGATGTAGAGCAGTCTTTTGGGAACATGGAACTAGAATTTAGGGGAGATGTCAAATTTAGAGGAGAACTGAAGCTATGAGATTGGATGAGATTTTAGACATAAAGATTATGTAAGCAGAAAAAAAAGAAACCAAGTTAGCTCTCAGAGTAGTCCCTATAATTATGAAAAGCAGCTCAAAATGATACTTGTCAAGTGTGTACTACATACCTGATTTTGTCAGATACTTTTACATACATTGCTTCAATCTCCAAAGAAACCCTGAGAAGCTTTCCTATTTTTCCAGATAAAGAAAGAACTAGAAGAGGATTGGTTAGGATTATCTGCCAGGTAAGTATTTTCGTTATGAATAAATTGTTGAGTGTTTTATGCTCCAGACACTATGCTAGGCACTGAGAAGACCATGGTTGACAAGCAGACCTGGCTTCTTCTCCCATGGAACTTTGCATCTACATTTAATCCAGCTATAATTTTTATATAACTGCTGAAATCAACCTAACAAACATTTATGGAGATGTTAAGGTTATAAGGAATAATAAGAAACCAGTTTTCAGGGAGCTGCAGTTGAGCAAGGAATGGCGATTAGATTCTCTGCAAAGTTTAGTAGTCTATGCTTACATGACCCAGTAACAATCATTTTGATACTTAGCAAAACTATTGCATGTGGTTATCACAGTTTTATCTTAACATCAAACCACTTCAACCCAATTATATTTCATGAAGCTATCTGGCAAAATGTGGTGTGATGTGCCATATTTAAAAGAAACTATAATCTATTTAGTTAAGTTTTTAAAAGACTATGTGACAACACCAGGTTGGTAAGGACGTGGATACATCAGAATACTCATACGTTATTGTTGCTCGTGTAAAATGATACTATCACTTTGGAAAGAGTTCTTGAAGTTTTTTTTCTTAAATAAAATTAAACATACATTAAACATGACCCAGCAATTTCACTCTTGAAAATTTACTCAGAAGAAATCAAAGTATAAAGCCACAAAAAGACTTATATAAGAATGTGAAAGAATAGTTTAGGGCTATTTCTAATAGCAATATTAGAATATTAAAATTAGAATATTAGAATATAGACTATTAGAAAAGTATCTAAACTAGCCCTTGGAAGGAAATTGGATATTATAAAAATACCATGGACTATTACTCAGAAATGTAAAGGACTGCACTTCTGATACATAAAGCAACATTATGCTGAGTGAAAGAAGCCTTGCACAAGAGTGAATAGTGTATTATTCCATTAAATGAAGTTGTTTGTTAGGTAAAACTAATCTATGGTGAAAGTAGGATCAGTGGTTTCCTCTGTGTATATAGGGTAGAAATTGACTAGGAAGTGGCATGAGGGAACTTGTTGGGGTGATGGATAGTGGTTTTGGTTACTCAGGTGTATGTATTTCTTACAACTTCTCAAATGGTAAACCTAAGATCTGTGTATTTCACAGAACATAAAATTTTAACTGCAGAAAAAAAACTAAAATAAAAAATTGTATTGAAAGATTTTAGGGTGATGGATAATGGTATCTACAATTTACCTTGAAATGCATCAAAAAATACACTGGGTTAATGGATAAATAGCTGGATAGATATAGGATAAGACAAATCTAAGAAAATGTAAACAACTACAGAGCCTAGATGGTAGATATACAGGTGATTACCATAAAATTCTTTCAATTTTACTGTAGGTTTGCAAATTTTCATAATAAAATGTTGGAGAAAAAAAGACCATATAAGTAGAGTAACTACTATGTTGTTCATAGTCATTCCTTCAGCAAATTAAATGCTTACCGTGTGCCAAGCCCTTGTCTCATGAGTACTTCCTTAAAAACTAGACTCTTTACTAACAGGTAGATTGGCAGTTTGTTTTCATCCCATTTGAGCTATGGAAGGAATCATGTTCTATCTCAGTAAATTTAACAGATCGATAAATTGAGCCAGATGGTAATGGCTATGGAGACAAAAGATGGAGGATGTTTAAATAGGGTAGTGGTGCTGGGGATAGAGCCCTACAACTTGTGCTTTTACTGAAATCTGTGTTCCTAAAGATGGTTTTGCAGGGTATCTGTTTATGGCCTATGTTTCAGAGATGAAGACAAAGTTGTTTAGATAAACTACATGTTCATAGCTTGGTCAATGTAAAAAAAATTATTTGAACTATAAAGAGATCTTGACCTTTGCTAATACTTAACTTTCATATTTGCAAATCTAATTTCACTCCATAAAACAAAGTAACACTCTGTAAAAACAGAGAATTTTACAATAAAGTATCTTCTATTAAGTCCAAAGGAATAAAAATCAATGATCTTTATATTTAATCTGATTCATCTGTGATCTCACTAAACGTAAATACAAATAATTGAAAAGAGTCTGAAATAAGACAGTGTTATCTTTCAGAATTGAGAGATATATCAATTATCCTGGAAATATACAAAGTTTTGCAAATCTGATAGTATTTTTGTATTAAATGATATGATTGATTCTTACAGTATTTTATTAATTCAATGGAATGATATAAATTTGTCTTTATGTAGTACAAAAATCATTTATAAATTATTTTTGATATCTTGAAATAGGTAGGTTTGGGTTTTGATGATAGATTGTGTGTACATTTTCAATTATATTAGCTTTTCGCCTTCCTTCTCAATCAATTTTGAATGTATTTTGTTATTCTGACCCTGCTCTATGGAGCTTAATTGATTTAGCATCTTAAATCTTGCTACAACTAGAAGGATGTGCAGCTACGACATACAACTATCCACTGGGGCTTTGGGGGGAAAAAATAAAATAAATAAAATCTTTAAATCTTGCTACAGATGGGGAGGCTTTATTGGAGAAATATCTGAGCACTGGGTTGAGGGTCACTGGGTTTTATATTTGTTACTAATTAGATATGTGATCTTGCACAAAGCACTTGATGTCTCCAGGCTTCATTTTCTTTATTTGAAATTGAAGAGTTTAGACAAGTTGCCTTTAATGTGTTCTATGAATTTTTTTAACTTTGCTAAAGAATCTAGGCAAATCTAAGTAGAAGTATGGAATAATTGTGCTTCTGTTACCCTATTGTTTTCTTTCTTTCTTTTTTTTTTTAACATGGGATGTTTTTCCTAGGTGTGTAATTGGAATGGAGGCGAAGAAAGGTGAACTTCGCTTAATTCACACAAGCTTAGCTAATGGCTATGTAAAAATATGTGTCTATGTAAATAATCTCATGTTGGCTTAGATATAATAAGAATAACTAATATTTATTCACTGCTTACTGTATTCCTCACTATTCTTAGTACTTTATATATTAACTCATTTAATCCTGACGATCTTATGAAGTATATACTATTGTTATCGGCATTTTGTAGATGGGAACCTAAGGCAAACATATATAAGTAACTTTCCCAAGATCACACAGCTAATAAGTGGGATATCAAAGATTTTAATTCAGAAGATTTGTGTTCAGAGCTTGGCTCTTAACTATTATGCTAACCTGCCTCTCTAACGACCATTGTAAACTGTGTTTACACCAATGTCTGTCTATCAATTAATCCATCAATCCTTCATATAGTATTATAGCAGAAGTTCAGGTTTTCATGATATAACAGCAAAGAGCAAATTCCTTTTTTTTTTGGGGGGGTGCGGGGAGGATTAGCCCTGAGCTAACATCTGTTGCCAATCCTCCTCTCTTTTTTGCTGAGGAAGATTGGCCCTGGGCTAACATCCGTGCCCACCTTCCTCTAATTATATGGGACGCTACCACAGTATGGCTTGATAAGCGGCACGTATGTCCCCGCCCAGCATCCAAACCCGCGAACCCCAGGCTGCTGAAGCGGAGCGCGCAAACTTAACCGCTACAATACGAGGCCAGCCCCAAGAGCAAATTCTTAAGTCATGAGAACTTTTACTTTTAAAATGCTCCACATTTTAAATATTATTTGTATCAAAATTGAATAGATACAAAATAATCATAAAATATGTATAGGACACCCAATAGAATGACTAAAATAAAAAGACTGGTAATGCCTAGAATTAGTGAAGATGTTGAGCAATTAGAACTCTCATACACTGGTAGTAGGAGTATAAATTGCTACAACCACATCAGAACACTATTTCCCAGGATCTACTAAAGCTGAACATGTATTTACCTTATGAGCCACAAATTCCATGCTCAGGTATATTACTGACAGAAATATGTACTAATGGGTGAACAAAAACATCTATAGCAGCACTATTTATTAGAGCCAAATGCTGGAAAGAATACATATGTCCATCAACAATGGAAAGGATAAATAAATTCTAGTATTCTTAGACTATTCAGAAATGAGAATGAACAAACAAGAATTGTAAGTAACAAAATAGTTGGATCATGCAGACATATTGTACAAAAGAAACTAGACACCAAAGAGTACATAATGCATACTTCTATTTGTATGAAGTTCAACAACAGACAACACTAATCTATGTTGTTCATAGTCAGGATAGTGCTAACCTTTGCAGGGTGATGACTGGAAGGGAGCACAAGGAAGCTTTTGGGTTCTTGTAAATTTCTGTATCCCAATCTGGGTGCTGGTTAAACAGAGGTGTTCCCTTAGTTAGAATTCATCAAGCTGTTCACTTAATATTCATGCAATTTTCTATATGTATGTTATAGTTTAATGGAAAGTTTTCCTTACAAAAATATTTGTGAGGCTTAGAGAATACTAGTACATTGCACTCCCGTGGCCCCACTACTCATCGTAAGAATACCATTATCTTTGATGCCTTCTCTGCTCCTTTCTGCCACTATTTTCATCTTTCCTTACCCCTCAGATAAAACTATTATCTTGAATTGGCATTTATTATTCCATTTATTTCTTAATAGTTGTATTATATATAATATAAAAATATATTTAAAATACATTATGTTTGCTACTAACTAGATGTGTGATCTTGCACAAAGTACTTGTCATTTTCAGGCTTTAGTTTCCTTCCTTGAAATTGAAGAGTTTGGACAAGTGACTCCATTTTTGTCACTTTCTTGACATTGTTTCTCTTATTTATTCAATTTATTATTAAATAGACGTTTACTTATTTTGTGCAGAGTACTATGCTCTGGGCTGAGGAAGATATGGAAGCGGTGTACAACTGTTCTTCACCTTCCGGGCGCCTCAGTCTATTGGGAGGCAATAAGGCAGACATCCATAACATGGATGAGAAACAACAGTTTTCATTTTCTCATCTGTGAAAGGAAGGAATTAATCTAGATGATCTCCAAAAACTTTTCCAGCTTTAAAATGTAATCGAGTACAGATTTAAGAGCTAAAAATTTGTGATACATAACTTAATTATGTAAGTATATAAAGTATATGATGTAACCATCAGAGAAGTTTTTATGGAAGAAATAATTCTTAAGACTCGTTCTTAAGGATGCATAGTATTTTGGAACAAAGACAAAAATTATTCATGTAAGAGCATTCAGGGACCCTGTACCTCACCCCACACTCACGTAGCACATGATGTAGGTTTGATCTACATAAGCAGAGAGTTAAAGAAACTTATAATGAAAAGAATGACCTATTGGAAATATCTATTGGGGAAAGACAGAAAAATTAAAATTAGAGAGGATTGGGGGGAAAAGTGAAGAATGATGGGCTGAATTTGGAAAATATTTTGGGTTGGAACTTGGGAGTCAGGGAGAGAAAGAAAGGGTTTTATCATGTCTTGCAGTGAATTGAGTATTTTGTGATCCTATCTCTGCCATTCTGTCCCTTGATGGGAGATGGTACAAACTAGAATTGCTTTCATTGAAATTTTTCTGTCGTTTGAAGGTTATGAGAAATTGAGCCAAGTGAGGTCTCAGTTGTATGTGGGGTTATAGTTTTTTACAGTCAAAGCAAGGTGAGGACATTCTAGGAAGTAAGAGCAATTTGAGAAAAGAGGAGATGGGAATCACAAATTATGCTAATTAGAACATGATTAGACTTTCCTAGCAAAAAGTGGTATTTTATATTGGGAACATTTGGGAAATGAAGTTATTTAGGTACTTTGATTGCAGACTCTGATGAACTAGGATGATTAGGTAAAGAAACAAACTTTTAATATACTAAAAAAACTCTGGTGGTCTGTCTTAAACTTATCATCATAAGCTTATAAAATAATGGCTATTTTACTTATTTCTGGGATGTATACTAAATTTTGCAGCAGTACGTGGGATGCACTGTAAGAGGGAGAGCCTCAAGCACATAGAGCAGCAATTATAAAAATTTACTTCTGAAAGCATGATGTTTGTGCTAGCACGTTGACAGTTTATGAACACAAAGTAAAAATGGAGGAGAAATTTCCAAGCAGGAATGATGAGACTAGATGGCTAAATAGTGAATGAAGGAAAGGAGGAGTCAATGACAGCTCCCAGGTTTGAGCATGGGATAAGTGGGAGAGTTGGGTGTTATTAACAGATTTGTCTTAAATTCTTTAAATATTGAACCTTTTTTTCACTTGTTCATTCAACATGTTTATGTGAACTTCTATGGTTCAGTACTGTGCACTCATTGAGAACATGATAGTGAACAACAACAAAACAGGGTCCCTTCTTTATAGTTCTTACCATTTAATTGGCGATTTAGACATCAAATCCTATACTCACACACACAAAGTATAATTCCAAATGATATGTCTTATGAATGAATAGTATTTGGTTCTGTAAGGACATTAAATGCAGAGATCAGACTTTGGTCTGAGTCAGGGAGGACTTTTCCTTAGAATGTCATACTGGAACTGAGATTTGAAAAATGAATAGGAAATAGTTTGATGAAGGGAGGGTCGGGGAAGAAGAGCTGGGTTGGTTTCATCAAAAGACCATTGTCATGTTATGTGTTTGGAGGGGTAGGCAGGAGTAAGACCATGCAGAGCTTTATAGGCCATAATAAGGATTTTGGTATTTACCCTAAAGGCACTGGAAATCCAGTGAGGGGTTTACACAGAGGGGTGATCTGATTGTGATTTGGAAAGGCACTCTGGTTTCAGTATAGAGATTGGATTACAGACGTGGATGGAGGGTAGGGAGCCATGAGGAATGATGTGGGAGGACAGGAAGGATGTTACTGTGGTAGTCTGGGCTAGAGCTGATGGTGCCTGGAACTAGGGTAGAGAGAGGTGGAGGAGGCTGCCAGTGGGAGATTAGAGAGTGAGGAAAGAAAAGAGCCTAAGGATGAACCTTGAAGATCTAATGAAGGCTGGTGAAATCAGAAAGAGCCTTCAAAGGTGACAGAGAAGAAATGGTCAGGAGGACAACAGGAGAGTGTGTCGTCAAAGAAGACAAAGAAAGAAATAGGAGAGTGTATTGTCATAGAGACAAAGGAAGAGAGGCTAAATAAGTTTCTGTGCAGCTCTGCATCTCCAGAGAAGCTGCTAGACAATGAGTTCTGGCCCTGGTACCACCACCACTGCATGCCTAGAAATCACACATCTGGCCCTTTGCATTGGACATTAGATGCTCTTGCCATTCCTAGAATGGATTTTTGTCACTGAATTCTGATGTAAGTCCTTAGTGGTTGTATCAGATTGGCAAAGTGTAGGTCATATTCCTGTAACCTAGCCTCCTAGAGGTAGGGAGAGCATATAGCTGGCCTTTTCCGCTTCTGTAATGAGAAGCAGGCATAGCCTCCCACAAGAATTGCTTAATGGCTAATCTCCAAAATTTAGGAAGGAGAAATCAGATGAAGGGTAGAAAAAAAATCCATTGGAAAAGTTGACCACATTCTTCCTAAATATCATTTGATTTCAGAAGCTTTTCTTGGTCCCTCTCTTCATCTTGTCATGAAGAGTTGATTGCCTCCTCTTGTTAACATTGTGTCTTGTATGCATCAAAGTTGCTCCATTTCTTCCCGAAATATTTGATGTGCACCCACACTGCATCATGCACTGTGTAAGGAGTTGGGTGTGCAAACATAAAAATGATGCTGTTCCTATCCTCAAGAAGCCTGTAGTCTGCAGCAGGAGGATCTACTGTAAAGAGAATAAAGCTTGTGCTCCAGGGCCTCTCTCTTGTCTAGGTCCCATTCAGAGCTCCACAAGGGGCCCTAGGAATGGGTTCATAGGGTCACACATTTTAAAATATTTTGCAAAAGTAAGCCAATTTTTCTGCAATTAATTGATAACCTTTGACTTCCCACTCTGACTCACTCTGCATGAAAATTCCCTTCCTCTTGAGTAGTTGAGTGGCCATGGGTGTTTTTGCATTTGGCTAAGGTGGGTTGAGTTGGGGATACAATTAGTTTGGGTTTAGTGGATTATAGTTCTTTGGTTTGCAGATACTTCCATGAGTGGTTAAATTACAGCTAGCAAGGACGTCTGCTGAGAAGCCTCTGTGAGGCCTTGGAGCACGACTCTGCCCTCAAAACGCAGGAAACTGGGAGCTTTCAAGGAGAATTCCTTTTATTATTGAAGAACTATGGCTGGTTGTCTCTTCTCTTCTCACAGTCCTCCCTTGAAAGGCTACATCAGTCTCAAAGTCACTTTCCCAGGATGCCCTGTAGCAAATACTCACCCCTGCTCCTGTCTCCCAAATCCTGGTGCTAACTTTGCTCAGTGGGAGGTGCAGTTGCCCAAGCCCGAGCCACCCACTCCACATCATATGCTATACTCCGCCACCCCCCCACCTCCACCATCCTTGAGGTTGGGACTACTTCAGTGAAAAGACTTTGTCCTTTTCCCTTTTCTAGATTATTGCTTGGATAGAGCACTTTAAACACACATGCCAACTTGAGTTTGTCTTCACAGGTCATGGGTAATGGGATGTTTTGAACTTTAAAGTGGTTCAAGCTGGCAACCTGGAGTTAAAGATATTAAGGACACTCGAAAGAGAAACCCAAACAATAAGTAGATGAAACTAAACCTTCATTCAAAACAATTGATAAAGCCTGAATATTCCATTTGAACTGCATTTTGGAAAAATGTTTTGTAATGTTTCAATAAACCCTTCTTTTGTCATCTTTAGATTTAATTTTTAAAGAACTAAGAAAATATTCAGATAAAAATGGAATATTGAAAAAATCATAGTGTAACATAAAAAAAAAAATCATACCCAAAGCTACAACTGGTTTAAGGGAAGAGGTGTATTTTAGGTAGAGATGATGAATAGGTTCTTAGATTTTTGCTAACCCAATTAATGAAGAGGTATGAATCATATGAACATATTTGGAGAAGATTTAAGTTTCTTGGTATTTTGACATAAATATTGACATTGATAAAGATAAAATAAAACTTATCATGCCCTACTACAGTGAATACACCAGTGACAAACTTGTTATGGAGGGTCATCAATTTGGAGTATTTAAGATTATTCACTGCACAGGCAAATTTGGATTAGCTTAATTTAGGTTTCCCCCAATTTGACAACAGTCTTAAAAGTGTACATTACTGATAAAAGGAAATTTTTCTAAATTATCCTTTTATTGATTTTTAAAAAGTAATTAAAAAATTTTTATATTTTGGTAAAAATACATAACATAAAATTACATTTTAACCATTTTTCAGTGTACAGTTCAGTCGTGTTAAGTATATTCACAATATTGTGCAATAGATCTGTATTACTGATTTTTAAGTATAAAATAAAATAGAAGAAATACTGATTTAAGAATATAGTATGTTGCAAAATTGTCATATGAAAAGGCAATCAAGAGTATGCAGCCAAAAAGAATATATAGAGAGTATGACAGTTACTAAATAATAGTATTATTTTTTTATGATGGATTTTGTGATATTTGTGGTGTTGGAGGAGAGTTTACCAGCTCCTAAGTGTGCGCATATACAGAGCCTCCTACGTGACCTGGGACAGAGCTGCTTAACCACTTTGAAACCATACTGGATCTACCGTAATGAAAAAGAGAGTAATAACCAATGGTGAGGATTTTACAGTCCTTCCCTTAACCAATTAGAATTCTCTCAGTATGGAACTAACTACCCCTTTGCTTTTTAGCTCTGCTGGTCCTGCTGAATTTGGTTCTTGATTTACTAGGCTCTCCCTTGCCCTGTAAGCAAAATACGTTTTTTTTAAAACTTTTTTGACCTTTAGTTTATTCTTCAAAAGGTTTTAAAATTTGTAATTTGTTTTAGTTCCTTTTTTCATTCAAAATAAATACCCATTTTTGCACCTAACTTTGTTTTCATAATTTTATGCTGTTTTCTGAGCCCTTGGCTTTCCCTTGGCTTAAGCCCTTTCCCTTGGCTTAAGGTCCAGGAGATTTTAGATCTCCCAGTCTATTATTTAATCACTTCAGCTGACATATAGATGGTATTATGTTCTTTCAACCTCACTTTTCCTTTCCTTTTTTTTTTTTTTTTTGTGAGGAGATCAGCCCTGTGCTAACATCCGCCAATCCTCCTCTTTTTTTGCCGAGGAAGATGGCCCTGGGCTAACATCCGTGCCCATCCTCCTCCACTTTATATGGGACGCCGCCACAGCATGGCCTGCCAAAGCAGTGCGTTGGTGCGCGCCCGGGATCCAAACCAGCGAACCCCGGGCCGCTGCAGCGGAGCGCGCACACCCAACCGCTTGCGCCACCGGGCCGGCCCCTCCTTTCCTTTTTTTTTTTGGTGAGGAAGATTAGCCCTGAGCTAACATCTGTTGCCAAGTCTCCTCTTTTTGCTAAGGAAGACTGGCAGTGAGCTAACATCTGCACCCATCTTGCTCTATTTTATGTGAGATGCCTGCCACAGCATGGCTTGATAAGCAGTGCATAGGTCCGCACCCAGGATCTGTACCTGCGAATCCCGGGCTGCTGAAGCGGAGCACGTGAACTTAATCACTATGCCACCAGGCGGGCCCTGTTTTTCTTTCTTCACTTCCTTTTTGTTAAAAAAATATTTCTTATTTTCTTGTTTTCCCTCTTTTTTCCACTAAATGATCAAGAAGTTTCAGAAATACTATAGATAGGAATTTAGCACTAAGAATCCTAAAAATAGTAGAATCATAGATCATTTTGTAAGTAAATAAACAATAAACGACTTTTTCAAGGTCTCATGTAATTAATTTCAGAGTTAGTTCTAGAACCTAGTTTGCTGTCTCTTGTTTTAATATTAGTCCAGCATTTCTAGCTCTTCCTCCTCTAAAATATCACAAATGTATGCAAGCTTTTTTCTACAGTGCTTAGTACTTACCCAAGCTCAAACTATTAATACTTTCTTAAAATCCTTAGTTCTTGTACATAAATTATGCATTATTGTAGAGAAACTCACCTTTAGTGTTAATAATTTCCTTACAACAATTAGATTCTAAAGAGAGCATGGAAGGCAAAAATCACATATAGTCAAATTTACTAAATTACCCTTGAAAGTCCCTTAAATAGCACATAAGCAAGTGAGGTGCTCACCCCATGAGAGACACATGAAAACTGAGGCCAAGTGGGATGAGAGCAGATTCAGGTTTCTTATCTCTTGCTCACTCTGGGGCAAATGCTTACTGAGAAGAGTGGTGGGGATGTCTATGGCACTATTAAAATAGAGACCCAGCTATGATAGGTTTGTATTTGTATTATCGGTCTGTCTCTCTCTCCCTCCAGTAAGTCGCTCCCGAATCAGACCACATGAATGATAAAATTAACATATGTTCCCAATTGAATCCTTAGGATTTTATGTAGCATCTAATTTGACTAGACTAGAAGTCTGCGTAGAAGAACAATTTGGCCAGGTTAACATAGTTGAATTGCAATTACTTCCCCGAATCCAAACAAAACCCCGTTTTTTCCTTCCTAATCATTTGAATAACCACGATCTTATAAACTGGTCTATGGTTATTGGCATAACTGAATGTCAACTCTAGCTGTTTGCCATGTGAGCCTAGGCATGGCTCCATTAATACAAAATTCACAATCATCAATATGTGTTAGAGATGCATTTGGGATATGTGACAGCTATGAAAATTGCCTTTGTGATGAGCTAGAAGTAATCATTGTATGATAATTAAACATTTAAAAATATCCATTGTGTAATACAGGAAGATTTAAGCAGTTGCCATTTTTTTCTACAATAGTTGATTTGCTGCATTTACTCTTTATTTGTCTTTCTTGTGAATACATTTATTGCTAATGT
Source organism: Ceratotherium simum simum (assembly GCF_057802395.1). Classification (NCBI taxonomy): domain Eukaryota; kingdom Metazoa; phylum Chordata; class Mammalia; order Perissodactyla; family Rhinocerotidae; genus Ceratotherium; species Ceratotherium simum. The sequence continues at coordinate 45,262,259 of NC_141911.1, forward strand.
TTTTAGTATTATTGTTAGCTTCATTGCATAATTAGTGGTATTCACCTGCTGCTTTTTAGCCTGAAAGAACTGTAATTAGTTTTCATTCACTAGAGGCATTTAAGCAGCATTGGGGTTAATGCCAAAGGTATAAGGACTATAATTCTATCGCTAGGATTTAAATTCCTCTGAACTTAAAAATCTATTTTGTTCATCTTACATAATAAAACAGTGTGTGAGTTACAAATGATAGAATTTTATTCTGCTTAGAAGAAAAGGTTATTACAGGGTTTGAATGAGTGATCTGTATTTGTATGAGGTACCACGTTGTTTTCTGTCTCAAGTGGAAAATCCTATTCTTGTTATTTATTTTGTTAATTCTAAACAACCCAAATCATGTTTAAGAGATCTGTTCTTTTTTACTTTCTCCACTAAATGTACTATTTAAAGCAAAATATTATTAGCGAGTAAAAAACGAGGCTTGTACAATCAAGCCATCCTAAGTTCAAAACCTGCTCGATTTATTAAGTAGCCCTTAAAGAGTTAATTATGCAGATTAAATCCAATAATGTTTGCAAAGTGCTTAAGACAGTGTTCATAAATATTAGCTACTATTATTTCTTTATATTTGCGCTGTCAGCTCTCTTGTAGGTTTTTAAAGAATGGTCGAAAGCCTCTGTCCCAGGGACTTGATGTTAGACAGCCTCATTAGGGTCAAAGTGTTCTGGAGTTATAAAGAAGGAAAATACAGATCAGAGTGAGCATCAAATGAAAGAATGTGCCTTGAAGAGTGTTTAGCTAATATTGGTTGAAGTAACAGAAAGCCGAAGCAGCAGAGATGCTAGGATTCTGCTCCAGGCCTGGGTGCTCAGGCTTCAGCCACTCCTTTGTTACTGCTGCAAGAGCTTTGGCAGTGTGTGTATGTGGTGTGGTGTGTGTGTGTGGGAGGGGTAGTGTATGAGTGCATGTGTGTGTGCTGCGTGTGGTGGTGGTAGAGAGTAGCGCAGCTTAAGGAAGCTGGGGAGTTCTGAAATCATCGTGGGCATCTCAGGAATCGCTTTATCCTTGGTGGGTCAGTGCTCTGCATGTCTGTCCAATGGATCTAGCCATTCGGATGAATGAGATTGCTTTCTCTCTTTCATTTTCGTCACTCACTTTTGGGGCTCTCACATATGGACTGACGACCTGAATCCCAGTGTAGTCACCACGGCTTCGCTTTAATAGAAGTTCATGTACCGACAATGGCTTCAGAGTTTGGGAAGAAAAGTTTCTGGTAGTGAAGCAACCCTGGGGCGAGCAAGAATTAGGAGGGAAGGGTTAAAAATACCTCTCTGCCAACAATCCGATAATAATAATTCTAGCTACCACTTAGGCAGGTAGCCCTTGCTCTGGGTGCCAGGTGCTGTTACAAGGGCTATATATACATTAACTCACTTAATCCTTACAACGACTCTGTGAGGCAGAAACTTCTATTATCTTCATTTTATGATGAGGGAACTGAGGCAATACTGAGAAGTACTGGGAGGGGGCCCAGGGTTTCTGCTCTTCATTGACACCCGTGCTACCCCTAGGTAGTGGCCGCGGGGAAATTCTTGCCCCTTTTTTATTTGTTTGGACTGGCCAGGGATGTCCATTTTTCAGCTTACCACTGGCTAATAAATGAAAATCAATCTGTAAAACTTCTTTAATTACTGTTTATCAATTTTGTTCAAATTACAAATATAATTTATTTTTTAATCCCTAGAGATCTCTTTTTGTCAGCCCTATTCTTTAATTATGTCTGTTTTTACACAGAAATAAAGAGAAATGGGCAGTTGAACCAATCATCTGAATTATTGAAGCAAAGAACATGAAGCTGTTGTTGAGGAATAAAGGTTGAGATTTTGGACTGAGTTATGAAAATCAAACGCACTGATCATAGTTACAGGATTCTGTGTTATTCTATGTTCCAGATCTTGGAGTCAAGATACCTTGCTCTGAAAATGTTTACTGTGTGATATTTTTCTTTAATTTTAAAATTTTAATTATACACGTTTTAAATATGTTACCAGAATGGAAAGATTCTCATTTTTCTTTCCAGATCTGGAAGCCAGAGAGAAGAAACTGTTAAAGAGTTGAGAATTTTTGTTTAATTAGAGAAGAAGAGCTAAAGGACAAGGAATAAAGTGACAGAGAAAAACAGGCTAAAGCATAATTCCGGCTAGTAATTTTCAACTAATTTATAATTGGCCAAAAACTAGTGAATTAATTATTCAAAAGAGCCATCTTTAGTAAGATGAAATTTCAATAACAAAACATTGAAGGCCTTGCCAAAACTCTTAAACAAATTATCATGGGTTGAATACAGGCAGTCAGAGGGCCTCAAAGACACTCAACATGAATCACCTCTATTTCTTTTTTGCCATTTTCTTTGGATAGTCTCAAGATACAATTTTGTATGAAGACTGGGAGTGACTAAAGGCAGACAATGGGGTTCCAAGCACGGGAAGTGCATTATACCTGACAGAACACCCGAGTCCTTATTCTTCCTTTATCACTTAATGGTGTCATTTGATGTTGTAGGGGAGGAAGACGTATCCTCTACCCTCTCTGGGTCCTTCTGGCAGGGATACGAATTAAATTGACATGAGACCGAATAACAGGAGAAATCGAACAAAGCTTTATAACATGTATAAATGGGAGAGACCCAGGAAAAACTGGGTAACTCAGCCATCTGGCCGAGATTGTCATCTTAAATAGCATCTTCAGCTAAAGACAAAGGAGGATGTTGGGGTTAGTGGTTTGGAACTTCAAAGGGGAGGAAGGCAATTCACATGGAGATGGAAAAGCAGGTGTTTGTTAGACAACTGTTTACTGGGCCACCCACAGAGAATGTAGCCCAAGAGACAGAATTTCAATAAGATGGCTTGTTGGTGTCTTTCTTACCACACCTATTTTACATTATACTATAGTTATCTTGCTGTATTAGCTCCTTCCTAGAACAGGCCTTCTATCTTAAATTCTTTTAGGCAGTTAGGGGGAAGGCCAAAGTTTCTTTCAGAGTCTTTTGTTCTTAAAAATAATCAAGGGAAAGAGATACATTTTGGGGTGGCCAATTCTGATCCCCCACAGTATTTGTGTTCCCTTGGGCAAACCCAGACTTTTCCATCTGTAGAATGGGAAAATACACATACTACTAATTCTATAGAATTCTTATAAAGACAAAATAAGCTATCATTTCAAGAGCATTTTGAAAAACTGTTAGACATAGAAAAAATAGAGGGCATTGTGATAGAGCAGGCATAGGCAAGAAAATGCCAAGAGTAAAATGTCGTGGAGACTGATATCAGTTCAATGACATAAGTAATCAGTGTATGTCAGCATTTCAGTTCTGACTGCACATCCCTGGGGATCTTTTAAAATATACCAATACCTCCTGACCCCCTCCAGGGTTTCTGTCTTGCATATTTTGGGGCTGGGCCAGCTATAGATTTTTTTCTCCAAAATTCCCGAGGTGATTCTAAAGAGCAATCAAGGTTAAAACCCCTGCTGTAGGGTTTCTGGAACAAAATTTTCAATTTGGACAAAATGGACAAGATGACATATTTAGTTTGAGAAATTAAAACTCTTCTGGTTCCAATAAGTCTACTGTAAATGAATTCACGAAGATACAGTGTTGACAAAAAGAGGTGATCTCTAGTAAGAAATACTGTCATAAATATAGAAAATATCTCTCGTAGTTGGACATTCCAAACTAAAATGAAATGAATGTACTTATTTAACTTTTAAGATAATTTTGCACATTAATGAGCCTTGAAAGCCAGGTTCGTGGAGTACCAAATAATGAAAGGGTTTTGAAAGTGCGATATCATATATCATAAGAAATATAATAACTCTGTTAAAAAGAGGGCTGAGGTAATAAAATTATCATAAACAACTTGATTCAGTTATGCTACAGAACATCTAATGATTAAAAACTTCTATCCCCATAGCTTCATAGTTTAAATTCAATTCACTTATATTTTTGCCCTGTTGCTAATTGTGTTATTTGCAAGTTCAATGATATGTAAAATATAAAGGCAGCAATTTAAAACTAAATGTATATCTGCTCTAGGATGTCTCAATTTGCTACTTAATTTGAATAATTTGGGGACTGTTAGAAAGGTGCTAAGAAGAATTAATTTAAACACATTTGGACTATTTTCCCTCAAATAAAATGATGCTTAAAATAGAAAAGTTCTTGAAGTTATAAAGTTTTATATTCTGGCCTCCCATGGACTTTTAAAATAAAACTTTCCAGTAAATGGCCATGACCCTGTTAACTGAACAGAGAAATTCTTTAAATGGAACCATCGATTATCTTGCCCAGTTTACAGCAGAAGAAACCGAGGCCGGGAAACACTAAGGAACATTCCCAAAACCACACAGCTCATTAGTGGCAGAACTTGGACAGCTCTCTTAGCTCCTAGCCATCCCCATCTCATTCTGGAGAAGCCTGATAAATATTGATTAGATATTGTCTGAAATGGACCTTGGACTTGGCAATGTGTGGGGCTGCTTTTAATCTTATCAACATACCTCAAATCCCTGGGTGAATCCCTTGCTGATGTGTCTAATCTTTTGGCAGCTGATTTGTAGGAATTCTCCTAGTTATGACTTGGGGTCCTTTGGATAGTCTTAAAGCATTCTTATGTTTTAGGGTTCAAATATTGGGGTATGTTTAAGAGACCAGTATCATTCACAGCAGAAATGACTTTAGCTGCCAGGAACCTAATCAACCAGTAGCCAATAGAGGGTATAGTGAACTGCTATTCAAATGAAAGCTCCAAGTGTCCTTAAGAGGCTGATTCATATAGAATTTGACTCACTGCACATTTGCTAACACTGATGGCCTGGTCATTTTAATACTCATATAAACCAGAATGAAAGTCCCCACGTCACTATCTATATACTTTCAGCTATACTTTCCTGTTTCATCTTCTGCCCCCACTTGGCCTCCCAAACTCCCTGCTCCCAAAGCAGACTACATGGCACCAGCCCTGCCATAGCTATTATGACACCCAAGTTGTAAAATTGCTAGAATGGATTACACTAGTGGACAAAGATAGAGAAACAATAATCAAGCATAAAACATGTGTTTTACAATTCTACATGTACTTGTTATAGAATTGTCAATGGTTACATGGAATATCTTATATCTCACCGATACACGGCAAGTGAAATAAGGAAAAAAATGAAAAAATCAGAGGAACAGTGTTTTAAATCTAAGTATCTGAAGATATGATGTTATTATTTAAAAAATCAAACAAATCTTATCAATGAATAATGAATTTGTAAGTGCTTTTATTCATAGATCTAATAAAAATTAATGTATTGAGTATAATGTGAGACTGTGTGAAATCCAGGGTTTATTCCAAATTATTCTTCTATCGTTTGAGGTTTCAAAGGTCATTCATTCTTCTGTCTTCTAGCATGCTTCATACAATCATTTCCATTCTTTTAAAATGCTTTAAAAGATCTTCTAAGAGTGAGATTCCCCAGTCCTTTAGACACTATTCCAGCCAAAAGAGGTTAAAACGTGTTCAAAGAATAAGGGAGTTAGAATTCAAACCCTAGTCTTCTGTTTTCAGAGACTGACCTTGTAACTACCCCAGGCTTCAGCAGAATGAGCATCAGTGTCCTCGTAGGAGCTTTAGGTAGAGGATGGTTGACAAACAATGGGCTCTTTCACCCTCTGCCTAAAGCTGGTGTCTTGACAAAAGAACTAGCTACACTAGGTTTTAATGTTGCTATCTTGTGTCTTTTTCTCCATGACCTAATTGTGCCAGCTTGAGTAAATTCTTTTGGTTTAGGGTTTCCCTCTGACAGAGATTGGGACTTGGGATGGGGGCATGGCCATGCAATATTATTAGTAATTTTATATAAAGTTTGTTAATCACTCTAATTGTCTTCTGGACCAGTCTCCAAAGATTTGTCTCAGATTCCAGGGAGAGGAGACTATTATAGGAAGTGAATTGAATAGAAAAGATGTATCCATATGAAACCAGCATCCATGGTCATAAGACATTGCTGCCTAGTAACAGAGTTCAACCATGGGACTCAGGCTGAGTTGGTGAGCAGCTATGGCCTCAGGACAGGATATATCACTGCAGGCCAGAATTGCTGGGTTCAGTTGAGCTGACAGGGCCACGAAGAAGCAACAGCTTTCACCAGAATACAATAGTACACACAAAAAGCTACTTGATGGAACAACAGAGGAAATGTAGGATACAAGCTGGAAAAGATGGTGGTCACAATCACCTGGTGGAGTCAAGTGAAATAACCTGGCAACCATCTTGAACTAGTGGAAGAAGCTTTTACAATTCAAATTTCCAGCTATTTTTGCTCCGTGTCTAAGCCAAGAAGTTTTTTTATAATTGTTACTGGGTCAGTTATGTTGTCCTGGTTGATGTGACCTGGGGTACTACAGCTGTTTATTTGTATACTAGTGTTTATTTGTATACTAAAGAGAGTTCATTATAGTTAGTTGCAGAGTTATTAACTGTTAGAAAATTTCAGATTCTATTATTATTTTATTATTATTGATCTCAACTATACTATTTTCTTATGGCAAGAGTCTAATATCTTTAAAAAATAAAGTGATAAAAATCAATGAAATCAAGCTGGACAATGGAAATCAATGAAAAATCTCTTTTCAAATAATATGGGTAATTATTTGCCTGTAGGCTCCACCTTGAAATTTAACCAGAATGTCCTTAAATAAACAGTTCTGAGACACTTCGTAGAGTTTGCTTTTAGATATTATTTGATTCCAAAGGATATTCCTATTATTTGCATATCAAGAGCATTTTATCTTTGAATAAGAAAGCAGCTTCCATAATCAGAGGAACTTCATGGCACAAATTCAGTTCAGAACTCCACTAACAAAAATTTCCTTAATTTTTTACTTCCTTGAACAAAGATCATAACTTCTTTATAGATCTTCAAACAGTATTGTGACCTTTTTTAAATGTATATTATTAGTTTCCCTTTCAAATAATGTTTTGAAGTTTGTTAACTTGTGAGTACAAGGGCCGTTTGACGGTCACAAGGCCCTTCCTCCCAGTGGACCACAAAGCAGTTCATGGAGGAGGAGGGTCATGATTTGCCCTCATATCAAAGAGAGCCATACAACTGATGTGGAGAGCCCTGAGATGTGGGAGTTGCCTAGCTTCTGGCCACTGGTCTCAACCCTTATTTCTTCCTTCAATAGGTGATAAGCTATATTTTAAAATTTTGAATCTACATACTTCTCTCCCCAAACATCTTGAATCCAGTAGGTTGGAAGATTATGAACAAGAACCTGTATTTCTGACCACTTATGGACACACAGGATGATATTGAATCATTAAAAAAAGTGCTTCTCAATGACCCCCCCCGACCTTCATGATTCATTGTTTAAAGACTAAAATTTTACAAATGAAGTCAAAAGCTTTTTGAGGCCATCATGGCCAATATCAGAGAGCTGAACCATCTGTTCAACTCTGTAAAATTTCAGAAAAATTTATATGATATGTTGTAAGAAATCTCTGTTGGTGGAATCCATGACAAAGCCTTCCACTGATGCTCCTGACTAAACCAAATTTAGTATGTTTTATGGTCCAGAAAATGATCCTATTCCGGGAAACTGGTCTTGTAAATGCTTTGGAAATTAAAGGAACAATTCCCAATACAAATGTTGTTCACAATGCAAATGCTCTCAGTACAACCCAAGACCAGCCCTGCAGGACGTGCTTAAACAGTCACTTACTACTCAGCTCAAAAGTGTTGGATTAGCAGTCTATTTGAAACCAGTCAAGATTATGGAATGGAAACTTCTGCAAAAAAAGAAGAGCATCTTGAAAGAGTATGACGTTCAAAAAACTTTAGAATAAAGCCTGAAAAATTAAGCAGTGATATACAGCATCTTCCATTTGGTGATCTTGATTATTCACATATTTATATTCAGAGGGCCCGGGCTTGATGCCTCTATTTAGTGCAATATTTGGAAACATAATCATTGATAAGTGGAATAATAGAAATACGCAGTAACATTCATTGAGGACTTATCACGCACCTGGCGTTTCTCTTAAAATGCTTCCCATGCACTACTTTGTTTCCTCCTCACAGCAACGTTAAGAGGTAGAGGCTATTGTTAACCCCATTTTACCTATGGGGAAACTGAGGCCCAGAGAAGTTTAGTTAGGTAACCTGCTCATGGTCAGAAAATTATTTGAGACAGAGCTCAGTTTTGACTCTAGACATTTTGACTCCAGAATCTGTGTTTTACCACTATCCCATATGTTTCATCTGTTCATTTCACAGATAGCTACTAAGTGCTTGCCCTAAGGCCTGGAGTTTACAGCCTAGTGGAGGGAAAACAAATGCTAAACAAATACATGAACATTTTAGGTGACTACACCTATGATGAAGAGAAATAAAATGGTAAAGGGATAGAGAGGGAAGGAGACAATGTTATTTTATAAAAGTTTGTCAGAGAAAGCCTCTCTGAGGAGGTGAGATCTGTGCCAAGATTTGAATGAGGGAGCAAACCACGTGGCTATTTGGTAGGAGAACACAGAGGCAGAGGGAACCACAAGTGGAAATGCTTAGGGAACAGCAAGAAGCCAGAATGACTGGAGTGCAGTGAGCAAGAAGTGAGGAGTGGGAGAGGAGAGAGAGAAAGAGAGGTGTCTGGGGGCAGGTCACCTGGTTATGTTATAATTGTTAAATGAACCCTCCACAGATGTTTTTAAAACGTCATAGCTAAGATGAGTAAACCCAACGTACATTCAAGATTATCATGATCATTCAGTTGATGAGGGTGAGGACTTCCCCCGTCATGGCAAAAGGGTTACAAGTGTGAACCTCTTCAACAGGAACTGGTTTACTAGCTGGATTCAAGATTCGAGGCATTGGATGGTGGATAAGTTTCACACTGGGAAATTGTTCTGGAGTGACCAACCATGCCAGCTAGCTTGGGACTGTCCCAGTTTTAGCCCTGAAAGTCTTCCATCCTGGGAAATCCCTCAGTCCAGGACAAATTAGGATAATTGGTCACTGCCTAACGGAGTTCTCGAAGTGTTTCTTAGGAAATGGTTAATTGGGGGAAAAACAGTGACATGCCCTCTGGGCTCTGGCATAGACCAATTCACTTGTCGGGCATAGCTATACTTTTTATTCTGTAGATAAATGATCAAGTAGAGATAAAACAGAGACTTGCAAATGTCCTTCTAAGTTTATGAAAAATAAACTTTAAGCTTCTTTCCCTATTGTCGAAGCTTGAAATACTTAGCTTACACATGCATATTATAAGCAGTACATTCAAGTATTTGGAGTCCCTCTCAAATACAATATCAGAGCATTCTAAAAAAGGAAAAATATTTCTGATCACATTTTCCAACTCTAGTGCAGTAAAACAATAGGAGGAAAATGAAGGTAACAACTCATATTTTAACACGTTAAGGAGTAAAATAGATGAATATTTCAATTGGTGCTATAAAGACATTTGCTCCAATTCAAAACTATTCCTGATGTTTAAAAAAACAAACGAATTATGAGTCGATCCAAACTTCCATAGAAAACTAACTAGTATTTATTAGAACTAATACAAAGTAGCCTAAATTTTATTGTTATAAAATTGGTAAGTATATCCAAATAAACTCTAACTAGTGTTAAACCTTATGATACAAATAATTTTTTAGGTGAAAAAATGCTTATGATGTTAAGTGAAAAAAGTTGAATACTAAATGTATAGGCAATATGAATTTTACTACATTAAAAATCAACAAGAATAAACAAACAAAACTCCAACATAATTATTTTAAAAAGATTATATGAAGGCTTGCTAATGTTTTAGCGATGGTTACTTGTATGTGGAATTGTGGAAAAATTTTTCTGCTTTTGTAAACTTACACTTTTCAATATATTCTGCAATGTGCTCCTACTGTTTTTAAAATCTGGAAAATAAAATTAAGAAAAGAATTTTAAGAAACAATTTTGTTTTTCTACTGAGACTTCCAAAAAATGCAAACTACTGTTAAAGAAATAAGAATTATCAAATTCCAGATGAAAAATTTACTGCTTCCCAAAATGGCTAAGGCAAAAATTCCAAACATGGAAATGAAGGAAATAGCATAGTTTTATCTTGATGTAGAATTGGAATGGAGGAAATAAACTATCACTTTATTAGAGCAAAAGGTAAAGACTCTGAAGAGTAAATAGAAGTTGTTTGATGGTGAACTCTTAGCCACTCCTTTGAAAGAAAGGTGAAGGAAGAGAAAACTTGGAAGAGCCACCCTTGTACATTACACAGAGAAAACAATAGGTTACCCCATTGCTTGTTAAAGTGGGTGGGTTTCGGATTTGCCAGAAGCCTTTGTGATTTAACGTTAAATAGTCCCTTTCTTTCTCTAAATTGTTGTTATTTCTTCTTTGTTGCTCTTTTTAATTACATATTAGGGAAAACAGGGTATGGAGAGATATGTGATCCTTATCCATAACATTATACCTTCTTACTCTCTCTTTTATTTTTCTGTTTATTTTCCTTGTCCTTCACTGACATGGAATTTCCTCATTGAGATACTGTTAAAAAAAAAAAAAAAAGAATCAAACACATCACTACAGATTACTTTAAATCATGCAATTTCACGTTCATTGTCTTGCTGGATCTTCTTAGTAACTTGCAAATTAGATTGAATTGATGTTATTTAAGCTCTCTAAAGATACAGAAGCTGTAGCAAGGTAAATGTCTTGCACACCTGAAATGTGATGGAGCAAGAGCCATAACTCCCCCTGAGGCCCTTGGCCCTGGGCTAATCCTGTTTCCTGTGGTGCAGTGTCTTCGGGTGGGATTCCTTAAGGCCTAAGAAATAAAATGCAATCATTTAGGAAGTGTTTCTATTTAAAACAGAGCGAATACTCACATATCTTATGCATATATTGGATAATTTAAAAAAATAGATCATCTGTTTCAAGGAGTGAAACAGACATTAAGGTCTTGCCTCTAAGTCAGATTGGGATAAGGTTCTTACTTAGGCTATTTGGGGGGATTTACATGTAATTCTGGAGTTTCAATATTATTTCAAAACTTTGAGGGCATAAGTATTTTTCTTGAATGATATTGGATCCTTCTTTTGTTTTTCGTTCATTCATTAAAAAACCAATGCCAAATATCGTACTAGATGCCTTCAAATCAACAGTGAACAGTCTAACAAAACGACATTTTCCACCCTGCTTGTTTCCCCAAAGGAAAGCAAAGTTATAATCTTATAAAATAGTCCACATAATTTAAGTTCTTGGTTTAATATTGTCATTTTATGCCTATGCTTATATCTGCATTTTAATAAATGTGAAACAAAGTACAGTTCCTGTTGTGTCTCTGGGGTATGCTTTTTATCCTTTTGTTGTTTTGCATTGATTTAGAGCCTCTTCTCTGGGCAGTTTGTGCTGTCATATGTTGTGTCTTTAATATTGTGATGACAATATTATCATGCAGAAGAATAATGTTTCTGTTGTTAATGCCTAGGTCATTATTTAAAGGAATAGTTATAATAATTCTTCATGAGAATATTTACAACACCTTCCTAGGAGGCAAGGAAGAACGATTTTAGATGGATCCTTCTCAGCGGCTCAGGGAAATGGAGATAGTTGTAGATTGGTGCCTTCCCATGTCCCTAGGCACAGAGGAAACATGAAGGAGTGACTAGCAATCCTTGACTCAGTGATGATAAGTGGAATGTTTCTTGCCCAGGATGGTTTCCATGGTTTCAAGGTGTGTCACCGAGTTAGATTCTGCTGCTCTGCTTTGGCCTGGGCATCACATCTTCATTCTGGGGAAGCCATTTTGGCCCCTAGTATCACCGTTTTGTCTTCCAAAAAGCAATTGACATTGGACATTGGAGACGACTTGCAGACTATAGTTATAAAGTAGTTTCGATTTTGTCTCTCTCTATCCTTTTTTTTTTTTTGTGAGGAAGATTAGCCCTGAGCTAACATCTGTTGCTAATGCTCCTCTTTTTTGCTGAGGAAGATTGGCCCTGGGCTAACATCCATGCCCATCTTCCTCTACTTTATATGGGACACCGCCACAGCATGGCTTGATGAGCGGTGTGAAGGTCTGTGCCCGGGATCCGGGCCTGCGAACCCCAGGCTGCCAAAGTGGAGCACATGAATTTAACCACTCACTACGCCACCAGGCCAGCCCCTCGCTATCCTTTTAACTGTAGTCTGTGGGATTAGTCTTTCCCATCACTGTGTGAAAAGTTAGGTAGGCTCTATGATTTTTTCTGGTCACTCTTGGGCAATTTTGTGGTAACCTCAGGTCGTGGAAAACTGCCTCAGTTTAGTAATTTAACTGTCAGTTGCATGTGTTAATAAAAACTTTGATTTTGAGTTAAAGTTGAGGCTCCTTCCTGTCTGGCAGCTCAGTGGGAAGCCTGAAGCTGAAGTGGGCGTAGGAGGGATTTATTACCTAATCTTCTCTTTCTTCTCCAATTCAACCAACAGAGGTTTCTGGCTTTTCAAGGGTTGGGAGTAGGGAGGGAGAAGAGGTGCGGGGAGAAGAGGTAAGAAAGGCAGCAAAGATGTTACTTCACAGCTCCTATTGTGGTGATTTAGCTCTTGGCAGGTGTTTACAGCTGACAACTTGACAGATGTTGCAGTTGACTGTTTTGTGGGGCCTTTTGTGAGTTTTCTGCACTCCCCTGCAAGATCTCAAGCAGAGGTCAGCTTGCTCTTTGCTGTGTGATTAGCAAACGCAGCTTCTCTTAGTAGCAAATGATCCCTTATCACTTTGTGGCACAAGCCATGAATTTCATCCAGTGCCTGATGAACGTATGATAATCAACTGAAGACAGACAAAGACACAGTACCTTAAGCCAGACTGGTTAGTCAATCTAGGGAAAGAGTTTATACTGATGGGAAGTATGGGATGGAAAAAAGTGCAGATCGACACAATGATAAAATAAATATTGATATTGCAAGCAGACAGGAACAGAAACAATGGGATTGAAGTCACCCACAAGGGGAAAAGACGTAAAAGGAAATAAGAAAGAAGAGCATAAAGCTAGAAGCTGTGTTGCCAAATGAAAAGAGAATTTACATGTGATGTTAGGATTGTTGGTGAATCAGAAACTGTTGAAACAGAAAAGAGGAAGTTGTACAGGCATATCGTATCTGTGGTTAGGCAGAAAATAATTTCACAACATATGACCTAACAGGATTAACCAGCTCAAAGTGTCTTTGCTCAAATGCTTCTAAGGATTTAGGCAGTCAATAAAATAGGGAAGAAAAGGAGTCAACGGACATCATTATTCTTTTATAAAAGGAGCTTTGTATCCTTCTTTTAGGATGGAAGTATAAGTTATAAACGGAAATTAAATGGTTGAAATAAGGAGTTAGTTTAAAGGAAATAAGACCATCAGTATGCTCACTAAATACCAGCTGGCTATTAGAAACCTATTTATGAGATTTACCAACCACTAAAACCACTTTGTCTATATGTTAGGTAGCTGTTAAATATCAGTAACGTTGTTTGTTATGGAAAATACAGTTAAGCTGTTCCAACACAGTAGGAAGGCTACAAATAATAACCATGAGTAATATTTGTTGAGTGTTTATTACAAGCCAGCCACTGTTTTGTAGACTTCCTGAGCATCCTTTGGTACTCACAGGGCTATGAGGTCAGTACTACTGCTTCTTCATTCACAGTTGGGGGAACCGAGGCCTGGAAAGAGCAATTAACTTGCCTAAGGTCACACAGCTGGTCAAGAGTGTGAAGCTTGAACTCAGGCAGTCTGACTTCAGAACCCATGTTCCCACCCATGGGTTACCCAATGGCACCTGTCATAAAAAATATCCAGGAGTCTTAGGGCAAACCTACTAATGGCAGGCTTACCAGCTAGAGGCAGGCTGACCTGATTTTCAGCCCAGACCTTCCTGTGGTCTTTGCCATGCTGGTGGTAGGAGGCAGATGACCTCCTCTAGAAAGTACTGCAAGGGAGTCATCTGTTACCAGCCCTCGCTATCACTGCTGCTCCCAGTTTCAGCCCAGGAGAGCAGGCCTCCTGAAGTTTCAATTCTCCTAACTCTTTCTTTGTCTCAGGCTTTTTATTCTTTCATCACCTGCAGTCTCTCAAGTCTATCTTTGCTTTGTTGTCCACCCAAAGCTCTCTTTCTTGTCATCCTGTATCACCTCATTTTATATCTATCTTCCATTTTGCTTCTGCCTGGAGAGGAGGTGGGCAACGGTGTAGAGAAGAGCTCTTCTCAAAGATTCACTGATTCCTGAGAGCAGAGTGTAAGAGTTTGCAGAAGTTTGAAAATGTGCACGCAGACCACCTGAAGGTTTTGCATCTGTGGTATTGTATTACAGTTCACATTTTGGGGGCAAATAATGAATGGTGGAAGCTTAAAAAAAAACTCTGAAAAGGAATGCTGGGCTTACGTAATTGTTGCTTGTCAAAACCACGTTTAATAAATACAGTCCATAGCAGGATTTCATTCTCTGCAACACAGTTAATAGTTAATCCTCTAAATTTATTGTTGACCACTAATGAATACATACCAAGTCTATTACTCTCTAAATTCTTGCTCAGTATGTCAATTTGTTTTCTTCTTACTTCTCTAATTTTTTAAGTTGAAATGAATATTATTTCATCCTGTCTCATAATGCTTCTGAAAACTCATTTTTCCCCCTGTTTACCTACTAATAAAGGTTTTAAATAATCAAATTGTTGCCATTTCTTTACCTCTCATTTGGCTAAATTTTAGATTACGCCTTCAGGTTAAGAATTACATTGTTTGTACCTCAGCACAGTGCCAACCACATTGTTACCTTTTACAACTAAACAACAACCTTGGTAACAACAAAGATGAGAGCTTATTAACTTTAACTGAACGTATTAACCTTAACTGAACATATACTTTTTTTTTTAAGACTTTCTATTTTTTCATTTGTTTCAAGTATATTCTTAAATTTTTTATTTATTTATTTATTTTTCCCCCCAAAGCCCCAGTAGATAGTTGTGTGTCACAGCTGCACATCCTTCTAGTTGCTGCATGTGGGACGCGGCCTCAGCATGGCCGGAGAAGCAGCGCGTCTGTGCGCGCCCGGGATCTGAACCCGGGTCGCCAGCAGCGGAGCACGCGCACCCAACCGCTAAACCAGGGGGCCAGCCCTGAACATATACTTTTAAGGAAATAACTATACATACGCACTAGACTGTGTGGGAGTTGAAAGTCTGGAAAAGATGTAGCAAGACTGTTATGTAAGATTCTCAGCTAAACATATTCAGCCGAAAGGAAACACACAATTCTAGAAATAGCATACAGTGGATGACACCAACAAGTTAAACCACACGGCATCTATGACAGGGTCCTGTGTTGGAGATTCCATAGTCTCCATTCTACTGCCTAATAGTGAAGTTTGAAGGAAGCTCTTTCCATGTAATCTATATTTCCCTTGATACACTTAAGGCTGTTTCTTCTTGGACTATCCACATGGGAAAAACAGCTGATTCTTAAAAGAACCCCTCCATTGGCCTGAGGGCTCTTCTTAAGTCAAGTTTATACCTCTTTCTTTAAGCTAAATATCTGTTATTCATAGTTTCTGGTGGACTTATTTGCCATACACATGAGTAGGTTGCACAATGCAATATGTGATGTCATCTTGATACATGGGTACATACATAAGTGGCCATGTTACCACTATTTTCTATCATCTGGTATATACTGACTTAATAAGATTTTCTACCCTAGCTTTAATTTCCCAATTTTCAGAAATCCAACAGCAGGTGATGTTAGAGAACTGAAACAGTGGTGGTGATGGAACTAAAACAGATCTGTCAAAGAATAAGTCTCTCTACAGCGCAGACTGATGCGTGTTTTTAGTAGATCCAGTCGATCACCAGTCCACAAGTTTTATGCTTACCCTCTACAGCTTTCCCGTCTAATGAGGTAGCCACTAGCCACCTGTGGCTGTTTAAGTTTAAATTAATTAAAATAAAAAATTCAGTTCTTCAGTCACAATAGCCACATTGCATGTACTCAGTAGCTACATGTGGCTAAAGGCTACCATACTGGACAGTGTAGCTCTAGAACATTTCCAACATTGCAGAAAGTTCTAATGGATGACGCCCCTTAGTTCGGTTCAATGCCGATCTCCTGTGTACATACTCATAGTGGCACAGAAAACTACCTTTCAAAGATTTGTTACAATAGTCTTATGTTGTTGAATGCATAAGAAAAGAATTTTGGAGTTGGTAAAAGAATTTCTACCCCAAACACATATTCTTAACAATAGGACAGGACTGACAACACAAGGAAGACTCAGGGAGCCTCTCTCTGGTCTCAGAAAATAGTCATCTTTCCCCAATTGGCTGCTTATTCATATGCTATTTCTCTCACTGAGAATTAGGAAAAGCCATTGAGTTTACCACTTTTCTTGCCTTATATTTTCATCATTCATTTTTTGAGGAAGTACTTTCCCAAATTTTATTAGAGAACATTCACAACTTCTATAACAAGATAGTTTGATGTTGTTTATAGGTCAACTGAACCAAGTTCCAGGTTCTTAAGCTGATTTCTGTGATTTAAAACCCTTTCCAATTTCTTCATAACCCTTTAAATGTATCAGTCAAATAGAGGAGTCTTGCAGATTCTAAGAGAGCATAATATTAATAGAAAACGACTTCACAGTTTTTGCTTTTGCATTCCTGTATGTATGTATTAATTTCAATGTTTTATTTTAAAAGTAAAGTTTTAAAACTATTTATAGGTGCTTTTCTCCTTCCCATATTTGGTGACATGGCCCCCACTGGTACCACGGCATTCTCTGTACTGATCATGATACTAAGATGAAGATTCATAAGAACAATTGGAAGGAAGATGTAAGCAATTGTTTGTCAAGTGAGTTACTTCTGAGATTTCAGGTGCAAATATTTTTCTTTCTTTTTTGATCTTGGCCTCTAATGAGCTTCCCTGTGTAGTTAGTAAATGATTCAGACCTATGTATATTGCTGTTACTCAGAGAAAAGCAGTCTACTCAAGAATGACTGGATTTTTTCAAAGATAATATTTAGGGGGGAGAAACTGTAAAGGATATAGATTTTTGATGTGTCTTTTTTGGCACTAGAGTTTACTGTTTAAAATCAAGATGAAAATATAGCTTTATTAATTTGGCTCTTTACTAGCCTTCATCTCTCTGCCTATCACTTCCAGAGGTCTGTTTTCTTTCTTGTCTCCTCAGGTTGATGAACATATTGTGACAAATGTTAGGGGTTTATTTAAATCCCATAAAATTTTTCTCTGCAAAGATGGGGTTCTTCAGATCCTCAGCTACTGTTTGCATCTGGCTAAAGCGTCGTTGCCTCTGGGCTCCCAGTGGGGTGAAAAGATGAAGTGGCTGAGGGCAGCAGCTTCGTGCATTACATTATCACCTGTCACTACATCTTATGTTCTCTGTGAGAATAAGATGGCCCTCCTCACTCAGGCCAAGACCCTGATCACCAGCCAGATGCCCAGCAACTTGTTTGACCTCATTAAAATTGAGCGATCATGTTAATGTTTGGGTCTGAGGCCAAACCTCTTAGAGCTGTTTAAAATTTCTGAGGATATTATCATAGGATTTGGTTTGTGATCTTTTCTTAGTATTTTCTAGCGGATCAGTCTGAATAGAAATAGACCAAGAGGGAATTAGATCTGGAAATTGGGATTAAAAGCAAAACATGTGCTACAAAAAAATACAGCCAACACATGGCTACTTATCTTACCTTTTTTTTTGCTCTAAAGAACAATTCGTCATGAAAACATAGAAAATATAATACTTAAAAATTATGGTTAAATGGAAGCTTCTGAACTATAAAAGTATCTTGGTATTAGCTGGCCAAAGAGGCAAATAATTATAGCTGGATTTTATTGTCAGGGAGTAGGGATTGAGGTCCTGACAGCTTCTACCTGATATTATGCTAACTCAGTCGTGACCTCTGCTTGCATGCCTATCCTGCTGAAGGTCAAAAAAGTGTATTTAGATCACATAGGAAGTGTGGCACAGGAGAACAATGCGATTTCTAGCGGCTTTGTTAAGATCACATGGGGTTGGCAACTGATCAGATTTTTTGAAGGTTGCAGATTTTCTTGAACATAAATGAAACCTATATCTATGAAGGATAAAGTTTTTACTTCCAGTTTAATTATTTACTGCCAAAGGACATGCTTCCACCATTGCTTGGGATCCAGTGAACTTCCCTGCACAGTGGTCCTGTCATGTTGGTGCAAATGCTTCCACTAATTGGTGTCCTGCCCTGTTGTCCTCACGCTGAGTTCAGCAGGAAGCCAGTCTCTCTCAAAGAATGGGCTTAGTGTGATGAAAGCCCTGCGATGCTACAGAGCACAGATGTGCAGTGCCTGAGTGTGTTTGTTCAGTCAGCATGGGCACTTTTCAAACGCAAATAATACAGTTGATCAAATGTGATTGTTATTTCCAACTTGCATAGAAACGATATTTACAACACTTGTGCCCTTGCAGACACCTATTAGCCATTAATGACCCCAGGACTAATCATTCTTTCTTAAAACTACCATCAGCCACAGAAGGAGCCAGAAGGAATGAAGGCTAAGGCTGAATCCCCACTCTCCACTGCCAGCTGACTTCCTGTGCTTGCAGTCGGGTCCTTGTGGGCACCACCTTGGTCACTTCGTTTTATATCTGTAACTCAGTCTCCTTGTCTGTGAATTTATGATTTGGTACTAGAAGTTGATTAATGTTCTTCCCATATTTAAAGTATAAAATTATATGGCATAACTGGGCCATGGGATGGAAGTGAGGATTAAAGAAATAAGGAGAAAGCTTTGCTACTTTGATTCATGGAGACTTTATAATCATCACTTGATTTTTTTATCATTCTCTTTTATAAAGAATGAAAATGGGAATAGAAGGGCAAGACTGTCAGTTCACCTGATCTCAACAAAATCATAACACCTTACGTTCGCAGAATAACACCTAACCTTTTTTCTGAGTATATTACAATTTATCAAGCACCTTTACATGTATGATATGATTTGAACTTCACAACCACCTAATGTAGTGGGTGAATAGAGCAGCTATTGTTGTCCAGAGTCTCAGAAAGGTCAAGTCGGAGAGGTCACAGTAGTTAGTGGCTGAGCTGGCATGAACCCATTTCTTTGGCACTAGTACAATAACTGTCCCACTATACGACTCTACTTCTACACTTTTTATTTACTGCTAATAACCCTTCTAATACTTTTCCAGACTTAAAAAAAATAGAACCTTGTAATATATAAGATACTCATTTTGCTCACAGAAACCTTTTTAGGTCGGTTTTTTAGTGTATTTGACCTCTATTCCAGTCATATTTTGAAAAATAGATTGTAGAATAGATTGAAGTGGAAATTATATTCTTTTTACTTTATTTTCAAAAATATGTGAAAATTTTTAACTTCTTAGAGGTAGAGATGAAAGGAATCCTACGGGTCTATCATTGCAATGGGAAGCAATCTTAAAAAGGGATACTGTGTGACTGATGGGGAGAGGGACTGGACATTAAATTGCCTGGTAAAACCTAGTTGCTTTCTTAAATTTGGGAGGAAATTGCCCCCTTCAGACCTAATTATAGGGAAGTATATTGAGATTTGCATTCCAAAGCCCAGTGGAATGCAGAGACTCTGTTTTTGTTTGTTTGTTTGTTTTGTTCTTTAAATTCATGAAAAACATAGTAACCAAACATTGGGAAATCTAGGAAATTTTGTCTCAATGTGACTATTATTCCTAGGCAGCAAGGAGTTATAATTCATTGAGAAATCTAGACTCTGAGTTGCGACAATTACTGTATAATTTCTCAGCAAGTTTGTCCTGCAAGCAGAGATAATAAATCACAACGGAGACCTCAAAAACACTAGTTCTCAAATTCAAAGAACAACTATTTCAGAACTATCATCTTAAGAGATGTTTGAATTTCTAACAACCATTTTTCATGAAGTTAAAATGTCTAAGCAAGAGGCAAGCATTTACGTGAGTTTTATCAGGATCATGCAAACTATGCTATGTAATTTTTGATTTCTTAAAACTCTGGGGTAGACATTTTTTCTAGGTTTACATTCCTTATATTAATATGGCCACTGTTTCAATAAGTGAACGCCTTGATAAATAATATTTTCTGTTTTCAAATCCCCCCAAAAAGATATCTTCAGGGATCCCAGTCTGGCTATTTTGAGCCACATTTTGGCTATATTATTTAGGTTATTATTCATTAACCTAAAAATGACATTCTCCCCATGAACTCATTCTCTTGATTGAGTTGCCTTTTATTAGTTTGGCCAAGTCATCTTTATCTTGGGATGCTGGGAAAAGACTTTTATTCTTGTTTTGAAAATCTTGCTGATTTGCAGAACAAACCTCCAGCCCGATCTTTTTCTTTTGTAATTTGCGTGAGTCGTGCTGTGTGAGCTAACACCTTGTCACTCATTGTCCTAAAGCCAGGGCCAAACTGGTGAGAAACCACCTACTGTTGAATATCAAGCCTGTGCCAAAAAGGCAACAGCTTCATGCTGTTCTGTGGGGCCTGCGTGATCAAAGGACCCTGAGAGCAAACAGGAACTGCAGCGGCAGGCATCAAAGGGCTGCGCTCGCCAAGCAGGGTAGAGAGAGGCAGAGAGGCAAGGGAGGGATTTTCTGAAGGCAAGGTGACGCTATGCAAATAAAGGCACCCTTCCTTTGATTTTTTGTTCAGGACATTTGAGCACCTTTAGAGGAGAAAACTTCAGGCTGATGCAATTTTTATTCAATGGATAGAGAAACAACAGACGACCATTACTAGAAAGATTTTGTTTCCTATGTGGTGTTCGAGTGTATGTATTTAAGTTTATACTCATAATCTTAGTTTGTTCTGAAAATAATTTATGGTATCTCACTCTATTACATGCATATATGTGTGTGTGTGTTTGCATATAATAGACTGAGGTACCATAACATATGTGTGTGTGGGGTATGTGTGTGTATATATATATATATATATATATATATATATATATATATATATATAGTGGGGGTCAGAATTGGCCACCTCAAAATATGTCTCTTTACCTTGATTATTTTCAAGAACAAAAACTCTGAAAGAAACTTTGATCCTCCCCCTCCACTAACTGCCTGAAAGAATTTAAGATAGAAGGCCTGTCCCCATCATCATAGATGACTCTGGGTATGGATAGACTGGGAGGGTCCTTGTTAAGCCCATTCTTACCAAAGCTCTGAAAACCAAGTAAAAGTAGAAGTTATTTTTTGTAAGAGACATTTACTTTTTTAAAGAAAATGTCCATTTGTAAAGTTATCTCCTTCTCTGTACCAGGAAGAAGGGGGAATGACCTTATCTCTAGAAATTCTTATCAGTGTGGAAGGCAAGGACTTAAATCTGCATAATAACCTTACTCTTGTTTACTGTGCTTTTCTCGTAATCTCCCATAGCTGACTCCCCCCACCCCCAACATCCTCCTTTGTCTTTAGCTGAAGATGGTATTTAACCCGGCAGCTCCCCCATTTTGTCAAGTTGCTCACTTTTTCCTGAGTTTCTCCCATGTATACGTGTTATTAAACTTTGTTTTATTTTCTCCTGATAACCTGCCTTTTTAATTATTTGACCAGCCATAAGAACCTTACGAGAAAAGGCAGGGGGAGATTCTCCCTCTTCCCCAACAATATATAAATTTTTCCTTAAGATTTTCCAGATTATCTTTTTAAAAATTTTTTTACCAGTTTTGTTGAGATATAATTGACATATAACATTGTATTAGTTTTAGGTGTACAACATAATGATTTGATATGTGTATGTATTGAGAAATGATAACCACAATAAGTTTAGTTAACATCCATTACTTCACATAGTTACAATTTTTTTTTATTGTGATGAGAACTTTTATTATCTACTCCCTTAGCAACTTAAAAATATACAATACAGTGTTGTTATCTATGGTCACCATGCTGTACATTACATCCCCGTGACTTATTTATTTTATAGCTGGAAGTTTGTATCTTTTGACCCCCTTCACCAATTTCCCACCCCCACTCCCCACCTCTGGCAACCACTAATCTGTTGTCTGTTTCTATGAGTTCAGCTTTTTTAGATTCCACATATAAGTGAGATCATACAGTGTTTGTCTTTCTTCATCTGACTTATTTCATTTAGCTTTCATAATGCTCTCAAGGTCTATTTATGTTGTCTCAAATGGCAGGATTTCCTTCTTTTTTTTTTTGAGAAAGATTAGCCCTGAGCTAACATCTGTTGCCAATCCTTCATTTTTTGCTGAGGAAGATTGGCCCTGGGCTAACATCCATGTCCATCTTCCTCTACTCTACTTGTGGGATGCCTGCCACAGCATGGCTTGATAAGAAGTGCACAGGTCTGCGCCTGGGATCAGAACCTGTGAACCCCGGGCCGCTGAACCTGAGTGCACGATCTTAATCACTATACCACAGGGCCAGCCCCAGGATTTCCTTCTTTTTATGGCTGAATAATATTCCATTGTATATATATACCATATTTTTTTATCCATTCTATGTTGATGGACAGATGGACAGATGCATTAGGTTGTTTCCATGTCTTGGCTGTTGTAAATAATGCTGCAATGAACATAATGATGCAGATATCTCTTTGTGATTTCAATTCTTTTGAATATATATCCAGAAGTGGGATTGCTGGATCATATGTTAGTTCTATTTTTAACTTTTTGAGGAACCTATACTGTTTTCCATAGTGGCTGCACCAATTAACATTCCCACCAAGAGTGCACAAAGGCTCTCTTTCCTTCATAGCCTTTCCAGTGCTTGTTTTCTCTTGTCTTTTCGATGACAGTCATTCTAACAGTCATGAGGTGATATCTCATTATGGTTTCAATTTGCGTATTATCCTTTATAGATAGAACCATCTTAATAATGGAGTTAATTAGAAACAATTGTTTTAATGTCACTTAGTTCTTTCAGAAAGTTGTTTCTGTTGGTCAAAATAAAATCCTGATTTTGCAGGATGTTAAGAAGAAATGTGTTGGCACAATTGATCTTTCATAAGGTAGTTAATAATAATAACTAAAACATATGTCCATATAGACTCTTGTGAATGATCATTTTTCGATATAGAAAGCAATATTTCTGTAACTTTACACTATTTCAAAACCTCCAGAGTAACATTATGGTTTAGAAGATATAAAAATGAATAGACAGATAGAAGGGTTGGTTTGTTGCTTCCAGTGAGTAGTATTCATACTATTTCCATCGTTAGCCATTTACCCTGCCTGCTGACTTCTGGTTAATTGTATATTTCCCACGGATTGACATTACCAACATTTAGTCACAGGCCTCAAAATATTGAAACTGTGATTAGATTTGGTGTAGAAATGGATTGATGGTATTAGGGACAGGGTGGGCACTAAGGCATAATATACGGAGGCTTCTTGGCTCCTTGTTTTCAGCCCTTTGTGTTATGGCCCCCAACAGTTTCATCCTCAGCTACACCTGTTTACATGTACTTTGCTTCAGCCACATCAACTTATTTGAGGTTTCTGGGCCGTGCTGTCTCATATCTGTGCATTTGCACAAATGTTAGGGAGTAATGTTTCTTTCCTGCTCTTGGTAGTTCTACGAGTGTGGAGGAAGGTCCACTAGAGTAACATTTCTGACCTCTCTTCATGTTCTCACACACTTCACTCCAGAGAAGCTAAGGTGTGACTTGTCTAACTGGAAGGTTTGGAAAGAGAAACAGAACACGAGTATGCCAGCCCCTTCTCTCTCCTTTTCCTTGGGAGCTAGCATGTTCTCCTTTGCTCCCTGTGTTCCTCTGGTCCTACATTGCCTGTGACTGGAGGAATAACTCTGGCCAACTCACTATTAGTGTCCACTTGCCCACAGATATAACCTGTATCCTTCACCCTAGGCACCTTTGATAATAAAGATTTTTCTGTTTGGCCTCCCTTTGCTGTCGTCTTTAGATTATTTTTCAATTGGTTCTTGTTTTGGGTAAAGGGTTACGATTTTCTGGGCCCCCATAAATCTACAAAACATGCATTGTCTCCCTGTCCTGCTATGTCCTTTCCCTGCTGTGTCTATCCCTTCGATATAGAAAGCAATATTTCTGTATTGCTTTCTGTTTATCTTTCTGTTTATCTTTCTAAAACTCAACTCAAGAAATCCCCTCTCTTAGTTTTCCTCCTTTTTCTTATTCTATGCTTCTATAGACTCGCATGCATATGTCTCCCTAGCTTGTTCTCTTTCCCCACCAGACTGCAAACTCCTTGAGTGCAGAGACTGGTTCCCAGCACCTAGCACAGAACTTGGTATATAGTAGGTACTCAATAAAGGTATATGGAATGATGTGAATGAATTACAAAAAGATCTAAGACCATTTTTAATCCACCAATATTGAATTATGGGAGTTAAGTCCTATGGTCATAAAGAAAACTGAGTATGTTTTCTTCTTCAGAAACTGTTTATCTTCCATTTTGTTATCTTAAACCACTTCATATGAACCGGCATTAGGACGCTACACCTCCAGGAGTTTTGTTCTGAAAATTACTCGACCTCCAACTCCAAGTGCCCGAAGAGTGTTTAAGTATTGTTATCTGTGCTTCCTTCCCAATGTAATTATTTTGGTGAGTATATCCAGTAAAAGTAAAGATGAGTGTGAATATGGCTATGTACCTTAGGAATGGAAGTTTGTATTTGAGGCTTAGCAGAAGAACATTGGTGATAAAGAGCAGAAAATCTGGTATATATTTTGTGGCCATTGCTGGAAATAAATCCTGAGGCCTATGCTAATAAGGTGGTTCATTTAAAATCAATGATTTTGAGGTGAGGGCAAAGTAGCAACCCGTGCTTGACTCAGCAGGCAGCAGCTCAGACCTTAAATCAAAGGGCAGAATTCATCCTTGCTTCCTATGGACACAGGCACTTCCATTCATCATTTGCTTTATTCTCACCTTGCACATGATTGACACCTGTTCACTGTCCAGTTTAGTATCTTTTCATGGATATCCATCCTATTCTCCTAAATGGGTTGTAAGCCCCTCTGGAGTAGGATGACAACAGTGATACACCTCTTAATAACTTTCTGAGTCTGTTACGTAGAGCCTTACACATAGTTGAGGGCAGTTTGATGATTAATTTTTTGTAACAAACACTGACAGCAAAAGTGACTTTCAATGGGATAAATGAAAATAGTTACAAATCCCTGTCTTGAGTCTCCCAAACATAATGGAAATCATTATCAATGGATTCTATTGATAATGGAACTCAATGGATTCTCTTATTGAGTCCCTTTTAATTCCCCCTTTATGTCAAAATAAAGCCCATTATTCTGCTAGACTATTTAAGTAAAGACTTATTGCATCTAAAGATAAAAGAATGGAAATCCTGGAATGTTTTAAGTACTCCCAGGTTCAATATCAGGAAATAATGTGCCACTGCTGAGTTCTGGGAGAAAATAAATGCTCCAGCTTCAAAAGCTGTATGTTAAACAGAAAGACAGGTGTATCATGTTTACAAGGGATGTGACATTATAAACTCAGCTGAAACAACCCATCCAGATGTGCAGTGATCTGTAGCTGTGAACCCAGAGAACCCTGTCACAGGTTTTATGGGTAATTTTTGTTTGTGAGTGTTTAGACACCTTAGCAACCAACTGGAATGGGGCCAATATCAGTAACCACACACAGATGAAAAACCATTATCTAATCAACTCCCATCAAACCGTCAGTAGTAAAACAGTGCTTCCCAGAAACACTTATTACAGATAACATTTTGGTTGTTAAATTTATGAAGTGTAAAGTTATATAACTTCTTTTTTGAAAAAGTCAAGACTGCATTTTCACACACACAGCCACCCACAAACACAGCTCAGCAGTGGAAGCACTAATAAGGTCGGTGACAAAAATAAATTACATCAATTGTATTTAGCAATTTTCAACATTCACTGAGAAAGTCCACGCAGGGGCATGGCCTTGCCAATTATGAAAAATGTTATCCTGAGCAATTAGCAGCGTGTGTTGACAAAAATGTCAGCATGAGTGGAGGCAGCGTGCTTTATCTACTGGCATATAAGATACACCTTTTTGAACCCAAAGTTTTGGAAATTTAACGTGTTTTCATCTTGCAGGCTTACTGTAAATCCTTAATGTAAATTTGGTAAAGGTAGTACTTGTGTTAGAAGAAACCACCTCTGTTCTATATCATGGTATATATATCCCGGGCAGATGTTGCTACACTGATTTTTTGGGTGGTGGGGTGGCTATTCTCTTTCCTCTGTGGTTCAGATATTAGGTACCCCCAAAGAATGAGGAAATGCCCACAATGACTTGAATTCTCTACATAGAGAGCCTTGGGTCTGCACAGATGTGTGGCCCCACCAGGATAAAATTGAGTTTCCTAGATCCTTTCTGTTGTCAGTTTCAGCTTCAGGGGGTTCAGGTTCAAGGTATAGGCACCCCCTCCCATCACATGCACCCAAGCTAATGCAGTTAGGCACTTTGGCCTTTAGCTGCTCCACTAACCTGCAACTACTTGGCTACTTTGGATACACACCTAGGAGAAACTACTCTGGAGGGAGTGCAATGGGGTACTAGATACTTGTGGAGAGCCCTATTATTTTAGTTTCAATATATTCACTTTTGATTTAATAAGTTTCAGAAGCAAAAAATTTTGAGATACACAATATTAAATTGTTCTCTTAATCATTCTTCCGAAAGTACTGTCTCAAGGATCACAGTCAACTACCTAATGCAAATCCTAAAACACTTCCTCAATCCAAAGACTCCTTTCATCTTGTGGAAGCCTTTGGCCCTAATGGCTGACCTATCCTATCTTCCCCATGCCTCCCTTGGGCATCTCCGTTGTTTCTCTGTCTCCTTTACTAGTTTCTCTTCTTTCTTTTATTTCTTTAAATATGGGAGTTTCCTGAGTTGTATCCTTACTCTTTTCATTCCACAAATTCACTTGGTGATCTCATCCTTTCTTGTGGCTCAAATTATGATTTATGTGCACATAGCTTTCAAATAGGTTGCCTCCCTCCTGCGTTACTGGAGCATATTCCCACTATCCATATGTATTTTGTATGTTCCATACTTCACTCAATATGTTGAAAACACACTGAGCATCTTTACCACAAGTTGCCTTCTCATTCTCATTTCCTCATCCTTGTTAATTGCAGCATCATTATCATAGTCACTTGGGATCTAAGCACCAAATTTCGTCTTGACTCCTTCCCTACCCTAACATCTAATTCTATCCTTTCTTTCTTATTGACGTGTCTTATATCTCTTCTTTCTCATTGCCAACTCTTAGTTCATGTTTCTATTATCTCCTCTCAGAAAGTTAACACAACCTTTTAACAGGCATCGGAGACTCTTTTTGGACATCAGTTCATCTTGTAAAATGCCTTCAGATTTATTTTGTGAAAATACATTTTTTTCCTGTAACTTCATTGTTCTAAAAGTCATCTGTTTCACTCACTAAATATTTATTGAGTTTGTACTATATGCTTTGGACCCTCATAAATCCTGGAGTGCAAATGTGAGTGAGACATGGTTCTTGTCGTTAAGGAATTCCTAAATAGGTCACCAATAATTATAATATAGAGTGATTTGCATAATGATAGATGTTTATTTTATTATCTCTAGATTAGCCATTTAGAATTCCTTCCTTCCTTCCTCCTACTATACAATTCCTTGCCCTTTTCAAAACCCAGGTAAAATATTATCTCCATCATGGCATTTTTCCTGGTCTCACTTAATCATATTTCCTTCATTTGAAGTTCCATATAATTTATTGTCTGAGTCATTTATTTGGAAATTAATCATCTGATGGTTTGTCATCTTTTCTATTGCTAATTTTAACTGTAATTTAATGTTTAATATTTTGTCTTGTATTCTCATTTAGGTTGTCCATGTTCTGAGATTAATAATAAAGTCTTAAACTTGATAGCTTCCCCAGGTCCTTAGAGTGTATTGCCATTAGGTATTCAAATGCAAACGTTACAAATGGTAAATAATAAGTACATTTTATTGGTCAAGTAATTAATATCTTTTTCCTACCCACATTTAAATCTGACACTGACATAAAATAGTTTGAAGTGTTTTTATAGAATCAAATCTTTATACAAATTTATTTTTTATGTAAGTGTTCTCAACCTTCTATCTCACTCAAAACTTGTCCTTGCAATTTCTAAATCTCATCTACCTTTAATAGTTTCCACAAGAATTGTTCTTAAAAATGAAATTCAATGTAGACTCCTGAGAGGTGGAATATGTCCTTCAAAACAATTTCACCACAATACATTTTCTGACTTGGGAGATTTTGATTTTTGTCAGTTTGGTCTCAAGTCAAAACATGAGTGTTAACATAATGAAGTAAAATATAGTGCTAATAACACGGGGACTGCAAATTCCATCAGATAATAGTCTATATTTATCTTAAATGATGAACTAACTCAAGATTTTAATATTATCAAGTGTTTTAAAAATTAAATTGCTATGGTGATTATAGTTTTCTCTTGCTTCTGTAACAAATTATCACCAACTTAGTGGTTTAAGAGAGCACAAATTTATGTGTTCTCACAGTTCACAGAAGCCCAACGTTGAGTTTCACTGGGCTAAAGTCAAGGCATCTTAGGGCTGGGTTCCTTCTTGGAGGCACAAGGAGAGAACCAATTTTCTGGCCTTTTCCAGCTTCTAGAGACCACTGGCATTTCTTGGCCCCTTCTTTGAACTTCAGAGTCAGCAATGGCTGGGCACTGAGTTCTTCTCACACTGCCATCTCTCTGATTCTCTCTTCTCTGGTCATATTTCCCTCTGACCACAACCAAAAAGATTCTTTAACTACCCATGTGATTAGATTAGGCCAACCTGGATAATCCAGGATAATTTCCTCATCTCAATGTCTTTAACTTAATCCCACCTGCAAAGTCTCTTTTCCCATGTAAAGTAACATATTCACTGGTTCTAGAGATTAGGAGATGCACATTTTTAAGTGGCCATTATTTTGCCTACTACAGATGATTTTACACATCTATAACATTTAGTCTATTTTCAATTGAATGTATTTCAAAATTATTACTAACTGTTCTAAATTCCCTACAATCATAAAATCTTAGGACTTGAAGAGTCCACAGAGGTCATCTGTGGAATCCAGCATTCGAAATGGTGCTCAATGGGCTACACCTCATGGTATCCATGCTCTTGCATAGTCTCCTCCTATTGAATCAGGGTTGACTTTGTGAACAACGGAATGTAGTGGAAGTGAGGGTGTATGGCTTCTGAGACTAGGTCATAGAAGGCATTGTGGCTTTTGCCTTGGCCTCTCACTCTGGGGAACACTAGCCATCATGTAGCAAGGACCCTCAAGCAGCCTTATGAAGAGGGCCCTGTGAGGAGAAACTGAGGCTTTCTGCCAACAGCTAGCACCAACTGGTCAGTCATGTCAGTGAGCTACGCAGGGAGTGAACTTCCCGTCCCAGTCAAGCCTTCAGATGACTCAGCCCTGTCTGACATCTAGTCTGCAATTCTATGAGAGACTCTGAGCCACAATATCCTAGCTTAGCCTCTCCAAATTCCTGATTCACAGAAACTGTTAGATGTAATATTTATTTTTAAGTCAAAATTTGGGGTAATTTGTTACACAGCAATAGATAACTAATGCATCATCTAATTCACCATTTCAACACATATTAGAAACACTAATTCAGTTAGATGCTCTTTTAAACAATAATCCCTTGTTCTAATAACTTTAAGGGACACTAGATATTTTATGCCTCTTTGAGAAATAAAATATATATTAGTAGAAAATAAATCAAGGTAGCAGTCTTTAACTCAGTGTGAACTAAATTTATTTGACTGTGGACTGATCCTTACCACCACCATCCCTGTCACCTATTTTCAAGTAATGTCTATTGGCAGCCTGTAGGACACCTTTTGTGAAATTCAGATTCAATCTAGTTTTTCTGTTTTTAAAATAAAAAATTGAGTGGTAGAAATGTTGTGCTTTACTCACAGTCTCTTGATTTAGGCAGCAATGAGTTTATAGCACAATGAAACTAGAACTCGGGCTTCGTAATTTATATGTTCTTTAATTATGTTGACTAGAGTTGAGGGTAATATGTGAGTAGATGTTTAATAGCATGAAGGAGAAATGTCTGTTTCCCATTGACTCAGTTCTCCTGTCCTCCCATTCTACTAAGGCCTGAAATTCTATCATTAGAGTATTTCTAATGGAAGCATTAATATGAGTAAACATGTCTTTAGGAGGAAAACCATTTTATGTTTTATAAATCAGTTACTTGTAAATTTATGATGAATGAAGTATTTGAGGTTTTGATGAAAAAATATGTAATTAATGAAGATCCTAGGTCTCTAAAGAGGAGTACAGAGCTTTGGGCTCTGTTCTTTAGAGGCCCACATTGACTTTTTTCTGTCCACTTGATTGAATGAGAAGTCTGCAGGGGCCATAGAGACTTTCCCACCTAGAGCCCTGATTCCCTCTTCTAGACTAGACTTCAGGTACCAGGAAACCCTGAGTTCCCTGCTCAAAAGGCCCTCAGCCTATGCAGGTATCTTCCATGGTACTACCTTTCTAAAGTAGACCATGTTACAGTGTCCACACTGTGGGCCCAAGGGGAGGCAGCTGTTTTTGTGGGGTGTAGATGAATCCCCAGGCCCCTCACAGTGTAAGTCAGAGCTGAGGCTGAAAAGAGAATGAGAACAACTTGTAGACTGGGCACTGTTTTTACTGGAGCCTCAATATTTAGGCACAGAACTCTGAGTCTACATCTTCTAAATTAAACTGGGCCTGCCCCGTTGTTATGAAAGTATATTTGTCAAGGTAAGTGGATACAATGTATTTTAATAGTTTTTTTTAGGTGGATTTGTAACTTTTAAATATTTAGACACATGGTATGTGGACCTTCATTTGTACTCTTGTGTGTGCCACAGTTGTTACTGGTGGGCCTGGCAGAGGGTGAGATTTGGTGTGTACATATGCACACATTTGTTGAAGAAGTACACAATGAGGAAAGAAGTGTGTTGGTTGGTGATGTAAGACAAACAAATTAACCAGCATTGATCCTGGTTCTGGATCTTTAGTTCTTTGTGGTAATAAAGTTGGTTCTTAGGTGCATGAGATTAACCTTAGACATTACATCTGGAAAACATTTATTGGGTAATTTTTAGACAAAACTGAAAATATTTACTGCCCTCTACATAGCACATTCATCAGCAGTTAAATTCCTGGGTTGGAATTCTTTGTTCAGCTGAGGAGCCAAAATCTTTACACATCTCAGTTCTTCAGTCTCATTTGTTCCCAGTTCCCTCAGTCCCATGTTTATAAAGCATGTTCCCAGGACCAGCAGCACCGGTGAAATTGTTGGAAAACAAAATCTGAGGACCCTCCCACCTCACTCCCAAGACCTACTGAATTAGAAACTCTGACGTGGGCAGGCCCAGCAGCCTGTTTAACAAGACTTCCAGGTGGTTCTGAAGCAGCTTCAGCAAACATTTGGGAACCACTAACTTAGCCTTTATCCACTTTTGGATGGAGTTATCAAACACAAGTATAGCTGCCATATTGGATCAACAGACACTAACCAAGACCATTGAGAAAAACAACATGCTTTTATAATTGAAACAAAGAGCACTTTTACTTTAAGTTCTCTCTAGAAGAAATGAGCGCACAAGCTAAATCTCTTCTGCTTTGTGCCTTTGGATAACGCTTGCTTGCTTTTGAATTTCCTTATTTATATATTTAGCAGTGGTTCCAAGTTGTAGTTTTTGATATTGTTTTTGTTTTCTAGGCAGAAAGCCCCTGAGAGGTGCTTCATCAAGGATTGAAACACCATAAAGTAGAGTCAATAAATTAAGTTAAAACTGAACTTCAGAGTTGGAGGGTAGAAAGAGAAAATACAACTATTTCTCCACATGCAATTTAACTTCCAGAAGGAAAAACAAATCTGTTGCTTGTTTTTTTACAGTTTGATTGAATTATCTGATCACAATAGCAATGCAAACGTACTCTGATATTCAGTGTGAATTGAATAGTAATAAACAAGGATGTGTTTTTATCTAATGTCAGGAAAAGAAGATGGAAAATCTTTTGTATTCATTTCTGAACTTACATTAGAGTTAATATTTATTACTAACCCTATTTATTTGTTGTTTATTAATAGTTGTTTAATATAATTTTACTTACATCTACTTAGAAATGCAGTGGATTCTCATATAAAATAGAGACGAATCCAAGAATGTAATACCATTTTTACATACAGAGTCTTCTATTGTTTTTATATCTCCATTTATCATAAATCCTAATTTTATCTTCTTTTCACTAAAAATGTCACTATCATACCAGGAAAATGTGAGAGTATTTTTTGAGGTTTTCTCCTATTTATGATTATGTGTTAGCTTTATAAATATTTCAGGTCTTTGCGTTCTAGGGGAGTATGTTTTACAATCAAAGAATAAAAGGCTGATAATTTGACTTACAGGATGTTTAAATGGCAAGAGAGGATAGCTAAGTATGTAAATAATTTTATTACTTTTTTCTTGTTTCTTATGAATTTGAAAGAGGATCTAGCAATCATAAGCTACTGTATTTATTCTCAGTCCTGTGATGAAAACTAGGAAGTCTGAGATTTCCTGTACTGGAATAGAATATACATTTTCCTGCTGAAATTCCACCTCAAGCCCTGACATTACTCATTCCCTCCCCTTTCATGCCATACGTTATATTGATGATCTACCACAATTTCTAGTTTTCTCTTACCTCAGATATAAAAGATAAAGTTTCCCTGCTGATTCTGGGAAAAGCTCTTCCTTATCTTAATTCATCCTTTCAAGTGATGTCACTGCATATTTTTAATATTAATGCTATCATGTGTTCACCAATTCTTTCTTTCCTTCTTCAGAGGGGGATTGAATACTCAATTGCTTTGGGATCAAAGCTGATGTGTCACGAGAAAACTCTTACAGCCTAGTCATTGTCATTTTCCTGGCTTTATTCACCTACTGTTTCTATATGGACATTGTGGCCATGCTGCTTATTCACCTGCTACAGGTGAATGTGACGTGAAGCTGATCATGATCTGTTATAACCTGTTAAGCCGACTTGTGGGAATTGCTAGCCTGTGAAACCACTTCCAACTGTAACCACTACTGCCTTTTTTTCTAAAGGACTTCCACATTCAATGAGGAGAGTATGGCTTGCACTTATTGACTATAATTATTCTTACTCATTTCTTGAATCTATGTTTTGTTCCTACAAATTCACTTTAAGCTCTTCAAGATCAAGCGTCTTTATTTCATTTGCATTTCTACCAGCACCTAATTGTTTTCTATTCTTAGTAGAAATTGAATAAATTATTTAAAAATAACTAACATTGCAGCTCACTAGAGTAATGTCAGATTGATTGTGTACCAATGCTACAGGGCATATGGAATATATATATTAAGAAAGGAAGCTCTTTTGCAATATCTCACCTAATTCCATAGTTATGTCTTAATATACGGACGTTGATTTTTCTCATTTCATGTGAGAAACTTCTATGATATATATTAGAATTCTTTTTTTTCATTTTATAAATTTCAGGTGTACATCATTATATTTTGATTTCTGTGTAGACTACATCATGTTCACCACCCAAAGACCATTATCATCCATCACCATACACATACATCCTATCATCCCTTTCACTCTCCTCTCTCCCCACTTCCCCTCTGGTAACCACCAATCTAATCTCTTTGTCTTTGTTTATGTGTTGTTGTTTTTATCTTCTAGTTATGAGTGAAATCATACAGTATTTGACTTTCTCCATCTGACTTATTTCACTTAGCGTAATACCCTTGAGGTCCATCCATGTTGTTGCAAATGGCAAGATTTCATCATTTTTTATAGCTGAGTAGTATTTCATTGTATATCTATACCATATCTTCTTTATCCATTCATCCACTGATGGGCACTTAGGTTGTTTCCAAGTCTTGGCTATTGTGAATAATGCTTAAATGAACGTAGGGGTGCAAATATCTTTAAGCATTCATATTTTCATGTTCTTTGGGTAAATACCCAGTAGTGAGATAGCTGGATCATTTGGTAGTTCTATTCTTAACTTTTTGAGGAATTTCCATACTGTTTTCCATAGTGGTTGAACCAGTTTCCATTCCCACCCGCAGTATATGAGAGTTCTCTTTTCTCCACATCCTCTCCAACACTTGTTATTTCTTGTCTTGTTAATTATAACCATTCTGACGGGCATGAAGTGATATCTCATTGCAGTTTTGATTTGCATTTCCCTAATAATTGGTGATGTTGAACATCTTTTCATGTGCCTGTTGGCCATCGTATATCTTCTTTGGGAAAATATCTGATCAGATCTTTTGCCCATTTTTCAATTGGGTTGTTTGTTTCTTTGTTGTCAAGTGGTATGAGTTCTTTCTATATTTTGGATATTAACCACTTATTATATGTGGTTTGCAAATATTTTCTCCCAATTGTTAGGTTGTCTTTTCATTGTGTTGATGGTTTCCTTTGCTGTGCAGAAGCTTTTTAGTTTGATGTAGACCCATTTGTTTATTTTTTTCTTTTGTTTCCCTTGTCTGGGGAGACATGGTATTTGAAAAGACGCTGCTAAGATTGATGTTGAAGAGCATCCTGCCTATGTTTTCTTCTAGAAGTTTTATGGTTTCAGGTCTTACATTCAAGTCTTTAATCAATTTTGAATTAATTTTTGTGTATGGTGTAAGATAATGGTCTACTTTCATTCTTTTGCATGTGGCTGTCCAGTTTTCCCAACACCATTTATTGAAGAGACTTTCCTTTCTCCATTGTATGTTCTTGGCTCTTGCCTAAAATTTATTTTTGTGTTATTTCTGGGCTCTCAATTCTGTTCCATTGATCTATGTGTCTGTTTTTGTGCTAGTACCATGCTGTTTTAACTACTTTTGCTTTGTAGTATATTTTGAAATCAGGGAGTGTGATACCTCCAGCTTTGTTCTTTTTTCTCAGGATTGCTGTGGCTATTCAAGGTCTTTTCTTGTTCCATATAAATTAGAGGAATTCTTAAACTCAAACTTTCATATTAAAAATACAGGTTTGCTATGATTTCTGCTCAGAGGAAGGAGTAGCAAGCAAATGGTTATTGCATGTTTTACAGACAAGGAAGATATAGAAAAAGTTGCAGGTTGAAAAAAAGTCTAAGGAAGGATAGTGTGATGGTCAGGGAGAATGCATACACCAAAAATTTGACATCACATATTTTCTTGGTTTTATACTTACAAGATAACATTCAAGGTTCAATCTTTATTTACTAAAATGTTTTTATGCACATTTGAATGTTGAGTTGTTTCTCCTCAAAATGAATATTCGTAATTAAAGAATAAGAAAAGAGATTTCTATAGCTTTCAAAATCTGCTGTAATTAAGAATGAGTCCACGCCTTGATTCTATTTTGAAAAGACTACATTTCTCAGTGAAAATTGCACAACATTATATGTCTGCACTATATTGGGATGTTTGAGAAATAATCATCAAAAGGGAAGACAAGTAAATATAGCTTCATTAGAGGGAATCTTGAGTTTTATATTTGTAATTGTTTAAACCCTGTATAAATTAGAATATGACCAGTGTTCAAACCTAACCAATATAAACTGACAGCATTGTACTCACATGACAACACAATGTACCGAAACAGCCATATCTTTCATTTCCATCCAAATATTGTTCAAGCATGCTACAAATATTTATTATTTGCTTACCATGTGCAAAGTGTCTTTCTAGGATCTATTGTTACAAACATGAATTAGAAAAATAAATTTTCCTGTCCCAGAGTAGCTTATAGTCTAGTAGAGAGAGAGAAAACAAATATATAGATAATAAATATAAAGTCATTTATGACTTTTTCTTCACTCAGAATCTGATACTATAAACAACAGTCACTGGGGTGCACTTGGCTAAATTTTTAAATTCTAAATGCATACTTTAACATGAAATTTAATTAATGTGTCATGAACAATGGTAATAGAAACTGGTAAGATGAAGAAGTGTTAGTCACACATAGTGGGATACAGGTTTAATGAACTTGCTCTTGCTAGATACAAAATAATTAGCTAACCCACATTGTGAAGGTCAGGTATTTTGTAATGTCTCATAAATATAGAGGATATATCTATAATTATAAAATAATACTGTAATTTTGTACCTACAAGGTTAATTTTGTATTACGAAAGTACGTTGACACCTTGTATGTCTCAGCCTTGTATGATTTAATGTGCAATCATTGAATCATATTTTTAGCTTGGTCTCCAGCTAATCCTCAGGAGATCTTGAAAAGGGATGATGTATGCATGTTGATATACTATCTGGACAATCAAAGGTACCCTGCAGTGTGTAAGGGCCATGAATGTGTTATAAAAGCGAAAATGAAAGTTTGGCAATTTGCAATCACAACACCATTTGTGAAACTCTAGACACCTACAGTTGATTAATCCTCTCATGTCCTTCCGGGAGAGGATGGTGGTGTGTGATTTAATTGCATTTTACAGGTGGGATAAATAACTAGCTTCAGGTTGGTTGCAGAGTAGGGAATAAAACAGAGCTCTTTTTATATCTTATCCCGTAATTTAGCAATGCCACTGCTTCCCCTGAACAAGTCATTATATTCTGTCTTACAAGAGTCTCAAGTTATTTCTTGTTTTGATAACTTGTCTTCTCAATTAGATTTGAGACTGGGCCACTTCTTCCATGTCACGTAATGTTGGTTACACAGTAGGTGCTTACAGTATTTGGCATTTATTTTTAAATTTCTTAGATTTTTATTTGAAAAGAGTAGCTGACACTGAGTAAAAAGATTAAACATCATGGGTGTTGATTCCTGAGTAGCCTCTGGCTGCTGGCGCATTGAATGCTGACTTTCGCTTTGACAGGCCTGTGCTTTGTAACACATTTTCCCTCCTGGACCAACAAAGCTGCAGTTTTCTGACTTTTACAAATGAGAGGTGGTGTAGAATAAGCAAAAATTGGTTTCAACTCCTCTGAGAAACTTATTATGTAAATACACATTATTATGATCATAAATAATAATAATTTATTTTCTGAGGCATAATGCCAGAGCAGAAGTCATTTGGGTAGGCAAATATTTGTTAGTTGTATGGAGGTTTCATCAAATCCAGTTTCCATTCAGAAATAATAGATACTTAAATGGATTTTTCTTTTTCATGAATGTACCTCAAGGTTTAGAAGCAAATATATTGTGAAAAATATCACACAATAATAACAATAATTTTTCTAAAATCTTTATGGCCTGCCAAATTTGTAGCATGAATACAAGTAGAAAATTACAATTCTTTGGGAAATTGAATTTGATTCTTTCAAATTTATTCTTTCATTTAAATTAGAAGCCCAACCACAAATTCTTCAGGTTTGCTGGTCTTGAGTTTTCATTAGACATAGGTGTTTTAGTTCTGAATGTAGTTTTTATATACTTCACTCTCAGGGATAAGAGAGTTGCCTTTCCTTTTTTGTAAGAGTATTATAAAATCTAGCCATAAGACTAAAATAGCAGTTGCTAGGAGATATTTGTGATGCCTTATTAATCTCTGTTAATAAATAACAAGTTTATAAGTTATGTTAATACATATGACTGAAGGAAGTAAGAGATGGTTATTATTGAAAAGTTGGAACTAAAGGGGAATTCAATGACTGTCATGTATTTGAAAATTTATCACATGGAAGAGGGCATATTTTATCCAGTGTTGTTCCGGAAGATAGAAATGGAAATTTTAAGTGTAAGTTCCAAGAGAGTAAATTTTAATTCAATATAAGAAGGGGGTTCCTAAATACAGAAAGTATTTACACCTCTGTTAGGAATATTATAGAAAACATCCCTGAATCCTGCTAGGAATTTGAACCCCATGGAACCTAAGGGCCTCTCAACTCTAAAATTTTGGCAGTTTCATTTGAATTTCTCTCCTTTACTGCAAAAGTCCTCTATACGAAACTTGAATAATTCTCAAAATTGATGTCCCCATCCAATTTTCCAAGATGGTTAATTAAAATACCATTCCTCCCAACTCCAAGTATCAAAATGTTCCTCATCTTTTCTCTTGTATATCTATCTATCCTAAAATCTCACAATTCACCAGTCACTGAAACCTACAGATTCTTCTCTCTCGGTGTCACTCTTAATCACTATATTACTTATTCTCATTCTCCAAACTAATCAAGGCCCTCATCATTTTAGACCTGTATTGCCACAACAATCTCTTAACTAGTCTCCCTAATACTTGCATATCCATTCCTTAATATGCAATTTCCTTGTAGAACCACTTTTATTATGTGACTCTCATTAAGACTATAACACTCCCTTAGCCCTTCTAATGTAGTTCAGATTTTCTCGTCCCAGTATTTAAAATCTTTCTTAATGTGGCCCAACCTTATCAATACTTTCTCTTACTGCTTTCAACATCAGCCAACTTGTTCTCTTCAACTCCCCTCAACCCAACACAGTAAACAAAGTATAGTTTGTACCTATAGTAAAGCTACAGGTACAAGCGTAGGTAAAATCCTAAACTCTTTCATGATCCTCTAATAATATTTTTTAGACTTAAATTACCCCACAATGACCTTTATTTTATTTTTAAATTCACTTAAAATGCACCATGTGATCTATATAAAAAGATTCTTCGCTTTTTAAAATAGTTGGTCCACGAGTTTTGTTTAGATGTGTATATGAAAGTTATAAATATCACCTTGCTAAAGAGTTTTAAAGTGCGACTGTATTTTTTGTTTTATATTACAACTTTCCACAGGGCCTCAAGCAGCACATAACATGAGCATTTTTTGAATACACATTAAATTCCTACCAAATGAGGGAATCATGAATTATAAGTAATGGATGTTAAATGGAGGAAAGGACCAAAGTGGCTTCCCAGAGAAAAACATCTAAGAGACCTGTGGGGAGATGTGCTGAAACTGATTCTCTTATAGGTGGAAACAGTCACGAGTGGCAACAGAATCAGCCCACTGATTCCAACCAAGCCTTTTCTCTTGGTCCATTTTGATGAGCAGTATGCCATGGGCTATTAGCCTCCAAAACATTTTGGGTTAAATAAGATAGCTCACTGCACATCATTCTCATTTTGCAGTGAGAGCTTTAGGCTTTATTACATCTGAAATACTATGGAGCACGTCATCTCGACTTTGATTTTTTACAACGTAGTTCAAGATGAACAGAGATTTTAGTGAATTTGATTCATATCATCAGTTCGTTTATTAGCAGATGTAATGATGGACCCATAAACTTGTCACCCCGGCCGGCACTAATGAACTCTTTTTGAGCTCCCTCGGCAATGAGAGTGATATTTGATGGATAAAATGGATACTAGTTCTTTATTTCTAGAGGTGCAAGGACTGCATTTGTCGGTGGAAGATCTTGTCCTTGTTAGTGATTGACATGTCCTTTGAAGAAAAAAATGCCATTCCTCTAAAATTCCCAGAATTTTTATTTTAGTCTCATCCTCATTTCAAGTCAAATTTCCTATATGTATTGGATATTTTAGGTATATTCTTTCTTCTAAAGTATAGAGAAATAGAAATAACAAATGTAGATATAATTTATATATAAACATTTAATTTTTAATGTCTTAGCTTTAAAAGAATCTATCACAGAAATGGTGAGCCCAGAATGACTGTCTGCACAACAGTAAATAATTAGCAATTCACCAACATAATACCAACAACACTGCTATCATGAATCATATAATGAGAGTCTATGGTGGAGGCACACATTAATAATTATAGAAAAGGCTATTTAATTATAGATGAAATAAGTTCTATGACTAAAATGTGTGTTGTGCGAGAGAAGCATACAACAGGGAGACCTGATCAGTTTGGAAGAAACAAGGGAGTGCGGGGAGGGGCAGGGTTAGGGAAGCTTCTCTGAGGAAGTGATATTCAAACTGAGACCCAAAGTGTGAGTAGAAGAGAAGAATTAGCTAGGTGAAGATCAGGGATTGAGCGGGGATGGGGCTTTCAGGCCAAGCAAACGACATGTTTGGTGGCAGGAAGTTACTTGGCTCTTCAGAGGAACAAAAAAGTGATGTGTGCCTTAGGAACACCAAGAAAGGAATGGAGGATGTGTGAGATTGGGTGGAAAAGTAAGCAGGGGTCGTATTATGAAAGCCTTTGTCAGTAAAAACAGAGAGTCTGAATTTGACTCTAAGAATAAGGGGAAGCTCTGCTCTTAGGATGTGATATATTTTAAAGATTATTCTGATTAAGAAAAGGTAAGACTAGAAGTAGGAGACCAGTTAGGAAACTTTAACAATAGTTCTAGAGAGAGACGATGGTAGCTTGGGTCAGGACTGTGACAGAGAAAATGGAGAGAAGGGGATGATTCAAGATGTATTAAGGAGGAAGAACATGATGATGGCTCTGACGTAGATGGCAAGAGAGAAGGACCTATCTTTCTAGATTGATGGCACACCTGAATGAAGTGCTATCATTTACTGAAGGGGAAATGGTAGAAGAAAAGTAAGTTTTGAGTTTGGTTTGGGCCATGTGGAGTTTTAGTTCCTTGAGGTGGGCACGGGAGGAAGGCAGTTGGATACTCAGTGTATAGCTGACTGAATAGGTCTGAATGGGACACAGAACTTGAGTCACTTTTGTTCTTATTTTTCCTCAACTGAGATCATTTTCAACATGTCTCTGCATACCACAAACAAACAAAAACCAAAAGCTACCCCTACACAAGTCCATCTCCAGAAACATTGATGCATAATATGGATTTCTTAACAAGAAATCTTTGTGAGAGACAGAAAAGGATATGTTATATATCACATAGCAAAACTTCTCACATATTTCCTTTTAAATATTTCAGCTCTTTCCCAAAGGCTCTTTCTCAACAGTAGCTGCCACATCTCTTCAACCTCTCTTCTACAACTTTCTTCTTCACCTTTACCACTGCCCGCCCCCCCATCTTCTACAACAGATCCTTTATTTCCAGAAAGGTCACCTCTCAGTCCTCTCTGCAAAGCAAAGATCTATTTCAAAAGCTACCTGCCGAAGAATGGTGGGGGCAGGAGGGAATAGGAGGATTGTAAATAATAAACAAATTTTTTCCTGCAAAATAAACATTTTAGTAACATATTCATGATAATGTAAGCCAAAGAATGCAATCTCAACATTGAAAAATTCAGTAGTGGAGGAAGAGATATTAAAGGAGAGACTGTCTAGTAACTTGAGGGGTAGAGGAAAAACCAAGAGACTGAAGTGTCCATAAACCAAGGGAACAGAGGTTTAATAAGGATGTAATGGTCAATTTATCAAATTTGTTGAGAAGTCATTTACATTTCTTAAAAACACGAATGATTAGGGGCTGGCCCAGTGGCATAGTGATTAAGTTCGCGTGCTCTGCTTTGGTGGCCCGGGGCTCCTGGCTTCGGATCCTGACGCAGCCCTATGCACCACTTATCAGGCCATGCTGTGGCAGCATCCCACATATAAAGTGGAGGAAGATGGGCACGATGTTAGCTCCGGGCCAATCTTCCTCAGCATAAAGAGGAAGATTGGCAACAGATGTTAGCTCAGGGCTAATCTTCCTTACCAAAAAAAAAGAAAAAATTTGAATGATTAAATTTTTCTTCAGAATAATCTGCTATATATACTTTCAGCCAGTGGCAAAATTGGCAGATCCTAATTTGTGCCCCAAGTTTTGCCATGAATTTCTTTTGCCTAAACATGGCAACATCATTTTTGCTTTTTCATTTTTCCTCTGCAGAATAGAGGTTGGTAATCTGAATAGATAATCCTAGGTCTGTATTTCCTAGTAATCCTACAATGAAGGGAGGTAGCTGAACTGAACAATGCTGCCCTCCCGGGCATGTTGCCCTCATGCATGTTGGCCCTGCTCAGCAGCCAGCGTCATGTCATGAATGTCAAGACTGCCCTGGTAAGCAGCCCAGCAGACTGATCAGACTCTCCTTCTTTCTGTGCTCTTGGACCAGGGTGAGTAACTGCGGTCTGGGCGTCATGCTTGAAAGAATAAGATGATCAAAGGTGATGGCGAGAGAGACAGTTGGGTCATCAAGCAGGTGCCTAAAGGGACATTGCAGTGGGTACCCAGGCTCTAGGTACAAAACCATGAACCTAGACATCCAAGTACAGAGAAACACCCACACTAGCCTGGAAATTGGGACTGCACCATCAGTGCAGTGGGGATGTGGGATGGCAGGAGCCGGCCCTGTGGCCCTGTCACAAGACAGATCTTGGTATAGTGTTGCATACTGCTGAAGGGTTAAATTCTGTGACATCACCTTCAGTAGAAGGCAGTCTGTGGGCTGTAGTGTTGAGAGAGGTGCAGCGGAGTTAGTCTCTGCTGAGTAAAAAGTCTGTTTTCTAAGGTGACTACTCTTTCCACTCTTCTCTGTATGCACTTGGACTCATCAGAGATAGTAAGATATTTGAGTGTTTCCTGTTGCCAAAAAAATATATATATATATATGTATATAGAGATATTTTCATTGAAAGGTGGACCAGTAACAAGACTGAATGGCTGAATAGAAAAATGGATAAATTAGGTAGTTCTTTAGTGAATGGCAGGAGAATCTCGGTCTTGGTGGGGAATACATGATTCTAAAGAGAACTAATGATTTTGAATGGAGAGGCCAAGCAAGTTTGATATAACTCTTTCAAACATTTTTAGGCTTTGGAAAGGGAAAAAATGGGCAATTAATTATACCTTGTATTAAAATGAGCATTTGCCATGCTGTTTCGCTTTGATTTCCTTAAGCTATGAATTCAGAGTTTCCTGGCATCGCTAACCTGGCTTTCTAAATATTTTTCTTACTTCTCGCCCTCAGTAATCCAAGAGGGGAACATTGATGGATAGAGTTATATCCTTTATCTTGGTATCTCTTCAAGAACACAGTGGATTGTCTTTTCCCTTCCTTATTCCCCTTCCAAATCTTATCTTTGAGAATTGATGGCAATTGCCACAGAAGAAAGACCCAACAAGGCTATCGTGATGATGTGCGCAGGCTCAAGAATAGGGACGTGCCCTTGGGAGTTTGACCTCGCACCGCAATTTTGACCAACTTGGAACTAGCTCTTGGAAAACAATAAAATATAACCCCCATCCACCACCACCTCAGTCTTGGCAGCCAGCATTCGCTTTGCTACACCTTATGAGCTTGGTAGAATGATTAAATATTTTAATTCGTTTTCTGCTGGACGTTGAAATTCATAGCCTGTTCACTAACGTTTCCTCTTAGCTCACTGCTGGTCTGCTTGGGATTCAAGATCAGAATAGCAATTTGAGGATTATGAGAGTGAAGCCCGTCTATGCTTTTTTTCAGCTGCTTCCCCGGCCTTTCTTTAAATCTTACTTGAGCTTTTCTTAGACAGGGCCAAGGAAAGGAGTGAGATATTTTGCGGTTTGAATGAAACAAAGAAAGGAAGAAAAAGGAAAACAACGGAAGAAGACACGGAGTTGTAGTCCGTCCGTTCGCTGCTATTGTTTGCCCTTTCGAAGAAAGGTTGTATAAATCAA
This sequence comes from Ceratotherium simum simum, assembly GCF_057802395.1. Lineage (NCBI taxonomy): Eukaryota > Metazoa > Chordata > Mammalia > Perissodactyla > Rhinocerotidae > Ceratotherium > Ceratotherium simum. The sequence goes on from NC_141911.1 coordinate 45,305,811, forward strand.
GTTTCTTTTTACCCGTAAAGTTATGATGGGTTGCCACATGCTGCGCATCATGCTTTATCATGATAAAGAAACTGGTAGCTTTAAATGAACGCATTTGATGATTTGTCAGGTATTTGGCAGCTGATCAACCCCATTGTGAAGGGACGGGAATATCGTTGCTGTGTGAGGCTGTTGAGAGAATGTGAAATGTGCATCGCGGCGCTGAGGTAGTTGACGGTAAATCAGATTTCATTTCCCCTCTGAGAGCACGAAATGAACCTTGTCGTTATCAGGAAGAGAAATGAAATCTTTAAATATTTCTCAATGTTTTGTCATCTCTGCCTGTCGGGGTAATTTAACATAAAATTTCCCCAAAGTAGGAAATGCAGGTATTATTTCATTTCATTTCAAAGACAAACTTCATAGTTTCTCCCTGTAAATTACTTGAAAAGCCCCCAATTTGCAATTGTGGTGGTAGCTTAAGATCAATGGTGTTTTATAATAAAATATTATTGGTAAAAAATGTGCTTTGCATTTTCTCCCCTGCCAATAGCCTGGCAGTCCCTGAACACAGCGATATTTTAGTGTTTATGGGAAAATATCCGAACGGCCAAGAGAAGTTGCTTATAAATGGTTTGAGTTAACTGTGTTGCCAAAACAGTTTGTTTTATTGAACTTTTGACTATATATTACTACATGACCTGCGGTTACCTATTTGCATATTTTAAACTCCTGCTTGCTTTTCATCTTTTCTCCCATTCTACTTAGTTAATGACAATAAGACTTTGCAGACATTTGCAAAATTTCTATTATCCCAAGATTTAAAATGCCATTTTAAAGGAAAAAAATCCCTTTTTTAAAATTAATATATATGTACATGAATAATGCATGCTCATTGTGGGAAAAAATGAAGATATCAACAACAAAATTTTCCTGCGATCCAGAAAGAACCACTGTTAACATTCTTGTGTGTCCTTGAGGACTTCATTCGTGAGTATTTTTTATTTAACATTGGACTGTTTATTCTCAATTTTAGAGTATTGGAGAATGAAGCCTTGCAAATTTCTGTTCTTTGGTCTCAGGGTTCAAAATTGAATATTTAAAAGAATTTATTTGCAAGTTCTCTTCAATATTTTATTATAGAAGGGGTATCCATTTTTCTTCCTTTTCCACTAAAAAAAGAATAAGAGGGATAAAATGCAAAGTGCAGGATAAGTATTTGGGTTATGCCTGGAGAAAAATTTTTTGATATTATTACTAGTTACTGGAACAAATGCCTTATTGATCTTTAATACTTCACCACTTGCAGTAGAATGCTAGGCAACAATTATCCTATCTGTTGACTGGCTGGCTGACTTGACTAAATGATAAGCAGCAGAAGGTTCTTCCTAAATCCCTACTTAGTGCAGGACTGGGTTAAAGCAAACAAACAAACCTTTTACTGGATTCCAACTAGTGGAATGTTGTAGATATAGAATTATAGATAACAGAATAGGAAATTCTGAGAAAGGGTAAAATTAATTAATGCTTTATTTCTGTCCCATATTTCTCTATTTCCCTTAAACTCTGTCTGGAAGGAAGCAGATGTTGGAATCCCTATAGAAAGTTTCTGAATTCAGGTTGCCTTGGATATTCCAGAGTGTCACATGCATTATCATTTTTCCCCTCATAATAATCTAGTAAATTAGGTACTATTATTATTTCCGTATTACAGATTCAGTAACAGAGTGACGTTTGTTTGGTCAATATCTAGTAAGCATCGACTGTGTGCCAGGCGTTGTACTACTTACTGGAATTCAGCAGTGAATCCATAGACAAAATCCCAGCCCACCTGGAGCTTATGTTCTAGATTCTAGTGGGAGGGAAAGACAATAAACAAGATGAATAAATAAATGATATTGAATAGAAGAAAGTAGTGAGTATTATGATGGAAAATAAAGAGGTAGGAGGGATAGAGAGTGTTCCGATACAAGATTTGACTGGATTCAAACCCAGGAATTCTGTCTTCAAAGCTTGTGCTACTTTGATTATGGAAAAATACCAAGAACGTGAGATTGTTGTTTGGAGAGATGGCCTGAGATGGATTCATGGGAAAGGATAATTTCTGTGGTTCATTAATTATTCTCTAGATAAGCAATAAAGACTGAACAACTGTAATGGAGAGAAAAAAGGTTGGTGTATCATCACAGCTAAAGAATTTAAAAAAGTTTAATTTTCAAGCAAAGAAAAGCACTGTTATCTGGCCCCTGTTGAAAGGCAAGAGCTGGAGTCAGTCGGCTTTGGATTCTTGTTTTGCTCTAGCACTATGTCAACAAGCCTGTGGAGTACTCAGAACACCCCAAGACTGCCAGATGTTTTAGATGTATTTATTTTGTCAAAACGTCAACATGTATTATTTTTCATCTTGTGAGTACATAATCCCACCTTCTGCACTCTGCTGTGGTTTTTCCCATGCTCAGTCCTTCCTTTCCAATCTAGCCAAGCTCAGAAGAAATTTCCTTCTAGAGAATGTGACTCGTAGAGTGCATTGAACACTTAATGGATAATAGTGAAACTGTATAATTCTTTACCTGTAAGAGCTGGTACAATTTTAAAAGAAAAAGCATTATAGGAATACTAGGGTGAAGAAGGAATGTTATTACAATACTCAGCCAGGAGAAGATCTTGTCTGAAGTAATTTGTCTGTAAGTATATCAGTCAGAGTTCAAACAGAGAAGCAGAATCAGCAGAATGGATGGATGGATGGATAAGTAGATAGATAAATAGATGGATCTATAGATAGATAGATAGATAGGTAGGTGGGATGGAGGGCAGGAGGGAGGTAGGGATATTTATTACAAGGAATTGCCTTGTTTGATTGTGGGGGCTGGCTAAGCAAGTCCAAAATCCATCAGTCAGGTAATCAAGAAGGGAAGATCATGGGCAGGCTTGAACATATGGGCATGGATGGTAGTTATCCACAGGCACAATTTCTTTTCTCTTAGAGAAACTTCAGCCCTGCTTTAACTTCTTCCAATTGATTCAGTCAAGCCCATCCAGACTAGCCGGGATAATCTACCTTACATAAAGTCATCTGATTAGGGGACTTAAGTACATCTGCAAAGTTCCTTCACAGCAACACCTGAAATGGTGTTTGATTGAATAACTGGGGACTGTAGCCTAGCTGGGATAACACACAAGAATAACCCAGGCAATTCACCCTGTAAATTTGTTTTCTGGGAATCTTTATTGGGATATGTATAGCAAACTCCTGAAATATACAACGCTCCTTTTAAGACTTTTAACTTAAAAAGAAACAAACTTCTTTCCTCAATGTGAAAAGTATGCTTTTGTCTTTTCAGTTGCCTGTCTGTGTCAAGACCATAAGAAATTTATTTTCAAATGTGATGATAAATCAGTCAGTCCAGTGTCTCCGCTTGATAGATTTAGAACATCAGTGTCTTTTGAACTTATTTTGTATTAAAACAAAGCGAAAACAAAAATAAATTCTCTCTTAGTTGCATGCAGTGTTTCTTGCACACTGAATAGCAAACTGCATTCGTTCCCTCTTCCTTGTGTGTGTGTATCTATCTATCTATCTATCTATATATATAGATATATATATTTCACCAGGAGGATAGACTTTGTGTACAGCCCCAGTGGTGAATCATGATCAGTCAAAACCAGTCATAGAGATCTTTTGGCCAGCAATTGGTCAGTGCTGGACATATGACCCATTTTTGGCCAAGGGGATGTAAGTAGGAATCTAATGATCCTAAATATCACATAAATATCCATGAGTCCATATTGACATAAATAAGTGATTAAATAAATAAATGGGGAGAATAGACAAATTTCTCCTGCAGAAGAATTCCAAATAATTTATATAGCTACTGTATCTTCAAGAAAATGGAGCATAACTCCCACACCCCAAGTATGGACTGTGCATAGAGCCTTCTTTCCAAAGAGTAGACTGTGGAAAGGGGGGAAAAAAGAATTATTTTTCAGTGAAAAAACCTGATGTATTAGTTTCTATTGCTGCTGTAAGAAATTTCCACAAACTTAGTGGTGTAAAACAATAAAACTTTATCATCTTACAGTTTGGTGGGTTAGAAGTCTAACGCTGGGATAAAATCAAGGTGTTGTCAGGGATGTAGGTAGGGCCACATTCCTTTCTGGAGGCTCTAGGGGAGAATCTATTTCCTTGCCTTTTCCAGCTTCTAGAGGCCGCCCGTGTTCCTTGGCTCATGACCCCCTTCCCGTACCTTCAAAGCCAGCAACAACAGGTCCAGTTCTTCTCACGTCACATCTCTTTCTCTGACTCTTTCTTTTGCCTTTTGGTTACAGTGGGCCCACTCAGGTAATTCAAGATAACCTCCCTATCTGAAGGTCAGCTGATTAGAAAACTTAATTCTGAGGCTGGCCCGGTGGCATAGCAGTTGGGTTCGCACACTCCACATCGGGGGCTCGGGGTTCGCTGGTTCGGATCCTGGGTGCGGACCTACTCACCGCTCATCAAGCTGTGCTGAGGCAGCGTCCCATGTGGAAGAACTAGAAGAACCCACAACTAGGGTATACAACTATGTACTGGGGCTCTCAGGAGAAAAAAGAAAAAGAGGAATATTGGCAACAGATGTTAGCTCAGGGCCAATCTTCCTCAAAAAATAAACTTAATTCCATCTGCAACCTTAATTCTCTTTTGTCATGTAACCTAACATATTCAAGGTCCCAGGGATTAGGACATAGACATTTTTGGGAAGTAAATACTCTGTCTACCACATCTGACAAAGACTACCTCAGCCAGGCGACCCAGGTTCACATCAACAGTGATGTCATGATGATAGCATGTGCACTTGATATGTGATGAGAGTGGTACCTTACCTGAGTGGTCTTCCTCCCCAAAACCCATCACCCCAGTCTAATCGTGAGAAAAACCTCAAACAAATCCCAATTGAGGGACATTTTATAAAATGCCTGAAGAGTACTCTTCAAAACTATCAAAAGTCATTGTGGTAGGAATGTGGGAAGCCTGTAGAAATTGGAAAAAGTAAGGAAATAGATTGTCCCCTAGAGCGTCCAGAAAGGAACAAGCCCTCCTGACACATGATTTTAGCCCAGTGAGACCTGGATTGGGTGTACAACCCACAGAATTGGAAGATAATCAATTTATATTGTTTTCAGCCACTAAGTCTGTAGTACTATTTTACTGCAGCAATAGGAAACTAATATAGTCATCCAAAATAAGAAAAGTTTGAGAAACTGTCACAGCCAAGAGGAGTCTAAGGAGACTTGACAACTAAGTGTAATGTGGTATCTTAGATGGGATCCAGAAACAGAAAACACGAAGTAAAAATTAAGGAAACCTGAATAAAGTATAGACTTTAGTTAATAATATTGTATCAATACTAGTTCATTAATTGTGACAAATATATCATATTAATGTTAATAATTGGAGAAACAGGGTGTGGGGTACGTGAGAACTCTCTGTACTATCTTTGCAATTTTTCTGTAAATCTAAATCTATTATAAAATAAAACATTTATTTAACAAAAAAAAATAGGAAGTACATGTCAATTTAATACAGTGCTCCAATGCTTGTAGGTGAAACTATCCAAATGGATTCTCTAGATAATTGCTTATTATCTGCTGTGTGTACTGGTACTATGGAGGATATAGAAGTGAATCTATCAAGGACCCTGTTCTCCAGGAACTCAGGTTCTACCGGGGAAGACATGTTCATGAGTAGCTGTAATCCAGGGGAAAAGCGGTAAGTGCATATGAGCCGCATGGCTAAAGTTTACAAGACGTTTGGATAAGAAAAAGTTTACTTCCACCTGGAGGGGGACGGGGTTCACAAAGGACCTAGTGAAGGAGTTAGCATTTGCGTTTTGCCTTGAAGAATAACCAGAGTTTGAATATACATACTTAAAGAGGAAGGAGAAGACTGACAAGCTAAAAGTATGAGAACAAAGGTCTAGAAAAAGAGGGTGTTAGCAGGAAATATGTAGAACTTAAGTGCCTCAAAGAGTGGAATTATGTCTGTCTTGTCCATCAGTATATCCTCATTGCTTCCAACAGAACACACAATTGTTCCATAAGCATCTGTTGATTAAGTGAAAGGAAAATTTGGGGAATAAATTGTGAAGACCTTGCATTCCAAATTAGTTAGTTTAGCTACTTAAATTTTTTGAGAAGAACATGATTTGAGCTGTAATGTAGAAAGACTAATCTGGTCAAAAAAAAAAATCCAATTTAGATTGAAAAATGCAGGTTAGATAGAAAAGGAGAGTAAGGAAAATATTAAACTTGTACAGGCAAGAAATTACAATGATATTAATCTCAGTTATTTGCTAACACAATCACTAGTCTCTACTAAAAATTAATTCGATTTTTATTTATATCAAATTAATACATATTTTAAAGTCAGCAATTTATAATGAAAAATAACAGTGTCTTGTTCACGTTGAACAACCCCAGGTCTCTGTCTCAGAGGAACAGCTTTTACTTCTTTTACCTGTCTCTTCTAATATCTACCTTCTTATTTTTAAATTTCAAATGTGTATGGCCAGTTCTTGATTTTAAATTTTAGATAGATAGTATCTTTTGACTCTCTACTCTGGAAAATAAGTATTTTACATTCTCACACCAACCCATAATGCCCTGCATTCACTCCCGTAATTTCTTTCCCCCATTCTTCTCATGACGATATATTAACTATATATTGAATTACTATTTGATGATATATTACCCATACATCAAATTGATTTTCAATGCTTTCATTTTATGATATATATATATTATGCATGGCAAAGCCATATGACCTACCACGATTATTATGTTTCCTTTCTTATACAACATTTTGTTTTTATTGAAGGTAATAATTGACTTGTTTTTATTTACTTAATTTTCTATCACTCTTTCAATATGGTCAAGCACACCAGGAAATCTACTAATAATCTTTTGGCTTTCAGTAGAATAGTCATTCTTTTGTAGTAATTTGGAATGGGTACTTTCTAAGATCGCTCTCAGGGTATATTATTCGAAGACATATCTTTGAAATTCCAGTTGCCTTTTTTGCTGTTGACGCTGTTTTTTGGATTTCATGATTTCCTCTTTACTACTCGCTTTTCTTGAAGTGTGTCCTCCAGTAGCTTTCTATGATGCCTGGGAGGTAATATTTTTGAACAATTACATGTTTACATGCTATTGTTAATATTAATACATTAGATGGATATACCATCTCCTCCACCCACCCTGGCAACCACCATTCTAGTATCTGTTTCTATGAGTTCAATTTTTTTTTTTTTTTAGATTCCATATATAAGTGATACCATGCAGTATTTATCTTTGTCTGGCTTATTTTACTTAGCATGATGCCCTCCAGTTTCACCTATGTTGTTGCAAATGGCAAGAGTTTCTTCTTTTTTAAGGCTGAATAATATTCCATTGTATGTATATATGCCACATTTTCTTGATCCATTCGTCTATCAAGGGACATTTAGGTTGTTTCCATACCTTGGCTATCATGAATAATGCTACCATGAGCATGGGAGTACAGATATCTCTTTGAGATAATTATTTCATTTTCTTTACATATATACCCAGAAGTGGAATTACTGGATCATATGGTAGTTCTATTTTCTTGAGCATTTTTGCATCTATGCTCATCAAGGATATTGGCCTCTAATTTTCTTTTCTTTTAGTATCCTTATCGGGCTTTGGTATCAGGGTACTGCTGGCCTCATAAAATGTGTTTGAAAGTATTCTCTCCTCTTCATTTTTTTAGAAGAGTTTAAGAAGGATTGGTATTAATTCTTCTTTAAATGTTTGGTAGAATTCATCAGTGAAGCCATCTGGTCCTGGACTTCTGTCTGTTGGGAGGTTTTTGATTACTGATTCAATCTCCTTCTATTAATTGGTCTGTTCACATTTTATATTTCTTCATGATTCAGTCGTCATAGATTGGATGTTTCTAGGAATTTCTCCATTTCTTCTAGGTTATCTGATTCGTTGGTGTATAATTGTTTATAGTAGATTCTTGTGATCCTTAGTATTTCTGTGTTAGTTATAATGTCTTCTCTTTCATTCCTGGTTTTATCGATTTCTGTCACCCTAGTGACACCTAAATTCACTGTGATTTTTCTCCAAACCAGCGCTGAGTTTTCTTTTCTTTCCCTTTGGTATCCACTGGCCTGTACCTAACACAGCCAGAACCCAGAAGTGAGCACTGTGGTTCAGACAGAGAAAGCTCCAGAAGTTGGGCTTAAGGAGCCAAAAAGGGAACATTAAACCCTCAGAAAGAGTGAGAAGCCCAACTACCTACTTCTCTTATTTCTTCCCCCTCCGTGCCAGCCCCTGGGCAATCCAATCCTGATTTTTTTAAATATGTCAAAAAATGGTATAGTACATGACCCATATATTATCTAGTGGGACCTAAGACAGCCTCTTTACTCAAACATATTGAATTTTCTGCAATAGAACATAAATATTCACACTAAGAGAGGTGACTAAAGACTATAATTAGCTTTACATATTTTAAGTCATTTTGATAGCAAATTAGTTCAGATAATGTCAAGTTTTGCTGCTAAGTGAGTTTTAAAAAATTTTTAGTTTTCAGAAATTTGGGGCTTCGGAATTGCAGATAAGGCATTATTGAATCTCTACATCTCCCTTGGCCTTCAAGGGTAACTAATGCCTCCAATTACTCAGCTTTTCTGGAGTTTTTAGGTACAAACTCATATGTGACTTATTGACTTCTCCCTTTGCAAACTTAGACTTGTCTTTCTATGCTCTGTTAAGTCAGTCATGACTTGTCCATCTGCTTTCCATCTTCCTACATTTGGTTGATATATAGCTTCTGTTTTTGTAGCTTCTACTGTAATCTTTGACCTTGTTTGTCTTTACCTATTTTATTCCTTAACTGGCTTCTTAGTGGAGTTTCAGGAATGAACGGACATCATTGGATGTATCCAATCTGCCATGTTTAACCAGAATCCACATGTCAAGGTTAATTAGAACTCTGAGATCTAGAAAAAAATGGTTTGCAAATGATAGAATTCTGTAGCTCTGTAATAACATTCCAATGAATTAAAAAGAGTGATTTGTAGGGCAAATGGTAAAGGACAATAATTTCTTAGACTTTTATCATCTGAAACACTTCAGAGACAGAATTTCTATTTTAGAGGCATCTGCAGGCTCATCAATACTGCCTGGCTGTAGTGGGCTAAATGGTGCCCTGCTCTCCACCCTGCCCCCTAAAAAAGACTTGTCTACAACAACCTAGTTTCCAGAGTCTGTGAATGTTACTTTCACATTTGTTTGGCAAAATATGTGATTAAGTTAAAGATTTTGAGAGGAGGGTTTATCCAGGATTATCTGGGTGGGCTGTAAATGAGGAGGTTTGGCGTTAGACCCACACAGAGAAGGTAACTTGAAGACAGAGCAGACAGAGAGGAGACCGCATACCAACGGATGCTGACAGCTACCAGAAGCTGAAAGACACAAGAGATGGATGCTGCTCTAGAGCCTCCAGAGGGAGTGCAGCCCTGCCTATACCTTAATTTCAGACTTCTAGCTTCATAACTGTGACAAACTACATTTCTGTTGTTTTAAGCCACTCAATTTATGGTAATTTGTTACAGCAGCCCTAGGAAACTAATACGCTGGCAGTGCAGTGTTGCATTGTCCTCCCTGGATGGCAGCAAGTTCTCTTTGTGTGAGACAAACAGACATGTGAATTATTTTACTTGTAATTTTAGACAAGTTGGTTCTCCTTTGTGGGCCTCAGTTTTAACATCTGAAGAAAGAGTTGGTAGTCAATGATTTGAAATGCCTTAAATTCCATAATATTCTTGGTTCGTGCAAATCCTAATATGGTGGTGAGAAAATTAACCTATTAGCTTCATTCATATAATGAATTTATAAATAAACCTCATATGGAACTAATACATTATTGCTACCTTGGGGTGCATATAAAAAGCAAATATTTGTCTTCTTACTTTTTCTTTTTTTTTTTAATTGAGGTACCATTGGTTTATAACATTATATAGGTTTCAGGCATACAACATTATAATTTGACATCTGTGTATACTACAGCATGCTCATCACCAAAAGTCTACTTTCCATCCCTCATGTGCAATTGACCCCCTTCACCCATTTCACCCACCCCCAACACCCTTCTCCTCTGGTAACCACCAATCTGTTGTCTGTATCTATGAGTTTGTTTTTCTTTTCTTTTGTTTGTTTGTTTCTTTATTCTACATAGGAGTGAAAACATACAGTATTTGTCTTTCTCCATCTGACTTATTTCACTTAGCACAGTATCCTCAAGGTCCATCCATGTTATTGCAAATGGCAAGATTTCATCTTTTTATAGCTGAGTAATATTCTATTGTATGTATATATATTCTAGTGTGTGTGTGTGTGTGTGTGTGTATATATATATATATATATATATATATATATATATATATATATACATACCACATCTTCTTTATCCATTCATCCATCAATGGACACTTAGGTTGTTTCCATATCTTGGCTATTGGATCATATGGTAGTTCTAGTCTTAATTTTTTGAGGAATCTCCATATTGTTTTCCATAGTGGCTACACCAACTTACATGTTGAAGGGTTCCATTTTCTCCACATCCTCCTCTCCAACAATTGTTATTGCTTGGGTTTTTGATAATAGTCCAACAGGTGTGAGGTGATATCTCATTGTGGTTTTATTTTGCATTCCCTAATAATTAGTGTTGTTGAACATCTTTTCATGTGCCTGTTGGCCATCTGTATGTCTTCTTTGGAAAAATGTCTACTCAGATCTTCTACTCATTTTTTAATCGAGTTTGTTTGTTGTTGAGTTGTATGAGTTCTTTATACATTTTGGATATTAACCCCTTATTGGATATATGGTTTGTAAATATCTTCTCCCATTCAATAGGTTTCGATTTTGTTTTGTTGATGGTTTCTTTTGCTGTGTAGATGCTTTTTAGTTTGATATAGTGCCATTTGTTTATTTTTGCTTTTGTTTCCCTTGCTGTTGGAGTTAAATCCACAAAAACATCACTAAGACTGATGTCAAAGAGCTTACTACCTATGTTTTCTTCTATGTATTTTATGGTTTCATGTCTTACATTCAAGTCTTTAATCCATTTGAGTTAGTTTTTGTGTAGGGTGTAAGGTAGTGGTGTAGTTTTATTTTTTTGCGTGTGGCTGTCCAGTTTTCCCAATATCGTTTATGGAAGAGATTTTTCTCTCTCCATTGTGTGTTCTTGGCTCCTTCGTAAATTAGTTGTCCATATACGTGTGAGTTTAATTCCGGGCTCTCAATTATTTGAGATCAACTGAAGTTGATCTGTGTGTCTGTTTTTCTACCAATACCATACTGTTTTGATTACTAAAGCTTTGCAGTATAGTTTGAAATCAGAAAGTGTGATACCTCTGGCTTTGTTCTTATTTCTCAGGATTGCTTTGGCTATTTGGGGTCTTTTGTGGTTCCATACAAATTTTAGGATTTCTTGTTCGATCTCTGTGAAAAATGTCATTGGTATTTTGATAGGGATTGCATTGAATCTGTAGATTGCTTTAGGTAATATGGACATTTTAATGATGTTCATTCTTCCAATCCATGAGCATGGAATATCTTTACATTTCTTTGTATTTTCTTCAATTTCTTTCAACAATGTCTTATAGTTTTCAGTGTACAGGTCTTTACCTCCTTGGTTAAATTTACTTTTTGGTATTTTATTCTTTTTGTCATGATTATAAATGGGATTGTTTTCTTACTTTCTCTTTCTGCTAGTTTGTTATTAGTGTATAGAAATGCAACAGATTTTTTTATATTGATTTTGTACTCTGCAGTTTTACTGTATTCTCTTATTATTTCTATAGTTTTTTGGTGGAGTCTCTAGGGTTTTCTATATATAAAATCAGGTCATTTGCAAATAGTGACAGTTTTACTTCCTCCTCTCCAATTAGGATGACTTTAATTTCTTTTTCTTGCCTAATTGCTCTGGCTAGGACTTCCAATACTATTTTGAATAAAAGTGGCAAGAGTGGGCATCCTTGTCTTGGTCCTGATGTTAGAGAAAAAGCTTTCAGTTTTTCAGCACTGAGTGTGATGTTAGCTCTGGGTTTGTCATATATGGCCTTTATTATGTTGAGGTACTTTCCATCTATACCCACTTTATTGAGAGTTTTTGTCATAAATCGCTGTCGAATCTTGTCAAATGCTTGTTGTGCATCTATTGAGATCATCATATGGTTTTTATCTTTCATTTTGTTACTGTGATATGTCACATTGATTGGTTTGCAAATGTTGAATCATCCTTGCATCCCTGGAGTAAATTCCACTTGATCATGGTGTATGATCCTTTTAATGTATTGCTTAATTTTGTTTGCTAATATTTTGTTGAGGATTTTTGCATCCATGTTCATCAGAGACATTGGCCTATAATTTTCTTTTTTTGTGTTGTCCTTGTCTGGTTTTGGTATCAGGGTGATGTTAGCCTCATAAAATGAGTTAGGAAGCATTCCCTCCTCTTTAATTTTTGGAAGTGTTCGAGAAGGATATGTATTGAATTTGCTGTGAGTGTTTGGTAGAATTCACCAGTGAAGCTATCTGGTCCCGTACTTTTGTTTTTTGGGAGATTTTTCGTTACTGTTTCAATTTCCTTATTGATGACTGGTCTATTCAGATTTTCTATTTCTTCATGGTTCAGTCTTGGAAGGTTGTATGATTCTAAGAATTTATCTATGTCTTCTAGGTTGTCCAATTTTTTAGCAATTGCTGTTCAAAGTAGTATCTTATGATCCTTTGTGTTTCTGTGCTGTCTATTGTAACTTCCTTTTCATTTCTGATTCTCTTTAAGCCTCTTCTCTTTTCTTTTTAGTGAGTCTAGCTAAAGGTTTGTCAATTTTGTTTATCGTTTCAAAGAACAAGCCCTTAGTTTCATTGATCTCTTCCATTGTCTTTTTAGTCTCTATTTCATTTATTTCCACTCTGATTTTTATTATTTCCTTCTTTTTACTGATTTTGGGCTTTGTTTGTTCTTCTTTTTCTAGTTCGTTCAGGTGTGAGATTAGATTGTTTGAGATTTTGCAACTTCCCTCTTTGTACTGCTTTTTCTGCATCCCGTTGTTTTTGGTATGTCATATTTTTATTTTCACTTGTCTCCAGGTATTTTTGATTTCTCTTTTTATTTCTTCATTGACCCAATAGTTCTTCAGTAGAGTGTTGATTAATCTCCACATAGTTGTGATTTTTCTAGCTGTCTCCTTTAGTTGATTTCTAGTTTCATACCATTGTAGTTGGAAAAGATGGTTGATATGATTTCAGTCTTCTTAAAATTATTGAGACTTGTGTCCTATCATATGGTCTATCCTTGAGAACATTCCGTGTACCCCTGAGAAGAATGTATATTCAGCTGCTTTTGGATGGAATGTTCTGTATATACCTATTAAGTCCATCTGATCTAATGTGTCACTTAAGGCCAACGTTTTCTTGTTGACTTTCTTTCTGGATGATCCATCCATTGATGTAAATGGGATGTTAAAGTCCCCTACTATTATTATGTTGCTGTCAATTTCTCCCCTTAGGTCTATTAATAATTGTTTTATATATTCAGGTGCTCCTATGCTGGGTACATATATATAAATAAATGCTATGTCTTCTTGATGGATTGTCCCCTTTATCATTATACAATGTCAGTCTTTGCCTCTTGTTACCTTTTTTGGCTTGAAGTCTATTTTGTCTAATATAAGTATGGCTACACCTGCTTTCTTTTGGCTACCATTTGCTTAGAATATTATCTTCCACCCCTTCACCTTGGGCAAGGTCTCTTTTGGAGAAGATCTTTTTGCATTGAGATAATTAGGTATTGTATTTTCTTTGTTGATTGTATCGAGTCCCTTCCACAGTTCTCAGCTATTATTTCCTTAAATAAGCTCTGTGCTCCCTTCTCCTTCTTCTCCTTCTGGGATACTCATTATCCTTTTGTTGCCTTTTCTAATGGAGTCAAATAATTTATTGTAGAGTTTCTTAATTTTTAAAAAATCTTAGTTCTCTCTCCTTCCACCTGAATCATTTCTAGATTTCTATCTTCAAGCTTGCTAATTCTCTCCTCCATGTGGTCTGTTCTATTTCCAATGCTTTCTAATGTATTCGTCATCTCATTTATTGAGTTCTTCAGCTCCAGAATTTCTGTTTAGTTCTTTTTTAGAGTTACAGTCTTTTTGATAAAGTATTTCTTATATTCATTAATTTTATTCCTGAGCCTATTGAACTGTCTTTCTGAGTTTTCTTGTAGCTCATTGAGTTTCTCCATGACAGCTATTTTGAATTCTTTATCAGTTAGATCATAGTCTTCTGTGACTTTAAGTTTAGTTTCTGGAGAATTGTCATTTTCTTTTTACAATACCATGTTACAATGGTTTTTCATGTTGTTTGTTGAGTTGTTCCTCTGCTAGTGCATTTGAAGTAGTGAATGCATTTCTTATTTAGGTAAAGCTTTATTTTCTTTGATTCTAATAGTTCAACAGATTGGTAATTAGAGATCTTTCTTTTGTTTTCCAGTAGATGGCGCGATAGTATAAGTTTGTAGTTTCTCTTTCTGTGAGCTGCCTCTGACTATATTTGAGTGTTGGCACTTTCCACCCTCCACTGCTCTTTCAGAAGTGTCGCTGGTGCCCTTGTCATTGCTGCACGTGCTTCTGGGGTGGCCAGTGCCACGCTGCTACTGGTGCTGCTGCAGTCGTGTGCACTGCCACTGAGATCATGACGATGGTGGGCACCTCCGCTGTGTCTGGGGTTGTCCAGGTTATAGGCACGCCACCATGGCAGGGGAAGAGAGAAGGTAGAGTGGGAGCCAGAGTTGCGTGTGCCTCCACATCCGAGGCAGTTGAGTTTCTAGGCGCCACCACTGCAGGCAGGAGGGCCAACGTCATGGAAGCCACTGTGGCTGGTGGGACTGGGGTCGTGGGCCCCGCTGCCATCACTGCTCAGTTCCCTGTTGTCACAGGTGCTGCTGCGGCTTGGGGGCCAGAGTCATATTCATTGCTTTCACTACTGCTACTGGGTTCTCTGGGGGTGTGGGCACTGCTGCAGCTTTGGGGTGCAGCTGGATACATGGGCACTGACGTCACTGGGGGACCAGGGTCATGGAACCCATCTCTGCCACTGCCACTGGGTTTGCTCGGGCTGTGGTTTCAGCTGCTGTGGCTGGTGTCATGGGCACTGCCTCTACTGCTCCCTTGATTCAACCTCTTCTGTGTGTTCCAATCCACCCACTTTCAGATGTACAGATGTGTGGATCCCTCTGGCATCTTGGTGTGCTGAGCTGAGGAATATTTGTTGAGTTATGAATGTCCTAGTAGTTGAAGATTGAAAGGAAGGGACAACAGGAGTGCCTCATGCTGCCGTGATGCTGACATCACCTCTACTTACTTTTTCTTTTGGAATAGCTATTTACATGTGCTTGCTATGAAAGCAATAGTTTATTTTTTATGGACAACTTGCTTGATTTATTAAAAAATAATAGCTAATCTAAGCTTAACATATAAAATCTGATGTACATAGGCTAGTCTATTTCACAGGTATTTATATTAATCTTATAAAGAAATTATGTGATAATCAAATTAAGGTTTTTTTAAACCCCATTTTAGTTGTCTAGATGGCTATCTATCTTCTCCACAAGATTTTTCTTAATTTAAAATTTAATAGATGGCTGAGGCAATGACAGAAATTTTTAAATGTTCATGAAAAACACATTTAACTTTATTGCCATAGTATAGGGATCTTTTTTTTTTTCCTGTGCATAATCTGTAACCATAACAGCCTTGGGTCTTATTCCCTTTCATGCACCTAAGGATTTTTGTTTTTTCCTTTTTAAAAACCATTTTCAAATGTAGTCACATCCTCCAATAAGATCGCAGAACCTAGCCACTATTTTTTCCAATTTTTCCTCCTCACATAATGTTTAAATGCCAATTTAGATATTATAACTACTTCTTATTAAGCACTTATTATGTGTCTCCAATTTCATGCACTCTATTCTAAGTTCATCACGTTTATTAATACTTGTAAGGTTGTACATTATCATCATCCCCATTTTATACAAGAAAATTGAGGTGCTGAGAGGTTAAATAATTTACACACAGTCACATAACTATTGTGGAGAAGAGCTAGGATTTCAAATCTGGCCATTTAGCTCCAAAGCCATGCCCTGAACCGCTACCCCATGGTGCCTGTCACTGTTTGAAGGGCTGTCTAAACTTAATAGATTTTGACTTGCTGTATTCATGGAATTCATCATCAAGACCTGAAGTGCTCTTTAGGGCTCCAATGCATAAGAGGGTTTTTGGAAGTTTTCTCTTTGGTCATTGAGTAACTGTGCTTTTTATATATGTGTGTTAAAAGTAGAAAATATAGTAATCCCATAAGCCCTACTTAGTTGTCTGACATGGAAATTTGCAAACAGATCAAGCACCAACTGACCCAAGTTCTCTAATTAATAAGTTCAGTGATGAGAATAACTACATTTCTATTCTGCCCCACCACTCATCCTTTTCTTGGGCTGTGGGGTGCTTCATTGCCCTAGGCTGCAGGCATCTTACCTAAACTCTTGCAAGGCTTCATGGAGGTTCAGGTCAAGAATAGTCCAGTGTTTCCATCTTTCCAGTTTTCACCTTGCCTGACAGTATATGAGGTGCCATGCCCATAGCAGAGAAGAGCTGCCTTGCTCGTGACATCCCCAGGGGGAGAAGTTTTTGAAAGCCTGACTGACAGACAGCAGCTCTTCAGCCAGTCACCCCTAAAGAAAAGCACATTTTCTGCTAATGCTGTAAGTGTTCTGCTAATGGGGATTTTCAAGCTTTGGAGCACGATCATTTCACTCTGGACTATTGAGCCATTACAATCTGTTGCCTGAGTGAAGCTGGAAGCACAGTGATCCCTCTTCTCTTCACTGACCTGCTCCCACACGCTTTCACTTTCTCAGCTCTGCACAGCTGGATAGGAAGTGATCTAAGTCACAAGCTGCCTCCACATTTCAAGAGAGAGAAACTGGGCAAAGCATAGGTAATTAATGCAGGCAAAGTTGGGATCTTACATCTTTGCGCAACTTCTCTTTGGGTCTGAGAGAAGGAGGAAAAAAAATCAAGAAAACCATGCTCTGAGAATCATATTACTGAATCTTTTGCACGTTTGCTCTACTTCTGAATCTGTCCCACAGAACTAAAGAAATGGGAGCGTGGGCGCAATTATAGCTATCTGGGATTTAATAGTACTGGTATTTTCCCCACATCGATCAAAAATTCATTTTCATCATTAATTAGGCTTTCATTTCCACTGTGTGCCCAAACCCTCCATTATTCCTTTAGCAGTCAGTCACTTAACAGCATTTATTAAGTACCCACCGTAAACATGCCCTGAATGAGACTAATAAAGTTTTCTAGTATATCACGTTGCTCCCAAACTAGGGTAAACTGTCTCAGGCTAATGAGAATTTTCACATTCTTAAATATGTCTAAAATCCTAACAAATATCTTTCCTCGTGGTGTCCACTTACATCTATTTAATAAGCAAAATGAAAGGTGCAATTGAACTCAGATATGGTAGGATCAACCTTGTGGCATTATGTATGATGTTAAATGTTTGTTTTATGCTTCATTAGTCAAAGTTTCCAGGGGACTGTCAGACATGTCCATGTTAAGAAAAACATAGACACTAGACACTTAAGGGACATTTAAAAAAAATCAAATTAATAAACACTTCTCTAGGACCCACTGTCTGCAAAATACCATACTAGATTCTGTACATACACAAATGAATGTCCCTCCCTCACAGTGTTCACCATCTATCAAAGAAGCTCACAGGCTAGTTTTTTTTGGGGGGTGAGGAAGATTAGCCCTGAGCTAACATCTGTTGCCAATCCTCCTCTTTTTGCTGAGGAAGATTGGCCCTGGGCTAACATCCGTGCCCATCCTCCTCTACTTTATATGTGGGATGCCTGCCACAGCATGGCTTGATAAGCCGTGTGTAGGTCCATGCCTGGGATCTGAACCTGTGAACCTGGGGCCACGGAAGCGGAGCGCGCAAAGTTAACCGCTACACCACCAGGCTGGCCCAACAGGCTAGTTTTATATAAACTAATTTTAGCATATTAATAATAGTGTTGTTATTAAAGCACTTATGTCTTATATAGTAAGGGATATTATTGTACAACAATAAAGGGTAAAATTAAAATAGTGGGACACAAAAGACAACAAAGTGCAATCTATCTCCCTGTGGCATCTGCCATCTTGCTGACTCTTGTTTTGGCTGACGTGGGTGGTTGACTCATTGGCATCCTTGTCTCACTTCCTCATGTGAATCCTTTCCAAGCTGTGTTCTTAGTCGGAGAGGCTGCCCTTCTAGATAGACACTGACCTTGAAAGAGGGCTTTATGGGGAGCTGCACTCCCTGCTAGATCCTCTAAACCAGCTCAAGGTCCATTCACGAAGAACAGAGAGTCCTCATTTTCCCAAATTCTACAAATGATGTGGTGTTTTTTGAAATGACCAACAAAAAGCTAGAAGCTCCTTAGTAGTTCCTGGTGATCCTGTGGCATTCCCTTTAGCTAGTTTCTCACAGGGTAGAGAAGGATTTGGGTCATATCTCCCAACTAAAGTTGTGCTTAGATTACTTTAGAGGTATACCTACATGTGGACCATAACCAGCTACTTGGAACTGCAGCTTTTATTCATTAAGACAAGGTCCAGAAGTCAAACCCTCTTGACGATACTTGGTGGAAAGTCAATTCACCCAAGAAAACCCAGGGACAAACCAACTACTCTCAGATTAATAAGTGGAAAAGGAATACAAAGCTTCCAGAGAGCATAGGCGATGGAAGGTTCCAAGTATCAGGTATTGCACCAGAGTCTGTAAGAATGATTGCATACATAGGCGAAAAACAATATTCTTTGGAATATGCCATGAAATAACTTTGGTTTCAGTATTTGGGAGGGGCAAAGATGATGTGAAGAGGAAGCTGATGTACTTCAGGATATTTACTTACTGCAAAGCACGCATTTGAATTAACATTTCCCCCCAGGATTCATTGTGTATATGGGTTCAGGTGAATTTTGCTTATGGTATTTAAAAATTGTTTAAAAATTACATTGTTAAGTAGAGGTGAAATTCTATACATCTGGATTATTTTAGGACCTGCTTCTATAACAACATAAGCATTTTTGAGCTCCTTTTGTGTGAAAGAAATACAATTATAACCCAGAACTCTACACTTTTATTTTCAAAGAAAAATATCCCGAGCTCCGCTAGTTGAAAATAACTTGTATAGTTCCATGCATCAGAGCTTCTTCAATTACACAGCTGTGGCATATTACACCTTAGTTCTCCAGAGATGCTCAAATATAGGTTTTGCTATACAAACAGACTTGCCATGGAGACTGCAATTACCCAGCATTTTGAGATTTATAGCATATGGCTCAATTTTAAGAAATACAACAAACAATTTTCAAATGTTTTAAATATTTGTTATTTTGCATGCAATTTATAACCACTGTACCTCAACCTGAATCAAATGACAGCTTCCAGTATTATTTTCATAGAGAAGGCTTTTGTGTCTCTGTGGCTTAAGGGTATAGGCTAGGGTGCAAAATTCTAGAATTTTATAGTAGAGTATCTCTAGATTGCTTTGTGCCTGGAGTCGAGTTTCAATTTCCCTTTCTTATCTATTACATGCATTTCTTCTTGAACCACTTTACATTTTTGTCCTTTTAGGTGGTAGTATTGTAACTAAGGATAACCCAGAGGTCAGAGTCTTTGCTCCCTTGCCTGGCTGGCTGGCTGCCGCTTTGTGGGAGAACATAATGTTCTCATCGCTCCTAGTCCTGCAAAGAGTATGATATAGTCCTTGTCTCTGGGGGCCCCACTGCTCTATTCTACTAGCCTCTAGGAACATCTGGCAGTGACACAGTGAATATAATGTACTCTTCCAAGTGGGACCCATCTTCCAGAGGAGTGATCCACAATATAAACCTGATGTTAGACTATTCACCACCTTAAAACAGAACCAAGATTGTCTTTGCTTTATCTCTATTTGGAAATATATTTTGGACCTTATATAAATACATATAATATTCTCATTGCCCCAAAGACACAATTTTGACAGAGTCTTGCCTCCTCCTCCTCTCCTTTTCCCCATTTTAAAGTTATATGAAAGGTATAGTGGCTTTATATTCATTTTTAAGTCTTCCAGCCAAAATCATTCACATCTATGTTACATGAGCGTTGGGCCAAGCTAGGCCTCACATATGTTATCCTCATCATTTCAAGTTCTGAATATTATATGTAGGTTATAGATAAAGTCAGAAGGGCAAATAATGTTTATCCATCATTAATACATATATTTCACAGCATTTTCTATTGCATGGAATTAAATTTAAGGTTATGTACTCACTATAAATAAGGAAAGGATAAGAGCTAACATTTACATGGCATTTCTCAAACATTAATTAATTCAACAGCAAAATAAATATACCTTGTGACAGAAAGCTGCCTAAATTTTATAACTAAATTATTTATTACTTGAGAAATGTTTTAGTTGAATGTTGATTAGATAAGTAGGGTGAAAAAAAAGGCTGTATCACTAAGTGTTCTTTTTTTTCATATTTGTATTGAGGTAATGCACTGGGCCTAACTGTTCGCAGGAAATACACTTGGTAGGTTACTACAGAAGTAGTCACACAGCTGTAGGCACATAATAACCAGCTCATAAATACTTATTTAAATAAATTGCAACTAGTCAAGAAAAGTTTAAAGCATTAGTTAGAGGCAAACAAATTAGGAACATAGATCTGAGACCAGTGATTTGCTAAGGAAGGATACATGGTATTTGTTTCTTAATGCTGCTGTCACAAATCAGCACAAATTTAGTGGCTTAAAATGACACAAGTTTATTATCTTACAGTTCTAGAGGTCAGAATTTGAAAGTGGGTCTCACCGGGATGACATTAAGGTATCAGCAAGGCTGCATTTCTCTCTGGAGGTTCTTGGAAGAGTGTGTTTTTTGGCTTTGCCAGCTTCTAAGGCTGCCAGCATTCTTCGGCTCCTGGCCCCCTTCCATCTTCAGAATCAGCAATTAATCTTAGGTAATACAAAGTCATAGGGTCGTTGAATCTAGCTAGAGAATTACCCAAGACAGAAACTCAAGAATGATTCTCAAAACCCTCTTTTCTCACCACCTATATAAAATGTGTCCATCACGAGTTGTCAATTCTTCCTCTTAGACATCTCTTGAATTTGTCTAGTTCCACATTACAGACAAAATCCCCAACTTCATTCAAGTTATAGCTATTTCCCTTTTCCCAGCTAAGGCCAGCTGGTAGAAAGTTTGCAGCTGGGGAGAGTACGTGGTCAGCTTTTTTTCTTGCACTAGCTCCTCTTCCCTCAACTTGGGAACCATGGTTCCTGATCCTCTCAACTATGGTGGAGGAAGAGGTATGAGGGCTGAGAATCTCTTACTTGACTGGTATATACAAAGCCTGATTTCACACTCAGTACCTGACTGAACTTAAAAGCCTCTTTCTTCTTGGGGGCTAACGTTGTGAGTCTTCTGAGAACTCCCAATACTGACAAGCTAGTATCTGCATTTCCCTTGATGTGGGTGGTATCTTCTTCTCTGACTCTAGGAATGCTATAATATTTTACGTGACACTATGCTGAGGCCTCTTTGCCCTGTGGGTGATCTGATAATAAAGGAGCTCACACACGGCCCACATCTAGTCCTAGGAAAGACTTCTACGTACTTTGTGTCAACCAAGTGTGGGAGTTCAGGCAACTGAAATTTGCTGCCTCTCCTTCCCCTCTCCTACCTGGAACAGCTATCCAGCCCCACTCTCCTGTTGGGATTTTCAGGTGGAAATCAGACTCCAATCCACTGGATCACCCCAACAGCAAAAACACCTATCAAGCTTTCTGTTGAAGCTCTCTCATTAGGGTTGAGTGAGGGGTGGACAAAGTCATTCCCACAGTAGACCAACCTAGAAGCAGTTCTTTCTGGAGTCCCCATGAATTTCTCTAAAACTCCTCCCTCAACTCTTTTATATTTATCACATGAGTGAGAGGTTTAAGAGTCTCTAGTAAGTACCTTTATTAGTTTTTACTTGGAGTGATGGTTAATTTTATGTGTCAACTTGACTGGGCCACAAAGTTCCCAGATATTTAGCCAAACATTGTTCTGGGTGTTTCTGTAAGGGTGTTTTTGGATGAGATTAACATTTAAATGGGTAGACTGAGTAAAGCAGATTTCCCTCCCCAATGTGGGTGGGCCTCATCCAATCAGTTGAAGGCCTGAATAGAACAAAAAGGCTGACCCTTCCCTGAGTAAGAAAGAATTCCTCCTGCCTGACTGCCTTTGAACTTGGGCTTCTTCCTGCCTTTGGACTTGAACTACTCTGTTGGTGCTCCTGCTTCTCAGGCCTTTGGACTTGGGTTGGAACCCAAGCTCTCCTGGGTCTCCAGGTTGCTGACTCATATATACATTCTATTGGTTTGGCTAAATATCTGGGCACTTTGTGGCCCAGTCAAGTTGACACATAAAATTAACCATCACTCCAAGTAAAAACTAATAAAGGTACTTATTAGAGACTCTTAAACCTCTCACCCATGTGATAAATACGTGAGAACCCTGACTAATACACTTGGTGAACTATATCACAATTCATTTTGCTTTCTAATACTTGTTGCCTTACATTTCAGCCAAACTTACATTTAAACATCCTGCTACACATCTCACACATAATGAGAAGTGTTGTAATTGGCGTGTGTTATGCATATGGACAGTGTAGAGGCAGAAGAAGGAAGAAAAACTCTTTCCTCTAGATCTGTGCTGCCCGATATAGTAGCCACTAGCCAAGCATGGCTATTTAAACGTAAAACTATTAAAATTAAATTAAAATTTGAGTTCCTTGGTGACATTAGCCACATTGCAAGTAGTCAGTAGCCACAAGTGCTAGTAGTTACTTCATTGCATAGCACTGATATAGAATATTTCCCTCAGTGAAGAAAGTTCTATTGGGCAGCACTGCCCTATATTATGTGCAAGTGCATTAGAGAGAACACCAGGCCCTTCCTTCTTCTGACCAAGTCACCATCATTGTGTAGCTCACACTCTATTCCAGGCATACAGAAAAATTTGCTACTCTTTGTATTTCCGGATTGATCCCTCTCCTTTCTTCTTTCTTTTTTCTTCTTGCTCAATTTCTATCCCACTGAAGTATCCTTTATTTTGTGAAATTTTCCTTATTTCCAGGAAGAATGAGATACTTCTCTTCAATCTCATGATGCCTCACTATACTTCTACTCTAGCACTTATTTATTAGCACATTAAATTGTTAGTGCTCATGTCTTTTTATTGGGTTCTGAACTTCTTAAAGAGAGAGACTGTTGCCGACATGTCTACATACAGCACCTACGATAGTACCTGGCATGAAGAAGATACTCAAACATATTTTTAAATGAATTAGTGGCAAAGATCCTCACTAGATTAAGAACCACCAGATACATCCACTCCAGGATCAACCTAGACTCTATTCTTAATACAATTACTTCTAAGGTCTATGATTATTCTCTTATATAATTTAATTCATGACCTAGTATTATGGGCTGAATTGTGTTCCTAAAATTCACATGTTGAAGCTGTAACCCTCAGGACCTCAGAATGTGACTGCATTTTGAGAGAGGGCCTTTAAAGAGGTAGTTAAGTTAAAAAGAGGCTATTAGCGTGGGCCCTAATCCACTACAACAGGTGTTCTTACAAGAAGAGGAAATTTGGACACACAAAGAGATATTGGGGGCCGGCCCTGTGGCTTAGTGGTTAAGTGCGCATGCTCCGCTACTGGCCGCCGGGGTTCAGATCCCGGGTGCGCACGGAAGTACTGCTTCTCCGGCCATGCTGAGGCCGCGTCCCACATACAGCAACTAGAAGGATGTGCAGCTATGACATACAACTATCTACTGGGGCTTTGGGGGAAAAATAAATAAATAAAATTATTAAAAAAATAGATATTAGGGATGCATATATAAAAAGACAACGGGCCATGTAAGGGCACGGTGAGAAGGCGGACATCTGTAAACAAAGGAGAGAGGCCTCAGAAGAAGTGATTCTGCTGACATCTCAGACTTCCAGCTTCCAGAATTGTGAGAAAATACATTTGTGTTGTTTAAGCCACCCAGTCTATGATATTTTGTTATGGCAGACCTAGCAAGTGAATATACCTAGAATGATATCTAATACATTCAAGTAATTTTTGAAGATCTTAGTATGTATATTGGTATGTATTATTAGAGTAGAATGACTTTAATAATTTTAAGAATTTGAGGAGGCCAAATTCAAATCCAATTGAAGAATTTCCTATTTGGCTGAACGTGTTGCTTGGCTTCAAAGCTCCAGCCTCCAGCTCGGGAGTATTTGACTATACCCTCTGCTTTCTGATCTGGTTTCTCTCAAAGGATGGTAGCTTTGGAATCTTTTATGATTGGCTCTTGTCACCATCATGACAGCTTCTGCTGTTTTCCTATATTATTTGTCTCCAGCTTTGCATCATCTCATGCGATAATCTGGTGTTGACCTAGCATACCTGCCTCCACTTCTTTTAATTCCCATATGGAACAAACAAGGAAAAAGGTTTCAGGGAGCAGAGTATCAAGAAGCCAGAGTCACAGATATATTTTTAGCTTGTATCCACCCTCAGAAATTAGATTTGAAAAACCCAGAGGGGCCAAGCTAATAAGTCAAGCAATGAAACGTGAAATAATAAAGCAGGAGATGATGAAGTTTTGAACAGGAAGCCTCATCTGGACAGCAAGATTTCAGAAAGACATTTAGATCTGAGGGATGAGCCAGTGGTGGCTGCTGGAATTCATTCATTCATTCCAGCTTTATTGAGATATAATTGACATATAACATTGTATAAGTTTAAGGTGTACAATGTAGTGATTTTATGTATGCATATATTGCAAAATGATTACCGCAATAAGGTTGGTTAACACATCCATCACTTCACATAGTTATAATTTTCTTTTGTGGTCAGAACTTTTAAAATTTACTCTATTAACAACTTTCAGATATATAATACAGTATTGTTGACTATAGTCATCATGCTGTACATCCCCAGAATTGTTCATCTTTTAACTTATAATTTATATCCTTTGAACACCTTCACCCATTTCTCCCACTCCCCACCCCCTGTCCCTGGCAGCCACCAATCTGTTCTTTGTTTCTATGAGTTTGGTTGTTTCAGATTCCACATATAAGTGAGATCATATGATATTTGTCTTTCTCTGTGTGACTTATTCGACTTAGAATAACGCCCTCAAAGTTCATCTTTGTTGTTGCAAATGGTGTGGCTTCCTTTTTTATAGCTGAATAATATTCCTTTGTTTACATATATGTATCACATTTTCTTTATCCATTCATTCGTTGATGGAAATTTAGGTTGTTCCCATATCTTAGCATGTAATAAAGCATGGCAGCTGGAATTTTAATTCTAGTCTGCCTGGGATTCCTGGCCGAGTTTCTTCAGAGGAAGGAAGAGGTTAAGTGCTAGGACAAATTTGGACTTCGAATTTAAATCTCTCTCTTGAACCAATATGACCCAATATCTATATAGCTTAAGCATTTAATGCACTAGACTTGAACAGTTATATTTTTTCTATAGCTACAACTTATTTCAACTGTTTATTCTAGTTGTTGTTCTAACTTCTAGTCAGGAAATATTAGTATGTCTCTAGAATTTCTCTCTAGTATCTCCTGATGCAGAAACCACCACTGTTAGAAAGAGCTTTTTGGCTAATTCAGTTGAGTATGGAGGGGTTCTAAAAGTCCCAGAAATCAGTCACAATAGCTTTCTCTCTTGGGCCTTCTTTTTGGGACACAGACCTGAACTCTAGCTCTGGGCTTTCAATATAAAGAGCTACATTAAGTTCACTCTGTGGGATTGTCATTCTATGATTATAAATGAATCACATGTAGAATTGATTCATGTAGAATCACATGAATTCTGTAATTCTACATGAATCACAGTCTTTAATTCTGTTGCTCTAGGAAGGAGAAAATACTGGTAGGGATTCTGGCATGAGCACCAAAAGATTGCCCTAAAATTCATGTTTGATTGTCTTCTTTTTCTATATCTAGCAACCGCCAAATGACCATCACAAAGACTGCCCCCCTTCCATACTTTTAACATAGAGGAACGTATGGACTAGGTGAGATGTGTGTACATATATATAAATATATGAGTATTTATTTACTTAAACATATGTCATAGAACACATATTTACCTTTCTATACTTTTTAGCTAACAGACCAAAACAAAGTTTATAGGCTACAGTCTCAAACTCATGTGAAGAAGGAGAGAGAGTTGTTATGGACCTAAGTTCATTATCTCATTCCATCCTCATAGGGACTTTATGAAGTAGATAATAAAATCCTAATTTTCCAGATCCAAGGTCACTATAAGTAAAGCTGGCTGCTATTAAAACAGTTCTCTGTGGCTTACCCCAACAAAGGTTATCTCTCACCCACAAATACCGATGTGGAGGTTCCTAGTTGGGTGGCTTTACTCCAAGTAGCTACTGAGGGATATGAATCCTCCCATTATGTGGTTTCACTATCTCTGAGACTTTCACTTCCAGATGCACAGACTGGGGAGAGTGGGTTTGGGAAATTACTTGCAATATTTTAGGAGCCTGGCTTTACATCACTTCTGCTCACATTCCATTGCATGGTGTCAATCACATGGGCAACCTGTCTGTGAGGGATGCTGGGAAGTAGAGAGGTGCACACTGGTGTGGATGAGCTCTAAGAGTTCCTGGCTTCATCACACAGTCAGTAAGTAAAACTCCAGAGACTCCAAAACCTACATTAGAAAATATGTCTGGCAAAATCACTTTGAAATCCTATAGGCGCTTTAGGACAATATGAAACTATTTCTAAACCCCTTCAAAGGATTTTTGGTTTATGAATTTATAAATTTTAAAACATTTTATAATTTTTCTAAGGTAATAATAATCAAAAAAGAAATATGACCTTGGCTGTTATAAAATCCTCAAAAGGCCCCACTCTTTGAAAATAACTTTTAATAAAGTCAATACTTATTTGTGCTTTTAATGAAATACAGGTTAAATGACAAAGAGAAATGATTACAAGAATATATTTAGTGGTGCTCAAAGTAATTTTTATATAGCCATGAGATTTCTTGGTAAGAAGTTCAGGGAAGTTGTATGCACAAAGCTTCTTATTTGTTAAACTAATGTAGGTAGGGCTCTCTAAATTGCTGCTTACAACTGTAATACTCCCTCTAAGTATACTACTGACTAGACCTCCAACACCTGACACTAGAGTTGATGCTCTAAATATTGCCTTTATTTTCCCAGTGAATACTATAAGCTTTTTTTGTTTTTTGTGAGGAAGATCAGCCCTGAGCTAACATCCATGCTAATCCTCCTCTTTTTGCTGAGGAAGACCAGCTCTGAGCTAACATCCATTGCCAATCCTCCTCCTTTTTTTTTTTCCCCCTGAAGCCCCAGTAGACAGTTGTATGTCATAGTTGCACATCCTTCTAGTTGCTGTATGTGGGACGTGGCTTCAGCATGGCCGGAGAAGCGGTGCGTCGGCGCGCGCCGGGGATCCCAACCCGGGCCACCAGTAGCAGAGCGCGCTCACTTAACCACCAAGCCGCCGGGCGGCCCTATAAGCTTTTAATTATTGCAATTGTTAGCTGTAACTTAGAGCGGCCTACTATATTTCACATAACCAGTAACTTACAAAATGCTAAGATTTATAGCACTTAAAGTATATCTTATCTGCCTCATTAGGTGGTTGTGGGCCAGTGGAAGTTACTGGGGCTTTAACTTTGGCCTGCTTGTTTTGCTGTGTGATCTTGGGCAAGTTATTCCAACTCTGTAAGCCTCAATTTCTTCGTCTATAAAATGAGGATAAAAATATCTGACTTTTCTGAGGAGGTTTATGTGAGATATTACACTCAAAGCACTTAGTACAGTAACTGACAAATTCTTCCTTCAAATGTTAACTAGAATAGTAGTAAAAACAATCATTGTGGATTTTACTACTATTATCTTAGTCTCAATTTCTTCCCCCTATAAAATGGAGAGATAATACTGGCACTGCACTGAGAAATAAATGAGCTGTATATGAAATATCTGAGATACAATAGGAATTCAATTGAAATTATTTCCCTTTTCCTTTCTGGACAAATCAGAACCTGAATTTACCTCCCCACTTGGTTGTAGGACCTTTGACATTGTTCTGGGTAAGTCCTGTAGACTCTATAAGAGTCTTTTAGATTCTGAATTTTAGAGAATATTTCTATAAATTTTCAGTGTTGAATGAGAGATGCTTGGTGTTCAATATTTCTTTGGCCGAGATCTTTTTGACCATTACCTCCATTTGGGGGTTATCGAGTTGCCTATACCATTTAGAAACTACGCCAATTGTGAACACTATGAAGTATCCAGTAGTTAGTATCATTTCTATGGGTTTACATGGAGTTAGATTTGTCTGACCCTAAAGCCCATGCCCAAAGTTCTTTTTTTTTTTTTTTAAATTTTTTGTTTATTGCAGTAACATTGGTTTATAACATTGTAAAAATTTCAGGTGTACATCATTATACTTCTATTTCTGCATAGATTTCATCATGTTCACCACCCAAATACTAATAACAACCCATCACCACATACATGCGCCGAATTATCCCTTTCGCCCTCCTCCCTCCTGCCTTCCCCTCTGGTAACCACAATCCAATATCTGTCTCTATGTGTTTGTTTCTTGTTGTTATTATCTACTACTTAATGAGTGAGATCATGCGGTATTTGACCTTCTCCCTCTGACTTATTTCACTTTGCATAATGCCCTCAATGTCCATCCATGTTGTCACAAATGGCTGGATGTCATTGTTTCTTATGGCTGAGTAGTATTCCATTGTGCATATATACCACATCTTCTTTATCCATTCGTCCCTTGATGGGCACTTAGGTTGCTTCCAAGACTTGGCCATTGTGAATAACACTGCAATGAACACAGGGGTGGCCCATGCCCTTTCTATATCAAACTCTAGACATTAATTTACTTCCCGTTCTTTATCACCTGTACATAGGACATTTATGTTCTGTTATGGGAACTGGTTAAACAAATAGGTTCTGATTTGCTGAGATTCCTGGATTTCTCTGTGCTGTGTTTGGATGTAACATTCATGTTATGCTCCCCCGGATAATTTTCACTGCCATTACCCAGGGCTACAACTAACAAGTGCTCAACTGTTTGGCAACAGTATTAGATCCCCAAGTCAAGAGGCTGGCTCTCAACCGCAGCAGGTCACAATACCACAGCACTGACATTTCATATATCAACTCTGAGTCCTCAAGAAAAATTATAATTGATGATTTGAAGAAAAGAGAAATACTGCCTAGGGGAAAATATCTTCAGATCTTCTGAATTCACACTGAGTTAATGCAATAGTAAAATATACCGTTTCTACTTCTTGAATACGAATGATTTTCCCTTCAGAATCTGTGGTGTTTTCTACTGAACTATTGGTTTTGCAGTATTAGATTAAATTGAAATCCTCAACTGAGTTGAAGAAAGAAGCAGCAGATCTGAGTAAATTTCACTGCATGTCTGCTTTAGTCTTGAGTGGAGACTGCTCTTGAAAGCAATTCCTGCTGCCTTGACAATTTCCCTTTCTCTTTTGGATTATGGAAATAGCTACTACAGTGGAGTTGTAATTCTTTTTGTTCTATATGTCAGTCTTTCTCCTCATCCGTGTGTCTTTCTTAATTAGGATTATCTGCCATCTCTCACTACTAAAAGTTAGGTGAAAGCCATGATTCTTTAGGCTTCTAAGCAGCAACATGATCAGTAAGACCTGCTTCTGGCAGGAAAATGAAATTATTTTTAATGTTAAACACAGTAACTACAGGATTCCACCTTAGCCCAAGTCTGACTGGGAAATGATAAAAGAGGAAGTCAGGATATTACTCTCTGATCAAATAGATTGCCTTTAGACATGGCTTTAAAAAAAAAAAAAAAAACCCAACCCAAAAGCCACAAAGCTGTAAGCCTGAGATGTAGTAAAATATGATCTACTTATAGGAATTGGAGGTTAGCAGAGCCTCATTAGGGACACAGGCAGGAGAGGCCACAATAGGGCAGCTCTGTTTTCCTGTGGACAGTCCTGAACCATGGGAAGATGCATGTTGGGGAAACACAATTTTTTTTGCATCACATTTGCCTAAGGAAGAAAATGTCCCAAGAGACTCCAAACACCATGTCGGGGAGTTCTAATATGCTAAACTAAACTTACTAATTTGTTGGGCAATATGTCTGACCTCTTCATGTATTTTTATATTTACTGAGACGTCCAGCTTGAACTTTTCTCAGAAGTATCTGGAGGAGATGGGCGTTGACACAATGAACTAGAAGGGTTCTGGAAGACTGAACAAATGGGGGCAATCTGGGGAAGATTGCATCATGATTCATATCTCTCAGGTGAGGCTGATACTTGCTTTCCTTAAATTGCTACAGTGCAGGAATCAGCATGGCTGTGCCCTTGCAAAATGAATGAAGACCCACAGACCTATTAATCTTCAAAGGGCTTTCATTTTCTCAACATAAAGAGCAGCCTTGCTGGGCTAAAATTACGGTCTCCTAACCACATAAAGACCTGTGCTTTCCTAGTAAAGCAATATGTAAGGAATGTAGATGAAGTTCTTGATGTGTGTTTTTGTGTGTTTATGCCTCTCTGCACATTTGCAAAACATCAATTTAGAGCAATAGAACAATAATAATATCTATCCTATGCAGATAACCCTCATGAACATCATTTTGCACCCCTATCAGGACATTTATTCTATGGTTCAATCACACACCTTTGGAGAGATGATTTTGATTCAAGTCATTTCCTTACCTTTGGTTCTTCCTTTTCCAGCTTGGTTTAAAGGTACTGTAACAACGCTGTTGATTAAACACCCATTCTTGCACAAACACACACAAGTGTGCACACATGTCAACGAGGAAGTAATTTTGACACGCAGTGCATTTCTTTTTTTCCCTGTAGAAGTTCCCAGGTGATAATACAGCAGGAAAATATTAGAATGTGTAAACTGTAGAGAAAAGCCACAGGGTAATCATTAACCTCAGGTGAGCAGCAGGCCTGTCCACATTCTTGGTGTGCAATGCTGACAGAACAGGTGGTGTAAGGCAGTTATCACCATGTAGATAGTGGGGAGCACATCTTAAAAGAAACGGTGGTCTGTAATTATTTGGGGGCTGACAGTTGCTGAACACTTTCTCTAACAATACCTGACGCATGTCTTAATGCCTTACTCAGCCAGAAAGTAAAATATGTTAAAACCGCCTTAGGCACTAATTCCTTGCCAGCTGCCAATTTCACCAGTCCTGGAGTGGGGTGTGGGTGGAATATGCTACTAGTACTCTGTATTTAGGGTTAACCATTAAAAAAGTATTTAAACTCTTGAAATAAGTCTGTATTTATAGGTACAATCATTACTTTTTGGATTA
Source organism: Ceratotherium simum simum (assembly GCF_057802395.1). Taxonomy (NCBI): domain Eukaryota; kingdom Metazoa; phylum Chordata; class Mammalia; order Perissodactyla; family Rhinocerotidae; genus Ceratotherium; species Ceratotherium simum. The sequence continues at coordinate 45,337,366 of NC_141911.1, forward strand.
TGATATTTAGGGAAGGGGAATGATGGGGAGTCTTAGATACTCAAGAAGAATTCAGAAAAGTGCCCCATAAATCCAAGGTATAATTATCTGGGTCATTGTCGTCATTATTTGCATCTAAACAAGTTTCTAGATGTATGGTTAGAAATAAAAGTAATTTTGTGGAATGTAACCCTCGGGGCCATGAGAAATATGGACCCTGGAAAGGAAAAGCGTCCTGTTGGCGAAGACTTCAGGGCTTGCCCACTCAAGACCTTTCAAAACGCAGAGCACAGGATGGCGGGGGCGCCATCCATTTCATTTTCCACAACTGAAATCAGACTTCCTGCTCTGTTGTGTATTCGTGTCATCTGATTGAATTCCCTACTGTGACTACTGTGGAAAGTAATATGAAAAGTTATCCATTAAACTTCAGTTGCCAAGACAGAGAAACAAATCATGAAGAAAATTTGCATTATTTCACTCAGATTGTATATGTAAATAGAGAAAGAACATCTTCAGAAGAATATCTGGGCAAACCCCTAGGGGCGAGGGGAGGGTAAGCCAGGTGAGCATGTTCTGGTAATCAAAGTTACATTGGCTAAATTGTATTCTCAGGGAGGCAGGAGCTGTTGTAAGGGCCTTTATTTTGCTGAACATCACTGGGACATGTTTGAATTGCAAAATGTGCAGTAGGTGCTGAGGTAGAGTGGATTTGCTTCATCTACAAAGGAGAGAAGAATGGAAATGTTTGAGGAAAATATGGGAGAGAAGAGAAAACAGCCCAGCATCTAGGTACTGCAGGAAGGAAAGGAGAGGTCAAAAGAAGAAAAAAATCTTCCATGGAGGTTTACCTAAGGATGACGTTAGAAGCAAAAATATCTGAGAGGTTTTTAGTTGTTTGATGTGTGGTTTAAGATGTTAACCTTCTCCTCTATCTTCCTTATGCAAATGTTAGAAAATCTATATTGTTCACTTATTGTGTTGTGTGTGTGTGTGTGTGTGAATTCCTTAGGACAATTCAGAGAAGTAATGAGTTCTGCATCCAGGTTTTCTCAGAAAGAGCAAAAAAGTGCGTGTGTTGATGAACTCCAGAGGAAGAGGATCAGGAAAAAGCTAAAGTTTAAACGTTTCTTTCAGTTCCTGAACAGAAATCAAACCAAAGCAACTTTGTGGGGGGCAGGGAGGACCCTAATTGTGTTTGGTAATATCTGGCCTAAGAAAGAAAACAGCGAAGTACAGTTAAAATGAAGGGGCCTGAAGGAAAGGAAGGAGAGAACAAAATTATTTTAATTGTTATTTTGTAATTATTAGTAAATATTTTTAAATAGAGCGATGTTGAATATTTCCACATTACTTAACTATTCCAGTGTTGTTACTGTTTTATTTTTAAACTTCTTTTGATTGTCTGAATCCTTGATGTATCTGAACCCAGAACTCTCCTTTATCCCTCTAGGGATTTTATGTTAAAGTTGAAATAACAAGCTTGGTACTGTCTTGATATGCCAATTCAAACAAAATGAGAAGAGATCAAATAAATGATAGCCAAGTAGGGTATATGGAGATGTTTATTGAGTTGCATCATATTCTAGATTTCTGTTGATGTTCTTCTCTCTGTCCTTGAAAACAAGAGGAACCTCTCTGCTCATCCTATACAGAGACAGCTTGTGTATCATTAAGTCTTAAGAGCTAAGATGTCTCTTCGAGAGGACTGACTTCCCAATCTATGCTGGAGCCATACACGTGCTCTTTGTTCTAGAATCAAGAGCTAGCCTCTGCTTAAACTCTAGGTGTTGACAAGGCTGACAATTACATTTTCTGAATGCTCTAATTATTAAAACATTGTATGTGAGAAACAGGATGTTCAGGTATTTTCTATTGTCTCCAGAGGCCCAAAGTTAGAGAACAAAACATTCCAAATCAAGGAGCTGGACTTGTAAAGGGAGTGATCCTAACCTGGGTTTGCCTGCATCAGCTATCACCCACCCATATATAAAAAATGATGGAGGTTGAAAAGGCTTTAGGGAAGACATTTCTTTGGAGAGCCTTTTCTATGTATTTGGATGAGGAAGCAGAATTAGGTACTTTCCCCCCCACTCTAAGTGAGAAGCTTCAGGGAGGGGTCAGGTTAAGACCCTGCCATGTGTGTGGGTCAAGATCTTGATGTTTGAAGACATGTTACTTGAGTTATTCTTAAATAGTCTCATGATGAGAGGCTGTGACTGGAGCTGCCCCTTCCTGGTGGCAGAAAGAAGGGAATCTCTGGGAATGACCTGAAGTTGCTCTAGCTGTGTCCTTACCAACATCTGAACTTGAATCTTGCTAAAGGAAACTGACTATAGGTCAGCTGAAAGGGATCTTGCCCAAAAGAATTGACTAAAGGGACAAGGAGACTCCAGTGGAGGGGACCACCAGAAGCCCAGATTAGTCGTAAGCAGTCAGTTGGAGAAGCGGTCTTGCTCAGGCCTTGAGTGACCTGTGGTTGGGGATCTTCAGTAGTAGAGCTCCAAAGAGGCTGCAAAAACACCAGTGAGACTATATATCACCCCAAGTGCCCTGAGAGTAACTCTTACAACTGACCTATTTCCTCCTAATCCTCTCTCCCTACCTGGGTCTGACCCGGGGTTCCATCAGAAGAGTAGCCAGTGAGTGAGAAGGGGCAGTGGGGAAGGGTTAGGAAGAGAGAGGAGGTCATCACTCACGCATTTCAGATTTCCAGCCCAGATATGGGGGAACGGGGGGAAAGGAGAAGCTTCAAAGAAGATAAGGTTCAGAATTTTTATGTTGTTGGATGAGGCTTTTAAAATTATGGAAATGAGATTGTTCTTGTGACTAAATGGGGCTGAGAGGCTGGCTCTAGATGCCATCAATGCTGGAGAAAGAGGAATGCCCTAAGAGTGTTTGAATGAGCAGAGGGACAAAGTTTCTTCTTCCCTTCCTTCCTGCCTTCCTGCCGTCCTTCCTTCCCTCCTTCCCGCCTTTCATGCTTTCTTTCTATTTGTACCCTACTGAGTCCAGCTGATTTGATAAATCAATTATACTTAAATTGATAGTAATCTGATTTCCTTTCACTTCACAGAAACTTTGGTTTTATTTGTTTTTGAAGATAGACGCAGAAAACGTATTCATTTACCATATTAAATACTTTCAAAGATTTGAAAATAGCATTTATAGGCCCCCTGAAATCCTTTATATTCAAGGTTCAAAATCTCCTGTGCTCCAAAATCCAGCCATTTTCCATACAACTGTGTTTGCATCCTCTGCCAGCCTAGTCACCCTCTTCCCACATTATTCTAGGTTTATATCATTCCTCTTAAAGCTGAGGCTTGTTTTACAAACGTACTCCGAGCAAAGGGAAACTTGTCCTGCCACTGATCCTGTTATAACACATTGCATAGTTATTATAAAACTCTACAATGTTTCAGGACCAGGAGTAGCTTAATAGTTATGACAAAACACATATTAAAAGTATAAATTAATAATGTTCAAATAAATTAGTGATAAAGATCAAATTTGAATCAGAAGTATTTTAAAAATAAGACCATTCTTCCATTTAGATGGAATAGTTAGATGGGTGGCCAATATTGTATAATTTGAACATTATGCAAAAAGTGCTTTTTCTATACCAATGCCTAAAATGCTAGTGATTCTTAGGTGGTGTTTTCTACTGACCATATGTATGACATTGGGAGAGCCCCTAACATTTCACTGTTCTTTTCCCCTTAACTATAAAGTGAGGAGTGACTGGGACCAAATTAAATTCCTCAAACATTTATTGTGTGAGTACTAAATAAGCTATGATTCCAGCCTGAAAGGAGCTCACCAGTTAGAGAGAAATGTCCAACTAATATTGGTACAGAACAGATTGTGATGAGGTAAAAGAATATAAACACTATAAAAGTACATATTGGCCCTCGAAAAATATTTGTTGAACTATTGAATGCAATGAAATCCAAGGAAGAAGGATTCATGTTTCTTCTAGTTTTATAATTTATTGATTTTTATACTAATTCCCACTTTTAAAGTTTCTTGCCTTTGTGTAGTATTATTTGGAAATGTTGATATTTCTAAGTTATAACTTATTAGACATATAACACTTTCTTTTAAATGAATTTAAAATTCAGTATTTTTACATTGACTGTCATGTTAGTACCAGAGAGCTGGGGAATAGAAGACATCTTGCTAACAGGGGAAGGCAGACAAGAAGAGGGAGAAAATGATGCTAAGAAAAGATGAATGTTGACAGATAGGAGTGAAAACTATTATTTCTACCTCCCAAATTTCCTAAGATTGTCCATTGAGTCCCACATAAGTGAACCCCAAATTGCTTAGAATATTTGTTCCTCAAACACTGCATGTGTTTTGGAATTCCATTCAAAGCCACAGAAAGTTTGGGATAATGGAGCTGGAGCTGAGATCAAAGTTTGATAGCTTTCATTAATAAAATGGAAACTAAATAGAGCTTATTGGTAACAGATTCTGTGGGAGAATGGAGAGTCTCAAAGAGCCAGAGCTTGGAGTGGATGAAATAAGGAAGTGAGAGAATGTCACAGCTGGGTTTTCCCAAGGAGATTTTGTAATTTTAACCATGTATATGTCACAGGAAACCATGTTTGTGTCACAGAATGCCTGCCTGACTTGCAAAAAGTATTTAGGGAATAATGTGGTTTGATATCATTGAATAAAGCATATATTAGGGAATCAGTTTAAGTCAAGTGTGTGTAAATGCAAAGGGTATGAGGGAGAGAGGTGTTATTGTACATGTATGCAAATTTTTTTAATAGACAAAGTAGCTTTTTGGACTCAGTGATGTAGTTTGAACATATGCAGTTGCATTACAAGCTCAAATGGGGCTATATATTGGCAGGAAAAATGAAAGATGTTATCTGATGGAACTGGAAAATATAGAGTAACTATCATTAACCTCTCTCAAGTAGCGTTCATATAGCTCTTGATACTTAGTAGCGGGAATTATGATCAATGGGGCTGTGAGCTTTGCAGTGGGTAGCAGTGCATGAGTGAGTGAGCAGGTACATTCCACACTCAAGAATGATTACAAACACAGTCATTTAATTTTAGATTTTATATGTGCAGCTAATAATTTTCCCATAAGAAATAGATCCTGCAAAAATTAATAATTATAATTATTATGATATATAATAATTATAATGATATATATGATATATATTATATATCATTATAATTATTATTATAATAAAATTAATAAAACTACTTTTTGCTCTTCACCTTTTATTATTTTAAATGTATTCAATAATTCTTAAATAATTATTCAGTTTCTTGACCATCCCCATCATTTGTTTCTACCTTCACTTTTTGCTCTTTTATGCATTTATGGCCATTTTTATTCTCATCTGAATTTCACTTATAAGCTAATTAGGTGAAAGATGTCAAATTAACCAATTTTATTATTTATTTAACAAAAATCATTTAGAGGGATGGGTATTTAAGCTACAGGCTAATTTAAGTCTTCTGTATATTTCAGTTATTGTGCTTTTTGGTTTATTACTCATGATCACACTATATATTTATGAGCCAGTAATACCACATGACTTTTTTTTTTTTGCTGAGGAAGATTTGCCTTGAGCTAACATCCATTGCCAATCTTCCTCTTTTTGCTTGAAGAAGATTCTCCCTGAGCTGACGTCTGTGCCAATCTTCCCCCATATCCACATGACTTTTTAATAAAGATCATCTGAGTTTATCCATTGAGGAAGCAACAGAGAAGGCAGAAACTCCTGGGCAATGTATGCTTTTTATTTTCACCTTTGAGAATGAAATTTCTGATCACAGATGTGGTTGGTATACATCTGCTTTAACAGAAGTGTTGTTAAACTACTTTGACAATTGTGTATGTAAATAGTGAGCTATTTCAGCTTCAATTTTGACTGAGGTCCTAATATAATAGATGCTAACTGTACCCACATTCCCAAAGAAGATGTTAAACCATCTATGTGGGAAGTTAAAGGAAGTGAGTATCGGGTGGGAAGGAGGTGTTTTCCTCTCACCTCAGATGCAATGAGAAGGGCTCTAAAGAAACCATTCAGAGAGCTTGAGGGACACTGAGGATTGGTGCTTGTCTTATGCCTGAACAATCTGAAAGTTTAGCATCAGTTTGAGGATCCCACGGCAGTAGAGCACAGGGCTACTGTTGGAATGGTTGGTATGTGTTACAGGTTGAATTGCTTTCCCTCCAAAAGCTATGTTGAAGTTCCAACACCCAACACCTGTGAGTGTAATCTAATTTGGAAATAGGATCTTTGTAGGTGTAGTTAAGTCAAGACGAGGTAATACTGAATTAGAGTAGGTCCTAATTCATTAAGACTAGTGTCTTTATAAGAAGAGGAGAAGAGACAGAGAGACACACAGGGAAGAAAATGGCCATGCTATGACAGAGGCAGAGATTGGAGTGATGTATCTATAAACAAAGGAATGCCAAGGATTACTGACAAATACCAGAAGGTAGAAGAGGCCAAAATGACTCTCCCCTACAGGTTTCCTAGTGAGCATGCCCCTGGCAACACCCTCATTTTGGACTTCCAGTCTCCAGAATTGTGAGACAGTAAATATCTATTGTTTTAGTCCACCCAGTTTGTGATACTTTGTTATGGCAGCCCTAGAAAACTCTTGCCATGTAACTGCACTCCTCATGACGTGAAGTTTAGGCAGTTTCCCATGGACAGATTGAGAGCGGTATAAGGGAAAGAGTGGTAGAGCGTCACGTTAGATCTTGTTCAAGTGGACTCCTTGAAGGGGCAAGGAAAACTCAGCAGAAAGATGTTGGAGGTACGCAGCCAGATTCCCAAGGACTTAGAGAAGAGTTCTGAGCAATCACCCAAGGAGTACCTGCATTGAGAACTGCCAGCAAAAGATTTTCTGTGATGAGGGTCTCCCAAGAACCCATAAATGCTCCCGGAAGGGAAAAGGTCTGCTTTAAACCCCAACACAGCCATACCGGGGCCTGTTGTGTAAGAACTCGCCTGCTTTTTCCTGTTCTACCTCCTCTGTTTAGATCCTGGAGAGGTGACAAATCCACAGTAGTAAGCTGAGGGAAGAGATATTGAAGCACAAAGAGGAGAAAAAGGGAAGAAGACAATCATTTCTTCTAGCTTCCTCCTCTGTAGGTGGTCAGTATGAATCAGGGGAGAAGCTTTAGCACTGAATTAAATACAGAGTTGGTATGACACTGGGCTGAACATAGTCAATGATGTCCCAGAACTGCCTGGGAGACTGAAGAAAACTTTTTAATTATGTGAGCTTTATCAGAAAAATCGTGGGACCTTCCCTAGATTCGTATAAGCTGGGAGTATGGGAGGGGGCTGGAGGCTAGAGTAATCATCTTTGAATGAATATGTGTAGGCAGACTCAAGAAAAGAATGAAGTTGCTTTCCATTCCACTCTATGAGTTTTGCTCATTCAAAGTATTAGAAACTTTAAAACACTTTATAGGAAAAACTCCTTTCAGACACTTTATTTTATTTTATTCTCACAAGAGACCTATGAGAGAAGTGGGACAGATATTAGTGATAAATAACTGAAACAGATAGACTGTCCACACTCTGACATGTAAGTATTGATTCCAGTGATAGTTATTAAAGATATTTTTCTCTCTCTATGAGTAAATACAAGATTTTTGAAAATATTAGATTTTTTTTTTGCTAGAAATTCAAATATTCACGTTTGACCCAAAGAAGGAAATGAACACTTCTAGAAGATCTAAGATGTCATTAAACTTGAGGGATTTTTACTCTCTGGTTCTCTTTCTGACCACTTTCCCAGATTGGATTTGTATGTTTATGATGGTTAATTTTTAATGTCCTCTTGAGTGAGTAGGCTACCAACTATCACAGCTTTACTAGATGCAATTAGTATTTTTTAGGTCACATTTTTGTCGTTTTCATTAACATGCAATAAACTGCACATATATGAAATGTACAATTTGATAAGTATTGACATATGTATTCACCTTTGAAACCATCACCACAATAAAGATAATGAATATATCCATCTATTTGCAAAAGTTTCCTAATGCCCCATTGTAATACTTCCCTACCACTTTTCTTTGTGGTAAGATTTTTATTGCAATTTTAATTTCATTAGTATATAAAGGCTATTCAGGCTATTTCTTCCTGACTAAGTGTTGGCAGTTTATGTCTTTCAAGGGATTTGTCCATTTTGTGCAAGTTGTCAAATGTGTTACCATAAAGTTGTTCATAATATTCTCTTATGATTCTTTTAATATCTGTAAAATCTCTAGTGATATCATCTCTCCCATTTCTGCTATTGAGAATTTGTCTTTTTTCCCCCTAATCAGTATAGTTAGTGGTCTATGGATTTTATTAATTTTCTAAAATAACCAGATTTTGATTTCAGCAATTGATTTTCTCTATTGTTTTTCTGATTTCTATTTCATTGATTTCCACTCTGATCTTTGTTATTTTCTTTTTGCTAGTTAATTCAGATTTAATTTGCTCTTCTTTTTCTTCAGGTGGAAACTGAGATTTTTTTTTTTTTTAATATAGGCATCTTAGTGCTCTAAATTTCCCTCATGTATTGCTTTGGCTGCATCACACAAATTTTGATGTGCATTTTCATTTAGTTCAACATACTTTCTAATTTCACTTTTGATTTCTTCTTTGACCCATGGGTTATTTAGTAGAGTGAGATTTTCCAGAGATCTTTCTGTTGTTGATTTCTAATTTAATTCCATTGTGGTCAGAGAAGATATTTTGTATGACCTGAACTCTTTTTAGCTCGTCCTGGCTTTCCTCTTCCTACACTATGGCCTGAAAAATCTCTTTAGGGAGTAAGCTGAGGCATTATCTTATTTATTTCCCATTTTGCAGAGATCATTGTCATTTGTTGTGAAGGGAGATAAAAACTTTTCCTCTACCCTTTTAGGGTCTCCAGCTGGGCCTGAGAATTAAATTGACATAAGATAGATCAACAGGAGAAAAGCATACAAATTTTATTTTTACAGGTACTTGTGAGCCTTCAATAGGAAAATGAAGACCCAAAAAGTGGTTGGGCCTAAGTGCTTATATACTAGGTTGAACAAAGAGTAGTAATTGTGGAAAAGTGACTAACATATATGAGAAGGCTAAAGGAAGGTTAGGGTTATTTTAACAAGGTTTGTCTGTACAGACTTATCTTGGCTTTGACTCTCTGTCTCTCAAGATGAGAATGTTCTTTTCCTCCAGGTATAGGGATGGCATATTTCCCTTGGGATTTTTATCTCTTGCTTTAAGGAAGAAAAGAGGAGGTCAGCATGCTCTTCTTGCATCTGCTGTTTTTCAAATGTCGTTAGCTCAAAGTAGTCAACATGCCAAACTAAGCATATTTTGGGGTAGCATGCTCTGACCCCCCTTAGTTGCCTGATGGGCAACATCTTAAGAAGTGTTTTATATATTCTGTCCAGATTTTCAATTGTTTCAGACAGGAAGATAAATATGATCTCTGTTACTTTATCTTGTTTAGAAGTACAAGTCTACATTTAAGTGAATTATTCTTTTTATGTGCTTTCATTGAAGCTGGTATATCTGGTTCTTCATTAACTCTGTCTCTGTAAACAAAACAGTGACAAATTAACAGGGAAAATCTATAGAAAGTGGGCAATATATGTGCTTGGGTATTATTTTCCAGGAAGAATCTGGAGTTTAGAAAGAAGAGAGGAGGATTTACCAAGTGTTTAGAATCAGACTACAAAATGTTTAAAAAAAAAAAAAAAGACTCATCAGACTCCTTAGGACACTCTGAGTCTAGCACTGTAGTTGACCATAGAGATATAGTGTATAACAGACAAGCTTAAGCCAAGATACAGGAAACATAGTGTTCTGGTTTTTGTGCTGCCATTATGCGATATTGGCAAGTGACGTATTTAAGTATCATTAATAAAAATAATATGTTGGATTGGAAATAGATTTCTGGACAGCATTCACAGAGATTCTGATCTAATAAATTTGAAGTGGGGTCTTGAAATCTCTATTTTTATAAAGCTCCATATACAGGTTATGGTGAGGCAAAACTAGTTTTGGGAACTGCTAGTTTAAATTATCTCTTAAATTACTTTTCAGCTTTAGTCTTATCTATATTGAACTTTAATAATGAAAATAATATCTGCTATTTGTTGGACACTTATTATGCATTTCCATACACATCCTCTAATCAAACAGTCTCTCACAGTGGGTCTTATTATACTCATTTTCTGAAGGTTGACATTTCTTTCTTTGGAAGGCCCAGTAATTTGTCCAAAGCCACTTATGGAGTCTACCTAGAAAATGATGAACTTAGATTTTATTTGCTATCTAGCATCAAAGCTGTGCTTTTTCTATTTCTTCATGGTGCCTACAAAAAGACTTAACTCCATATATCCTTAATTGTTTTAATATTGTTGGTTGAGTTCAGTCAAATGTGTCAAAAGTAAAAGGTTATTTTGTGAAGAACGAGTTTTACAAATTTTATGAAAAAGAAGCATGAATAGAAGTGGTCTATGGTTAAGTGGTCTAGTGGTTAAGATCTGGCACTCTCACCACCGTGGTATTTCAAATATCAGCAGGGTCACATGGTGGACAGGTTAGAGCAGAGCTTCCAGACTAAGACAGACCAAGAAGAGGGACTTGGCCACCTACTTTTGAAAAAACAGGCTATGAAAACCCTATGCATAGCAGCAGAGCATATGTGTGGTATAGCACTGGAAGATGAGAAAATGGAGCAAAAACACAGGGCAGGGTTCTGCTCTGCTGTGCACAGGGGGCACTAGGAGGTGGAATTGACTCCACGACACTAACGAAATAGATAATGGTCAAGCAATTTTATTTTATTTTATTTTATTTTTTGTGAGGAAGATCAGCCCTGAGCTAACATCTATTGCCAATCCTCCTCCTTTTTTTTTTTTTCCCCTTTTTCTCCCCAAAGCCCCAGTGGATAGTTGTATGTCATAGTTGCACATCCTTCTAGTTGCTTATGTGGGACACCGCCTCAGCATGGCCTGACAAGCGGTGCGTCGGTGTGCGCCCGGGATCCAAACCTGGGCCGCCAGTAGCAGAGTTCGCACACTTAACCGCTAAGCCATGGCGCTGGCCCCCCAAGCAATTTTAAGATACTAGTACTTTGTTGATCACTTATTTATACTAGCTGTATTACGTTATTTCAGTGATTTTACATATTCTAGTTTCTTAGTGAGAATTTGCCCATTATTTAGTGTTGTTATAAGTTGAATGCAGGTATTTACTTATGCTGTTCACAATACCTTAAAAAATATACCTCATATCCTCAGCTAACTTACATGCACTTACTATTTTCATATATCTCTTCCCTTCAAGCCTCTTCCACTTATCATCCCTTTATTTTTTTCTACTAGTTTCTTTCATTTCTTTACCATTTTTTCCCTTTTCATAATTCAAGGCAGTGCTTATGAGGAGTCTCTTCCAGCTGCTTATTTCTTTTTTTTAAATTTTAAAACAGTTGATATTGTTATTTCACATTGGAAATTGTTAGAGGCATTCACATCATCCAGATTTGAACAGAGTAAATGAGTGTTATATGGGTCAGACATAAACAAACAGCCTTTAACCCTGTGATTCTGGTAAAGTAGAAAATATTTGTATTTCAGAAGTTCTACCAAGATTCTAAGGAAGGATAAAATTAATAAAAATGAAAAGAAAACTTTTCTTTACCCTGGCCAGATTTTTAAAAATATTTGTTAACCTTTACGTTTAAAGTGCTTTGAGTATTTTGAGGGAATGTTTTGGATGGAGGTCACTGATTTAAATTCTATCCAGATTGTCTTTGTCTCCCCTCTCCCTCTATTTAATTGGAGATTTTCTCAAACTTGAGCTGATCTGAATGGAGTTACAAAGTGAAATTAACCAATTCCCTTGAAAGAAGTGGGGGTAGCAATACTTTAGTAAGCTTGTTAATTTCTCTTTTCATTCTGCCTCTCTGCTCTGCTCTCAGGCCTCACTTGGTACCCCTGGAGAAGGGAAATTAGCAAGCCCCCTGAAGCTGAACCACTACAGCCTTTCAAGGGAATTGGTTAATTTCACTTTGCTGCTCCATTTGGAGCAGCTGGGGGTACTGGTCTTGAGGGAAATAATAGGACCTAGTGCTTGAAATGCCTTTACATTTTTAAACAAAATTTTACTAAATTTGCTTATCAAACTCAAAATGGTGTTCACCATATGCCTACAATACTGGTTTATACACTGGCACAAACTATTTATATTTTTTCTTCAATTTTCATTTCTTAAGCCAGTTTGAGACCATCTTCCAAATTCTCTGATTCCACTAGAGTGCCCTTTCCACTCTTCTTTAAGAATCTAAAATACTTTCTTTGGTCCTTGTTTAAGAAACTCAATGGTGTTCTCTTAATGCAGAAAAGCATTCTCCATCAGGCCTGTTTCCAGACTTCACCTAGAGGGCATCACAGAAAGGAATCAGATGGCTCCTGGTAACTCTTAAAGTCCTCTCATTCCTGAATTCTCTTAACACTCTATAACATTAGCAAACTTTTAAATTCACAACCCACTCTTTTCTCAGGTTAATAAATTCATTGAACATTAACCGTTTTAAAGTATACTCTTGGGGCATCCCACCATTAACCTCTTTACGTTCTGAATCTTAACTATTTAATTCTCAGGTCCTCTCACAGATGTTTTAATGATGGAGCTTCATCTTTTGCTTATGCTTACAAAATTTCCTTGGTTCCCACTTGTGGATAAGTTGCATAAAAATCCTGCTCAGAGTCTCAAACGAATTACTTTTTGTCTTTCTATGTATGACCCTTCGATTAATTCCAGAATAATGAGAGCAAACTTGAGATGGGCTTGTAAAAGTTAACATTCAAAAATATCAAAGTAACTCTCATATTACCCACAGGCATTCCTGTCAATCAGAGGTAGATTCTTCTTTTTGATATTAATTTACATACATTTCTGTGGGTCGTCAATTGCTGTTGAGTGCTATTGTGTTGTGAATGTATTAAAAAGTATTCTTTTTGAAAATCGTAGAAAACGCTAGTTTGACATCAGAGCCTCTGACAAGTAAATCTGTTCTCATCTCAACGTCTAGCTTGGCTTGTAAAAATCCTGCAGGTTTATGATGCATCACGGTATCCTTCACTACTTCCTCTTGTTCTTCAACATAAAGCTGCCACTTATACTAACACAAGCTTGATGAGATTGTCTTATAGATCCAATTCATTTAAACAGAACACTGCTGCAGACACTCAAGTCCTTTTGCTGCAGCTCCTCTCTGCCCGAGTTAGAGTATTATGCTCAAGAGTTAGAAGGATAAGGTACAGATATGCTATATGCACAAAATTACCATTCACTCCTAAAGAGTTAGAACCTTAAATACCAAGATATTCATTCTAATGTGAATGGGGGAGAAGTGCTGTTTTTGCACTTTCTCAAATGAGGACATAGTCTTCAACTATCTACTATACTATCCTTACTAAGTGGACAATAAGAAGAATAATAAACCATGGTTCATTTTAGATGTTAACCCACATCCAAATACCTGAATGACCTTCTCTCAAAGCTGTTTTAAATAAATGGTGTATAAAATACACACCAAGAGAGTCATAAACGGCCAAGGTGATATTTGAGGCCTTATGGGAGGTACTCATTTAAAAAATTCCATGCTCTGTCACCTCTAATGATCTTTGGCTCTTCATTTAGCTGAGAGTTGGCTTTTTAATGAACAAATGCCCTAAGCAGTCTAAATGGCACTCTTATTATGGCCATATATTTTGGAGGTAGGATAGGGAAGAAACTGATACAAGAAGAAAGTGTAACAGAATTAAAGAATCTCTTGGAGATGGAGGGCATCCTTGTCCTCATCAAAGCGATGATGCATTTGGTGGGATAAAGGTGCCAATTGATGAATGAAACCTGGCATTTTGTACCCCTAAAATTTGGGGAGACTGGATTTATCTGAGTATTTGCTTGACTATAAGTCTGAACTAATGGGCACAGAGTCCAGCCATAATCAGCGAGTGTGTGTCTTTCCCTGTTGGTTATAGAAATCTGAATGTTCCCTGGGCTGATAAAGCAATGCTGGGGCCATCTGAGGAATTCCAGGAAGTACTGGACCAAGTGAGTGGCTCCTAGACTTTTTGGAATGTCTTGAATTCTTGTAGTTAGGGGAGGAAGGGGAAAAAAAAATCTATAAATAATCTGTCAGATTTCCACTCATTCTCTTGGCCCAGAACTGTCCCCATGGAGGTAGTTTTGGTGGAGTTTAAAACACTTTTGTTTTCTCGGTCTTGACTCATAGCCTCAGAAACTCCTGGACTGTACTGGGATCCTGGTAAGAGTCCAATATAAATAGTGTAGCGGCTTCAGGGGCTTCTAAGTCAGGTAACAAAAGGGACTTCCACTATCATGAGTCATGGAGCAGTCATTTGAATCAAATGTCTCTCCTTGGTGATTGATCATGACTCCTAAATAGCTTTGTTTCTTATGGTAGCGTCTCTTCTTTATATTTTAAACAACATACTGGGAGCTAAGGGCTCTAGCTTATGTTAGCAACTTTAAGCACACTTGAAAAATTATATTTGATAAATCTTTGGGCTTTGAAGGTAGCTACATACCATTTTAAAACACATTGTGCCAGATGACATGACTCTAATTATATCTGTAAGAATTAGTGGCTTTTTATTATCCAACAGAGACACTTGATTTTAAACTATATAGGGATGCCAGACTAACTATGAAGCACAAATGGCATATGATAATTTCTTTAATAAAATTCCATGTGACTTGTCACCTAGGTACAGAATAGATCTGCATGTATATTTTCAGCATGTTAATTAAACTTGTTTCCAGCATCTTTTAGAATTCTTCTTTTAAAAATTTGCTTAATTTTTACTAAAATCTACTAAATTTTGTTTACTTTAGAAGATGAGAAGTGAAAGAAAAGTAGCTTCTGGGAATTCCTTTCCATGTATAGGACTTCAGATCCAAATGGTATTTATTAAGCTAATGTTATACGTCTATTTCAGAATCCCACCATTTTGTTGAATTACAGAAAGAAATGAGTAGAGAGCAAGTGGTTTAGCCACACACTTTGTTTTTCATCCTGGTTTGTATTTGTAACCTGTGCTGTCAGGAAGATGAATTCAGGGGTCTGGTAAAGGTATTCTCAGGGTCTTTCTAATTCACAAATGATGAGAAAGGAAGAGTTAAAGGGATTTTTTGCATGCTGATTAGAGCTTTTCTGCTGAACAGCACTCCATTGTCTGGGAGCAACAGCTCTTGAATATTAAAACAAGACCATTTTGTCTGGTCCTGTTGTCATGGAAGATGAGAAGGTGAATTTGGGAAAGCAAACAGAAAACGCCTTGAAGAAATTAGAAAGATTGTGTATTTGAAGGCAGTTTGCCCAGTGGTATTCTTTCTTGCCCAAACTGTGTGTGTGTGTGTGTGTGTGTGTAGGAGACGAGCAGGAGAAATAAGCCCTCCTTGCAGTCTTTTGAAGGCAAATTAGAGCTGTTCTTGTTGTGCTTGAGATGGCGCAGGTCGGGAATTGTGGCAGAGTGAGACTAATGTGTAATTGGTGTACTCATTGGGTCCATCCTTTCATGGGATATTGCCAGGTGCACTTACTGTACCCCCTTAGGGGCAGTGCAAGCTACTTTTTGTGTGTATGTGGCCATACCTACCATTATTTTATCTTAGGGAAGGATAATTTAAGCAAAATCTTTTATCTCCTTGAGTTAGAAATTTTTCTCTATGTTATGCTCCAATAAAAAATAAGTTCAAGATCTCAGTGGTTTACAAAAATAAGTATTTCTCACTCTGTCCATGTAGGTTCCAGGAGAGCTGTTGCTCTACCTCACAGATCTTCTTCATCTGGGGATCCAGACTAAAGGAACGGCCTTATTTCAGTCTTGTGGTTGGGGAAAGAGCAATGGCAGAGCCATGCAATGGCTTGGAAGCATATGCCCAGGTGTTGCATATATTACCTTTACTTACGTTGCATCGGCCTTAGCAAGTTCCATGGTCAAGTGTGATGTAAATGAGGTGGCAGTGGAGTATGTCTTTCCCAAAGAGAAGCACTACAGGTCACATGGCAAAAATTAGGGACATATAATCTTCTTTTAGGAACGGGAAAGAAAATGAATAATTAGGATGAATAATGCCATTTCCATCATTTCTGGTCTGTTTTGAAGGTTTATAGAAGTAATATGTGATACTTTGGAAGCTGTGGGTCTTTCTTCTGAGGACTGAAAAAAGATATGCTAGCAGTGATTCCCAAACTTTAGAGTTCATAAGGATCACCTGGATAACTTGTTAAAAATGCAGATTCTCAATACCATCCCACCTCCATTCTCACTTCTAACATGGTAGATTTGCAGTGGGGCCCAGGAGTCTGCATTTTAAGAAGCACCTTGGTGGTCTGATACTGGCCCAGATGACCTCTGTCTGCTTGTCTTAAGACATGTGTTTGCTATAAAGTTTGTGGTTGTGAGGTAAGAAAAATAGTATCCAGAAAACAAAGGGTTTCTATAAATTCCTAATCCTCAGTTTTCAATATTTTCATAGTCTTTAACCTTGTACAAAAGTATATATATTTTAACATCCCTATTATTCTTCCCCATTCTTACTTATGGTGGGAAGAGAATTATAGAAAAATCACACATATCCAGTTATGTTATGAGAGAGGATTAATATTATGGAGAGGGAGTTTGCCTTCTTGCAGAGATTCTACTCTGAAGAGTAGGAAACACACTAGGAAGCTGATTCCCCCAGAAGACCATAGGATCACTAATCTATGGATCCACTTTTGTCATTTCAGGATGGAAGGTTGCCAGAAAAGACTACTCGCCTGGACTAATCAGGCTGGATCTCTATACCAGAGTGGAACTGAGATTCTGCAAATGGGACAGATAGATATAAAAGGAGAAAAGAAGAAGAAGAAGAAAAAGATGGAGGAGGAGAAGAAGGAGAGAGAGGAGGAGGGGGAGGATAGTCGGAGGAAGAGAAACACAAGGGGAGAAGGAATTCCAGGCAGACTGACCTTCTATTCCTCTGGAGATAACCACAGTCGTGCACCGCATAATGATGTTTCGGTTAACGACAGACGGCATATACAACGGTGGTGCCATAAAATTAGTAGCATATAGCCAGATATGTAGTATGCTATACCATCTAGGTTAGTGTAAGTACACTCTATGATGTTCACACAGTGACAAAATCACCTAACAAAGCATTCCTCAGGACTTATCTCCATCCTTAAGCAAAGCATGACTGTATAATACATGATTAGGAAGATTATTATATTCTTTCTGGTAATGGACCACACTGGTAAACTATTTGGGATACAGTTAGGGGGATAGGCTTGGAGATTCAAGGTGGAACATAATACTAAATTTATGTTAGGAATGAGGATGGGTTTTGTCTACTATTGTGATTCTCTTAATGCCAGGAACCTGGAGATAACAGGCCCTTGCCAGGCCAGTACTACTTCTCCCTGAAGAGTTTCTGAGAAATAACTTGAAGGAATTGGTGGAGCATCAGCTTGTGCCTTGTGCTGAGACTGGGCAGGAGTGAGCAGCAGCATTTCTGGTTTGGGGAAAAGGGCAGAAATATCAACTCCCTTTATTGTCATCTTAGACTGAAAGTGTTTTGTTTTTCACTTCCCTTTATTTCATTTGTATTTTTCCCTGTTGCTAAAATCTATTCAAAATCTTTATTTATACTGATTAAATTTGTGCAGTATTCCATCTAGTTAGTATATTACATTTTTTTCAGCCATTTCCCCTACTATTTAGAATTTAGGTTGTTCACAGTACTTGTTATTAAAAGTAAATCTAAAATGAGCATTCTCATGACTGTTTTTTCTCCCAAAATTTATTTCTTTAGCATAAATGCTTAGTTCTTTCTTACTTTTAATGGGAGAATCCTTTTTAAATACGTAACGTATCTTTTCATTTTTAGCATTTTAATTTACATGAGGCAAGATTTATGGTCTTTGCTACTTATACTATCTCCCCTTACATTTTATCCTTCATTTCACTTCTTGGGGATGGAAGGATGGAAAGGGAGTGATATCTGAGTGAAGTGGAACACACCCTGGAAAGTCAAAGCTAATTTAAATTTCCTTCCATTAGAGCTATTCCTTTGCAATGATCTCTTTGGAAATGAAATAAACAAAAACAAAATAAAACACACAATTAAAAACAAAAACACAAAAATTCTAAATTCATGGCTTTCTCTGTCAATTTTTTCAAGTAAACAAGCTGATGACTATACTTCCAGTTGTTGTGGAGGGCTTTAGAGCAACAGTTCCCAGCCCAGGTGTGTGTCACAATTGGATGTTTGGATCCCTGTGGACCAGGAAGAGCACTCAGAGAGTGGTCAGAAACTCAGCTTCATCGCAAACCTCTTACCCATATTGCAGCTCAACCATCAAAATCTGGGTATTCTCATTGTGAGCGTGCTCGTATTAACATAAGTTTCATTGGTTAAAGAAAAATTAAGCACTTTTCTCCTAAAGGATGAAATTTAAAATACTAGTATCCTTTGCTTTGTATATTCATATATGTATGAGTAATTGAATACATATATATATTTGCATACATGTGTATATGAATTTCAGTTACCATGGTTTAGTTAAATAACACCAGTCCCTTAATAAGGTAGTTCAAATTTCATTTACTACAGTATATTTGCTGCAATTGCACAAAGTACAAACTTCGCTGATAGTGCTTTAGTTCAGAAATCTCTATGTAAATAACAGATGCACATCATGACCAGTGACCAATCCCCTCAGCATGGTTACCATACAGCTGTTAGTCAGTTAATGCACAGACAGCAAAGCATGTAGTTGTGTTGTCTCCTTGTCTCCTGGTGATAAACTCATGTGACATTTTATAGAAATAAATGATCAAAAGAGGGAATTGTGCAACAGATGAAAGTGCAGCAAAGAAATGAGAAGTAATAGTGCTGAATGTGAAATTAGATGTTATAAGAAGATAGCTGACTGTGGGAATGTTGACACTGCTGCCGCTTGAGAGTTCTTAGATACGAGGTCAGGGAAACTTACTGCAAGAGAACTTATCAATGTAAATGAGAAAAGTGGTGGTGATGAACAGGGTGAAGATGTCTGGCAAAAAACCTCACATTAAAAATCTCTTGGAGATATTTCAAGACCTTGAAAGCACAAAGAATAAAATGTTGGAAGCCAATCCAAACTGAGAAAAGAGTATGACAATTAGCCAAAGCACAAAAAAGATGCTTGCTCCATATCATTAGAGGACAAGAAGGCAAGAACTATTTAATACTCTTTATACTATTTATACTCTTGGTAAGTTTTTTACAAAGAAGTACAACACAAATTTAAAATGCTTCTAATGTTTTAAATTATTGTATACTAAATAAATATAAGTTTTACTATCTGTTATTTTCCTGTGTATTTGTAAATGATGGTAAGAAAAATTTTAATGTTATGACAGAAATTTTTAAAGGCGAAGAGACAATCATAATTTTTCCCATTGATTATTAAGATTGCTTTGCACAATTTCAATTTGCACGGTTGTCTTGACAGTCCCACACTACTGGGCCTGTACGGAGGACTGCCTGTACCTTATTTTTCAGTTGCATACTAATTCCAAATGCTGTCTCTTTTAGTCTTCATAGTAACTTATGAAATATGCATTATCATTCCCATTTAACAGAACAAAGACATTTAGAGACCAAGAAATTTTTTTATAATTTACACTTGCTATTGGCTGAGCTGAGGTCCTACAGTTTTTGTCTTAACGTTCTTTCTCCGCTACAATGCTGCAGAGTTATTCTCCTAACCTGCCCTATCTGTTGGCTAAACATACCATGTCACAGTGTTTCCAGAGTCCAGGTACATCCCCTCCCATTCAGGGGCTCCTCTGTTACCCGGGGTTCACTGTAGTCTCAGTCTGGGCTTTCCCTTCTTGGATCAGTCAACCCTTCTGTTTCTCTACTATTCAGGGCCCATTGTAGTTGTTATTGCTTTTAAAACATCTGACTCCCTCTTTTCCAATGACACTGACTGTGTGTCATCCTTCAAGGCCAGACTTTCTTTGCTTTTCTAGTTGATCAAATGATTAGAAGTAATGAACTAATGGAAGAAGGCTGCCTACCCACTTCAATGACCTGTAGTAGAATCCCGTGTTACTCCTGACTTCTTTTTCTTCCTCAGTCATCAAGTCTCATCAATTCTCTTTCCTTACATTCTGTGAATTTGTCTCTGCTCTTAGTCTGTATCTAGATCTAAATTCAAGCACTCATGATCTCTACTCTAGTACATTCATCTATTTCACAAACACATATAACACTATGTTTCAGACGCTCTTTTAAGTGCTTACAAATATTAACTTGTTTAAAACCTCTTAACAACTCTGTGAGGCAGGTACTATTATTATCATTCCCATATTAAAGTTGAGAAACTGAGACCTAGAGACATAAAGTAACTTTCCCAAATTCACACAGCTGGTAAGTGGTAGAGAAAGGATTTGATACAAGACAGTCTAACTCCAGAATTCATATGGTTTTAAGCATTGTAGTATATTGTATCCCATCCATCCATCCATTCATGCATTTGTTCATTTAGCAAACATTCATTGAGTATCTGTTACATCAAACACTGTAGAAGGGGAGAAAGAAATAAAAAAAAAATACATGCAGAAATGTGTTATAGGTTACATGACATTAGTTATATGACAAGAAGGCAAGCACTATTCAATACTTTTAGGTAAGGGCTAAACAGGACACTAAGGAGTGAGTGGTCAAGTTTAAACAGGGAAAGCATAGGAGAAATTGAAAGGAGATGACTCATATATTGAAATATATGTGGGCAGTTATATGCCAAACAGGGCACACTGACATATATAGCTCAAGGAAAAGCATTTCAAGATAGAGAGAGTGTTGATAAGAAAGGCATGGAGGCATGAAATAAACTGATCTCTTTGAGCCACTTCCGTATGGTTGAAGCAAGGAGTGAGGGAAGGTTTGGAGTGAGAGAAGGTTTAAAGTGAGACAAAAAGTTGGAAACAGCAAAGGGGCAACGAAAGGGCAAGAACTTGATTCTGTCAACCCAACTTGAGTGTGCCTCAGATTCTTGGGCTTCTGCCTGGAAAAACACAATCAGTTTATATGGAGTTAAAATGAAGGAATCTGTATTTTTTTTAAAAAATTACCAAGTTTATTTTATATTCAGCTAGTTTGAGAAGCACTGCTTCAGGTATGCCAAGCTTCTGTGACTGGTTTCTGTCCTGAGTGTTGGCCAAAGCACCACACATGGTTTCATCTCTCCTCTTAATGAGACAAGTCCATTCCTATTCATTCATTGGAAAAACCAGTCCCAATTATATAACTTCATTTTAAATTCCTTCTTGAAAGAGAGGTATCTCTTGGTTCAATTCTATACAATTTTACAGGGCCAGGCATCATGAATTATTGGAAAGATGAGGAAAAAGAGATTTGGCTTTTAGAAGATCAACATCTAGTAACCCACAATTCTTCTTTCCATACCTCATCGTAAGAGTATATCCTGATCTTTTAAAATTTATTTGTTTGCATAAAAGACTCTAAATAATGTATGGACTTTAAAGCTGGTTGGCATTTTTGTTACACAGTACATCTTGCATTCATGGGTGGGAGTTAGGGGCACCACTATTTAATGACCAGGTCAAGTCTTCTGACTCTTGGCTCAGTGCAATTTTCCCACACCATATTCCTTCTCACCCCAGGTAAATTCTGGAGTTCCTCCTTTAATTCATGACCTTTCTTGACTCTGAGCATTTACATACACCTTTTTCTTTTCCAGAATCCTCTTTCCCTCTTTTTTACTTGTGAACGCCTGCTAACCCTTTAGGTGTAAGCTTAGAAACACTTCCATTTCCAAGTCCTTCCTGACCATCAAAATTGTAGTTAGGTGCCTATCCTATCTACCCCCACAATAATCTATACATCACCTATCATAGCACCAATATTTCAGTAATTGAGTGTCTACTTGCATGTTTTTACCACTAAACTGAAAACTCTCTGAAGATGGGAAGAATAACTATTTTTTTGTTTTTTTTTACTTTTCTATTCCCAGTACCTAGGACAGTCTCTGGGCACATAACAGGGTACCAAAGTGTATTTTGGTGACTTAGGAATTAATAAATGGATGGATGATGTATCCTTTCTGTATATTTGCACGAGGATGAGGTTTATTTGTACTTATTGTAATAAGCGCAGAGTGGACTTGCATTTGGAGGCGTTCGGTTCCAAGGAGCCGCACAGTAGAAAATTCAGTGCTGCTTCCTGTGACGCTGTTTGACATTGACGATTACATTAAAATTGATGTTGGTGTTTGTACAGATATTTTTCAACATTAATCAAACGCATGACAGGGAAACATATTGCTATGAGTTATGAAATTAAGAAGTTGAGGGGCGATATAATCAAAGTAAGCAATAGCAACTCTAGTTTTTGTTCAGGGGAGAGGATGTAAAATTGGGGCTGCTGAATCTACTTCCAACTTATTATCTACCTTCTAGAACCATAAAATAGTAATTCACAGGTGAATTCCTATAATAATATCTGTGAAAAGTGGCCCTCTAGCCATGATTTTAATTCTGCAGAACTATCTCCTCACTTTGCAATCATTAGAAAACTCCAACTAGTAATAATAATACTAGTAACTACTTTACCTGAGGTTCTAATCTGGGCTGAGCGCTGTGCTGGATGTTGAATATACATCATCTCATTTAGCTTCCACAGCAATCATATGAAGTAGATGTTATTATCTCCATTTTACTGAAGAGGAATAGCCCAGGCAGAGAGAAATTAAAAAACAAGTCCAAGGTTCATAGCCGGCAGTTACTAGTGGTGAGATTTTACATTCTTGTCTCAGTGACAGCAGGATCCCAAGCCTTTCTCCTAAGATATTGTATGGCCTCTAAATGAATGTATTACCTTATATTTAATTGAAATTTCTTATTTCCCTAACTTCATATATTCATTTTAGTTTTTTTTAAGATCAGCCCTCAAAAATCTCATCCCTCTTTTTCAGCCTAGTACTTCAGAAGTTTGAAAATAGTTATTATATACTCTCTAATACTTTTCTTAGTAAACCTAGATATCTGTTATGGATTGAATTGTGTTCCCCCAAAATTCATGTGTTGAAGTCCTAACCCCCAGTACCTTAGAATGTGACCTTATTTGGTGACAAGATGTTTACAGAAGTGATCAAGTTAAAGTGAGATCGTTAAAGTGGACTCTAATCCAATATAACTGATGTCCTTGTAAAAAAGGGGTCTAGACACAGAAACATGCATAGAGGGAAGGTGATGTGAAGATGTGGGGAGAATGCCGTCAACAAGCCAAGGAGAGAGGCATGGAACAGATCTTTTCCACACAGCCTTCAGAAGGAACCACCCCTGCCAACATCTTGATTTCAGATTTCTAGGTTCCAGAACTGTGAGACAATACATTTTTGTTGTGTAAGCCACCCAGTTTGTGGTAGGCAGTTTGTTACGGCAACTCCAGCAAACTAATACAACATCCATGGATCCTTCAACTATCTTTTATAACACTATTATCCTTGTGGCCTCTGACCACCATCATTCTAATGTATCAATACCCCACTTGAAAACTGATGCCAAGAGTAAACAGTTTATTTCAGATATGGTCTGATAAGTGAACAGAAGAGCGGAACGGTTCGTTTAATTTTTTCTTTTTTCTAGTTCTGTTCCTCAATTAACACAATCTAAGCTGAGCATTTTACCAGCTTAAGCTATTGACTCAGTGAACTTCTGCTTTTCGGACTCACAAATGATGCTTTGACACCCTTGTGGAAGGGAATCTTTCTCTACAAAGTCAGCAGCTAATTCATCATAGACACTGTTTTTTTTTTTTTTTTTTTTTGTGAGGAAGCTCAGCCCTGAGCTAACATCCATGCCAATCCTCCTCTTTCTGCTGAGGAACACTGGCCCTGAACTAACATCTATTGCCAATCTTCCTCCTTTTTTTCCCCAAAGCCCCAGTAGATAGTTGTATGTCATAGCTGCACATCCTTCTAGTTGCTCTGTGTGGGATGCGGCCTCAGCATGGCCCGACAAGTGGTGTGTCGGTGCGTGCCCAGGATCCGAACCCGGGCCGCCAGCTGCGGAGTGCGTGCACTTAACCACTAAGCCACGGGGCCAGCCCCATAGCCACATTTTGAGAAAAAAAAAAAATTCCTCTTTTTCTCCATCTTTTCTCTTCTATGACACAGAAATGGAAATATGTGTTTGTAATATGTCTTATCTCAGACCACTAAACTGAGGGTAATCTAAATAACCATGAGCTTGGATATAACTAATATAAAACATTTCAGAAAAAAGGAAGAAATTTTTATAAAAGGAGTGGCTAGTCAGCAAAAGTTCTGCCCTAACTATAACAATACTCTTTCAGTAAACATATTAAAAGTAGCAGTTCTCATAAATTGTGTATTCAGCAATATCAGAGTGAAAGTTGAATGGGTGTTCTTAAGTTAGTATTATCTTTCCAAGCACATGGTTACTATTGAGACGGAATATGTAATCATAAGGTTGGCCCTCTCTTTGTAGGTAATATACCTGAGTTGCTTTTATAAAGGCAGTAATATATTTTTCCTCTAATCTATCCACATGCTGTACATACCTACAAATATATATGTTATACAGTATGTTTATGTACATACAGTCATGCATTGCTAAATGATGGGGGTATGTTCTGACAAATGTGTCATCAGGCAATTTTGTTGTTGTGCGAACATCACAGAGTGTACTTGTACAAACCTAGATGGTATAGCCTACTACACACCTAGGCTATATGGCATAGGCTATTGCTCCTAGGCTACACACTTGTACAGCATGTTACTGTACTGAATACTGTGGCAGTTGTAACACAGTGGTATTTGTGTATCTAATCGTATCTAAACACAGGAAAGATACAGTAAAAATATGGTATAAAAGATAAAAAATGGTTCACCTGTACAGGGTACTTACCGTGAATAGAGCTCGCAGGACTGGAGGCTGCTCTGGGGGAGGCAGTGAGTGATGGGGAGTGAATGTGGGGGCCCGGGGCATTACTGGGCACTGCTGTAGACTTTATAAACACTGCACACCTAGGCTACATTGAATTTATAAAAAATATTTTTTTCTTCAACAAAAATTAACCTTAGCTTACTGTAACTTTTTTACTTTCTAAACTTTTTAATTTTTTTAAACTGTTTTACTCTTTTGTAATTGCACTTGGCTTAAAACACAAACACATTGTACAGCTGTACCAAAATATTTTCTTTCTTTATATCCTTATTCTAAAAGCTTTTTCCTATTTTTTAAATGTTTAATTTTTTTACTTTTTAAACTTTTCTTGTTAAAAACTAAGATACAAACACACACATTAGCCTAGGCCTACAGGGTCAGGATCATCAACATCACTGTCCTCCCCCTCCATATCTTGTCCCACTGGAAGGTCTTCAGGGACAATAACACGCATGGAGCTGTCATCTCCTGTGATAACAACACCTTCTTCTGGAACACCTGCTGAAGGACCTGCCTGAGGCTCTTCTTGAGGAGATGTCACTCTTTTCAGAAATATGTCCATGTTGGTTTGCTTGTTTTTTTTAATCACAGATTTACCTGTAAGCAGATAATGCTTATCAACATTTCTGTCTATTAATGAAAACCTTTTGGTGTTTGACTCAATGTTTTCAAACTTTTTAAGGAACTTGTTGAGGTCTGCAAAAGCTTCCGCTAAACTTCTCACTGTGAATTTTCTTGGAGGTTCTTCTTTTTCTTCTCCTGCAATTTCATTTTCTCTTGCTTCTGCTGCTGCTGTGCGTTCATGATTCAGTTCCAACAACTGCTCAGTAGTCAATTCCTAAAGAACCACCTCTAGGAGATCCTCAGTGTTCTCCTCATCCACACCCAAGTTAGAGTTGTTTGCCATTTCAATCACAGCCTGTTGATTTTTGCAACCTCTTCATCCTTGGCAAACCCTTTGAAGTCATGGGTGAACCTCTTGAGAGTGTTCTTCCAGATGCCATTCATACATTCCTTGATCACATCCCCTGAAGCCCAAGCGAGATTCTTGATGCCATCATACATGTTATAATCCTTCCAGAATTGCATCAGTGTCTCATCAGTATCTTTCTCAGTTGCAGCAATAGCCTGGGCAAATGTCCTCCTCAGGTAGTAGGCCTTAAAAGCTGCTATAACTCCTTGATTCTTTGGTTGGATCAAAGAATTGGTATTTGGTGGGAGAAACACCACTTTGATATTGGAATGAAGGTCACAAATAAAAGGAGGATGTCCGGGAGCATTATCAACAGTAAGCAAAATTTTGAAAGGCATGTTATTGTCCAAACAATGCTTCTCCATTTCGCTGGCATAGCAATTCAGGAGGGCATCTGGGAAGAGGAGCTGGTTCATCCATGACTTCTTATTGCTCCTGAAGTACACTGGCAGTTTATGCTTACTGATATGCTTGAAGGCACTGGGGTTCTCACTGTGCCAGATCACACAAAGTGTTTCAATTTGTGGCCTGCAACATTGCCCCCAAGAAAGACTGTTATTCTATCCTTAACAGCCCTGAAACCAGCGTTGACTTGGTTTCCTTATGAATAAAAGTCCTTTTAGGCATCCATTTCCAGAATAGGGAGATTTCACCCATATTGAATATTTGCTCCACCAGCTAATTTTCCTCCACAATCAGCTTATCTAGAGTTTCCAAAAATTCTTCGGTTGCCTTCACATCAGCACTCGCAGACTCACCACTCACTTTCAAGTTACGTAGTGAATGATGATTCTTCAATTGTTTAAACCACTCAGAGCTAGCAGTAAATTCAACAGTGTAGTTGGGTCCAGCATTTTCTTTCAACACTGCAAACAAACTTTTTGCTTTGGCTGTGATCATGATGGTGCTAGGAGAGATATGCTTCTGTGTCTGGTCTTCAGTCCAGGTCATTAGAAGTTTCCTCGTGTCTGATATAGGCCCTTCTTGAATTTTTGTTAGTCTTATTGCCTTCAGTGAGGCAGATCCTCTAACAGCTTCCATCACTTTGTTCTTGCTCCTAAGATTGTAGCTATGATGGAATGAGACATGCCTGATTGGTGGGCAATAACCATCACTGATTTTCTACCTTTGTAGTGCTTAATCACTTTTAATTTTATTTCCGGTCAATCACTCAATGTGGTCTCTTACCAGCAATATTAGCAGTGGATTTTGTATGCTTAGGGACCATGATGAACAAAACAACACAAGATTAAATCAAGAGAAAATAATGCAATCAAGATATGTAGTAAACACAAGATGTGTAAGGCTACTGCTGGCATAACATGGCGTATTGTTTTACACTAAACCTTTTTTTATAAAAGAGTACACTTTAATATAAGATAAAAAGTATAATCTAGTAAATACATAAACCAGTAACATAGTTGTTTATTGTCATTATCAAATATTATGTACTATACATAATTGTATGTGCTATACTTTTATATGACTGGCAGTGCACTAGGTTTGTTTACACCAGCATCACCACAAACATGTGATAACATGTTGCGCTATGACATGACAGCTACGCTATCACTAGGCTATGAGAATTTTTCAGCTTCATTATAATCTTATGGGACCACCATTGTATATGGGGTCCATTGTTGACTGAAATTCTCATTATGTGGCGCATGACTGTAACAACACAGAAATAGGATAATACTTTCAGCAACATTTTTTTCTCTTGTAATACTAGGTAACTTATGTCCGTATTAAGCATACGATTTTGAATCAACACCATGGTCCAAATGAGCGAACTGATCAAATTTGAAAAACATTTCACAGAGGAACATTTATGGAATACAGGCCTTATTTTTAGAAACATATTTACACACATAGACATAGAATGTGGTCTATTTTATACCGGTTTCAAATAGTGGGACATGATATGTTAATAAACTCTCACTTATGGGCATAAAGTAGTGCAAATCTAAGATTTTTTTCCCAATTTTCAAGAATTGCATTATTTGAAAGCACATTTGAATAAATTGTAAACTGAGTTCTTGCTATTGTCACAAGGTGATGCCACCTTATCCTTTACACAGACCCCCTGCCATCCTGCTGGTCTCCTGCTATCCACATTCTTGGTGATACATCAGTGCTCTTGTACTTCTCTGAGTGATCTGGGGGGCTTTGTGCTGTTATTTTAACACTCACTATGACACTTTAAAAGCTCTTTTATATCTTATTCGATGATTATACAAGTATTTACTAAGTAGCAAAACTTATGCTACCACTGAAAAATATTCTTGGATATCAATAATGTTGGAAAGGAAATGAGATGCAATATAAAGTATGCAGAAGTCTGTGGGAGGCAGCCTTCCATGACGGCCTCCAGTGATTGCTACCTTCTGGTAATCATAGACTTGTGTAATCTCCTCCCCTTGAATGTGGGCTGGACCTAGGAAGTCACTTCTAATTAACAGAATATGGCAAAAGAGATGAGATATCATTTCCAAAATTAAGTTACAAAAGACTGATCTCAGTCTTGCTGGCTCTCTCCTTCTCAATCTCTCTCGCCAGCTTTTCTTGCTTGCTTGTTTGTATAACGCTAGCTGCCATGTTATAAGCTGCCATATGGAGAGGCCCATGTGACCAGGAATTGAGAATAACCTCAGTTCAGTAAGGAGCTGAGGCCCTCAGTCCAACAGCCCACGAAGAACTGGATACTGCCAACAACCTTGTTCCAAGTGAGCATGGAAGCAGATCCTTCCCTGGCTGAGCCTTTAGATGATTGTAGTTCCTCTTCACACCTTGATTCCATCTTGATTGTGAAAGACTCTAAGCCAGAGGACCCTGCTAAGCCATGCCCAGATTCCTGACCAACAGAAACTGTGAGATAATAAATATTGTTGTTTTAAGCCACTAAGTTTTGGGGTAATTTGTTATGCATCAATAAATAATTAATTCAATGGGCAGATAACCACCCTGTTCTGTTTTGTAGTTAATGTAGGAGAGCAGACTCTAGCAAGATATGAGAGAGAATGCTGAGAAAAGAAAAAGCAGCATGAAAGCAAAAATACATTGTACTGGCTTGAGAGTTAACCATTGCAAGAATGCATTTCCCCTCTTTTGCTTTTATTCTATGGGAAAATTAATCTTGAATCGAGTGAATTTGGAATTGTGTGTGATGTTCTAGAACACGTCCCCTCACTTACTCTATAAGTGACTTGATTCTATATTTTTAAAATTGTATTGCTAAGATTACAGAATCTTATTGTTCTGCATAATCTAAAATGGCACTTTTCAGATAACTTCCAGATAATCAAAAAGTCTTGTCGTTAAACAATTGATGATTATAATTCAAATCTTTCTCTAATTAAATATATATGTAAACTATTGAAATAAATAACAAAATATACTGATAAGGCTTAGCTTGTAGGAACAGCACTCGGAAAGGCCAACCATGTTCAAACTCAAACACTCTCTTGCTACAGATAGCAAAAGTGTGGTGGTTTGGGGTGAAGTCAACATTTTTCTGTTTTTATTTTTGTTTTCAATTTTCAGCCTCATATTTTTTTCATTTGTGAATTTGACTTCCTTTTGAGGCTACATCAACACTTTCAGGGTACCTGGATACCAGAATCAGCCGTCTTTTGCTCCTTTAGCAGAAATACTTCTCAGAACTTGAGTTGAAAGAGTTACTATGTCTGCAAGGAATGAGATGCTTCATTCAGTCTGTCTTTAAGATCAGGCCTCTCAGATGTTTAATTCATACACTGGGCTTCTGAGGTCAGGATTATTATCCTTATTTAGAGGATCTGGAAACCGAGGGAAAAAGGTTGAGTAATTTATCCTAGGTCGTGGAAGGGATCAGTGTCTGAGCTAGGATTACAGTTGAAAGCCTCAGATTCCAAGACCTGTGCTCAGACTGTACTTATTGCAAGCCGACTTGGCCTGCTTAAATAAGTCCTCCCTCCCTCACTCCTGCCCCCAGAGCCCTCCATTGAGTATTTGAACTCTGTCAGCAAATGTGAAAGAGGTCTAGAAAATATATCAGACATTGGCTGATAACAGTTGAGTTTCCTTATAGCTTAACAGGCAGTTTCTCCTCTAAAACTGATTTTCATATAGGGAAATTTCCAGGTTTTTTTTTTTCGACATAGAGATATTAAAACAATTTAGTCTGCCTTCATTAGTCTTCATCTTGTGTATCAGAACTCTTAACAATTTAGGAATAGGAAACATCAGAAAAGGAAGCTGCATAATAATGACAAATAATATCAATAGACATTTGCATAGCTTTAGGAATATGTGCTGGTGTCTGGCTTTCCATTCAAAATTCTTCCCAACAAGAGCCTCTTCGTTTACTGTGTACATTAATTTTGGTTTCTAGAGTTATTTGAGACATATACAAGAAGACACAAAGAAAAGTGTGTGTGTGTGCGCGTGTGTTTTTGGTATTATTGTTAATAGTATTGAAAGTAATACAGTCCCTGAGCAGGTGTTGAAGAGAAAGGGAAGTTCAGAAGAAATATTTTTAGAGTGCTGGACTTGCAGGCAGAATACCTGGGTTTGCTTCTGCTTTTTGTCACCTTTGTAGACTTGGGAAAATCACTTAGACTCTCAGAAGGTACAAAGACAAACCAAACACCTCATTCTCATTAAAGAGTTCAGGGTGCTGGGAAAGATGGAGAGATATATTACTAGCTATGATGCAATGTAATTCATGCTATGTTAGTGTTATGAACAAAGTGCTCAGGGAGCATCGAAGTAGGAACATGTGAGCCCCATCTTAATTTTCACTGCACACGATACAGAATGTATTCTAATTTGAAAGACCTTTACAGGCCTGTGGTGTAAAACTGCACAGCATATGTGAGAAAGGATAAGTCCTGGATGACTGGACCATTTGAGTGACCAGACAACTTGAGGAACAGGAGCAAGAGATGAAGGGGGAAAGGAAAAAGGGGGCAAATCTGGGACCAGGCTAACAAGTCTGGACTATGCTGTGAGAAGAGGGGAGCTGTTCATGAATACAGCCCTTCATTCATTTACATTTATAATTCAGGCACCGTGGTGGATATCTGGCAGAGACACAGAGGTTAAATACGCGGGGCCCAGTTAGAGAGAACTCTCAGGGTAGGTGCCAGATGATTTGAAAGAGAGACAAGTAGACAGGCAATTACAGAGCAGTAATGAGTACCATGAAAGATCAATGCATAGGAGCACGGAGGCAGAGAGATAGAATGTTTTAACTGACCTGGGAGGGTCAGCAAAGACTTCCTGGGAAATTGGGTGCCTCAAGTGAGTCCTAATGGAGAAGCAGAAGGAAGGGAAGGGTCAAAAAAGAAGGGAAGGAAAACTAAAGAAGGGAAGGAATTTGGGGCATAAAAAACAGCATGTGTAGAGTCAAGAGACACAGACATGAGAGTCCCTCTTCAGATTATTCATAAAGCTTTGTGGAAATATTATTCACTTTTCCAACTCACCACAGCATTGTGGAAAACATAAGCTACCACAGGCCTATGATGCACAGGGAGGGGTGCCAGGAAAGAACAGATTCCAATGGAGCGATAAGCAGCGATCCTTCCTGTGGGTTACAGAGAGACTCCATCAGAATTCAGACAGCATGTTATTATGCCCAAGAGTTTTCATTGCTTACCATCAGGACAGTAGAACATTAATTTGTTAAATTAAGTTCTAACGATGTTTGCCTCTTTAAATTGCTTTACTGGTCAGGAAATAATTTATTATTCTCATCAAATTAATTGTAAATTGAGAAACTAAGAGATCAGAAATTGAGGAAGGGGCTCAAGAGAACTGACGCTGAAGGGTAGAAGAAACTATTGCAAAGAGAAAAGAATTGGGTTGGCAGCTGACAGGTAAGCAGACATATGTTTATCCATACAACAGAGTCTATATATATATATATGTGACTCCATTTTAAAAAGACAAGTGAAGGCACTCAAAGAAGCCTTCATATTTTATATAGTTGATTATGAAACATTTTATTTTCAATATTTATTCTTCTCAATATTATCTTGTATTCTTCAAAATTCTCCATTTTCTCTCTATTTTTTTTTAAGATAACTTCACACTTTTGTCTTTTAGAGTTACAATTACTTTGAGGAAAGCATATATTATTTACAGAGCAAGCACCATTACAATAAAGAGAAGCTCAGAAATCTATAAATAACTGATATTGATAGTAAAGGAGTGCATTGTTTTAACCAATAAAGCAATTGGAAGGGGTGTTTATCATCAGATCTTAATTTAACAAAGTTCAATTGTCTAGATTAAGTAACTGACAATTACATATGTGTGTGTTTCAAATTTCTTATTGAAAAATCTTAAAATATTAAATAGTGATATTTCTATGGCAGATAAGGGTAAAAGTGTAAATCTATCCCAATAAAATTCATATCCACTAACATTTATACACACCCTATTTTTTCTTCCTTTGCTTTATACATGAATATTAAATATTTTTACTGATATACTTCTTTTACAGACCTAAGATAAAACAAACAAAACAAAACTTTTAGTTATTACTTCAATTTTAATAATTTTAGGATGTTCAAAATAATTTATGCTTTTCTCTATAAATACACTGTTAATTTAACGATAAAAATATATTCACTGTAATGATGTATCTACAGATTTGTAAAATGACAGAAAATGTGACCTTATTTAAAATAAGGGTTCTGTCTGTGATTCCATGATTTGGTGAGAAGACTACTTCTCTAGACAAGACTTTCAGAACCTGCAAGGACAAATATAGTGAGTGTGTATAAGGAGCAGAAAGGAAATGGTACAGTAATTCATGGTGAATGCCTTTATTGTAATTATCACAACATAATTAAATTTATCTAAATATTCTCGCTATAACAGGAAATAAATCAAAAAAGTCCACCATATGGTTATTTGATTTTAGAAAAGGGAACTGTGGCCAAATACTAGAAAAAATTGAAATGAGAAGTTTAAAAAAAGAACTTTAAGGGGCTGACCCCATGGCCAAATGGTTCAAGTTCCCAGCACTCCGCTTCAGTGGCCTGGGTTCATGGGTTCAGATCCCACGCGCGGACCTACTGCACACATCAGCCATGCTGTGGAGGCGTCCCACGTGTAAAATAGAGGAAGATTGGCAACGGATGTTAGCTCAGGGTGAATCTTCCTCAGGGAAAAAAAAAAGACAACTTTAAAATCTTCAGGAATTGGGAGCTTCACAAAAACATCTTATTGGAAATCCAAGAGAAATGCTGGCCTATTTTAAGGAGTCTGAGCTGTTAAGTAAAATCTCTGTATGGCTAAGTTGTAAACTAAAAAAACCAATCGTTCTTTGGGGAAAAAATATTGTATGGTGGATCAGCTAGTTGAGGACAGAGGAGACCACAATATGTGACAGAGCATATCAATCAGAAACCAGATCAATCCATATTTCCTTAAATTTCACGTGCTTATTTTTGTGAAGGATACAAAGAAAGTACAAGGCATGTCTTCTGAGCTAAGAGAGCTTATTATCTACTTGGAGAAATAAGATGTACAATGGAAAACACTGAAGAACAGCATGAAGTAAAAGGGATTTAAGAACATGAAAGAATCATTCCAATTACCACTGCTAAAGGAAAGATTGCTACACACAGGGGCCTTAGAGGGACTTCTTGGAAGAGGCAGGATTTAAGGATAGATTTTAATGAGGCGTGGCATTTGAATTGATCACAAACAAGGGAAAGGACATTTGCATGTCAGGATCAGAAAATAAAAGGAAATAAAGAACTTCCAACAAAATGATGAAAGCATGCCAAAAGCATAACATTACACAGAAAACCAGGGGATTAATGGTCAGTCTATGAGCGTTTATTAAGTGTAATATATGCCCAGCTCATCGCTAGCTACAGTGGAGAAATATAGGAGCAATTTCTGCATTCAAGAGGTTCAGTTTCTTGTGTAAGAGATGAGAGTGACACATGAAAATATGTGTACCACCTGACACTGTCATATAAACTTGTGCTGTGTGTTAATTTGTGTGGCACAACCCTACATTTCATAGCGTTTAGGAAATGAAGAAAGAGCCAGAGTAACAGCCAATAGCTTCAGGAAGGAAACATGATGATCTGAGCTTTGAAAGATAGCTAGAGTTCGAATAGGTCACAGAGCATAGAGGACGTTTCCTGAAATTAGGTGAATTAACTATTTTGCAGCTATTTTTATGAGAGGTTGCATATATAGTGGATGCGAATTTTATTCTGTTTGAATAGACGACTTCTTTTTAACAAGTTTATGCCAAGTTCATATTTCCTATGGTAATTTTGTTTCTCTTTTATTTTCCTTCTGATCATAGTAGATGATGCTAATCTCTATCTGACCCTTGTGACAAGGGAATTTCCAAAATCTAAGACTTCCTTGTGTTGTTCAATCCATCCAGAAAGCAATCATTGACTATAATAAGCATTGGGTCCTTTTCCTAATACTTGTTTAATTATTAAAACTTTTTAAGTAGTAAAACTTGTTTAAGATAGAGTATTTGTTTTACTATTTTTTCTTTTACCATTGTATTATTACCTTAAAAATACGTTTTCAATAAAATTTGACTGTAAGATTCAGGCAATGTGAACAGAATCTGATGAGTGTTTTCAACAGAATCTGAAATATAAACACACATTTATTCAATTTAAAAAGCATGGAATACCTGCTGTGTTCATAGCACCCCAGGAGACGCTCTGTGGGAGAAAGTGAGATTGGGGTCATTGACACCATTGACGATGAAGGTGGAAGTTCATGACTAAACTAACATTCCATTCCTAAGAAAATCTCAGATCCTGGTGTTTGGTTTTCTAGAACAAGACAGTGAAAAAAGAAACACATTACACTTGGATACCCTATAACGTATCCTGAGGCACCTCTGATTTCATTCTAGCCTAAAGTGAACATATTTCATGATGAGGATTAAAATTACTGGCGCTAGGCTAAAAATGATGGAAAGAAGTTGTAACCCTCCCGTCCGACATCCAGGTAGAGCTGAGCGGCTGGTGCAGGGAAGACAGGTTGGTGAAATGGAGAAGTTTATGGGTGATGGTGAAAGCCTGTTTCTCTCCTTCACCATAGACTCAGTTGGCCAGTAGCGCTGGCAATGACTGGATTCACCTTCTGAACCAGTGACTTGGGCTTGGAAAGTGCTCTTTGACAAACTGTTCTCCCAATTGTTGACAAACTGCTAAATATTATGGGGCATTGATAAAATGTTATATGAATAAGCTAACATTACTGTAGATATGATCATTTACAAAGCATCGAAAAGACCTTCATATTCTATTTACAGACATATTTAGGACCAAGAATTGAAAAATGACAGGCTTAGGGATTGGAAAGATCAAGAACCAAATTTGCAATCCATTACTTTAAATCTTGGGTGAGTGGTTTGGCCTCTCCTAGCCTGAAACTTCTGGATTATTAGTTGATGTTAAAAAGCCTAATTTCATAGGCTTGTTTAGAGAATTATGTGAAACGAATGTGATAGTCCATCTACCTTAGTGAATGCTCAGTAATTATTATTTCCCTTCTCTTACTCAATGAAGCATAGGTCATCAAAAATTGGGATTGTGAGCAGAAACTGGAGGTTATTCTAATTCTGTTCTAACCTAAGAATTCTAACCTAAAAATCCTAGATAATAAGAAAGACATATGAAAGAGGCTATATTTAACTACTTTTGCCACTCATTTTTATAAATCACACACTTCCACCAAAACCTTTTGATGCTTCAATGAAAGGTGAAAAGTCGTAATTAAATGGGAGGAGTTGTGCTTTTAGAATTAAGCATAGATGAAACTTGTAAGAGCACAGATGGATGAGTGTTAAGAATCCTATTTGCTAAGTGGCTCACTACATGAGCTTTGGGAAAATGGCTCTGTCATAATTTTAAGCAATTTGTGATTTCCCCTTCAAAGCAGGATCTTCAAGGGGAACCAAATATAACCTCTGTCTAATTCCACTCTGTATTTCATTTCTCTTTTGTTTGCAAGGTATTAATTATTAAATGTGGTTCATATTGATAATTATACTGCATCTTATTTATTAATGACTCACTATTAAGCTTAAACTTAATATCTCCAGAGGTTCTCAGGTCTCTATTTTGCAGGTCATTGCTCTTTTTCTCTCTGTAGGACTGAGTGCTGAGAAGGTTTCAAGCTCTGGGGCTTAAGGTAGATGGGTCTTGATGGTGTGATTACCCACGACACACTTCATTACCACTAATGGAGTCACTCATGCAGCCAAAGAGAGAAAAGTGAACCTGCAAAATAGGAACTAACAGGCAATAAATTACTACACCACGGGCAGGCAATCATACATGAGGGCAGTAAGTGACCAGAGCCCAATAGAAAGGTGTATATTTTTATTTTGCCTGAAGTGTGTGTCTCCTTTACATTCTTTTCCAGAAAGGCAGATCTTGTTTTCAAACCAAACAAATTTTTTTCATTTCCTTTTTTGATCCTGTAAGTATGGCAAGAGATACAAAATAATCAAGGCAAACATTGAATTTACTTCTCATACTGCTGCTTCCTCTAGTCCTCACTTCCTTGTTTGGGCTTCTTTCAAATTGAGACTTATACCTGATTCCTTACATTCAAGACTTCAGTGACACAGTTGCAAATTTACGTTACGAGAAGATAAAAATTCCCTGGCTTGTCCCACGTGGGGAAATATATCCTAACTTGCAAACATCCTTAACATGGGTTTTAGAGAGAGATTTAATTAACAACAACAAAACCCTGTAAACCTCGGGTCTGCAACACCCATAGGCTCCTGCAGGACTACTGTGCCTTTGGCCTTGGTCTCCCTCAGTCAGGAATCTCTCCCTCAGAGCGCTCAGAGTCACACTCCACTAAGCATCAACTTGTCTGCCCCTGGACCCCCAAGACCTCTCCTGCAATTGTTTTCCTGTTTTCACTGCTCCCAGAGCTCCCACGGTCTACTCCCAACATCTCCAAAATAACTCCTTGATTTTCACCTCAAGTAACAAAAATTCTTGATGAGCCTTTTCCCATGCATAAGAAGGAAAGCTTCCCTGTTGCTCCAGTGCTCAGCTGAGATTTTTGAAGTTTCTATCCATCCCTGAAATTAGAAAAACCAATATCTTTCATCCAGGTAATTATACTTTCCAGCCTCCCTCTTATGCTTGGCCAATAGAGTCATCCCCAGTCATCCAAGGTAAACCACTATCGCTGGTGATTCCAGTTTGAATATCTTGGGCTGCATTTGACATCTTTTTGTTGTTGTTGTTGGGGGATGGTAAATGTGCTTGGTCAGGAATGAGAGTATGTCCTTTTGCATTTTTATCTAAGAGGTTGAATATATATAGTTTAAAACTTTTTATTTTAGAGTGGTTTTAGATTTACAGAAAAGTTGCAAAGATAGTATAGAGAGTTACTGTTTATCCCTTCCCCAATTTCCCCTATTGTTAACATTTTACATTACTATGGGACATTCATCACAACTAAAAGGCCGACATTAGTATATTATTATTAATGCAACTCCACACTTCGTTTGAATTTCACTAATTTTTCCCTAATGTCCTTTTTGAGTTTCAGGATGCATGTTACATCTAGTTGTCACGCCGTCTGAGCTTTCTATGTGACTGTTTCTCTGACTTTCCTTGGTTTTGAGGATCTTGACAGTTTTGAGGAGTACTTGTCAGATATTTTGTACACTGCGCCTCAATTTGGATTTGTCTGAGGTTTTTCTCAATGTAACCACAGGGTCCGAAGGAACCCAAAAGTTCTCTGAGAACTTCAACATTAATTCAATGCCAAAATCCTAGTATCTCTGTTTTTTGTTTTGTTTTGCTCTAATCTGTAAAAATGGGAAAGAAATACCTACACTGCAGAATTGTTGCAGGGTAGTGGTTGATGCAAGTACGGCTCCTGAAACATAGAAAGTACTCCAGTAAGCGTGGGTATTCTTATCTTCCAGAGATGTTGATTATCCACTTCAGAAGTTAAAGTCTATGAGATGGGCTGGCTCTGTGGCTTAGCGGTTAAGTGTGCGCGCTCTGATGCTGGCGACCTGGGTTCGGATCCCGGAAGCACCCCGAGGCACCACTTCTCCGTCCAGCGCGAGGCCGAGTCCCACGTACAGCAACTAGAAGGATGTGAATCTATGACATACAACTATCTACTGGGGCTTTGGGGGGAAAAAACTGAATAAATAAAATCTTTAAAAAAAAAAAAATAAAGTCTATGAGAACAAAATTCTAACTATCACTGTGGGCTACATATATAATTTAGATGACCTTTTAAGTAACTGGGGATCAAACTACAGATTGATGTTCAATTTATAATTGTAAATTAATTAAATTTTTCTCTAATGGAAAAATAAATTCAACATTTCTAAGATTCTGTTGATTTCTCCATTTAATTTCCCCACCTGGGTAAAGTTTTGGTCCATAGAGCTTTTTGTTTTCCTATCGTTTGAATGCCAGAGAGGGTAAAATTATAA
This sequence comes from Ceratotherium simum simum, assembly GCF_057802395.1. Lineage (NCBI taxonomy): Eukaryota > Metazoa > Chordata > Mammalia > Perissodactyla > Rhinocerotidae > Ceratotherium > Ceratotherium simum. Next base: position 45,375,841 of record NC_141911.1, read on the forward strand.
ATGGCTTTTGCTTTTTAGAATAATAAAATTGTAAAAATTCAATAAAAAGATTGTGCATAAATAGCATTTACTATGTTTAAACACAAAGGGGTTTTTTTGGCAGTAATTCTAGTTGTGTTCTTGTAATGAATTAATGTTGAAGCTATCATAGAACATTTGGATTATTTCTGGCCCCCGGCTATTTTCATTTATTTAAGATTTATTAATTTATCACTAATTTATCATGATGAGATTTATTAAGATTTATCACTACATGTGAGCCTTTCTTTAGGTGCTCAAGATATAGCAGTGAATGAAACAGATGATGATCCTGCTCTCGTGACAATAAATAGACAATAGAAATTTTAAAGGCACATATGTGTTATAGTAGGTGGTGATAAGTGCTCTTGAGAAAGGCTAAGAGAGACAAGAAAGGCTGGATGGAGGAAGGAAATGTCATTTTTTATATTGAAAGGACTCACTCACAGGGAGGTATTTAAGCAAAGATGTGAAGTAAGTAAGGGAGTAAGCTATCCTGACCTCAGGGAGAAGAACATTCCACACTGAGGAAAGAGCAAAAGCAAAGGCCCTGGGGTGGGAGAATAACTGAAGTATTTTAGGAATAGCAAGGGAACTAGAGGAGACCTTTGGATATGGACATCTAGTATTCATGACCAAACTAAAATAGAGTTAAATTCAAAATCTCATGGCTTAAAAATAAGTCATAGTTAAAAAGAAAATTGAAGTAGAGATATGTCATCCCAGTTACTTTACTCTTCAAGACCTTTATTTATTTCTGTAAACATGCTTGCCCTCCTAACAAAATTGGTGTACTAGAATATTTAAGTTCCTCATGAGCTGGCATCCTCACAGCTTTTGCTTAGGGATGAGATTTTGTTTAATGCTGCTACCAAGATTTGATTAAAGAGTTTTAAGCTTTACGAAGGCTTTATAAGGGCTTTTTTTTTCCTATAGAACATGTAGCAAATATATATTCTATTTATGTTATATTGTTGGCCATAAACCTTCTTCTCCCAATGTGGTGCACAGATTACCTTGCCATAACCAGATTAACTGAGACCACGTCACTTTTTAATGTGAGAAACAATTATATGAATCCTTTTAAGCTCCCAAGAAATATATTCTTCAATATTTATGAAAATTATAAAAATAGACTGTGATATTCATGACCCATTTTGTTCCATATTTGGACTAAATTCAATGATTTAAAATGTTTGGGTTTTAAAAAATCTTAATTTTTTTCTCAAAGATTTCACATACGAAAAGCATAAGAATCTTAGATAAAGTCAGATATTTTGTGCTTTATCCTCAATTCAGGGTTCACAGAGGCCTGTGTTTTCATTGGAGCAGGCAATCAGATTTCAACAGTGAGGAAATATTATTTTGTACCTTGTGGTATCTACAGGGAGACATGTTTAGATGGGTTAAGCCTGCTGGGAGCTCTACTGTCTTCTCTGCAGATTTCAGATGCCAAAGGGGTGTCTTCTTTGTGGATGGTAATCACTGTGTTTGGATTGGAACAGTATGGCTCATGTCAGTGTCTGTGTGTGTGTATGTGTGTGTGTACTCTAATTTTTATTTACGTCAATAGTTATTATTTGGTTTGCGGTAGGAAGACTTCACGTGTCTTTGGAAATATTGGTTAGCAAATATTTTCAAATGACATTGGGTTGATGAAGCTAAGCAAGAACTAGGTCAACTTCTTTTTTGATCTAAAATATTGCTTTTAAAGATAATTCATTCTGTCCCATCAATAGAGTTTCATGTGTTTTCCAGATAATTTCTGTAAATGGAAACATAAAATGTTAGTAAATTTTGAAAAGGAGAAACAGGTGTCCTAAAGCAAATCTTTTTCAATAAAACATATTTTTTTAACCTCTTTCTAAAATGCAAACATTCTACTATAACATGTTTTTGCATGTGCTGTGCAGGTAAATTGGCTCTTTGGGGAACCAGGGGCCCTGACCTCTAGCATTTGCTGATTACGTGTTGTAGATACTCTCACTGTGGCCAATTTCAAGCTACCAACAATTTAACACCTGGCTTGCAAAATTCCTGAATAGTTAGCAATCAGCTTTAGGGAGTCCATAAGAGTAGGTTCCAGCACACCTACACAATATTTTTTCTCTTTCTGTGGGAAAATGTGAATATGGAACCTGTTCGAATTTTGTTCTTTCAACTTGTTTTTATTACTTTCCTGATCTTGGTCAGATTTTGTTAACCTAGCAGGGCATTACCCTTCTGACTGTATAGGAACTGAATGAAGCAAAGGAAGAGTTGTGACCTTTGGATTGTCCAACAACTTGTTAAATGAGTTGCACTCAGTCTTAAGTGTGTAGTCGTTATCATCCTGATCTTTCCCACAGTTCTTCTCTTGGCTTCCAAACAATTTCCTCTTTCTCTACAACTAGGCTCATAGCATCAGTGCAGCACAATTTCAACTGAACAGAAAAACCAAACATTAGGTTTGGGACTTGAATGCAGTGTTTTCTCAATTCTAATATGCCATAAGTTGCAAAATATACCTTTGACTTATTAATAGTTCTCATGGAAAATAAACAGCATTAAATATACTCATTAATTGTAAAAAGCATCCTTTTTCAGATAGGTGTGTGTGTGTATATGAAAATTAAGAGTGTACATCTTGGAATTAAGGAGACATAGGTGATAATGTTGTGTGGATAATTTTGAATGCTTTGGTGTGGTGTGAGTAGGCCTATCCCAGGATGGTGCTTTTTCAATGGGGAAAATAGACTTTTTTCTCCTTCCATAGTTTCAAATCATTGGAATACTTATATCGCAACATTTGTGTGTACTGTGTGGACTCCAAACTTTACTATCTCCTATCAGAAAATGAACTTTGCAATAATTTTTCTTAGCTTTCCTTAAAAATGTCTTGTACTCTCTCAGTTTTAATTTGTTAAAAAATCTGATGCCCCAACTTAGAATCTCACGAACAGAAGACGAATGAAAGTACTGAAGCCACCCTCATTATATCATCATCTAGGCCAAAACTACATAATTATATGCCAGAAATCGGCATTATTACCTTTAAAGTAAAACAACAAATAAGGAATGTACGCTGAAAAATTGTATTTCCCTTTGTTTTTTGTGATTGGATTTTTTGTGTGACGTGTTTTAAATTCCAAGATTCCTTACTGTCTCTTTCTCTATCTCTGTTTCTATCTTTTTATCTCTATCTCTCTATCTCTGTCTATCGATTGAGCAATTGATTGATTGATCTATAGTATTTAATCTATAGTATTTAAGGTAAATGCAAGAACACAATTACAGATTGAAAGTCCAAAGCAGGAAAACAAAGTTTTTTCTGTTATATATGCTGCTGTTACTAATATCATCTTGTCCGTTAATGACGTAATAAAAAGTTACTTCTTCAGTACTCTTTTTTTTTTCTTTTTTTGCTACTCATTTTTTCCTTAGCAGAGAGTCTTATTTTACCTGTTCCCTAAGTTTTCTCTGCTTATTGGGTCAGATGAGGAGTGTATTAGGTACATATAACACTGGCATTGTGGGGATTCATTTAAAGGAAAACAAGGTGAAAACTAGATTAGATTAAACTATTTTTATTGATAAATTTTGAATTTATGAAGGAAAGGGACAGGTATTACGTGGTGAACACATTATTAATTAATTCGGTAAGCATGCCAGACCCGGGGTTAAAAAGATCAATAGGAGTGGAAACTTTCCTCTAGGGTCTTAATGTGTTGTGGGAAATGTAATAAAAATATAGATCTCAGAGTTCTTCTCAGACCAAGAATATCAGGATCTCCAGAGGTTGAACCTGAGCATATATTTTCAATAAAACCACAAATCTGTTTTTAGTGATTTTATTGTACTGTCATGTTTAGAAATCTCTGGTCCGTATCATATATGATCCACAGAATAAGTCAAATTAGCATTAGGGATACCTATTTTCTCTTTATCCAAAAGGCAAATATATTCCCTCCTTTAAAATTGTTTTTCTCCCAGCTACAGGAAAATTCTCTCCATTTTCAACTCCATTCACAACTATTCTGAACATCCACTCCCTGCCACCCTTCTTACCCCTCCCCAGTCCTAACTGGAGAAGCTGTTTTCAGTTGGGGAAACTCAACTAGACAATAGTAATTTATTTAACCCTCAGCCAATTTCTATATTGCTTCTTACATTGAAACAAAGACCATCATTTTTCTACAGTCTTCCTGCTGCTTCTGAAATCCTTTTTCTCCTTAATTTAATGAGCCCTTGCTCTACAATACCCTACTAAGCTTGGTACAGGAGAAATATAAAGATAAATATAACATGTGCTTACATTCCACTGGGGAAGGTCAATGTGACCTTAAATAAGTATAACGTGAGGCAAAAATCAAATTCATATAATAAGCTGAAAGTTTCCAAGTCCCCAAGGCTTCTTGGATGCTTTTTCTTTTATATCCAAATAAAACAACTTAAGACCCCATCCCACACACTGTGAGTAGTTCAGCGTCATTTCAGGTGTTTCTGAGGATTCCTGCTTGCTGGCACTCACAATCTCCTAGTGGATGCCTGCCTGCATCTTCAACTCCAAACTCTATTCTGCATCATTTCTCATCATCTCCCTCCTGTTTATTCCTGGTTCTCAGGGCTTTACCCTAGGAATGGACATTTGTTCTTCATTTCCCAAAAGAATCACTAACATAAGGCTGTTGTGTTGGGTAACTGAAAATCTAGAAACAATGGAAGTTCATCATAGTACAGAATAAGAGACCGACTAACCTTGAATATCAGATGTTATTCTGAGATTCCTCACTTTGGTTAGACGTTGCTGGTGTATGGAAATCACTCAATCATTATGTACTTCCTTGGGTCCCAGGCTTCCCACATATTGCTGGGGTTCACCCTCATAGTAACCGAAATCCACTTTCCATTTCTATTTCCCAGATGTCAGGTAAAAGTTTCCAAGTCACCACATGGAATAAAAAGTTGATGATACTTAGTTATGCAGAATAAATTTGCCCCTTTTAAATTCAACCTCTCTCCTCCACACATCCTGAAAGCCAGCCTAGGTACAACAAATGGACCCAGACAAATGTTTTACAAACCAAGCAGTCTTCCTTCCACATCAGTTCTAACAGTAGCAACTTTTCTTTCTTTGTCCATTCTATTATAGAGATGTAAACTAAATGCCATAAGGATGTATAGCTTGTGGAGTAAGACCTAAAACACATGAGAGAGAAAAGTGAGCCTTCTGAGGTCAGGGACCACCTTTCTTCACTATATTCCTAAATGCTAACATAGTTCGTGACACAAAATTATCATTTGGTATATGCTTGTAGAAGGAATAGATAATTGAATGATAAAAAAAGGTATCTGGCTATTCTGGCCATTAAGTATGAATGCCAAATCATTACTGAAGTCTAGGAGACATGGAACACCTGTGTGGGCTGAGAAAGGATATGTGGGGGGTGTGGTCATTTATTTAAGCAGGCAATTAATTTTTCAACATAATTAGTTATTTAATTGACCATTCACGTAATATTAATACATTTGAATTCCTAATTAATCTCCATTTTATTTAAAACATTTTATATCTATACCCTCAATTCTAATTTAACAGCAAGTGGCCTTGACTTTGAAGTGCATTGACCACTAAGCACATACACATACATTCACACAAAGGACTGGGAAAAGTAGAGAAGTCAAGTTAGCCACAGTGGCTTTTTAGAAGACAATCGTAAAAATTAGATGGATCTCATTTCACAGAATTTAATAAAAAACATGGATGATTCAAATTTTTAACTTCTTTTGCCAGATGAAGGGTCACCAAGCTTTGTCTATAAAGGGCCAGATAGTAACTATTTGAGACTCTGTAGGACACACAGTCTCTGCCCCAACTGCTTGATCCATAAATGAATGGACATCGCTGTGTTCCCCTAAAGCTGGGTTTACAAAAATAGGCAGTGGCATGAATTTTCCCCTTGGGCCACGGTTTGCCAACCCCAGCTCTAGACCTTTTTATGTGATTTAGATTCATCTGTTGCCAAATCATGAGGGCTCTTGCTTTTAACTTTCTCTCCCTCTAGGTAAGAATTCTTCTCTTCTTTTCTATCTTTAAATATATGTAGTCTTTTGATCTTGAAAAAAGTGTTTTGGTGAAAAAAATGCTCTTCTAACTAAGGTGTCTTCTTGTCTCCCTCCTTTCGTAGCTGCAACCTTCCTCTTCTTCCACCATCTGATATTCCCTAATAGTTTCAAGTATTAACTGCCTAGAATCCTCTGAAGCCAGCAACCCTGGTTTTATATTCTTCTTGTACCCAGCACAATGAAAATTCCCATAGTTCTTTTTTTTTTTTCTTGGTACATTTTTAAAGTAAATTTTTAAAATTGAAGTATACATGCAGAAATACGCACAAATCATCGGTATATAACTTGAAGAATTTTCACAGAATGTTTTTTGTTTTTAAATCTCCATTACCCAAATACTTGAGAAATGGTGATATTGGTTAAGAGCACAGAGTTAGAAGCCTGATTGCTGGGTTCAAAACCCAGATCTACCACTCACTGAGTCAATGACCCTGGGCAAATTATGTAATCTCTCTGTGCCTTGGTTTTCTCACTTGTAATATGGGAATGGCAACACTATTTCATAGGGTTTATTCCCCAGCTTTATTGAGATATAATAGATATATAACATTGTGTAAGTTCAAGGTGTACAACTTGTTGATTTGATACGCTTATATTTTGGCAAATGATTACCAAAGTAGCATTAGCTAACACATCTATCACACCATATAATTATCATTTCTTTTTTGTGAGGAAACCATTCAAGATCTACTCTCTTAACAACTGTCAAGTATACAATACAGTATTGCTAATTATAATCACCATGCTGTACATTAGATCCCCAGAACTTATACATCTTATAACTGTAAGTTTGTACCCTTTGACCAATATCTCTCCATTTCCCCCATCCCTTAGCCCCTTGCAACTACCATTCTACTTTCTGTTTCTATGAGTTTGGCTTTTTTAGATTACACATATAAGTGAGATCGTACAGTATTTGTCTTTCTCTATCTAGCTTGTTTCATTTAACGTAATGCCTTCCAGGTTCATCCACGTTGTCACAAATGGCAGAATTTCCTTCTTTCTCATGGCTGAATAATATTTCATTATATATATCATTATTATTGTTATATATTATCCATTTTATGTATATGGGTACATTTTATATATATGGATACATATATATATATTTATGTGTGTGTGTATCTATCATCTATCTATCTATCTATCTATCTATCTATCTATCTATCTATCTATTTCACATCTTCTTTATCTATTCATGGTAAATGGATACTTAGATTGTTTCCACATCTTGGCTATTGTGAATGATGCTGCAATGAACATGGGAGTGCAGATATCTCTTCGAGATTCTGATTTCATTTCCTTTGGATATATACTCAGAAGTGAGACTGTGGAATTACATAGTAGTTCTATTTTTAATTTTCTGAGGAAACTCCATACTGTTTTTCATAGTAGCTGTACTAATTTACGTTCCCACCAACAGTGCACAAGGCTTCCCTTTTCTTCATATCCTCATCAACACATTATTTGTTGTCTTTTTGATAGCCATTCTAACAGGTGTGAGGTGATATCTCATTGTGGTTTTCACTTTCATTCCCTTGATGATTAGTAAAGTTGAGCATCTTTTCATGTACCTGTTGGCCATTTGTATGTCTTCTTTGGAAAAATGTCTATTCAGTTCCTCTGCCCTTTTCTTTCTTTTTTTTTTTTGGTGAGGAAGATCGGCCCTGAGCTAACATCTGCCAATCCTCCTCTTTTTGCTGAGGAAGACTGGCCCTGGGCTAACATCCATGCCCATCTTCCTCCACTTCGTATGGGATGCCGCCACAGCACGGCTTGACAAGCAGTGCGTCAGTGCGCACCCTGGATCCGAACCGGCTAACCCCGGGCCGCTGCAGCAGAGCGTGCGCACTTAACCGCTTGTGCCACGGGGCTGGTCCCTCCTCTGCCCATTTTTTAATTGGATTTTTTTTTTTTGCTATTGAGTTGTATGAGTTCCTTATATATTTTTTTATTAACCACTTATCAGACATGTGATTTGCAAATATTTTCTACCACTCTGTAGATTTGCCTTTCCAGTTTGTTGATTGTTTCTTTTGCTGTGCAAAAGCAAAATATTTTTTTTTAGTTTGATGTATTCTCATATATTATTTTTGTTTTGTTGCTTGTGCTTTTCTTGTCATATCCAAAAAATCATTTCCAAGGCCAATGTCAGGAGCTTTCCCTTGTGTTTTCTTCTAGAAGTTTTTACTGTTTCAAGTCTTATGTTTAAGTTTTTAATTAATTTCAAATTAATTTTTGTGAGTGGTGTGACATAGGAGTACAGTTTCATTCTTCTGCATGTGATTATCCAGTTTTCCCAACACCATTTATTGAAGAGACTATTTTTTCCTCAGTGAGTGTTCTTAGCTCCCTTGTCAAATATTAGTTGACTGTATATGTGTAGGTTTATTTCTGGGCTTTCAATTCTGTTCAGTTGGTCTATGTGTCTATTTTTATGCTAGCACCACACTATTTTGATTACTATACCTTTAAAGTATAGTTTGAAATCAAGAAGTATGATGACTCCAGCTTTGTTCTTTCTTAAGATTGCTTTGGCTATTTGAGGTCTTTTTGGATTCCATACAAATTCTAGGATTGTTTGTTCTATTTTTGTGAAAAATGCCATTGGAATTTTGATAGAGATTGCATTGAATCTATAGATGGCATTGGGTAGTATGCATTTTAACAATATTAATTCTTTTGATCTGTCAATACAGGGTATCTTTTCATTAATATGCATCTTCTTCATTTTCTTTCATTAAAATCTTACAGTTTTCAGTGTATGACGCTTTTACCTCCTTCGTTAAATTTATTCCTAAGTGTTTTATTGTTTTTGATGCTATTATAAATGAGACTTTTTTCTTTATTTCTCTTTCAGATATTTCATTGTTAGTGTATAGAGAAATATAACTGTTTTCTGTAGGTTGATTTTGTTTCTTGCAACTTTACTGAATTTGTTGATTAGTTCTAACAGTTTTTGGTGGAGTCTGTAGGGTTTTCTAAATATAGATCATATTTGCAATCAAAAACAATTTTACTTCTTTCTTTCTGATTTGGATGTTTTTTGTTTATTTTTCTTGCCTAATTGCTCTGACTAGGACTTCCAGTACCATGTTGACTAGGAGTGGTGAGAATAGGCACTCTTGTCTTGTTCCTGATCTTAGAGGAAAAGCTTTCAACCTCTCACCATTGTGTATGATGTAAGCTGTGGGATTGTCATGTATGGCTTTGATTATGTTGAGGTATGTTCTTCTATACCCACTTTGTTTAAAGTTTCCATCATAAGAGGATGTTGTATTTTGTCCAATGCTTTTTCTGAATCTTTTGAGGTGAGAATATGATTTTTATTTTTCATTCTATTAGTGTGGTGTGTCACATTTATTGATTTCCCTATGTTGAACCAGCCTTGCATCCCAGTGATAGATCTCACTTGATCATGGTGTGCTATCCTTTTCATGGGCTGTTGAATTGTGTTTACTAATATTTTGTTGAGAATATTTATCAACACTTAAAGCTGAAGTGAGTCTCTTATAGGTAGCTTATAGTTGGGTCTTGTCTTTTATCCATCCTGCCACTCTATACCTTTTGATTGGAGAATTTAATCCATTTACATCTAGAGTAATTATTGATAGGTAAGAACTTACTAATGCCATCATATTAATTGTTTTCTGGCTGTTTTGTAGTTCCCTTGTTCCTTTCTTCCTTTTGCTGCCTTCCTTTTGAATCAATGATTTTCTATTTGATTCCCTTCTCTTTATCTTTTGTGGATCTACTATAGGATTTTGCTTTATGGTTATGATTAGGTTAATTTTATAGCTATAACAGTCTATTTCATGCTAATATCAACTTAACTTCAATCACATGCAAAAACTCCACTCTTTTACTCTCCCCTATATTTTATGTTTTTGATGTCACAATTTACCACTTTGTATATTGTGTATCAATTAAAAAATTATTGTAGCTATTTTTCTTTTTAATACTCTTGTCCTTTTACTCTTATACTAGAGTTAAGGGGTTAGCACACCTCTATATTCCAGTATTAGAGTACTCTGAATTTGACTATATACCTACCTTTACCAGTATGTTTCATATTTTAATACATAATTTGTCCATTTGCTTTCTCCTTTTGAAGGAGCTCATTACCAGAATGGCCATTCTAACATGACCATAGTAAGCTACAAGGGAAATGTAGTCCTTTTATTGCATGGCAAGCACACAGATGAAAATTAGAGTTCTGTTAGTAAAGAAGAAGGAGAGAATGGATTTTGAGAGGCAAATAGCAGTCTCTGCCGCAGGCATTATTTACCTGCTCTTCACTTTAAATAACAAAATGGGGAACTAGAGTTAAGGTGTCCTGTTATAATTTAATTTAGGGGTATTTTAGGAATCAGACTACTTTTTAAGGCTCAGTTTAGTTCAACAAGTGTTTATTGAGCATGATATTGTGTAAGATTCTGAGGATATAAACAAGATATTGTTCCTGCCCCTGGGGTGCTTACAGTGCACTGGTGGAATAACTAAATAAACAGTTTTAGGATGACGTGATAAATGTAATGATAGAGATACAAATGGATCTCTATGTACCTGCTGATACATGCATTTATTTATGTGAAAAAATTTTACAGTGATGTACATTAAATTTTGTTATTCTTTTGCAAGTTGCCCTCTTTAAAACGATAAAACTACAGGAAAAGAAGTTTTAAAAAGGATGCAGAGATTTATAGATCAGTTCTCATAACATTTTTCTTGACATTTCAACATTCATTTATTATTGAAGTTGATAGTTACTGCTTCTCTTACACTTCGTTGAAGAAATGTCTTTTCAGATCTCTCTTGGCAAGTCTCAGTCATCTTTTAGATTATCAACAGTTACTTACTTACAGTTTCTATTATAAATGATTAGATTTCCTGTTCCTAGGAATTTGTTAAACCATGAAATGACCCCTCAATTTTAGCATTCGTACATAAAAATGAGAAGATAATTTCACACATTTGCTTTATGTTTGGCATGCTGATGTTTTCTTGTTAAAATCACTAAATAGTTTCAACTATTTATGATTATATATACTTTCTCCAAGTCTCATTAAAATATGATTTAAGGCCACAGATCTCATCACAAAGATTTTTGTACAACAATGATTCGGTGTCAAGCAAGCAATCAGATTTGCTCAGTCAACTTAATCAGATAATTTAACATGGACACCTCCTGTTACTTGCTGCCTTACATCCAAATCAGAATAAATATTGTGGCTAGCAAGTTCCTTCTGCATATCTTACTTAGTATATAGAAGAAAAGCATGATTCTGAAAAAGTAAAGGCATTCACATGCAGCTTTCAGTACTGATATATTCTATCTGACCATTTTGGAAATCAGAAAAATAGAAAATAGAGGAAAATTTATATAAGTACCATCACAAAGTTTCTTTTGCTAAAGTAAGGTGTATTAAACCTCTTTTTTCCATCATGGGAGTCTTAAATTACAGAAATTATGAAAAGGACAGAAAACTGGAATGATTTGTAGTCTAATAGTTGTATATTTAAAATGTAAATCTTAAAATGTAATTCTTAATTTAAGAGCCATATTCAAGTAATAAATTTCTTTTTGTTTTTGGAATTAATATTTTTCTCTACCATAAGCATATTATAATGATTATTTTTGCTTTATTTTTAAACTTTTATATGAAGTGTAACAGATATACACAAAGTAAACAAAACATATATGAATTATTATAAAGTGAATATTCCTGAGTAACCAGCACCAAGGTCAAGATATAGAACACTGTCAACACTCAGAAACCTGCCCTGTGACCGTCCAATCAATAGTCTCTCCTTCTACCCAAAAGATAACTACTATTCTGACTTCTGACATTATAATATAATTTCACCTGTTTTTGAACTTTATATTATATATACAAATCATATGGTAGGTATTCTTTTGTGTTTGGCTTCCTTACCTCAATATTATTAATCCATATTGTTTTGGTTTGACTGGAACTCATTCATTTTCATTGCTTTACAATGTCCTAATATATGAATATAATGGTTGGAGACTGTAGAAATGTATGACTGTAACAATTCTCAGCTATTTTCTCTTCAAATGTTACTTCTGTCCTATTACTGCTCTCTTCTCCAATCACACATATAACAGACAATTACACTTTTTTGCTGTATTCCTTATGTCTTCTATATGCTCTTCTGTCTATTTAATTCATCTTTCCATGCTTTAGGTTGCTTATTTTCTTTTCACTTGTCTTGTAGTTTACTAATTCTTTCTTCATTTGTATCTAATTTGCTGTTAAATCTGTTTACTGTGTTTTCCATTTTAGTTATTGTACTCTTCAGTTAGAGTTTCTATTGGTTATTTTTTTAGCATCTAGCTTTCTGCCAAAATTCTGAGTCATTTCTCTTAGTTTCTTGAACTTAAGCAGCATATTTATTTTAAAGTCTCTTTTGCATGTCTGGATCTCTGAAGATCTGTTTCTACTGATTATTGTTTATCTTATTTTTGATCAAGTTAACCCTTTTCTTCCTGTGCTTCTTTATTTGTGATTGAGTGTTGGATATTAGTGTGAAAATTTGTAGGAACAATTTGAGTCTTAAGGTATAATTATGTTTACTCAGGGAAGCTTTGTTTTGGCTTTTGTCATGTGGATAAGAATTCTCTCAATCCTAGAAGATCTTAACACATTTATTTCATTTGAAGGTAAGCTTCAGCCCCTGTGAGAGCTGGTATATTTCCTATTTACTCTTACTTCTAAGCTGTAGACTTTAGGTTCCCAACCTAAAAACATGAGAGATTTACCAGGACCTTCAACTCGAAAACTTTTCCCCTTTGTCTCACAAGGAGGTCAGCTCTATTCAGCTTCTAGGCCTGATAGATGCGAATTCTGAAATCAGTAGATTCCCCTAGGAGAAAAGATAGTGTAAATGCCAGATTCACCTTTCACATCCAGCTCAACTGAATAGGATACAATTGTGTAATGATTTAGTGGTTTTTCAGAACAATGCTAATTCCAAATCTCTCATGTAATGGTGTCAGACTTATAAATAACTTTCTTAGCCAGCCTAAGTTTTCATTTTTTCTCCAGATATTAGCCCTGAAATTCATGACTGCTTTGTTAAGATCTTTGAGCTCTTGAAACAGGTTAAAAGAATAAATGTTTATTCTAAATTTTCTAGTTGTTCTTAGTGGAAGAATTGACCCCAATTACCTGATCTGCTTTTACTGGAATCAGAACCTGTAAAAACATTTTTGTAACAAAAATATCTTTAAACAAAGCAGAATCCTTTTATTATAAACTTAGATATCCCATTGATGTTTTAATACCAAGAAAAATATTCTAGTCAATTGATATTACAAGCTATTAAATTAAGCATTGACTATATTTTGGAAAAGGGTAATGTTCTTACTTTAATTGTATACTTACACAAGACATTGTAGTATAATGGTGAAGAATATAGGCTCTAGATCCGTATTTCCTTGATTTAAATCCCACATCTGCAACTTACTAGTGTTGTGACCTTAGTATGTAATTTAACCTATTTAGGCCTCAGTTTCTTCATCAGTGGAATGAGGATAACAAATGTTTTTACTTCAAGGTTTGTTGTGAAGGATAAATTAAAAATTCATTTAAAGCACTGAAAACGGTTCCTGCTCTATTATGTACAAAAAGTGTTGGCTATAATTATTTTGACAATTAAGGGATAATTTTATAATCCATTCCTTTTTTTTCTGTTTTTTAAACCTCTGTTTTTTTTTTTTTTTTTTTGCTGAGAAAGATTTGCCATGAGCTAACATTTGTTGTCACTCTCCTCTTTCTCTCTCTTTTTTTTTTCCTCCCCAAAGCCCCAGTACGTAGTCATATATTCTGGTTGTAGGTCCTTCTAGTTTTTCTATGGGAGCCACCACCACAACATGGCTACTGACAGACAAGTGGTGTGGTTCCATGCCTAGGAAACAAACCTGGGCTGCCGAAGTGGAGCATGCCAAACTTTAAACTCTAGGCCATCAGGGTTGGCTCTCCATTGCTTTCTTATCAACTCTTTTGTATGATTATTATTCATCAAGGAACAGATAGTGGTTATTGAATAGAAAAAAATCTGATCACTCAATGGTAATGTTCAATTGAATGAGGTAGAATGATGTAATAGTTTTTGGAATTATGGCATTTTTATATCTCACATATAATGTCATTCAAATTTTCAAATAACTCTCTTAGCCACTTGATTTAGTCAGGGTAGTTGGCACCTGGATGGTTTCTATACCTCCCACATGCCAGAATTAATGTGATAATCCTGAGGACCTTCCCATCAATTTGGTTGTAAATTTTTCTCCTTGCTAACAATGAGGGTCTTCTTGTGGGATTTATGTTTTACACTTATTTTGGATTTTCATGGAAAGAAATGTTCACTTTAGTTATTATTGACTTTATACCACCATAAAAGGGCAAGATAGGTTTAGGAAGATGCAGATAACACAGAATACGACAAAATTTTACACTAAACTGAATTTTTCTCCAACATTAAGTTGCAGATGGCATTATCCCTGCCTCACAATTTACCTGGCTTCCAAACAAGTAATCTATGTCTACATTTATTTATTCATTTACAGGCAAACACACAGACACATACATTTATTTATTTTCTCTTACTTTTTAGGTTCAACATTTCTTATTGATAATGACAGAATATTTTTAATGTTCTAGGGAGCAATTTAGCCAGTAATACCACTATTACATCTGCAAATATCAATGATCAATAATAAAATAAAAATCTACTCTCTAATTTCAATTCTACAGAAGCATGCAATTATTAAAATTATTTAGGAATTTTTAGACTAACTACTATGTTCTGAAAATAATTTTCAGTGAACTATAATGTTAGAGTATTTGGTACTTAGCAAATTTCAGGTTATTTTTAATATTGAATTTAGTGAAGTAAGAAATGAATGAAAAAACAGCAGAACCAATACAGTGTGCTTGATCGGTATTTTCCTCTCAAGAAAAAATGATAATGGTACCTCAGAGGTAGAAAATGACAAATTTGAGTATATAAAAATTAAAATTTTCTACATGGCAAAAGACACCATAAAACATCAAAATATAAAAATTTTGTGTGGGGGGCCTGCCCGGGGCGCAGCGGTTAAGTGCGTGCGCTTCGCTTCGGCGGCCTGGGGTTCGCAGGTTCGGATCCCGGGAGCGCACTGACGCACCGCTTGTCAAGCCATGCTGTGGAGGCGTCCGATATAAAGTAGAGGAGGATGGGCATGGATGTTAGCCCAGGGCCAATCTTCCTCAGCAAAAAAGAGGAGGAGGATTGGCTGGATGTTAGTTCAGGGCTAGTCCTCCTCACACACTCGCAAAAAATTATGTGAGAAAATATTTGCAACACATATGGTAGAATAAGTGTAAATAACCCTAAATATAAAGAAGCTCCTATCAGCTAAGAAGGAATTGAAAGGAAAAACTACCCTGTACAAAACCTGAACAAAAGACAGAAGCAGGCCATCCACAGAAATAGAAGTGCAAATGGAAAATAAATGTAAGAAAAGATTCTTAATTTGAGAGAAATTCAAACAAAAGATTATTGATATTCCATTTTCACCCACAGGTTGCTTTAGAAGATTGAAACATCTAGTTATTTAGAGGATAGGAAAATAGATGTTTTCACGCATTGCTCCTGTGAGTTAAATTGCCACAACTTTTGGAATGTAATCTGACTGCATCTACTAGAATTGAGAGTACACATTTCATTTAACATAGCAGTACACTTTTGGGAATCTATCTTAAGGATATCAACCAGAAATATATAAGAGTATATATAAAAATAGGAATCAGCATTGTGTCCTGTAATAAAAATGAAAACAATCTAAAAGTCATTAATAGAGAAATGTTGAAGAAATCACAGTCTAGTTACTATCCAAACCATAGAATATTATGCAGCTAGTGACAAAAGTGACACCCATGAGATGTTAGTAAGAGGAAAATAAAGGCAAGAAAAAGACTAATTTGTACAGAAAAGACCACACTTGTAAAAACAACAAAAACAACACATTCTAATACATAGGAATATATTATTGTTTGTATTAACACAGAGAAAAGTTAGGAAGAACATATGCCAAGCTATTAATATTGGTCTCTTAATGGGGAGAATGACAGAAAGCAAGATCTATCATTTTTTTCTTTATCATATTTATTGTTATTCTTTATGTTAAAATGAACATATGCTGCTTTTGTAGTTTGAAAGTAAATTCTAATAAAGCATACCAATAATAAATACAGCATAAGCAAAGGTGAAAATTCTCAAATAATCAGAGATTTTGTAATATGTAATGAGTATGGTAGTTTTCTCTTATAAGAGTAAGGCTATTCAAATTGTGAGCCATATTTCTTTATTAATAATGATTGACATTCATTATGTATAATATAGATATAGATCAGACTATTTTCCTAAAAAATAAGCACTCATATTCGTATCACATGCTTAAAAGAGTTATTGTATTTCTAGTTTTTGAAAGCTTGCAAATATTCAGACTAATCTTAATCTTATTGCTTAAAGTCTTGAATAAAAACATCATTTTATTAACGTTTCTATGAATATTTATTAGAATCTTTTCAAATCACTTCATCTGATTTATTCATACAATTCTTACTTTTATTGTACCACTCTTTTTATGTTAAAAAACAACAATTAGTCTCAACATGGACTGTAAGTTCTATGAGGACAGCTGGGCAGAGAGAACTCAACAAATTTTAAGTGATTGATTAGAATACTTAAATAACTACAATGGTACAGATTAATTTTATTTTTAAATTTGTAATAAGCAATGCAGAAGTTTGAAAGAAATAATTGTTCCAAAGAATAGAGAATGTGGCTAGGGTAAAATAATATTAGACCATGTTATGTTCCGTGCATACATTACTGCTTCTTTCATGCTTTTCTAGAAGCTGAATTTGTTTGTTGATTTCCTTTTGGAACGTGTGGCATGAAATTGTTGCGAAGTTAATTTCCAAATTCAATTATTTTTCTTAACTACAACTTATTTAATGTTGTTTGCAAACCTGGGTGATTTCATATTCCTTTGTCATGTATATTAGTTTTCTATGACTGCTGTAACAAATTATCATACCTGGTAGCTTAAAACAATACAAATTTATCATCTTACAGTCTAATAATTTGGACTTCTGGAGGTCAAAAGTCCAAAATGGGTCTCACTGGACTAAAATCAAGATGAGGGCAGGGCTGCATTCCTTTCTGAAGGCTCTAGGAGAGAATGTGTTTTCTTGCCTTTTCCAGCTTCTAAAGGTTGCCCACATTGCTTGGCTCCAGCCCCTTTCCGTCTTTAAAGCCAGCAATGGCCATTCAAGTCTTTCTCACATTGTATAATTCTGACACTGACTACTCTGCCTCTCTCTTCCACATTTAAGTATGCTTGTGATTAATTGGGCCTATCTGGATAATCCAGGATAATCTCCTTATTTTATGGTCAGCTGACTCACAACCTTAATTCCATTTTCACAGTGAATTCGCCTTTACCACGTAAATTAACATATTCACTGTTTCTGAGGATTAGGACGTAGACATCTCTTGGGGGGCCATTATTCTGCCTGCTACATCATTTTTTAGCATAAGGAAATACAGATTGAAATGGATTAGGAAGAATTAGAGATGATAAATTTTTTAAGATCACACTCTAAATCAGCAGTTCGTATATTATTTTTTTAAATTTCACCTTCAATGGAGAAAAGTGTGTTCCTAATTGTGGAATAAAAACAAGAGCTTATTATTTACAAAGATATTAAAAATACTTTGAGATATAGGATTTATAAAATTTGGTTTGAAATTTTGACATCCAAAAATTTATATAGTTCCAAACTCTAGAATTATTCATTTTAGTAATTATTCCTGAATTATTCCTAAATTTTTGCCCCTTTTTTTTTAACAATTTGTATTATAAAGATACATCTTTTCTTTTACTATTTATATTTAAGAAGTGAATATGTTTGTCATTGATATAAAAGGGTCATTTAATTCAAAATTAATAATTACTTTTTCTGAAGTACATTTTGCTGGCAAAGAATTGTTACAGACCTAAGTCTGAGTCCAGAGTCTTACTTATCTTCTTTGATCACTGGTTACTTCCACAGCAAGTTCTAGCATGGTTCCTCAGGCAACATCACAAGTGTGATTTAGAAGTTGATACATCTACAAATTAACTATGTACTCTCAAAGAAGATGTTAAGCCTCCCAAATTTCTCTCTTGCAAGAAATAAATAGATGAAAACTTCCATTCCGTTCATTTAATTCATGAATGGGAAGGCTGCACTTGGACATGATTTACACTCTTCAGAGGTCTTAGGAGTCTTGTTTATACTAAACTTGGGGGTAAAAGGAAGAACAAGGGAGAACGTGCACCAAACTAGTAGTCGTTGAACCTGTTATAGCTGTCCTTAAATCACTTACTTTGTCTTTCCTAATTTGCAAAATAGAGAGATTGATGACATGCACTTCAAGTTATCTTCCAGCTCCAAAATTTTATGATTTAAAGAGCTCTTTTCTTGAAGACTAAATTCTACTTAGTCTCAAGGAATTGACAGCTACGGTCATAGTTACCTAAATAATTCTTCTCACTGTTGACTCTATCATATTTACTAATGGTCAGTGGGAATGACTACCATCTTCTCAAAAACCAGTCATCTAGGAGGTGGTCTTTGCCAAGTAAGAAAATCCTAAGCACCCAGGTTATCCCTTAATACCTGTTTTGAGTGATGGTCTTATAGTTTCATGGAAAGAAACAAGAGAGCTTTTCTTTGCACTGGTGCTTTCTCAATGTGGGGGTCATGGAGGAGAGGGTGGGAAATCTCTGTTTCATCAGCTTTCTTGGAAGTTCTTACCATGAAGCCCCATATCTATCTCTCACATGTTGTCTTTCCTCAAGACTTTAAATTCTTTCTGTGGGTTCTATGGATTCATTTTGCTTTTCTTTCCTGTGTAAAACAGCCACTACTCACTTTGTACTCAGAGGATCCTTTCTTCACAAATCTGGCTGATAAGTGGAATGCAAACATCTTTCATAGTAATCACACATTTATTCACTCATTTATTCATTTTCTTTTCAACTTATAGCTCACCTCCCTAACTCCCTTGAGCCATGTTCTCTCTCACTCTGCTCCAGCTAAATGGATTTCTATTCAGTACCTCAAACATGCCAAGCTCCTTTCACCTTGAAGCCTTACCATGCTGTTCTATCAGTCTGAGCTTCTCTTCTCTTTTGCTGTTTGCAAGGCTGACTCGTTATCTTAAAGGCTGCACTCTCAGAAAGGTCTTCTATGACAACCTTATGCAGGACAATTCATCTCTACAAGTTAGGCCTTCACTATTATTTTTCACTTTCAGGTTGAATCCTATCAGTTCATGAGAAGAAGATCTACCAAGTTGACATCTGACTCCTGAGTACTCAATCAAGGAAGCAGAGTCTGCTTGTCTGATTTACTGAGTCTCAAGCCTTTGAAGTCATCACTGTACAATGTTCCAAGGAGTAGTCATCTGTTCCACTTAGCCCTGCTAGGGATCCTTGTGACTGTAAACAATTTTTGTCTTCTCCTTCTTTCTATCTTCAGGGACTTTGACCTTCCTCTCCAGGGACTTTGACCTTCCTCTCCTCCTTTTCCCAAATTAGCTGCATTAACTTCAGGAGAACAGTAGGCTCGTGTCTCAACAACCTATTCTAACTGGGGTTCCAAAGTTTCTTCCCCTGGGACAGGCCCAGAATTACTTGTGTTTTTACATCTTCCTGGTTACCACAAGAGGCTGGATATCACACTCCTCTGTCCGTTCTGTAAGATGAGCCTGTTTCTCTGATGGCATGCCCCAACACTTTAGGGAGGGGTGTCAGGTCGTAAGACTTGGGCCGTTCTTACACAGTTTTTTCCTCCTTTCATTAGGAAGAGGTTCAGGCTTTTGAAAAAAAATTGAGTGTCTGAGGTAGTGTTTAAGTATCAATTTCTAGACATTCCTTTTTCACAGGAGTTCCCTGGAGACTACAGAAAAATCAGCATCCTCAGCAAGCTCTATCAAGGCTGCGTTCATGCTATTCCACTTGGACCTCCAGCCAAGCCCTTTATGTCTGCACAGTGGCTTTAACTAAGAGGCTGGAGAGTCCTCATTTTCATCACTGTCTCAGCTCTCTGGTATTTCCCAAGCTTGCACTGATCTCTGAGAACCTATATCAAAGCTCTTGCACGTGTCCTTAAAGAATGTCATGGCCATTATTCCAAAACCTCAGCGCATCTATCTCTGGGGATGGTAGCTAGTCTGTGTGTAGACAGAAATGCTTCACATTAGAATTAATGACAATCTAGGGTTGTATTTGGACATTTTATCAAGCTCAGGACATTTAATTCTCTTATTGAACAAATCTGAAATTGGTGGGGCACAAAAACATGAACCTGTTTTACTTTTTCTCCTTGTCACCCTTATTTGAAAGTCTGTTTCCCCTTTTGGATCACCTTTGGAATTTATGACAGATTGTAGGACATTCCTGTCCCTTTTTCATGAAAAAAAGTCCAGTCTGATGTAGAATAGTTTAGAATTTCAATTTCACTTCTGGTCTAAAACTCTCTCTTCTCCTTTCCCTTCACTGATCAGCCTAAAACTGTGTGTGTGTGTAGGGGTGGCGGAAGCTCTAATCCTGAGACATTATCTCTTTCTTAGATTAGGTTGTCAGATTTAGCAACAACAACAAAAAAAGCAAAACCAAAAAGTAAGATGCCCAGTTAAATTTGAATTTCAGATAAACAAATTATTTTTAGTGTAAGTATATTCTAAATCTTGCATAGTACATACTTAGACTAATTTCTTGTTGTTGTTGCTGTTGATCTGAAATTCAAATTTAACTGAGCATCCTGTATTTTATCTGTAACCCTACTCTTATAGCCTCTGGATCCTCCAGGGTGTTGGAGCTTGGAAAAAGAGAAAAGAAAGAGAAAAATATCTTTTGTTTAACTGAGCACATGATAATAAGCAATTCCCTCTTGATTGATTCTCAGGGTTCTGCTTTGCTGCTCTGGGTGGCAGGAGCTCAAATGGGGGTCCTCTCATGGGGATACATGTGTACTTTTAGGAGGCTCTGCAGGTGACCTCCCAGTGCTCAACTCCCTGACCCAAGGAATGTGTTCCTGTGTGACCTCTTCTGAGTCCCCTCAGCTCCTACCTCTGGCAGGAGGCCCCACTGCAATGAGAGAAGATCAGCAAGTGCACTGAATAAGCAGAATTCCAAACTTATTTGGAGAAGTCCAGACTTATTTGAAAGTCTGTTTCCCCTTTTGGATCACACCTAATCTCTACAAGCGTTTTTTTTTAAGACACTCCACCCACCATCACCACCCACATGATTCTAGTAGACAAATTAGTTTAAGTGACAATGAGAAATAGATATCACATTTGAAATGGGTCAAGTGAGGAGAGATTTAAAATATTTTAAAAACGGGACTATTTACTTCCAATTTAAGACTGAATGCCATTCCAATGTATGTATTTACTACATTTTGTTTATCCATTCATCTGTTTGATGGATATGGGTTGCTTCTATGTTTTAGCTATTGTGAGCAATGCTGTTATGAACATGGGTATACAAATATCTCTTCAAGACTCTGCTTTCAATTCTCTTGGGTATATACTTAGAAGTGGAATTGGTAAATCATATGGTAATTGTATTTTTATTTTTTCAGGAATTGCAGTACTGTTTCCACAGTGGCTACAACATTTTACAACAGTGCAAAAGGGCTCCAGTTTCTTCACATTGTCACCAGTACTTGTTACTATTGTTTTCTTTAATAGTAGCCATCCTTATAGGCTGTGAGGTGGTATCTCATTGTGATTTTGATTTGCATTTCCCTAATGATGAGTGATGTTGATCATCTTTTCACGTGCTTGTTGGCCATTTGTATATCTTCTTTGGAGAAATGTCTATTCAAGCCTTTTGCTGTTTTTTTTTATTTGGATTGTCTGTGCTTTTTGTGGGTGAGTTTTTGTAGTTCTCATATATTCTGGATATTAATCCCTGAAAAGATATATGATTTATAAAGATTTTCTCCCATTCTGTGGGTTGTCTTTTTAGAGACAGAAAGTAGAATGCTGGTTGCCAGGGACTCGGGGGAGGCGGGATGAGGAATTATTGTATAATGAGTATAGAGTTTCAATTTTGCAAGATCCAAAGAGTTCTGGTGATGGATGGTGGTGATGGTTGTACAATGTGAATGTACTTATACCACTGAAATGTACACTTAAAAGTGGTTAAGATTGTCAATGTTGTGCATTTTCCCCCACACACACACAAAAATTGGAAAAAAAAAAAACTCACCTGGGAAAGCCTATGGGTGAGAAAGTGAAAATCTAACTTGTTTTAAGTGATCAAAGTAAAACAATAAATTTTATTTACTCATTGAAAAAGTACTATTTAAAAAAGTGTGGGAAAGATATAGGAAAATCAAAGAGGAGAATTCAATACCCTTGAACTCTTGCAGTCACTACCTCTAAGACTGGAGTACGAGGGAGAAAGTGGTTACTGGAGCTGGAAACAGAGCTGAGTGGACAAGGTCATCCAACAGGAGTTGTGTCCTTCACCTTATGGGTACAGCCAGCTCTTGGTAACACTGTAGCTCTCCTTCCTTTCTCCCATCTTCTGTCCATATTCCCAGGATCTCTCCAAGGACAGCCAGAGAACATGAGCACACATTGATGCAGCCCATTACAGGTCAGCCTCTTGGGGCAGAGAAGGGTAGAGAAGAGTTGGAGGGTGGACCTGCAGGGGAGAAGAGCGTATAACATTCTCTCCTTAGGCTAATGACTTGATTCTTACACATTCTCTCTGAATTTTTTAGCCTGCTTTTATATAAGGCTGGAAGGGTGTGTGATGTTTGGGGTAGCAGACAGAACATGGAAATGTGTCTGTTGACATTCTCTAGAGTGTGTTTGATATTTAGTACTGATCTTCCTCAACTTTGGGGCTTTAGTAGCAATCTCAAACTATTGGAAGAGTCTTATTCAGCATCCTGATTCAGGTATAAATGAGAGAAAATTATTATTAACACACTACTTAGGGGAAGATATGGGTTTTGTGAAGCCTAAAGCTTATACAATTTTGTAGAAACTCTTTAAGAAAAGAATGCGAAAGTATGAATACAAATTTAGGTGTGAAAGAAACTATTGATATAGAGTTAGAAAACCACAACATATTTTAAAAAGTTAACTAATGCTGAGGACATCACAAAATCCCCACAACACTAGGATACTTTTTCCCTTTACTTTTGGGCTGAATACTATTTGAATACTTCATATAAGAAAGATTTTATAATATTTTCTTTAAGTATAGGAAGATAATTTAGTCCTTCCTCTGGGATGGTTGATTAAAATTTGTTTTTACGCGTATTTCACCACTTACTGTTGATACCATTATGTCAATTTTTAGGATTGTAAAATTTAAAAAAATTGCTGTAGTGCATTTATAACTGGGTACACTTATTTATCAAGCATATTCTTGACAGGAGTCTGTTCTTTTTGACTAGATGTCAATGTGAATCAAATTCTCCCCTTGAAATTTTAACTTATCTAATGACTGGAAACATTTTCCACAGTCTAGCTTCTGGCTCAGTACATTTCACATCTCGCTCCTTCTCTTCCCACATGCTCTGGTTCCAGGTGCTGTAGAATTGGCTCACATTGGGATCTGACCTCTGGACCTGTATGTTTGTGTCGTGAAGCTGGGTATGTCTAAGCAGTAGGGTGTTCCTGGAAGCCTCTCCCAGCTGGCAATGAGCTAACCACACACATAAATGGCTGAGAACCACAGAAATATTCCTCATTAAACTCAATATAAATGTGTCCCTGACTCAGCTTCTACTTTACTATAGAGGTGATGAAGATCCCAAACATGCCTGCAACCACTCCAATTCCAGAGCAGAGACTGGGATGGAAAGAGTTGTTAGTCTTTAGTGGTCGGGGTTAAAATATTTTATGTTTGCTAAATTTCCAAAAATTCATAACCACGCAAACACTTTGTTAGGCCCTCTTAGCACATTGAGGGTCCTTGAAACGTGGTAAACCCATCTCTGCTTCTCGACCCTTTTATCCTGGAACACACAAAGTGCTTCCTGTGTGGCTGGATGTGGACGGGTTCTCCTGTGATGCTCAGGTCCTCTTATGGCATTCACCATCCTGTGCTATCTCCTTCAGCCTTTATAAAATATACTCTCCCAGGGTATTAGCATCCGTAAATATTGGATCCTTTTGCTCATCCTCTCCCAGTTCCAGAGGTTTTAGCAGATATTAAGAAAGACAAAGTTGTCAGTTTCATTTTTCCTCCAGATGGCATCTCAGCCCTCAGGTAAACCAATAGGTAACGCTTGATACTTGGGGGTGAGATCACTTATATAACACAAATATTTGAGTCCCCGTCTTTTGTTGGCCAGGAAACACAGGCACATGATTAATGTGAGAAATCTCTGGATAACTGGGACCAGGATGCCTCGGAGAGTCTCCTTGCTCACTTGACTACCATCAGTAATGCCTTTAGAATAATATTGGCCAATATTGTTTGTATATTGCACATCTTTATATTCATTTCATTTTTAGTCATCTAGATAAAGACAAATCTTGAAGTCACTTTTGGACTGCTGGCAATTTTATTCAGCACTTACTGAAATGATAATGCTTGTAATTTTATTTTTTCTTTTTCTTTTCTAATTTTTGTGAGGAAGATCAGCCCTGAGCTAACATCTGATACCAATCCTCCTTTTTTTTTTGCTGAAGAAGACTGGCCCTGAGCTAACATCCACGCCCATCTTCCTCCACTTTATATGGGACGATGCCACAGCATGGCTCCACGAGTGGTGCATTGGGTACGCTCCTGGATCCAAACCCTCGAACCCCGGACCGCAGCAGCGGAGCACGCGCACTTAACTGCTTACGCCACCGGGCCGGCCCCAATGCTTGTAATTTTAAATGAGGCCAGCACCCGAGGAACCTCAGATGAAAATTCTCGTTTCTTCATTCTGCCACGTTATGGGTAGAATACCAAAGTCAAAAAGGCATCTCTCCAAGTCTGAAGATAAAATGTTCTTCATCACGCTGAATTCTGCTACTGCTTATTTTGCACTTTTGAAGTTGTAATTTAAATAATGATGTCATATATACATATTTGCAGATGTGTGCTGCATATATGATGTGCATATAAAGTGTGTCTATTTTTTTCAGGCATTTTAACAAAAATAATATCATGTCCCTACCAACAGTGAATGGTCTTTCCTTGCAACTTGACAAACTAGAGTTCAGATATTTAAAATAGGGATCAAGGTTAGATTGCTAATACTTCAACTATGATTTGGGACACAGATGCTTGAATTATTTATGACTCCCCTACCAGGTTAAGTTCGGGCTTTTTTCTTTTATTTTAATAGGAAGAGAACAAAAGGCAATGCTGGATGAAAGCAGGGAGATAAATTAGGGTACAGGGGATGCTTAAGGTGTATAATAATAACTAACTTACCTATGATATAGGGTTGTTGTGACAACTGAGTAAGGTAGAGTGCATTAAAACATTTTGGAAAATGTAAAATGCTATAGCCAAGCATAATTGTGTTTGTGTTTTATGATTATATTTCTCTCTATTTAAATATAAATATTGGCCCAATAATCTGTGCATAGCATAAGTTCTTATTTTAAAAATTCACAAATATTTAAATGGATTTTCTAAAAATTTCTGGGAAGCTTCCTGGTTCTAATTATTCCCATTAAGTTGAATGTGTTTTTCTAAAAATAATTTGCTTTGGAGCAATGCAGATTTTAGCAAATAATATGTTTGAAGACAGTTTTTACTGGGAGAAAAAATTAAGAAGGCCAATAAAGACATATTCCTGGATAGCCTTGAATAAATCCAGTGGAATAAAATGCAAGATAAAGATTTATTTCAACACCGTATTAGCTTATGTCATACTTTCTTTTCCCTACTCTTACCTGCCTGTTTGTTATAATACTGACAATGGTATTTTCCCATAATTTCTATTAAAACTTTTTTCCATCCAATAGAGACAGTGATCACAGACGCTGGTAGTTCTTGGTTCCCTTTTCTCTCCAAACTTTACTTTGATATTCTGAATGAATTCCACAGAATTAACATCAGAAAAAAAGGAAAAAAAAACTTCTCCATTTCTGATGACTGTATATGCCTGTGTGTGGTGTGTAAGCCAACAAATTGTCAAACTTTGTGTTTAGTTTACAAACTTTGAATAAAAATTAATAATTACACACAATGTATTAATTTTTAGTTGTATGACATAATTAATATATATTCAAACGTGGGTGGATATATATAAATAAAATATATGTACATGTATATATTTTTTAAACATTGGACCATAAAAGACTAGACTTCTGTTTTGGTATTTTATGATGTAATATCCCAGTGTAACAATAAAGTATAGTTTATAAACAAAATAATTTATTTATTAGATTATTTAAATTGTGAGGAAATAATCTCTTCGCTTAAAGTAATTGAAGTTTCACACCTGTAAATACTTTTTAAACCACAAAAAACATAACACCCAAAGTTGCTCTGACAGCTGAAGATCAAAGGTACATATCAAACTGAAAAACAGACATAACATCTGATTTTTAATTCTAGCAAGACACAGCCCATATTTCAGTTTATGTCTTTTCTAATGGATTCGGCAGGCCTCACACTGAACAGCACATAATATCACCAGTTTGATGAGGTGTGACCTATCCTAAGGTCAGTGGGTAACTGTAAAAAAAAACTCGCACATGTGTTCCCAAGTCTAGGGTTTCAAAGTTGGGCAGTGTTACTTGCAAATATATTCAGAAATGAGGTTTCCAATTGCTATGCACTTTGAAGGTTTACTTTGCTGAAAAGAATGTTCTTTGGAATAAACAGCAATATTAGAGAGAGGATCAGGAGCATTCGTGGTAGAAAATATTGAATTATTGTAGTGCAGCAATGATATTTGCATTTCATTAATGAAACAAAAATTCCTTCACGTTAAAATGAGAAAGTTAGTTAGATAATTCTGTCATTTTCTTTCTAGCTCTAAAAGTCTACAAGTAAACAATAAAGATCAATACCCTGAAAAGAAAAGCAGTAGAGCCAAATGGAGGTTTTCTTTTGATACTCCGTAAGTCGGATCTCTGCTCCGGCTTTCCCTTTTAAATCGTGTTTTCCTTCAATATAATAAGTATCCTAAATAGGAATCATCAAACTTACATCAAGCAAAAACTTAGTGATGAGATAAACCAGGACAAATCCAGAAAGGTAGCTGATGTATTTATAGTTATGCCATCCATGTTCATTTTACTTTGAAAATGGAGTTATTTGCGTGTTGCTGGCAAATTCCTTAACAAAACAACTTCTGAATCTGTTTTAAAGTGGTTAGAAGGGAAAAGCAAAAAAATAATGTGATTTCCACTGTCCTTGATATTTTCCCTTTCATTACCAAAATCCATTTGGAAAAAACAACTTTTAAAAGCTCTTGTTTCTGACAGCCACTGCAGAGGCAGATATCATGTCGGCATTCTCGCACAGCTGGAGGACATCAGAACCCAGGAGCATCTGGTTGAATAAATCTCTGGTATTATCTGAAATGAGTTATTTATAATAAATTATTACTCCCCCCTGGCATCCTGGACTTCAGTTTGAATGTCTCTCCTGTCTGAATGTGTTTTCTGAAATGATCGATAAGCAGAGTTGATCTGAGCAGAGACCATATTAAAGAAACATCCAATGTCCATGCTTAGAAAATGGGTGTGATTTACTATAATATATTTGTGTTTGCTTTCTGATATGTCTCCTAGTTCACACAGCATTTCTAAGTTGAGAGTAGAAAATAGAAGCCCAGAGCAAAAGAGAGAGAGAGACTTTAAAGGGCAGGAAAATTTGCTTCCTAATAATGAAACAAAACACTCATGCCTCTGAAATATATTAAATTTTTGTAATTACTTTAAAGAAATAGTTAATTTTTAAAAAGCACCCAGTTGAAGAGTTATGTGCATCATTTATACATTATCAGTTTTCTCCCTAAAGTTTTCTTAATATAGAGATCATTTTTCTATAAAGATCAAGGAATATTTATTATACATAGAAACATTCTGAGTAGGATAAATTACAAAACTGCTTAGAGTAGCATAGCTTATGATATAATTTTATCAGGAATGTAGCACTGTTACATAAATTTTCAATCATGAATTATGAACACCATAGATATTGAATAGAAAATATGGTAACTAAAGTAAATTATTCTTATAAATAATATTTTACCAATCTTTTGAAAATTAAAAGTAATATTTAGGGATTTTTGATGGAATTTAGAAACAAGTCAGGATTGTGTCAACCCACCCATTTTGTAGATGAGAAAATTGAGATGGAGACAAGATAAATTATTTGCCTAATGTCACATTAGTATGGTGCAGAATCGGCAGTGAAGGCTATTCTTAATCTATCACACTCACTTTCTAGTGTAGGAATCCTTCTAGGATGTGAGGCTGCCACAGAAACATGTATCAAATGTAAATCTAGTATCAGGAAAATTTTACATAGCTGCATATTGAAAATCTGTGTAATATTTCACAATCATTCTGATGTAACATAAGTAAAATATCTTATGATTCTAATAACGGTTTTTATTCATGGCACAATATTTTCTAAATACCCAAGGTGATTTATTATTTGAACACTGTGCACTCCTTGTGTAGTTGTACACTCTATTTCAGTTATTAGACACACAGCATACAATTTCTAAGCGGATAGAGGGTATGTGTTTGCTTTTGAACTTCAGACCTGTGAATTGGAGGAAAAAGAAGTGTTTGAATCTTGAGACTATGCTTCACAATTGTGCAATATTTAGTATATTTAGGAATTTGAATATTGTAATCAAACTTTTAAAATAAGTTTGTTGATAAGAGTATCATTCTTTGGAGCATGTTGGCCAAAGATGCAGCTTCTTGATACAGGCATCCTTAGAAACTTACAATTTATAATAAGTTGGGGCTTCGTAGAGAATAACAATGAGACTTCGGATAAAGTTGCTACTTCCTAAGAATCCAATAAAGAGAATAAAAGATGTGTTTCTAAGCATACTTCTCAACACAAGGAAAAAAATGAAGAATATTAAGAGGTCAGGGATTATATAGGTAAGTTAGAGATTGAAAAGAGATGGAGGGTAAACCCTAGAAAGCCTCAGAAAATAGGTAGACCTTGAAACAAACAATTGGACATAAGATGCAATGTACTTTCCTGGAAGTTGTTTCAGAAGTAAGAAACAGCTTGCACAGGAGCTCAAAGGTCACTCTGAAGCAAGGAAACGTTCTATCAGAGAGAGTATGAAATGGAGGTTGGTGAGGCATGAGAACAGAGACTAGAATTGGATGGGATGAGAATCAGACATTAAAGACATGTGTGTCCTCTCATGCACGTGATTTCTAATTTCACACTAACCACAGAATCTCGGACTAAAGCATGGATACTGGCAGCTCTATACTTTAAGGGCTCTCTCTAACTGTAAAATGTAGATGATAATTCTACTTACCAAATGCTTGGCATTTTTTGAATTCTTATCATTAGCTGGGAACTAAACATATATCAACTCATTAGACCTCATGATAACCCCTTGACCTAAGTTCTAATGCTCTTGTTATGAGGATTAAATGGACAAATAAATGCCAAGCATTTAAGTGAACACAGCAAAAAGTTAGTCTCTGAAAAGTTAATCTCCAAAAGGTAGCAGTTAGGATCATCTTAATGAGATGGTCTTCAAATTAAAATGAACGTAAGTTTAATCAAGATGAAGTCATTGTTGGTAGTGATATCACCAATGTCAAGAGAGTAAATGAACAGTTACAGCTGGAATTATTTGTGAATCCAAGCCTCACTGTAGTATCTGAAGATCAGAATAGATCATCCTGTCAATGTTGTGATGCTTCACATTCGTTGGTCAACTATTTTCATTTGTTCGTTGTCTTTAGGAGGTGCCTATTTTTACGGCACAAAGATATGCCTTGAGACTGGGTTTCTAATGAACACATTTTTGGTTTTGGCCACCTGGTTCTGGTCAAAATAAATGTAATAATAAAATAAAATCCATGGCTGGTAGTAAAATTTCAGATTCTAGTTGAATTTAGTTGATCCTTTAAGAATTTCCACCCCTTATCCAGAGCGGCTTGAATGTCTTTTCTCACTGTGCCAAGGGCTACCAAAAATCTCCTCCTCCATAACGGGGCTTTTCAGAAATAGTTGGGTCAAGGTTCTCCGACATGTTGAAACAGGCACCAATTCTAAGGGAATGGAAGATAATGACATTAGCTGAAGCTGAAACTTGCTTCAACATCTCCCTGGGCTACGACATGGAGCAATTAGAGTGAAGTAAGATTGGCATATTGATTCTACTATAGCATGCAGCCACTGGTGCCTGTATCAATTGCAGGTGAAGCGGGGCAAAAGGTCAACGCTTCTGAATATTCACCTTAGATAACGAGGAAATAGAATTGTCTTTCATATTAGATTTTGTGACTTTTGATTAAAGTCTAATTGTTACCTTAGTTTTCAAATATTATATTTGTATATTGCAATTTAATCAATTAAAACAGTTATCATGCACCAAGTGCAATATGAAGTACACAATAAAGTGATTTGTCAGTGTCGGGGGGCAGAATTTGCCACCCCAAAATACGTCTTTTTGGATTGAAGATTATTTTGGGCTCCTTATTTTTAGGAACAAAAACCTCAAGGAGCCGGCGTGGTGGCATAGTGGTTAAGTTTGGCTTGCTCTGCTTCAGCAGCCCAGGTTTACAAGTTTGGATCCTGGGTGCAGACCTACACCACTCATCAGCCATGATGTGGTTGCGACCCACATACAAAATAGAGGAAGATGGGCACAGATGTTAGCTCAGGGAAAATCTTCCTCGGCAGAAAAAAATTAAAAAAAAAAAAAAGACTTGGGAAGAAGCTTTGACCTTCCTACTAACTGCTTAAAAGAATTTAAGATAGAAGGCCTGTTCCAGGAAGGAGCTATTGCCATAGATAATTATAGTATAATAAGAAGGAAGTATGATAGACAAGGAGGAATCTAGCAGGGCTTGTTTGATCAAAGTCCTCTCACGTCCCATTGTCTGTAGATGGCCCAACAAACCTTTGTTTACCAAACATTAGCTTTTTTCATCTTCCTGTCAATTCCCTCCTTTCCTTTTGAAGGCCAAGACACCTGCCCCCTTTTGTTTAGTCCGGAATAACATATATACCTCATTTTGCCTGACTATCTTTGGAATTCTTCACGCGTCTGTGAATTCCCTTTGTGCACTTATTAAACTTTGTTCGATCTTCTTCTGGTAAACTGCCTTATGTTATTTTAATTATTCCACCTGCCATAAGAACCAACGGGGAAGGGGGAAATTTTAACCCCCCCCACACTAGTTAGGCATATGATTACTATCCTCAAGAAAACTATAATTGGGAAAATATTAGGGATATATTTTAGGCATAATTTTTTTATTTAAATAGGAGAATGACATGAGTCTCTAGGAACAAAATATCCTCAGAGATTGTTGGAAATTATTTATGCAACGCATTCAACTCAACATGATGGTATTTTTCTGTTATGATTAGTTTGCAACTTTTTAGATGTAATTGTTAAAGATAATATGCTAAACTGAAGAGCATATTGTAAAAGTGGAGAAGTTGAGCTCTGATACTTTTCAGAAAACTGAAAAAGGAAGAAGTGGGAATAAATTTTGGAAAATATTTCTGAGGCTAAAATACTGATCCAATAAAAATGCAAGAATAAAGTATAGGCTGTGCTCCTGTAAACTGATAACCTCGTTGGTCGGGCTCCAAGTGATCCTCTTTCAGATTGAGCATTTTTTCTTTAGGAAAATGCAATACGCACGTTGATTTGTCAGGAAAATGAGCCCCTCTAGAATCCATTGATGGCAATTTGACTCTAACTCTGAGAGCATTATATATGATCTGATATTACTCATCCAGAACACTTTTTTTTCTCACATGGGATTTTTTTCTCCATTTTTATTTAAATTTCTTTCTTAGTACAGAGAATCTGTGTTGACTCAAGTGGTTGCTTTTTCCTGCTTCTTTTGTTTTCTATTTTGTCTGTTTTATTTCGAAAGTGTCTCACTGCCAGTTGACTCTATTACTTGGTCAATTTTATAAATCAGTTTCTGCTTCAATCCAACTTAAATCTTAAATGGATATCCTGATTATTCTTATGCAATCCCTTTATCAGCAGAAGTGATGACTGCTTTCTACAATGAAACAGAGGATGTTTTGCTGCAAAGCTATATTTGGAGTTTGCACATATTATAAAAAACATGAAAAGAAAGCACTTGTCTTTATTGGGAATTGTACAGCGTAGAAATACTTTCACGTATACTTCAAAT
Organism: Ceratotherium simum simum; assembly: GCF_057802395.1. Taxonomy (NCBI): domain Eukaryota; kingdom Metazoa; phylum Chordata; class Mammalia; order Perissodactyla; family Rhinocerotidae; genus Ceratotherium; species Ceratotherium simum. The sequence continues at coordinate 45,408,397 of NC_141911.1, forward strand.
ACTAATTTGTCTCTAAGGATTCGAGAAAAGAATGTGGTTTTAGACTTTAAGACTCTCTGAAAATGATGTCAGATCTTCTAGTTGAAGAGGCAATATAGCACAGTGCCGAAAATATAGGCTTTGGAGAGAGCCCTCTCTAAGTTCAAATCATTCCTCATGGGACTTACCAACTATGTGTCAGATTCCTTAAACTCTCTGAGACTCTTTCCTTATCTGTAAAACAGGGATTGTAGTATATATGCAACAGAGCTATTTTGAGCATTAAGTGGCATAATGTGTGATTAGCAGAGTAAAACATCAATAGCAAGAGATGACTATTACAAGGGTGCAAAAAATTTTATCAAATTATGGTAAGCAATTTGGAGCTTTTCCCATTAGAGAAGACATTCCAGTCATTTTTGGTCTTGCTCTGTGAGAATTGAGAGATAAAGTACGTAAGGTAGGTATATGTAAAAATTGTTGGAAGGGAAGCCCCACAAACTACCTGTTTCTGACAGTGGTGAATGATAGAGGGGAGCATGCCATTCAGATGGTGGTAGAAAAAGTTTGCAGTGAATGAGTGGGCCTGGTCTAGTTCTCTCTCAATAGAAAAGAAGTGAAGGCATCAATTTAAATAAGTGTACCAGAATATCTTATATCTCTGTGGCATTGTTCTAGGCAAAGGAGGTAGAACAGCGAACAAAATTTCCTGATTTCTCAGAGTTTACGTATGGATGGGAAAGACAGATAAGAGATAAGATAAACAGGTAATTTATAACATATATTAGGAAGTAAGTGCTTTGGAGAAAAATCAAGCAGAAAGTGATTGGGAATGCTGTATGGGATAAAGAGCTGTTTATCCAGGGTGATCAGGGAAGGCCTCCTTGCTCAAGATTTGAAAGAGGGAGGGAGCTAGCAAATTCCTGGGGTTAAAATATTCCAGACAGAGAAAAGAGCAAGGATAAATGCCCCAAGCAAGGCAGGAAGACATGGGCATTCCCAGGGAACAGGAGGAAAGGCGACCTGGGAATGGACTGGATGGGAGGAGGTGTAAATGTTGTCAGAGAAGGACTGCTGAAACTTCTAGGCCATGGTAGGGACTTCTGCTTTCACTTAGCATGAGTTAAAAACCAGAGGAGAGATCTCAGAGGACTTAACATTTTACAAAAATAATCATTCTGGCTTCTGTGTTTCGAGTACTCAGTGATCTGTGAAGGAAATAGGGAAGATAATTTATTTAAAATCTTAAAATGTGAAAAGAGTAAATGATGAGTAGTAGCACGTATTTATTGTAAGCTTTACCCTATGGCTAAGCCCTGCATAAATTTAACATTCTGTAATCTCATTTAATCCTCACAACTAATGTAAGAGGTGGGACATATCTTATCCCCATTTTATAGACAGGAAAATCAGTTTACAGAGTTGAAGCAACTTGTCCAAGATCACCTGGCTAGTGAGTCACATTGTGAAGATCTGATTCTAGATTCTAGACTATATTCAGACTTTAATATATCCTCCTTCCTAGGACATTAGATGAGATTTTAAAATTTTGTTTGTGTGTGTATTTTAAATTTTATCTTTAAATTCTGTTTTCTTTCTACTATGAAGCCTAATTATTAGTTTTTAATAAAATACATTGCCTTTCATATTAGTGACCATGAGTGAATGAAAATATCTTCACATTTCCACTTCCTGTATTTTGTAGCAGGGACTAAAGGTCAACAAACATTTTTCTGTAAATATATCAGATATTGCTTAAATTAACACATGAATGCTCAGCAGTGGGAGGCTATTTAAAACATTGTTCCATAAATGTATGCTTTTCATGTCTTGACAGTCTTTAGCTAGTGCAGGTGAAAAGTAAATATACTGTTTTTCAATGTACAGTATATTTCTTTTTTTCATTTTGATGAATGATTTGGCATCCTAATTAAGTCTCTCTGGGAAAATAACAGATTTTGAAACAGATTTAAGTGAATAGTATTTGCCTTAACTCTAAACCCTCTTTCTCATCTTTGAAACACCTTCTGTTCTGGTTCCAGTAACATAGTTGTTTTCAAAACAATCCAGAGCCCTGAGGAACTTGTATTTTAAGTCCTAGTGGAAATATGAACACAATGACCAATCCCAGCTTTATGCAAGTAGAAGGCATATCTTAGTTTGCATTTCATACAGAAAGGCCAGTCTTAGCTTGCTCCCTGTGGTAGGCTGAATAATATCCTCCAAAGGTATCCGTACCTTAATCTCCAAAACTTGTGAATATGTTGTCTTATATTGCAAAAAGAACTTTGAAGGTGTGGTTAAGGATCTTAAAATGGGAAGATCATCCTGGATTACCTGGATGGGCCCAGTGTAATCAAATGGGTCCTTCTAAGAGGGAGGCAGGAGATTAGAGAGAAGAGTAGGAGATGTGACGACAGAAGCAAGAAGAATTGGGAGTGATGCGAGAGGAGCCACGAGTCAAGGAAAGCAGGCGGCCTTTAGAAGCTGAATAGGGGAAGGAAATGGATTGTCCCCTGGAGCCTCCTGAAGGAACCAGCCCTGCTGACACCTTGACTTTAGCCCGGCAAGGCTGATCTTGAACTTCTGACCTCGAGCAGTGTAAGATAATAAATTTGTGTTGCTTGAAGCCATCAAGTCTGTGGTATTTGCTACAGCAGCAACAGGAAACTAACACACTTGCCCATTTCCCTGTTTTCTGCTTCAGTGCCATCTTACAGGTGGGGCTTTCCCTGAACTCCCTATATAAAACAGCGGTGCTCTTTCTACCAACCTGCCCCCTCTGAGGTGCCTTGCCTCTTCATTTTACATCCTGCTCTCAAAGAGTCCCTCTTTTGTGCAGGGCTTCACTGTGGAAGGCAGCTTCATTTGGTTAGTTGCAGGACTCCATAGGGTCCGGATCACTCCAGCAGTCACCCCTTACCGTGGTCCCTTTGCACTCACCCATGAATTAGAGCCTGCAAAGCCCACTTGCAGTTTTGATGGCTGCTTACGGTTGGCTCTACTAATCTTTTCAATGAGTATCTCTTGGCAATATCTGGCTTCTTCAGCTCCGAGGGCCCTCAGAAGTCCCCTTCTGCTTTCTCCTTAACAGCTGCTGATGCTCTGTAGTTCTTTCCACTTTGGGTGGTTTGTGCCCACTGACTCGTATTTTGCGATTTATAAGGATACTCTGTCACTTCATTTTATTGTAAATATTGTCTGAGGATTTTGGGTCCTTGCTTGCTGTTTAAATGGGGGATTCAGGGAGATCCCAAAACTATGCCTCTACTGTCATTGCTTCCCAGAATCTCTTAATATCATTTTAAATATTCACGAATCTGACAATGGAGTTTTGTTTGTTTTTGTTTTATTAAAAATAGGTTTTGGAGGAACACAGAAAAGGCAAAAATACATTATTTATGGATTTGAAACCCAAATTGTTAATCAACACTAAATAAACTATTGGCCCAGTACAAATTTATATGTAATATTTTCCTATGACAAACTTCTCTTATTTAGAATGGCAGTCAAAGCCATTTTACATACTACATGTTGGGCACGGTCATAGCCTTATGAAGATATGTTAGCTCCATGTGGCAGATAAAGAGACTTGGGCTAAGTGAATGTGTTTGGTTTGCTTGAGGTGGTGGATGGGATGTTTACAGAACTCTGGCTCCTGAGAGTGATGAGAAGTCAAGGGCCCACAAAAGACATGGAGTCAGGGTAGGGATCTAGTTACAGCAGAAGACACTATGTGGAGAAACTGAGGCAGAAAATTATTCACATGGGCTAGGCTAGCATGTTGCGGGTTTGGAACAGTAGTAACAGGTTGGGCACGTGGGTGCCTAGGAGCTGTCTCATACCTGACCATGGGGGAAATGGTGACGAGACTTCTCCTCACTCCTGAGTAAGTGAGGCTAAATCTTCACTACTTGTCCTCAGGAGCTCCTGGGCTGAATAACAGGGGGAACAGGGCTATGGAATCAAAAGACGCCTTTATGCTAAATTGTCAGTTTGTAGCAAGGGTCAGCGACCTAACAGAAGAACCTATTGAATTATTGTGTAATTATTCTACTAACACACGAAATAAAAGACTACTTTATCAGTGTAAGCAAGAGATGCTTTGAATTCTTCCATGCCAAAACAAACAAAACCCCAAAACAAACAAACAAACAAAACTTTCTACCCATAACATCAACTGATTTTAATTAGAAAATACCCCTTTGGGGTTTGGGCTTATAGCACACTTAATATAAATTTCTCCAATAAAATTTCTTTTTTAATTGTTCTATGTAAAAGAAAGTGCATTTTCGTCAAAAAAAGGATTATTTTATGTTATGAGGCACTTTATTGAAAAGGGATTAGGATTTAGGATTCAGTTGGGGGATTTCAATAGATCAAAAACATAACAAAAATTTTCAGCTGAAAGGAGGGAAAAGGATGAATGAAGGATATGAGGATCATATTTCCTAATTTACCATTTTCCGAAGTGTGCCACTGAAAATGTTCTCTTTGGAAGACTTTACATGCCATAGATTGCCCGTAATTCATCTTTTAAAACAGCAAAATATTTTGATTCTGTCAAAACCATAAAAATGGTTGACTCCAATTTCTTTCTCTCTTATATTTAAAACGTGTCAGAGAAACATGAGTTATTGTAATTGGATGCTTTTCTCAGATGGCATTCTCAATTAAAATGACCATATAACACCCAGCTGTGTACATTTTTTTGTGTGTGTGTGAGATCAGCCCTGTGGTAACATCTGCCAATCCTCCTCTTTTTTTGCTGAGGAAGACTGGCCCTGGGCTAACATTGTGCCCATCTTCCTCCACTTTATATGGGACGCCGCCACAGCATGGCTTGACAAGCGGTGCGTCGGTGCGCACCTCGGATCCAAATTGGCAAACCCCAGGACGCCGCAGTGGAGCGCGCACACTTAACCCACTTAACCACTGCGCTACCGGGCCGCCCCACCATGTACATATTTTTAAAGAATGACTTCCTTTTTTCCTCTCTCCCTCCCTCCTTCCCTCCTTCTTTCCTTGCTTCCTGCCTTCCTCACTCCCTCCCTTCTTTTCTCCCTCCCTCCCTCCCTCCCTCCCTCCTATCTTTCTTCCCTCCCTCCCTCCTTCTCTCCCTCTCTTTCTTCCTTCCTTTCTTCTTTCCCTTTCTTAAAATGCAAACCAATGTTGACTCAGTTTGCTAGGAAATGATACGTGACAAATAGGTACAGTTTGCACCTTTATTTCACTGGCATGTTGAATACCAAGACTTCAACGCTATAATTGGTCCAATTTTCTACCATACTTATCAAGAAATCTAAGTCACAAAAATGTCGTCAAATAACTAGTTATGACAAATGCACTGAATGTTGCCGCTGAGTATTTAACTGAAATGGCTGCATTCTCACTTGACGTTAGTGGAAGGAAAAGGCCTCTTTACCAAATTAAAAACTCACTTCCAACTCAGAGCTTTGCAGATTTAAGTTATTGTCAGTCAAGTTGTATTTGAGTATGTAATCCCAAAGCATAGCATAACTACCTGCATTATTTCCAAATTTTAAACATGCTCTCTCTGCGTCAGCTTTGCTTATCATCTTCCCCTTCCTTTCAGTCTTCTTATGAGCACCTGCCAAGTCTCAATACATTTTTCCTTTAATTTTTTTTCAAAAAAATTTTTGTTCCAGATTCGTTGACACTTTTCCAGGACATGATGTCTGTTTTTGGTTAGCTCCAGCCTGGCTTTCCTTTTTGGTTCTTTCACAAGATATTGTGCATTTGATCATTGTAGGGTTGGATGGGACAGACTGCTAGGTTGCAGTTTGCTCATTAACTTGGCAGATTGATCAATTCAGAGATTCAACGGGAGGCGGAACAAATGTACCACGTTGATGTGTTTTGTATGGTTGTCATCTGAGTGGCTGCTTTAGTAGTTCTCATGTTTACTATCCCTGCCTTTCAACCAACACCTCTCTGCCACACACACACACACACACACACAGAGACTTGCACAATCTATTTCACTTTCAGGGATCATAACTATGCCTGTGTTTCTGAGGTTTCTGCTACTGCTTGCCTGTTAGCCAAAGTCTTAACGTTTCTTCTTTATTCTCACGTTGTGTTATGCCATATATTAGACTTTTTATTACTATTTTGGAGACTGATGGATACACACTTACACACACACACGCACACACATATATATATACAAGCTAAACAAAACTTGTATTTGTTGGAGAGAATTCCATTATAACTGTTTCAATAAAAGCATTGTTGCTATAAGGCACTAGCCAGGACTTTTAAACATATTTGTTACAGTGTATTTTACTTTTCAGTATTATTCCTTTGAGATAGATTTGTTATGTTTGCTTTTGCTTCATTTTTTATTTTTATTTACAATTATGCTTTCAAAATTGTAATGAGGAGGGAAAAAGAACCTGTTAGTTTAAGAACTAGGAAAGAATTCCTCTTCGGTGAACCAAATGCACTTCTTGAGATAAGTATTGTGACGGGCCATTTGGTTTGTGGAATGATGTCTCTCAGTGTAGGAACAGGCTGGGCTAGGAGTGAGGCGAAGGCAAACCAATTGCTCTGAATGGCAAAATAAGAGGTTTGAGTTTCTCTAGGCATCCTGAGAAAGAGAGAGAAGATGAGAGTAGGCGAGGGAAGACAGACGACTAGCAACTTTCCAATGGTTGGCATTCTGTATGGAAGGAGGGCAGCCAGGCAAAAATCTCCAGTGTCATGAATGGCTAAGAGACTTTAAAAACATATATCTAGGGGGCTGGCCCTGTGGCATAGCGGTTAAGTGTGCGCACTCTGCTGCTGGCGGCCCGGGGTTCGGATCTCAGGTGCACACTGCCGCACCGCTTGTCAGGCCATGCTGTGGCGGCGTCCCACATAAAGTGGAGGAAGATGGGCATGGATGTTAGCTCAGGGCCAGTTTTCCTCAGCAAAATGAGGAGCACTGGCATGGATGTTAGCTCAGGGCAGATCTTCCTCAAAAAAAAAAAAACAACCAGATATATCTAATTTTTAATTTCCAATTGTTTACCGTGTTGCTCTGATATGTAAACTCCCCCTCTCCAACTCCCATTGCACGAGATTTTTGCACTAGTCTGCTGGATACACGTAAACATACAACTGTGAGTGGTTGCTATTTGGGTGTGTGTGAAAGGGTTCGGGCAGTGTCCATTAGAGTAAAGAGGTGAGGAAAATCAAAAGAAGAAGCAAGAAGCTGAGGCAAAGCAGTGATATAAAATCCAGCAGAAGTAAAAACTCGCTGCCAACAGTGGCTAGTAGAAATATAAGTGATGCCCTCTTCTCCCTCCAAATCTGCGGCATACATGAAATGAGAGGTTTGCTCAGCTTTACTTAAGGGACAAGGTGACCTCAATACTGCAAAGCACTTATTGCATCCAGGGGTTGACTTTTGCATTACAGTGTAATCTGCATGGAAGAAGGGTTTCTGATTAGATTAATATCACGATATAAGTTTTAACTTGTGCATTTATGTGTATGGATAGCTGAAGGAGAGAAAAAGGAACACAAGGAGAAAGGTAAAAGAAAGAAGTGGAAGACAAAAAAAAGGGAGGGAGGAAAAAGCATGTCAAAGTTCTCCTACACTTTCAAAATTGATCATGAACTTTCTGCCAGTGCCCTTCTCTCCTCCTTTCCTTATCTTCCTTTTTTTTTTCTCTTGTTTTTCCCCTTCTTTCATTCTCTCCTCCTTCCTGCCCTCCTGCTTTCATTTTCTTCCTTGCAATGAAAGAGAGCAGATTGAGAGGTGGCAGTGACATGGAAGAATTTGGGGAAAATGTAGCTATCAATTAGCAATTCCTGCATTCTCTTTGGTTTTACTTGTATGATGCAGGGAAATGACCGTGCATGAGTGCTCATGTGAGTCTTTACATATTCAGTGGGATGGAGTACATTTGCCTAAATATGGAGCTAGAAGCAAGTACGAGCTCATTACTGCAGAGCAGGTCAGGACATGGGAGAGAGAGAAAGGGGTAGGAGAGAGGAAAAGGCTGAGTAAGGTCCCTACGGGTACAGTACTGGCTTTCAGAGAAAAGCAATATTGGGCAACTGAGACGGGATAAGGAGGGGTGATTCCTGTGCTTTCTCAGGGACATCATCCCTGATTTTCGGACCATCTCCCTGTCATTTAGACCCTTATAGGTTTCCTTCTTAGCATTTGTCATAACTAATCAATTTATTAGTTGTTTCTTCCCTACAAGATTGTAAACTTCGTGAGGGTAGGAATTATAAAGTGCTTATATAATGCCAGGCACATAACACACATTATTATTATTATTACTATTAACTACTAAATATTCCCACCTAGTATAATACCTGGCACATGGTAAATATTCATTAAATGTTTGCCAAAGGAAGGAATAAAAGGACAGGTACACAGCAGAAGAGCATACATTGAAGACGTCAGTTGATGGATTGGTTCTTCCAAAGTGGACGCTCACATCTAGGGCTCTACACAGTTAGGTGCATGACTTTGTGTATCATTTATATGCCTTCAAAGGACATTCAAGTGGAAAGAGAATTTGCTTAGCAAAATGAAATTAAAATATTTACTAACATAAACAAATTTGAAAAATAATCCAATTTTAGCAAAATAATTTTACATTTTTTTGATTTTACAATTTAGTTATAATTCTTTGTGACACTGGCTATACTGAGTTAGCTATTTTATAGAAGTTGTTTTGGTGAATTCTGGCCCTGAATTTCACATTGAGATTTTCATATAACTCTGGACTATATTTGACTAGGTTTGAATTCACAGTTTATTACTTGTTTTATTTAGTAGATAAAATGTGTGGATTTGTTTATGTTACAGACAAGGATTCAACCCTCCCCTCCTTTCAATAATGCTTTTATCTTATTTGTAACTATCTTCTGGGAAATTTCTTTAATAAACTCTTTCCCAGTACAAAGTATGAAGTACAGGGCCTCTAATAAATTATTTTAGTGAATGTTGACATAAATCATATTGTAGATGTGCTGTTAGCAGTGGTGATGGGTGTATCCTTTTCAGAGATTATAAGATTCCCTGCTTCTTAAAAGAATAAGGAGTGGAAATCCAAGTTGAAACTTGCCTTTAGTTATATTGTGATGACTCAATATCATGATTGAAATCAAGGCACATGATTCTTTTATAGCTTGAATTTTTGAAATGGAAATACCATAAGAATCATGGTATTTCAGCTGTACATATGCCTCATATTCATAATTCCCCTTCATTCCTTCTGAATATTTCCTTTGAAGTTCGCACATTTTCAAAAAAGTCACAGTACAAGAAATTAAAGATTTTAATGACTCTAGGTGTTTTGAAATTGCTCATTTATGAATGATTTTAGTTTGTTTAGGTTTAATGTAACCTCAACCATCTGCTACAAAAGAGTACTTTCAGGCATTCTCTGATGATTAATAAAAATTTATATTACAGCAAGCTAAGTACTCTTCTCCAAATCTCTCTTCTCACAATTTAGGCTTAGTTGAGTTAAATAATTACAGGCAAGACTGGACACGTCTTGTGATTCCAAGGATTTCAATGATTCCTTTACTGATGTGTGCTATGAATCCTTACTGGAAGTGATGGTACACACTGGGACTTGAGGTAGAGTTTTAGATGTCAGATTATTTTGTCATACAATTCAATTAAATTTTATTGATGAAATAATTCATACCTACAGAAAAATATTATAAAATAATATAAAAAACACAGGGTGCACAATTCAGACTTAACAGATATTATTTTGCCATGTTTCCTTGAGCTCACAACTTGCTTTTATTTGAAAGAAATAAAACATTAAAGATCTCAGCAAAGCCTCATCTCTGGAACCCTTTCCTCTCCTGCCTCCTCAAAGGTAACCACTCTTCTGGAGTTGGTTATATAATATGGGTTATATCCCCATATGTGTTTTTGTTCTTCTGCTACATATGGAATGGATTCATAAACAATATGCAAAATTGTACTACGTACTTTTAAACTTTACATAAATGGTATCATGCTGTGTGCATCCTACTGCAACTTGCTTTTTCTCACTTAAGCTTATGTTTTTGAGATGTTAATACATGTAAATTTAGTTCATACATTTTATCGGTTGTATCACATTTTATAGGAGTAAACCACAGTTTATCCATTCCCCTATGATGAATAGTTAGGTGCTTACACACTGTTGCTGTTATGAACATTACTTCAATGAAAGATCCTTATACTTGTCTCCTTCGAGCACTTGTATGCAAATTTCTTTAAGATAGATTTCTGGAAGTGAAATTCATAACTCATAGGGCAAGCCAAATTTAACTTTTCTAAATATTTCTAAATTGCTCTCTAAAGTTGTTGTATAAATTTATACTCAGATCAATAGTTGTTTCTTTTCCTCATATTCTCACCCACATGTGGATGTTATCCATCTTAAATATTTGTCACTCTGAGAAGGGTGAAACGTTAATTTTTCCTTCATCTCTGTGCAAAACAGCTGGTTAAAATTTGTTAATGAGACCAGAAGATACAATTACTTCTTTTTATTTCCTTTAGGATCTCAGGCATAAGAAATCACATTCATTATGTTCCTAGGTTCATGATATAAAATCATTATTAGTCCATTCATGGTCATATTTTTATTTACCTGAATGTTTATAGATAATGTCATGAACACCCATGAACTCTCAAACCCTCTCCCTTTGTGTCCCATAACCCTGAATTTTAAAGTGTTTATCATTTCCTTGCCTCTTGGGAACTTAGTGTGTTTGTGTGTTCACTTTTGCTTGTTTTTGAACTTCATGAAGAGAGTACCATATTGAATAGCTTTTGGGACTTTATTTTTCTTAACATCAGATAGGATTCATCTATATTGTTGCATGCAGCTGTAGTTTCTTAATTTTCACACTCTATTTTCTGAATAAAACATAATTTATTTAACATTCTCCAGTGGATGGGAATTGGGGCTGTGTGTAATTTTTTAGTTTCTGATTGTTCTTGTGGACATCTCCCAGTGCACACGTGTAAGCCTTTCTCTTGGTAAATTGCTGTGAGTAAAACTGGTGGGTTGTAGGGTATACAAATTTCCAACTGTAGTCATCTTTGAAAATTTTTGTAAGATTCACCTGTAAAACCGTTTGGATCTGTGTTACTCTGTTAAGATTTTAAAACTCTTCAATTTCCTTAACTGTTACAATGCCTTTCAGGAGTTCTGTGTCTTCACAGGTTAGTTTTGTGAGGTTAACTTTCTATAAGAATTTGTCCATTTCACCTAGGTTTTCAATTAAATTTGAATAAAGTTGATAATATTCACTTTTCTTAATTTCGGTTGCATCATTAGTATTATGTTTCCTTTATTGTTCATAATTTGTGCATTCTTTGTGTCTTTTTATTTGTCAGTATTACCAGAGGTTTGCTTTTATTTTGTTATCCCTCAAAGATCTGACTTAGAGTTTATTAAACTTCTCTATGTCATCTTCATCTTCTATGTCATTATTTTAATTATTTCCTTTACTTTCTTTGGGTTTTATTGTTTGTTTCTAATTTCTTACATTGGACATTAACTCTTTAATTTTCAGTCTTTCTTCTTTCCTAACATGAGTAGTTAAGGCTGTATATTCCCGTCTCATCAAGGCCTTAACTACTGTCCATAAATTTAGATATAGTATTTCCATTTTTATTCATCTCTAAGAATTTTTAAATTTCTTACCATTTATTTTTTGACCAATGAGTTTTTAATGAGGATTTTAATTTTCCCATTTCCAACTTCTAACTTCATTGTGTTATGATCAGAGAACTTGATTGTATGATATCTTTTCTCTGAAAAGTTGATTTGTTTTATGGCCTAGTATGTGGTCATCTGTAGTAACTGTTCCATTTAAGAAAGTGTTTTTTCTTCTGATTTGTCTTGGATGAGACTATATTAGCCTGGGGAGGCTGAGGAGGCTGGATGAGAAGATTGGTTCACAACTAGGCATAACATGGGGTAACTGGTCATCAAATTGTGAATTGTACACTCCTGAGATTGATGAGATAAACCTGGCCCAGATAAGGGGGTCGTGGCACTTACCCAGATTAGCTTACATGCAGACTTGCTCCAGGATTATTTATGTCAAGCTAGATCTGGATAGCAGATGTCATGCTAACAGAAAGCCAGAGGGACCTCATTCATCTCATTCATATGTTACGGTCTGTGACCGGTGAACTTGAACTTCCATCTGTGCTGAAGAATGTAGCTGAGATCTCTGAGGTATATTTTGAGTGCACTTGCTTCCTTCTCTGTGCTTTAGGTAGGTAAACCCCATTTGATTTTCCCAAGTGGTACTAGTCTGTCAGTCAAATTTATTATTGCAATTTGTCAATAAAGTGGTTGTGTACCTATTGAGGTACACATTTTCATGGGTTTTCTTTTCTGTAAATAGTCTGATTAAATCTTTTTTGTCCTGAATTATTTTTCGTTTCTTATAGGTTTTCATATATAACTTTACATATTCTGAACTTTAAGTCTTTCTCTTATGAGAAATGTAAATATCATCTATTAGATATGGCCTGTTTCTATGTTTATGGTGATTTTTAATGTACAGAACAATTTCAACTTAATGTGGTAAGTTTATAAATACTTTCTTAATTTTTTTTGGTATTTTTGATAATTCTACAAATGTTATTTAGAAGATACCATGTGCTAGGTACTAGGTCTTGGGGATAGAGAAGTGAACACAATAGACAAACTCCCTACTCCCATCTCAGCAGTGGTAATAATTGCTATGATGAAAAAATGAACAGGATAATAATGTGGAGACCACCAAGCTTTAGGTATGGGGACTAGTATTTTCTATCTGGTAGTCAAAGAGGGCCTTATGATTAGGTGACATTACAGCAGAGAACTTATTAGGTGAGGAAGCAGGCTGTGTAGATAACTGTTTTGTTTAAGAAATCTCTTATTATTCTGATGATATAAAATTTACTCTTATACATTCTTGTAAAATATGATTTTAATTTGCTTTTCATTATTTAGGCCTTTAATCTGTCTGAATATTTTTTTGTGTGTGTATGGTGAGAAGCGGGGGTATAATGTCAACTTTTTCTGTCTGGATAGCTATTCCTACACCATGTATGAAACAGGCCACTCTGTTTCTACTGCTTTGTATTGCTACCTGTCATATACCAATAGCTCCACATATAAGTGAGTCTTCTTTATAAGCTCTCTATTCTATTCCATTGGTCTATTTATTTGTTTCTGTACCAATATCACACTAATTTAATTACCATGTTTGTGTAATAAGTCATGATTTCCAGCTGGCTGAGTCCTCTTCTTACTAAATTTTTTCTAATTTGTCCTGGATATTCTTGGCTTTTTACCATAACATAAATTTGATGATGAGCTTGCCCAGTTTTAGAAAATGTTAAGTTTTGATTTTAGTTTGCTATATCAATTCATTTAGTGAGAATTGCTATCTTTATATTGAGTTTTGCCATCTAAGAAAGGAGTATGTATCTGTATTATAAATCTTATAATAAGTTCTTCAGTAAAGATTACAATATTCTCTAAACTTTTAATTTATTTTTGGGTACTCTGCAATATTTTTTTTCAATTAATAATGATAACTTTTTTTAGAAGAGATAACATGGCATTTCACTTTTATTGATTATTTACTAGGTGTCAAACAATATTCTATATATTTCCAAATATCAGCTTATTTAATCCTCTTTCACAGACCCATCATTTAGCAAATTTCAACTAATGATACTTTTTAATGATACTTTTTAAGATTCTATTTTATAATTGTTTATTATATGTGTTTAGAAAAATAATTTTTTGTATAATGATCTTATATCTAGCAACCTTATTGAACATTCTTATTATTTTTCATATAGTTATTGATAGGTTTTCTTGGACTTCCTATTTGAATAATAATGTCATCTGTGAATAACAGATTTTTTTTCTAATTAATCTTAGAATTTTATTTTCTTGTCTTTTTGTGTTGGTTAGGAATTATAATAAAATGTTGAATAGAAAATATATGTGTACATTTTTCTATGTATGCATATATAAAAACAGTGTTTATAAATCATAAGAAATTTATAATTTTTAGCATCCATAAATTAAACAATTAAAAGATTATAATTATTTTTCTATTGTTTAACTTTATATTATTGAGATAGAATGATTTTACCATTATGAATTATTAAATACATTGTTGAATGTAGTTTGCTAATATTTTTAGGATTTATGTTAATAGTTTAGCATGCATTTATGTTTCAAGTAAAACTGCACTCTCAGTTTTCTTGTTCTTACTATCTTTTCTTTTTTTTGGTATCAAGATTACACTAGCTTAATAAAAAGAATTGGGAGTTTTTTCCCTTTTACTACTTCGGGTAACAGTTTGTGTAAGACAAGAATTATGTATTCTTTGAATGTTTGTAGATCTTTTCTTTAAAACTACCTGTATGGTTTTTGTTCATTTGTCATGGATGATTTTTTTAAACTGCTCATTAATTTCTAACTATTGAAGAATTCAAAATTTCTGTTGTCCTTGAATCATTTTGATAATACAGATTTTTCCATAAAATTATCCATTTAATCTGATTTTTCAAATAAATTGGCTTGAATTAGCACCACTTAATAATAGTTCTTTTTTTGCCATTTTTATTAAATTTTTATTAATCTGTTCATTTATCACTAAAGATCTTTTTATTTATTTATTTATTTATTTTTTAATTTTTTGTTTATTGCAGTAACATTGGTTTATGACATTGTAGAAATTTCAGGTGTACATCATTGTACTTCTATTTCTGCATAGATTACATCATGTTCACCACCAAAATACTAATTACAACCCATCACCACACACATGTACCGAATTATCCCTTTCACCCTCCTCCTTCCCCCGCTTCCCCTCTGGTAACCACCCATCCAATCTCTGTCCCTATGTGTTTGTTTATTGTTGTTATTATCTACTACTTAATGAAGGAAATCATACGGTATTTGACCTTCTCCCTCTGACTTATTTCACTTGCATTATACCCTCAGTGTCCATCCATGTTGTCACACATGGCTGGGTTTCATTGTTTCTTATGGCTGAGTAGTATTCTATTGTGTATGTATACCACAGCTTCTTTATCCATTCTTCCCTTGATGGGCACTTAGGTTGCTTTCAAGTCTTGGCTATTGTGAATAACGCTGCAATGAACACAGGGGTGCATGTACCTTTACAAATTAGTGTTTTCAAGTTCTTTGGATAAATACCCAACAGTGGAATAGAAGGATCATATGGTAGTTCTATCCTTGATTTTTTGAGGAATCTCCATACTGTTTTCCATAGTGGCTGCACCAGTTTGCATTCTCACCAGCAGTGTATGAGAGTTCCCTTCTCTCCACATCCTCTCCAACACATGTTGTTTCCTGTCTTGTTAATTATAGCCATTCTGACGGGCGTGAGATGATATCTCATTGTAGTTTTGATTTGCATTTCCCTGATAGTTAGTGATTTTGAACATCTTTTCATGTGTCTGTTGGCCATCTGTATATCTTCTTTGGAGAAATGTCTGTTCAGGTCTTTTGCCCATTTTTTAATTGGGTTGGTAGTTTTTTTGTTGTTGAGATGCATGAGTTCTTTATATATTTTGGAGATTAAGCCCTTATCTGATGTATGGTTTGCAAATATCTTCTCCCAATTGTTATGTTGTCTTTTCGTTTTGTTGATGGTTTCCTTTGCTGTGCAGAAGCTTTTTAGTTTGATGTAGTCCCATTTGTTTATTTTTTCTATTGTTTCTCTTGCCCGGTCAGACGTGGTGTTTGCCGGTCAGACGTGGTGTTTGAAAAGATGTTGCTAAGACAACATCGAAGAGCGTACTGCCTATGTTTTCTTCTAGAAGTTTCACAGTTTCAGGTCTTACATTCAAGTCTTTAATCCATTTGGAGCTAATTTTTGTGTATGGTGTAAGGTAAGGGTCTACTTTCATTTTTTTGCATATGGCTATCTGTGGCTATCCAGTTCTCCCAGCACCATTTGTTGAAGAGACTTTCTTTTCCCCATTGTATGTTCTTGGCTCCTTTGTCAAAGATTAGCTGTCCATAGATGTGTGGGTTTATTTCTGGGCTTTCGATTCTATTCCATTGATCTGTGTGTCTGTTTTTGTGCCAGTACCATGCTGTTTTGGTTACTATAGCTTTGTAGTATATTTTGAAATCAAGAAGTGTGATACCTCCAGCTTTTTTCTTTTTTCTCAGGATTCCTTTAGCTATTCTGGGTCTTTCGTTGTTCCATATAAATTTTAGAATTCTTTGTTCTATTTCTGTGAAAATTGCTGTTGGAACTTTGATAGGGATTGCATTGAATCTATAGATGGCTTTAGGAATTATGGACATCTTAACTATGTTAATTCTTCCAATCCAAGAGCATGGAATATCTTTCCATTTCTTTGTGTCTTCTTCAATTTCTTTCAGAAATGTTTTATAGTTTTCGGTGTACAGATCTTTCACCTCTTTGGTTAAGTTTATTCCTAGGTATTTTATTCTTTTTGTTGCAATTGTAAATGGGATGGTATTCTTAATTTCTCTTTCTGCTACTTCGTTGTTAGTGTACAGAAATGCAACTGACTTTTGTATGTTGATTTTGTATCCTGCAAATTTACCATATTCGTTTATTACTTCTAAAAGTTTTCTGGTGGATTCTTTAGGGTTTTCTATATATAAAATCATGTCATCTGCAAATAGTGAGAGTTTCACTTCTTCCTTTCCAATTTGGATCCCTTTTATTTCTTTCTCTTGCCTGATTGCTCTGGCTAGGACTTCCAGTACTATGTTAAATAGGAGTGGTGACAGTGGGCATCCTTGTCTGGTTCCTGTTCTTAGAGGGATGGCTTTCAGTTTTTCACCATTGAGGATGATATTAGCTGTGGGTTTCTCATATATGGTCTTTATTATGTTGAGGTACTTTCCTTCTATACCCATTTTATTCACAGTTTTTATCATAAATGGATGCTGTATCTTGTCAAATGCTTTCTCTGCATCTATTGAGATGATCATGTGATTTTTATTCTTCATTTTATTAATGTGGTGTATTACGTTGATTGATTTGAGAATGTTAAACCATCCCTGCATACCTGGAATAAATCCTACTTAATCATGGTGTATAATCTTTTTAACATATTGTTGTATGCGATTTGCTAGTATTTTGTTGAGGATTTTTGCATCGATGTTCATCAGTGATATTGGCCTGTAATTTTCTTTTTTTGTGTTGTCCTTGTCTGGTTTTGGTATCAGGGTAATGTCGGCTTCGTAGAATGAGTAGGGAGCTTTCCCCCCTCCTCAATTTTTTGGAAGAGTTTGAGAAGGATAGGTATTAAGTCTTCTTTGAATGTTTTGTAGAATTCACCAGGGAAGCGGTCTGGTCCTGGACTTTTATTTTTGGGGAGGTTTGTGATTACTGTTTCGATCTCCTTACTGGTGATTGGTCTATTCAAATTCTCTACTTCTTCTTGATCCAGTTTTGGAAGGTTGTATGATTCTAAGAATTTATCCATTTCTTCCAGATTGTCGAATTGGTTGGCATATAGTTTTTCATAGTATTCTCTTATAATCTTTTGTATTTCCGAGGTGTCTGTTGTAACCTCTCCTCTTTCATTTCTCATTTTACTTATTTGTGCCCTCTCTCTTTTTTTCTTGGTGAGTCTAGCTAAAGATTTGTCAATTTTGTTGACCTTTTCAAAGAACCAGCTCTTGGTTTTATTAACTTTTTCTATTGTTTTTTTGGTCTCTATTTCATTTATTTCTGCTCTGATTTTTATTATTTCCCTTCTTCTACTGATTTTGGGCTTGGTTTGTTCTTCTCTTTCCAGTTCCTTTAGGTGCATTGTTAGATTGTTTGTTTGAGATTTTTCTTGTTTGTTGAGATAGGCCTGTATCGCTATAAACTTCCCTCTTAGAACCGCTTTTGCTGTATCCCATAAATTCTGGCATGTCGTATTTTCATTTTCATTTGTCTCCAGGTATTTTTTGATTTCTTCTTTGATTTCTTCATTAACCCAGTCGTTGCTCAGTAGCATTTTGTTTAATCTCCACGGATTTGTGGTTTTTCTGATTTTCTTCCTATAGTTGATTTCTAGTTTCATACCGTTGTGGTCAGAAAAGATGCTTGGTATTATTTCAGTCTTCTTAAATTTATGGAGACTTGTTTTGTGGCCTAATATGTGATCAATCCTGGAGAATGTTCCATGTGCATTTGCAAAGAACGTGTATTCTTCGGTTTTTGGATGGAATGCTCTGTATATATCTACTAGGTCCATCTGTTCTAGTGTGTCGTTTAAGGCCAATGTTTCCTTATTGATCTTCTGTTTGGATGATCTATCCGTTGGTGTTAGTGGAGTGTTAAACTCCCCTACTATTATTGTGTTACTGTCTATTTCTGTTTTTATGTCTGTTAATAATTGCTTTATATATTTAGGTGCACCTACATTGGGTGCGTAGATATTTACAAGTGTTATAGCCTCTTGTTGGATTGTTCCCTTGATCATTATGTAATGCCCTTGTCTCTTTTTACAGTTTTTGTTTTAAAGTCTATTTTGTCTGATATGAGTACTGCTACCCCAGCTTTCTTTTCATTGCCATTTGCGTGGAGTATCTTTTTCCATCTCTTCACTTTCAGTTTGTGAGTGTCTTTAGGTCTGAAGTGTGTCTCTTGTATGCAGCATATATATGGGTCTTGTTTTTTTATCCAGTCAGCCACCCTATGCCTTTTAATTGGAGCATTTAGTCCATTGACGTTAAAAGTAGCTATTGATAAGTATGTACTTACTGCCATTATTTAACTTTTTTTTTCCTCAGTGTTTTAGTAGTCCTTCTCTGTTCCTTTCTTCTTCTATACAGAATTGATGGTCACTTTAGTTTGACCTCTGTCTGAAAGCTGTACTCTTAACTCCCCTCCTCCCTACTTTTATGTTTTTGATATCATATCTAACCTCTTTTTTGTGCATTTGTATCCATTACGTTCTAATCATGGAAATAGATAATTTTTCCTATTTGTGGTCTTCTCTTTTCCCCTTAAATCAGGCCCTTTAACATTTCTTGTAGCACTGGTTTCTTGGTGACAAACTCCTTTAATTTTTGCTTATCAGGGAAAATTTTGATCTCTCCTTCCGTTTTGAATGATAACCTTGCTGGGTAGAGTATTCTTGGCTGTAAGTTTTTTCCTTTTAGCACTTTAAATATATCATGCCATTCTCTTCTAGCCTGTAAGGTTTCTACTGAGAAGTCAGCTGATAGCCTTATGGGGTTTCCTTTGTATGTAACTTGACATTCTCTTGCGGCTTTTAGGATTCTCTCTTTATCTTTAATTCTGGACATTTTGATTATGATGTGTCTTGGTGTGGGCCTCTTTGGCTTTATCTTGTTTGGGGCTCTCTGTGCATCCTGTACCTGGATGTCTGTTTCCTTCCTTAGGTTAGGGAAGTTTTCATCTATTATTTCTTGAAATAGATTCTCTGCCCCCTTATCTCACTCTTCTCCTTCCGGGACACCTATAACATGGATGTTAGTGTGCTTGATGTTGTCCCAGAGGTCCCTTAGACTGTCCTCACTCTTTTTAATTCTTTTCTCTTTTACCTGTTCAGCTTGGGTAATTTCTTCTAGTCTTTCATCCAGCTCACAGATCCGTTCTTCTGTATCCTCTACTCTGCTTTTGAGTCCCTCTAATGAATTTTTCATTTCCAGTATTGTATTCTTCATTTCTGATTGGTTCTTTTTTATATCTTCCATTTCTTTGTTGACATTCTCACTGAGTTCGTCTATTCTTCTCCCCAGATCAGTGAGCATCCTTAACACTCTTAGTTTGAACTCTCTGTCGGGTAAGTTGCTCATTTCTGTTTCACTTAGTTTCTTTTCTGGGGTTTTGTCCTGTTCCCTTACTTGGAATGTATTCTTTTGCCTCATCATTTTGCCTCTTTCCCTGTGCTTGTGTCTACGTATTAGGTAGGTCAGCTACGTCTCCTGCTCTTGGATTGGCGACCTTATGTAAGAGATGCCTTAGGAGGTTTCCAGTGTGCTTCCCTCAGTTCTCAATGTTCCAGGAGTGACCCCTATGTGGGCTACGTGTGTCCTTCTGTTGTGGCCTGCTTGCTCTCCCTGTAGGCGCCCAGGGAGGCTGAGTTATGCTCCTGGCCAGCTGTTGGAATGCTCAGCTGCTTGTAGTTGTTGTGGGCCCTTCAGTCTCTTTATCAGGTTTGGGGATCCCCAGCACAGTTGGCTGCAAGTTCTAATACCACATTTGTGTTGAAGTATTTCTTTTAGGTGAGTAGGCCCCCACCGTGGCAGGTTGTTAGGCTCAGGGCCTTACAATTGCTGTAAGCCTCTAGCCTATTAAGTCTCTTGTCAGCTCTCTGAGGATTGCAGCTGGGTGGGGCTGGCCTCAGGCACAGGAGCACCCAATTGTTTCAGGCTTTGGAAGGTGGGGCAAACCTCCTATGTGGGTCTTTGAGAAGCACAAGTCTTCTGCAGCTGACAAACCCTGCCGCCCACAGGTCCACACACAGTCAACACAGTCCTGCCCCGTGTGTGTGCCCCGACCTCCCGATGCGGACCCAGTCTCTCCACGGCAGGAGGCCCACACACTCTGCCACCACCCCACACTCTCCACCGGCTCCTTGTGCACACCCTGCCCTGCTCAAGTCGGCTCAGTTGCCAGGCTGCAGAGAATCCAGTCACGAATCTATGCAGGCCCACAAGTTGCCTGAGGGCTTGTTGTTGGGTGGGGCCAGTCTCTAGGGTGGGCTGCCTGCCCTGGCTGAGCTGGATTAAATCGGTGCTCTAGCGGGTGGGGCAGACCTGGGCTAACAGGCCTCAGGGAGAACTCCAATGGTGTCTGTGTCAGCACGCCCACACCAGGCCACAACAATGACCAACGTCCCAGTCCCTGGAGAGGTCTCACCCCTCACCGAGATGCACTCAGGGCCTATTAGGTGAGTCTCTTGTCACCACAGCACTATGCACCTTTCTTTCTGGTGATTTTAGGATGCTTCCTGAAATGGGTGAGTTTGCGCGGGCCCTTTAAGAGCCAGTTTTAGTTTCTTTGTGAACTGGGTTTTCTGGGGGTACTCCCCAATGCTTTAGTAGCAGGCAAAGTCAGATATTATGCCGCTGGTCTCCATTGTGCTGGGTCCACAAAATGCCCACAGCGGGGGCGCTCCCCGGCTCAGGACCCCACACCTCCAGGGAGGGCTGCGTACCTGTGAGCTGCTCCCGGCGGCCGTGAAGCTGGCGGCTTTTGAAGGCGGCGTTTTTCCTCTCCGGAAGGGGGTCTCTGCCTCTTCTACCCCAGTTAGGATTGTCCATTGTTGCAGGAGTTCCTCTCATCGAGTTTTCAGTTCTGTCTCAGGGGTAATTTTTCCACGAGTAGTTGTAAATTGGCTGTGTCCACGGGAGGAGGTGAGTTCCGAGTCTGCTTACGCCGCCATCTTGACTCCGCCTCCCAATAATAGTTTTTAAACCTGTATTTTGTTGGTAGTTATGACCTCTATTTTTCTTTTACAAAGACTTACTTCTGCCTTGTCTCTGCTAACTTTGATCCATCCTGCCCAAAGTATCCTTAATTTGTTAGCTTTTCATAGAATCATATGTTGCTTTTGTTGTTTCTTAATATCATATTGATATCAATTTCTGTTGTTACCTTTTTCTCTACATTCTTTAGGGCTTTCCCCATTGTTCCTTGTTTCAATCTTTGTAGCTGTTGTTAAAATAGGTATTCATTTACGATGGTTAAATGTCAAATAGCGTTAAAACAAAGTATGTAGTGAAAAGTTCTCTTCTCCTCTGACCCCATCTGCTAAATTTCCATGCAGTGATTTTATGTAGTCATATTTATACACACACCCACACAATTATTGTCCTTCTGTTACTTAATATCATATACATTATATTATAGTTCAGAAATATATCTATATCAACATTAAGAAACTTGAAGTTTCTTTTTAAATAGCTGGTTAGTATTCTATTGTATATTTTGTTAATTATTTAATCATTTCAGTTTTGATGGGCATTGACGTTTCGAAAACTTTGCTACTACAGAATACAATGTAATGTTAATATTTTACTGCATTTGACTTATCTCTCTTTCAACGTTTTTGCTGAACCACTTAGAAATAAATTGCATACATCATGACATATATATTTTACACACATCTCTGAAGAATAATGGTATTCTCCTATACGATCACAATTTTTTTTTATCACATCTAAGAAAATTAACAAAAATTCCATATATCATCCAAAATACAATTCTTATTCAAATTTCCTCAGTTGTTCAAAATATATCTTTTATATCCTTCATTAAAAATATGAGGTCCAATCAAGGTTCACAAATAACATTAGGTTGTAATGCCTCTTTAGTTTCTTTTAATAGAGAACAGGCCGATCCTCTCTTGTTTTTTTATTACACTGAGTGTTTTGCAAATCTTAGCCTAGTTGTTGAATAGATTTTCTTTTATTATGGATTTTTCTGATTGTTTCCTCATCACTGGATTCAGGTTAAACATTTTTGGTAAGAATTCTACATAGGTGATATTGAGTTATCAATATTGGTTATCTCAACAAGCACTATTGATGATATTTACTTTGATAAGATGATGGTCAGATCTTCATATTATAAAGATATGTTTTCTTCTTTGAAATTTGTGAATAATCTCTGGAGAGATAATTCAAGATTATGTGAATATTCTCTTTTTCAACAAGATTTCACCCAGTGGTTTAGACACTCATTAATGATCCTTGTCTGAATCAATTATTGCACTGATTTGCAAAATCATTGATTTTCTAATTCTTTCACTCCTTTTACATATATTACCTGTGATTCTTTAAAGAACATTCCTTTTATTCTCTCTTCCTCTCTTTCCTAAGTAAACTATAATTATAATTTTAAAAAATGTTGTAATTCATTGCAATCATTATATTTTCTGATGCTCAAATTATCCCAAGTGTGGACAATAGCAACTTCTTCAAGAAAGCTTCTCTTTTTGACCAGCTTTATTTATTATTGAGCACCTCCTTGATTTATGAAATTGCATTTCTCTCAATATGAGGAAAGTTGAGCATCTTTTCGTATGCATGGAAGCCATTTGTAGTTCCTTTTCTGTGAAGAATTTATTGGTATCCTTTTCTCATTTTCTGTTGGGTTTTTCGTCTTTTTTTATTGATTTGTATCAAATTGTTAAACTTAAAGAGAGTAGATCTTTGGCTGTGATATTAAATATATCATTCCCATTTTATTTTTTGACTTTATGAATTTTTTTGTCACATGGATTTTAAAATGTGTATCCTCTTGATATTTTCTTTTTTTTCCCATGGTTTCTGAAGTTTGTGTCGGTTAGATAAACCCTCTGCACTCTGAGATTCTAAAGGAATTCTACCATGTTTCATTATAGGACTTTTATGATTTCATTTTTACATTTATACCTTTGATTTATTAGGATTTTATTCCTATTGTGTGGTGTGTAGAATTGATTCAACTTTATGTTTTTCTAAATGATTATCCAGCTTTCCTCACATCATTACTGAGTAGTCCATATTTTCCTCTCTAGTTTGACATGACACTTTTATCACTTGATAAAATCCTGAATGTATCTGGGTCAATTTCTAGGCTTTGTATTCTGTTCTATTACTCTGTTTTTAATGTACTGATGCCACAAAATTTTAACTACTGAAGAAATGTAGTATATTTTGATAACCTAATAGTCCCTAGATGCTGTTATTTTTCAGAAATAAGAAAACAATATTCTCATACAACTTCAGAATTACTTAAAAAAATTAAAACAAACTCTTGGCATTTTCATCTGAATCATCTTCTATTTATTAATCAATTTAAGAAATTAACAGCTTTATGATATTAGTCTTCCTATCCAAGAACATGACATACCTTTCCATTTGGTCAAGCTGATTTCTAATATATAAGTTTCACAAATTTCCTGTGAATTTTATTCCTTGGTTTTAAATTTATTTTTGTTATTATAAATGGCATAACTGCTTTCATTATTTCACTTAACTTGTTGATATAAAATCTACAGATTTTCTGTATTTATTTCTTTTTATTCATTACCTTACAAATACTTTGATTGTAGTAGGGATTTTTTACTGTTGTTGTTGTTGTTTTTCCCAGATAATTAATCATAAAATAGTGAGAATTTTTATCTCCTCTTTTGCATTTTTTTAAATGCTTAAGTTCTTTTTGTTGTCTAATTGCAGTGGCTTGTATCTCACAGATAATGTTAAATGATAATAGTGAGAATAGATTTCTTTGTCTTATTCTTGACATTAAGAAGAATGCTTCTAGTGTTCCCAAATACCAAAGAGCTTGCTCAAGGCAGTGCATCCCTTTCCAACTGTGTTTTATTCCAGTTCACCTCAGGTTAAAGTCTTAGTAATTGCAATACAACAGACTGACAGGGGCTATTGACACTCTATTGGGTTCCTTACTGCCGTTTGACAGAGTAGACTGCAGATCCCTTTCTTAGAGTTTGCATTCTAGACTACTTTTATATTAACTATAGTAGTTAAGATTCTCCAGAAAAAGACTGTGAGATGAGGAATCATATGTAAGTGATTTGCTAAAGAAATACTTTCATGAATACTGGAAAGGGAATGCAGAAAGCAGGGCAGGGAGAGGAAAGAAGACAACCAAAGATACGATTTCAGGTAAAGTCTCAGCCTGACGCCGCAGGGAGAACCCTTGAGGGTAAATTATACCTTAGAGTTTCTCTCAACTCAAGGCAGGGATGTTGGACTTTCATATTATCAGATTAGTGGGTCATTGGCTAACATCCCTTAAATATTGCAAAGTCCCAGGCACTTCTCATTCTATGAACCCATGGTTAATGTGGCTCCAGTAGTCCAAGGGTAGTCCTCTGAGGAGAGTCACAGGTATGTCTTTATAAAGCCAAATCACAAGCCAAGAAATGGGTGCACAGAAACAAGAAAAGTGATATGAGGAAATATGGATAGAACATCAATAATTGGCTACAATTGATAATACTTTTTCTTATTGATTCAACAAATAGTGAAATGAGAATGTTGATATCCCCAACAACAATTGTGTATCAAATTTTCCTTGTAATTGCATTATATTTGCTTCACCTATTTTGTGGCTATACTTTTAGGTGCATAAAGATGTTTTATCTGTGCAATGATTCTCTTCATCCATAATAATTTTTTGTCTTACAGTTATTTTAACTTCATGTGCTCTTTGTAAATAGAACCTAACTGAATGGTGATTTTTTTATAATCCAATCTAAATCTTTGTCTTTTAATGGGTGCTTTTAATATGTTTAAACTTATTTATATCATTGATATATTTGGATATGTTTTTATAACCTAATTTTATGCATTTTTGCTTAGCTTGCCCTTACTTGCTCTTTTTTTTTTTCTCTTTCTTGATTACAATTTGGAATGAATGAGGTGTCTCTATTTTCTTTTTCCTTTCTTCTGGTTTGAGAGTCATACATTATTTCTTTTTCTTTTCTCTTTCTTTTCCTTCCTTCCCTCCTTCTTTCCTTCCTTTTTATGATTATGCTTAAATTATTCACATGAATACATGACTTTACATAATCCAAATTGTTAATGTCTCTACACTCCTATCCCCAAATAAAATGACCTTAGAAATCTCACTTTAATCACTTCCTATTTTTTGTGTTATTTTATCTAAATTTAGCTATACTTTGTTTAATTTTAATTTTTTGTTTTATTTTTATCAAAGAACAAGAACATAGTTTGAAAATTCAAGTAATTTCACAAGACTAATAACATAAACAATGTCCTAGTTTTTTAATATCTCTTTCCATTCTTCCCCTACACCATTTTCTTACTCCCCAGAAGCAACACATTTCCCCTAAATCTGATTTTTCTCCTATTCTTTGCCTCTATCTCTCCAAATAATATGCCTACCCTGTCATTTTATAGTTATAGTTTTGTATGTTACATATCAACTTTCTACTATGAAAGATGACGATTGGCTCTTTTGCTATCTCTCTCTCCCCCTAATCCACCCCTTTCACTATCCCAATAGAGCTATATAATAATATTGTTTATGTTTCTAGGAGTTAATTATTATCAAATATATATCCAGTATTTACTACTCTGTAATAGATAATGGGCTAGGCATTTTGATATGTAGAAATAAAAATTCAGTCCAAAATCAGGGAGCTCACAATCTAATGGGGGACAGAGAAAAGTAATACAAACTAACTCTGCAATATAATGATTATTGTAATAGAAGTTAGTACAGGAGGCGAGAGAATGAAACATGTAGATATTAAGGGAATAGAATTTCAGGCAGAGGGAATAGCAATTTCAAATGTCCTAAGGCTGGAGCATGTCCATCTTGTAGGAATAGCAAGCTCTGAATGTGCAAGAAGAGTTACCAGTAAGAGAGAAAATCAAAGAAATGGGTTGTCAGTTCCCGCACATTCTCTTAAGCCAGGGTCAGTAAACTTTTTCTGAAAAAAGCCAGATGGTAAACATTTTCCACTTTGTGGGTCATTCAGTCTCTGTTGCAACTACTTACCTCTGCTCTTGTAGTGTGAAAGCAGCCAAAGACAATATAAATGAGTGGGCATGGCTGTCTTTTAATAAAACTTTATTTACCAAGACCCTGTCATAAGCCATTGCAATGACTTTGTATTACCTTATTCTATTTTCAATCAAGATATTACTAGATCAAGAGTTGGCAAACTATACAGGAGCTAAGAATAATTTTTACATTTTTAAAGAGTTGTAAAACACACACACACACACACACACACACACATGAAGAACATTGGCCAGACACCACGTGTGGCCATAATGCCTAAAATATTTACTACCTGACATTTGCCAGCTCCTGCACTGGACTCACAAAATGAGTTGGATGGTTTTTCTTCTTTTTTCATTCTCTTAAATAACTTCTTTAAGAAAGAGATTATTCGTTTTATGAAAATTTGGTAGGCCTTACCTGTAAAACAAGTGAGGCCTAGTTCTATTTTGTTTTTCTGAGTTAAGGATATCCTTGACTACTACCTTAAATGGTTATTCAATTTTTCAGTTTGTTCAATTTTTCTATTTATTCTAATGCCATTTCAGAATCTATTTGTTTTTTAGAAATACATTCATTTACTCTAGGTTTTCAGGTTATTGGCACAAAGTTGTTCATTGTATTCCTTTATTATTTAAAAACTCTCTCTAGCTCTCTAAAATATTTTCTCCTTTTAATTTTACATTTAATTTCCTAATTTTTTCTTGTTAACTTTTGTCAGACTTTTGTCTATATTATTAGTCTTTACAAATAATTAGAATTTGCTGTTGGGTAATTTTCTATGGTCTTTTTGTTCTTACTTTCCTCACTCTTGGAATTATCTTTTTTTCTTCTTTGAATACAGTCTTTTTCTCCCAAATTTTGTGTTGAATATTTAGAATATTTGCTCTGGATCTTTCTAATTTTCTGGTTAATGTAACTGATAGCTTAAAATTTTCCTTTCATTAATTTTTTACTGAGTCTCACAAACTTGAACATAGAATTTTCATTATTATTCAATTTTAATTCTCACAATTCTTCTTTAATCTAACGATAAGTTGATAGTATGTTTTTTAATTTCCAAACATACAAGATTAATTTTTTAATTTTTTAATCATATTAATTTCTAATTTTATTGCATCATGGTAAGACTGTATAGTTTGCACGTTAATTCTTTGGAACTTATTGGGGTTTCCCTGGTGTCTTAGACATGGCATGTTTGTTAATGCTTTATAATAACATGTATTTTCTATTTGGTGGATAGGAAGTTCTCTATAGAACTCCTTTTCTGAGTTTATTCATCATACTCTTCAAAATTTCTATAGTTTTCATATTTGTCTGCTTAATCTATCTGTTTTTGAGAAGATAGCATAAATTTTCAACTAAAATGCTAATTTTTAAAGAATTGAATTTTAACACAAATACAGTAAAGTACAAAAATATAAGTGTACAGCCCAGTGAACTATCACAAAGTTAAAATACGCAGGGAATGACTACCCAGGTTATAAAATAGTACATTACCAGGACCCTAGAACTGCCTTCGTGCCCACCTCAATCACTAGAATCTACTTATCCCCAAAGATAACTATCAGAGTTTTCATACCATGGAGTTGTTTTGCTGGTTTTTTAAACTTTACATAAGTCAGATCATATAGTATGTATTTTTTTGCATCTGTCTTCTAACATTATGTGAGAGTCATTTATTGTTGCACATAGCTATTGTTTAGTGTCTTGTAGTATTTCACTGAATAAATAAAATGACACATCTATCTAGTCTACTGTTTCTGGACATTTGCATTATTTTCAGTATTGGCTATTGTAAATAAAGCTACTATGAATATTCTCATCCATGTCTTTTGGTACGTGGAAGCCCTGCATTTCTATTGGGCATATTCCTAGAAGTGGGATTTATTGGTGAAAGTGCATGTCTATGTTTAACTTTGCTAGATGCCACCAAACAACTTGGCATAATGGATGCAGCAATTTATACTCCTAGCAGCGGAATATAAGAGTTGTAGTTGCTGCACATTCTTACCACTCTTGATATTGTCAGTCTTTCTCAAGTGAGCCACTATGATGGTGGGAATTAATATACTGTTGTGGTTTTAGTTTTAATTGCCTTAATGGCTAATACTATTGAGTAGTATTGGCCATTTTATCAAGTGTCTGTTCAAATTTCTTGGCCATTTTCTATCGAGTTGTCTGCCTTTTTCCTATTGATTTTTAGAAATTTATTATTTATTCTGGATATAGATCTTTGGCAGTTGCAAATACCTTCTCCTATTTTAAGGTTCACTTTTGCAATCTCTTGATCATGTCTTTTGATTAACTGCAATTCTTAATTTTAATATTTTCCAATGTATTTTTCCTTTATGGTTAGTACTTTGTGTGTTCCTCTTAAGAAATCCCTGCTTACATCAAGCTGAGGAATATATTCTATGTTTTCTTCTAGATCAGCACTATCCATTAGAAATGTAATGTGAGCCACAATCTTGAACTACAAATATAATTTTAATTTTAATTTTTAAGTAGCACCATTAAAAATTAGAATGAAATTAAAATGAATAATAAAATTGTTCAGAAGATTTTATTTTCAAATAAGCTTTCTAATTCCGGTGGATATTTTATATTTACAGCACATCCCAATTTGGACTAGCCACATTTCATGCGCTGATAACCACATGTGTCTAATGGCTATCAAATACCACATCAACGCAGTTTAGAAGCTTTAATGACATGCCATTTACATTGAACTCTATCATCCATATGCAATTGTTTTTTTAATTTTGTTTTTTTTTGCTGAGGAAGATTCGCCATGAGCTACATCTGTGGCCAATCTTCCTCTTTTTTTTTTGCCTGAGGAAGATTAGCCCTGAGCTAACATCTGTGCCAATCTTCCTCTATTTTGTATGTGGGTCACTGCCACAGCATGGGTGATGAGTGATGTAGGTCTATGCCTAGGATCTGAACCCACGAACCCGGGACACTGAAGCAGAGCATGACAAACTTAACCACTAGGCCACGGTGCTAGCCCCCCACATGCAATTGTTTTTTGCGTGTGGCATGAGGTAGCACACCTAGCAAGGAAACTAGTAGCTTATAGAATTAAAGGAAGATCTTCAGGATCCAGGGCCAATTTGGGTCGCCTAGGAACTAAAACAGAGCTTGATGATGCTGGAACTTTCTAAGTATCTCTCATCTCCGCATATTCTCTTTTATTTCATGAAAATTTTCTCAAAATTGCAGGGGACATGGGCATTAATTGTTCTGGGGTCACGTCTTTACAACTTCCAACAGATGAGAAAAGATAAATCTAATTCTGTTTAGAAATATCCCAGCTCAGGTCAAATTCCTATACCCTGCAGCCAGGGAAATGATCATTTTTGGTCAGGTCATTATATGCCCATATATATAATCATGGAACAGAAATTATTACCAGAAAAGGGAAGGTACTATGGTGTGTGTATCTTGTCTATCTCTTCCATAAGATGCTTTTACGGACCTGGGGCTATTTCTTGTGCATAGTAAGCACTAAATAAATATTTATAAATAGCATTAGCATAGTCTTCTAATTTGACAGGAATACTTAAAATAAGGCCTAAAGCAGGAGGAAGAATATAAATTCATTTGCTTGGAACTCATTTTTATGATACACACATATCTGAAGACCATCCAAATGCTTAGCTTAGAAGTTTAGGACTATTGATTATAAGCGTTTATTAACGTAGAAAGTAACTCAACATTTTCTTTGTAATCTGCATTTTTTGCAAATTTCTGGGTGATCAGAAGAGGTATGCTGGTGTCTTTGGTAACTACGTGCAGCTTTGCAGAAGTTTTCATTGTAACTCTCTTTTAGATGATGGTATAATCCTTTCAGCCATTAGTGTAACTTCATAAATATTTTTTTTAAATATTGCAAAGGAGGAGAATGTTATTTGATATTTAAAGAACATTTTTTCCTTCTTTAGAATTTATCTAACTTTCTTTTTAAGTGCAGTCTATTTCCTGTCTGAGCACAGTCTTAGTCTCAGTTTATGAGTTCAGTCATTTAGCACAAAATTTGAAATTGAAGTGAGCTCTGAGTTAGTTAGAGGTGGGAAATTGTGCCCTGAGATTTCTAGTGTTCTCCTTTTAACTCATATTTCTTCAGAGCTAATCAGTTCCCCTTTTGGGGAAACAAAGTCCTTTCCTCTCTCCATTATGTGTATTAATCAGGAGAATTGTGTGAGCAGAAGGACACACAGATGGAGGAGGAGAAATAGGAGAAGAATCTTCCTTTTGCTTCCTCTTTTGGAATTTCAACAAGATTGAATGAGGAAAACTACCCATTTTTATTTTTTGAAAGCATACAGCTGGGATGAAGTGTTCATTTTGGCTTTACGAAAACCCTGAGCTGGTATACCCAAAGCACATTATGTAGGGATAGGGTAGATAATATAAAAAGGAAATGACGTAGCCTCAATTATTTGGATAATAGAGCATTGATGTGGTATAATTTTCTCAGGTGCCAACATAACAGAAAATGGCTCTGACTTTCTTCAGGCTACTTTCCTTGTGGCTATTTCTTTCTTGTATCATCCTGACTGCCACTCCATTCCCACCTCTCACACACAAGCATTTTGTCTGTTGTTTTTGCTCAGACATTCAGAAACACATTTAATGATGTTTGTAAATGTAGCTTCAGGGTAATGATAACATTCAGTTCTTCTCACTGAATCCAAAACCACCTATAACCACAGCCAAAAGTGATATACAGGCTTTCTTTTCTTTTGGTATTTGTTTTATGGACACTTGATTAAGAAAGGTAGTACGATTTAAAAATGCTTTGCTCTTTTTTTTTTTTTTTTTGGTGAGGAAGATTAGCTCTGAGCTAACATCTGTTGCCAATCCTCCTCTTTTTGCTGAGGAAGATCGGCCCTGGGCTAACATCCGTGCCCATCTTCCTCTACTTTATATATAGGACGCCTGCCACAGCATGGCTTAATAAGTGGTATGTAGGTCTGCGCCCAGGATCTGAACCTGCGAACCCCTGGCTGCCGAAGTGGAGCACGCAAACTTAACCACTATGCCACCAGCCTGGCCCTTGCTTTGCCATTTTTACTGTTTCAAAGTAAACATTTTAATTTTAGCTTATAATTCTCATTCATTTTAAATTTATAATCATAATATAACAATAGTTCTTACACTTTAGAAAAAAATCATATGTAATAGCATCACCTTCCACAATTATTATTCTATTCATTTTCAAGCTTTTGCTATATGCATGTTTTTATGTCATTGTAATTATTGCTTAATTTTTAAATTAGATTTTTTTTTGAAATTCAAAGGAACAATATGCTGATGAAGACTATGTACTTTTTACTTAGTTTAGGAGATCAGCTACTGCTAATGAGAAAATCACTATTTTCTAGAGTCACTGTGACTTTTAAATTTGTCACAGTCAGATGGTGATTTTAAAGACTGATTTATTATAATTATCATATTATTATTATAATTTTTATCTGTTAAAGTTGAGTGAGGCTCACAATTGTTATGTGCATGACAGCAGCTATACAGAATCATTCTAGCTTTGTAAATATTAGATTTGACTGTGTCGCTAGGAAACCCAAAATAAAAAAAAAATTAAATTAAGCAGCAAACATATTATGAAATCTAAATTGTGTTGTAAAAAACAATGCAGCTCTGGGTTACGTTCTATTATCAAAACTGTTGTGTAAGATGTTTTACACGGAAGTTAAAGAAAAAAGACACTCTTTACAATGCAGTGATCATTTCCTGCTTCATTTTTCATTTTCTTTTCATGTGAAGAGCTTTTGCCCCTCACTAGGAGTTGCTTTAAATCTCTGGGAAGTTCTGTTCCAAATTTACTACTTCTGGTGGGTTAAGATCCCTTTTAAGTCTGTGCTTTGTTCTCTGAAAAGCTTGGGTCAGTTGAGCAACACGCTGCTAATGTGAAAAAAAAAAAAAAAAGAGCTGAGTAATGCTGGCGCCTTCTCATGTGGCTGATGCAAACCTGGAGAATTTGCATCATCATTTAGCCGGAGTAAGTTGGTGTGACAGGCAGGAGCTTAAATACCAGCCCACGAGGAAGCTCGGCTGGTCCGTAATGATAGGGAGGCAGCAGCCGCCGCAGCAGAGGTAGTCCGAGGAGGTGAAGGAGCCGAGAGCACCATGAGCACACACGTGTTTCTGAAGAGTTATTAGACAGCTGTGAAGGAGAAAATACACCTTTAAGTTTTTACCTGTGAACACAATAAGCCTGAGAGAGACAGTCTGAAAG
This sequence comes from Ceratotherium simum simum, assembly GCF_057802395.1. Taxonomy (NCBI): domain Eukaryota; kingdom Metazoa; phylum Chordata; class Mammalia; order Perissodactyla; family Rhinocerotidae; genus Ceratotherium; species Ceratotherium simum. Next base: position 45,441,167 of record NC_141911.1, read on the forward strand.
CAAAGAGGAAGAGATTGGTCAGTCACACCAAGAGACACCAAAGTTGAAAGTTTCGGGGGTTTTTTTCCTCTGTTTCATTTTTCCCCCGTGTGTCACTACAATGGTCAGAAAGCCTGTTGTGTCCACCATCTCCAATGGAGGTTACCTGCAGGGGAACGTTAACGGGAGGCTGCCTTCCCTGGGCAGCAAGGAGCCACCTGGGCGGGAGAAAGTGATGCTGAAGAAGAAAATCACTTTGCTGAGGGGCATCTCCATCATCATTGGCACCATCATTGGAGCAGGAATCTTCATCTCTCCTAAGGGCGTGCTCCAGAACACGGGCAGCGTGGGCATGTCTCTGATTATCTGGACAGCCTGTGGGGTCCTGTCACTGTTTGGTGAGTGCGGCTTCTTCTCTGGGGGTGTGTCTGTGGAGCTGGGCAGTTTGCTTTCTGGGAAAGCAAAGGGTAATTTTTAAGGAGTGAATGAATGGCAAAGGCTACACCAAATTTTCCAATTTCTGTTTAGGTATGTGAACTACCCAAACACAGTGTCCACTGTTGGCAGGGTCCTGAATTCCCTCAAATTGCTTTCTGCAGGCTCTACTCTCTTTTCCTGTAAGACATACTATTTTCTGACTTTCCCCTGTGGTGATGAGAGCAAAAGCTAACTTTGATGACCCAGTAAAATACATTCAAGCTTTCTGTGTGGGGCAGTTGTGCTTAGTAGCATACATTTGGCATACTGGCATACTGGCAGTATACATACTGGCAGCTGACACGCTGAATGAAACACCTGTGAAGTGAAACCCAGTGTGACCTATTTAGACACAGAACTGAGTGTTTACAGAAGTTTTACTGACTTTTTATTGGCAAAACAAACGGGTGGCAGTCTTTTCCTTTTAATTTTTTTTTAACTTCATGTGCTTGCCAGTTCCTAATATTCTTTCCAAGGTCCTTGACATGGAAAGACGTGTGACGGCACATAACTGAATCCCGTTGTAAGTGGGAATATTGCTAGGGTCTGAGCATATTTCAAATTGTTTCACCCTTTCATCTCTCCCCAATACCTATAAATTTTTGCAATATAAATTGTAAAACTGGAATTGGGTATTATTTTGCTGTCCTTGCCCAGATCTGTTTTCTTCATTTATAGTTCACTTGGTCTCCAGGGGCACAGATAATTTGTCCACCTGTTCACTGAGTTAATCTGAACAGAACTGGTAGAAGATGTGTGATTATTAATTTTTCTTCAAAATCTAGATCTCTTTCATTGATTTGATAATTAATAGTAAAACAGTAATAAATGCCCTCTCATGAGGTGGGCAAATTGCTAGAAAGCTACCAGAGTTAGTTGTAAAGGTAACAAAAACTGGTGAATGGTTAAAAAAATTATATTTTATTTATACTATGGGGTAAACGTCTAAGATATACTTGCTTCTCTCTGGCAAATAGTGTGTTTTGATTCCAAAAGACACTACTCTTTAAAAGTACTAACTCTTTGTCCTAACTCTAGGACCAAGTCCTCGCTCTTGGTCCTACACCTACCAATACATTCATTCTTAAGGCCTCGTGATGTTTTAATGCATTGGTTTGGTCATTCAGCTAGAGAACTCAAATTTCCATGATTAGAAAGAACGTTTTTTAAATGGAACTTGTTAAAACAAAGCCTTAGTAGAGAAATATCTATAGAGGGAATATTTTTAGGTTTTTAATGAGAGCTGGTGGTATTCTATATGGTTCTGGCATGTACATTTATAAACAAAGAGGAACCTAATTGTTGCTCTTCTTAAATAACTTTGTGCACCCTCAGTCTTTAATCTTCTATAACACTTGGTATATTCAGAATAAATCAAAGTCTAATAGGATAAACCATAACCAGTTTCCTGGACTCTGCATACCTGTGTGCATGCAGCTTCCACTATGTGATTTGATTTTTGTACACAATAAAAAGTTATTCAGATATAACAAAATGATCGCTCTGAGCATTGAACTAGCTAAAGTGATGTGACTTGACTATGAAAACACACTTCTGCATAAGTATATCATCACAAGCAGAAGCTCAGGAAAAATAAGTTAAAGGGACTAGCTAAGGCTACACTTGAGCTGGTACTCTTTGATTACTAATTGCAATGAGGGTGCTCCTGTATTAATCTACTTATCTACAGTTATATTGCGTTTGTCACTTAAGTTACTAGGAGCTTTTTGAGTGCCTCCCTAACAGGAAGAAAAGCATCATAAGGAAAAACAATCCTTTCTCTTAAAATTCTAGAACTCTGGGACTGAGAAGAAAGGATCTATATATGTGGTTTACAATTTTTTAAAGCCAGGGTTAATGCATGGATTTTTACATCCTGTTTTGAACTTTTTTCGTCTGGGTAAAATGATTATGGAGCTTGAGACCTTTCAATGAGAATCTCATTCCTCCAGAAGTCAATTTAAACCTAGGGCAACCATCCTGGAGTTTCAGCAAAGCATCACAAGTTCAGGTATTGATTCCCTGGCAATAAATTCTGAAGTACTTAAAACTCTTTCTAGTAACATTTTATATTGGATGCTTTTCTGTACAGCCCACCAACATGGCGACGGGTTTCCAACAAAGAGTGAATTGCAACTTCGATTAGTTATAAATAGGCAAACTCTCAGTGATCCCCCAATATCAATCTGCAGACTAGTTACTTTAGAATCATGTGTGCGAATTTGAAAATAATCAATTTTCTTGGGTCCCTCTATTGGAGAGTCTGGACTCTCTTGGTTAGAGAGTAGTTCTAGGATATGGCCTTAGAGTCTGTTTTCTGTTTGTTTTTAAATAAAAAATTCTTCCCAGTGACTCTGATACAGTTCTAGGTTCAAGAATACATTAAGTGATACTAAGATTTCACTGAATATCCAGATTATATTCATGTTGGACAGTCTACCTGAAGCTTTACTGTTTAGTAATAATTTCCCACACTTAGTCTCTGAAGTAGCTCAGGCAAAAATTGTGTGTTACATTTGAGTACTTAGCATTATGGATAGAACTTTTCATATAATATCAAGATTATATTTTTCATTTTCTTGATAATCAATTGCTCAAATTAATAGGTATAACTATATTTCATGAAGTGCTTTCCATGTGTCAGGTGCAATTCTGTCCTTGGCATTCATTATCGCATTTACATGCACAATCCCCTTATTGGGTGAGACTTGAGATCTCCATTTTACAGAGGATGAGACTGAGGTTTTGAGAGGTTACAAACTTGCTCAAGTCCATGTGAATTGTATTGCTAGATATTAAAATTTGGTTTATAATTAATTTTACCTAATGTATTTAGATATAAATTATAGCAGCTCTTTTTTAAAAGTATGCTTACGTCAACCACCCAGAAGTATACAGTTCAACAACATCCAAGAAAATCTTTTCTAGAAATAGAATATCTGAGTGGAAATTCATTTTGTTGACAAACAAAACGTACCTTACAAATTAAATGAAATCTTGCAAGGCTTAGAGTCCATAGTTTTTGAAGTACAGCTAAATCTTGTTTATTTTGATGTACCACAGAAGTAAATTTATTAAAAGGATTCTTGTTATAATGAGGTCAATTTGGATTAATTCCTTGTCTTGGTGTGAAGTCTTCTAAAAATAGGTTAATTATTGACATCTATCTTCTCTTTTTGTCTTGTTCTCAGGTTTGAGATTCAAAATTCTTAACAGTATGATATTGTGTTAGAAGTTTGTCTTTACCATTTCAAGTAAAATTACATTGTTTGAATAGAATGAACTAGATCTCAAGTATGAGAAAGTTACAAGAGGAATTTGTGCTCTTATCAGATGACCGTTATCTGTCTTGAAATAAGGATGTTATTCAGACCAAATAGTGTAGTAACATCTCACGCAACATAAACATTGTTATACACATTCTACTGCAGGATGACTTGGTAATATTTTAATTTTGTGGCTTTTTATTATAAATATTTCATAGGAGCCTTGTCCTATGCTGAACTGGGAACAACTATCAAGAAATCTGGTGGTCATTATACATATATTCTGGAAGTCTTTGGCCCTTTACCAGCTTTTGTACGAGTCTGGGTGGAACTGCTTATAATACGGTAAGAGCATAGATAGAAAAATTAAGGAAAAATAAACCTATTCATTATGCCCTTCTTTGAATCACTTTGATTATTTTTAACTAATTAGAAATATGCATGTCATGTGACTATGTTGTAAATATGTCTACATAAAATCTGTGATGAAATACCTCAATTAATGTTTTTAATGTAGTTTTGCCTCTGGCTGTAGTTCGCCAACCATGCCAAACTTGTAAAGTATTTGCCTTTCTTTAATATTCGGTTATTCTCTATGACTTTATAGGAAAGATATTGACCTAAAAGGATATGAAGCATCAAAATCCACCTTGATAAATCATAACTTTTGACTGGCCAGACAAAATTAAATATTATGCTAGGAACTGGAGTTTTCCTTTCTGTAGATTACACCATTAAGTCATTTAACCTCACTTAATTTTCATGATTAGGAAACGTCTGTGGCTAACAACTTAGTGTGTCACCAAGTCTTATGCTTTACAACAAATAAAACTTTGACATGAATGACTCACATCCTCACGTTAAACAAATCAATGAACTACAGTTGCAAAGATCCTTTTTGATTTTATTGTTGTGAGAATATCTTCCTCTTCCTGATTATCTTGGTATAAAATCAAACCAAATAGTGCTAAGTCATTCTGAATAGCAAATTTCCTTCAACTTTGAGGGAAACTTGTGATGTCATATGAGAAGCTTCGAGTATCAGAGTTCCATAAGGCTAAATGCTTTCATAAAACATGACTTGCACATTCTGATTAGAGTTTAACATACGTAACTAGGGAAACTTGCTCTTGCTGTAAACTGGTCAGACATACATAGCTGAAAACTCACGTGAACTTTTATCCTTTCATTTGTGGTTAAGTGGCAAATGCAGAGCTAATAAGTATTGACTTAACACTAATCATGATTTTTATAGTCCTAGGAGTCTCTTTCTTAAAAAGCTTCAGAGTAGTGTTTATGACTTTGTTAAGTCTGTTCTCATTTTAAACAATTCTGCATTATTTAAAACTTGTTATAATGAAATAATGATAAAGAAGTATTTTGTTCCTTTTCTAAAATCTCAGATTTGCCTGGGATGTGCCTTCCACTCTTTTCTGATGATCTGAATCTTACTCTTCAAAAGTCAGCTTAAATCTTATCTTTTCCACAGTTAATTTCCTGTTCATCCTGGGTTATAGTATTTCTTTCCTCTCTTAATTCTTCTGAAAAATGCAGTCTCCACTTCTCATTTGACATTGAACATGATAACTTATATTCCTGCTCAACATTTTAGGTGTCTGTGTTCTGTTTCCCTGTTAGAACTGCAAGCATTTCCAGCACTTACGACCAGGTCTCACACTTTTTGTAACCCTGATACTACTTACTTCAGTGCCCTGAGTGTCACAGATATTAAGTTCTTTTTGAATAAGTGACTGAAAGTTTAAGGTTATAATATTTTGAATACAACATACTCAGTATTCAAATGAGTACACTACTGATTTAGAGTGCTGACCTAGGATTTAGGATGGTGGGCTTTGGAGCCTGATCTAGCTGGACTTGAATCCCTCTTTAGCCATGTATTGGTTGTATGGCTTTGGCTAATTGCTTGGCATTATGATGAGCATGATCATTCCATTTGCAGTAGCATGGATACAGTGCTCATTCATTCATTTATTCATTCCATGAACTGCTACTGAATGGCGAATGGCAAGTTAAAGCAATCTAAAGTGGATTGAACCCCAATTCCTGCTCCCAAGTAGCCCTTAATCAAATGTTACCTTAATTGCAAGAAAGCTGCTTCATGGTATGTGTGTGTGTGTTTTGACAGAGGAAATTACCTAGATGTATTCTAAAAGCTTTTTTAATAGGCTCTTACATTTCTTTGTAATAATGGACTCACATTGCTTGGTTGGTCTTTCAAACAGGCAGAGTAATGAATGACTTGAGGGGTGACAAGTACCTAGGTACTATAACATTTCTCTTCTGTTGATAACACTCATGGTACCTAAACGCTTACTATTAAAACTATACTTCAGATTAAGTCACTCTTGAAAGAAATAATCTGTAAAACAGATTTCAAGGAAAGAAATATCACACATCAGTATATAGCAGGGGTCATTAGATTGAATCACACATTCACCATATATTCAATATTTATTGGGTTTCTTCTATATGATAGACACCATACTGAACATGGGGATAAAATGGTGATTAAGATGGACACAGTCTTGTACTCATGGAGCTCAGGGTCAAATGAGGGAAATAGTTATCAATCAAGAAATCACATGAGTGAATATAAAGTTGCTACTGTGATAACGACTGGGGAAAGGAAGCCATGAGGTTCAGTAAGAGAGTATTCTCTGGAGATCTAACCCACGCAGAGTGTTGGAGAAGCTTCCTTGGGCAAAGGAAGATTGAGCTAAGATCTGAGGTATAAAAAACTGTCAGTGAGTTGCAGGGCCTCCAGGTAAAGGCTATTCAGATCCTTTTAGTGAGAAGAAGCAAAGTGAAGAGGACGGGAAGGCTTAGACCAGATGGAACCTTAACTGAAGGATTTTTGCATATCCTGAACATGTTTTGAAAGCACTAACATGACATGATCCGATTTCAATTTATACATCAAAAGTTTACAAATGATGGAGAACAGGAAAAATAGTCTTATTTGGGGAGAGGAGGAAAGGGTCTCTAGGAAAAGAAGAAAATCAAGAAATTTATGGTGCTGTCTAATATAAGCAGGCCAAGGTTGGAACATAATGGTGGTTGGTTTTCTGACGGTCTAGGGATCCAGCATGGGTGTTGGGTAACTAAGAGAAGGAAGAGAAGCTAAAAGGGAAGACTGGCATGAGAAATTAGGTAATTCCATGGACTTGTCCATGTATCTAAAGAATATGCATTCATATGTACATATATAAACTGAAAAGGCGTATGTAATTTTTTTATAGAACTATGTGAATAATAAAAGTAGAATAGTTTGTTACCTATCTTGCTATAAACCTGAACTTATTTCATTTTCTTGTCTCCTGCCTGTTTTCTCAATTGTGTAAAATTACAAGAGTACTGTTATTTTTCAGCTTACACTTTGCATCTAAATATTTCTATGGAATTGAGAATGATCACTTGGCTCTTCAAGTTTTTGTCTGTACTGGAAAAATAAGAATAATACACATTCCTGACCATACCCTGACCCGTGAGATCTGCACTGTTAACATATTCATGCTGTGGCAAGAGTTTAATTATTGATTTATTGAGAAGAAGACTGCCTCTTGTGAGGCCCAGCTCTGTCAGGATCTCAAGTAATAAACTAGATTTTTAAGGAAAAAAAGAGTCATATATGGGAGAGAAAAATTGATAGCACCCAGTCGTGCTCCCAGGGATATGTGAAGTTTAAAAACTAGCCACCAAAGTTATGGGGAATATTTCATTTGGAATGTCTAAGACAACCTAATAAAATATGGAGTCCTGAAAATTACAGACTTGCATATTTAACATGTTCCATATGCTGAATAACAATACTTCATGGTAGAAAAGTTTAGTGAAGATGCTTTTTTTTTTTCCTGTAGTGAACCTAAATATTTTCTTTCTAGCCCTGCAGCCACTGCTGTGATATCTCTGGCATTTGGACGCTACATTCTGGAACCATTTTTTATTCACTGTGAAATTCCTGATCTTGCAATAAAGCTCATTACAGCTGTGGGCATAAGTGAGTATCATGGGTATAAATATGAAAGAAAAAAACCCCACAAAAGTGATTGGCTGTAAAGTTTCTTCAGACTTTTTGTATGGTGGGACTGCTCCCCACATCATGTTTTTTTGCTTACAGTTCCTTGGCAGATTTGTGTTGGAATATAAAAAAAAGGAGGAGGATTTGGAGTGATCCCTGATATTATTCTACATGCTAGTTTTGCATTGGGTCAATAGGTATGATGGTTAACCTTTTAAAATAGGCAAACAAAAACCACCTTGTTAGTAAAACTGTAACTGAATTGTACATAAAGATAGAATTCTACAGATGAAAATTCAATTATTTTATGGATTTTTTGAATGAGAAATTATCCTTCCTCAGCGATAACATGTTGAATTATAATTCATCCTCATGGAGTGATGTTTGTGTGTTGGGCGTGTCTGTAGTGTTCACACATTTTATAGTGTTAGCAGCTGTTACTTGCAGTGTTATAGTTCTAGCTGTCCTTTGATGATCATGATAAGAGTCTTCCTTCAATATTTTGATCATTAGTAACATTTCTCAAATTAGGAAGTTTTTCATTTTTTATCAATGGGCACAGATATTAGGAATTTTTTTAAAAAAGGAAATAAAAAAGAGGAACATGAACAACATTGCATAAGTGATATGAAGCCAAAACATGACTCTAACTTCCTATAGGAGTCAAGATTCCAAACTCTTGAATATTATGGGAAACAACTTATAAATAACAAATAACTATTTGTTGACTGACTGATTTTTATGAGAAGGGGTCTAAGAATTTTTCTCCAGCAAAGAAGTCTAGGGAATGTCTACTTGTTAAACTTGGAGGTTTATACGTCTTCAGTTTTCTCAGGCAGCAGGAAAATAGTGGTAAATGAAATACAGTTTGCTCAATATGATGTTCAGATCTAATACCATGAGCTTTTGTGGGATGAACCATCTTAGCTTAGTGGTTATAGTTTAGGCTCTGGAGACAGACAACCTAGAATTGAAACTTAGTGTCACAATTTCTTCGTTATGTGATTTAAAGTTAAATATTAAAGCTTTTTAAGTGTCAGTTTTATTTATGGGTAAAATACCTGTGAAAAGATAATCTGTCGTGAATGGCTGCAGAAAGATGAAATTATGTCAGATTTTTAAGGCCTTTAGCAGAATGCCTTGCCCATAGGAAGTTCTTGATAAATCTGGTGTCCCGCTAAGAGATTGGCCATTGTTGTACCCATTACATTCCTATCCCTCAAATGGCTAAGGTAGAATTATATCACAATTATTATATTCAAAAAGACAAGGATAGGGTAGCATTTTTGAGAGCTCTATAAATTGACAATTGTAGTTACTAATTAAAATCTATTACCAACAAACTTTCAGTAGATTTTTTGTAAACATTTACAAATCTACAAATATTGCCTGCTTGGACTTGAAATGAGATGGGTAATGATAACATATTACTCTTTTGATAAGTCTAGGTGACCCTCTTCTTATTTGTCCCAATTCTACTAAACTTTTTAAAGGGAAAATTTGTATTTTAGAGGAGTAAGTGGAAACCGTTCAACCTAAAATTTTAAAGCAATTATAGGTAAGGATAACAAGGTATGGGCCGTTTATAAAACTCCTGTAGTAGAGATTGGTGATAGAATAGTTAACAAAGAGCCTGAGTATCTCTTGGATTAACCTGGACACTTCCTTCTATTTTTTCCATTAGTTATAACATTAGTTTACAAATTTTGATGTTCCTTTTGCAAGCTTGAGATTCTGAGGAAATGTGTTCCTATAATCAGAAGCACTGAAAGAGAAAACTGGATATTCTTATGACTCAGCGTTTGGTAATGGGTAATGTCAATCAGTGGCCTAATTGGGAAAGTCAAACTGTCTTTGAGAAAACTTTAGCTTTAATGGAGCAACGGTGGGGGGCGGAGATGGAGACAGAGAGGGAGAAATGTACCTGGGGGCAAATCTCTCGCATTCTGCATTGTTCAAAGTGAGTGTAGGTGATTTTCTGCCTGCTACAGGTGGAAGGTTAGTGAGATGTAGAAAGCAGAGTCTAATTGCATGAGTTGCTTCTCTGTATTCCCTGGGGAAGGAAACAGTTTGTGGGAGTTTGAAATCTCTAGTTCAAGTGTAGAAGAAGGGCAAATCTGAAGGATCTTGTTATAATCAAATCACAGAAAAAAAGATTTTCAAGTTTTGTGAAACATTAACCAACCATTTGAGAAATGATAGTGCGGTGGGGGTGGGGGGGTGGGAAGTTACTAAATGCTAATCCCCCTCCCACGTTTTTTTAAAGTACTCTACTTCATTTCTATCAAATTAACAAAGATGAAAAGCTTTTGCTTTTCCAAAATCCTGTCCATTCTGGTAAACATGTCAGGCACATGGAAGTTTAACTGGGAAATCATATATATTCACATCTGGCGCTCTCTCTAGCCCAATACTGATGTTACTCCCTTTACCTTCTACAGAACTCCATGAATCTTCACTATCCCTGTAGCCTCAATAAGCACTGACCTACATTCAACTTGAAAATGATATTTGGTCTTTTGTTCTGGTCTGCTGAAACCAGACCTTTTATAAGCATACACTTGAATGGCAGAATATTATAATAAAAATACTTTCCTCAAAATGTGAGATCTAGTCCTAGATCCATCCCTGAAAACCTCTCTGAGTCTCAATGTCCTCACTAGTTTAGTTTATATAGGTGAGTAAGGAGCCTGCCATGCTTCTCATACTCTGTGGAAATAATTAAGGGAAGCAGACAAAATAACACGTGCTATTGCATTGTGAAAAAAATTAGCCAGTTTTACAAATGCATTACTGTATTTTCTTTTTCAAAACTATGTTTTCCTGGCGTCATTAAATTACACGAAAGAAAATCTAGGACCAGTTCTGTGCTAGCATTTCAAGTATAGCATCTGGAGTGGTTCTGTTTAAATCTTCTGAAGTCTGGCTATACCTCCTCCTTTCCTACCGTAACTAAGGTACCAAGACAACCAATTCTTAGGTAGATACACATAGTATCGACATAAAGAAGTACTGTGGAACAACAACCAAATACAAGAGGATGACAAATAAAATGTGGAATCAAAGTGTCCAGAAATTCCAGCCAAGATAAACATGAACCTTAGCAGAGAGGAAGAGCCCTCAGGTGTTTGAAAGAATGAGGTAGGCTGGTGAGATCATCTATGTCTTTGGTGCTACTTCCTCATTGTTACCTGTGAACTAGCAGTAAAAGTGCAGACTCTGGGCTCAGCTTACCTAGGCTCCACTCCTATCTTCACACTTACCTATGTGAACAGAGCCAAGTTAAATAATATGCTGAGTCTCAGCTGTTCATCTGAAAAATAAGGCAAATGATGAACCATGTCATAGAGATATGAGGATTAAATAACATGATCCATGTAAAGTCTTCGTACAATGTCTGCCATATAACAGTTTGCATTTATTTAATGCTTACCATTTTTATAACCACTTGTGAGATCCTAGATACAGACTGTCCTCTGCTTTGTAAAGGTTTTTATTTGCTATACATCCTCTCTGAAATTAATGCATCCAGGAAATAAATGCTAACAAAGAGATAAAGGCAACCCAGCAGCTGTTACAAAAAACAGTGGAAGGATCCACTTTAACTCACCATGTAGTGTCCATACAGCATCCATATATTTTATCAGTTTAGCATGAAGCAATCAGAAGTCAGAAGCCAGGAAGAACCTGAACCTGGGAGAAAATCCAATATATACAGGCTCAGTGATCTCACTCCACAAAACCAAAGACAGACTTGAATTACAGAAGTGCGGGAAGAAATACTTGCCAGTCATTAAATCACAGTGTTAGTCCTTAACGTGCCCCTAAACATTCTCTTCAAATACTGCTCCCTTCAAATATGTATTTCTCATCTCTGGGATTTATACATATAGCTTTCATGGCTGCGTTTCAGTTCTTAGGAAACTGCAAAAACTGTAAGTCCTTGTATTTTCATTTTGGCAACATTTAAGGTAAGCAAAAAAAAAATGAAGCTCAGATTGATATGGGTATTTCCTAATGTGTGAAATTAGCAATTATTATTCAATGGAAGTAAAACTAGGACCAGAGAGCTTGCTCAGACTTTTTTTGATTATTACAACGTGGGTAGATAGTGTATACAAAAACGTAGATACTATTTGTTTCAGAAACTCAGAAAGCTCTTGCATTTAGTGAATCCCAAATCCCTTTTCAATATTGTTGGATAAGCAACATAACGTAGACTTCAATTTCTCTGTAAAGACACATGATGAAACAGCAGTTCTGGCCACTTGAGGACCTTCCCAGTGCCTCTGTACTGTTACCGTGTTACTTGTTAAGCTGTATCCTTCCAGTCATAGAGGTACCTCTCAGCTGGAATTTGGTGTACCAAATAATGAATACGATGTCTGGATGCTCAGATAAAGCAGGGTTTTGCAAACTTTTGAGAGAAGTCAATCTTAACCAGAATTTTTATTTCAGTTGACTGAGAGGAAAGCAAGGTGAAATTATCGGTTCATAGTATTTGATTTTGTCTTCCATTTTTTCTGAGAAAACTTTACAAAATATAAAAGAAAATCTCAAATACTCACTTTTGTCTATTTCAGTAGGTATTAAGTACTTATGTTCTTTGTGAAAGTAACAAACCCTCTCTTCTCTTTTCAAATATATAGATAGAGGTTCCAAAAATAAGAATGTTTCTTTCTCTTTTCCCTCTCGTTTCCTCACTCCTGCCCTTCCTTCCCTCCCTCCTCCTTCCGTCCATCCACCCTTCCTTCCTCCCTTCGTTCCCACTTTCCTGTCCTTCCCTCCCTCTCGCTCTCTTTTCATCTATCCTTCTTTCCCTCCCTTCTTCCTTCTCTGCCTCCCTCCTTCCTTCTTTTCTTTTTTCTCTTTCTCTTTCGCCTTTTTCTCCCTTCCTTTCTGTATACAATAGCTCTTTTCTTTTGTGGAGTACTTTCAGAAATAGAGATTGTTTTGCATTTTAGGAGCTCTGTTTAAAAGAAAACAGTGCTCTTTTGTTGTTGGTGGGAACATGAGTCCAATTTTTTTCAGGCCAATGCTGAATCCCCTTAACTAAAAAAATAATCCTTTTCATATGATGACTCATTTATTACAGAGTCATTTGCATACAAAAAGGAAAAGAATCGCTGGATGATGAAGAGGAGGGCAGGGTTGCATTGAATTATTTTCAATATATAAGTGCTTTATACAGGGGAGAAAAATTATTTTTACTTTTTATCCTTCCTCTGATAAAATAATGCACTTTGCCATTAATGATGGATCTGTTTATTTCTTCATATTTTCAGTTTCAAACATAGATGAAATATTTCCCTTAGCCTCCTCTGTAGTTTATTCACGGCTCCAGCCTTTCTGATCATTCTCATCATTACTCCTTTGAAACATTTCTTCATTAGTAACCCTTTGATCAGTACTCCTTTGACACATTTCTGCATTAGTAACTATTCAGCTTTGTATGGGATCTACTGGTCCCTTATTTTTCCCAACTTCAAATTGTTTTCAAAAATAAAAATTGCTTTATTGATTTTTTTACTTAAAAATGCTGTATGTTCATTATAAAAATTATTAAAATAATGCAGAAAAATAAATTTAAAAATTGAAAATTTTTCAGTATTCTATCATTTATAGATCCTTTCTGTTGAAGTTTGGTAAACACTCAGATTTTTTCCTTCCCTTTCTCTCTTTGTGTTTTTATCTATCTATCTATCTACCTACCTACCTATCTACCTACCTACCTACCTACCTATCGTCTTTCTATCCATCTGTCATCTATCCATCTCTCTGTAACTTGCTGTATTGGTCAGTAATATATCATGAACATCCTTTCATGTAATAAATATTTAACTGCATCATGATTTTAAATGGCTGCATAGTAAACCATTAAAAAATATGTACCGGGCCGGCCCCGTGGCTTAGCGGTTAAGTGCGTGCGCTCCGCTGCCGGCGGCCCGGGTTCGGATCCCGGGTGCGCACCGAGGCACCACTCCTCCAGCCATGCTGAGGCCGCGTCCCACATACAGCAACTAGAAGGATGTGCAGCTATGACAGACAACTATGTACTGGGGCTTGGGGGAAAAATAAATAAATATAAAAAATATGTACCTTAATTAGCCTTCCTTTAGGAGTCTAGGTTATTTTAAAATTTTTGCCATTATGTGTTCTGTTTTGATAACATTTGCAATGATTCTTAAATTCTGAAATGAGCTAGTGATTATAGCAGGCATTGGAAACTCTGAAGATAACTCATTACTGAACATATGGAAAACTTCCCATTGTAACTTGAATTATAAAAATTCTGTGTTTTATTTTATACTTGAGAAGTACCTTCATACAGTTTTGTTATTTGTTAAGGGGGAATACACCTTTTAAAAAATAAAGCTTATAGATAATAATTGCAGATGCCAGGTAGAAGTAGCTTTTTTGAGGGGGGGGTAACTAAGCATAAGGTTTTGGAAAGAGCATAAAGTTGAATTCCACAGTCTAGTATAACCTCAGTCTTTCCAACAGAGTGTGGGAGGGAGGGTCTTAGAGTATCACCATTCATTTCATGCCTCCTTGGCTGAAAGTAGTTTTTTTAAATTGAGGATCCAGCTCATTTATTTATTCAACAAAACTGGGCCAGATATGGAGCTGGATACTAGCAATACAGAAATGAATAATGCTTGTTCTGTTCTCAAGGTTCTCATGGTCCACAAGGTGGGGAGAGTGGATAGTTGAATGCTACTCAGGAAAGTGTAGACAGCATCATTAAGAAAGGGAAATTCTGCTGGCTTCAGACCCAATATGTCTTCTAGTCTGGGAACTCTTTGGATTCATCATTATAACATTTTATCAAGTGCCCAAAACATATCTTGGACGCCTTGACTTTTAGGGTAGGTTGAAAGTCTCTCCTTTGTGTGCTAATTGGAAAGAGGAGAGGGAATCTAAAAATTGCTGGCTAAGGCTAGTCCTGAGGGTGAAGAATGAGGTCCCAGCCAACTTCTCACCGTATTATCCCTTCTTGAGTATGTTTCCACTCTGGCAGGTGAAATGTGCATGCAATCATTGAGGGAGAAAATAGTTGCCTGCCGCATCAAGCTGAAGAGTCACATTTAGCAATCTGATTGCAAGCTGTGATGACCAAGATTTCCTTAGAAGATATTTTTGTATGATTGTCAGGGCACCACAGTATTTGTCCACTCTTATTGACGTGTACAAATAACAAGAGATGACTTCTTACTCTCTGGAGATTTTATCAAAGCTTCTCAAACATTAATGTGCATAAAAGTCACCTAGAGATCTTTTTGAAATGCAGATTTGTATTCATTAGGTCTGGGACTGTGCCTGAGATTCTGCATTTCTAAAATGCTTCCAGGTAATGCCAACACTGCTGGCTCATGGATGGCGCTTTTAGTAGCCACAATCTAAGACATCTTCATGCCAATTAGGATTCATCTTTTGTAACTTCGTCTGTTTGTTTGCAGCTGTAGTGATGGTCCTCAACAGCATGAGTGTCAGCTGGAGCGCCCGGATCCAGATTTTCCTAACCTTTTGCAAGCTCACAGCAATTGTGATAATTATAGTCCCTGGAGTTATGCAGCTAATTAAAGGTATGAACTGAAAAGTAAATGCTTTTTAAAATGCGAATCTGCTTTTGGTCTGTTCTAACACTAACTTTTGCTTATACTAGCAGAATCCCTTAATTAGTCTCTGCTTGTGGAACTTAGTCTCTATACTGTCATCTAATTGATTTGAAAGGCTGCTACATTGGGGATGAGTTGGTATTTACAGCTGAATGGCAACAAGAGGATTAAGACTGCGCCGAGCAACAAAATAAGGCATCGGTGAATTCTCTCCATATAAACTGCTGGGAGTGAAAACTCCAAGTGGAAAAAAAAAATCTGCCTTTAGTTTTAACTACAAAAAAATAAGTCCTCTTATTTTTACTTTAAAGTAGTTCAATGGTAGTAATAAAGATTAAAGAGAAAAAGTTATCCGGAAAATAATGAAAGATGATTAGTAATTCTTTTCCTCTATGGTGATTATTCTTTTTACCTTGAGAATGGAATCTTGACCGAAGGGGAGTGAGACATGGGAATAGCAGTCCTAAAAACCAAATATTATCTGACAATAAAAATAGTTGTAGAAACTTAATTTTTATTGTTACATTATTTTTAATGTAAAATCTGCATTTCTGTAGAAATGTAACACCATTTTCTGGGGGTGTTTGCCTTATAGAGTTGACTATTTAATAAGAAAAGATGAGATGGTTGAGGTGGTGATGTCATTTAGAGTTTCAGTTGTTTTAGGGAGGAAGGCACATACAATTGCTTGGCTTTAGTGGAAATTGTTGGAAGAGAAGGTGGTTGAGGTGAATTATGTAATTTGCAATGGACATGATAACAGGAAATAGGAAAGTGAGATGAAATTGTCAAGAAGTGACATATAACTTGGGCATGTGAAGTATTTAATGTTTACATTGATACTGTCTGTTCCAAGAAAGGGAATTGATAGAGAAATTTAATGAAGTTGCAGGAGAAGAATTACACAAGGCAAAAAGAAATGCCAAAATTCAGCAAAATCATTGCTGATGCTAGAGGCATTATACAATAACAAATATCAAGAGATCAGTCACTCTGTAGCTGGGGAGAGGGAGTTGCTGCTGTCCATTTAATAAGCCTAGTGGGAGATCTTAGAGGTCTCCTGGCTAAACGTTTGCATCAAATCCAGCAACCTCAGCCAACTCAGACGAAACACAATAAAGATTTTTAACAGTATAGCTTACATTGAAGAGAAGACGGTACACTCGCTCTTCTGATTCACATTGGCCTCCACGGAGCTGGCCTGCTCATGTTTTATCTGATCCATTAGAAGTCTTGGGCAGATGTTAGCACAGGGCTGATCTCCTCATCAAAAAAATATAAAAAAACAAAAAACAAGGGGCCGGCCCCGTGGCTTAGCGGTTAAGTGTGCGCGCTCCACTACTGGCGGCCCAGGTTCGGATCCCGGGCTGGCACCGACGCACTGCTTGTCCGGCCATGCTGAGGCTGTGTCCCACAGACAGCAGCTAGCAGGATGTGCAACTACAACTATCTACTGGGGCTTTGGGGAGAAAGAGGGAAAAAAAGGAGGAAGATTGGCATTAGATGTTAGCTGAGGGCTGGTCTTCCTCAGCAAAAAGAGGAGGATTGGCATGGATGTTAGCTCAGGGCTGATCTTCCTCACACAAAAAAAAGAAATGTTGGGAAAATCTGTTTTGCTAGTGCTTTTTTTTTTTTTCCTTATGGGCTAACTCTTTAGTCTTCTATAAGGAGTTTCTTCCATTTTTGGAAAGTCTAGAAACTCTGGGTCGTTGACCTACTTTATTCTAGTTTATGTTCCAAAAGATGATATACTATCCTTTAAAACTAAGGTTTTTATCTTTCTTTTTCTTTTTGGTGTAATGTAAGACTGTAGTCAATTTTTACCACATATTTATGTATGTGTGTGAAGTGAGGTGAGGTGAAGCAGCCAAACGTTACTGTGTTGCAAATTCCATGAGAGCAGAGTTGTAATGTACATTTTAGATCTTCTTTTGGCATTTACAATAGAATGATCCTTTAATTAATTCTTATGATATCAATGCTCAATGTGAGTAGGCTTTCTCGTATATCTCACTTAATAGAGAAATGCCCTGAGAGTATTACCACATTTTAAAGTAAATTTTTATATTTTGGAGAGCATCGTTAGCAGGTATATTTACTCTATTACTATAAAATGGTGATTTTCTTTATCTCTAACTTAATCACATATTTTTCATATTAATTTGAAACTCCAGGAAGAGCAAACCTTACTAATACAGATTGTACATTTATTTCTACTCTAATCAGATCCTGAAAATAGTTGTATGTTCTATATTCACTTATGAAGATTTGTTAAACTTTCCTTTGAATATTGTGACTTTCATCTTCCTGTGACCTCTGTTATGCAGCCAAAATATTCCTGCAGTTTAGAAACACCTCTTTTTTGTAATACTCTCAAAATGGCCCTTTTTAGGATCTGTGCTTGGGATCTAGTCTTTACAAAGTGTGGTTTCTCTTATTGATTATTCAGTGCTACACTCTTAAGAATAGTGTCCCTTGAGGCCAAGGAGACCACAGATCATGATAAAAGAATATTCAACAAATGTTTTTATCTGAGATCCAGTCTTTATATTGCCTGTCTATGAGGACACAGAAATGTTTTAGTAAAACAGGCATTTCTGAATTCACTATCCTTTTAAAAAATGAGCAATATTTGGGTATTAGATGCTTTGTGGGAAAAATCACTTAGTGTATAACAACATTCTCCATTTTTGGTCTCAAAACTCACACATATTATATTGATATATATGTTGTTGTCTGGCAACCCAGGCAAAAACCGAGATTTGAGTGAAGAGAGGGGGTCTCACACACATCGTCTACCTCCCATCCTGCTTTCATTTACTTGTGTGAAGACTAATTTTGAAAAAAGTCACATTTCCCATTTGGATGATCTCATTTGCTATTTTCCTTGGGAAATAGACACTTTTTTATGCTTAACTTTGAGTATTGGCTGACTGAAGTAAATCTGAATTTCTAGTTTTTTAAATTATCCAAATGACCTACAAGAAAAAGCCCTTTATGATTCACAAAGTGGAGAAAAATGTGACGAATACAAGTGTTCAATCCACGTATTGAGGCAAAGTTTGTTCAAATCTATTTACTTTAGAGTTCAGTATAATTTCCTTTAGTGTTTCTAGAAGGAAACCATGCCATTCTCTAGGACAGGGTAGCAAACTTTCTCTGTAAAGGGCCAGATAGTAAATATTTTCCACTTTGCCTGCCATGTGGTTTCTGTTACAACTACCTAACTGTGCTGTTGGAGGGTGAAATTAGCCATAGAATGAAAATATAAGTCATAATATATAAAGTGGGCCAGGCTGTACTCCAATAAAACTTTGTTTAGAAAAGAAGTTTGAGGGTGGGGGCAGATTTGGTCCTCAGGGTTTTCCAACCCCTGTTGGTATCTAGTGAACCACAAGGGAAAAGCAGAAAGCAGAAAGTTAAATGATGTGAGAAGGTAGTTTTGGGGTTTCTTGCCACCTCCTCATTGAGAGTAGACCCTTAGCTCTTTCTTCGAAAGCATTATATTATCTTAAAAAAATTCTATCACACTCCTAAAAGCTATAGTTTACAGAAGATCCTTTAGTCTTCTTTCATGGTCAAACTCTGTTAAGAGTAGTGGCATGCTTAAACAAGGGATTGCTTTTTAAATGCCATTTTCCTCTTTGCTATGATTTTATTTAAAGAGAAATGTGAAGTAGTATTAGTGATGATCAATATGGTTTTAGGACTCCTTCTCTAGAATGAGTACAGTATTAATAGGTTAAGTTGGCAATGAGCAGAGAGAAAGAAATCTAGACCTGAAACTGTATAATTCATCCCTAACTCCCCTTTCCCCCACTCATGTTTTTGGTTAAAGAATAAATAATAACCAAATCTTTGAGAAGTCCTAAAATCTTTCTATGCTCATTGCAGGGCAAACACAACACTTTACAGATGCCTTTTCTGGAAGAGATGCAAGTATTATGGGATTGCCACTGGCTTTTTATTATGGAATGTATGCATATGCGGGCTGGTAAGTTGATATCTCTAGATGTAGTGGTTTGTATGGTTCATTAATTCCTTCAAGTGTTTTGATTAAATGCGAAGCAAGGTGCTAAGCAAATGTGAAGAGCCATAATCCAGTGCGATATGCTTTATCTGAAGTGAGAAAGATAGCATGGCTCCCTCCCCCAGGCCAATTACTGTGCATGTGACTTAACACAAACATAACTGAGATTTCCAGTGAAGGCAACTACTAGATTTAGCTTGATATTGTAAAAAACAAACAAATGCTGAGTCTTAAGAACCAGTACAAATCACTTTTAAGTATGTATCAGTAAGGACATAATAGTGCCATGAGAAATTAAAGATTAGTACTTTGCTTGTCAAAAGGCCTTTCAGCTGAAGCTCCCAGGGTGTTTACACACAGTGATTAATTGACTTTTCTCCACTTTGCCATGAGAAAGAAGTAATTCAGATATAGAAATAAGTAAGGTGTTCCCAGGAGGTAAAATGGTACTCTAAAGGCAGGAAAGGAGAAACCAAGATAATGAAATCAGGTGTACGAGATAATCTGTTACATTTTAAAGGGCCTTACAAAATCCTTAAAATTTCCTCAACGTTTGAAAACAAAATATGCGGTAAAGATGATTAAAATCACTATGCCATGGGTACACTTCCTTTGATGCGTGTCCAACTGTGATACTGTTCTGGTTGAAGCATTAGAACTTTGTATTTATGCCTCACTTTGTTCAGGAACTTGAATAACAATAATCATGGATAAGAGTGGGACTTTTTCCTAATTAAATTTTATTGATCTAGTAAGATTTAGTTGAAGTGACTATTTCAAGAAAGCCCAATAGATAGAAAAGTATTATTTAAACATCAAAATCACTGTAGTAAAATTAAATTTCACTGTTTTGAAGTAATGAGTAGCAATATTTCTTTTTTATTATTTATAGAGCTAATCGTGGTATAACTTTAGCTGCGAGAATGTTCTATGGGCCTAAGAATAGTATCAGAAAACTACAGTAGCTCAAAAATTATGTAAATGCATTTCAAACACAAATATAATTTCGTTTTGTTTCTTTAGTTTTTACGATCTTACCTTCCAGCTAATGCATGGAATATAAAGATATATTTCAAAATACATGAAGTGTTTACCCTATTAATCTCATTGAATTATGAAAATATAGTGTTAGAGGAGAATGAGGAGAGTACAGGAACTTAAAATTTTAACATGGCTTTTGAAGCAAAATATCTTTGAAGGTCATTAGAAATTGGTAGGTCTAAGGAGTCTAGTGTAAAATATTTATATATTCCCGGAATATTTTTATAGCCATTGTGTGTAAGCATTAGTCTTGAATCACTCAGTAGTTTTGAAGTCTTTTTTGTTTTTGTCCGAAGTACAATGTGATGTGAGGAAAGAACAGAGTTGTGATCACAGGGTTAGCAGCAGAATAAACTATTCTATGGCTGTTCAGCTCGGATCAGGGCTCTGGAGCCCTGGGGCAGCAGCCAAGCTACTGGGAGGGTCACCAGGAGACGCCAGAGAGAAGTGGGGAGGTGGCAAAAGCTTTCAGCTGGAGCCAAGTGTTGGGAGCACGGCAATATTCAATCAGGAATTTGGAATGTGCAGAGTCACGAGGGAGATTTGATTAATTCTGTTGAATGAAGTCTCTTTTGCCTGTGAGTACCATGCATCTGTTCCCACGGACTCCTAAAATATTCTTCTGCCCAACTCACTCCCCCACGACCAGCACTGATATTCAGGTCACCTGCTTTATGGAGAGCAAATCTTCTCCACTTCTGTAGGCTTTGGAGGGCTGATAGATTTTCCCAGGTACAAAGACTCTTTTCATTTTGAATTATCTTATTATCTTAACATTTAATTTTATTGATGCTGAATCCAAAATGTTACTCTTCTTAAAATGATTACAGATGACAATTTAGGTGAGACAAACTTTAATGAATACTTCATGAAGCAGGGAGTCTCCCCCCTCAAGAGTCCAGAGAACTGCAGAATAGGGCAGAAGACAGGAGGCTTTTATAGGATGAAGAATAAAGAACAAGGAAGAGAAAAATAGAAAATGAATAAGGAACAAGGAAATAAGTATAGAGCCCAGAGTTGGCTTGGCATTTGCAGATTGAGTGGCTCCATCTTGGGTCTAGAAATTTATTTCAACACTCTGTTTACAGAGTAAATGAGGTTTACATGAACATTCATTTATACTTCTACCCGTATAATCCTCATGTCTACTCCCTGTTTTAAAGAACAGGAAACTATTGATTTTCTTCTATTCTTGAGGGGTCAATCATGGTATCAGAACTTAAGGCCAGGATTTTAAAGGGAATGTTATCTGATACAAGTGGCTTATGTAGGGTACAGATAAGTAACTATGTTTCCATAACAGGTTGTTATGCTACTTGGATGCTGCTTTGTGGATAGGTAGAAATAATCTGGTTGTTAATCAGTGGCCATCAGTTTAAGATAAAGGAAGCTGTGTTTAGAAGAAATAGGTTCTTGGCTTTGAGTTCCAGAGGAAAAGTTAATATCTGGATGTAAATGGAGCAAGATGGAGACTAAAAGAGTTCCCACAGAGAAGGGGTATTTATTCTCTTTCCAAATGTGATCCTGCCTCTCTGACCTCTCTCTGTCCTTCATAATATAATTACAAGACTGGGTTGTGGAATTCTAAATGGGGCACTGTAAATGAACCTCCACTCCCTGTGCTGCTGCTGTGACAATGTTTGATGCAAGAAAAAGTGAGGGGGACATAGCAAATAAGTAAGACAGAGCAGCTGTTGTCGTCAGAACCTAACCACCTGGAGTGTGAGTAAAAGCAGCAAGACCTAGTTGTCCTGGAGGCCTTGCTCTGTTGGCAGTTCAGCTCTTTCATGTTGAATAGGGAAAAGACACTGCCAAACCTTGGATCTGAATAGGGTAGGCTTTTGGCTATAAGGAGTGCAGAACCTTTTTAGAATGATGAAAACTCCTTCACGCAAACATAATTAGAAGGAAAGAAGTCATTAACCCAGCCAGGTCACAGAGTTGGGTCAGAACAACTTTAATATTATTGCCAAAGTCTGCATTCAGAGAAATATGTCTGCCAGTCTCCTGTGTGGACCCGGGGGAACTCAACCAATTTCAGTCCCATATCCTGATCCAAACTTAAATATTGCTTGGTGGGATTTTTTTTTTTTAACTGTGTGATAAAAAATAGTTTTTCAGTGTCTTTTCTCTCCCTTTTAAATCCTGTCCTCAGTGGCTTTAGTCTTTCTAAAGCACCTGCTGGGATTATTTTGTACCGTTGTATCAAATCTAATCTGAAGAATAAACTTCCTTTTAAAATAGTTCACATAGTTGGGTACTGGAATGCATTGCCAGCTTTGCGGTGCCTTTTATACACCATCATGGAAAAGCTGGAACGAAAGATCTTGTGAACATTCTCTAGAGGCCTTGAGAAGATGTAAAGCAATGAGGATGCTCTGGACTCATTGCTGGAGACTAGGAGAGCATAAAGATGCATTTCCCACAGGATGTGAATGCTTGGACCAAAATAAGAAGCTTTCTCCTTCTCACCCCTGACTCTGCCCCAAGCCCTTTCCTTTTCTCTAGAGCTATGGCAAATACTTGAAATTGTGTTCTTTTTTCATAAATATTTCCTTTCTTGCTTTAACATTGTTGGAAAACACCAGTTTCTAAAACAACTGTTAAGAAGGAACTGACTATTTTTGACACGAGAAGCCTGGAAATATTTCTTACTGTGTGTGGTTTATTTTTTGGCAGGGGATCGGGGGGATGGGGGAGGTTGGTTTTTTTTTTTTTTTTTCACATTTTCTTCCTGTACTTCTCTTTGCCTCGGGCTTCTAACAAACACATCAAATCCCTAAGAGTGAATATTCTAGATAGAAGTATTGATCATTGCCTGCCTTCCTAGTATAACTACAACCTCTATTTTTAGAAATTACATTCCAGTCATTAAAAAATAATCCTTGATTGCTAACATTTTAGATCACCTTTATTGTTCCTGTTCTCTCAGCTATTCAAATGGTTCCACTTAAAGCATGGTCTTTAAAATAGTAGACACCTTAACCTTGTTAAAAGATAAACTGAGGCATATCGAAAATTTCAAGAGTGTTTTTAAGCAAAACAGATTTGAATCAGGCATCATCCAGTTTAGAAAGGAGCTCTGAGCAGCTGTACAAAAGGAAAGACTGTCAAAGGCAGAAGGGAGCAGGAACAAGGAAGTTACACTGGACAAAAAAGCAGGTTGGTTATTGCAAGTTTGCTTTCCTTTAGCGGATGGCAGGGGTCTATTAGGCGGATGACCTAATTAGTGCTGATCAGGCGATTCCTGATTGACTGGTTTAAGATTCCATTTCTGGGAGAGCCAAAACTGTAATTAAGTTAAGATTAAGTTTGGTGGGTGGGCCTTAGCATAAGCAACTCCATTTTGGGCCAGTTGTCTTGTTTTTAACAGCCATAAACATCAACTGCCTACTTATGAATTTAGATGGGGTTTTTATGAAGATGGAATAAGACAGGTTTTCTCATCTTTGTTTTAAGTTATGAGATACCTAAAGTGTATTAAAGGCTGATGGGCTAATATTCCAGCGATTTGGTTTGGATTATAGAGAATTTGTGCTTATAGACCTGTGCTTCTGTAGGAGTAAAGTAGCCTACATAATGGCTATTTTACTTTCTAAGGAATAATAAGAGAACAGGAGAGTATATTGAAAATATGACTGTTTTTTATTTTGTGGAAATTTCCTAAGCCTATAAAATGAAGAGGTAGAAAGGTCTTTGTCTTCGTATGTTTAGCTTTCCCCATTACAATCTCTGAGTTTTCGCATCTGCACGATCTAGTTACCTGTCTGTGCTTATTTGAGGATGGAGTCTGTCTCAATCTTACATCTGGGAAGCTTGAGAGAGAACTATAAGGGCTTTAAAGGGTCTCCAGCAGTCCCTTCAGATTGGAAAAAGAAGTCAAGATTGCAAGGCATTAAACATTCCTGGGTGGGATAAGCAGAGTCACAAAGTGAAGGAAAGGAATCTGAATTTCTCTAGGGCCGTGACTTTAGGGTAATATTTGCAATCCTATGGAAAGTGAAAGTGAAATATTGTGTGCCTAGAATGCTTCTTGTCATGTAAGCAGCCCCTAAAAGTGTTCAGGATTTGAGAAATACTCAAAATGTTCTGCTCTTTAGGTATTGACTCATAGTGTAATGAGTACAATGTGCCTAAAGTTAGCTGCCTTACTATACAAAAAAGAATAATAGCAACTTCATAGTCTTGTGACTTGAGGTTATTTGGATGGAATACATACTGGAAAACAGTGAATTGAGAGGAAGAAATGTGAATTGAGAATTTATTAACTTTTATCTCATTTTCGGTTCTTACTTCCCCTCTGTGTTTATATCAGTTCCCTAAAACTGATCAATGCTATTGTCATACTTCTGTTGCCCTATAAGTTTTGAGTGACCTGTCACCACTAATAAAATCTGGACTCCCAGAAGCCAATGGCTGTCTTGTACTTAAATTCTCTTCTCACTCCCCCTGCCACATCTTTATCCGTAGAATGCTAAACTGTTGCTCATACCCCTGTGCATAACCACTCCACCACACCCCCATGCTCATGGGCTATACTTAGTTTGGAATGTCCTGGCACCACTTCACCAGGGCTAAATATTAAGCATTTTTGAAGACTCAACTTGGGCAATACCTTCTCTAGAAAACCTTCCCTGACCTGCCAACCTGGGTTAGACCTCACCCCTGGCTTCCAGGGTGCCCTGTGCCTGCTCCAGAATTGCTTCCCGTGCTGCATCACACTATTCTATAGACCATTCTATAGACTATGAGCTCCTAGAGGAGAGACTATGGATTTTCCACTCTCCTTCCCCCCGTGACTGACACATCATAATCTCACATGTTGCTAATGGGAACACAAAAATGGTGGAAAATAGTTTGGCAGTAAATACATTTACCCTATGACCCAGTGATCATATTCTGAGTATATGCCCAAGAGAAATGATTGGATGGTTCCCAAATAGACATGTATAAGCATATTTATGGTACCTATATTCACAAGAGCTATAAATTGGAAGTAATCCAAATGTCCATCAACAGTAGAATGTATAGTGTTACATTCATACAATGAAAAGAAACAAGGAAAAATAATGAATTGCTGCTACATACAATACCTGGATAATAATCTCAAACATAAAGTCCAGCAAAAAAGCCAGACACCAAAGAATAAATATTATGTAATAGTTATACAAGAAAATATTAGTCTGTTGTGATGAAACAAGCAAAACTTATCTATGGTGATAAAAGTCAGAATAGTGGTCACCTTTACAGGAAGGTGGAGGAGATGGTATTGACTGGAAAGGGCCATGAGGGAACCTTCTAGGGTGCTAGAAATGCTTTATTTCTTGATCTTGTTGTTGGTTACATAAGTATATAAATATGTAAAAATTCTTCAAGCTGTACATTAAGATTTGTACACTCGACTGTTCATATCTTACACTTCTAAAAAGTTAAGAAATAGAAAAGAACTCCATAAATACGGTTTAATAGAAAATGATTTGTGGGAGCTTATGGTTGTTAGAGATTTTCATCTTACTATAAATATTGTTTTACAAAGTTTTCATAATTTTTGGTTTGATTTTAAATTTAAAATTTGAAACTGTGTACTATAATTATAAAATGTGTTAATAGTTTGTAATTTATTTATATCTTTTTAGGTTTTATCTCAACTTTGTTACCGAAGAAGTGGAAAATCCTGAAAAGTAAGTAACCACATTTACTCTGAAATATTTATAAGAAATAAAATGTAAATTTAGTCAGCCTTGGTGATCTAGTGGTTAAGATTCAGCACTCTCACTGCTGTGGCCTGGGTTTGTTTCCCAGTCAGGGAACCACACCACCCATCAGTCGGTTGTTATACTGTGGCAGCTGTGTGTTGCTGGGATGCTGAAAGCTATGCCACCCGTATTTCACATACCAGCAGGGTCACCCATGGTGGACAGGTTTCATTGAAGCTTCCAGACCAGGAAGAAGGACCTGGCCACCCACTTCCGAAAAAAATTGACCATGAAAACCCTATGAATAGCAGCAGAGCATTGTCTGCTGCAGTGCTAGAAGGTGAGAGGATGGCACAAAAAGACTGAGCAGGGTTCCGCTCTGCTGTACACAGGGTTGCTAGGAGTCAGAATTGATTTGATGGCACTAACAATCAAAAAATATATAAAGTTATATAGTTGAAAAAGTAGACCTAAAGAAGGAATTCAGCATGAGCTAATCAATTTTATCATCATCATTCTCTTAGGCAGATAAAATTTGATTTCTCATGAATTACATATAAATAACTTTATTGTATATTCTACATTTAATACTAAATTATCTGATAATCTGAAAGCAGAAAAGAGTAAAGTTATATTTTTGGTAATCTATCTCATAAAAACAACTTAACATGGACTCTTAGCTACCCACAAGTGTCCATAAGACATGAACTCCAAAAGTTGATTATTTCTAATAATTCATGTGAGTTTTTTCTTAGCTGTCTAATTAAAGAGAGTAATGTAATTAATGAACAATGAGTCACGAATACCTAGAAATAACTTTAGAATATTATAGAAACTTGTAAATTTTGGGAGGTAGGTGATTGCTTTTACTTTTTGTTTTAAGGTAACACTTTTGATGATTAGATGATTTGATGATAATTTATATATATGTTTCTAAAATGGGCTAGCTTAGAAAAATGAATTATTTTTATGGTTTGTGTATAAACATTTGACTTTGTACAGGAAAACGACATACTCTATAGGCAGAAGAGGGAAATTTTAAGTATAGAGTAAAATATAGACAGAATTATAAAGTTATTTAATTCCCCTAACTTTTATCGATCATCTACTATGTTTCAACCATTGTGCTAGGAACTTTTTTTGTGATAAATAATACTTGTGTTCAAGATTCTGTTATCTATTCAGTGAGTCAAATGTGTAAACAAATAAATATAACATGGTGTGATTGATACCATAATAGATTATTTACTCAATTTGACAGAGAGGAAAGGAGGAAATTCTTAATTCTATCTAGGGAGGTGTTGTTTATACAAAGTCTCAAATGAGAGTAGGTAAATATCACAGAGAGAGAGCTGGAGATAGAGATGGCAATACAGACAGAGAGAGAGAAAGGAAGAAAGACTTCCAAGCAAGGGAACAACAAGTACAAACAACAAGTACAACGGTATAAAATGACCGGGACATTGGAGAACATGCCTAAGGATTGACAATTCGAATTAAAGTAGCCTAAGAAATTCTGGCACCAAGTATATTGGGAGATAATCAGTTGATTGGATCTGGCCAAGAACTAGGGCTGCCAGAGTTTTGAACACACAAACCAGTAATTGAGGTTAAAATGATTATCTGGTTCAACAGTTATGCAAATCAGTGTGTAATTTAAACATGTGAAAAGGTATTTTATTGAGAACTATGACAAATTTATAACAGTATTGTCTTATTTATAACTGAATTGTGGTAGAGTTTATACATTTACTCGGAACTAGTTCTTTCTAGCATTACTTTGAAATTATAAGCTACCTTATGACTCTAAACCCATTGATGACAGAGGTAAATAGCTAGGCCTGTCTTTTTCGTTTTAGGGAATAATTAGTGTGTAAGTAGCAACATAGAGAAAAGGTGGCTCTTACTAGATTTTATACAAAATATTTATTGAATTTCCATTGTGTAAAAGAAATTACTATGGTTTATGACCATCTCTTTTAAGTCTAAAAACATTTTAAAGAGAACAATTACTAAAATCTAATATCAGAGAATATTTCTTATAAAAAAATGGCAAACTGTAGGTTTGTAGCTATGACTCATAACATAACATTTATTGTAGGGTACATTAGTGGCATAGATATAGTTCACATTTTCTTTTAATGTTATTTAGCAGTTTAAGCAACGTTTTTGTTTGCCGCATATACAGTAATACGATTGTGTATCTTAAGCATATTTTTAAACTATTTCTGCCATTATTATCCTGACCTGAATTTCTGATGTATTCTACCAGAGTGGTATGGCAGTCAAGAATTCTCTCTTTCCCTCTCTCTCTTTCTTAATTTAAAGGCCTTAGTTTCACATGTTAATAATATCCATGATTCAGTTTATACAAACACTAAAGAACAGTGATGTATTAAATCAGTGCTTTTTTTCTTACGAAGAAATTTCCTCATCTCAAAAAATGAGAATAGGGCTGGTCCTGTGGCTTAGCGGTTAAGTGTGCGCGCTCCGCTACTGGCAGCACGGGTTCGGATCCCGGGTGTGCACTGATGCACCGCTTGTCTGGCCATGCTGAGGCCGCGTCCCACATACAGCAACTAGAAGGATGTGCAGCTATGACATACAGCTAACTGCTGGGGCTTTGGGGAAAAAAAAAGGAGGAGGATTGGCAATAGATGCTAGGTCAGAGCCGGTCTTCCTCAGCAAAAAGAGGGGGATTAGCACTGATGTTAGCTCAGGGCTGATCTTCCTCACAAAAAAAAAAAAAATGAGAATAATAATAGCCCTTACCTCATTGGGTTGCGGTAATTAGTTAATGTGTGTAAAGTACTTAGAGTAGTGACTGTCACTTTTTAATATACACAATTCTTTGGTTTTGTTACTGTTATCACGTCCTTATTTTAGGAACAAGGTAAAATGTTATTCACGTAAGTGTTTCCTGGTTTCAATAACCAGGAATTGTCTTTCTTCAGTGTTTTTGAAATAAATATGAAGAGTTATTTCACACCATGTTGAAGCTTATTCTCGAAGTTTTCTCAGTACTGAAATTGAATATGCATTTTATGATCTCTCCATTCTTGTGTATCGATTTTATTGAATTTTTATATTTAGAGAGAATAAACTTGTATTTTAAAGGAAAAGCATACAATATAAGAGTTTTATAATAATTTAAAAGTAAACTAGCAAAAGTGATTTAGACTAAGATTATTATCACTGGTTACATTGGATGAAATATTTTCATTTTCTGGAAATTGTGATTCTGCAAACTTTATTAAGTATTCCTAGAATACTTACAATTTGATATTATATTTTAAGGTCTTAAACTAAGGGACTTCTCAGGGGAGATTAAATAAGAATCTCTGCATTTTTGAGATCAAGATAATGAGTAACTGCTAAGATAAATTGTAGGAAAAAAACCTCTGATACCATTTTGTTC
The DNA here is from genome assembly GCF_057802395.1 of Ceratotherium simum simum. NCBI lineage: Eukaryota > Metazoa > Chordata > Mammalia > Perissodactyla > Rhinocerotidae > Ceratotherium > Ceratotherium simum. The sequence continues at coordinate 45,470,732 of NC_141911.1, forward strand.
TTTCATGTTAGATTCGCACATATTCAATTTTTACACAGAGGACTCTGTGTAAAACTTAGCCAACACATTTATTTTCTCAAAATCTGAATATGAGAAATCCACAAAATCCCCTTAATGGAAAGCAAAGGTTAAATTTGTGTTATGTATTTATCAACCAAAGAAATTTAGAGTTTTGAGCAATTTTTTCAATGTTTTAATTTTAAAATAACATAACAGTCCAGGTCTTTTAAAACTAAATCTTATTTTTCAAACACAGAGAATGCTTTGGGAAATATTTATGGTTGAATGTAGAGAACAGATGGTAAAATTATGTGGACCTAGTCCAGATGTGTAATTTGTATTATTTTTTAGGTAGACACAGCTCCAAAATACCTTTAGTTACAAGGGAGAACAATTATAATTCCATCTCCTTTGTGACGTGCCAAGATAAATGTGTTTCCCAATCAGTCACGGGTGCATGTGTCCAGGTGGGCTGCACAGTGCAACTTTCTGGCAGCTGGTGAAATGAATCATCAGCTGAAGATACAACACCTTTTACTATCCTCCTCCACTTAGACAATACAATTTACCTAAAATTGTGACCTCACAGAAAAAGTGATCACTAATTTAGATCAGTGAAAATAGCAGTGTGATTTAAAATATATAGAATGTAGAACAAAATTTCATCATCACAATTGACTACTCTACATATAATTTAATTTCAGTGGAAATCTTTCCTAACATTACTCTATGAAATAATTTCTGAACTGCTATCATGAGCGTGACTCACAGAACAGTTCCTTAAGTGTTAAGAGATAAATTGGGAGATTAATAGAATCAGAATAACTAGCTCATGATTTCTTTCTTCTATTAAATCTCACCTACCCTTTAAAGCTTGTAAAGCACTAATACTAAAATTTTGGGCAAAATTGCTGTAATATGATTATATTTATAACGTTAAAAAATGTTCCCATGGTCTTTCTTATGATGTCTTCTTCTCTAAGAGTAGCTTTAGATCTATGGAACTATCAATCCTTTAAAAGGCATTTAACATTTTTATGTGAAAATACAATAATTATCATTGAAATTTTGTAATAATATGAAAATGCTTTATTTAATAATTATCTATAGCAAGCTGGCTGGCTCCAGAAATGAATAACATTAGAGTGAGAACAGTATTTTGAGGAGCATGGAATGTCCAAAGTTTGGACCATGAAGGTGACAGAATCCCAAGGAATATCTGAATTTTAAAATGTTATTTTCTTCCCAAATGAAATGTGTAGTAGTAATGATTGCTAATGTGTACACTGATTATTAAAAATAGAAGTGTTTTTATTTGCAAATATAATGAGTGCCTTATGACGTTACTTTTGTGGCTACTGTGCAATCTATCATTGTTCAAAAAGTTACACAGTGCAAAGAACATATCATTGAGATGTATAATGTTTGTAATCCTGCTCTTAGATTGATAGATCATGTCTTGTGTTGATGAAAGCCAAGAAATGAATTGCTTTACTTTGACCTTGGGTGTCTGAGATTCATCGGTTTGTCTGTTAGACTTGTTCCAGTGTTCTTCCCACTTCATTTATTCCTTCTGTTCTGAAGAGTTGGAAATAGTAGACTTAGAGGAAGTCAGTAAAGCTTGATATCATCAGTCATTTTTGAAGAGCAGGCTATCAACGTGCTCTGAATAATCAACTTTAATAGAAGGTTTAAATAATCAGAGTGTCATGTTTAATTAATACTTTGCCTGCTTCCAATTTATATTAATTGATGCCTGAAAGTCATCACACCTTGTACCAATGATAACTTAGAAGAACAGAAACTTGGTTTAGAAAAAATACCCAAAGACATTTAAGGCAATCTGGTCCACAAATGGTGGACTAGTAGATGGGATCAGATTGGTCCACAAAGAATCATGGTATTTGCATTCAGTTCTGATGTTGCCAACCTAAATTCTTAGTATATGTGTTTTCATTCCGTAGTGACTGTATTAAGCCAGAGTAAAGGCATTTATTAATAATATTATACTATTCGTATAAGGCCTATTGTTTATAGGACATATAAAACCACTAATCCCATTAAAAACACAGCAAAGCAAAACAAATTGAAAACCTTGCCCAATGATGCTGTAGCAAAGTTATACCACAAAACATTGAAAATTGATTTGAAGTCTTTTATCTTGCCTTTGGCATTTTAAGGATGCAGTTTTCTATGAGAGCAAATCTTCCTCTTCGTATGGTTTATAACTTTATAACTTAACAGTTGCTGGAAAATAGTATATACTGTCTTGACTATATATGTGTAGATTACAGCAATGTTATATTTTGTGATTTTTTATTACAAAATAATATTATCTACATTTTTAGAATATTCCCAAAGTTTCTTTTATAAATGCTCAAGAGATATATGTTCTTAAGGTATATAAACTAGTTTTCACAGAAAATTACCTCACTATAAATAAATGTATATAGAAAAATCTGGATTATTAAGCAGAATTAATTTGTAAAAATTTTGCCAAAGGAATCTTTTAAAAATGATGTCTCCTAATCAAGTTAATTTGTAAAATTGAATTTATACTCAAGTTTACAAAGATCTCTGGCAAAATAAGGCATCTCTTTGTTAATGGCAACACAACATTGTTAGAATTATCTTAATATGTGACAGTCATTCTGTTTAATTGTTGAAATAATTGATACCTAAATTAAAATCATTCTATTTTGTGCATTTCTTCTGGAAATATATATAGAAAGTTTGGCAAATCCATTTTAAAATATGTTTCACAATAGGAGTTAATTATACTGGTTGAACTACTGAGGCAGACAAGATCAGTATTTGGCCAGATGTCACAGAGAATAGATGATTCTATGTTAAGTGAACAAGGTCACCAAGTTACTTTTGCTGGCCTTTGCTTAGTCTAAAATTTTCTCTCTAATGGAACATGTGGTTGATGTACCCTGGGATCAAAATTCTTGCATTTCTCGGCTTCACATATGCATAAAAAATACATTTGGCTCAAACACAATTTGTTCATATAAGGCTGAAGTGTCAAATAAGTAGTGTAGAAATTATAGGATTATATTATAATATTTTATCAGGCAATAATCAAAGAAGACATATTAATCCTTCAGGTGCTTTGTGGAAGCCATTTAGATTTTTTTTTTTTAATTTTAAGGATTCTAACACTATTATGAGGCAAAAATTTGAAGGTCAGTGCTTTTGACTGCTTTATGTCCTTTCATATTAGTTGTTTCTAAATTCTACTTTTAATTTTATTGAAGTTTATGTTTTGAGTCTAGAATCATAAACTCGCGTTTTAGGAGCTGTGGTGATGGCTGATTTAATTTTACCCTATGTTTCTGTACTCTTTAATTATCCATAAAATAAGAGACCTCAAGAGTATGATGAGTGGAATCAAAGAATTTCAGAATTAGAGGGGACCTTGGACACTATCTAATCTAGCTTTTCACCAGATGCACGAGTCTCCTCTATATCCTTAAACAGGTATGATTTGTATAAAATAAAATGAGAAACTGACTATAACTTCCTTGAATGGGCTACCAACATTTTTCACTTGCAGATGTTGATTAGCAACCTGCTAGTTGCTATGACCATTTCAAGTTTTTGTGTGTGTGTATGCTAAAATTTCCATTTATTGGTTTACAGCTATTCATTTACAATACGAAAAGTATTATTTATTCATTCACTGAAGAGATTTTTTTAATTTTATTTTTTATTGAGATAACATTGTATAAACTTCAGGTGTACAGATTGGTGGTTACCAGAGAGGAAGGAGGGGTGGGAGGAGGGCGAAAGGGGTAAAGGGGCACATGTGTACAGTGACGGATGGCAGCTAGACTCTTGCTGGGGAACACGATGTAGTCAAGTTTTGATAGATTGTTGGTTGGGTGGCATAAGTAGAGCGGGTCAAATATCTTGGCTGTACAACCCAAATGAGGAACTAAACTACATACACCAGAGCTTACAGAGTTAGGATCCTCTCATCTGAAAGGAAATGCCTGCTACAATCATAATAAGTCAGTCATTAGATTGTCTCCTGCTTTAGAGTTCACACTTTAGTAGCTCCTTTCATCTAAATTCTCATTTATGTAAATCAGCTACCTTTCTCTATGCCTGGTATTGAAAGTTAATGATTGTATCCAAAAGGTGGCTCATAAAGATATTTTACATTCTGTGTTATACTTGGTGAAAAACTTCTTAGACTACTAATATCTAGTCTGTGGCCTGCTGCTTAGTATTCATTCAGATTCCACATTGTTTAAGATTCTCACAAAAATAGAACAATATCCCATGTTGTTCATTATGGGCAGAGACAAGATGCATCGAGGCCATTATATTTACACTTGCCATGCACTGAAATAATTTTGATAATTTTGTTCTAGTTGTGTTCAAACATTGACTCAGCTTATCGATCTACTCAGGAAAATGAGCAACTTTTGAATTTGTATAGATGCGAGCTAAAACTGTATTCCCAATGTAAACATCTAAAATGAACCAAATGAAGTTGAGACTTTTTTAGTAAAGAAAGACTTCCTTCACTTTTATGAACTGTAAAAATATTTACTTACTGAGTCTTTGAAAATAACACTGGTTCAGGAAATCAAAATTCCAATCCTGTCTCATCTTAACTAGCCGTTTGACCTTGGGCAGATCTCTAAATTGCTTCTGAATCTTTCTTTACTACTTTTAAATAGAGGGTAATAATCCCTATATTATAGTTCTCATGGGGTTGTGAGGATAAAATGTGTGAAATTCAAAAATGTTAATGAGCTCAACAAGTAATATACAAACACCATCTGCAACCAAAATCTATATTCTTCAAAGATTAGAATATTTCAAAATCTTTGAAAAAAATTAGAGGATTAGCATAATTGTTTTATGAACGGGGGTGCCTTTTCTACACACATGACCTAGTAATCAGCTTGAAAATTTGTTCTGCATCATCAGCAAAGTACCCAATTATTAGTAGTTAAAAGGTTCAGAAGATGAGAACTGCTTTTTATTTAATAGTCTCTAACCTCTCTCAGGTGGCAATACGCTAACACATCGTAATCAGAATGAATTTCTTAGCAGATTTTTTTTTTCCTTCTGAACCAAATATTTGTATGCCCACACCCATGCTGTCATCATCACACTGTTGGCTGGTGGTGCTGATACAATGGATTGACTGTTTGCACTTCCACTGCAGTCACCTATTTTTAGGTTCACTATCTTCCCGAAAAACTCCTTGATGAAATCTGACAAACAAGATCTTGATCTGAGTGGCTGGCATCACATATTTAAATTTTTATTTTTATTTCCAGGAAACAAGCTATTGAGTTAGTACAAAATGGGAGAACACAAGCATTAGTTTATCCTCAGATGGTATTTTTGAATTTTTGCCTAATTTAAAAATGTATAGTTTTTATTAAAAGTATAAATAGTATTTGTGATCTGAGTAATAGATGGATTATAGAGTAGCACTTCAGATTATTTTGAATAATATTATGTGTGTTATTTCCATTCTTCTATTGTGAAAGTTACAACTCATAGACGTAAAGTAACTTCTCATGGCCATGTGGCCATGTAATTAGTACATGAGAAAACTAGGACTATAATCCATGTTTGATACGATGTATGGACTATTTGTCCAGCTTCAGAGATCATGCTCTTCCAACATGCCACTTGGTCTCTTTGGGAGGCAAAATGGAAGTGATCCATGGATATACAAGATGGTGTAACAGCTGACTAAAGAAGTAACTTTGCTGTGGAAGAGGAAGTTGGAAAAAGAGTAGGGCCTAGAAAGGTAGGCTAGAGAAGTCAAGACATCTCAGACAGGGGATGGGCATACACGAAGCCATGGAATCATTTAATGATTTCAGAGAATAATGTGTAGACTGCTCTGGCTAAAGCAAAGGCTTGTGAAGAGGAGTAGAAAACAATCTGGTAGGAAGATGTGGATGGTCGGATGTGGTGAGCCTTAGCTTCCATTACAAGAATTTTGGACCTGATCCAGTAGCCAAAGAGATGGAGTGTGTGGAGTATGTTACAAATTTTTGGTGTATATGAAACAGTGATTGGGGAAGATGAACCTGATGGCAGATTCAGTGGATTTTCTTTTTTGTGACATATACACAGTTTAAATAGAGCTGTAGTTCAAGGAGTCACATTTCAATCTTCTTTTATATGTTTATTTTTAATAAAAACAAGTATCTTTGAAAAGCCCATTGCTTCCTGGACTTGAACCATTGCTAGAGCCAGAAATGTTAGCAAATCATGTGGCAGAAAATTCTGGCAAATAACATCATAATCTCCACACTGTCCCAGCTCAAAGATATAGACTAAATTGCTTAGAGAGAAAGAATGAGTCAATATACTGTTCACGTACTCTCTTCACGAGTATAGAGTTGACTTTTGTTTAATGAAAAAGATGCTATCATTTATTCTCCATGCCAGTGGGAGAGCAAATGAGATTAAATTAAATGAGAAGAGAGTTCATTTCAAAATAAAATTTATATTACAAAAGTGTTCAAACAAGAGAATTTGATTAGGCATTGGAATTCTCAAAATAGAGGTAAAAGGGATTATCATTTAGCCACAATTCTTCAGACATTCAGGTTGAAAAAAATGAGGCAGACCACTGCTTAAGTTTGCCTCTAGTTCTATAATATTGTGGTTCTATTTTTAGGTTAGTGAATATATAGGATCCAATGTGGGGAAGCATATATTACACCTCAGGTCTATGTTATTAGGGAGGGATGTCACATACGAGTAAGATAAAGGGAACTTTTAGTAAGATTTTAAGGTAAAATAGAAATCCTAGGTCAGAGTTTGGAAATATTTCAAATAAGATGTGCTAATGATCTGATTTTCAAACATTTGCTCGTCTAGCGGAAGGAGGGGTTAAGGAGGAGAGGGAAATATGCCAGTACAGCACAAGAGTTGGGCTGGGAGGCAGCTGGCACTGCCAGGCACAATGAGATATTCACACTGGTGTTATGGAAAGAGCTCTGAACTTGGAGTCAAGTGACTAAGGTTCTGGTTCTGGAAACATTTAATTTTTTGACCTTAGCTACATTCTTTATCCTCTCTGAGTCTCTAATTTCTCAGCTGCAGAGAAAGAATGATAGAGTATCAAATTCTGAGTTTCTTTTCAGCCCTAGTATGTTCCATGATTGTGTAGATCACACACAAGTACCTAGTTTGATAAGTAAAAGATATCATTTTGGGACAATGGCTGAGGGGTAGAAACTTGGACAGGAGATCTCTCTCAGGAAGAAAAAATGTCAAGAACACAGACATAGAGAAAGAGATTCTGTGGCCAGTTTCTAGATCTCATGATGATTGGGAGATTAGATAGAACTAGTTTTTGAGTTATTTCAGAAAACGATAAGAAGTTTGAATGGACAAATGGGGGGAATGAAGCCAGGTTGGCACCCCACCACATAGGAACTTAATTGTTAGATCTGAAGATCTAGGGTTAAATCCAAGGTATGGAATCTAATTCTGTGTTTTCTAAGGAGATCCCTTAAGTACAGGGTCTTGTGATATGTGGAGCGTACCAGGAAGAATAGAGATGTTAATTCACTTGTTAGGGTGGTCAGTAATGTGTGTGATGATAAATGCTTGATTCTATTTACTATTTTTGTCATATATGCCTATAGAAGCTATTAAATGGTCTATAAACCTCTGTGGTACAGAATATTCATACTAGCCTTTTACTATATTTATTTTTTTCAAGAGTCTAGACATATATTATGAGAGAATTGCCTATGTAGAGAGGTATCTTCTCTGATAGGTCTACTACTTTAAGCATTAGATGTTTCCAATAATCCAGTTAGGATTGCATTTATTTATTTATAATTTTATGCTGCCTACCTAAGGAAAGACAGAGAGAGAGTTTTGTAATAATTTTCAAAAATGTATATTCATTCCTTTACCTAGCTGCTACGTGGATATTCTAAAGCTTACCTTGCAGAGTTTTTGTGAAAATCAGAAGTAATATACTGATGTGTCTCACAATATCTTGCTCATAAGGACACTTATTTAATGGTAGACCATTTACTCTTTATTGCTGTTATCAAATACCATGTCAAATACCTGTAATCCAATAGGGACTATCAGATCAGGATTTGTGAATGTGGGCAAGCTGTTTCTTTTATTCTGTACTGGTTAAGTGTTGGGTTTGAAATCCATTATGACAAGGTAAAAGACACCCTTGTTCGGAACACTTTGCTATGGGAAGCAGAAATTATCTCAGTCTCAGAGTTAGGAATTTCTAATCTCTGACATTGGAGGTTGTTTTTCAAAAACATATAGTACTTTGTTGGTTTTCTAAGGAGACAAGCTCATAGCTTTTAAAAATAAGATGCTTTTCCCAGCTAATTGTTTACTACTGTGTCATATTCTCATTTTTCGCTTTTCTCATATCTCTCCTTTGCTCTTAAAATTATAGATGTGGACCAGTTAGAGAGAGCTATTTGTAACAAAAGCTTAACTATAATCAATACTGATGCATATTAGTTGAGAATGCAGTGATCAAATACCAAGGCCACTGTTTTATATAGTAAGATATACAATATTATATGGAAAATAGTCTACGAAATTAAGCCTATGGCATAACACTCAAATATTTCATGATAGTTGAAAGACTAAAGCTTATAATACATAGTCATTTAACTCGAAATGAGAAAGAGACTAAATACCTGACTTTACAAGCAGAGTCCCATCTAGGGTCTGGAAGACTGCCCATTACACCGTGCTTTTTCTAGGCATCTCATGTCCCTCCTCCTCCAAAGTGTCTTCCTGTTGTCCTTTCATGATGCCGTTTCTCCTTCCTCCCTGATGTTTTACTGTCATGGTCATTCTCTCAGGGATAGATAGCAAAGGGTGTGATAATGCCTCTAAATTTCTAGATTGTTTCAATTTCCATGTTATCTATGTGTACTAATAGTTCTCCACCCATTCCCCTTCTTCCATTCACACATTGGCATGAGGGGCCTAGTTTATTAGACTAACTCACTGTCATAATTAAAAACACAATGAACTTGACCTAGAAAAAATAAATCACAAAGGCCTGGGATGTTAGACTTGGAGGGGAAGTGGCCATCAACTTTTCCAACCCTTTCATTGTAAAGATAAAGAAATTGAGGCCAGAGAGATGGATTAATTTGTCTATATTTACAAATTAAAATCCTGATTCCTTTCTGGTTCTCTTTCCAAACACTTACTTTGTTGAATACAAATCTAAGAGAGATGGATATGGCAAGATTTTAGCCTTGAAATTAGCTGAGGAAGAAGGTAATCATTAGGAGTGACCTGTATGTCATTTGAGTATAGAACAAAACTGCTTTTAAAAATGTGTAAAAGCATTAACATTTGCCTGCATTCAACTTTCTGAAGCTGTTATTCAAACACACAACGAAAGAGGTCCTAGGCTAGCTGAATTAAGTAATCTATTCCAGGTCGTTTATTGAAGGTCATTTGGCTACAAGATTAAAACAGAAACTTTATGATTAGGAAATGCTGAAATATTAGAATATTATAAGGAAATAGCTGCTTTTTATTTTCTCTAACTTCTTTACACAAATACTGGTTCTTAAAATAGTTCTGATATCTCTTTGGGGGGCAATATTTAATTTTTCTGGATTGATATTTTCAAACATCAAAATCTCACTTCCAATATTCTGGCCTGAGGCAAGCAAAAGAGAAATTGCTATAGAAGACACAATTAACTTTGTTTTGAGCCAGAAAATGACAAAAGAAGTGAGTGAGATAGATAACAAGAGGAGGTCATGATTCTAAAATACTGTTGTGTAGCTGCTCAGGGTCTGGTGGAAGAAAGGTTAAATGTGTTTTAAATGTACGTAAGTGTGCAGCTATTTGATCCTCATAATGGCATGTACTCTTGCCAAGGAGAGGTGATCAAGTGACAAATGTGGGGAGAAAGCAGCTACAAATTGAACTCAGTGATATTTCTCTCTGGGTCATGGAGCTGTTTGTCTTCATGCCAAGCCACAGCCTGAACTCTGAACTGCAGGGTGGGCGAAAGCTTCAGTTTGGATATGTAGGTGCTTTTCAAGCTGTGGAGTTTATGACGCAAGTCTGTGACGAGGCAGAGCAGGAGTTTCCTGTTCTCCCAAAGATAGCATTCATACTGCTCCTGTTGTGGCCATTTCCATAGCAACTCCTGGGCGGAATTCCCTCACCTCTCAACCCAGCCTCCTGCTCCACACCTCTGATCCAGGTGCACCTAGAAGCACCAGATATCCTCATTATCTTGTTCTTGATTTCTCCTGACAGACACACCTTGTTTATTCCATTTTTAAATGACTGGGACACAAATCTCCACTTAGTAGTTGTGGTCAAATGATCCATTTAGTCAAGTGATAGAAAGGAAAATTTCTACATCTTCTGTAACCTACTAGCAAAAGTCAAAGTAATAGTTTATGGTTTTCATAGTATTTTCAATGATAATATGAAGACTTTCCTCCCTTTATTTTAATAATAATAGTTGGTCAAATTTTAAAATGCCAAAAAATATGTAGAAGAAAATTAAAATTACCTATAATCTCTTAATCACATCAAATGGAAGTACTTAGTGTTATTTTGACATTTCATTTCTCCCCCCTCTGTGTATGTGTGTGTGTGGGGGGTTTGCACACATGCGTGTATGTATTGAGTGAAAGTACTTGAGATACATTTACGTATGCATTTTTCTTCATAATGTTGGCATTATATTATGTATTTGCTTGTTGTTTATTGTCTGGGGCCAGGGCCTCGTTTGTGTCATTCATTGCTGTACCTTCAGCTGCTTGAAGGCAGCATGGAGTCTGCCCTGCCGTCTAGATTTGCTGTATCTCAAGCTCAGTTCTAGCTCTTTCTATTGATCTAGATCTATCCTGCTTTTTTCATTTGATGTTGTTTCATTAGATTTTGCTAGATCTTTAAAATCTTAGTAAACATCATTTTTAATGGTAGTATAATATTTCATTGGATAGATGTACCAATCTTTACTCATTTTCCTGTTAGGCATTGAAAATATTTCCAATTTTTCTTAGTATAATAATGTTATGTTATATGTAAATCTTTGTATATATTCAATTATTTTCTTAGGAAGATTGCTAGAAGAGAATTACTATGTCAAAAGCAATGAACTTTTAAAAAATCTCTTTTTGTATTACCTGGTTGCTTTCCAAAGTAGGTATATCAATTTCCTCTCCCAATAACAATAGTGAAAAATACTTAATCAGCATTGAGTGTCATTTACACAAATCATTATTAATTGAAAAGCAAAAATTACACCTCATTGTTTTAAATTGCATTTTTTTGGTCACACCTAAGGCCTAATATTTCTCCCATGTTTAGTAGCTGTATGTGGTTGCCATTTTGGGGCACGGATATTTGTAATTCAACAGAATTCTTTGCATATTATGGGTACTAATTCTTTATTATATTGTTTGCAAAAATTTTGTCACAGTTTTTCACGTAACTAAGTTTTCTTTATGATTCAGCTTATAGAACTTTGAATTTAAATATAGTAATTTAATAAGTTAAATATTTAAATTTAACTACATTTAAATATAACTATTTTAAAATTTCTCTATATTGCTTTATATCATAAATCTTTTTGCATCCCTACATCATTTAAATCTCTCTTATATTTTCTATTTGATGGTTTTTGCCTGATTTCTTTTTACATTGAACTTTTTAACTTATCTGAAATAGATTTCTTGCAGCGTGATATAATGTAGGGTCTTGATTTTCCCTCAAATTCCTAATGTTTCAGCATTTATTGAACAGTCATACTCCCGCTTAGTTTATGATATTTACTTAGTTTATAATACTCACATTATAAATTATGACACTTGTCATCATATTATATATTAAGTTTTTGTATTATATATTAAGTTGTATTTCAGGGTAATCTATTCTGCTCTAATTATCTTTCTATTGACATATCAGCCAATTATTAAAAGTTTTAATACTCTTTTTCTTATCTGGAGAGAAAAATGTCTTTAATTATTACTCGTTTTCTCCGAATAAATCAACGTTGAGTATAACTTATGCTTGTATGGAGGCAGTTTCTACTATTAGCGTTTCATGCATAGGAAGAGAATCTGTATAGCTCATAGTTTTTGGATTTAAAGCTCCTAGTTTTTCAGATTATCTTGGCAGTATTATCTCATAATACAATCTGCACTATATAAAGATATTTTCGACATGTATGGCTAAATCCTTTATAGTCCAGAAATTTATTTTTCTGCGTACTACGGTTAATTGTTAACTTGGTTTTTTCTTTTTCTTCTTTCAGATTTTAAAAATAATAACTAATTAAAGTAACCCGCAAGGTACTTGCCAATGATATTAGTCTTTTTTCCCCTTTTGGCCTTTTTTTAAATCTCTGAACTCTGCTAATAGAGCATCTTTTATAATAATTTTCTATTTTCCATAACATTTTTAAACAAAATACCAAATGCCAAAATATTAATGAAAATATCAATGGAAACATGCAAAAAATTATTTCTTTATGATCTTTATAATTGCTGAAACTGCCCTTTAAGGGATTAAACATGAATAAATTTATTATGTATGTATCCAACTAGTTGAATTTATATTTCTAAGAAATAATTCTTTACCGCATAGATTATAAACATGATAATAAACATGGTTCCTAAGCAACATACATTAGAAGGAATAAGATACTTTTTTTTCCTTGTCATCCTTCTTATCTTTGAACCAAATATCTGTTGGAAAATATTAAAATCATATTTTTATGTATCTCTCAGATGTTTGCTACTTTTCTTACAAAACGCGAATGGCAATGTTAGGTTATTTCATCACTAGCCTTTGTTTTCTCATGGTGGTTCCAATTCACTTGATATATTCTAAATTTATGCATATAAATCAACACGAAACACAATTGTGTTGCTCTCTCACACCAATAGTCAAACAGGAAGCTCAGTATTTTGACCAAGAGTGTGAGCCAACTGCTGTAGAAATTTAGAAATGAGTCTTCCTTTCTCCCCTTTCCCTTCCTTGGTGACATCATTTCAGTCTGGGGTCTGTTTCCATTGGCTATTTCCTCTAGATTGTGAGGCCTGATCCCTTCTATGGTTCTGGCACCCTGTTTGTTTGTACTGCCGACTCCCTGCCGTCAGCTGCCAGCTGATTGTGCTCATGCTGTGTTCATGTTTTATGGGAAAATGTTCATGTGTGGCTGCTGTGTTTGATATTAAATCTGAGATGAACTTCGGGAGGTTTCCTGCTTTTTATTAAAAATGATTTTAGCTAGGGGCTGTGTTACCCTGTTCATAAATCAGGTGTTCTCAGAGATTTAATAATTTAGAATTCACATGAGGATTTGGTGGAATAAACATTCTTTTCTCTGTTTAAAGTTGCCTCTTAACTTTTTTTCTTTTTCCTCTTCACTGCAACCATTTATTTATTTTTTTTAAAGATTTCTTTTGGGAGGTTTGTACAGATTTATCTCATCGCTGTGAAAATAATGTAAAAGGAGGAGTCAAAATGGTAGCTTAGTTTGGTTGAAGTAATTTAAATTTGGTAAGTTTTGTGAGTCTTCCCATCATGATTGTAATCGTGATTGTAACTTCTATTTTAATTTTTCTTTTTAATCCAAGTTATATCTTCCAAAGTAGTTATCTTCTCTCCCTGTTTTAGAAACTATTTCTTTTAGGACATGTCCTAGAAATAAAAGGTTGATAAAAGCAGGAAAATAACAGAGGCCAAAGAGACCAGGAATTCTCTCCATATGCGGTTACAAGCTGCATGAAAAGCAGAGTTGTCCTTGAGGGTGACAAACACTCCCGATAACTCCTCTCAGAAACGTTTGCACTAGAGATTTAGAAGAAATACTTTGAGGGCACATATAATGCTCAGTGAACAGCTTTAATTTCTTTGTAGAATTTGGTGAGTATGAATATGTAAAGATATTTGAAAAGACTATGAGGAGCCAAAAGATATTTTGTTTTGTTTTTCCTTATATTAAAAATAGTAGGGAATGGGGAGGGGGTGAGGGTGGGGGGCATACGTAGAAAAAGGAAGATTTCTCTGAGGGGGAGACTTTTGATCCGAGCCTAACAAACAAGAATGAGGCAACCACATGAAGAACGGTCGGGGTCGGGGGCAGGGCTCCATGTCTTTTCCTGTTTGAATTTTAGATTCCATGAGACAATGAATGTTTTGCTGTGGTCGATGTTTTTTTCCTTTTACTTATAACAGTGTCTAGCATAAACAAGATATTTGGTAAACATTGATTAAATGAATGAACTCTTTACAAAGGACTTTGATAGATGCAAATGACAATATCCTTAATAATATTACTACAAATGTCCTCCTAAAATTCAGGTGATTTTTAATAAATATTTGCAATAAAGTTTTGATAAAAGCTGAATGCATAAAATATAGTGAGTTATGAAGACATTCCATGTGTATCTATGATAATGGAGTCCATGTAATGTGGCCTTGGGAGGTCTGATCTGATCCACAGACACTGTTTTAAAATCTGAAGAGTGGACAGACCACTTATCCTTTAAATGATCTTCTGTAACGATCCATGTTTTCAGCCAGGCTGACACTTTGAAATTGTAATAATGGAAGGTGCTTTGATGTGCTGGTATTCCTGGTTGAGGATAGAATCATAATCTTTAGAACATGAAGAAGAGATTGTAAAGTCCCCATCCTATTCTCTCCTCTGAATGACAGAACAAGGCAAAGGCAGACATTTCCTTAGGATGCTCTGGTGCATGAGCAAGTGGTCAACTGAGTTTTCAGTGTTCTGGTAAACAATCTTGATGCATTAGCTTTATTTGCTAAAATGATTGAATAACGAACTTTCAAGTGAAATGGACCTTAGACTTTATTAATTCAACACCCTCTTTAACTGATGAGGAAGTTTAAGCCTAGAGGTATCCAGTGATCTCCTGTGGCCCTGCTAGTAACTGGGACATGACTAGACCCAGCTTTCAGATTGGAGTCCAGAGAATGCTTCATAATTCTATGAAATCAAGTTAAAACAAATATCAAAGGCAAAACTCCAGAGAAAAGATGTTGCGAAGAGACTGTTTACACTTTGGATGGTATACATAATTTTTTTCTTGGTTATAGGAATTTGGGGAATGGAGCCGAGGCAAAGTATGGAAGAAAAACGTGGAAAAGAGGGGAAGTTAAGGGATGTGTGAATGTAAGGACCACTTCTGTTGCCCTGGGGCGGATGGTCCCTCAGCCATTGCACAGTATGCTTGTTTGAGAAAATTATCCCTAGAGAGAGATTTGCCTATGAATTTTTATAGTCCAAGCAAAGGCATTGGTAAATATAAAATAAAAGCACAAACGCTTATTTTTCAAAAGGTTTAACTTTTGAGCTGAAAGATAAGAGATAACAAAATTTCCATTTCTGCTGGGAATATGAATCTTTGTAAATGGACTGAAGAGAGGAGAGGGAGGGCTTGCAGGAGGCTCTGCCATTCTCTGGGCCTTTGTGACCTTTTCAGGGAGCTGTCACTGTTCCTATCAGGAGTCTTCACCATCACTTTTTTGACAATGACATATCATCTCTCTAAACCAGCAGGGTATTTAGTCCATCACCTCTGTTGTTTCTCGTCTTCACCTTTCTCTACTGCTCCATTTTCTGTGGCCCTGCCATGTGGATTTACCACTTCAACTAAAGCCAGGTCATAGCTATTAGCTTCCCTTTGAACATACCTTTCCTACTAAGGATTTTTCCCTCAATTGCCCTAAGAGTATGAATAGAGATTTGTTGCAATGAAAAATTATTTTCAACTGTAGAAGGTCAAATATATTCATACATACCTGTATAATCATTCATAATAGGCACTTTATGAAACCAATTTGTATATTTTTAATACTACTTTAGGAAGCCAGCATTGGGTCCAAAAATTGACCTAAAGACATAATTTGACTTGTGGAATTCAGAGCAATGATTTTAAAACTATTTGAAAGCACTGGATCACTTCAGTTGTCTGCAGAATCTCAATACGTAAAAGAGGATTGATCTGGTTGGAGTGAGTGAGAACAGGGTAGTCTGTAATCCTGTCAATTGTCCACCTTCAATTCCAATTCCCAGAGCACCTGATTGGAAAGCCAGTTATCTACTTGACCACCAGAAATCAAAGTAAAATGATGACTAATAATTAGTCTTGTCATTGTTGGTCAGAAATGTTGCAGGCAGTTTTGGGGTAGAAGCAGTAGTCCATTTATCCTGGTTGAATGTCTCCATGTTTAACTGTTCCATTCCTTATCGTGTGGCTGCTCAGAATGTGACTGGTCCTGATTTATGTGTGCGTAGTAGGAGAAGTATTATCAGTTCCTTCTAAGACATGTGTTTATGGCCAGAGGGAATTTCCACTCTAATTCCCATTTACTATGCCAAAGAGGGTATATTTATTTTAAAGTTGCCTTGTTCTTAGTATAAGTGTATATTTATTTAACATTGTCTATTATGTACCCTTGGGCAAAACAAGGGGCAGCTGTCCTTTGATCTTTATTGAATTGGTGGCAATTGTCAGAATGCAGGAGATTTTATATTTCAAAATAGTGAACAATGGGGTCTATCTTTGCTCTGTTTAAGGGAAGTTTGAATAATAATCATTTTTTGTTACCCTAACTTTTTCAGATGTATATGTTTTCATTTGACTTTATATGTCATAATAATGTCATTTGGGACGTTATTGTAAGAATCTGTGACCCAGATTCTTTTCAATGGCTTTGTCACTCTATATGTCCTCTAACTCTCTGTCAGTTAGGGAAAGGGGGTGACAAGGCAATCCACTGCTTAATCACCTTGGCCTTCAACTGACACACAAGAATGAGTCACATTCCCACCTAGATACAAGAGAGTTTGGGAAATGTCTATCTGGGTAGCTGCTTCTCAGGAATAACTTATATTTTGCAAAGAGGAACACAAAATTGTGGTGTGTAGTTAATTTCCTCAGCCATACATCTGAATCTCAGGAAGTCTATTATAAAAAATGGTTCACTGAGATGTTGCATTACCTTAGTGTACTTTAGACAAATTCTGAGGAAAATAATAGAATTTTAAAGGATACGTTCTAAAAACAATATAACAAAAAATAAGAATTGGGCATTAATATGAAATTTAATTTATTGCTATTAAAGTATTTTGTCTTCTTAGTTATTTAATTGCTAACATTTTATTTGAAACCAATTTTGTTTTGTACATTGGAACTTCCCTATTAACACCTTTGTGTTTATCCATGATAAATATGGATAACTGTACTATATCTGGAAGACACAGCGTAAATCTTTAGAAAATGAGAAAAAATGAGATGCAGAAATGCAAATTTTTTGACTTTGTATGAAATGCAAGCAAATGAATATTTACTCGCGAGCTACATTTTGCTGAATAATTTTATTGTGGCATGAATTTATTCTAATAGTAGGATAAAAAATAAAATATTATGAGGGATAAAAATACTTATACTAATGCTTCTGCTTGCTTATTACCCTGTGTTTCTGAATTGTGAGATTCCATCTTACTTCATTTTTCTATGTGGTTTTGCTGTACTTTTCTCTCTCCTTTATGTGTCTGTGTACATTTTTCCATGAGCCTCCTTCAGCCCTGCAGTCTTTTAATCTGTGTCTGTTCATTTCTTACATCTCCCTACAGGTCTCTCTGTCTTCTCTTTTTGTTTACGGAGTTCTTCATCTGTGGACAATGGAGAACGGTGAGATTTAGATTAGACATCAGAGGTATTGAAATTTAAAATGTCTCTGAAAACACTCACAGACTTGCCGTGCTACTGTAAGAAGCAGAGGGCAGGTGTTTAATGCTTGAAACCAGTGGGATCACTGTGTACCTTTGTGTGACAGTCTGCTTGTCACATCACTGTGTTCAGCCTTGGCCCAGAAATTGTCATTAAGTTAGAACATGAACCATGGACTTTTAAGACTGTTCATAAATAGGTTTATTGAATGTATTCTTCCTCTTACTACATTTTTTCTTTCGGTGACAACCCGTGCCTTCCCCCCAACAACTTGCTATGTTTTCTCAAGCTTGTTTCCTTTATAATGTTTTTTAACAGCCCAAACCCCACTCTCAGGGGATAACTAGAGATAGAGTAATAGCACTAAATGACAATGAAGCAAAATCACCGAAAACACACAAAAGAATTCATCCAGTCATCTGTAATCTAATTGTTTTAAGTTTGGAAAACTATCAAGAACACTTATTATTCAATCCCTGCTAGACATGTCAGAAATCACATAGCGAGATAGGACAGTTCCACATCTAGGGGTCTCTGGAGAGTTTGGTGTGAGCAAGAGTCAGGGAAAGCGTGTAAAAATGTATGAAAGAAAAATCATGTGAATGACAAATATAGATAGATTTTCTTTGAGATATACTCTTATTTCTCTTTTTGTCAGTAACATAGGACAAGTTTGAGAAGTGGGATAAAATTAACAGCAGTGGTAATAAAAAAAGAGTAATTCTTTCAAAAAAAAATTGGTGCATCTAAAAGAGAGACGGAAGAGATGCTTGAGTCATTTCTGGGTCAGATCTACAGAAAAACTTTTGAGGTCTCTACAAGGTCATTATAAAGAAAATGTGAAATAAGTATGATTCTAAAATAAATACTTAGGATCGAAAGATTTACTATAATTTTAAATGCTTTATGTTGAGATGAATCACAGTTATATTTCAATTATATATAAACAAATAGTCTCTAGTTTACTAATAGAATAAAAAATAATTGGAAAAACCATTTTTCTTTTATTTTTTGCATCTCTCATGTTAATGTTTGCCATTTTCTCGTCCTTCATAATCTCCTTTTTTCCCTCCTTCATTTTTCCTGAATGCCAAATGCATGTGTTAAAATATTAATGATTTTTAAATAGAAAATGTGAAGCATCAACCACTTCTCTTAGAAGATTCCAGAATAGACAAGAGTAAGTTGTAACAGAACTGACTGTTATCACACCCAACCCCATGGCTCAAAGACAATTTTAGATGTCCCAGGATTGATGAGTTCTATGGTCTCCACTGTGCATCCAATACAGAGAATTTTATGAAACATTTTGGTTCACACAAATCTCAGAAGGTTTTGTTCAAGTTATAAAACAATTTGGGGAATATCCTAAATGCAAGTGATTAGAATTACTCATATGGTCTGAATATCAGAAATCCCTGTAACCTTCAGCTGTCCTCAACTCTCTAGAGAATCAAGCTAGGCTTACTCATTCAGTTTTCATAGCAAGAGTCTTTTTAGCCAATATGAAGCACTGGAACTATGGTCATTTCTGAAGCTCTACTATACAGTTGCAAAGAATATTCAAAAATGCATCCGGAGCTGCATTATTTGCAAGTTTGTTTGTGATGACTATTAGGTAGTCATAGAAAAATATACTTGGCTTCAAATGTGTCATATTGTAACAGTCAGCCTTCTGATATTTACATCATTTATATAAAATATAATAACTTTGTCATCATATAAAAATCCTAGGGACGTAGTACCTAGAGTTAAAGTAAGCACAAAGCAGCCGTGATATAAATTATGACAAAATATGTCATGAATGTGAAACTTAGAGCTGAAACATCCAGGTTCAAGTTCCAGCCCTCCCAACTACTACTTTTATGACCTTGGCCACAGCACAACCTCTCTGAGTCTTGGTTCCCTTGTTTGAAAATGGGTGTGTTACCTCCTATTTCAATGGGTTGTTGTGAATTTTGTTTGTTATTTGTTCATACTCTTATCTCATTCCACAAAGGATTTGAAATGCCATGTGTATATTTGAAGATATAAAAATATATAAAGATAAATAAAAAAATAAAATATATTTGCTGGTGCTATGTAGATTATATGAATATAAGCTATTAGCCATTACTCTTGAGACCATTTGGATTCCTGGGGAGATCTGTCCCTTAGAATGAAAGTGCTTCTAAGCAGATGTTCCAGAGACTTCCATTTAACCATTTCAAATAAAATAAATATTTACCCATGTGTGACATAGAATAGTTATAGGTGCCAATTTAAAATAAACCTACAAGCAAAGAAGACTATCCAAGACCTTTTGATTGAAGACCATTTGTAACTAATAAGAATATCAGATTCTCACATACTTAATGCCTTTTTTTTTGAAAGACTATGTGTAATGACAAAAAGCTCTTAAGGATTAAGTAATTCTTTTCAAAATACATTTTTATTTTGTTAATCATAACAAACATGCACAAACATTTGAGGAAGAGTAGAGTCTTAGGTGTGAGTCATTTTTATTCAGTTTAAAGACAAAGCTTTTTGTCGCGCTTGGAATTGGTGGATACCTCGCAACAATACAGAGGCTTTGAAATATCAGTGGCCTACCAGATCGTTTAATTCCTTTTATTATCTTGTGCCATTTGCCTTAATCTTGGGTTACTAACCATGCTTATCTGCCCTCTGCATCTAAAGCCTCCAGAAAGGTTGCTCTGGCATGGCCTAATAGCTTTTATCAGCTCACCTAGTGGGACTTAAGCTTCGATGCTTGAAACCCAGGAGTTAACTACATGGTGCCAAGCCCTTCTCAACAAGTCAATAGCTTTCCTCTGTAAGTGATTGCTGTTTATGCCACGGCGGCCACGCACCCCTCTCCTTCCCTTTGTCCAAGTGAAATGGAACCCAAGGACAGAAGCTAGTGGCTATTTTGCCAAAACCCCTCTAATCCCCATGGTTTAATTTTATCTAGAAAGGAATTACTGGGTGTGTTGTGATTTGCGGCAAGGTTAGACCTTCTCTCTCTTTTGTCCTACATTTGATGTTCCTTTGAATTTTTCCATTAGTGTCTACATAGTATATTTGGCTGATAGTAAAATTGTTCATAATCTATTTCAGTTTATCTGACAAGCGTGCCTACTTTTCCTCCTTTTCTAAAAAGTTGTCTACGGAAATTTATTAAGTGAGTCTCTGTTGTCTATTACATTAAAACAACTATTTCCTAAACTTTGCAACTATTTGAAAAATTCTCTTGACATTACGTTCATGTTACACAGAAAAGTTATGAAAATCATGGAATAAATTTTTTTCTCCTTTATAGTAGATGAAACTGCATTGCAGTGAATCCATGAGAAATATAATCTTGATAAGAGCCTTCCAATAAACATTATTTCAACAATTATAATTTCTCTGAAAATTGAGTTTGAGAACCCACATGCATGAGAAGGAGAGAACACTTCAGTGGTTAAAATGCTTTGCCTTCAAGGTAGGATAGGTCTGCGGCTCAGTTCTGGGTTTCCAGTTGCCAGCTGTGCATCCTTGAACAGTTAGTTAAACTCTCCAAGACTTCATTTCCCCATATATAAAATGGTGACGATGCTCCCAACTCACAGGATTTTCCAAGGATAAAATGAGGCAAATATTTAATGTCCCTAATACAATGTTGGGCACATAGCAGCCACCATGTCAATGGCATCAGCTGCTCCTATTGTTTTTGTTATTGACAAGCTGAGAAAAAAAAAAGGGAAACTGACCTGGTAGGTTATCTTTTTTAAGATCCCTCCTGCTAAGATCAGTTTAGAAAACATCCCTCAGAAAGACCATAATAATCTCCAGGCAGGAAACACACAGGGCGACTACCTTGGAAGAGCCTAGCTGGGAGGCTAGATTCTATGCTGGGAGGGCCACAGCCCAAATTTCAGACTTACCTCTCTCTGCTATTTTGCAGCATCATATGATGCGACAGGGCTACGTGTCCTGGACAGGTTAGGTTACTTCACTGCACTTAACAATGAGTCGCCTCACTTTTTATTAACAGAACCTTGACATTTCTTAATCCTGTTCTTGCAAGGAAAAGAGAGTCTCTCTCTCCTTCTCTCCCTCTCTCCCTGCATCTCCCCTCCATAGAAAGAACTTAACTCTCCATTTGGGATGTTATAAAAGCTGAAAAGGATTCGAGTTTAAAATAATACAGTAAGCGGTCGAAAAGCTGCATATACACTTTCATGTTCTCCTTCTTACCCCTGTGCATTTACATATAGCCTTTCTTTCAAAGAAACAGAATTCGTCTTTATTAGCCGGATGCACCCCTTTGTACTTAATTGGCCTAGTGATTTCCTTTGCTTAAATTGAGCATTTATCAATCAAAACTAGCAATGCATGTTATGATGTTAACAGAAAATTCCACAGGACCCTCTTCACACTGAAGAAGGGGAACATCTGCTACTCTTGTATTAGGATGGCAGGATTTAGAGGTCAGTGTGTTTCCCCATCAAGGCTTAAGACTTTGGGGATCAGGGGAAGTGTCAGGCTCCGAGCAGCATAATGAATGGCAGTTGCTGACTGGCTCGGTTTTCCTGTTCAATAGGGGGTAGTGCTGCTCAGCATAATGAGCTGGGACTTAGTGTGCTAAACACACTCAGCTTAGAGAGGGAGGCAGGCTGTGTCCCCCCCCTTTTTTTTTCCTGGTTCTGAACTGTATTTTCATCTTGGAAGAAATTATATTGAGGTTTTCATTAGTGGCACCCAGCAAGGTTAAGGCTCCATAAGGGCTGATAAGCTCTACGGCTAAAAAAACTGTCAGCCTTTGTGCAGAGAGCTGAAGGTTTAAGTTGCTTGAACTGGAAAGAGTCTGAAGAGGTGATTATGTTAAGCAAGTACTGTGTATCGCTAACATGGAATCAAATTACTAGGGTCAGTAACTTCCTGGCTTTCCCAGTGCATTAAATGAAGATGTAACATTGCATTTGTGTCAGGTACTTCTTGATGCCACACAGTGTCAGCACTGTCCGATCATATGTACCTCACAGTGTGTCACCTCTAATTTCGTGGGATTATCTATGCTGTTGCTTTAATAGACACTCATGATTTTGAGCTTCCTTTGAACTCACAGCAGGGCAGTGCAAAGTCATTATTGTGAGCCCTTCTGTGATTTTTGTGTTATATACAAAGTTCTTATCATCATTTAGAAAGGTAGATATATCCTGCTCTCATACTTGCAAAAGTGTGCACTTATTTGCTAGTAAGAGAAACTACTGAGGGGGAAAACACTGAAAGTGAAAGATGTTTTTGAGGACTAGTATTAGAAAGGTGTCCAGGTGGACAATTAGTGTTTGGAAAGTATATAGGATAGTGGTTCTCAAAATGGCCCCTTGGTCAGCAGTGTCAGAATCACCCAGTAATTTGTTAGACATGCAAATCCTACTGAATCAGGAAGTCTGAGATGCGGCTCAGCAATCTATGTTTTAACAAGCCTTCTAGGTGACGCATGCTCAAGTTTGAGCAACTCTGCTATTGCATTTATGGAGTACATAATGGGATGGACTCATATGTTCTGGGGGTAGAGAAATAGACAAGACAGATGAAGTATCTGCCCCATGGACCTTATTAAATTATAAAGGAGTATGTGGTACTTCACCCCGATGAAATGTTTATGTATATTCAACAGAGCCTATTATTATTGTATGTACCATTTTATTTTTCATTGGAATTAGCCTGTTATCTTCTTTGGTTTCAGAGAATGACTAACAAAAGATGACTAATAAGTGATTCCTTTGTGCATTTCAGAACCATCCCCCTTGCAATATGTATATCCATGGCCATTGTCACCATTGGCTATGTGCTAACAAATGTGGCCTACTTTACAACCATTAGTGCCGAGGAGCTGTTGCTTTCAAATGCAGTGGCAGTGGTAAGTCCATGTTGGGAAAATGCCAATTTGAATTTAGGTTAATGAGTTGATACAATTTTACAGTAGCTCCCTCCAGCAGAAAGTGTTTTGAAATTCAGTAATCTTTTCTTGATGTGAATGATCATGAGTATTTAAAATTTTAGAACACATCGTAGCGTATTCCGTTTAACTGATACAGCTAAAATCCCATATGATTTCTCTGTACTGCTAATTTCCTGTAAAAACATTTCCACATATGCATGCGTGAAAATCTGTCTAGGCCTGTTGAAGAGAAGGCGTTATTCTTCCAACATGTCTTTAAAGACATGTCGGCAGTTACTGAATTTAAATGAATGCATTTTTTGGTATGCAAATTGCAATATATTCTACACTCTTTTCTGTTTGTAAACTTTTCAAAGGCCAACTTAAAATTATTTTCCCACAGTACCACTTAAGAATTTCCCAATGGGCCGTATATACTTGTTTTTCTAGTATATCCTTTTGAATACTAGTCCTGGAATCTTATTAATTTTGGGAAATACTGAGTTATTCAAAGTTGAAAGATGTTGTTGCTATAGTACTTCTTAGAATATTAAAGATGCTAATGTGCATTTTAACTCCTTTATGCTAATGCATAAGTGGATACTCATCATTTTACAGCACTTTCCAAAATGCATTTGACAGCAGGGCCCTCTTTGCTCTCAAAGGTCATGGTACGGGACTGTTATTCTGTGACACATACTTTTATTTTCTATAAAAACTTAGCTAGTAAGAGAGCATTCATTCATGACCTCATAACAATGAAGGATGAAAAAATAACTTTCCATCACTAGATGTCAACTCCTTTTAAAATAGTCACTATTACCTCATATCAGCAACATCCAAGGGAACAAATTATCTCATTTCATCTGAACTTATGTACGAGTTCACTGTATTAAAAACAGACTTTGCCCACTGCTATAAGTCCTACCAGACAACAAAATGTACAAAGCTCACCCATGTCGGGTCAGCCATCTCATCTTACTAGACAAAGGGGAGCACTTAGTCTTTGAACGTAATGTGGTCCATTAATTATACAACACCAGCTGCATCAAGGACAATTAAAGAATCCCACATATTTTTTTGGAAAATACATTCTTTGTGGAAATTTGCAATGTTGCACGTACCATGGCATAAAAGGAAATTTCAGAAGTTTTATCTTTTATATTTTCTGTGGCTTGGTTTCTTCGGACTTGTATTTGTATTCTAGTCTTTTTATAGGAAACCACAGAAGGAATCGCCAGATACCTCAGAGGGAGGGAGTGACTCAATAAATAGAAATTCAACTAATGTGATTATTATTCTGTGCCAAAGATTTTTCGGAACTGCTCATATATATAATATATATATAATGTAATTGATTGTCATCAATTATTTTTTGCCACACTTTTATGTCATAACAGTGGGATTGGGATATGAAACAAGTATCTGTAATATGTCTCAGTGTACATTTGTACTTCACTGTAAAAATGTGGCTTTCCAGGCTCAAGAGAAGATATTACACAGAAGGATTTCTGTCTCCAAAAGGAGAACTTCTGAACTGAGATTTTTCCACTTACCAGAGTCAGAGACGATAGACGTAGATTCAATAAATAGATCATTGCTTTTTGAAAGCAGAGAGAAGTTACTTGTTTAGACCTTTGCCCATAGTTTTGCAACAAGCAATGCCATCTAAAATCTAAAGTAATCTAAAGCAGTACCTGCTTTAGATTACTGTCTAAGAAGTTAGTCTGACCCTAACCAAAAAAGAAAGATTATACAACATACACGTATCACCAGGCTAACAGAGAGTCATAGAGCGAGTGTGGTCTAAATTGATTCGTTTTATTCCACTTTCTGGCAAAGCATTAATTTGCTTCGTTCCGTCTTTCACTAGACCTTTTCTGAGCGGCTACTGGGAAATTTCTCATTAGCAGTTCCGATCTTTGTTGCCCTCTCCTGCTTTGGCTCCATGAATGGTGGTGTATTTGCTGTCTCCAGGTGAGTGAGTTCAAGCATTTCTAGAAGTGCATTTCTGTTTTTGAGATTGGATGTGATAAGGATAAGTTTAAAAAGAAAAGGAATAGTGCCTCCAAACCTGTTGTTTTTAAAGGGACATCACGATTGAAGTCTTTGTCCAAGCGTCAACAGCATGTCTTATTCTGCCCATTAGAGGGCACTGCTTATCTACTCATAGCCTGCTCTGAAGACGGCTTGTAGCATTTTTTTACAGAATGTCTATAGAGTCTAACAACAGCATTTTATTTCTGGTGATAAAATCTTTTGTTTCTCTAAAGGTGGCAAGAAAAAAAGTAAAGTAAGAGACACCAAAAATCACCACCCCACCATCTGTATCCCTTTTGTTTTGGTTGATGCAAAAGTTCCTTTTGTTTTAATATAAGATTAAAACCCAATCAGATAAATATAAATGTTGTGTGTGTGTGTGTGTGTGTGTGCGTGTGCATGTGTGTGTGTATTGTGTTGGATTGGGTTGACAACACACATACAATGCTAGGAATCTAGAACTAAATTCACCATCAGCTATTTATATATACGGAGAGCTATGCTGAGTCAGATGTTGCTATTGTTTCTCCTCAAAGAGTAATATAATATGTTGGCAGATTTTATAAAATTCTAAGTCAGATTTCTCATGATATTTTCTACCTTATCTGAAAAGTGAAACCAAAGTAATCACCTAAGAAATTCCAAACCATTTAGTATGAAAAAGAGGCAAGTTTTTCCTTAGATTTCTGGATTTTTCCCTTTGAAATGATCAATTACACAGTCAACTCCACCCACATTTTTCTCCCATCAGGTTATTCTATGTTGCGTCTCGAGAGGGTCACCTTCCAGAAATCCTCTCCATGATTCATGTCCGCAAGCACACTCCTCTGCCAGCTGTTATTGTTTTGGTAATGCATATTAACAAGTATATCTAGATATAACCTCGAATAACAGTTTAGCAAAGAAGATTTCAGACCAGACTTTAGACTGTGCTTTGCTTTCTCATTCATTGCTAGATAGGCTCTGTGTATATCTTGGTGGTGTTTGGGAGGTAGGGTATTTTCCATCTCTTCCCTTTATTCAGTATCCGATGCGTGTTTGATGCTATGGGGCAGTAATCACATCGTTTCTTTTTCCCCCGTGTAGAAATTGGTGTGGTCTAAGGGAAATGATTAGCTTGGCTCCTGTCATTGACATAGAGACTCACAGAAAAGGATGTAGAGTAATATGTCCCAATTCTACTTACTGAAATTGGACCTTAAGGCTACAGCCCTAAAACACCGAGATGTCTCATCATAGGCCCCTTATAAGGACATGCACACAAAATTATACAAAAAAATTGATGAATTCTAGACAGTGCAGTGATTCTATGATTAAAAGTGAGACATTTGAGAGCAAACCTAACGGGAAGAAATAAAAGCACCCAAACTTAAATTTGAGTTGTAGAATTCTTTCTGCAGAGAAAAGTATTGGTGAGGTGTGGGATACAAAAGACTGTGGAAGGTGTAAAAGTCATCAAATACCCATTGGCAATGTTATATTCATTTTTAACTATGGTTTTGCAACATTTTTCTCAAATGGAATCTGCTGTCAGGAGCTCCATAGCATGCATTGAACATTTTTTTTTTTTATGCGTTTAATTTGTTTCAAAATGTTTCCTTGAAATTTCTTTGTAAAGTACGCATACTCTCTGTGCTGAAAGTTAACGTCACTTGTGGGAACAGAATGTATTATTCGGTGAAGAGGGCTTTCATTTTAAGCCTCGGCTATCAGTCATGCTGTCCTTGGCATGTGCAGCTGCAGAGACTTGCTATGCTGATCTGTGCACTTCATTCTTCTCTGCGGTCTTGAGGGTCACACATGGCAAGCACACGGAGAGAGGCAGGGTGGAGGAAGAAAAGGTCAATGTTTTGCATTCAGGAGATGACTGAGTCACCTAGAAGTGGCTGTGTTTCGTGTGTGCAGAGCCAAGAGCTCATCAGAAACCATTTGCAGAGCTTTCTGCGAATTTTCCAATTGGACGCAGTTTTGATTTTTATTATTAGTTATTTACTAATCATCTCAGCTTCTGGGTCTTTAAATTTTGAGTCATTGAGTATCCCGGGTTTTACTCTTTGAAAACACCTTCTTTTCTCTCAAATGTACAAGCAACTAAAACCCAAACCTCCATATAAAATTCTGTCTCAATAAGTGGCAATGACGATGGCCCTCTCATAATGGTACTGGTGTGTAAAGGGATTATAAAAGCAGAATGTAGAAAAGACGTTAGTCGAATATAGGCTTTAATCACGATGGTAGTTTCTCAATATAAATAATCATTTGAAAAAGATAATAATAATTTATAGTGATGTTCTTGTTTGATATCACCTGTGTTGTCTTTTAACTCACCGAGCATGGTTTTTCTCCTCCTTCCCCCCCAGCATCCTTTGACGATGATAATGCTCTTCTCTGGGGACCTCTACAGTCTTTTGAATTTCCTCAGTTTTGCCAGGTGGCTTTTTATTGGGCTGGCAGTTGCTGGGCTGATTTATCTTCGATACAAACGCCCAGATATGCATCGTCCTTTCAAGGTAACCTCAGCAATCTTGATGGGTTTACATAAATCTTTCTCCTAATACCTAGTCCTCCCTTTGCCATGACTTGGTGATGAGGAGCTTGGGCAGGGGACAGCATCCTCTGGAATGAAGTGTTTAACTCTTGCGGGTAGTGCCTTCACAGTGGATTTATTTTTAGCTTGGAAAAATAGTTCGCTCAATTTTTTGTGTTGCACTGAACTATGTGTGTCATATTTTTGAA
The DNA here is from genome assembly GCF_057802395.1 of Ceratotherium simum simum. Classification (NCBI taxonomy): domain Eukaryota; kingdom Metazoa; phylum Chordata; class Mammalia; order Perissodactyla; family Rhinocerotidae; genus Ceratotherium; species Ceratotherium simum. The sequence goes on from NC_141911.1 coordinate 45,499,163, forward strand.
AAGAGGTGGTATTAATATAGGATATTTGTTATGCTGATTTTTCATGGATGTGTCCAACGACCTGATGTGTTCAAAGTCTGGGATACTTCTACCTATCTTTATGCTGAATAGTTGTGGACAGCCATGCTGAGAAAGAGTGAGGCAGATACGTATGGAATTGTCACTAATTAAAACTTTAAAAAGGATGCTGCTTTACAAAGTAGGCATTTTAAGTATTCTTAAATGTTATGACTTATTACATTGCTGTTTTTCTACATTATACCCTCTAGAAGCAATAAAAACATAAAATATACAGGGAAAGCGAAGATGGATGAATGTACCACTTAATAGAAAGCCCGTTTACCATAACTAAGCATTTCCTTTTGGGAGGGCTAGAGAATATGCTTTTCATCTCCTCTAGCCTTGAACATTCATGGATTGATTTGACGTCACTATTTATTTGCTCTTAAGAAATAACACAGATAATGTTGTCAGTCATGTTGTCAGAATTTGTTTCTAATTTTATTCATTGCCTAATGCTGGCAAGATCTTTATTAGTGGTTGAGTAGGAGTTGGCCTGTTTTATTCCTGTCAGTTCTTATTGTGAATCTCCAACAGAAAATCAATACGCACTGAAAGACTTTAACGTGTAACAAGCAGCCTGTGCTCTTGGCTCCACATTAAAGTGGACTCTAATCATAATTATCAAAGAGCCAATCTTTTAAAATAAAAAACATAAATCGTAGTGGTACTTAACTAGAAAAATAATTCAAACAGAACATCTCTAAGGAAACACACTTATTTATCCTTAGGTTTTAATCTATCCAAAGATTAAAAAAAAATTTAAGGGAGTATGTTTAATACAGTCTCTGTGCCCCGTTAAAGAGATTTTGCTATTAAGGTAAGGTAGGATGGTGCCTGTCACCTGGTTACATGACTAAAGTGTTTCACCTGATCAAGTGACTGACGTGCTCATCTTGAACCCACCTTGTCTCTTGAACTATGTTTGAAGTGACTTTTTCTGTTCTGTGTTCCAGGTGCCGCTGTTCATCCCAGCTTTATTCTCCTTCACGTGTCTCTTCATGGTTGCTCTTTCCCTTTATTCAGACCCATTTAGTACGGGGATTGGCTTCGTCATCACTCTGACTGGGGTCCCTGCATACTATCTCTTCATTATATGGGACAAGAAACCCAGGTGGTTTAGAAGAATGTCAGGTAAGACTTTGAAACAGGTTTTCAGGACCTTTTGAGAGACTAGGTTGTAGAAAACCCCTCCGTGGGTACATATATAACACGCACATCTTAAAGTTTAAAAATATAAGTGCGAAAATTGCTAGTTTGAATATGTGATTGCATTTTATTCAGAACTGAGAGAAGAAAAAGGAGGAAGGGTGTTTAAGGTACAGTCACTGAATCCTTTCAGGATATTTCATTTGGGCTTCTCTAATCACTTCTTAGGAGAACAGCTCTTTTATATAGAATTTTATCAGCAGTTCTGTAAACGACCCAATAGCTTCTCTGAATCTGTTGCTAACCTAATTATTTTCATTCTGGGTTGAACGCAGTTTGTTGATTCTATATCATAACATACCACTTCATAAGTGGTATGAGATTTGGTGGGGCTTTAGGCAGAGACTTGCAAAGGTGCAAAGGTCTTAAATATCCTGATTATAACACTACCCTGTTTAACAGTGATGGCAAATCACAGGGGGGTCATAAGAACAGCAAGAATGATGAAGAGAAGAATAGCAGCTCACATTTATTGTGTGATTTCTATGTGTTAGCCCATATATGACCTTATTTAATCTTTATAATAACCTTTTAAGGTAGGAAAAATTGTTATCCCCATTATATAGATTTTGAATTATGGGAGAATTCATGTAACTTGTTCCCAGTCATACAGCTATTAAGTAGAAGATCTAGAACTCAAATTCAGGCAGTTTTGTATTTTAGAAAAATCTTCCTGGGCAGTAAGGATGGATTAGAGAGGGTTGAGGCTGAGGACAGAGAATCAAGTTTGGATTACTGCAGTAATCCTGATGAGAATTGAGGAGGATCTGAACACAAGCAGTGTCAGCAAGGTCCGAGAGAAAGTGAAAGGTATTAAAGAGAAAAAAACCAACAGCGCTTGGTGACCAGGTAAGTTGGGGGAGGAGGAAACATACTAGATCAGTAGGGAGGAAGAGTGCTTAGGAACAGCCTCTGTTGAAAGCTCAACACTCTATCAGGTGCTCTGCCAAGCAAGCCCTTTCCCTTACATTAGCATCATCTCGTTCTGTCCCCTACAAGATCCAGGTGTGAGGTGGTATTATTCCTCTAGCCCGATGCGGAAACCAGGACTCAGGGAGATGAAGAATTTATTTTTGAGTGTGCAGATTTTAAACCATTGAACTAGGATTTGAACCTATATCTACTAGATCTCAAAGTCTATGATATTTCTAGATTGGGTGTCTAGTGGAAGAGAGAGAAAGATAAAAAAATACAGCCAGAGGAGCAGATATGTTCTTGCTGGTGAGTTTGGGAGTTTAGAAAACAACCTTTGTTCTTCTCATTTACTTACTTTACCATAATTAATTTTTAAAAGCCTGGTAAAAAGTTCAGGGAAATTTCAGCTAAAATTGTTAATAAGTAATGTCAGTGTCACTAAAAATAAAAAACAAAAAAAGCAAAACAAATTGGTGTACATATTGAATCTCTAGTACTCTACACAAACTCATTTAGAAGTCATTCATTCAAAATAGTTTCACTACTAATATTTATTGGCTTGTAATTGGTACTTGGTATCTTTAGACCTTAAACTACTATTTATACCTGAGTTTTGTTTTCTAGCTGGCAACACTATTCCCCAAACAAGTGTTACTTTAAAAGTTAGGTTCTTTAAGGCTAACATAGGCACATTGATTGCCAAGCAGTGTATTTAATCTCTGTTTCTTGTGAGATCACACTAGTTTTCCGTAGAATATTTTTAGCTATGTTTTCTCTGTTGTAGGCAATAAATAGAGCCTTTTCTGAAAAAGAAAAGTCTTGTTAAACAATATTGCCATTAAGATTGCTTTCCTCATTATCAGCATTCAGGACAGATTAGCGCTTATCACTGTGAGATCTGTGTCTCTCTCAGATCCTGGCTAGAGACAGTTAAAACCCCTGACCACCAGGGAAAACCAAGAGAATTTAGGAAGAAAGAATTGGTAGCCCTAGAGTTGGACTACAATGAGAAGGGATCAGGATAAAAGAGCAAATTCCTTATTCTCTCTTACTTAGTAGGCATTTTGTTCCTTCTGTTTGTAGTCAGCCAACTCTAAAAATTCTTTCATTTTGCTAACATGTACAGATTTTGTACCATTTCTTTGTCAGTGCCTATGAACTACATGCTTGATCCTTCTTCGATGTTTTTCCATGCTCATGTAATTTTGAAGTTTTTTGTTATTTTTCTGTCTCTAATGATGTTTTGCACATCTCCAAGGACTCCACATTTAGTGTTAGCCGTTTGTGAAAGTAGCAGCAATGCAGTGGTCCCATAATGGTTATTTGGTTCTCAAAAATGCCCTTAAATCTTACCAGGGAACATGGCAATTCTGCCTTTAAACTGCGATCATTGTAACCCTTTATCTTTATAGCTGCCTTGAAAGGGAGTAGCAAAAAGCAACAATCCTCCGTAATTTTGCTTGATTTTCCTCTTAGGCAGCTTCTTGTAGTAAAATAAAGAAAATTCATATTATTTATGGCTGCAATAGCAAGTATTTTCCTAGCCTTTGGCCAAAACAAAACACTCACACATAGACACACAGAACAACAGAGTCCTGATCCTCCACCTCGCCTCTCCTCCCAACTGCTTCCTTGTTGTTAGAGAGAGACTCAGGGTGAATTTGGAGGCCAGAGAGCCTCTGCTTGGAGCAGTGTGTTCAGCGATTTAACATCAAATTTTTTTGTTGGGTAACATTCTTTAGCTTTTATATTATTATTTATTTTCACCCTAATATACGTGAACAGATTAGCCCTGTGAAAAGATAGTCTATCAAAATACATCTTACCTAGGGCGTGTCCATAAAAAACGCGAGGTAACCAGACAGCATGCAGAAAATGGTGAACAGCTGCTCAGTACAGATAGCCAGGGAACGCTCAGAACCTGAGGATCTGAGATTTTCAGAGATCTGACGAATTTCTCCGGCCACAGGATGCCAGTATTGAACCACGTTTTGTCTGATAGCATTTCTAGGATGGAAAGAAAATGTGCTCTCAAGGGAATCGTCAGATACGCAGAAAGCTTTTTTCTGCCATCTGTGACAGACTGGTTAATTCTTCTGGTTATTTATTTGTTTATTTATTTATTCTCTTATACAAATATGAGCTTCTCACCGGAGGAAAATGGGGCAGATACCCCACTGACGTACATGGAGATAGCTAGACCCGGCCAGGGCTTGCAGGAGCAGTTTCACTTGGCTGCCTCTATTTATCAGCCAAACCCATCACAGCTGAGAGTGAGTGGGGTGACTGGAAGTTGGTTCCTCTTGCTCAGGGTGAGATATGGAGGAGAGCTGTATTTAAACAAAATCTTTGATTATAAACCATCACACTGGGCAACACCAGCAGAATGATTATAGCCCATCTTTGTGGATAGTGACTTTGCAATTCCCGAGTCCTAAAAGCATATGCTGCTTACCATGTGTCAGGATAACTTCATTTATGATACCTCACTGAAACCTGCTTAATGAGTTTGACAGACTCTTCACCAAGACTGCAGTGCAACATTTTAAATTAGTTAAGCTTGCCTACAATTCTTAGCGGCCCAGACCATCTTCATGGTAAGGATAAAATGAGATCATGCATGTGAAAAGCTTTAGAAGCCTTTTAAAAAAGCATACATACTCTCTTATTATGACTTCCGGGGAAGAGTGGGTTTGTGCTAATACTTCACAGTCTTATTCAGTTTTGGCTGTAGTTCCTGTGCTTGTACCGGGTGTGGTTGGGTAAATCAGATTTTGCAAGGTCAGTTGTTTCAACTGATTTCAAGAACAGCTACTGAACATGAAAGGTAAAGCTAAAAATACTACAATTGCTGTTTGGTCTTGTAGCTTGTGTTACTGAAAACACCAAATGCAGACTCATTGAGTCAACTTTATTTAACAAAATGGTATCGAGGAGTTGATTATCTCCAAAGCCAAAAGCCTTATATGAGTGTGGATGTAGCTAAATGCCACATGCTCTGCAACTTTCCTGGGCAAGCAGGAAGCTCCCACAGGAAGCTTCCAAGCTTTACTTGGGTCTGTGGAGCACATCTGTCTGATCCCACTGCTGTAGATAACCTAGAAGGAAAAGTTGGTGTGGCTCAGAGCCCAAATCAGTTAATCTGCCAAAACTTTATGATGAAAATTACTCAAATCTTGAGATCCCAAGAGAGAGCATAGAAAGCCCACAGGAGAGACTATCAACAGGGCTGATTGAACTGGAGGAAGAGAAAGGATTGGGTGTGCAGGACCAGAAGAGAGGATTTTTGGCCGCATACGTGCTATTGAATAGAAGATCCAAACTGAGACTTCAGGAAGGAGAATGTCACACTAGAAAAGCAGCAGGATCTCAAAGTTGCCTCCTGTTGTCTTGGTGAACATGGCTAAGCAAAATGAGGGTTCCCAGAATACAGAAACACACTTTTCGAGGAGGATTTTGTTTGGGGGCATGGAGGAACAGACACTGCATAAGAAAGACAGTCATTAAAAAAAAAGAAAAATCTCAGTGGGTAAATACATGAATATCATACACACACTCGCACGTACACACACTCACACACACCCCAAAGGCAGTCGTGAAGATTAGTTCTGTTAGCTACAGCAGGACTTCTCCAGGGAGGAGGGGCTGCAGAGGATGTAGCTTTAACCCCACTGCTTTGCATTTGACTATTGCAGATGCCTAAGACCTTCTGTTTCAACTTCCTGTCAGATAGCCCTAGCTCCTTCTCTGCCTACAAAAACCATCTCCCTTACTAGTGATTGATATTTACTTTTCCACAAGTCTGTCTTTCTAGGTTCATTTTACCGTTTTCGTTTTCTGTAAACATGGGCTTTAATTGCTCCAAAGTGCTCCCTTGTGCTCCACGTACGTCTCAATGTAAACAGCAGCCTGTGGCAAAGTATCCTTTATTCAAGAAACATTTACGTGGAGTTTAACATTTGCCAGAACTGTGCTCGCCTTTTATAATTAACGTATATCATAAAAATTAGTGTGCTGAGGAGAACAACTTTAGGGAACATTGTTGTAAAGCAAAGGATGAAAAAATATACCTTTTATAGTGGCATTAAATATTGTTCAGAAGGGACTATTACAGGTGACAAGTCGTAAAAGAGGAGAAAGACTATATGTCGGGAGGAGAGAGGATTTCGGCCTGAAACTATCAAGAAGATAGGCTCTGGAGGTTTCAGGACCAGTAGCAATTTGAGGAGGTTCTGTAGGGACTGATTCCAAAGATAAGAGGTGAACAAGAACTAGTGTTCCGGGAAACCAGAGTCACCGAGTTCCAGGACTGCTGAGATAGAACAACCTTAGAAATTATCTAGCCCAGGGGTTCCTACATTTTAGTGTCTATCAGAATCACAGATTTCTGGGCCCTGCCTTCAGTTTCTGATTAGTAGGCCTAGGATAGGGCTTGAAAAGATGCATTTCTAATATCTCAGGTGATGCTGATGTTGCCAGTCCCAGGATTACACTTCGTAATCCCTCATTCTTCTTCTTTTTTTTAAACTAAGTTTTTTTGAGATATAATTTCTGTATAGCATTTCTTAAGTTTAAGGTGTACAATGTATTGTTTTGGTACATTTATATTTTGCAATATGATTACTATAATAGTATTAGCTAATACGGTTATCGTGTCACATATTTATCGTTTCTTCTTTGTGTTGAGAACAGTTAGGATTTAGTCTCCTAACAACTTTTATAATACAGCGTTGTTGACTACAATCACTATGTTGTGCATTAGATCCCCAGAACTTTTCTGTTTACTAGTTGTAATTTTGTACCCCTAAACAACATCTCCCAAATTTCCTCATCCTCCAGCCCTTGGTAATCACCGTGCTCCTCTCTATTTTTACAAGTTCAGTTTTTTAGATTCCACATATACATATCACACAGGGTTTGTCTTTCTCTGTCTGACTTATCTCACTTAGTATTACGTCTTCAAGATCCACTCATGTTGTTGCAAATGGCAGAATTTGTTTCTTTCTCATGGCTGAATAATATTCCATTGTATAGATATACTACATCTTCTTTATCCATTCATCTGTTGATGAACACTTAGGTTGTTTCCATATCTTGGCTATTGTGAATAATGCTGTAATTAACACGAGCATGCAGATATCCCTTCAAGATACTGATTTCGGTTCCTTCGGATACATACCCAGGAGTAGGATTGCTGGATCACGTGGTAGTTCCATTTTTAATTTTTTGATGAACCTCCATCCTATTTTCCATAGTGACTGCACCAATTTACATTCCCACCAACAGTGCCAAAAACTTCTCTTTTCTCCACATCCTTGCCGACACTTGTTATTTCTTGTCTTTTTATAATAGCCATTCTAACAGGTATGAGGTGATATTTCATTGTAGTTTTGCTTTGCATTTCCCTGGTGTTAGTTATGTTGAGCATCTTTTCATGTACATGTTGGCCATGTCTGTTTGTCTTCTTTGGAAAAATGTCTATTCAGATCTTCTGTCCATTTTTAAATCAGATTGTATTTTTTTCTACTGAGTTGTATGAGTTCTTTATACATTTTGGATATTAACCCCTAATCAGATATATGATTTGCAGATATTTTCTCCTATTAAGTAGGTTGCTTTTTCATTTTGTTGATGGTTTCCTCTGTTGTGCAGAAGATTTTTAGTTTGATGTAGTCCCACTTGTTTATTTTTCCCTTTGCTTTTGGTGTCAAATCCAAAAAATCATTGCCAAGACCAATGTCAAGGAGCTTATTGCCTATGTTTTCTCTTAGGAGTTTTACGGTTTCAGGTCTTATATTCAAGTCTTTAATTAATTTTGAGTTAATTATTGTGTACGGTGTAAGACAGTGATCCAGATTCATTCTTTTGCATGGGGCTGTCCAGTTTTTCCAACACCATTTTTGAAGAGATTATTCTTTTCCCATGGTATATTCTTGGCTCCTTTCTTATAAACCCACACATATGTGGTCAATTAATTCATTTCTGGGCTCTCTATTCATTTCCACTGATCTGTGTACCTGTTTTTACGCCAATACCATACTATTTTGATGAGTATAGTTTGAAATCAGTGAGCATGATGCCTCCAGCTTTGTTCTTCTTTCTCAAGATTGCTTTGGCTATTCAGGTTCTTTTGTGATTCCATACAAATTTTAGGATTGTTTGTTCTAGTTCTGTAAAAAATGCCATTGGGGTGAAAAACTGAAAGCTATCCCTCTAAGAACAGGAACCAGACAAGGATGCCCACTGTCACCACTCCTATTTAACATAGTATTGGAAGTCCTAGCCAGAGCAATCAGGCAAGAGAAAGAAATAAAAGGGATCCAAATTGGAAAGGAAGAAGTGAAACTGTCACTATTTGCAGATGACATGATTTTATATATAGAAAACCCTAAAGAATCCACCAGAAAACTTTTAGAAGTAATAAACGACTATGGTAAAGTTGCAGGATACAAAATCAACATACAAAAATCAGTTGCATTTCTGTACACTAACAACGAAGTAGCAGAAAGAGAAATTAAGAATACCATCCCATTTACAATTGCAACAAAAAGAATAAAATACCTAGGAATAAACTTAACCAAAGAGGTGAAAGATCTGTACAATCGAAAACTATAAAACATTGCTGAAAGAAATTGAAGAGGACACAAAGAAATGGAAAGATATTCCGTGCTCTTGGATTGGAAGAATTAACATAGTTAAGATGTCCATACTTCCTAAAGCCATCTATAGATTCAATGCAATCCCTATCAAAGTTCCAACAACATTTTTCACAGAAATAGAACAAAGAATCCTCAAATTTATATGGAACAACAAAAGACCCGAATAGCTAAAGGAATCCTGAGAAAAAGAACAAAGCTGGAGGTATCACACTCCCTGATTTCAAAATATACTACAAAGCTATAGTAACCAAAACAGCATGGTACTGGCACAAAAACAGACACACAGATCAATGGAATAGAATCGAAAGCCCAGAAATAAACCCACACATCTATGGACAGCTAATCTTCGACAAAGGAGCCAAGAACATACAATGGGGAAAAGAAAGTCTCTTCAACAAATGGGGTTGGGAAAACTGGATAGCCACATGCAAAAAAATGAAAGTAGACCCTTACCTTACACCATACACAAAAATTAACTCCAAATGGATTAAAGACTTGAATGTAAGACCTGAAACTGTGAAACTTCTAGAAGAAAACATAGGCAGTACGCTCTTCCACATCAGTCTTAGCAACATCTTTTCAAACACCACATCTGACCAGGCAAGAGAAACAATAGAAAAAATAAACAAATGGGACTACATCAAACTAAAAAGCTTCTGCACAGCAAAGGAAACCATCAACAAAACGAAAAGACAACCTAACAATTGGGAGAAGATATTTGCAAACCATACATCTGATAAGGGCTTAATCTCCAAAATATATAAAGAACTCATGCATCTCAACAACAAAAACTACCAACCCAATTAAAAAATGGGCAAAAGACCTGAACAGACATTTCTCCAAAGAAGATATACAGATGGCCAACAGACACATGAAAAGATGTTCAAAATCACTAACTATCAGGGAAATGCAAATCAAAACTACAATGAGATATCACCTCACGCCTGTCAGAATGGCTATAATTAACAAGACAGGAAACAACATGTGTTGGAGAGGTTGTGGAGAGAAGGGAACTCTCATACACTGCTGGTGGGAGTGCAAACTGGTGCAGCCACTATGGAAAACAGTATGGAGATTCCTCAAAAATCAACGATAGAACTACCATATGATCCAGCTATTCCACTGTTGGGTATTTATCCAAAGAACTTGAAAACACCAATTTGCAAAGGTACATGCACCCCTGTGTTCATTGCAGCCTTATTCACGATAGCCAAGACTTGAAGCAACCTAAGTGCCCATCAAGGGACGAATGGATAAAGAAGCTGTGGTATATATACACAATGGAATACTACTCAGCCATAAGAAACGCATTTAAATCCAGCCATTTGTGACAACATGGATGGACATTGAGGGTATAATGCAAAGTGAAATAAGTCAGAGGGAGAAGGTCAAATACCGTATGATTTCCTTCATTAAGTAGTAGATAATAACAACAATAAACAAACACATAGGGACAGAGATTGGAGTGGTGGTTCAGAGAGGGGAGGGGGGGGGGGAGGAGGGTGAAAGGGATAATTCGGTACATGTGTGTGGTGATGGGTTGTAATTAGTATTTTGGTGGTGAACATGATGTAGTCCATGCAGAAATAGAAGTACAATGATGTACACCTGAAATTTTTACAATGTTATAAACCAATGTTACTGCAATAAACAAAAAATAAAACACAAAAAAAAAAAAAAAAAAAAAAAAAATGCCATTGGAATTTTGATAGGTATTGCATTGAATCTGTAGATGGCTTTGCGTAGTATGAACATTTTCACAATATTAATTCTTCTACTCTAGGAACATGGGATATCTTTCCGTTTCTTTGTGTCATCTTCAATCTCTTTCATTAATGTCTCAGTTTTCACTGTACAGGTCTTTCACCTCTTTGGTTGATTTATTCATAAATATTTTATTGTTTTCAATGCTGTTGTAAATGAGATTATTTTCTTTTAGGCGGTGTACAGATGAGTCTTTTTTTTTTAATCCACTTAGCCACTCTGTGTCTTTTAATTGGAGAATTTAAGCCATTTACAGTCATGCGCCGCATAATGACGTTTCTGTCAGCAATGGACTGCATATATGACAGTGGTCCCAAAAGATTAGTACCATATAGCCTAGGTGTATAGTAGGCTACATGATCTAGGTTTGTGTAAGTACACTCTATGATGTTTGTACAATGACAAAATCCTTTAACGACACATTTCTCAGAATGTATCCCTGTCATTAAGCAATGCATGACTGTACATTTAAAGTAATTATTGATTAAGACTTACTATTGCCATTTTGTTAATTGCTTTCTGATTGTTTTGTAGTTTCTTAGTTTCTTTCTTCCTCTCTTGCTGTCTTTCTTTGTGAGTTGATTTTTTTTGTAGTGGTTTCCTTTGATTCTTTTCTCTTTACATTTGTGTGTCTATTATAAGTTTTTGTTCTGTAGTTACTGTGAGGCTTTCATAATGCGTCTTATAGTTATAACCACCTATTTTAAGCTGATAACAACTTAACTTCAGTTGCACAATGAAGTTTTACCCATTTACTTGCCCCCTCCTGCAATTTATATTGATGTCCCAATTTTCCTCTTTTTATATTGTGTGTCCATTGTAGCTATAGCTATTTTTGCAGTTTTGTCTCTTTACCTATATGGTAGATTTTAAAGTGATTTACAAACCACATTGCAATATGAGAGCATTTTGAATTTGACTATATATTCACCTTTACCAGTGAATTTTATAGTTTCATATGTTTTCATGTTGCTAATTAGCATCTTTTTGTTTCAGCTTGAAGAACTGACTTTAGCATTTCTTGTACAGCAGGTCTTTTTGTTATAAATTCCCTCAGCTTTTGTTTGTCAGAGAAAGTCTTTATCTCTCCTTCATTTCTGAATGACAATGTTTCTGGGTAAAGTATTATTGGCTGATGGCAGTTTTTTTTCTTTGAGCACTATCATCCCATTCTCTCCTGGCCTGCCAGGTATAAATCTGCTGATAGCCTTATCAGGATTCCTTTGTATGTGATAATTCTTTTTTCTCTTGCTGCTTTCAACATTTTCTCTTTGTCTTTGATTTTTGAGAGCTTGATTATAATGTGTCTCAGTGAAGTTCTCTTTAGGTTGTATCTGTTTGAGGATCTTTGAGCTTCTTGTACCTACATGGCCATATTTCTCTCCAGTTTTGAGATGTTTTCAGCCATTATTTTTTAAAATAAGTTTTCTGTCTCTTTCTCTCTCTCTTCTACTTCTGGGACTCCCATAATGTGGAAATTGTTTCTTTTGATTGTGTCCCACAATTCATGAAGGCTTTCTTCACTTTTTTATTCTAATTTCTTTATTCTCCTCTGACTGGATAATATCTAGAGATCTATCTTCAAGCTCACCAATTTTTTCTTCTGCCTGATTGAGCCTATTGCATTTTTCATTTCATTCATTGTATTTTTCATCTCCAGAATTTCTGTTTAGTTCTTTTTTATGATTTCTATTTCTTTGTTGAATTTCCCATTTTTTTCATGTATTGTTTCTTGAGTTTATTGATTTGTCTATCTGTGTTCTCTTAAATCTTGCTGAGCTTCCTTAAAATCATTGTTTTGAATTTTTTTTTAGATAACTCACAGATCTCCATTTCTTTGGGGTCATTTACTAGAGCATTATTGTGTTCCTTTCATGGTGTCATGTTTCCTTGCTTTTTAGTGTTTCTCATGGGTTTGTGTTGATGTCTGTGCATTTGAGGGTGCAGTCACCTCTTCCAGTCTTTTTGGACTGGCTGCAGTAGGGAAAGACTTTCACCTGGAGGTGGCTGTAAGAGCACCAACTGGGTAGTATGCAGTGTCTTTGGTTCCTGTGAAGGCATGGTGGTGTAGTCTCTGTGCCTCTTTGTTGGCTGAGGTTGGTATTGGCCAGACTGTGGGGGTCTTCTATGGCTAAGGCTACAGAAGACCTGCAGGTGGCAGTGATAGGTAGGGCTATTGGGATCTTTGGAGGCTAATGACGCTGAGGTCTTTCTGTTCTCTGTTCTCCCCCTACCTTGTTTGTTTTTTGCCCACGGGAGGAAGTTCTAGCTAAGGAGACTTTCTTGGTACTTGGTCTAGCATGCTGACCCTCAGAGCCCTCAGAGTAGCATGGGAGCCAGGGTCCTAGATCAGGTGCACATGGAACAACCACAGTGCCTGGGTCTTGGGTACAGGTGAGCTTGCTGTATCTATAGCACTGGTGTCTAGTGTATGGGCATGTGAAGATATCCCATGGAATGGGTACCTGCATCTCAAGGGCTCACCAGTGTGATTCCTGCTGGTGGGAGGGAATGCACCAGCGGCAAGGGCACTGGGATGACAAGCTGCAGTGATGGCTTGGGCCCAGGAGGTGGAGTGCAGTAGCAGCACAGCCTCGGGATGGTGGGTCAAAGTCTCAGCTCTGGCCCCAGGAGGCACTCACAGGATAGCAATAGCACAATTCTGGTGGTAGTCTGTTAAAGCCACGTGCTGGGGCCCAGGGAGGTGGGCACAGAGCTGTGGCAGCATGACCCTGGCAATGACAGTTCAGAGCTGCAACCCAGGAGCCAGGGGGTGGGGAGGTTCAGAGCAGTGGTAGCTTCATCCTAGCAATGACAGATCTGAGCCTTGACCTGCCACAGGGGTGGGACTCAGGGTAGTGGCAGCCCCCTGGGCAAAGATGGATCAGAGCTGTGACCCAGAACCCAGTGGGTGGGGCTCAGGGCAGTAAGAGCCTATCTCAGCAATGACAGTTCACTCTTGACCTGGTATGGAGGGTATGGCTCAGGGCAGCAGCAGCACAACCCCAATACTGGCAGCCAAAGTGTGGCTTGGGACCCTGAGGGCAGGGCTCAGGGTAGGAGAAGCTGCCTTGATCATGGTGGGACAAAGCCTAGACCTGGGGCCAGTTGGGCAAAGAGCAGTGGTAGCTCTGGTCTCCTATATGAGGTGCTGCGGCACCCAATCCTTGAGAGTGGGGGGAGGGGGACACAGCAAGAACCAGGGCCCCTGAGGACAAGTCTCACTTCAGCAACAGCTTCAGCCTCTGGGAGTAGATGCAGAGTGGGGTCACTCTAGGCTGCTCCATCAGCTGGGACCAGCATCATTGATGACTGTGGGAGACCTCTGTAGCAAAAGCTGCAATGGGCCACAAGGGTGAGGCTTGCTGGGGTGCTCCTGCTCTCCTCCTCCCCATGTGGTGACCTTCCGCCAAGGGGATTCCTCCCAAAGCCCAGCAGCTCCTGGCTGGAGGATGGGGTGATGCTGGTCAAATGCTTCCTTTAGTTTTCTATGCAGCCAACCTTGATTTTTAAGCTCCACCGGGCTTTTGCTGCTGCTTCTTTGTCGTCTAGAGCTTTCCATGAGCTGTATTTTTCAGTTTGTAGCTGTTTATTGTTCTTGTTGTTTTCTTGTGGGGAAAATAAGCGTTGGGACCTCCTAGCCCTCCATCTTGCTGTTGTCACTCCCAAGTCCCTCATTCCACAGAGGAGGCAAATGAGGCCTGAGAGATAAGATGTTTTGCTCAATAAAACTCTACAAGTTTGAGACTGGAAATTATATTCTGATTCTTTTCCTGATTTTGCTAAGGAATTGGTTGTAATCTCCTAAGTGCAAAAAAAGCAACAAACCAGTTTTAAAACTGAATATGAAATGTATTTTTAAACATTTATTTATAATCTTGGACCTATTGCCTCAGAATATTTTCAGCCTCCTGGTTCATGAATGAGTCTTTTTCTGAATACAAAATATTAATGTATTCTTGCTGAGAAGCCATCATGGGAAGTTACAGAAGTGACAAATAAATTAATTGAGCATGATAGGATTCTAATGAAGTAAATAATTCTTGAAAGTGCTCTATGAAATAGGCAGTTGTGTGTTTTCAGTATTCAACTCAAAATAATTCACATTTTGCTGTTTTTATGCATCCCTGATTTCTGCACATTTTTAATTTCTCTTCTTTATTTCGTTGTAGACAGAATAACCAGAACGTTACAAATAATACTGGAAGTTGTACCAGAAGAAGATTGTCATGAATTATGAACTAATGCTTTGAAATCTTGGTGATCTGTCCCTGGTCTTGTTTCTGCTCAAAGGGCTGAAACAAAATATGGATCTTCACTTCATTTTATGAAAATCCAGAGGATTGCAACTTTGGTGATGGACTAAAGGAGTCAGTTATTTCTATTCATATCTTTTCATGTATTCAAACTGTTTCTGAGAACTTTAGTTGTAACTCCGTGTAGATATAGAAGGCTGATATGCAGTTATACATGAGTTCACGTGATTCTTTAGTCCTTGATACCTACCTGTTGAGGTTGGGGAAAAAGGCTACGGAATGAACAATTACTTTAGTGGTCTTTTTTTATAACCTATCTTATAATGACTAAGAACCTTCAAATTGATGACTGAGATGTTTTCTGTATATATGGGTTTTATAAAAACAATTTTTACATACTGTAGATGACCATACTGTGAAAAGTGTTTTCTACTCTTCTGGAAAAAAAAAAAAAAAATCATAGGTCATCGTTATGGACAGAGGAAAGAAATTTATTTTACATTGACATTGCATTGCTTCCCTTTAGATACCAACTTAAATATCACTCATCTTTTTATACCCAGAGCATTTTGAACAAAGGACAGAGGGGCTATGCCTAATTTTAATGGATATATTAAAACAGAGATTCTAGGGGCTATTGTTTATGAGACAAATCCAGGAATTATGTTTAAGTAAAAGTCCTTGAGAATTTATTATGTTAGGATTTTTTTACTCACTATTAGGAAGCTCCATGGCTATGTGCCATTTTGCTTTCATGGCAGCCCATTTGATCAGGAAAGGGTATAACACCTTTTCTTAGAGCAAAGCGATAGTCAGTTTGGTATTAAATCCTCTTAAGCACAATCACTTGTTTCACTAATAGTTTAACCCTTGAAAAATGTATCTAAATATGTGCATTTTTAAATCTTCAAATTACAGTGTCAACATAAGGCAGAAATCACCAAGAAAAAAATGCCCAAAATATTATGCCCAACCCTATAAGCGTAACTGTATGCAATGTTAGTAATTCTGAACAATTTTTTTTATTTCATAGCTGTTTTTACATGGTGATGAATTTTGACAGTTTGTACATTTTCTTTATACATTTTATATTCTGTTAAAATATCTCTTCAGATAAAACTGTCCAGATCAATTAGGAAAAGGCATCTATTTACATAAAAATTGAGGAAGAAATGTCACTGCTAAATAAGATTTACAGCTGATGTTTCTAAAAATTTTTCACTTCTATATCTAGGCTTTATCGGTAATTTTTTCACCTTAGTTATCATTCAACTTGCAAAAGAGCTAACTGATAACAAATTCACTGAAAGGAGGAGAAACTGTGCATTAGTGTGTGTACTCAGACAGGTGTTATGCTAGGTTTAGAAAACATTGTGAAATTTTCAAATGAGAATAACATAGTGACGAAATTTGTTAACTATTATTTACATACATCTAAGATTAAATAGTTAGTCATGGCCAGAGTATGTTTCATCCTTTAATTTTTGTCCATTTGAAAATAAGATTTTTTGAAAGAATTACACTGATTAAAATCATTAAGAGCAGATGTAAAGTTCATGGATAATTGACAAAAGTATAAATGATGATTTATAATTTGAGGCAACTCCAATTCAGTCATTTCAATTTTTGCTTTCGGTAACATTTAATATATATCCAAGATTGACATTTTTTCAGCCAAACCTAGTGTTTGGGTCTCTAAGTGATTTCATAAAAATTCCTTCCTTTTTGTCTTACCATAGAGTTTTCAGATTTGGTCTGTAGTCTCTACTGCCTATATCCATTTGTCTACGTCTTTCCTTACTATATTGTTACTAGAGGTAAAAATTGATTTCCTTTATTTTCCTATTTTTTACAATCTAGGCCCACATAATCTAAACCAACAAACTCTTCTTGAGTTTTTTCTTGTCTAATGAAAAAAAAAGGCGAAGTCTCATAGAGAGGTTGGTGTAGTTCTTGATTATTCCTGAGGTTAATGTGCTCATATCAACAGTGGCAGGTAGGTTTCTTCATTGTGTTTGTTTATTTTGGTTCTAATTTCTCTTTAAATATATTATTGTGCAAGATAACTAGAATACGTATTCATTATTCTTTCTATAATTTTCAAAAATGATTTTTGCATTGTTAAATTTCTAATGCCATTGTAATACCCTTTTAACCAGAGAGAAAGTCAGTCGGTAATTTTTAAAAAAGTGATGAAGATTAAGTTGTATTTCAACTTATTTTTAGGGTACATCATGACAAGACACAGGGTCTCTGTAATCAGGGAATCAACATTTATAAATTTTATTCAGAATGGTATCATGTCAAGCAGATTCTAGTTCGAAAACTCTCCCGCACAGTTTTATATATATGTATATTTTATACTAAGTAAAACTTTTTCTTATATATTTAGAATTTTATATATATGTACAAACTATTACATGTGATATACATGTAATAGTGTGCATATTCAAATGTTTATATACATATTAAGAGTTTATTATAACACAAAAAGTAAAAATGGCCAAAGCAGTGTAAGACAGCTAGCATACTATTTTCAAATGTTCTGCTTTTTGGGTACATAGAGTCTCAAGTATTTAATTATGAATTAAACAGTTCTAGTTAAAACTTCCAAAGCTAAAACAATTTGATTTAAAAAATGGAATGATTCTCCTTACACAATTATGAATGTTTTAGTAAATGTTTTTGATCCATTTTTTAAAATATTAGATTATCTCCCTGAGATTTTTCTTTGATCAAATGAAGAAAACTGGACTATTATAAATAGTGATTTGGTCAGCTGCAAGTAGACCCTGTTCTTGTCTTTCTTTGGGAGATTAAAGATTTGTCCTAGAAAAGATGGCTGACCCGAGTACCACACGTAAAGTTTGGGTGTATGCACTCACAGATATGCATATGTGCTTGTACTGTATCTCCCTCACTCCCACTGGCACAAAATTAGTACAGATTATTAGGTTACATTAGCAATGCATGGCAGATTCTCTAATGCTAAAATATGTACGTTGAAACAAATTTCCAGATTGTCTTATGTGTCTGGTAAAAGTTTCCCCAATTGCTGTTTGATATATCAACAGATGGTTAACATGAGTATAATTACATAACTCAACAGAATTCTTCATGAAATGTAATCAGTCTTCAGGAAACTCATTATTTTATCTCTATTTGCAGATGAATGTAATGCTAACTAAGAAAGGGAGCATCTTTGACCTGTAGTTGATTTCTTATAATTGAAGTATAGATTATGAAAAGATAGAAAACTGAAGGTCAGGGTAGCAAGAAATGAAAGGTAGTATGTGATTGGAGGTAATAATATTTTGGTGTAATTTATTATGCAGTATAGTCAGAGAAATATTAAAAATTCATTGTCTGCTGTGCATAGGTGGATATCTGGAGAAGCTAATGAAATGTAAGCATCAGTGCCCCTCGCTTAGACGTGGCCCTTTCAAAGTCCTGTACCTAATTTTGCATTAGGTATTTTGTAACAATTTTCTTGAAGAAGATCAGCAAAATTGTATATAGTTCTGGTCCTAAAAAATATGCATCTGTCCCTGTGTTTAGTAAGGTAAAATAACTTCCATTACTTTTTCTGTTAGAAATAAGCATGGGGTATTTGTAGGATATATTTTTAAGTAATAAAATTGTGAGGTAATTGAAATATCTATATATAACTATAAGTGGCTTTCTCATAAACATTATGTGATATATAAGGAGAAAATTTCACCTTTGATATATTTTTTGTGTCAGTTCTGAATGATAGAAAAACAATGAATGGGATTTTAATTGTAGCTCTTTTTCTTAGTTTGGAAAGAAAAAGAAAGATTTGGGATTTGAATGCAGATGAGTCAAGAAATTTGATTTTATTTAAATATAATCTTGCTTCATTTTATCCTACATGATACACTATATGTTGGTGCTGATAATGTTTACAGAGTTACATATTACCTTCCTAACCATTCAAAGTCAGGAATTAAAGCGTTGCATTGTATAACTGGCAAGAAGCTCGTGGAGGATATAAATTAGAGTAGATAGTGAGTCATCTTGACAGCTTCTGTTTACATTATTTATATATGGGTAAAAGAATTATTACCTATAAATGTGTTTTAGGTTAATTTGCCCATAAACAATATTTTTAATCTATCTCAATATATATATTACTTAAAAACGTAACCTCTAGGTAGTATTAGTACTGTACTTCAAAAGATATTTTAACAGCCAATTTTTGGAGATAATCTTTTTTTCTTTTTGTTGCATTTTCAAATTAGTTGGTGTCTAAAATTAAATGCTTGGTCTATTTTTAGATCTGATACAAATTCACAAAGGTGTAAATCATGGTCTCACGGAAAGTTCACCAGTTTTCCATATGTTGTGAGATATTGTCCTTCTAATAAGGATATTGATTTGATCTTTTTGAACCGTTTCTCTGTTTTCTTTGAAGGAATCAATGATTCCCTTTGTTTTATTTTTTTATTTTTTGACACTCCTCAAGATAAGAGCGAGTCTTAATTTGAATTTATACGATTACTAGTGTATTCTCAGTGCGCAACTACCACTTAGGTTTACTTCCTTGGGAGTCCCTGCCCTGCTTTTCTTTGTTACCATTGGCTTTAAAATATCGCTGGAGGGTGGTTACAGTCTCCAGATAGTTATCTGTTACATGTGTGTATTTCAGCTACTTGGATCAAGGGTACATTTATAGTATCAATAACTGCCTTAACAGTTTTATAGATAACAATTCTCTCAAGAAACTGGAGCATTAGGCATCTGAGAGCTGTACAGGTGGATGCACTGGTTTGAAAGTGAGCATACTTTTTTCCCTCAACATATACACTACTGATTTTTTTTTTTTTTTACAAAGTATGACTTTCAAGTGAATTAATTTATTGGTTAGAAGACTTGCTTGCAGAGTCCTTATTACCTCTTGTTGAAGCCTCTAACGGCCGTGCTGACATCTAGAGAAGAAAAAAAAAAGACTAATGCACAGTTATGTCTTTTGCAGCAGTGTCTGCATTTTGAGCACCTTGTGCAACAGGGTATTTTGCACGGCTTCTTGTGGGAAACATATTAGTCCTTTGGATGTTACAGCTGTATAATTGGTTGGATTGTGAGTGGCCTGACTTAAATGAGGGTTGTGAAGTTAGACCTCACTTTTTCCTACTAATTAACATTCTTCAGCGCATGCTCCAAAGCACGTTCGTATCACACTGGGAGGCAATGCAATGTGATTCCCTGATTCTAGGTTTAAACTGTCTTGTTTCAAAGGATTTCTGAATTATTTTTTCCCTGGCATTTCTCCTTCATTCTAAATTTCCATTTACTGACTAATGTAATATAAAGAATATTATATTTAAGTAGAAAAATACTTTGGAGAAATAAAACACAGATTGTTTCAAATGAATGTATGTGTAGAATAGAAATGATCTATGTTAAACTACTGTGTATACAGCTGTCCCCTCTTATCCAGGGGGGATATGTTCCATGACTCCCAGTGGGTGCCTGAAACTGAGGATAGTATCAAACCCTATATAAACTATGTATTTTCCTATACATACATACCTATGATCAAGTTAATTTATAAATTAGGCACAGTAAGAGATTAACAACAGTAACTAATAATAAAAAGAACAATTATAACAATATACTGTAATAACATTTACCGTAGATCTTAGCAACCTCAGCATACGATTGTTTTTCTTTCCTCATTAAATCAAGAACTACCACCTTTTCACTTAAAGCAAGCACGGTATGGCTTCTCTTTGGCATGTTCGAATTGCCAGCATCAATACTCTTGTGCCTTCAGGCCATTATTAAGTAAAATAAGGGTTACTTGAACACAAGCACTGCGATACCATGACGGTCAGTCTGATGACTGAGAGGCCTACTAAGTGACTGACGGGTGGGTAGTGTGTATAGGGTTGATCTGCTAGACAAAGGGATGATTTGTGTCCCGGGCGGGATGAAGCAGGACTGCTTGGGGTTTCATCACGCTCCTCAGAATGTCACTCAAGTTAAAACTTATTGTTTATCTCTGGAATTTTCCATTTAATATTTTTGGAGGGCAGTTGACTGCGGGTAACTGAAACCGCAGAAAGGGAAACCTCGGATAAGGGGGCACTACTGTATTAATGATTTCACACGACCACATAGTACTTTTTAATTGCTCTGAAGGCAAAAACCAACTTATATAGCTACGGTTATCCCACAAACCACAAGAATCCTCCAAAAGTATTAAGTAGTCTGGGATTATTTTGATCCTATCCTTGAAGAAATTTATTACCTAATAGTTTTCCCTCGGGAATGTTATTACTACTGCTATAAATCTGGAATTAAACGAGTGATACTTACACTTTGAAAACTGGGTTCTTCTTTTGACATTATCCATGTTCAGAGAGTGGCATATCACTTTACTCTTTTAGGATATTTGGGGCCAATGCCTGTGTTCAAAATAACCATTGGCCTTGGCCCCAAATGTTTATCTCGTTATAGATAAATTGCAGCACAATAGTAAAGAATTTTCGGTGGTACCTCTCAACATTTTGAGAACTTTGCGAACATAGCATCAGATGTGTTGAGCGCATCGCTTAGTACCATGAAATACAGTGTCTTCTCTCTATGCCAAACCGATGAACAAACATGTAGTTGTGTTTTACTAATGCTAAATGTTGGCTATCTGTGGTTTTATAATAAGCACAAGTCAGAAAAATTAAGACAAATGGCCTCTTGTACTGAATGCTTGGCGAACTTAATTTGTCCTACTCCTCTGACACAGGTTTGTCTCTAGCTTTCATAGAGCTTGGTTTTTACTTTTCATATAGTTCGTTAGATGGTAGTGATGCGCTGGTAGAGTTGTTTTTAGTTATTGACTCAGAATTCATCTCATGATGACTCTATCATGTCTTTTTCTTGTATCTATATCTGTATTTACTTTATGAAAATGGGTTTAGTGAGCTTTGTGTTAAAATTTGACCTAGTAACAGTAACTTCTTTTTCAATTATCAAGGGGTAGAAAAATCCATATGTGTGTTGGTATGTTCATATTAACATATTATTAGGTACTATATATGAATATGAATGTATTTAAATGCCTTTTATATTCTATGGCAAGCATCAATAATTTGCACCCAATGGAATCAGTTTAGCCCAGTGGGAAAGTGGTAGTCAGATTACTCTGGAGGGTTGTGCTGGCAGCCATCTCTTTGACTTGTGCTTAAATTGTACTTTATAGGCCACCTATATCCCTTACCTTGGGTCTGGAATGCATTTGTCAAGACCTTGTGCCATTCCCCTAACTGGCGGGTGGGGGGAATGGGGAGTTTGGCCTGGTGATCTAAAATATAAGAACCGAGAAATCCAGCTAAGGAAGAGTGAGCCTCAGTATCCTAACTGGTCCTCATCTATGGTGGAGTTTCTTCAGTCTGGCCTTGTGATAATGAAACTTGGTAAAGGGGATTGTGCATATTTTTTACAAATTTTATGTCATGTCTTATATTAACAAATTATTAAAGAGCAAAATTCCTTTTCTGCATCTACATTCCCACCGTATCAGGAGTACTATGATGACAAGCTGACTTGATGGCATGTAACAACAAGATATTTAACTATGAAAACATAAATGGTGAAAAGGGACTTTCATTTGTGGATTGTGTTGTGTTTCTTAGGGTTCTCTGGCACTGATGCCTAAACCAGCATGTGATATGTGAAATAAAATGGTTTTTTCTACAGCTGAATGATTTCTCTCTGGGGAAAGTTCCGGTGAAGCAATCACACTGCCAGATGGTGTTTATGGGTTATTTGTGTAAGTGGTAAGACACTATGAAATAAGTGTGCTTTCATCTGATGGAAACTATTGATGCAAGTGTTTTTGTATGGAATAAATTTTGGTGCAATATGATGTCACTCAACTTTGCATTGAATTTAATTTCAATTTTATTTATATATATGTGTACCTGTCATGCTTCTAGTTGCTTCAACCTTTGTATATAAATTTTTGTACATATTTTTACTTGAAAATATTTTAAATGGAAATTAAATAAACATTTGATAGTTTACATAATCAAAGTCATGTTTTGCTTTTTTTTTAATTGAAGGATTTGGTTTTAATGATTGGACTTATCTGTCACCGATTCTGTGAATTTGTTGGAGTATCCTAAATGGAATTTCAATTTCCTGTACTAAAAACTCAGAGTGGTCGCAGATTCAGAAAACACTGTAGACACTCCTCTTCCTCATGACCTATTTCCATCTGTTCTCTGGTTCGAAACATCTAGCCACTTCTCTTGTTTTCACCTGTCCTAGTTGTTTTCTTATTTCTTGCCTCAACAAAAATCTCATTTCTTTTCTATCTCTAATTAAGCCTTCACATGTTTCTCCAGAACGTTCTTTCTGAAACACAAATACAGTAAAAATCTTCAATGGTTTCACCTTTTTTTTTTCTGGATGGATAAAATCCAAACTTCTCTATATAACATACAGGGCTTTCCATAATCTGCTACCTTTCTTCCTCCAGCTACAAATGACCACTTCCCATTCTCCGCAGCCATGTTAAATGTCTTTACAGTAGTTTAACAAAGAAAAGATGCCAGTGTTTCATTTGACACACTCCAGATTCTTACAGGAATTATATTTTCCTCCCTCATTCCTATCTCCTATTCCCCACGTAGCTAACTTCTACCCAACATTCAAGGCTGAGTTCAAAAGTCACCTCTTCCAGAAGCCCTTCCCAAGCTGGTTCAGGACTGACTCCCACCTTCATCATCTTGGATGCACCTCTTTTGTAGGATTCATTGTACACCATTGTAATTGATTTACTTGACTCCTTTCTCTGCCTGGATTTGCGCATTTGTTTTTTTTGTCTTTCACTAAAGCATAGTAGGTACTCAGTTAATGTTTATTAAATTCGTAAATTCAATAAATGAATGAATGAAAAAGTGACTTTTATTCATTAGGTTTCATGAAAGCTTTTCTTACAAGCAGTTTTTTATCACCTCTGAATTTAAGCAATCTACTAGATTCTATGGAAAGACTATTTCTGTGATATGTCTTACCTTCAGAATGTAAGAAAACTGAGGACTTTCAGTCTCTCTCCTCCTGTCCCCCCAATCCCTCCCCTTTCCTATCTCTTCTTCTCTCTTCCCCCATCCCCCTATCCCCAGTTCATGTTGGTGGGTGAGTCTTGATGGGGGAAATGAGCAATCAAGTGACCTATTATGAACTCTTACTGTGAAGAGACATTTAGGTTCTTATATTCTTGATAAGTTATCTTTTTTGTGATAATAACTTGAAAAAAAAAATGGTCTGAAATATAGAGCGAAAGGAAACCTGAATTTTGATGACCAAACTTCTCTTTGAACCAGACATGGGAGATTAAGTAGCACTTTCCCTGGTGAAATGTTTTGGGAGAACAATAAAAATGGAAAGTAGTAACTTTGGCACCTATGAAATTTAAACAGTTTTGAAAAGAAATACAAACCACGTGATCTGTAGGTATACTTATTTTAAAATTAGTGAATATGACTGGAAATGTGTTTAAAGAAAATATGTAGGAAAAAATAGATAATACATAATGGCTAATAATTCATTTTTAAACTCTCATTAGGCTCTTAAATAGGCTGGTGTAGGTTCACAAAGACTTTTGAAGCTAAAATACATCTAAAAATTCTCTACTTGAATTTTTAGGCTATGTCTAATTTATAAAGATTTGAGATGATTACATAAGCTGGGACGGGGTGATCAGGCCATGAAACACTGTACTCTTGCTTTTGCCTCTACATGCCCTAAAAATTATATCTGCAAACTTCCTAGAGGTCTAACTTTGAAGGTCATGTCTTCATAGGCTTCTTATTGTTTTTATAGGCTTAAGCTTAAGAACACCTGGTCGCCAGCAGGCACTGGCTAAAACTATGATCTAAAAATGTTTGATGTTTGAAAGAATTTAGAAATAAAAATATAATTAGGATTCAATACCCTTTAAAATTTTAGCTTTGAAGATTTATTAACCTCTGAAAGACATAAAACAGGATTTCAAAGGTGTTAATTCAGATTAAATAGAACAACAATTGAAATACCCTCCAGCAATAATAAAATAACTTAGTAAGTATAAATGAGTATAACCCTAAGAAATGTGTGAGCAAGCCACTTATTTTCCTCTCATTTTAATTTTTCTTAAAACAAGAGAAACTAATCTTTTGCCATCATAATTAATGTTGTAGTTATATAACATGTCATTATTATCTTGTATTCCACCTCCTAAAATCTAAAGACACCTTAAAAATTTCTTTCATGTTCTGAATTTTGTCTTAAACTTATGTTTACTTCTTACTCTCACATTGCCATGTTCCTTTCAGAATTTGTTACTCAAGGAGCTAAACTTACAGTTTAATTATTTATTTATTGATTCAACAAAAATTCACCAAGCATTTCCCTTATGCCAAGCAATTTAATGGGTGCAAGATACAATGGTTAACAGTTGGTATTGCCTCTGCTTCGTGAAGCTAGGGAGATAGATATTTATTCTTAATCGTTCAAATGTATTGGTAAAAATTAGGATAAGTCGAGGTGCTATAAGACAGTATGCACATATGTGATCTGGTCTAGGAGGCTGGGGAAGGCTTTCCTGAGAATATAGTATGAATTGATATTGAAGGATGGGTGCACATTAACCAGGAAAAGTGGAGGTGGGATGACGAGTGTTACAGGCAAGACAAACTGCTTGATAAAAGTCCTGAGCCAGAAAAAGCAAGACTTGTTTAAGGAAATAAATGCAAGATCAATGTAACTGGAGCATGAAGATAAAGCACATAATGCTGTCCACTCTAGAGAGGAGCAATTTTAGAGGACTTATTAGTCAGTGTACAAGATTTTGGTCTTTACCCAGTATAATGGAGATGATGGCATGGACAAATGAAATTCACACATAATGTGAACATTGAACTTTATCAAAATTTCAAATCTTACCTCTTCCTAAAATTTCTAGATAGAATTCTTTCAAATAGTAAAAAATAATTTTGTTTTACTTCTTTTTTATTATTCTTATATTTTACCTAATTAGTTCACACTGCCAAAAGTGTTTGTAAACTAGGCTCAAGACACATATTTTGAAAGAGAAAGTAATTGCAGAAATTATATAATCAACAAATGAGGGAAATCTTTTTCCCAGGAATTTTCTGTTGTTGTCTCTCCCTAGCATGTTTCCCTCCTCTCTTCCAAGTTTGACTACATCTGATGTATGTTGAACTCTCACCATCATCTTTAGGATGGTTTGTGACTTTTTTTTGAGAAAAATTCTTCTGGTGCTATAGTTTCTTAACCTAATCTTCTAAAATTTATGTTTTTCCCAAATGAAAACATTAAGCAAAAACTACCTTGCATGACACACTGTTAACGAGTTGTTGTCTTAGAAGTAAAGGTATCCTCCACTTGACTCTAATGGCTTAATACGAAAAATGCCAGTACAATAATATTATTTAAAGTTTTTTATGGTTCTGTAGAAAGACAGTAAATTTTTAGATTGTTTTTTACTCTTCATAATTTACAATGAATGAAAAGTGGCTGTTCTAGCAAAATAATAAGAATTTTGTTTAAGGAATTAGGGAAATAAAGTAAGAAACATTACTTGAGATTATTGAAAGAAGACTTCCATGGAAAACATGGAATTCTCTGATATAGTTTACCCTCCCCTAGCTTCATTGAGATGTAATTGACAAATAACACTGTGTAAGTTTAATATGTTCAATGTGATTATTTGATATATGTATATATTGTGAAATAATTACCACGTTAAAGTTAGTTAACACATCCATCACCTCACACCTCACACAGTTACCACTTTTTTTGTGGTGACAACATTTAAGATTTACTCTTTTAGCAAATTTCAAGTGTACGTTTTCATATCCATTCATCTGTTGTCAGACACTTAGGTTGTTTCCATATCTTAGCTATTGTGAATAATGCTGCAGTGAACATGGGGGTGCAGATATCTCTTTGAGATCCTGATTTCATCTTCTTCAGATATATACCCAGAAGTAGAATGCTGGGTCATATGGTAATTCTATTTTTAATTTTTTGAGGAGCTTCCGTACTATTTTCCATAGTGGCTGTACCATTTTACATTCCCACCAACAGCATGTAAAGACACTCTTTTCTCCACATTCTCTCCAATGCTTGTTATCTCTTGTCCTATTGATAACAGTCATTCTAACAGGTGTAAGGTGATATCTCATTGTGGTTTTGATATGCATTTCCCTGATGGTTAGTGATGCTGAGCACACTTTCGTGTACCTGTTGGCCATTTGTATATCTTTTTGGAAAATATCTATTTAGCTCATCTGCCCATTTTTAAAATGGATTTTGTTTTTTTGCTATGGAGTTATATGAGTTCCTATGTATTTTGGATATTAACCCCTAGTCAAATATATGGTTTGCAAAGACTTTCTCCTATTCCATA
Source organism: Ceratotherium simum simum (assembly GCF_057802395.1). Lineage (NCBI taxonomy): Eukaryota > Metazoa > Chordata > Mammalia > Perissodactyla > Rhinocerotidae > Ceratotherium > Ceratotherium simum. The sequence continues at coordinate 45,526,465 of NC_141911.1, forward strand.
GGTTGCCTTTTCATTTTATTGATTATTTCCTTTGCTGTGAAGATTTTTAGTTTAATGTAGACCCACTTATTTAATTTTTCTTGTGCTTTTGATGTCATCTCCAAAAAAATCATTGCCAAGACCAATGTCAAGCAAATGTTTTTCTTTGTCTTCTTCTAAGGGTTTTATGGTTTCAGGGTTTACACGTAAATCTTTAATCAATTTTGAGTTAATTTTTGTGAATGGTATACGATAGGGGTCCGATTTCATTCTTTTGCATGTGGTTATCCACTTTTCCCAGCACTATTTATTGAAGACTATCCTTTCCCCATTGAGTAGTCTAGGTTCCCTTGTCAAATACAAGTTGACTGTACTTGCGTGGGTTTATTTCTGGGCTCTTGATTCTGTTCCATTGGTCTGTGTGTCTGTTTTTATTCCAGTGCTGTACTGTTTGATTACTATAGCTTTGTATTATAGCGTGAAATCAGAAAAGGTGACGCCTGCAGCTTTGTTCTTCTTTCTCAAGATTGCTTTGGCTATTCAGGATCTTTTGTGATTCCACACAAATTTTAGAATGGTTTTTTCTATTTCTGTGAAAAATACCATTGGAATTTTGATATGGATTGCATTGAATCTGTAGCTAACTTTGAGTTGTATGGATATTTGACAATGATAATTCTTTTAATTCATAAAAGAACACCTTTTTATTTATTTGTGTTTTCTTCAGTTTCATTCGTCATTGTCTTACAGTTTTCAGTGTTGTCTTCAAGTTTTCAGTGTTATCTTATAGTTTACAGATCTTTCACCTCCGTAGTTACATTTATTCCTAAGTATTCTATTGTTTTTAATGCTATTGTGAATAGGATTGTTTTCTTTATTTCTTTTTCAGATAGTTTGTTGTTAGTGTACAGAAACACAGATTTTTGTGTGTTGATTTTGTATCCTGAAACTTTACTGAATTCATTTGTTAGGTCTAATAGTTTCTTGGTGGAATATTTAGAGTTTACTAAATATACGATCATTTCATCTGCAAACAAAGACCATTTTACTTGTTCCTTTCTAGTTTGGATTCCTTTTATTTCTTTTTCTTGTCTAATTGCTCTGGCTAGGACTTCCAGTACTATGTTGAATAGAAGTGGTGAGAGTGAGTACTCTTGTCTTGTTCCTGATCTTAGAAAAGCTTTCAACCTTTCACTGTAAAGTATGGTAGCCGTGGGTTTGTTGTATATGGCGTTAATGATGTTGAGGTACATTCCTTTTATACCCAATTTGTTGAGAGATTTTATCATCAAAGGGTGTTCTATTTTGTCAAATGCTTTTTCTACATCTATTGAGAAGATAATATGATTTTTATCTTTCATTCTTTTAATGTGGTGTATCACATATATTGATTTGTGTATATTATACCATCTTTGCTTTCCCCCACTTGGTCACTGTATATGATCCTTTTAATGTGCTATTGAATTCAGTTCACTAGTAATTTGTTGGGAATTTTTGAATCTATGTTCATCAGGCTATTCTCCCCAGCCAGATGGTACCACTGGCTATACTCTGTGTTCAGGCTGGGCTGCAGGCTGGGCTCTGTAATTAGGCAGTATGCTGGCTGTGCTCCACTTTTGGGTGAGGTCTCTGGGTGGGATCCCTAGTTGAGCAGTGCCACCAGCTGTACCTTGCAGTTGGGCGGAGCTGGAGGCTGTGCTCCAAGGTCAGGCAGGGTTGCTCTCTGGGATCTCTGGTTGTTTGAGGCCATAGGCTGCTCTTGGTGATCAGGCAAGGTTACTGGCTGGGCTCTCTGCCTGGGTGATGTGACAGGCTATGCTCAGCAGCTGGGCAGTATCATAGGCTCGGCCCTGAGGCTGCCTGGGGTCACTGTTTGGACTCGCTTGCTGACTGTGTGAATGGAGGTTATGCTCTGCAGTTGAGCAGGGCTGCTGGCTTGACTCTTGCCTGAGCAGAGCTGTAGGATGGGCTCCACAGCTGCTCAGGGTCTGTGGCTGGGCTTGCTAGTCAGGCAGAGCTGGAGACTCTGTTCAGCAGTTGAATGGGGCATCGGACTTTCTTTCCTGCCCAGGATGTCTGTAGGATGTGCTCTGTGGCTTCCTGGGGTATCTGGCCAAGCTTCCTGGTTGGGCAGGGCTGGAGGCTATGTCCAACAGTTGAATGGAGCTGCTGACTTGCTTCACTGTCTGAGCCGGGTCATGGAATGGGCTTTGCCACTGGGACAGCCCACTGACTTTGAACCCAAAGTGGGCAGGACTGCCAGCTAAGCTCTCTGGCCAGACAGGGCCAATGGCTCAGGCCTGGAGATGAGCAAAGCCACTGGTTGGGATCTAAGGTCAGGCACCACTGCCAACAGGAACGCTGTCTGCCAAGATCTGCATGCTCATTACTGTGAGCCCTGCTCCCCTTCTACATCTCTAGCTGATTCCCCCAATGATCCCCATGAGGCCATACCTAAGTAGGTCTCCTAGGAAGCTTCCTGGAATGCTGAAGAAGCTGGGTGTCCACCTTGGGCTCTCTTTTTCCCAATAGAGAAATCACAGGCCAGGGGACCCCCTAAGTGCGGTGTTCATCAAAATGAAACCATTCCTCTTACCTTTCTAAGGCAATTTTTCTTGCTTTTTTTTGTGGTCCAAGGGGCGCTTCAATCTCACCTCCAGAGTCTGGCATCTTCACAAAGGCGTCTTGTCTATGGATAGTTGTGAGTTGCTCTTTCTGTGAGGGGAGCTGAAGTTGGGAACCATCTATTTTGCCATCTTGCTCTGACACAGTTTTTTCATACTCAAGTTTCCCTTACCTGAAGTTCCATTACCAGATGTTTCTCTATACACTTATAGTGATATATTGATTTCCTTAAAAGAATAATTTGATATCATCCAGGTGTGCCTAATGATAAGAAAGTCTATGATTATTAGTAAAACACTTTCTCAAATTAAAGCTCTCAGAGTTCAGTGAGAGAATATTGAATCAATGGACTGAAATGGCAGAAGAAATTGAACAATGGTTCAATTTTATAATAGAGGTTATTTATCATTTTTATTAAACTTTGTATTAGCCATGTGCTTTACATTGACTAGGGTACTCCTCACCACTTTCTATGAATAAGACAGATGACAAGTTTCATTTCCATTTTGTATTAAGAAGATGAGTCCAAAATAGCTAAAATGTCTTGCCTACAGCAATAGAGAAAGTCAAAGAGGTCAGAGTAAAATTCTGATTATCAATTTACTCTTAAATTTCAGACTATTGAATCAAACCGTCTCTTAGGTGAAGACAATTACTTTGTTTTATTTATAAGTCAATCAGTCATTAAATATTTATTTTGTTTCTGCTATGTGATTAATACTGAATGTTATGATATGGGAAATGTACCATGATTCTTCAGCCCTAAGAATTCACGGTAATTCAGCTTGGATGAAGAAGAATCTATAATTAGCCACAGGAACACACAATTTAATACAGTGTGTGATTAACTGTGACACTGTTTGTTACGACTGTAAATGCACAAAAGGATAAGAGCGTTGGGCTTTGCATTTGTCCTAAAACATTTGGAAGAGATGGTTGGGAGGGTAGAAGTCGATTTTGGATGATGTGTATGTGTGGTTTACAATTTAGAAAAGGCCTGTATGCAAAGCATACTATGCTTTTGGTTCATCAGAGAGTTAGGTCTGAGTAGAGTCGAAGATAGTAAATACAGAGAGTTTGATTGGATCATGTCCACTTATGCCAGAGACTTTCAATCAGGACAACGAGTTTGATCTGAAGATGGAAGCCACTTAAGGCATTTCTGAAGGGAATAATATGCTCAAAGTGGCAACTGAGCAAGGTTAAATTAAACTGTCAGCTCGGCTAGATAGTTTATGAGGACAAATCTGGGATCAGCAAAATTTAGCCGATGAGCTTTTGTGATAAACAGGCATGAAGTCTATAACAGGATTGGAGATAAAAGGGCAGACAAATGAGAAATTCTGGAGAAAAAAATCAACAGATCTTTATGCCTGACTTACTATGAACGATGAAGGGGAGGAGTCAAAGGTAGCTTCTAGGTTTCAAGCCTGAATGAGCTGAGGAATAAAGGAGCATGTGACTGAAACAGTCATGTTTCAAACTTCTGATTTCCCTTTTTGAGGTGATTGGAGATTGGAGATTGGAGCACATTTCCGTTTAGGAGGTGCTGAATTTGAGGTAGTGAAAATCCCATCTGACTACATCCCCTGATCATTAGATTACAGGCAAGAGCTCAGGTGAGAGCAGAGGATTCAAGATATACATTGTTAATATTCTTGGGGAGGCTTATAAATATCACTTCTTTTCCCCACTTGAATTATAAACCATTTAAGACATAATTCAAAATTGTAAGGCAGATAGGAGCACAAAGTATCACCTTTATTGATAATACAGATGATATAGAAGAATGTGATTCATAGCTATGGGCAAGGGGGCTTTCTAATATTGAACTCTAGGGTTGAAAAGATTTGCCCACCCCATTGCAGACAGCCTTTTACCATTTCAGGCCTCTTCCCATGGACCTCTGCAAAACTTAAGGCGTGGCGCAGCACAGCAGAATTAATGCCCTCTGATGGCTCCCAAGTGGGAAAAGGCACATAATCATTTTTTTTTTTCTTTCCAAACTCACCAATAAGATTAAGACAGTAGTCTTCTAAAGTGAGGCTAAGAGTGTTTCCCTAAGGTGGCTCCTTCTACCTGGAGTAAATTTCAGGTATGGGAAAGAACCTTCTCTTCCTCACCCAGCCTATCACATTTAGGAGCACTCTGCACGGAAATACATCTTGGTTCAGAGAACATGTCTTTTGTACTTTGCATTCACAGTGTAACTCAAGCATGGTGCCTGGAAAAATGCCAGTTACTCAACAAATACCTCTTGATTAAATGAGTAAATAAAATTGGCAGCTGAAGATGATATGAACTGATGGCTTTCTATCAGAGAGAGTGTAAAAAGAGAAGAGCATAGCTCCATGGAGTAAGCTTGCATGAGCTGGGTAGGAAGTGGAACTAGACAGGGGAACTAAAAGAGAGAAGAGCAGTGGACTCCTACTAAGACTTTTTGGATCTAAGATGGATGTCTGCTTGGATGATGACACACTATATTGTAGTTTCAGAACACTTCCTTTGATGTCATCCTCTATTTCTCATATTTTGTTCAAGGCGGCAGCCATCCTGGTTTCAGGTATGTGGTAAGTGAAAAGATGTCAAACAATGATTACTTTATTATCTTCTGATTCCAGAAGCAGACAAACACACAATTCTGAGTCTTGACAAGCATGTTGTAGCCTTAACAAGCTTGTTGTGATATATCATATTATTTAGGACTCTTTTGGATGCAAGTAACAGAAACCAATTCAAGTAATTGAAACAAAAGAGGGACTGTGGTAAGGATTTAGCCATGTCTTGGACCATTTGTCAGGAATGTAGTCTGGCCTCAGAAAGGGCCTCAAATCTGGAACTGGAAAGCAGGCAACATTCTGTCTTCATTTCTTATCTCTGTGTCTCTGTGTCATTTCATTATACTTCTATTCTTCCCTGTACTGGCCTTCTCTATACAATGCCTGAGTTTATACATCTCCTCCAATCAAGAGAATAACTCAGACAAAGACTCAAATCTTTTAGTCACAATTATAGGTAACAAACTTGAACCCCAAGCAGAATCCAGTAATGGCCCTCAGATCCCTGCACAAGTGAATGGGCGAATGGTTTTGAGGAGGCAGAATTCTGAGACTATACTAACTATGAAAGGTTTCCTCTAGCCACACATACACACAAACACACACACACTACACACACAGACACACGTGCACATAAAGCATGAATAAATCAAGAAATTGGAAAGAATAGGAGTAAAATGCAGCCAGTGAGAAGATAAAAATAACTAATATATAACAAATGCATATTATGTGCCTTTAGCACTGTTCTAAGCACTAACGATATACTAACTCATTTAATCCCAATGACAACTTATGAGGTCCACACTGTAAGGGAGAAACTGAGGCAAGTTGGAGTCAAGTAGTTTGCCCAAAGTCACACAGTAAGTGTCTGGCACATTTTAAATGTCTTCAAATAAAAGCATTTCAAAATTATTCCTATTCTCCAACTACCAAATGTTTTATTTTCAATCAGTTTATAAGCATTGAAATTTCTTTGCTTAATGGGAAAAAGCAGAAGAAACTTCCATCAATAGGAGGATTGATGATGGATATTTACTGGCTCTTTAGGATATCCATAGGTCAAAGGGCATACTGGTGTTTATCTGAACAAGGCCTTACCTAGTGGTGGGGAGATGTTAAGAGTGGAAGTATAATTTGGGAGGTTCTCTCACCCCTGGAGAATCCTGCAAATAGTAAGGCAATTCAAGTTAAATTACAGGCTTCATTTCCATAATCCCGACATGAGACCTAGCTAGTGAACATGATTTTATTTCTAATTAACAATTCTGCCTTCCCCTTAGTTTCTTGGTTTCAGAACTTTTTGCTCTGGTAGGGGTAGAATGGAGGTGACCAGTGGACAGAACAACAGAGAGATTTGGATGAATTACCAACTTTAGTTGCAGATTTTAACACTTCCTTGGAAATTGTTTAGATCAAACTGACAAGACATGAAGGTGTAGAATGTTTGAAAATCACAATCAATTATATATATTTATATGTAATTTATATAAATCATTATATATTATAACCATATATATAGTTATATATGTTATATATATATAGTTATATACATGTTATGTGTAGTTATAATATATAATTATTTATAACATAATAATATAATATATAATTTATATAATTATATTATGTATTTATATATAACTAATTATATATTACACACAAATTATATATTTTTATATAAAGTTATATACATATTTTTAATACTCAATATGCAAACATTATCTTTGAGCACCCATGGACCATTCACAAAGGTTGAGTTGAGTTGGTGGCACAGTGGTTAAGTTTGCATGCTCTGCTTCGGTGGCCCAGGATTCCAGGTTCGGATTCCAGGTGTGGACCTACATCACTTATCAAGCCATGCTAGGGTGGTGTCCCACATACAAAATAGAGGAAAATGGGCACAGATGTTAGCTCAGGGCCACTCTTCCTCAGCAAAAGAAAAAAAAAGTTGAGTTTCTATTGGGACTCAATGAAAACGAATTAAATCTCAAGGAATCAATACCTTGGAGACTTTAACAATAATATAGCAAAATTAGAAATCAATAATAAAAGAATAGCTTTAAAAAGTCTGTGTACCTGTAATCTTAAAAATAGACTGTTAAGAAACTCTTGGATAAAAAAATTACAAAATACTTAGAACTAGATGATAATGAAGAAAACAACAAGCCAGCATGTTTAGGTTCTAGCTAAAGCATCTAAGACGACAAATGGGATGGAGATGTGAATATCAGGGAAAATAACAAAAACAACAGCCCAATAGCATGCACCAGACTGGGAGGGGGACTGTACAGGTTGATCAAGTGGAAGGATCATGAACCAAGGAACTGCTTAACAGTATTTTTAAAAGGCAATAGTTTTGAATGAATTAACTGCGGTAATGTAATAATAATGTGTTCTATTAAAATCAATTGTTAGATAAGAAGGGGAGTTATTTAACAGGAAATTCAAATGACACTGAGGAGCTGGGATAGAAATGCATGCACCAATGAGAAAATTGTCAATGCATGTTGTAAAATACCAGAACTTTTTCAGTTACTTATGCATCTGGGTCCGTAAGAGAGAGAGGAAAAAATAAAGAAGAATAAGGATGGTTAGTTTGCCATGTTAGCAAGAGAAGTTCGTCCCCTCAGTAGATTACTGCAATGGTCTGCTTCACTATCCAGGAAACTCACTACTGTTTTCTAGATTTCAGAGAAATACCAAGCATAGAACAAACCTTATCATTTCTTAGCTTCCCTGGAAGAATCTCTGACCTAATAATCTGAGGTTTCCCGGTAGTGTAATTTTCAAATACTCATATCACATGAATCGTAATAGATTCTCCACAATTTACCTTTAACTCTGTAGTAAATGAAGCAACAAAAAGAAGCCTTGGGATGGGCTTATTAACCTTTTAGCTATATAAGAAGATAAATGTGGCAATGGAAGATCATTCCAGAGACTTTCATTTGAGCTCGAATATGAATATGGATTTCAAATTACTGCTTTATTCTATAAAATCTTTTTCCTTCATTTACCAAACATGAGTCTTATCTCCATCATACAAGTGCAAACATAATTTATACTTTTAAAGTGGAAATTTACCATTGCAACCCTGATTTGCTTTATACAACATTTTCTATCTTAGACGAATTTTCCAGGTTATAAATAACTAAATGAGTTGTGATATTTTATAACATGCATTAAAATTTCTTTCACTGGTGACATATGTTTCTGTCGTTTCCTCAATATTATTCCAATTTGCTGTTAAGTCCCGTCCCTTTGCTAGAAACTTTTTATAGATGTACAATATTATGTAGTTTAATTCAATAATTTAATTCATTCAACAAATAATAAGCATCTACTATGTGCCAGGTTGAGTGCACTTTGATGTGCACTCAAAGATAAAGCACAGTTTTTCTCAGGTAACTAACAATCTGATAAAAAAGAGACCCATAAACAGATATAAGACAGTATTTTAAGAGCCGGATAGAGGCATGCATGGGGCATTACGGAAGCATTTAACAGTAACACCTAACCCACCTAAGGAGAATAGAGATGAGATCCTGGCGGGATGATTCATAATCCGGGCATTAAAGGCTAACCAGGCACAAGGATACAGGAGGGCTGAGATTTTGTGGAAAGTGTTCCGGCTAGGGGGTGCAACATGTGTTATGTCAAAGAGGAAGAAACTGTACTGAGTGCACAGGGACCTCAAGCAGAGTTTGAGGCAGGAAGAAAGGCTGGAGAAGTAGGCAAAAGCCAGGTCATTTGGGACCACATAGGCCATGGTGAGCAATCTTTACATGATTCTTTTGGGTGGTAAGCAAGGGGAAGCTCTCAGAAAGCCCTGTATTGAGTAGAGACTAGATTCTAGAGAATCAACATGTAAGAATGGTTACAATAATGAGGTCATGACAGTGTTCTAGGCAAGAGGTGAGAAGAACCAAATCAGGCCTGTGGACATAGAGACTGAGACAAGGGGTTATATTGGTTTCCTATTGCTGCTGTAATAAATTACTGCTTACTTGGTGGCTTAAAACAACAAAAACATACTATCTTACAGTTCTAAAGGTCCAAAGTCTGAAATGGGTCTTATAGGGCTAAAATCAAGGTGTCAGCAGAGCTGTGTTCCTTCTGGTTGCTTTAGGGGAGAATCTGTTTCTTTGCTTTTCCAGCTGTTCTGCATTCCTTGGCTCATCACCTCTTCCTTGCATCACTCAAACTTCTGTTTCTGTTGTCACATCTCCTCTGACTGTGACCCTCCTGCCTCCCTCTTATAATGATGGCAATCATTTTGAGTTTGGCTCACCCAGATAACACAGGATAGTTTCCTCATCTCAAAATCCTTAAGTTAATCATGTCTGCAAAGTCCCTTTTGCCATGTAAGGTAATGTATTTACAGATTTGGGGACTTAGGATGTAAGCATCTTTGATGGACCATTACTCTGTCTACCACAGGGGACAAATTGAGAAAGTAGTTGGGAGGATTTGGTAATTTGTGAAGATGGTGTGGGGTGAATGAAAGAAAAATTAAAAAAACTCCCGGGTATTTAACTTAGCTGGCTTTAAGAAAAGAGATGTCATCAACTAAAATGAAGTGTACTGGAGGAAGAATCATTCAGGCGTGAGCATTACCATTCAGGTGTGAGGTGTAAGCACGTACAGCTGGAGGTGCCTGTGGAACCTCAAGCCAACAGGAGATGTCTCGCAGGTATGCTGCTGTCTCAACCTGAACCCCAGATGAAAATTGTGGTGGAGGGTTAGATTTGCACGTTCCCAGCCTTTAGAGAGCAGAGATGAAGCCATCTTGGACGAAAGCACCCAGGGAGAGATTGAAAGTGAGAAGGGCAACAGGAAGCCAGCATTAGGAGTGTTTAGAAGTGAGCTAAGAGGGTATTTAGAAGCCCTCAACAACTTGTCAGAAATGGAAAATTGGGAGGAGAGAGTGTCTCTGGAGCCAAGAGAACAGAGCAATGGTTTTTACACTGTGCTCTCCAAAATCCCACTAGGGGTTACCACATTTCACAATGGCAAAGAGGAGTGAATAGATGGACTCCACACCTCTCACCAAAATCAGAGTAACTGTGCTTTTATTTGAGTTACCAGTTTACATTTTTCCACAGGGTTTTATTTGAGGGCTTTGTGATAAAACTGTACTTAAATTTTGAAAACCTCTAGAGTAAAGAATTTGAAAAAGAGTGAACGGTGAATGTCACGTGGTCTCTGGGCTAGGCATAGTGTGAACGTAGCCAAAACGATGCAGCTACTGATGACTTAGATCAATCTGCGTGATTAACGATGAGCCTTGTTGGTTCCCTGCAGTCTCAGAGCACCTTGTGCATAGCTCTATCATGGTACTTTTCATATACTATTTTCATTTTTGTTTTAACTTCACTGTGTCCCTCTCTAGATTGTGAACACACTAAAAATCTCTCCAGTGACTTTCATCTTTGATTGCAAGTGTAAATAGTAGACGAAGAAAAATTTATTCAGTAGACCTCATCTTAAGGAAAAACTGCCTGTCTTTAGATAGAGAGAAACAGACCTCAAAAGCATGCTCAAAGAAAATAGGATGCTTACTAAACTGCTCTGCAGGAGAAAGAGGTAAGTTGTTTTATTCCTGAGGAGAGGAAAAAGAAGAATGAAAGACGAATAAAGAGAAAAGAAAGAAAGCAAAGAGAAGGCAGATTTTAGGATGCAACTCTGGCCCAAAAATTGTCAATAATATTTCTACGCTTACAAGTCCTTTTCTTTAAATTAATAACTGATAAAGATTATGAATTTTTGGCTAAGCTAATGCAGAGCAAAATGGAGACAGTGTGTATAGAGGAGGTATTTGATGAAGGTGCCATGAAAATGTAATATCTGGGAATATGAAGAGATCATTAACAGGCTTTGAACTTTAATAGGCGAAGGGCATTTGAAATAGGATATTTTAGACAAGCGCTGCCCAATAGAAATATAATATGAGTCACAAAAGTCAAGCCACATATGTAATTTTAAATTACATTTCATTTTTGTTTTAACTTCGCTTTGTTTTAACTTTGTTCTTATAGTCACATTAAAAAAATAAAAATAAACAGGTGGAATTAATTTTAATAATATATTTTATTTAACAAAATGTATCCAAAGTATTTTCATTTTGGCATATAATCAATATAAAAATTACTAATGAAATGTTTTACATTCCTTTTTTTGCACTAAGTTTTCAAAATCTGGGATGTATTTTATACTTACAGAACATCTCAATTCGAACTAGCCACATTTCAAGCGTTCATTAGCCACGTGTGGCTAGTGACTTCCATATTGGACCTCAAAAATCTAGACCTCCATAGTATAGGTAACCTGCAGCCAATATTATGATTTCATTTTTAGGGCTCATGTAGGACTGTTGAACTTGGACTAAACATGGAAGTGCATCTTGGATGACACTTAACCAGTAATACATTCTCACCATAGCTGCCTAACTATTGAATGCATATAAATCAGAACTCAACTCAGCATTAATGAACACATAGTTTCCTAAGTAGGAAGGAAATGGTTAATCATCAGGTCTTCAATCCATTCTCTCCCTTTACCTGGAAAATGCCTCCAAGAAAAAACAAAGGTGACCCAGACGAGTCTTATAAACATTCTAACTACAGAACTCTTGGGAAATGCACTAATGGTATTTAGTAGTAGCAGAGTCTTTTATCTATGGAATGCTTTGAGCAGATGTACCTAGCCTGTCAATGATTGCTTATGGAAGTCTGTGGATCTGGGGGGAATGGAATCTATGGGTGTGTGTACATGGATTTCTAGGCAATGTCATGAAAGTTATTTGGGTATAAAATGGAGATATTTCATGGTTAAAATAGATCCCTTCTGTGTAAGTAGTGTAGTTGCATACATTATTAGTGATGTCATACATTAATCAGGGCCAGAGGTATTCTGAAGTGGCGAGAAAGTTCGAGGGGAGCTGCTCTAGGGATCCTAGTCTTTTCCTTGCTTTGCCTCTGCCATGGATTATTTTTAAATTCAGAATTATTAGTAGAGCTTGAAACTCTGATTCATGTGAGTCTGGTTGGATAACTCAGTCTTTTATGTTTTTTCATTACAAGATGAGAATATTTAATATGAAGAAAATGAGGTTTGTGAAGATGCGCTTAATAACTTGGCTGCTAATTTAGCCCTGATTATTAAGCAAGTACTTGAATGCCTGGCAGAGATTACTTTATCTAGAGTGGTGCTGTCCTGTATCATAGCCACTAGCCACATGAGGCTATTTAAACTTAAATTAATTAAAATTAAATAAAGTTAAAAATTCAGTTCCTTGCTTGCATTAGTCACATTTCAAATGCACAATGGCCACATATGGCTAGTAATTATTCTATGGACAAGATGAATATAGAACTTTCCATCATTGCAGAAAGCTCTATTGCACAACTCTGCTCTGTAAATTAGTGATATTATTGGGAAATAGAGTGTCACAAACTAGAGAGAGACTTTGTTTTGAGTTAGAATGTTACAATAAAATAAGGTAGAGATGGCAGGCATGTAACTAGGAAAATAATTTGTCTTGGTCTTGAGAGATGAAGGACAGTGGATAAAAGGGGAGAGGTATAAGGAGGGGAGATGCAGAGAATTAGAGAGATGGGAGAAGACTGTACATTCTGCCATATAATTCTATACTTGTGAGTTCTACATTTTTAATTGCATTACAGAACTTGTGAATAAGCAGGAGTCTATGTGTGTGTATCTACCGTTAAAGGAACTAAGTTTCAGACAAGGGTAGGTTTGGAAGCAGACGGCACCAAGTTAAAGTAGGGCTCTGAGATCACAGCAATTGTAAGAAAGGCTTTGGCTTTTCTAGTAGTTTAGAATTTGCTATTCAAACCATATACTAGGTCCCTGAGAGAGAGAGGGACAATGCACTTAATATTGTGATTATTTTAGTACATGACATGATGTCTGACATAAAATAGATCCTCAATAAGATAATCACATGAGTGGATTAATCTAGTACCAATTGACTTCCTTGAAGCAACTTTTTTTCATAGACAACTATCAGTGTAAGGAAAGTTAATGCAGCAGTCTTTGACTTGCTTTGATTTTGCAATGACAATGTAAATTTAGATCAATGGCAGTTCAGCTACAAGTACTCTTAGAAGCTCAAAGGTAGGCTAGCTTGTACTAGAAGCCCCTTAACCCATGGAAGTCCATAGTGTTTCTTTATGTTAGATTTATTGCTACACTCAAAACACTGAAGTAACTAAGCATGCACAAATCTGCAGCACATCTTCAAGTACAGAATATACCTTATAAGTCTAAAAGGATTTTGCAGACACCATCAAGCTGAAAAAATGCAAAAAGTAGATGACATGAAGACGTTGAACCTTTGACTCCTTCTAATAAAGACAGTTCTAGAAATGCGTCTCAGTTTTGATCCCAGCAAACCAGTCCTGAGGACTGACCTCAGTGCTGAAATTGTCTTTTCTGGAAACTGGTTTAGATTCAGTGTTACTGAACAGTATAAAAGAGACTTCATTAAGTTGGCTTTCATTCTATTTATGCCTTTGTCATCTCCTTCAGTGTTTAAGTGAAAATAACACATAAGAAATCATTGCTGACAGGCCTAGAATTTATCTTCTATTATTTACTGTGATACTCCCCTCTCCACCCACCATTACTCTCTAACAAGTCAAATATCAGTTAAAGGGATGTTTAAGACCCTGTAATTCACAGCATGCTATCTGTTTTGACTATATTTAATGGCCAGCACTTACTCCAAATGAGTTAAAGCATATTATTGTGTAAGCATTTATTTTCACTACTTTACTGCCTTGGTAAAACATTTTCTTATTTCTCCACTGCTTTTCTAGTCTCTTGTAAGTTGAAATCACAGGATGTAACCAGCTAATGAACAGGATTAAATACTGTACCACCCAGGTTGATAAGTATGGGAAATTACCACCACCATGACAAATGTATAAACACATAGATACGTATCAAATACGCTGGTCCCACATTTTTCCACATGTCCATAACTACATGAGAATTCTTCCCTTGACTCAGCCCCTCAACTTGGTTTCCCTCTCTTGGAGAATGGCGTTACCATTTATCTTGTTGCTCGAGTCGGAAATTTAGCTGTTGTTCTCAATTCTCACATCTACTCTACCTCATACATACATTACATTGGGTGAATTTAGAATCTAATTGTACAGCATTCAAGTTAATTTGAGTCAAGCTAAATTCTCTTTCTTCACCCCCCTTTATAAGTATCTAGATTGCATGAATGTGTGTATCATTTATAGATGACTAATTATATAGACCTTAGTTTTTCTTTCATTTGCAATACTTTTTTATTTCATAATTGAATCAATCATGATCTTGACTTTGTAAAATCTTATGGTGTTTAATAGTCATTAGTTATTGAATAGGAAGGGAAATAAGGATTTAGATGAATTAAAATATTGGTTTTGCCATTTTCCTTAAATTATCTTCTAAACAACTCTGAGGAGAGCTGACTGTCTATATCAAATGTAGAATAAAACTCAGTATGCATGCTAGAATTGGCCTTCCAATAAATATATGTGAATGTTTATGTAGTTAGGTCACCCATATGGCAGCTACTATTAAGAAAATTCCAACATCCTCTCAGTTATCTCTATAAGAATCAGAGAAAAGTATGTTCATAGCACTATTTGGTTAGTTGGCTAGTTATAATTATTACATGTATTATCACCATGTAATTTACTGGAGTAAGTGTCAAGGGAAATTAAGAGAAAATAATAAACATAATATGTGCATATAAGGAGCTACAATCTAATGCAAGGGACAATACAAAAAGAGATTTTAAATAAGTAAAGTTCATAGTCAACTAAGGTTATAAAATTACATTCTCAGAATCTGAGTATCAGGTTGAAGATTTTTTAATAGTATCTTTGAAAATGGTAAATAATAGGAGACAACCTAAATGTCAATGGCACAGTAAGTAAATAAATGGGATAGAATATAACCATTAAAATGTTGCTTTCCAAAAATGTTAAAGCATGAAAAATGCTCACAGTATTATGGTGAGTAAAAATAATGTATGAATCAAAATCAAAAACAGAGTGAAAAAATTGAGTCTACGCAGCTTTCAGAAATTGCCTTTCACTCTTACATGAAAAAAAAATCTCCTTGTAGCTCAGTACTTCCAGTTGTTTTGCTCTACCCCTCTTGTTGGTGTCGTGTATTATATCCCCCATAAGTTTGTGAAAGCTTTAACACCTGGCTTATATCCATCACAACAGGTCATCCTACACTGCGGTAATAACACAAAGATCTTATTAACTTATAATGATAAATGTTTATTTCTCTCAGGCTAAAATCCTTCACTGGTTAGTTCTAGATCTACTCCTTGTTCTATTTCCTCTAGAACTCGGGGTGATGAAGACATCTCTCTCTGGAATGTTGTCCCTGCAGAGAGAAAAGAGACAGAGCAAACCGCACATAGGATCTTAAGGCCTCTGCATCTCATCAACTCACAGCACTTCACACACTCTTAATTGGCCAAAGCAAGTTCAAGTTCAGCAGAGTGGAAATGTGGAAACATCCCTCCAAGAGGAACACTAAGAAGGGAAGTAATGATATTTGATCTCATAGTAAACAGTGACCCTCATCTCTCATTTCCTTCATTATCTCAATAATTTTTGCCACTACTCCACTTTAATTACTCATACTCAAGTCACATTCTATACTATATGGCTTTGTCCGCTCAGAGGAGCTCAAATCCTGTTTCCCCTCACAACCTATTGACTTCTTATTCAAGAAGAGATAGAAAGATTTCACTTAATGAACCTCTAGGAGATGTATTGCTCAAAGCTCAACATGCATTATTATTCACTTGAAAACAGGTAGGGGCTTTCTCTGTGCTGAGCTAGAATGGTCTGGTTCTGTTGGTAGCCTGCAGCATCCTCTTCCTTATAGATGGCTGTACCATTTATATTTACCCTCTTTCTCTCTTTTGGATCCTTTCCCACATAACCAGGTAGGATGGGTGAGTGGAATGGGGTTGGGACCAATTAGCTCTTAATAAAAATTGAGGTAACTATTCTCTATCTCTTGACTATCTTAAATATTCTTAGTTCTGCTTCTTCCTGAAATGGTGGCCTTTCCTTGAATTGAGTACGCAAGATATGTGACCATTATTTGGGCTTTGGTCTAGAAGTAGAAAGAAATATCCTATTCAACACTTTAGCTCCAGAACTTTTATATTTAACCACATTGTAGGTTCTCTCTAAAACATAAATAGTGATTATCTCTGGCTTTTGGGATTATATATGAGATTTAATTTTTTTTGGTAGTTTTCCAAATTTTTTATTTTACAATAGGCAGATCATAACTTTTACATTTAGAAAAAAACACAACAGAATTATTTTCAAAAACAACATAAGGAAAAATAAAGTACTACTAGGGAAGACTGGTATCAGAGAAGTTAGGGATAATTTCAGGTCATGTGAGAGTATGTATGCTATCTTGTTCATTTTTATAATTCTCATAGTTCCCAGTGTTGAAATGTGTTAGTGTGACCTTTTGGTGGTATTAGTTCTAGGGACCCACAATTAACAAATCTACACTAGAC
This sequence comes from Ceratotherium simum simum, assembly GCF_057802395.1. NCBI lineage: Eukaryota > Metazoa > Chordata > Mammalia > Perissodactyla > Rhinocerotidae > Ceratotherium > Ceratotherium simum. The sequence goes on from NC_141911.1 coordinate 45,543,211, forward strand.
AAATCAGACTTTATTTTTCTTTTGCAGTTCTGGACAAAGATGAACAAAGGAAGATACCACAAGGGAAAAATATACTACAGGAGTTTCTAGGGCTTTAGATGTATACTCCACTACAGAATTCTTATAAGTTATCCTGGACCGAAAAGATGAAGAACATTTTAGATGGAGTTCTTCATCTAAACCGTCTAGGTTCTAAGAACCTAGAAGCAAAGTAGACCATATATCCTATTTTGTTATTTCCTTACTGAAGCACAAATATGTTTAAGATTTTCTAATTCAGAGTATGCCGCCAGTAAGCAGAAGAGAATGTAAGAATAAGATACCAAGCCTTTGTTGCTTGTATAAGCATTTTCTTAGGCATAGAGAAGCTTTTAGCTTTTGGATCTATTTACCTAACAGAGGTATGATGGGAAGAGATGGAGTCAATAGGGCCAAAGACTCAAAGAAAGGGATGCAGAAGAGATAAAGAGAGAGAGAGAGAGAGAAGGGAGAAGGGAGAAGAGAAGACAGAATAGAGAAGAGAGAAAAGTAAGAGATTGAGAGAAAGAGAAAGAGATTGATTTTCTCAAGGGGTTTAGGTCACGGGACACTATTCCATTATCCTAGGAAGAAAAGGTCTAAAAAAGATACACCCACACGAATTCACTAGCAAAGTGTCCAATAAAATATCCTAGGATCTGACTATTTCATAGGAATGTTTTTTATCTTTGTTGAAGAAAAGTGAAACTTGTTCTGAGCATTCTGTAGCCAACAGTTGACACAATTGTAGAACCTAGTTACTGCATGTTGAAATGAAGAGATGGATGTTAGGATGGGATCTTCTAATATTTCAAATGGATTGGAAGGTAGATTAGGACATTTTTTTCTTAGAGCTACAATCTTCAGCCTTTATTCATCACTATATTAAGTCTTTACCCCAACCAAGTGGGAGATTTATCATCAAATTTTCATACATAAATTTAATGAATAATATTAATAAATTCTAACATCCAACAGATCTCCTAAGAAATATGTATCTGAATTAGCAATTTAATAGTCACAAAATGGACAAAGCTAACACTTCAAACATACAATCCTTTGTCATGTTGACAATTTTACTAACTATTATTTGCATTATTTTACAAACAGCTTTTAGGGAAATTATGGTTTACTGGAGCAATACATTTGTATCATCATGGCTCCTGTGGCTGTTACAAAATTCCCTTTTGAAAACACTTCAGAAGATATTTCTGACTTAAAAAAATAGGTCAGGTCAAATTATGAAAATTAAAACAATTCTAAAGTCAAACCCGACAATGTAAGAAACAAGTGAAATTCAGTATAAGAAGAAAAGTTAAAGCAATCTCCAAGAGTTTAAAAGAAAAAAATAGCATTTCTGTATAAAAAGAGAATTCTTTACCGCCTTAATCCATTATTAAAGGTGACCACTCATCCTTAGTAATCAGATCAATTTGTGCTGAAAATTTAGTTCTTTATGTGTGAATTGGAAGTGATCTTATTAGTGTTCTACTACATCAAGTTTGATAAAATCCCCAATCCATTTCAGTTAAGTTTCTATTGATCCACTTAAGAGATCAATTTGGACTTGTTCGATTCTTTTGTCAAGGGATTTCATCTGGCTTGGGTTTAACGTTATGAAATAAATGTGATTTAGAAATGTGCGCTGGAATAAAAAAGAGCCCAGATGAGTGTTGACAATTATTTGAACTCAAGTTTTTGCATTTGAGCATTTGATAGGGCATTGCCATTTAGAAATGGACTAGAAAAACAATAGGACAAAGGAGTCAGAGTGCCTTTCAAAGTAGTTAACAGTCATGCCTTCCCTCACTTCAACTAGTGATTAGGTTTCCTGTGTCATTTAACAATTTAAAATCTATTTGTCAATCAAAATATAGTTTTAGTTTTATTCTTAAATATGCTTTACATCTACTTATACTTTCATTAACTAAATATTTCCTTCATACCTATTTTTCAATTTTCTATCATTTTCTGCATTTCACCATAATTTTTCTTAAAAGAGAAAGAATGGATTTTAAAATGTGTGGAGATCTCAGGGACAGACACCGGAGATCCACCTGATAGCCATTTTTCTGTCTTCTTCCTCCCCTCAGGAACAGTTTTAGAAGTGGTCCTAGAAAAAGAACTGCCCAGAAACATTCCTCTTTCATCCCTCATTCTATTTCTTTATCTGTAGAATAGACAAGGGACACTTATTAACAGGATGCAGTCTTTAGGACCTTGTATTCCACCTGGTAAAGAATAGGGCCGTAGATATACATGATTCTGCATGTATCACATCAGCAGGGAACTTTAAGGTGAAGTAAGGACAAAAAGATTTCAAGATGGAGACTAAACACAATGCAAGAAAGTCAGAGACTATAATTGGTCAACATGTTATGTGGTGCCATGGCACCCATTACTTTTCATTTAGGTGAACAGAGCTGCCATAAGTTCCATGGGAATAAAGGATTTGTTAGAATTTGTAGAAGAAATCAGCCTATAGACAAATGTGGGGGCTTGCTGAGGAAGTGATGATCTGGAAGGGGGTGTTGGAGGGTTAGAGAAATAGTTACTAAAAATCATGAAAGTACTGGGGCAAGCAGACAAATGGAATGTTGTGGGAAATCCAAGAAACTAAGCCCTCCTTGTTAGCCAAAATAGGACCAGATGTGTGCACACAGGGTCTACCAGCACAACAAAGAGGAGAAAAAGATGATGAAGAAATACTAAGGCCTTGAGCAAGGAGTCAAATAAGATACTCATTTCCACCATATTTTTATGTCAATTATCATTATTATTAAATAATTATTAAAGATACATTTTAAAGACTTCTGTTATGATATTTCTTACGTTTGTTGGTTCACTAGGTGAAAAGCAATAGGCCAGTCAAAAAATTTCACCCTGACATACATAGAAGATTTTTGGATTCAACTTGCTTCATTTCACAGATGAGAAATTTGAGACCTAGAAAGTTTAGGAGATTCATTCAATATGACATAGTTAGTCGAGATAGAGTCCTGTCAGCTAACTCCTATCTCAGTGCTCTTTCGGCTATAACTTATTCCTCCTGAAAGAGACATTTTGACTTAAACTGCTGGCCGGGTCCCACACTTTAAAATTCTTTGATCCTATAACTGGTCTTATTGACACTTACCTTAGCGAATCCACTTTTCAAGGCTTAGTTCTGAGAGGCAGGATGGTCTCTTGCTTCTCTAGAGAACCTATTGACAGAGGTGGGTGACAAAATATAATTTACTGTATGTTTACAACATACGAATATTCATCTTTAACCAATTTCACCTAGAAATTCTGAGAACCTATAGTATGCCATATACTCTATTAGGCAAAATGAAGAGGATTGCAATATGAAGATCCTGCAAAAAGGATCAGAGATAGCCCTTCTGCTTTAAAATGACATAAGTCTCAAATAATTCTACTGATCCATTATGTTTTCTCATGTCACAGTCAACTCCTTCACATCAGCTTTTTAATGGTTGAAAATGCTCGCTAAAGTGGATAGATTAAACATTCAGCTCAAATTTATTCCAGTAGGCAGAAAAATAAAGGGCGTGAAAGGTGTTAAATAAAGTATTTTTTTTTTAGATACGTAAAGATAGGGAAAAAAAACTTACAGTAATTGCAGACTATGTTTCAACATAAGAAAATGTTAAGTCTTTGAAAACTGGAACATATTATGAATCAAAGTCTATCCAAAAATTTTCAACTTAAAATCAAACTCTGCCGAAGTAATAATGAAAATCGGAATGCCTATGTTTCTGTACCATTTAATACCTATTTTGTCTTTCATTTTCATAAGATTTCTAAGATTACCTGAACAAATTACAACCAAATTTAGTTGTGCTTTTTGATTTTTCACTATTGCTGTTTGTCATGTAAAGTAGTAAGTTGCTGAGGCAATTGATTAATAGTCATAGCAACACTTGGGAGCTTAATCAATCTTCAAAACAATTTATTGTTTGTGCAGTTTACAGCCAATGCTGCAATCGAGATTTTTCTTTTCATACAGTTAAAATCCCAGAGAAATTACCTTTCGTTCTCCTTCAGGGTGGTGGGCTGTTCCTTCTCTGACTTTCTGTAAGTGGTTGGTAGGAATGAATTATTGTCAGTCTTTCCGTAAGCTACTGAAGATGGAATCCACTTTTCAAGAGAATGGTGGCCATTCTGCCATCTTATTTCTTATGTCGAGAGAGGGTTGAGAGGAAAAGTACATTTGGGCAAATGAAAATATAACTAATGGAAGTGAGACAGCATCAATTCCTAGGGTAGTTATTGAAGAACGAGTGAGCCGAGAGGATGGGTGGTGACGTGTGCTGAACACGCAGAGACATTACCGCTCCAGATTGCCACATTTGTGCTCTGCCTGATTTCTGTTTCCTGTTGCTGAATGCTCTCCACAACACCTATGTGTTCTTGTCTATTCTGCAACACCACTTGCTCTCTTATATGCTGTAGCAACTAAATTAGTCCTCTCTGTTCCATCTAATTGGAAGGCTTTGAAAAGCACATGGATGCAACTTGAATCCAGGCCTGAGGTGGGTGCCAAGAGTTTGGCTGCTTTATATAACATGAAAAGCACAAGGGACAAAAGGTGGGAGAGGCAACCAGTAGCCAGAGTCCCCAGTCTTACCGCTACGACACTGTTCCCTCAACAAGCTGAAGAAACAGCCCTACTCTCACATCACTTCAGTTGGCTTTGTGAGACCTCCTCTCTGCTTAGTTTCCTCATAGAATTTCTTGATGTTCATTTCAACTGAACTTCATAGGGGAGAAGGGAAACCAGTTTTGAGTTGCCCCAGGTCTGATACCTCTGCCCTTTGGAGAGCACCGTTACACTGAATTTAGAGGCATTACAAATGGCAAAGGAAGGGCCTAAAGATGATAAAATTACAGAGAAATTCAGATATATGAGAAAATATGTTTACAGAAATTGAGTCATTTGTCATAAAGAAATAAAGAAGAGCAGAGATGATGAACACATGGTAGCAAAGATTCCAGCCAACCAGCTAACGATGTGTAGAATAGAAACGTGAAGCCACTAAAAGTGCGTGTGGAAACATCAACTCCCAATTGTATTATTGTACCCTCCGTTGGTGAGGCAATGGAAGTGATTTCCTGGTTCTCATGTTGCAAAACCACAATATATTTTGCAATCACAATTTTTTAAGACTCTCCTCTTTCATGCTACCTCTTTCATGAAGTTTTTCTTGTTTATCCTGTTAGTTAACCCTTCCATCTCATACTTCTTAAGACATTTCATCTCTTCTACTTATACTCTTCTACTTGCCACCAGTTATTTTAATGGTTTTTATTTAAGTGTATTGCTTTCATGGTGACTTTCACAAAGACTCTGAGCTCCTTGAAAACAGGAATCATATTCTTTTTTGTTTTTTTGTTTTATTTTGTGAGGAGATCAGCCCTGTGCTAACATCTACCAATCCTCCTCTTTTTTTGCTGAGGAAGACTGGCCCTGGGCTAACATCTGTGCCCATCTTCCTCCACTTTATATGGGATGTTGCCACAGCATGGCTTGCCAAGCAGTGCATCTGTGGTCGCCTGGGAACCCTGGGCCACTGCAGCGGAGCGCGGGCACTTAACCGCCTACACCACTGGGCTGGCCCCAATCATAATCTTTTAACATTTTTATAATTGAAAATCAGAATCTATCACAGTATATCATGTCTAATTAGTGCTCAATGAGTTTTTTAAGTCATATGAAAGAAGTTGTTAGAGAAGTAGTTTGATTTTGAAACAAAGACTTTAGCAGAAAAAGTTTAATGTACATAGATCTCCATGGAGCATTAGGAAATGGGCAACCCAGCTGGTCACATCCCCGCACCAGCCTTGAGTCTTTTCTCAGCTTCTTGCCTTTTTCCACCATCTTCTCAGCTCCTTTTCGACAGTTCTAACCAGCTACAGAAACTTAATAATTAGCAATCAGAATGAACTCAAACCAAAGTTTTAAAACCCCAAATAATGGAAAAGAAAATGAGGACATCGAAATGGTCCACTGCCATTCTCTCACATGATTCACTGACTCTTCAATAGAATCTAGGGCACCATATGGATGCACTGAATGAGCTGATTCCCTGGGCAAGAAAACTGAAGCACAACCCTTTGTGCATCTATGAGAACAAAATAGTGCCAAGAATAAGTTTACTGTTGGAAACTGGCCCACAGCACCAGGAAGAGTCCATTTGTTCAATAGGCAGTTATTTTTGTGACCAGTCATAATTATTTCCTATTAGTACCAATTACCAATCTAAATATTCATACGGAATTCTCCAGTCCTTGTCCTAGGTACGTGTAGTGTGTTATTACCTTCAGCAAAAAGTGAACCAGAAACAAAATGTCGACCACTTGAAGTTTGTTTTTGACACTCGCAGTATCTTTTTTTATCTGATATTCTCCACTTACTGCTCTCATTTTCTGCTTTTTGTGAGGATGGCCACCATGCTTAATACAGCACCCCTTCGGCGTAAATGAGTTTAATTCTTAAGTCTAATGGAGCAAAGGAATGTCGTGTTCCTTTTTAAAGGATTTGGGGAAAAACAAAAGAAATTGGGGCTTCAGCGAACACATGAAGAGGCAACCAATATTGCATTGGGGTGTGGAGCCTATTCAACAGCAGTGAAATCTGAGTCTGCAGGTGGCCACCCCCTCTGTATGGGTAGGCTAGTCATGGCCCTCACTAACAGAAGATAGCAAGTAGGATTTTGAAATATTTGTTCAAATGTAATGGCTAATTCATTGCCCTTAATAATTGGTTTCTTAAAGAAGTTTTTAATCTGAGTCTTATTGTACCCTGACTACATGAAAGGATATGAGCCCTATAGTAGATAAATAGGCTCTGTATATTCTAAATGGGCGGAATATTGACCTCGACTCTTTCCAGCGGGGTGGTTGAGCAGAATGGTGGAGATGACTTATGAGGCGAGTCTACCACATTAATTTAGGTGACATATTCTTCCTTTCACAAATAGCTTCGCCATCCTCTGCCCACACAGCAAGCACCTTCTTTTGAGTCAGCAGTAATAAAACATTTGCTCACTTCCACACATTTAAATAACCAGTTCATAGAAAGCCTCATTGATAATTTGTTTATATATATTTAAAAAAAGGATAGACTTTGTGTTTGTGAAACTTCACATTTAGCACTGGCCCTTCAATGCCTGTTTTTGGTCAAAATATTAATTTTTGGAACATTTTAATTGGAAATTAAAATATGCAAATAAAAGCAAATATATGTCATAACATTACAAGTTATGACAAAATTTTATTATACTTGCAATGATTTTGCTGTTAAGCAGCTTCAAATTCTAAGTTTTCATCTTATTTTAGTGAAAGAACTATATATTTTAAAAGTATAGCCCACAAGAAGGGTCTTTCAAGTGCTGCATAGTGAACAATGTATCATCTTTGTGGTTTATTTTCGTGATGCACTCTTGTAGCCTTGGAAAGCAAGGTCCTTAATGAATATGACCACTCTGCATTTCTTATAATCTTCCAGCTCTATAAATATTACAAGGTATTTTGAAAGCCAAGATTTCTCACCTTTTATACTTTGTGAGAGAATTATAAAAATGAAGTAGGTGAGAGATGGGAGTTTTATTTGTTTTACCCTTTGGAAGAGAAAGTAAGAGAGAAAATGAGTCCATGGCTTCCCTCAATGTCAGGAGCAAATTAGAAGATCAATAGATTTTTCCTGAACCCCCCAGCTAGTTTTGAAATCATTCCACTTTCAAGAAAATATACCCAAAAGCAGCAATTTCTTTTTTATTTAATAATATTATACTTCTGTGTAGCATATCTGATTTCAAGATCTCGAAGTGTAAATAAGAGTGGATCGTTTTAATTTTATGTGTTTATTATTCATACCCTGCATTGTTAAAATAAAAAGTATTTAAAGGGGCCTATAAGATACTAACATTTTATTTAAAATAAGAAAATTGGAAAACGGTAAAATAAGTAGGAAAAATAAAATAAATCTGGGGATAATATTTAATCATAAAATACATTTCATGATGTCCAATAGACTTTGCTATAGCTTGGCTGAAAATTTGACCTCAATCTTCCTATCAGCTAAGGTAGAGAACATTCGAGGAGTATTTTATTCCTGATAATGTAAGATTTTTCCTGTGGATCCTACCATTGCTTTATATGAAATATACATTTCAAGCATATATTTCCAAAATTGTGAACTTAACAAAGGGATAATATGGTAAGAAAGGATTGTTAAGTAAGAAAGCAAACTAAATTATAATCGAAACATAACCTAAATTAGTCTTGGTATCAGACTTTTAGGTAGGATGAAATAGTTTCCAGGCTGTGCCAAGAAAAACTGAAGAGATTATTAAAGTGACATTTCTATATTTCTGTGATAATATTTATTCAACATCCTTCATATACCTTGAGATTACAGTGAATGATTTTATTCTGACAAGTTAGAAAATTGATTGACTAGGCCCATGAGAAATTGTAAGTAAATATTCAATATAAGCTGAACATATTTAGTTATTTCTGTAAAACATATTGTAGGAATGCCAATGATACTGGCCAAATAGCAGAGCATCCAGAGATATATTTGGACCTTGCTACCCTTTTATTTATTCCATAGATCACGTAAATATTTGTTCCCCATTCAGATGTGAGTTAAAATAATGTTAATGAGGGGCCGGCCTGGTGGTGTAGTGGTTGAGTTCGTGTGCTCCGCTTTGGCGGCCTGGGGTTTGTGGGTTCAGATCCCAGGTGTGGACCTACACACCGCTCATCAAGCCGTGCTGTGGTGGAGTCCTACATACAAAACAGAGGAAGATTGGCGCAGATGTTAGCTCAGGGCTAAACTTCCTCACCAAAAAAAAATAATAATAATAATGTTAACGATATTTACTGAATAACAATTATGCATCAGGGTTTGTAGTTGCAACAGTTGATATTAAGAAAGAACAAATCCATAGTTTACAGTGCATATAATATTATGAGACAAATAAACCAAAGACTGTAATACATAATCTACCTAAGGAAGGCCATCAAGAAGTACCAACCACGTCTGATGAAGTTCAGAAGAGGGAAGGGTGGTCTCTTCTGAAGGAATAGAAAAAGGTTTCAAGGAAAAGACGATATTTGAGGTGGGTCTTGAAGAACGGATATGATTGGAACCAGGAAGATGTTCCATGCAGAAAGAATGCCATGAGTATAAACACTGAGGTGGCTTTTAGTTCCATTCACATCCTTAACTCTCTGTCCCCAGCCACCCAGAGAAGCAGCCACTATAGTAAAAGTCATTTCATCTCTCCTCTCATTTATGCTGCTTTGGACTGCATCTCAACCCCTCCTCTTGGAAACATGACTCCTGTCCTATCTCTGTCCTCCTGGTTTCCTTACAGAATCCTCATTTCTGTAGCACTCTCTTACCCTGACAACTTGTTTGGATGGTCTGCATGACTTTTCTCATCAGCAACTCTGAGAGATGATCTGACTCAGATCACTTCCTTAGTGGCATGCCAGCTGCCTGTTGATAAGATTACAAGGAACACCTCTTACTTCCTATGCCCCTCCCTCCCTTCCCCTTGAAGCAGGCATCTAACACCCCATACTCCAGACTAGCTGACTCCAGGGCTTTGATTCTCTGCCTATCTAGGATGTAGGATCAGATAATGGGAAAGCACCAATGACACAGGAACTGAGAGTAATCTGTTTACTAGGAATAGGAGATACACTCAGGAAATTGGTAAAACATAGGCTGGAAAGATAATCTAGGCTCATATTGTGGAAGTCTTTGAATGACAGGCTAAGAAAATTACATTTGATTTGATAAGAAATGGAACTACAGTGGAGGGTTTTGAGCAAGGTTTACTGTTTGCATTTGTTTGTCTCTCTCTCTACTCAGTGTGTGTGTGTGTGTGTGTGTGTATGTGTGTTTTCCATGACACATTCTTACAGGAAAAAGGATGGTCTGTTAGATTTTCTTCATAGTGCTATTCACAACAGTGTGCACACAAGACAGGCTTCATGGGGATGAGGATGATGATGAAAGTTGGGAAAATTTCTTAGACCACAGTGCTTTTCAGAATGTCATCTTCATAAAATGCTCAAGCATCCTTGAGAGAGAAATGTATTTCTTATAAAAGAGAAAGTAGACAATGCCAGTAAAAATGGAAATATGTATTTACACCGTGGAAGCCTTTAGTTTTAACTGGCAGAGACTAGATGGAAACTGAAACAAATCTCAGGGTTTCATGCTCTGCTGACAGCAGAGATGTGGTTCAGTTAGTTCCTAGCCGAGTGTTTAAGGGATATTGAAACCCTTCCAGTTTACAGTACATTTGGCAGCTCTCTGTTGGATAATCTTTTTTATGCATATTCTGTTTGGAAGTGAATTGTACACCAGTTATTTTAAGTAGTATTTTTTAATCTGTTGCAGAGTTAATTTTAACAAAGACAGTGGCAACACAATCATAGATTGATGTGAATGTTTTATTCAATGAACCAAAGAAATATCCACCAGGGCTGTATAGAAATTGCAATGGACTGAAAATAATCAAATACGAATGGGTTCAGGTAGCCAATGGCACTGATAGCTTGTGAAGCTGAACACCAGATATTTTTTTCTGCTGCAGTTTATGTGAGAGTCATTGAAGAAAGAAACCTTTGGCATGATTATATTTTCTTGTGGAATGTAACTAATTTCACAGTGGAATAATTTCGACAAGAGTTCTTAGTTTCCTTTCATATGTTTTATTTCATTTTCTAGAAAAAGGGTCCTTGCCCTGGCATATTTGAGTGCTATTGAGCACCATAGGAAAACTGTTTATTTTTCTGTGCAATTTTCAGTAGCAAAAAAAAAAAAAGAAAGAAACAAAAAGGGAGGGTGAATTGCTCTTATGAAATTATATGCTAGCACGGAGCCCTCAAAACCAAACAAAGCAAGAGGACATCTTGGCTCTTCATCAAAGTCTGAACCAAGAAGAAAATTATGAGTGAACATGTGTGTGGAATTCCATCCTTCTTTCCACCCCTGCTGGCCAAGTATGTAACAACTTTTGTTTTAAAAGTAGCATGAGAAGTCATTGTGTTTTCATTCAACTACAGAAACACATGAGAAGCAATAGCATGAGAATAAGTGGCTGACACTAAAAAACTAATTTTTCACTATAAAAAGTATCCTAAAATTTGTATCTAGGATACACATGGAGGAAAATAAAGAATAAACAAATGTAGTACTGATTGATGTTGGATTTGTTGAAAGGTAGGTCTCTCATTTCCTTGAATTTTCTATTGATTTACTTCAAAGCTGTCATTTCTAAATAGATTTCTAGGACTAGGGATCTTGGCACAAAGTCTTCAGTCTGTTCCAGGAGGCTTTACTCTGGCAATTATTTATTTTATAGATTAAAAAAGAAACTCAGGCCCTTAAATGGAATGTGAACTTGCCTCCTCCACATCCACCTCGTATACACATGCACACACACACACACACACATTCATGAATTGTCTCCCAAATAAAAACCAATCTGCTGAATAATTTCTGCTTGTTATTGTTCTGTTAAGTGTCAGTAGAATAGGAAAGGAAAATGCTGTAAATGCTGGTACATGTAGGTAACATTTCATCATTCCAATTTAGCTTCAGTTTAAGCTCAAAAGAAAAAATTTAAATAAGCAAACATGAATGATTCATTCACAGAAAATTTATTGTTGACATTTAGGTGCCTGGCATTGTGCTAATGTACAAAAGGCATGGAAAGTTGAGTAAGAAATGATATCTACTCTTGAGATCCTCAAAGTCTAATAGCAACAACATTTGTTGCTATATATACAGAAACATTTATGACATAATATAACGAGTTCAATAGTAAATGAATAGTTAATAGGCAGCTAGAAAATGAGGAGGGTTGCTATAAACAGAGTCAAGAGCAAACAGTACAAACTGGAAAAAAATTTGCAGCTCATCTAACAGAAAAAAGGTCTAATTTCCCTAACATGTAAAGAGCATCTATAAGTGAATGAGATTTCCCAACAGAATAATGTGGAATGATATAAAGAAATAATTCATTACACATAACCCTTAAAACTATCAAAAGCTGCTCAATCCTAATCACAATAAAAGAAATGGAAATTAATATTGCACTGAAAGAACATCTCTTACCTATTAGGATTGACAAAGATACATTAATTTGATGATACTTGTTATCAAGAATGTGGGGCAAATAAGCACTTCACATGTTGCTTGAGAAAGTATAAATTGCTACAACCCATATAGCAGAACAATTGAAAATGTTTATCAAAATTTTTTACTCTCTAATAGAACAACTCCAATTTATTCTGTAGGTATTTATTGTTAGTGCCATCCAGTCAATCTCGACTCCTAGTGACCCTGTGAACAGCAGAGCGGAACCCTGCCCAGTTTTTTTGCGCCATCCTCACACTTTCTGGTGCTGTATCAGACAATGCTCGTAAGGTTTTCATGGTCAATTTTTTTCAGAAGTGGGTGGCCAGGTCCTTCTTCCTAGTCTGTCTTAGTCTGGAAGCTCCACTGAAACTTGTCCACCATGGGTGACCCTGCAGTATTTGAAATACTGGTGGCATAGCTTTCACCATCACAGCAACATGCAACAGCCACAATATGACAATGGATAGACAGGTGGTGTGGTTCCCTAACCAGAAATGAACCCAGGCCATGGTGGTGAGAGCGCCGAATCTTAACCACTGGACCACCAGGGCTGGCCATTCTGTGGGTATAATAGTACGTATTTGCAAAATCATGTATTACAAGACTATTAATTGCATCATTGCTCATAATAGCAAAAGTTAGAGGCAACTTAAAGTTCCATCAATAGGAGACTGATTAAACACACTATTCTATAACCAATAGAATAGTATACAGTTATAAGAGAATGATGCTATACTCTATGTATTAATATGAAATCACCTCTCTCCCAAACCCAACATTACGTGAAAAAAAAAGGGATGTGCAGAACATAATTGTATAGGACACTACTCCTATGTAAAACCAGAGGAAAATTATATTTGTCTTTGCTTATTTATGCACAAATATCTTTGGAAACACAAAAATCAACTGATGGAAAGGAAAATTGGGTGACAGAAAACAATGGTATACAGGAGATTTTTCACTGCATGCCTATTTATAATTTTGGTTTTTGAACCATGTGAATGCATTACCTGTTTGAAAAACTAAATATATTTTAAAGGAAGAAAAAAGAAAAGAACAAATAATTCCAGCCTGGATGGTCAGGAAAGACTTTAGAAAGGAAGTGGTATTTGAGGTGAATCTTGGAAGATGAGAAATTCAAGCAGAGAGGAAGAAAGAAGAGAATATCGTGAGCAAATACTCAAAAGTATGAAAATATGTAGAGGGTCAGCAAAGCCATAAGATGGCACTTATAAAGAAGCTTAAAAGAGTTAAAAAGAGAGCAGTGATATATAAAACAAAGGGACTAGAAAGTTCAGGAAAAAGGGCATGATCATTAGCATCAAGAGCTGTAGGAAGGTCACTCAAGGCTATAACTCCTGTAGCTCATCTGCAGTTGATTCCATTTTCAGCTCTTAACTTTTTGCCATTGGACGCTGTGGTTAAGCGTGTTGGCTTTATTTCTAGTTTTGTTAACCAGTAATCTGCAGATTGTTTTCTATAAACATGTCACTTTGTTAGACATCTGCATAATAGAAATGTAACAGGAGGCATAACAGATGACTTCAAAATTTTGAAAATCTGTTTTGTGAGAGAAATTGCGTATGCTAAGCAACTTGTGGATGGTTACAAAGCAGACTATCTAAACGGACAAAGTAGTACAAACAAATTCTTGATTTTCATGAGATTCGATTTATTAAGATGCTTAATGGTAACTTGTTGACTGGTCATCCAATGATGTAACATGAGAATTAATGAACCATTATAGAGTGCGATATAAATATAAGTGATGATGATGAAGATCGTAACGATGACACAATCATCATGATCACAATAATAGTGATGATCCTGAAATGAAGTGAAATTTTCACTTTAGCTTTGGGTTTTCTCTCACTCCTAAGCCAGTTCCTCCCTGTGCTTTCATTCAGACTTGGGCTAAGTACTCAGCTGTATGGCAAAAAAAATTGGCTGGGGTTCCAAAAGGGCTTCATGGATTTACGCTGGGAAAATGAGTAGGACATAGGAAAAAAGAGGGGATGGAGTAAGGTAGACAGAAGAAACAACAACAGGAGCAAAATTGTAATCTTCTGAAAGGGCTGCTGTGTTCTAGTATCAGGGAGTAGAGAGAATTGCCACCTCTCTGACCCTGTCACTAACTAGGTAGGTGACGTTGACCTGATCATTTCACCTTTCTCAACTTCGGTTTACTCTATTCTAAAATGAGGAGTATGGATAAGATCCATGGTTTTTAATTTTTCCCTTAGCAGTGCCATTTTATTTTTCCAAGAGAACTCCTACTTAAAAAGACCAATAGATAGAAGAGCGGTGAGAGCTGCTCTGGATGAAGCAGATGTGGGCCGCCAGCTGCTCTCTCCTTAGCACATTTGAGGGAGCCTATGAATGAAGCATTGTAACCCATTTGTAAATGACCAAATTAGATCATCTAATATCCCCTTCAAGTTCTAGCTTTTTATTGTCTATGACTTTAATAGTCTGAGACCACTAAAAAGATGAATAGCCTAAGGATGGGGTTATTTTAAGAGAGATTTTCTCAATGTTTTCCTTGATCATTCTAGTAGTTTTTCAACTTTTCATTGTAATAAAGCCATTCACCTGGGTACCGTGGTGGTTTAGGCCACCCAAATAACCTTACTGAGATACCTATATACTAACTTCAGAGTCTTATAACTGAAAGATCCATGGTCTGGCAATTATTTATTATATAGACCCTACAGGCAGAGACAATGTGAGCCATTTAAAACAATCTCACCTTAATATCAAATTATATTTATTGGCATTATATTTTTCACCTATATTATATTGCTCTCCTATTATTCTCTTATATTTATAGGTCATCAATTATTTTAGAACAGAGGAGTAACGTATTAAAAAGTTAACTTTCCTCACAGTGTGGTCAGCTTGCTATGTATAATCGATTATGGCACACACACATGAAAGGTCATGAAATTCAAAGCTTAAGTGTTGTTATGATTCAGGCTAAACTTGCAGGCTATACTTGAAGCAGTCCAAGTTAGTTTATGATAGAGAAATGGTACCACCAAACAGTTAATTGATCCATATTTCTAACCCTTATGTGATGTTTAACTCAAAGTTGTAAACCAGCTTCTTACCGGAAAGATGGATTAATGTTGCCTAACTGAAATTAATCAACATTCTCAGAGCATTTGCCAAAATGGATTGTTTAGGAGAAGAACTTATGGTGCTCAGTGCCCAGTGTATTCAATAAAATTGACTGGAAAGGGTTAACTGCTGGTGCATGAGAACAGTGGTTGGCTCCCTTCTGACAGCTTGGGCAGATGTGTGTCAGCAGCATACTTTATCTTGTGCTGGGGAGTCAAGGAAGTCCTCTTATACATGGATAGGCTCCTGTTGCTGGAATAATACCGGCATGTTGCGCAGTCCTTGCAGTTCATGCTGCACATGATTGGCACGTGCTCCTGAAAACAGCGAGGCAGGAGAGGAGACAGAAGGGAAGGCAAGAATGATATCAATAGCCTCCTGGGGGGATTTATTTTAAAGCCTGCCATCTTGTCAACATTGTTTCAATACGACAGCTGAGGCTTTTGCCAAGTATTGAACATCTGACCCCATTTGGCTCGTCACTTTAAGCTGTGCCTTCTTCTAAATGGAAGGGCTGACCCTCTGAGAAGCCACAGTCTGAATCTGAGTTTGGTTCGTCACCAAGTTCAAGATGATTATCTGAAGTTTGTTTGAACCTCAAGGGAGAAGAAAATTGAACTGAAAATCTCGCCAGAGCGAATTTCTCCAGCGATTTTTGGCCTTTCTGCTTTTGCTTAGAAATGACTTGAAAGCAGCTTTTGTCCTCTGGCCATGTGGGAGTGGGCAGTAGATTTCAGACATATCCTATGCCATTCTGGTGATAATCTAGCAGGGACAGAAATTTATTCAATCATATTTGAAATGAGAAATAGGACATGGAGTTTAGTCTCAGGTTTAAGCATTGTATAAACTGTTTCTTTAGCTGACAGATATTGTCATATACAACAGTTTATATATTTCATCCCCTAGAGACTGAGATTTTTCCTACTAAAACTTGAACAGCTAGGATGAGTCGAATATAAACTCTCAGCAGTAGTCAATAAGAATGCAAACTTTGGAGTTAGACCTGGCTTTAAATTTTGGCTCTACCACTTCCTAGAGATGAAAGCAAGGATAATTATTATCATTATTATTAACCTCTCTGAGCTTCAATCTACTCATCTTTAAAACAGGGCTGGCTATGCCTCCTTTACAGGTCTGAAATGAGGATTAGATCACCTCCAACCATAGTGTCTGGATCACAGTAAATTCTCTGGAAATGTTAACTATTTTTATGTCAATAGAATACACAGTAGACATGTAAGATATGCAATTAACCTACAAACTATTTTTAGTCACCTTTGCCACCATCCCTTCCAAAGCAAGAGGTTGATTGGAAACAATAATGAAGTAATGCAGTGATACCTTTGGAGGGGGATTATTATGCTAAATGTTGCCATTTTATTCTATAAATGTTTGTAAGACAGGCATCGTGTCCTTATATTTCACCACATATTGTTGGTAGTTACTATTCTTTTCCTTTAAACAATTTGCCGTCCCACTGTACTCCATTGGCCAATATTTTAATAATTTTTAAGGAACAATAATTCTATTCATAATAATAAGAAATCAGAGGCTTTGTTTAGATTGGAGATTATAATTTAAAGAGTTTTGGTCCTCAGACTCTCGCCTTCCTAAATGGAGGAACATGACCGTTCTTTGGATTGTAAACAACTAAGCCGGGAATGAGTGATAGTCCCAAACTATCTCCAGAATTTGCACCAGTATTGAGCTGGTTTAAAGTGGCAGCTGAGGACCAAAATGTATTAACTAGCTTGTGACATTTTAGCTGACTTGTGTAGGCAACTCTTCTTCCCAAATGTTTGTCTGGTGATACAGTGTAGCCTTATGTAATCAAATCAAGAGTAAAATAGGAGTGGATTAGTGAGTTGGTTCATGACAGCTATTGAGCACATTATGATGCAAAAATTTAAGGACCATGAATCTGTATTTAAATTAATAGTTCTAACTATGAGCTTTAAAATTTTTTTATTTGTTCAATTTAATTGTATGTCTCAATCAATGAAATGAGAAGGCAGCAAATATTCTGAGTAGAGAATGTTTGTTTTGATATATTAGGGGAAGCAGTAGAATTTGAGCTGTTACATAGGATATAACAAAGCTATAGTTCCTGATTTCTTGCATGCCTGAAATTGTGTACAAAGTCAATTCCAAAAGTAGTGTTTTCAAAATACTTAGAAACTCATCATTGGAATAATAGCTTCTCATGGAGGTTACTTTGAAGAAAAATATCCATTTGAGTGATAGGTAGTTTTACTGCTTTAACATATTGTTCCTTTATAGTCACATATCATGTTTTATTTATTTATTTATTTTTATTTATTTTTTTTAATTTTTATTTATTGCAGTAACATTGGTTTATAACATTGTATAAATTTCAGGTGTACATCATTATACTTCTATTTCTGCATAGATTACATCATGTTCACCACCTAAATACTAATTACAACCCATCACCACACACATGTGCCGAATTATCCCTTTCACCCTCCCCCCTCCTCCCTACCCCTCTGGTAACCACCAATCCAATCTCTGTCTCTATGTGTTTGTTTATTGTTATTATTATCTACTACTTAATGAAGGAAATCATATGGTATTTGACCTTCTCGCTCTGACTTATTTCACTTTGCATAATACCCTCAATGTCCATGCATGTTGTCACAAATGGCTGGAGTTCATCGTTTCTTATGGCTGAGTAGTATTCCATTGTGTATATATACCACATCTTCTTTATCCATTCGTCCCTTGGTGGGCACTTAGGTTGCTTCCAAGTCTTGGCTATTGTGAATAACGCTGCAATGAACACAGGGGAGAAGATATTTGCAAACCATACAGCTGATAAGGGCTTAATCTCCAAAATATACAAACAACTCATGTTGTTTTTATTTAAGAACTTAGTCTTTCTCCTGAATACTAGCCCTGTGCTGCCTGTTTTCCCTATGTCACTTCATTAGAAAACTGAAAATTCTGAAATAAATAATTAAAAACTCTTTTAAATTCCATATCAAAAGAAAAGCGCTTGTCAGTAGTAGCCAGTCATTATGTAATCCTAGTCACCCTTAAAAATCAGTCAACTTGCATAGGAAAGTAACACAATGGATGCCTTGATGGTTTATAGTTCCCTGAAAATAGACACAATTTAAGGAAAACAAACATTTTTCCCCCTAAAGTTGACTAGTTAAGTGTACAACTAATCAAAACAGCCAACTCTGGAGCAAAAGGCAGCAGCTTATGATTCGGTCCCTTTGCTAAGTGCACAAATCTATATTTTAAACTGTATCCTGACTGATCATCACCTATAAGAAGGCCTATAAGAAGGATGGCATTAAACCATTTGAAACATGACAGTGCATGCGTTTATGAAGACTCAGAAGAAAGGCAGATGTCTTCAGCTTCTGTGTCTGTTTCCCTAGACTAAACTGCAATCTCTCATATTACTGTCTCAATTTTTTTTTATTGTGTGTTTTTAGTAATTATGAAAAACACAAAGTTACCATTTCTTGCTGAAGTCTATTACATGGTAGACTATTCTCTGGGGTCAATGCCTGCTATTCCTTCTTTTAAAAATATCATACACCTTAATCTATTCTCTCCTCTAACCTCTGTGAATGTTTCTATCTCCCTAATGACTTGAGGAGTATAAGTTGACCACAGTGTTTTATCAAATGTCTAATCATTTCAATGGCTTCTAGATTATCCAAATTTCCCCAAAAAGAGATTATTATAATCTATAGGAAAATTATGTCATTGCTCTTATTCATCACACATAGGCCAGTAATGTTCTTGCTCTTTTTAACAATAGTGTTATATTGTTGGTAATTATTTCTTTTAATCCCACCAAAAGGCATTTTAAAAAACTGGTTGTACTCTATCTAGTCTTTTCATAACTGTGTTCTATTAGTTTCTGATTACTTCTATATTTAATAAGTGCTGTTTTGTATACCACTTCAATCTACTAAGAATGGCTGGGTACTTGGAAAATGAGAAAAAAATAAATGAAAGAGATTTAATAACTAAAACCACCCTGAACATTTTATTCTTTCTTTCTTTATTAATGTGTGTGGTCCCATGTTAAAAGGGCTTTATCTTATCTCTCATTGAATGAGTGAATTGACATAGAATGTTGCAATTCAAATTCCACTAAAGTTAATCATAAAAAATTTAATAAGTTGTATTTTGTGCAATTGATTTTAGTCTTCAAATCTCTACCAAGCTTTCTAATTTACTCTCATGGTGCCAGGAGCATAAGCAACACAGATCATGCCTTCTATAGGTTATGAAATAAAATGAAATGGTCAGAGAGTGTGCAAATCCACTGGTCTGCATTTTTATAAAGTTGCGTCTCATGAATACATCCTTTTAATGGTGGGGGGGGTGCTTCGTGTCTACTTTTCTTTCTTCATGTTTCAGAAATTCTTTTTTTTTCATTTTTCTGTTATTAACATGTACTAAGGAGTAGCGTTTTCAGGTAGTATGCTCTATTATTTTATTTAACCAGCAATCTTGGTATTCCTACCTCCCCTTGATCCTCCTTCCTTGCAGGAGTTCTATTTCTCAACTGATCTCACACAAGGATGAAGAGAAGATTGCATCCTTGGGCTTTTCAGAGTTTTTTAATGACTCTTACATTGTTCAAAGGCTTCTCTCCCCAACCTGTAGTCTTTAGAAATCATGATTCTATCTGTCCTTGTTCGTACTTTGAACTGATAGATGTTGCTTTGAAAGTTAAAATTCCTAGTCTAAAATTTTAAAAGTGACAAGACTACCATAAATTTTGTAGTCGCTATTTCCTAGAAGATATACCATTATATGACACGGGAAAATATTTAGTTTATAAAGAAAACATAGACAAATTTGGTCATAGATATTGAGCCAAAGAAATAAAGGAAACATGACAAGTTGAGCTAAGAGAATGTTTTGCAATCTAGAAAAAGCGATTCATCCTCTAGGTCTATGGAAATCCCTTTTAAAATAGTGCAGAGGCCAGAAAATATGCAATTATGTTTCTACCTTAAGAATGGTATATTATTGGAACAACAGAATAATTTGGGAGAAAAAACCAAATCACTTTAGTTGTATTTGTGCTTTGTTCTCATAAACCATTTCCCTTTGTTACAGCCAAAGTGCTATTGACCTGGTCTCTGAAATTGTGAAGCGCCCTGAATCCTGTTTTCTGTGAACAACTAAAACAATCTCCTATACTATATGTAAAATGAAATTTCAACAACTGAACATACGATCTAAAGATCTTACAAGGGGGTGATAATCGACAGAATTGATGACGGTATTTGATTTTGTGCAGCAATTTTCACAAAAAGTAGCACGCCATGCTAAACTCCACGAGTTGCATTGTAATCAAGCTCCTCTTGTAATAAATGCAAGCCCTTAATTTATTGAAACTAACTTTGAAATCATGGTACCATACATATAGCCTACTGTAGAAGTAATTTATAAACATTAATTGCAGGAAAGAGAGGAGCCATTTGCTTCAAAGAGCCCATCAGCAAGCTGTCCTTCCTGTTTTATCAGTAAGCAAAGCTGAGAGCAAATAACAGATGGAACCGTCCCCTGGTGGCAGCACAGAGCACTCATGAAATATAGCACTATCTTCCTCGAGTGTGTTATGTTTTTAACAGTGGAAGATCAGATGCAGGCAAGGTGTGGGCTAGGATGAATGACTGCTTCTGATAAAGCATCCTTTTCTTCTAGAAGATTCCTGTAGCAGATTGGGCTTTGGCAGTCGATCTCAGTGGCTTGACAGAGTGTCATTACAGACCGCATCTAGAAGATTCTGTGGAAAAGAGCCAAACCTCAGAAGATCGAGGTGAATCTAAGACCAGATCTGTACTCTTAATGGTGGTTAAATTCTAGTTGCTTTAAATAGCCATCGAAGACAACACAAAGCCAAAGGTAAAGCTGCCCAGACACTGAAATTTGGTCCTCATTTACTATCTGCCACAATCATTTGATCCTCTTGCAATATTTTATTCTACTTACTATAACTACAAGAAGGTATTTGTGCATTTTATGTGTGCGGGTGTGTGGCTAAAATCTTCTGCATCTGTTGTTTGTATAATCACCTTGAAGGCTGTTACTAGGGCTGGGGAAGCTGGATTTAGCATATACATTTTTTCCTAATGGAAAAATCTATCAGCCCAACTTCAGTGACTATTATGAAACAGCTTTTTAGGCAGTTAGATAGGAAGTAGTCCTCAATGCCACTAGTAGATAATTTATTTATGCCTAGTTCACTATTACTTTTCATGTAGGTTTTCTAAATGTTTTCCACTCATCCCAGGTTCCTAACCCTGCCTCATTTTTGCAACCTTGAACACTGCTCTTATCTCCTGTTTAAGTAAAAGGATCAAGGCTGTCTGAGAGAACTCTAATAAACAACAGCAGCCTGCCCCAGCCCACAACTCACAATATCCCTGCCTGCATTAATTCTTTCCTTTTCTCCGATTTTAGGGAGAAATTTACCCACAACCCGTGTGTTCTTAATTTTACCCAATTCCATTCATTCTTCAATTACCGCTTTAATTACCAAAATATTCAGACTTTTTCTCTCAAATACGTCCTCTGATTGACTTGCTTTTACCCCTTATAAAGGAAAAGAAACACAGCATTACTTTCCAAACTGTGTTGCCCTTCAAGCTACTATCTCTTCCATTTCTACAAAACTTGTTGAAAGATTAGTCTACAGTTCCTGTCATTCTTCCGTTTCGTTTACTTTACTCTTCTCTTTATTGCAATCTCATTTTCTGTTCCCCTGTTCTTTGAAACTATTCTAAGAAAGTGCACAATTCCTGTCTATTGAGTACAATTGTCAGATTCAGCATGGGATCACTCTTTCTCCTAGGGGTAAATCTTCAAGGTTCTACATCTTGGCGGGAGGCAGGGCTTCATGTACAAGGATGGAAAGATCAGATGCTCTGCCTTTCTACACCCAGGCAGCCAGGGCCAGGCATGTAGCTTTCACTTGGCAGTCAGATGGTCCCACTTGGGGATAGATGAGAAATTATTCACAGAGGGGCAGCAGCAGAGCCTGGAACAGAGGGGATAGTGTCAACTATCGAGTCTGTGGTGTCCCAAACTAGACTCTTTCTCTGCAATGTTTCCTGTTGACTAATATTTTTTGGTTCCTTCCTACTTTTTGAGCCTGGTTTTCCAAGTTTCACATAATTCTGTGAATTAACTAAGACTCGAGGGATACCGGGAATGTTTTGTGAGCACTGAATAGCTGACAAAGGTAAATGATAAGTTTCTCTCCTTAAATTCTTGGTTATGGCAAAGACTGAATCTCAGGAGCTCTAATAATGCTAAAAGACTCTCTTAATTCTCTCAGCTTCTTTCAACTTCCACATACTTGAAAATGAAACTCAGGGTTTGATATGGTTGTTGAATTATAATACCAATTAACTTTACAGTCCTGCTGGTCTTTTTATGTGAAAGTGAGACTACTGATCAGAAAAACGTAGGATCCTAAGCATCAGAATTGGACCATGTGAGCTGATTCTAAAGGCTTGCATTATCCTGAGCTCCTAATCTTTCCCTCCCTCTGCAGTGGTGTACTGGAGCTCGTTTTTTATGGCTCATGTGGGCTGATTGCATTTATCTCTTCCCAGCTCTGTGTTCAGTGATGTCATCTTGAAGTCAGCCATGGGAGAAGTATTTTAAATACTACAAATCAGGATTCCCTCTCCCCTTCTTGCTGGAGAATGGGTTGTTAAACATTTACCAGCACATCACTGTATTTGGAATTTCAGAAGTACTTCCTCTCTTGTTTGACAGGCTCTCTCTTCTTGCTTGGAGCCTGTACTCCTTTTTCTTAGGGGCTAACTTTGCAAGGGAGAGCCAATTCACCACTTGGAACCTGCAAACCTTCCATTATCTCCAGACTTCTAACTGCTAGTCAGATACTGGCACGTCCTAAAGGAATCAGTTGCATTGTAAAACCTCAGTGGAGAAGTTTTTTCCTTTTATTTTATGATGACAAAACTTGGGACTATATGTAAGAATGATAATGACCAAAAGAGTGATTGACCTTGGACAAGAGAAGCATAATTTTTCAAAGTGATGACTATATCCATCTGAGCTGACTGGAGTGGGTCTGATTCTTGGCTCATTTGCTTGACTACAATCTGGATTCAGTGGAGGCTTAGGATAGTGAAGTTAAGATTCTAGAAATCCCTTAAATAACACAGGGAAGGGTAGCAAGGACTCTGGGATGAAATTATCATATACAAATCATCTTCACCCTAATTTGTTTCCCAAGAGGTCTGGATCATTATCAAGGTCTTAAGAAATGTGTTGGTGTGGGGAGTGGCAGCAGTTTTGAAAAGAGTTTATGCTACTGTTCTTTCTAGGCTGAAGTTGTTGATGGAAGATGCTTCAGTTGAAATGGTTTCCCTGATTGAAATGAGGAGGAAACTATTGCAGGGCGGCAGAGGCCAAGTGGCAGCATTCAAAGGTAAAAGGCAAAATTGTTGTGGTTGCCCCAGTAGGCAGCAGGGCAACCTCATTGGTCAGAATGTGTTGAATTACAGGAATCTTTGGTAGTGGTTAGCTGATCACTGGGCCCCTTGACTGAAACAGGTGATAGTACATTAGTCCTTCCTGATTGGTGTTATGGAAAACACTCCACAACCAGGAAGCATAGGTCTGACGTGGGCCACCATTACATTCTCGCCCAGTTCTTAGATTTGAGTTAGTTCCATCATCAACAATTACTTGATGATAGACCGTGCAGTAATGTCACTTGTATGTGCAATAAACCTCCTTCCTAGCCTTCACCAAAAGATCTGTAGCCATTTACTATGTATTGCAGATAAATAGCCCTTAATTTGGTCAGCCTATTCTTTGTTCTGGGTTTATTCAGAATGGCTGGGAAATGCTGTCCTTTTGGAGAAAGAATTCCAAAAACTATTCCTGTTTTAAACCAATGATCTAGCAAGCATCAAGAATAGTGGTATTATATTCTAAGGGTAATGTGTTTTTAGGGGTCAACATTCACATAAACATTTTCAGGTACCAAATGCTATTGTTTTGACTTTGTGACAAAAATAGACTGCTTGCATGTCAGGTCATGCTGATACAAACACATCCTAGAATCTGGCTACACAGACATTTCATGCCAGATATTATCTCTATGTGAATAGAATACAAAGGAGCTGTAAAATTCCATATAGTAAAAATACATACAGTAAACATGTCCTGGGAAAGGAAAATAACTGGAGCTTTGAGATATTGTTAAACACTGATTCTGAGCTGCCTAGTACCTAGAGACTGAGAATACCACTGTGGTCTGCTGATCAGAACAGCAAATTGTACTTCAGGTTATAAATTGAGTTTTGGTCTGAGTCTGCCTCTAGATGGTCCAGTCTTGTGGTTATTTTTCTGAGTACATAACTGAAATAGGTCTCTTAGGCAGTTGGCAGAATACCCCACTGGGTCTGTGTACCATGAATAGGGCTATTATGATCGGAAATGCCAAGCTTCTAGAGTTGTCCCTGCCCACTAAAGTACTAAAATCCAGAGTAATATTGTACCCATAGGTGACTCACAAAAATTAAAGACATCATCAAAAGAATGAAAGACGTAGAGTTGATGATTCTTTTCATGTCTCTATTTAGGCCTTTGTAGAAGACGTATAGCCGGCTCTGTTGGTCTAGCGGTTAAGATTCAGTGCTCTCACTGCCGCCATTCTTTCCCGGCCAGGGAACCATGCCACCCGTCTGTCGGTTGTCCTACTGTGGTGGCTGTGATGCTGAAAGCTATGCCACCGGTATTTCAAATACCAGCAGGGTCACTCATGGTGGACTGGTTTCAGCAGAGCTTCCAGACTAGACAGACTAGGAAGAAGAACGTAGCCACGCATTGCAGAAAAAATTGGCCATGAAAACCCTGGAATAGCAGCGAGCATTGTCTGATACAGCACCTGAAGATGAGAGGATGGTGCAAAATGACCAGACGGGGTTCTGCTCTGCTGTACACAGGGTCGCTGGGAGTCAGAATGCACTTATCAGCACTAACAACAGGAAGACGTACAGGCTTGGAAGACATAGAGATACATTGAGTGATGACACCTAATAATAAATTGTACCCAATTGTCCATTTAATAAATATTTATTCAGTACCAACTAAGATTCATGCTCGGTGATGGATGTCAGAGGCACAATTATGAGCAAATCTTGACATGGTTTTTGCTTTTGTGGCATAGATACATTGCTGAGGGAGATCAGTATTACTCAAGATAATTTCGTGAAATTGTGTTACAGGAGAACTGAGGGGTCTCCTGGTGTTTGTGTGTATGTGTGTGCAGGGGGTTTTGGAAAGAGGGAGCAGGAAAGGTGAGGAAAGCCTTCCTTCAGCAAGTGACACTTCAGATGAGCTCTGAGGCAGATGTAGGTGTTAGCGAGGCAAAGGGGAAGAGCCCAAACACCTCAGACAGCAGGAGAGAAGTGTGTGCTTGAGGAACTGAAGGGAAGATAGAATACCTGAAGTGATGAGTGTGAAGGGCAAAGTGGTGAGAGAGGAGGTCGAAGTAATAGACACGAGGCTAAACTTACAGAATTTGTTCCTATCTTAAGAGCAATGTGAAGTCAAGTGCATGGTTTTAAGTAGGGAAAATGTCATGGTCAGATATTTAAAAGACTTCTCTGACTGCAGTATGGGTTTGATGAGAGAGTAGCAAAATATATCATCGAGCTGTTACAGGAATCCAAGTGAGAGCTTGTTGCATGGATGTAGAAATAGGTAGGTAGGTTTATGAGATATCTAGGAGGTGATATTAATAGGGTTGATGATGGACGGTTGATGATGGATTGAATGTTGGGCATGTGGCAATAGAAAATTTAAAGCAATACTCTCATATTTCTGGCTTATAGAGCAGGAAATATATATATATAGTCTGAACTGGCTAGAGTGAGTCTGATTTGGGTCAGATTCATAGCTCATTTGCTTCACTATAATCTGGATTCATTGGTGAATATATATATATATATATATATATATATATGACTAAATAAGAATAAATTAGGGCAATGATCATATGTTCATTCTTAGACCATAGAGATTGAGGGGCCTGATACATTTATGTGAAGATGTTGAGTGAAAGATTAGATATAAGAGTGAGGGCTGAGACCCGGTTTGATGATAAAATAAATAATAAATATGGAGGTCACTGGTCCATAGATGGGAAGTGAGGCCAGAGATGTGGAGAAAGTGCAGATTGAGAAGAGAAAAGCCTGAGACCGTGGACTGAAGGACTCCAGCAGGCAAAGTACAGGCCCCCCTGGAATGCAGTCAGTACAGCATGATGCACCCAGCAAGAACTCACTAAAATTTATGGGCTTAAAAAAAAAGAAAAAGAAAACTGATAGAAAAGGAGAGCACCCTTTCAGGCCTCTCACTTTTTACTAGCTTACTCTAAAATAGTCAAAACAAACATGAAACATTCCAAGTTGGATTGTAATGTTTGGCTAGATTCCTTTGGTTCTGATCATGTTAGCTATGAGGTATTTGATCTGGTGATTTAAATAAGTGTGAAATATTTCTCATTTATCAAATGACTTTCTGATACTCTCTACTTCACTCTCATGCCCATTTCTTTTTGTGCACCTTTTTCAGTACTTAGCAAATTCTGCTTTATATTTAAGTTATTTATCTGGGAGTCTATCTACCCTTCAAGCCAGGGAAATTTGGCAAAGGACACCCATGTTTCATTCACCTTTTGTTCACAGTGCTGGTGTGGTGCCTTCCTGATAGTAAATGCTTCTGTCTCTTATAAACGTTTATTTCTTTTCTTTAAAATGTGTTTCAAACCCTGATGTAAAAAAAAAGATATGTAGATATATATACACACACACATACGAATAGTTCATATTGTTTTTGCCTGAAGGGAAATTGGCAAAAATTTAAACATAAATCCTCATTTTTATTATTTGGCTTAAAGTAAACATTGGATACATTAATAAGCTAACAGTGTTCTTTGCCTATTTCACCAGAAGTTCCCCAATTTTTCTTTCCTTAATATAAAAATGCATTTCCCAAACTAGACCACTGGGGGGAAGCATAGTGCAAAGCTAGCATTTAGTTCATCCTTCCGGTGCCCAGTATAGACTCTCCCTAAAGCCTCTGGGTCAAGGACTCGTGCTGTGCCGTTAATGCAAGCAGAGCATTTGTCTGTCTGTCTGTCTGTTTGTTTTCCCTTTGGCAAATTCTTTCCTCTTCCTCTTTTTCCAGGTTCTCTGTGGGTTAAAACTTTTATTTTGAAACTTCCAGGAGCTTGATTAATAAACATGAAAACCAAGTCGAAGCTGGCACAATGCCCTTTTTGCGCTCAACCACATGGGCATGCTAGGGTAATTGTAGTTATTTACATTTGGCATCCAACTGACTCAATGAGCAACATTGCCCCCTTTTTTTTCCTACGAGTACTGAGGCTATTAAATTAAACAGGTTAATGTGGCTACAGCTTTTCGCCCCCTACTATCCCCACAGCTATAGTAAATCTGCCACCTGTTTATTTCCATAAAAATTCAATTACAGCACCACCAGTTATTCTTCTTATGCGAGCGATTAACTTCAGGCAGTTTCAGGCCCCAAAGAAAGGCCAGGCTGGCCTGCTCTTTTTTTTTTTCCTCATTGCTCCTTTTAGCTGCCAGTGGTTTCTTTCGCTAAGTGACGGCGCACCTCCACACTAGTGAAAAATGAAAGAATAGACTAGACTGCTGTGTACTGTCATGCCAGTGAAAAAGCTAAATCTGAACAATCACAAACAACCCTTCTGCCTCCCCCTGTCCGAGCAGTGGGGAAGCCTTAGACCCCAGGAAAGTGAGCAGCAAGCCCACAGCCAGGGTCACGGAGATAGCCCAGCATTGCTGAAAAACACACCAGAATGAAGAAGCAATGGCTTTAAAAATTGTTCATTTTCTTTCTTCTCTATCTTTGTAAAAAATGTGACTGTGTAGGGAAAGGTTGGTAAAATACCATAGCATCCTTGCTAAAGCAACAACACAATTATGAAGAGATAAAACCACATTCATCTGTGGTTCACAACAATATTGATATAACCAAAGGCAGCGTAAAGCTGTTGTGTTTCTTTTCCCCTTTAAGAGGAATGAGTCTTTAGCACCAGGTTGAAAGTGCTGACTTTTACCTTTTTTTTCCCAATATATTTGCTTCTCTTTGTCATATTTCTTTCCCTTCTCTCAAAAGTCTACCAATAAAAATAAAAATGACCAAATCTTACACTTAGGGATTTTCTCCATGATCTAATTGTTGAACAGGGATTGAAGTACTTGCATCCCATTAATCCCTTTAATGCCACTGACACTGATTTTGTTTGAGTACATAGTATTTATAGTAAATGTGTCAACACAGTTTTAAGAGCAAATTAGACTGAAATGATCATTAATTAAATCATACCTGGGTTTCAGGATAAAACAAATACTTCTCCATAAGTGCATTGGTACCAAATACTATCAAGGTGCAGTTACTGTCAATAAATTCAGAGAATAAGAAAACATCAGAAAAGAAAGAAATTGGATGTAAGTAGATGATAGAACCCAAGGTGATTCTGAGCTCCTAGCTAGGGCTGGTGGTGGAGGGCTCAGATTACCCCTCCAAGTTGTCACATGTCCCAATTGATTCCTGAGCAACATTTACTCAGGGATGTTGCTAGACAGGCATGGATGTCAGATGTGAGCCATTTCCAAAATACTCCCAAGAGATTGAGTATAAATATCTCCTTCCCTTCCTCCTGCATCTGAAGGTGCCCTGTGCCAGCCTGCATGAATACGCTGCTAGGAGAGAAGAATGTAATAAAGTGGACTTTGAAGACAGCATGTCACAGGAAAAAGATACAGTCTAATTAAATTTAATCTTCTTTTAAATGGTTGTTCAAAAGAGAGACTCCATTAGAAGTTCAAAACAGCATGTATAAATCCTCCCCAGGCAAGTCGGTACCTAGGGCTAACACACAGCAAGTGGAGGAGGGAAGGAGATTTTAGAACCTGTGTTTTATCTTGATAGGGCTCATGGGACTTTAATGAAGAAAGACCAATATTCTGTGGCCCTGAGACCACATCCTCTGCTGTCAAATGAGTTCAAGTTCATGATGTTGAAAATTGTCCTTTTCCTGTCTTCAGATGTTCTTATGAGTCTTTTTCTTTTCAGTTCAAAGCAGAAATTAAAATGGGTTTTAAGTGTTTATTCTTCATCCTGGATTTTGGGCAGATGCCTAATTTCCACTGCTTCCTTACCTCCTGAAGAGTTTCAGGCTTTTTGCTTCTGCCAAAATGAAGCAAACATAGAGTTTGGTACTTTGAAGTCTGAGTTAAAGCAAAACTAAATGGCCCATGTTTATCTGATCAATTAAAGCATTGCCTACATCTTTAGAACTGATGTTTCTCATTTAGGCAGCATTCTATACAATCCTCAGGAAATTAACAACAGAGACTGAGTTTGGGGAATGGGGGTCATTATACAAAGAAATGCGGGAAGAGTGTGGAAGAATTTGACAAGGCTCCAATATAAGCTCCATGAATTGACTGGCCTCCAATATAAACTGAAGAATGTCTTTGTAGAAGTGGGACTGTAAAAAAATGTTAATGACAGTTCCCAAAATAGAAGTTTGATTTAAAACTCCTGTTATGTAAAGTGATCTACTAGATTTAATAGTCTTTGATGTGATTGATGTTTATAATTACAAAAACCTTGTCTTTCTCTCGGAGATTAGCATGGGTACAGTTCAGTTTCACCACAGTTCAACAGGACGAGCTCTATAAATAGTACCAGGCTAAGCAAGGTATTAGATTTAGAAAAATAAAAGTAGCATAAATTAAAAATCTCTTAGAAGTTTACAATTTTTTTCTTTTTTGGAGACCAAACTGATCAACACCAATTAATTAGAAGGATATAGAATGGTAGGTAAGTGAACCCTCTGGCTATCCCAGTCAACGACTTGTTCCACTCTTCTCAGAAACAGTTTGAGATGATACTTGTTTGGCTTCCATTCCAGCTAACCCAAGACCTGTGCATGTGGCCTGTTCCAGAAAGACAGCAATCTCTTTTTCCTCAGAAACTCTGCTAGATTCATTAAGCCCTTGGTTTGTGTGAATTATATCGTCCAATTGGCAGCAGCAGATTTAACTCTAAGCTGCGTAAGGATAATGATTGTGTTTTCTCATATTTGGCAGATTCTATAGAGATTGGCTTCCAAATTCCAAGATGCATCTCCAGAACTGTGGCTTGGCCAGAAAACTAATGTACAATCTTCATGTGTAGGTTTTTGGGTTTTTTTTGGTGGATTTTAATACTATAGGTCTAGGGGCCACTTGGAATTTTATAAAAGAGCTTTCCTCAAGTGCCAGGTTTTAAGCCCTTGTTCTCTTCAACTTTAAGGTAGAGGATGGCAAAGATAATGCTATTAAATTCTCTGACCCATATCCCCAAAAATGTCCCCCACTTGATTTGGATTTCTATGTAATTTATTCTACACATCTATCTCTCCCACCAAGACAGAAGATGTCTGTTCAGATTTTTAACTAAATTGCTATAACCTTTTAAGTTGATTATATATTATACATTATTATATACTATATTATATATTGTATTGGAATATACCAGAGATAATTATTTGTGAAGACTTTTGTGGGTGCCTGTAGATGAAAATAAGCTGCTCTAGGGAAAACTATTTTAAGATAGTAGATTTCTTGACAAAGAGCTATGTCGGTTTAATGGAAAACTTATTTCTCAATGTATTTACACATAAAATTTTGTATTATTAAATGGCAGCCTATGGGACAAATTTGGAAAACAAATCATTTATATTTAGGAAAATTTCACATATATTTTGACCCCTGAGACAATGTTACTGAGTATATATATATATTATATTATATTAAAAAATCATTATTTGCTTTGTTCCAGCCTTAGACTAAATATCTTGGTTTATCTGACTTGGATGTAGGTATTCTTGAGTCTACCTATCCCTGTGTAGACTAGTGAGATGACAATTTTGAAAAGAGTGAGAAAGAGTAAGGGAAGTTTTTATTCTATTCTATTCTATTCTATTCTATTCTATTCTATTCTATTCTATTCTATTCTATTCTATTCTATTCTATCCTATTATTTTTTTTTTAGAATGTTTCAAACTGTCTTGACTGTTTTGAAAGTGAAGATTCTTGTTCTTCTCTTGTGAACAGATAATTGATAAAATTTGGTCTATTTCATGTTTGGAAAAATGTGGGAACTCGAAAGTTCCTAGTTTGACAAGTGCTCTGTGAAAAGGAGGAAAAAACAGCAGCAAAATAGAAATCAGCGAGGCTAGTGAGACAGATTCCTGAAAGGGGCTACTCAAGATCTTATCCTACTTAACGTTTTTGTATATTGCTCCCAAATACTTAAAATACAATAATCTCAGGTGATAGATTTTGAGTTTATCCTTTCAAATCAGCACTGAGCTACATTTAACTTGATAGTTAATTTTCCATCTTGATAACAACAGGAAAATTATCAATATTTTGTACATCTTATGATCATCTTTGGTTGGGACACTTCAGCTGCCTCGTGTACTGCAGTTGACTAAAAAATTGTAATTAATTAAATAACTCAAGGACTTGGATCTTCAGTTATCTGTTACTGAAGATTTTAACAAATACAATCATGAGAACAGTATGTTTTAACCCTCCATAAGCCCCTTTCTCTCCTGAGAAAGAGAGTATGTTTTATCCCATGTTCATACAAACTTCTCTGAGTCTTAACCCTATTAAATTTTCAAGGATTGCATCTAAACTTAGTGAGTTTCCTCTGACAAATTACAAGTATGAGTATCTTCAGTCATTATTTTGCAGGAGGAGCAAGGAATTTATAGGCAACTGAACCTATTCAAATGTTGACCCTCATTACTCTATCACTCTCCAGAGAACTTATGACAAGAACATGATATGACCTTCTTTAGCTCAGAACTGGACACTATGTGGATGGGGACTTTTTGTTGGTTATCTCCTAAGAACTCAAGATGAACTCCTAGTCACTGTCACTGCTATGAACCGTCAGCCAGAACCACTAGAAAAGTTAGGTCAGTAGAAATGCTCTCAGGACAAATTAAATAACATTTTTGAGATGTCTGACTCCATCTTGTTTTAAATTATATTTCAAGACTTATTGAACTTCTGACCTCACTTTCTGCATATTTTTGAGAAAAGACTGACAAACATCATCCTATATGTAAATTTGATGTAACTGGCTCCATTTTCAGAACTTCTTTTTGTTATTTGTTTTTGGCTTTGGTCAACCTTGAAGCAGGTTATGTTCTCAACTACTACCATCCTTTTCCCTTTCACTGTACAAGTCATTATTGAAAGCTATAGATTTTATCAAAATAGAGACATCATACAGCTTCCAAATTTCATTAAAAAAAATCATGCTTAGACATCTCTTCCCAAATTCTCTTCTCTATTTCTCCAAACATTCCTCACCCTTCTTAAAAGGTAGTTTATGTGTGAGAAGAATTATAGTAGTAAAAATAGTAAACTTTATTTTTCCAACTGCACATTTTAATGGTCATATTATGCTAATTTATTGTTTTACTTGGCTTGAATGGACAATTCTACCTGTTCTCCAGCTACTGTCAGAAGGAATGCCTTAAGGTGAATCAATCTGGAATTAACATCATTGTATTTGATAATGCTTGCTTTATTTAATGTATTAAAATAGGTCAATTGATTTGGCTACTTTTGCACATCATGCAAATAATTAAGCCTAGCAGATATTCGATAAGCTTCTTATTCAAAACAATGTTTTATATAATTTCAATAATGACAATTTTCTGTGGTTATTTTAAGCAACTGTTAAACCTTTTTTGAAAACTTTCTAAGTTAAACCATTTACACCAAAGGTTCTCAAACCATCTGTGATAAAGAACTGTTTTGTGTTTGTTGTCATTGTTGTTATTGTTTGTCTAACTTTCCCACAGTCACATAACAATACTTTTGTAGAATGCACTGATCACGTGCTTAGATGGCATGGCAATATCACATTGTTACGTAAGTCTCTTAGTGCTTATTCCCAATTTCTGTACTTATATTATTGTGGCCTAGTAGCAGTTTGCAGACCACAACCCGTCCATGGACCATGTTTCAAATGGCATTGATGGAGGCTATTGTCTGTGATGTAGAACTTTAGGGAGTTGCCCAATAGGTTGTTCTTATATTATATCAAAATTGTAATATGAATTCAGGAAAGATTTATTTCTCCCTTAAGGAAAACTTTTAGTACTGCTTTATAGAAGTAGGATATTCATCTATTCAGGATGGAATTGTGGTTAGGCTGTGGAGTTTTAACAAAAAAAGGATGTCAACACTATGATTTACTAGTTTAGTCTGCCATTTCTTATACCACAGAATACTGTGCCCATACTCCAGTGCCTTGCCGGAGAATATAACCTTGGAATCCAACTCCTGTCAAAAGTCTACATGGAAGAAATTATTATATCCTCAAGATCTCTTTTAGATATTCCAGGTTGTGGTTTAAGTTTCATTTGCTCATTTTCTTTTAGCTTGGATTGAGTTGTATCATCAAATATCTGAGTATGTGAATCACAGAGCCTTGACTTCTAGAAGAATCATTTAAATGAGATAAATCATGCCCCTGGCTTATATTTAGTGTATAAAAATATTAATATCAAACTCAAATATTACATTCTCTTCAGCGATTTTTTTAGACATTTTCCATTAGTATTCTCTATTTGAAAATTCATGTGATGAATCAAATTCATTTCATACTTTGCAGAGAAGTCCCTCTTTTGCAAGTTATTGTTTTACACCCAATGCACATCACCTATGTACAATAATGAATTGTTAATCTGGCCAGTCCGGGCTCAGATGTTACTGGAGTGTTATTCATTTATCCACAGAGCAAATAGGTATTAAAAGCCTACTGTATGCTAGGCATGGTACTAAGTCCTGCTAATTCAATGGTGAGTAAACCAGGCATTTTTCTTGGTCTTAAAGAGTAAAGAATCTAGTGGGGGAGACAAGTATATAGTCAAGTAATAAAACAAATAAATATAAAAATATGACTATGATAAGTGCTCTAAAAGGAAGATACATTGTTACAGAAGTGTAATTAATTGTTGGACTTATTCAGCCAAAAAAGATACAAGAATGTTCCTCTTTTCCATTTCCTTGTTCTATGCTACTAGATAATGATAACTATTTGGTTTAAGAGAGAGGCCAATGAATCATCCGTAAGATATTAGCACTCCATGTGGTGTTGTGAGGGTTTAAGAAGAGAGACAATCATTTGGGACAATGTTCTCTGAAGGGAGATGGTTGATGCACTAGTGGATTTAACAGACTTGGCTAATGTGGGTGGTTTTTACCATACATGGCTGTGGTGTTGCTAGAGAGAGTAGTCTGGGGGTTTGTGGTAGAGAGGCTAGATGGTAACTTCAAGCAGAGTAATGGGGACTCAGATTGAGATTCACTCCATGGGGGTGAGGGCCAGCACTCTTATAGACCATGACTGCAAGGCCAGCTCCTAGAGCTTCGAGGTACATATGGACGTGGAAAAGCTTTAGCTAGAGTCAGGAAAACTTCATCACAAAATAAGCTTTTCTTCAACTGTAGCTGCAAACCATGAAGACCTGGATAAATACTGACAGATCTTTTTTATGGGAAGATTTTGGATTTTGGATTAATAGTACTAAACCTTGGTGGGCAGCACCAGATTGGCTGCTAAAGATTCTACTCATCTTTATCTTGTTCACAAGGATTTTGTTAACCTTTTACATTTTATCCTGTTTCTCAGCTTTAGCTGGGAGAATGGTGAAGTCAGGTCCTGCTAGAGCAACAAAATCAAAGGCGGGAAGGAAATTTTATGCTGACACCAGGGTAGTGAAGGTTATCCAAGATCTAGGGAATGAAATGCTGAGGAAAGGCAAGATCAGGACGGAGCATCTGGCCAAGATGGTTGCTTCCCATTTGTCCTCTAACAGCTCAGGTTTGGGAATTGTCCCTGGAAAGGGCACAGAGATAAAGACATCCTGGGGCTTCCTCAAGGGTTATGGGAGAGCAAATGGCAGCACAACTAAGCTCTAGTGGAAATAAAAATCATAAATTTAAAGAAATTTTAATTCTTGCCTGGTTAAAATTAAAATATATGTTATAATGGTTGGTGATAAAATCTTAGAGGGAATAAAAGTGGGTTTGTAAATATTCTCTGAAAAACGACCAGAAATGTGTTAGAGAATTGCCCAAGAAGCGTAAAGACTTTGTTTAGATTGAATCCTTATGGATTCTGCAATTTATCACTAAGGATTTGCATTTCTATATCTTTTACCAAGAAAAGTAAAAACTCTCTCATGTTCAGCTATTAGCTACAAAGGTTCTGTTGCTCTCCCTTAAAATGGAATCTTTTAACTACAAGCTATCGTTGCATGCAAGCCTCATAAAATATGTGTGTTAGGAAATTGTATTTGTTCACTTATATTTATAGACTGTATTTGTCATCGGTAATTGAATTTTCTCACTAACCTTGTGATAATTAACCCGTAGTCTATGACCTCATGGTCTTATCTTTATTGTGTAAATTTTCTTGTTTAGTCAGAAGGATGCCTTGGACCTGGAGTCTGTTTTTCTTTTCTCCTATTGACCATGTAGAAAAATCAAATATGATGGCCTGTAGCAGAGATTGTCACTCTCCCACAATATCCACTCTCCTTTTATCCTTAGTAACAGAATTCCAACTTTATTCAATGCAGCAATGTGCCTAGCTAGCTAGGAATTGTTCGTGTTTTCTAAATATTATTAAGGAGTAGAGACTATTGTGTACTAATTTGTCTCTTGATGTACGAGAGACTTGCATGGATTAAACTTGGGAAATGTTTAAAAAGTTACACTTACTTCGGTAGATGATGTATTTTTCAAGGCTCATAATGTCAGATAAAAGTCCTTGATTTGCCCTAACTTCTGAATGAAATCTGTGGAGCTGAACTAGGCTGCAAAAGAAAGTTATAAAGGGAAGAATATTGGACTTTAATATTTTATTACTTTAATTCATAAGGAGACAGGATTTTTATTTGGCATTTTAATTTCTGTGTGGTAAAATGATAATGGAATACTGTTCATTATGTTTAAATTTGGGAAAATGTTCCATTCTTATATTTGGGACATGATGGCCCATTGTGCGCCTGAGTCATCTGTTATTCTTGGCTTGCTGGGTATGCATCCCCCCTTCACTAATAAGACACTCCTGTTTTGCTTTATTGAGCCATCCTTCTCCAATTCTCAGGCTATGTGATTGGCAGGGGCTGGTCTACTCTCTGACTCCAGGGCTGAGGCAGTTCTAAGTCCTGGCCAATCAGAATCACAGGATTATTGTTTCAGAGGTAGGCATATGACATAAGCCTTCAGGTCGTCTCTCTTTCAGGATTAGTAAGGTGTAAGGATGTACACCCCAAGACGGTGTAGATTCTCTTTTCAATGGCATGGAAAGAGTCTGCATAGGAATTAAGTCAATACAAAGGTAGAAGAACCGAAAGATGGAGTGCAACCAAGTCCTTATGTCATACTTTGCAGCACATGTCTGAAGCTGTGCCACATCTGGATTTTTAAATTATGTGAAACAAGAAATTCCTTTCTTTACTTAAACTTCATTTGGGATGGTGTTCTGTTACTCGTAATAGAAAGAGTTCTGACTAACACGTGGTACTCATTGTATAACTGTTTCTTTGTAAACTGTGTTGAGCCACGTAGCTGGCACAAGTTGAGATTAGAGGTAGCATAGGGAAAGAATTTAATCTAGTAGTAAGCGTGTTTCAGAGTCAATGTTTGATGTCTGTTCTGACCTACTTCAGAGACTTAGTGGACAAAACCTTCACTTTCCACTCCACTAGGTCTTGGAGGCTGCAAAAAGAGCTCTTCTCCTGAGAGAGATGTCATTTCCTTGGTTGAAACTTGACATAGCTATTATTGGATACAGATTAAAATAGAATAAAAATGAGAGGGTATGAAAGAGAGGTGGGAATGTCGGGCTCTCCTCAAGCCATGCCCATCTCTGTCAACACCATTTTTAGCCCATCCAAGGGAAGGAGAGGTACCAGTTTGATCAGTGGGCACAGCAGGTAGCCAGGCTGCGCTGACTTGTAGTGGAGTGACTGTGCAAGGAAGCCCTGTGCCTGTCCAAGGGTGGCTTCCTACTGCTATTCTACTTCCTGGTTCCACGCAGCTGGGTGGTCTATTTGCGTGAAGGCTCTTCCTGGGCACGGCACTTTCCTCTACTCTGTTTCCCCTTCTTTGTCCCTCTCCGCCTCATCCTTTCTCAGTCAAGCAGGACTGTGCCATTCTTAAGACTTTAGATTTATGGAATTAGGTGTTCTGCTTGCAGCATTTAGACAAAGTCTCCAGCTCAGACTTTACCAGAGTTCTGAACTTAAGAGTCAGGAGCTTGCACAACATTGAATACAGAGGTACTTTGATTCACATTCTACTATTGTTATTTGTGTGAACAAGAAATAGTATATTCATACAATAGGAATGAGGTCAGTAAATGTATTTTCTTGTTATGTTATCTGTCAGGAAGCTCAAAGCCAAAGGTGTGGGTTATTTTGTATATGCGAAGAACCCCTAGGCTTTCGTAATCTGTATTTGTAAGGTCGTACTCAGGTATCACTGAGCTGCATTTTCATCTGGAAGCTTGACTGGAGGAGTTCACTTCTATGTTCATTCAAGCTGTGGGCAGAATTCATTTCCATGTAGCTGTATGACGGAGGGCCCTGGCTTTTTGCTGAACATCAGCCAGAGGCTGTCCTTAGATCCTAGAGGTTGCCAACAATTCTCTGCCATATGGTCCTTTCCATAGGTAGTTCAAAATATAGCTATTTACTTCTTTGAGGCCAGTAGGGTATTTTCTCATACCAGCCTGCTAAGAAGGAATCTTACATAACACAACATAATCATGGGAGCAACATCCCATTACTTTTGCTATATAATGAAACCTAACCAAGGGATGGATCCTATTATCTTTGCTGTATTTAATTGGCTAGAAGATAGTCACAGGTTCTTCCCACACTCAAAGAGAGGGGATTATGCAGAGTGTAACATGAAGAAGTAGAGATCATGGAGGCCATCTTAGAATCCTACCTACCATAATCAATACTTCCCAAAGTGTGGTTCATTGAAGATTACTTCCATAAATTGTAAGTCTGTATTCATCAAGAATCTTTTCCAAGTAACAGAATGCAAGTGATAGGAGAGCAATTCAAACCATCTTAAGAAAATAAATGAAAAAATGATTTTATTTACTCATAGAACAGAAAATTTAAGCTTTAAGTAGACCGGATAACAGTGGAATTAGGATTGAGAAGGATTCTATTTCAGATAACCTTGATACAGTAAATAAAAGACCATATCAGGAATGGGAAGTTACGAACATTGGACAGCATTCAGGGAAAAATCTGATAGAGGAATTAGCCATAACACAGGATGTGCTGGGATCCTGGCCACTCTCCATGACTGACATTAAATCTGAAAAGATGATGCCATGTGCAAAATGAGAAAGGAGGAAAACATAGGCTTACGTCCTGCCACCCTGTCATATCCTCCT
This sequence comes from Ceratotherium simum simum, assembly GCF_057802395.1. NCBI lineage: Eukaryota > Metazoa > Chordata > Mammalia > Perissodactyla > Rhinocerotidae > Ceratotherium > Ceratotherium simum. The sequence goes on from NC_141911.1 coordinate 45,582,128, forward strand.
ATACCAACACAATATTTTCTCCTACCTCTCTGCATTTGTAAATATTGTTACTTTTTCTCCTACAATAATCTTTGCTCATTTCATCTTTGTCTACTCTGCCCCTGAAACACTCCTATTCATTTTTCCTTAATTCGGTTTGGTACCTCTAAGAGATCTGATCTCATCCCTGCCTGTCATTTAGGTGGATTTGGGTGCCACACTCCACGTGCCCATAATTTGGCAGACACTGTCACTAAGCTTAGCCAACTCCCACTGCAACCTTCTTCTTCCTTAATACCTCTAGCTAGTCATAGTCATATGACATGGTTCTTGCCAATGAGACACAAACTAAATTTTGATGTGGGGAAAGCTTTTGTTTTCTTGAAACAGGAATCCTACCTTTTCTCACCCTATTCTCCTTCTGACATTAAACGCAAACGTAATGGCTGGGGCTACACCAACAGTCTTGTGAGCATTGCGGAAATGATAAGAGACTCACAAAGATCTGGTCTCTGATATCCTTAAGCTGATGAACCAGCCTAGCAACCAACTCCCACTATACTCTTATGTGTAAAACAAAACAAAACAAAACAAAACCTAACCTAACCTTTAATTGTTTAAGCCATTATAGTTGGGTTTTTATTACCTGCAGCCTAATAAGATCCTAAACGAAATATAGTTTAATGTATTTCTAGATGATAGCACTGATTATAGAATAGTCACTGCCTATCCTATGACATCATGAGTGACTTCTTTCATATTATAAAGGTTGTCTTGTTATTTCTATTAGTATTCATATTCTTTTTTTGTGTGTGTGTGGGGAAGATCAGCCCTGAGCTAACATCCATGCCAATCCTCCTCTTTTTGCTGAGGAAGACTGGCCCTGGGCTAACATCTGTGCTCATCTTCCTCCACCTTATATGGGACGCCGCCACAGCACAGCCTGACAAGCGGTTCATCGGTGCGCACCCTGGATCCGAACCAGGGCTGCCAGCAGCGGAGCGCGCGCACTTAACCCCTACACCACGGGGCCAGCCCTGGCATCCATATTCTTAAAAGAGTACCTATCACATAGTAAACATTCAGCAAATATTTGTTAAATCTTTTATCATCCAAATTTTAACAGCTTATCTGGAGAGAATAATGTATCCTTGCTAATCAGAATGAAAGACTTCTAGCACTATGATTTCTCTAGGTTTTTAGTTATTGACTTATCTTGCTCAGCATGTTAGCAACAGCTTAGACATACAGGGAAGACAGATGAATAAAATCTATAGATATTGCAAATACTGTAGTTATAGTTAAACTATTAGACGATAAAAGCAGTATTCAAAACGAAATACTTAAAAATTTGGGAGACTCTCTTATCCTAAATGTGGTAAAATCAATAGGAATAAGTGAACCTAGCACTTACATACAAAAATATAAAATTCAAATCTACAATTTTGGATTCAGAGTAGATCAGAAGCAAAAATTAACAAATTCAAACCTGTTTGCTGAACAGTAGACACTCCTAAGTTAAAATCAGATGAAAGAGCGCTGACGGAAAGGAGACTATTTAACTTGGGGAAGATTATTCTTGCAGATATGGAAACGGTAAGGAGAGGGCGTTTATACATGTGACATATTTGAAGCACTTTCTTGAAGGAGATAAGTTAGATTTATTCAATGTAGTTTCAAAGGGACTAAGAGGAAAATTTGGAGCAAAGTGTGGAAGCTTGAGGTTGAGAAATTAAAGTTCAGCATGAGGAAGATATTAGCTATACAAAATTTTCAAGAGTAGATGTGCCTGACTTGTGAGGCCCAGAGCTGTACTGATTGGCAGTGAATTGTCATGTAACCACCTGCTAAGGATAATGACAGTTTCCTGCTTTGATTAGGAACTTGACTAACTTGCCTCTTAAGCAGCTTTCATTTAGGTTAAACTAGTTTGATAGATTCTTTTCTTTTGGTCCACAGGGTGGTGTTTTGGGGTATCTTCTGAAGTAAAGTGACAAAGCAGTGGTAGTTATGAGATGAAGACTTGTTGATCATATTATTTGTTCAACTTGGTTTTTATATCAAAGGGGTTCCCTATGCTGCTCCTTACTTATCTCAAGATGAAAGGGTGTCTGATGCTGCCTGTTGGTGTTGGAGGAAGGAAGCCCCATGGTATTTTCCTATTTCAGGTACTGTGTTGGCAGCTACTTATACATAAACATGTTCGTGTTCATATTCTGAGAATCATTAAACCAGAGGTCACAGTATACATACCTGCATAATTATTGCATATTTTTAATATAGCTACTATAGTTTTGGACTTTTTTAAAAATTTTAATGCTTTTGAAGATATGATCAATGGTGGACAAAAGGGAGTTTGCCACAAGTTTCCAGACCCTGTTGCATTTCATTCTCTCCTAAGAGCATTGGCTTTTGCAATCCCTGAGGCTGTTTTGACTTCCAGGGATAAATCTGAATTTTGCACAATGAGGATGTGTTATTGATCCGACGACTCATGTGTTAGTCTTCCCAGCCCTCACTGCTTAGACCTAAACCATATTAGCCACATTTCTAGTGCTCAGTGGTCACATGTGGCTAGTAGCTACTGTATTTCACAATGCTGGCCACGTGAACGACACATAAGTTTTCATGCGTTTGTCATGTGAACAAACACACTTCACTTTACCTCTTATCCTTTTCCTCAGTATCTCTCTTGGGTTTTTTTTTTTTCTTAATGGTCTTTAAGTCTCCTATGGTCCTCTCTCCCTCTCTTTGCAAAATAATTTACCCCATTTTTAGAAACCCTTGAGGCCCGAGTCCACCCTTGTGTCTTGTAAATTACAGAACAGTAATTTAGTCTTTGTTCACTGCTGTATCCACCAAAGCTAGAACATTTCCCAACACATAAATAGGAATTTTAACAAATTGCTCAAGTGAATGAATAGATGAATGAATGAATTCCTGCTCCAGAATAAGCCATGGATTGAAAGTGTTGCCAGCTCTGCCAGATTTTTCACCTCTTTAGAGAGAGAAGTGATCTTCTGGGTGAAGGAATGACAGCTAGGTGATCCAACTCAAGGAGACCATTTCCCCCCACCCCAGGAATATTTTTTAAAATCTAATATCCTACCCTGTAGAGATTAGTTTTCTCTATGAGATAATCCTGTTCCCCCTGTTAACATAATTTTGTTCTCATTACCAAGAGATTGACTCTTTTCCTCAAGCAGTTTATGTTACAAATCCTCGTTAATTAATTTGAAAATAAAGGTCTGCTATTATTGCTGGTATCTTGCTATAGTGCCACTATAAAGCCTAAGCTTATAAAATATATTTTAAATGTATGTATCGTGAGGGCTGTAACCATCTTTTTCCTTTCCCAGCTTAGCCCAGTGTCTTAAACATAGTGGACAGTCAACAGATATTGTCGAATCATTCAACAGAGCCAAGCACCATCCTAGTCACATAGATTCCCTCAGTCAACAAGTTAGATAAAGATCCTTGCCCTAGTGGAGCTTACATTTAAGTGGAAGGGTAGGAGGAAAGAAAAATAGTAAGCCACAATCAAAATAAATAAGAAAAAAAATTTATTAGAAAGTGATTGATGTGCTAGAAAAAATAGTAAAGCAGGAAAAAGGAATTGTGAGGGAGGAAGGGAAGGGTTGTAAGTTTAAAGAGGCAATGAATTAAAACATTTTAATGGAGGCTACTATGATCTGATCTTATACAATATGATATTAATTTAAAAAGAAAAAAGTATAGCAGTAATATGCATATGTTATTTCATGTAATGTGACTGAGTTTATTTGAATCTGAAATTTTATTTGTATGATATTACTTGGCAGTCCTTTAGCTTAGATGAGACTGCATTGCCATAAACTGAAAGGCAATGATAGAGGCACTGCACCCGACTGGGAAAAATATAATAAGGGAAAATATTGTATGCCTCACTCAATAATCTTTAGTTGGAAAAGGATAGAAACATCATGCCAACAAATATTGAGGAGTTTAATAAATTGTTACAGCAATTACCAGTTATGAAAAACCAATGATAACAATGAACAAAAAAGGGTAAAACTACAAAATGAAATTCTGCTTGAAAAAGAAACATGACATACAGCATCAAAATTATAGATTCAGAAAATAGTAGTGAAGAAATAGAAGATATATCAACTTAGAAGTTTCATGTATTAAATGGGACTTTTCAGATTACATGTTAGAAATAAATCACAGGAGTATGGAGCTGCCCAAATGTATCCTCATTCATCAGCAGATAAAAATTAACTTTTTAGGGCCGGGCCCCATGGTGTAGTGGTTAAGTGCGTGCGCTCTGCTGCCAGCGGCCCGGGTTTGGATCCCTGGCGCCCAGTGAGGCACTACGTGTCAGGCCATGCTGTGGCGGAGTCCCATATAAAGGGGAGGAAGATAGGCACAGATGTTAGCCCAGTGCCAGTCTTCCTCAGCAAAAAGAGGAAGGATTGGCATGGATGTTAGTTCAGGGCTGATCTTCCTCACAACAACAACAACAAAATTAACTTTTTAGCCATATTATGTTAGGACAGCCATTAAATTGAGAACAACACATAGCTAGAAAAGGCAGCATGGTAGAAAAAGTTATAGTGATCTTTGATCAAAAGATGTGAATGTGGTCTCATCTCTGACAAGTGACCTCCCATATTTGCAGCTATAATGAAATAGTTGAGCCAAATGCCCAATAAGATCACTTCTAATTCTAGAATTACGTGATTCTGGCCTGTCCAAAAATTCTTCCAGATTATTTCAATTAATGGAAATAACTACCTGGGTTTAGAGAACTGGATGGATGCTATTTAAAATCATGTAATCCCCATCATCAACCCAAGGAACATATTAGCATAGATGTTCCTTTTAGTTGGCCTCTTCTGGCAGTCTGAAGTTTTTCTTTTATTTTTGATACCAATCTATTCTGTCATACGTTGGAAACATAATGGTAGAGAATTAAGTGGACATAGGACTATATGTTAGTCCTGATGCAAAAACATACTTGTAAAAGTTTTCTTTTTTTTAAAACCAATAGGTAGCAGAGCAAGTTAATATCCTTAGTCACAATGCCCTCAATGCCAGGGATATGACAATAAATTAGTGGCATACAAAAAATAAAGCCACTGATATAAAGACTTTAAATAGTTTTGGATCATCATTACATTATCTTACCTTTAAGACTGAAGCTCAGGAGAGCACCACTTTCCAGAAGCCAGCATGAAGATTTCTATGGACCTAATCTCCAGTGAAACAAGCAAAGTTGGTGAAAACTATAGAAAATAACCCAACCATTTAAAGTTTCTGAAAATAGCCCTAAAGGCATACAGCAAAGCAGCAAAGGAAGAAATATTTATTCAATAAATTCTACTAAAATGCAGCAAGATAAGTGAGAATCTGTGGTATTTGAGCCATAACCCATTTCCTCTTTCTCCTACTCTAGCTCAGATTGACAGAAGCTTCACTGTGGGTGGGTGTGGTCAAGAGGATGGGGCTCCCTCTGCCCTTAGCTGCCAATCAAAGCTTACTTTATCACATTGAGAAGGGAAGTCACCAGCATTTCTCATTCCCTCCAACTGTAGGTTGAAGACACTAAATTCTTGGTGAGTATGGCTGAGAGGTCAGGGGCTACCCTCCTGCCCCCTGCCACTATCCATAGATTGGAGACTCTACCCGGTGCAGGGAAGGCTGAGAATACTTGGACCAAGATTGCCCTCACCCCATCTCACAGATGTCCCTTGATGGGAGAGAGGCAAGCTGAAAAGACCAGGGGCTACTGCCACAGTCAGTGTCCAGAATAGTGGCTCAAAGAGTTTGTCCAGGAGAACCAGTCAATAGGAAAAGAAAGCTCTGCAGCTCCTTCTGAAGGAACTTATTTCATTTGACACAGAGTGTGGAGAAGTTCAAGGCTAAGGGGGCCCCTGCAAACAATAGTTCCTCTAAATTAAGAGTAACATTCTAAACCAGAAGTGGGCTTATTCAACAGAAAACCAGGAAAAGAGATACCTAAGAAGAGCCCTCCTTCTCAGAAAAAAAGCTCAAAGACTGGCCTCAAAAATATACCGCTGCCAAGGAGCCCAAGTTTAACTGGATTAGACTCCTGTGCAATTTTTGCTCAGTCTTGAAGACATTTTCAAAAACAATAGAGTAATCAGCTGGTACTTAGAGAAGCCCAATGGGTAGGGTGTAACATCAAATGAAGCAGACAGCTTGCCAGAGAGATCATGGAAAGAGACAGTCAAAGAGAGCCATGATAAATCTATTGTTATCCCAGGGTGACCATGCCCCATCCAAGGCTGTACCCAAGAAAGGATAACAAAGGTAGAAATAGATTTCACTAACAGTCACCAAAATACAAACAAGTAAACAACAGAAACAGGCCTTTGGTGGGGGGATGAGAATAAGTATCCAGAGTTGTTACAATATATTACCTAAAATGTCCGGTTTTCAACAAAAAATTATGAGACTGGGAAAGAAAGAGGAAAGTGTGACACACACAGGAAAAAAAGCAGGAAACAGCAACTACCTGAGAGAGACTAAATATCAGGTTAGACAGACAAAGACTTCAGAGTTGCCATTGTTAATGTGTTCAAAGAATAAAGGAAACTATGATTGAAGAAGTAAAAGAAAATATGAAGACAATGTCTCATCATATAGACATATCAGTAAAGTGATAGAAATTACAAAAAGGAACCAAACAGAAATTCTGGAGTTGAAAAATACAATAAATAAAGTGAGAAATTCAAGTAGAAGTGATCAACAGTAGATTTAAAGTAGCAGAAGAAAGAATCTTGCCTTTATGATAAATTGATGGGAATTATGCATTCCAAATAAAAGAGAGAAAAAAGAATGAAGAAAAATGAATAGAACATAATTTAGAGGAATCAGACAAATTTTGAGAAATACATAAACTATCAAAACTGATTATTTTATAGTGCAACCTCACATTAAGTAACAAGTATGTAGACTGAATTAGTTATCCTCATTTTTTTGTAGAGTATCCTATTTCCTGTACTGGAATGATGGAGTCTACGTTTCCATTAGAGAAAGTAAATTTAATTGTTTACTTCCCAGTCTTTCCCCAACTGTTATTTCTACTCCCTTCTGTAAGAAGATGAAAGAAAAAGAACATCTATTGGATTTTGCCCTATTATTAATAGTTGATTGGGAGAAGAAATTTGCAGAGTATTCATTATGGTACTTCTACTTTGATATTTATTCCTTCTCAATTATTTTCTTTTGCCTTCATTTCTTCAGAGTTTACTCTTAACTGGTAAATTCTCACGTGGCTTAACTGGTAAATTCTCCTAAATATTTAAGGAAAATATAACACTGGTATTGTACATATTCTTTCAGAGAATAGAAAAAAATGAAACAGTTCTCAACATGATTTATGGAGTCAGTATAACTTTGATACTAAAACTAATAACAACAGGTTGTGAAAGAAAAATCACTTAATAAACATCTATGAAAAACACCCTAAAAAGATATCGCCTAACAGAGCCTAGAACTATAAAATGTATAGCACATCATGACCAAGTTGGGTTCATTTAAGATTTATTGTTTAGAAATCAATCAATTAATTAATTCATGCTTTCACAGAATAAAAGAAAAATCATACAATCTTTGTAATAAATACTGAAAAAAATTTGGTAAATTAAACAACTTTGATGATAAAAGGAATTGGGAAACTAAGAATAGAATAAAATGTCTATATTCTGGTATAGGGTTTCTAAAAGAAAGAAAATCTTACGGCATGCAGCATATTAATGGAGAAATACTAAAATCTTTTCCGCTCATATGAGGAAAGAAAGACAAGGATGCTCTCTATTACTACTTTCATTCATTATTGGGCATGAAATATTAGCCCACACAATAAAGCGAAAGTAAATATGCAAATATATACATTCATAAAAGGTTTAATGGTGGAAAGTAGAGAACAAATTGCCATTTACTTATGGATAATTATATTGTATACATAGGAATCCAAAGAATCCATGAATAAATTATAAAAACAAATAAATGAATTTAGCAAGATTACTGGATAGAAATTTACCTTTATGTTTTATTTTATATAACAATAAAGAATTTTAAATTGTACAGAATTCAGTAGAAGAATAGAAATGTATTTCCTACTTTCAAAAGTAGAAATCAATAAGCAGAAGAGAATAAACAAACCAGAAAACAATGTAAGGAATCTTTGGAGACTACCAAAGACTGATGTCAAGAAAAGGAGGCTACAAATTAGCAGTCACTTAGGAGGTGGGATGGGGTCATTTGTAGATTTTCTCTCAGCTCCACTTCTGATCTTCTGTGCTCTGCTCTGTCACACAGGGCTGGAAGCCTGAAAACTACTTTTCCAAGATTTCTTTGCCACTTGGCTCCTGTTAGGCTCTGACAATGGGAGGCACTGGCAGGTGATTGGAAGGCAGGAGGAAAGAAAAAGCCAAAACTCCACACTTTTTCTTTGGTGGAGGGAGGGTAGATGTTTTAGCAGAGCCTTCAGCAGCAGTCACAAAGGGTGATGGCAAGCACCTGGGTTCCTGCTCGGGCAGCATGTTTCCAGAAGCAGTACAGTTTTTGTGGGTTATAGCAAAGCAGTAGCAGCAACAGTACTTTAGCTGCCCTGTAGCATAGCACTCTTTCTCCATCTGTCCCAGTGACAGCTGCAGGGAATTCTGGGCCTGAGGGTTCCTGGACTAGCCACAGGAGAATGGGCCATGGATTTCTACAAGGCAGCCTCACAGTGGTTCTAAATAGTACTATGTAGTATAGTAATACTACACTGGGACTCCAGGAGCTCCAGCTGGGCAGTGACTATGCACTGCGGATAACACCATTCCCCTTCTGCTCCTGTAGCCTGGGATGGTGGTGGCTTACTGCAGATACTAGTCATTGGGGAACTTTTCCTTTTCTCTTAGGCTACTCCAGCCCTTCTAACTCTTTTGTAACTTATTCCCTGTATTAAATTTCCTCCAATTGAAATACCAATTGAAGTTTCTGTTTTCCTTTCTGCACAATGATACTGGACACACACAAAGTACAGTATTGCAGAAACCACACCAGTTTTTCATTTGTCTTTTATTCCACATTTACTCATACTTAATTTAATTTAGTATTCTGTACTTTTAAATATTACATATGTGGAATATAACTTCTCATTGATTTAATACATGATATGTAAGCAAGTGAATAAACAATTGCATAAAAATATATCAAATAGAAATAAGAATATTACAGTCAAGAAAAAAATATTAATTTTTGTTTGTTTGTTTTGGTAAGGAAGATTAGTCCTGAGCTAACATCTGTTGCCAATCCTGCTCGTTTTGCTGAAAAAGACTGGCCCTGGGATAACATTCGTCTCCATCTTCCTCTACTTTATATGTGGGACGCCACCACAGCATGGCTCAATAAGCGGTGTGTCCGTCTGTGCTTGGGATCCAAACCTGCTAACCCCGGGCCACCAAAGTGGAGCACGTGAACTTCACCACTATGCGACCAGGCCAGCCCCTAAATTTTGTATTTTAACCATATTAAAATATAATAAGTCCTTATGGAATTTAATACATGAAGTATAAATAAAATGACAAATCGAGATAGGAATCATATGATAAGTAAATATATCTTTCTTTCTCCTAAAAGTTCTTTATTTGGAACATATAGAGAAGAAATTATGATTATACTTTTAGACTAGAAATCTGTTCTAATATTGTTCACTACAATCCAAGTTTTGAATTTATTTTTTTATAACTTGTCACAATGATCTTATTAGCAAATAATGTATTTCCTGATTGTGTTTGAATTATGATAGTTTATTGTGTTTGAATTATGATAGTTTATTTTTCCATTAAGTTTCAAGGATCGTTATGTGATTCACTGTGTATATTTCTGAGTTGTTCATATAATTACAGAGGAAAAAATACATATAAAAAAGAAAACATAATTTTAGTTATAGGAGAAAAGTTTAACTTTTATGAACATTAGCTCCAGTGACACATGTGACACACTAAGAGAGAAATATACTAGGTAAGACTTCTATATCTGGGAAAGTTCCCCACATCCAGAAATAATATATAATTGTATAGGAAAGGTCTTTAATCTAGGATTTCTGAGGATGACTAAAAGATTTGTTGAGAATGACTGAAACCTCTATCAGAATTAGAACTATAAATTTTACTACATGTTAAATTAGGCACTAGTAAATGTATTTGTACATACATAGATTATATTTTGATATGGGATTTCTTTTTTTCACTTCCCTGTACGTGGCTGATCCCCTAGTGGATCAGAATAGGTTGCTTTTAGATGGTATAATATAGAGGCCAAAGAGTGTGGGCTCTGGATGCAAGCTGTCTGGCTTCAATTCCTGGTTTCACCACTAACTGTGCAGTCTTGGGTGAGTTTCTTAATGTCCCTGTACTTCAGTAACCTCATTTGTTAAATGTTATATGAGTATTAAGTGGATAAAACACACAAGTACTTAGCAAGGTGTTTGCTGCAGCCTCAGTACATTACCACATTAAGATTGTTATAGCTGGAATGTGGAAGACAAAACAGTCAAGGTCAAACCTTTGCCCTTTAAATTAGGCTCTTGATTATATGATTACAGATTATATGATTAAAACTGGGCTTTCAGGGCCAGCCTGGTTGTGTAGTGATAGATTTTGCGTGCTCCACTTTGGCGGCCCGGGGTTCACCAGTTTGGATTCCGCACACGGACCTATGCACTACTTATCAAAGCCATGCTGTGGTGGCATCCCATATAAAGTAGAGGAAGATGGGCACGGATGTTAGCCCAGGGCCAGTCTTCCTCAGCAAAAAAGAGGAGGATTGGCAATGGATGTTAGCTCAGGGCTAATCTTCCTTGGAAAAAAAAAAAAAAACCCTGGGCTTTCAATCACAAAGGACACACACTTGAAAACAGTTTCTAAATTTCAAAATCTTCCCTTTAAACATCAGGAACAAAAGTTTGGAGGACTGAACAGGAAATTTTTACTACAAACTATGAAATAGGAAGGATGACTTAGGGGCAATTTTCTGCTGAACAAAGATTAGATAAAAGTCCTTCCTCAGCTAGGAGAAAGCGCTGGAGCAAGAGCGAGAAGAGTGCATTGAGGCTTCAGAGGGGAGCCTACTCCCATATGTTCAGTGATGCCAGGAAGAAGCAGCACGTTCTCTGTTCCCATCTGAGAAGCAAGGCTTTATAATGCTCCCCAAATGGGACGACCAGAGGATTTTATATGAAGGTTCTGCATTTTTATGCAGAAAGAGGGCATGGATTGCATCTTCCGTTATATCCCAGAAGTCTGAAAGACCTGGTGAAGAGAAAATCAAGAAATTTTTTCATGACCTAATAGAAAACCTCTGATTGCAAAAGTTAGTAGATCATAGGAAGCCTGGGGTTGAGATAAGGAGCAGAGAGAGTGCATAGACATCAAGACAATGCTAGGGGCTCCAATCTAGAGCAAAGATGCTTGTGCCTGCACAAAAGTCACATTGGCACACTTACATCAGCTGTGGATACAGAGAAAACAAAGGTGGTCACAAAAGATTCGTAGGGATGGTGATATCGTCCATTGGAACCTGAGGAGTACCCTTGTAAAATACATGCCCCACTCCCTCTGCTGTGAAGACCAGTCAGCAACTTCTTGCTCTCAAAAGCTTTCCCATGGAGGAGCAGGTCCAAAGGCAATTGCACAAGAGGAGTGTATATCACTGATTAATTTACGCACATATCATTGATTAATTATTTACACTGAAGAGACCATTTCAATCAGATGTGACTGATGTGACTGCAGAAGCCTAGATTACATTTCTTAAAAAATAGACTTTAGAGCCAGTGCTGATGGTCTAGTGGTTAAAGTTCAGCGTTCCTGCTTCAGCACTCTGAGTCCATTTCCCAGTCATGGAAGCACACCTTCTGTCTGTCAGTTGCCATGCTGTGGCAGCGGCTCACATAGAAGAGTTAGAAGGACATACCTCTAGGATATACAACCATGGACTGGGGCTTTGCGGAGGAAAAAAAAAAAAGCAGGAAGACTGGCAACAGATGTTAGCTCAGGGCAAATCCTTCCCTGCAAAAAAAAAAAAACGACTTTAGTTTATAGAGCAGTTTTAGGTTACAGCAAAATTGAGCGAAAGGTACAGAAATCTCATGTAGCCCCTGCCCTTATACATGGGTAGCCTCCAGCATTATCAAAACCCCCACATCAGAGTGGCACATTTCTTACAATTGATGAACCTACATTGACATATCATTATCACCCAGAATCCACAGATTACCTTAGGGTTTTTCTGAGTCTTTATTTGTTCTTCATTTTTGAAGGATAGTTTTTGCAGGGTAAAGATTATTGGATTGGTTATTTTTTTTCTCTCAATACTTTAAATATTTCACTCCACTCTCTTCTTGCTTGCTTATTTCTAAGAAGCCAGATGTAATTATTATCTTTGTTCTTCTGTCGGTAAGGTGTTTATTCCCCATGGTTTCTTTCAGGATTTTTTCTTTGTCTTTGATTTTCTCTAGTTTGAAAGTGATATGACTAGGTGTACTTTTTGTGGTGTTTATCCTACATGGCATTGTCTGTGCTTTCCAGATCTGTAGTTTGGTATCTGATGTTAATCTGGGAACACGCTCAGTCATTATTTCAAATATTTCTTCAGTTCCTTTCTCTTCTCCTTCTAGTATTCCCGTTACATGTCTGTTACACCTTTTGTAGTTGTCACAAGTTTGTGGATATTCTGTTCTGGTTATTTTTTTCTTTCAGTTTTTTCTATTTGCTTTTTAGTTTTGGAAGTTTCTATTGAGATATCCTCAAGTACAGAAATCCTTTCCTCAGCTGTGTCCAGTCTACTAATAATCCCATGGAAGGCATTCTTCATTTCTGTTGCAGTGTTTTTGATCTCTAGCATTTCATTTTACTTCTTTTTTAAGATTTACATCCCTCTGTTTATATTGCCCATCTGTTCTTGCATGTTGTCTACTTTATCCTTTAGAGCCCTTAGCATTTTAATAATAATTGTTTTAAATTCCTGGTCTGATAATTCCAATATCCCTGACATGTCTGCTTCTGATGCTTGCTTTGTCTAGTCAAAGTGTGTTTTTGCATTGTAGGATGTCTTGTAATATATATATATATATTTTGGTAGCCAGATGTGATGTGCTGGGTAAAAGGAGCTACTGTAAGTAGAACGTTGGGGGATGGAAAACATTCTATAGTCCTTTGATTAGGTCTCAGTCTTTTAGTGAGCATTTGCCTCTGGATTGTGAGCTTCACATGTGCTTCTCAGTTCCAACCTCCAGCTTCACCCCTCACCCAAGTTCTACAGGATGGCTAGAGTGAGCTGGAGTTGGATATTTCCCTTCCCCAGGTCAGTTAGACTCTGATAAACCCCAGCAGGTTAGGCTCTGGTTAAAAAGCTTCTCCTGAGGGCAGACTTTGTTAAGAATAACAGAATGCTCTGCTGTATTTCAAAATGGTTTCTTTTTCCCATCCCTCACTGAAAGCATAAGAGGATTTTTCTCAGATGTTCACTGTCAGAACCTGGTAGAGCTCCAGAAGGTAAAACTCACAAAAGTGTGGGGTCCTCCCAATGACAGCGTCCTCCCAATGACTGCAGTTTTACTCTCAGATGTGCCCACATGGAGCTTCCAGCAATTCATCAATTACAGTTCAGGATTTCATACCCTGGCACTGGTTCCTACAGACGTTTCAGCTCGTGGGTTCCTGCTCTGCTCTGGTAAGCTGTGATACTCTGTATTCACCTGTCAGTGAATTTGGTAGCACCAGTTTGCCCTGTGACCTCACTTCTCTTAGGGATCTAAGAAGAGTTGTTGATTTTTCAGTTTGTTCAGCTTTTCACTTCTTATTAGGGTAGAGAGGCAACTTCCAAACTTCTTACATGTGGAACCAGAAACTGGAAGTCTGGATTATATTTTTAAAAGGAGGCTCAGAAAACAAGTTGAATGCAGTGGAGAGAAATACAGAAAGTTCTGTTTCTGCACATAGAAATCATAATGGATAAATATCAAAGTTGCTATAAATTTAAAAAAATATTATAAGAACTGTACAACACATACTTGTAAACCATCCACACTAAAACATGAATATGTGAGGGGAAGGAAAGAGCTCCTTTGCTAGAGTGCTGCTCTTCTTCTATCTGCATTAGCTCCATTCTACAGCTTTTCTCACTCCCACAATATCTTGCTCTAGGCTGTATAGGGCTGAAATCTTACTTCATTTCAAAACCTTACTTTCTAAATTCTTAGGCACCACATTTGCAAACACTTGGTCTTCCCTCCCTGCGTGGTGTTTATATTTGCATTGTTTCTCTCAGTTATGTCCTCTCACCCTTATTCTAAAGGGTGACAATTTAGAATTGTCCTGGTGACAATTTCTGTGAATTTCTAGGTTCTGTAGCTCTCTGTCTAAAGTGAACATCCTTAATCCCACATCTCCCATCTCTGTTTCTGTATTTGTCCTGCTACACAGTCAGCATTCTGGATGATGTATCAGTGGGAGGGTCATTGTAAATTAGCTATGGCAGGATGACTTGATTTGTGCTTAGAGTTGAGCTGAAAGGTGATTCCTCATTGTGTAGCAAGATAGCATTTCCTATTTAAACATGAAATGTTCCCTTGCCAGCAGCAGCTGGAAGATGTTACTCCTTAAACATTTTCCATCCAATATTGTATAGGCAGCAAGAGTTCTGTATGTCCCCAACTAAAGATCTAACATAGAAGTGATGATACTTTTCATTGTGAAGATTGAGAATGCTATTTTGTGGTGATTTTCCTCAGGACAAACTAAATACATTATTTCACAACCAAAAATCTATTGCTTGTTATTGTATTCAATTTTCAATAGTTTTGAGTGGATTTGAGAGGTATGGACTATAAGTCACCGAAGAAGTTAATTTTCCTTGTTGAGGAAAGATAATCACAAAGGAACTAAACTTAAATTTTACACACCAATTTTGATTACCTTTCTACAAGCAGTTAGAATGTTATTTTCTAAGCTGCAGAGCAATTAATGGCTAGAACTGCAGGAAGTATTTAATTGACTATTGATTTAAGGCCAAGCTGTTGTTTGGCTGAGGCATTGCATTATAATTAATGGACCCGAACCGGAGTTTAATTTTTCTATACTATACCTGATTTTCAAGTGTTCTAATAGCAACCCTCAAACAATCCATAGAGGGAGCCTTGACTTTTCCTATTAACTTTTTAAAGTTTTGACTGAATATTTAACATACTCAGAAGACTTTTGGCTTTTGTTAGTAACTTTAAAGTCTACTGCATTCTGAATACATTTAAGATTAAATTCTCCCATTGACATGTTGTCAATTAGTCAATAAATTCATTCGCACAAGTGTAATGCAGGGTAATATTATTAATGGCATGATTTACTGGGAGGACTGTGCCTTATACTTCCCTGGAGTTCTGTAGACAAAGCATAGATTCTCATTTATTTGAGATGGTGCTGAATGCTTACCTGAAGGGCAGAGGATGAGGAAAAAATTCCTTTCAAGGGCTCAACCATAATAATATCCAGTGACTGATTAGTCCCTATAGAATGTCAGAAATATGAGTTTTTAATTTTTAAAATAGCCACCTGGCCACTTTTTGATTTGACACTTTACTTAAACTCTAGCCGGATATGTATAAAATGACGACTTGGATTTTTATCAGTTTAAATACGTATCAAATGCATAGCATCATTGAGATTTATAGGTATACAAAGATGAACAAAACATAGTTGGGAGTGGCTGCCTCTATGCATATTACAGCCTATTTTGAGCACAAACATTGCAGAAATAACTAAACTATATGAAAATATGTAATACATGCCTTAAAACAGAATGACTTACTAGTTAAATCTGTTTACAAAACTTTCCAAAATTATCAGCCATCTCATTTTCTTTGTCCTACTTACAAGTCCTTACCTTTCTCTCCAGCCACTATTATAGCTAAATCCCTTTAATATCAAGTCTTATCAATGTTACCCAACAGTTGCTGCGAAGGATTCTGCAGTGTAAAAGTTTCCATCTCTTCAATCTCATCTTGCTATCTTAACATATGAGACTAGCTGTTTGTTTCTGCTGTGGGGCGGTTTGGGAATTTGTTGTAATCCCAGCAGCAATTTCAAGTCTGGAAACTGATACTCTTTCTGAAGTGTGGAACAGCTGCTTTGTGTCAGCTCCCCGGAGAGCTAACACATTGGGGAAAAAGCAATGGAACACTCGCAGGAAGTGGCTGAATTTTAAAACACTTCAGTGGATTCAAGACTCCAGTGCCTTTTAACGATCGTGGAGCCCAGAGCATAATGGGTTGAATCTATCAGAAAGTAGGCGTTCAGGATTAACCATGCGGATTTTAGACATGAGTCACTGAGTGACATTTTAATTTACTCTGCATCTTCAAAATTAGGTGGTATAAAGAACCATGAGGAGGTAGACTGTGGATTTTTCCATTTCAGATCAACCAAGTGACCTGCTGGTAAAACAGCATAAAAATTTAGCGTGCTGATAACTATATTCATTTTGGTCACTGATCAGTAAATTTTAGAGGGTGGAGCTATGCGGGAATATGTATGTATTAATGAACAGGGTATGTCTTATCTCTTTGTGAATGTGTTTTATATATAACCAAGTCTGAATGGCATTTAACATTTGCAGAATTGTCAGTTCACTTAATTTTACTTTTTCTTCTTTACACAGATATTTGTTCACTTGAACTCTATTTGAAATATATGATGAAAATTCAAATCTTTTTGAGTATGTGTGTTTATGTGACTCAATTTGGTACTCCAGCAGTGTTATGGAAAAACTATGTTTTAAATATTAATTATCAACATATTAGTTCCAATAGAACTGTGCCTTTTATTTTTATATTGAAATAGTTTTGTTATGAACACAAAGAACTATGGAAATTATAGCTATATTGTAGTAGCAGAGGAATTCTGGACTCTGAACTTCTTTCTGTCTTACTGGGTTAGGGGTTGGGAAGAAATTGGGAAGTGAAAGCATGTACTACTATGAGCTGATGAGAACATGGCTTCTTCTGAGAAAGGAGATGTGCATTTGGGCCTGAAAGTCCTTGTGGATTCTATAGTTAGTGTTCAGGGCACAACCAGGGTAAATTGGGGAAAGGGCAAGATATCTTGTTCATGGAATGAATGAATGAATGGCAAAATGAAAACAATAGCTATTACTGAACCAGGTGGGCTCGCCTCCTGGGGAGTTAAATATGACTATACCAGTGGAAATTGTCTCACAAAGTAAAGTGTATTTGCAGCAAATAGGAGGCCATGAGGAATCATTTCCAAAGTCATGTTGTCCCCGAACAAAGGAAAGCAGAAACTTTTATTTCTGTTGGAGAAAGGATATTCAAAAGGGAGAGGCGGATATTCACTTGCACAGGCTCAGTTGGAGAACATGCTTCCACATAATGAGGCCTAAGCTCCTCCTGGAGAGATCTTTGTATTAAACATAAGGCAAAGGTCATGGGCATAGCTCTTGTGGTGAGGCTTGGTCAGTTTCAAGGTGGTTGGTGGTTACATCTCCTTAACATACAAAGGGAAAAGAAACAACTTGGAAAAACAGTTAATTGCTTCCAAACCCACCTTTGAGTTTCTCTAGGCACCTAGTTGGTAACATAGCCAGTACTAGAATTGACCACCATGATTAAGCTATATCACTTGTTACCCAACTGTGTCTTCGCATAGCAGGCTGGGGAAATACAATCAAGGGCATACATCTAAGTAACAAATAACAATGATATCTAAAAGAGTGTTTGAACACTTACGATGGAGTAGAAACCCAAGTCTCCCCTCTTCCCTGCCAGGGATTCTGTAGTGATTAAGGGCACAGACTGCATCTAGAATATCCCATTTCAAAGCTCAGCATACCACTTTTTTTGCTACGTGAACCATAGGTAAAAAAATCAAGCCCACTATCCCTCAATTTCCTCATCTTAAAAAGAGGATAATAATTGTCCCTTTCCCATACAGATGGCTTGAGTATTAAATGAGATAATTTATGTAAACTGTTTAGTTCTTGACAAATTTGAAGAATTTTCTAGGTATCAGCAATTATTATTATTATTATTATTATTCCATCTGTGGAATCCTAAATGCTTCATTCATTCTCTTTTGTAGCCTTTCTGAAATGATGTTTGCCATTTGCATCTCTGGTCTCTGGTGTTCTTATCTACATCCATGTTACTCTGACCTTCACACTGATCTGAATCACATTGCTGCTCTCCAGCGTTCTAGCTCTGATGTCATTCTCCCTTTCCCTGTGTGGTCCCTGCCATTTTTCCACTCTGAAATTTCTAGCTGAGGAAAAGGATGTCCCTACTCCCACGAGCCTTAAGGCAGGCCTGGCTTTCACGTGTTTCTTACCATAACTTGATATTAAAACAATGCTTATTAGTCTTTCCCCTTATTTTGTAGATATCTCTGCAAGATTCCCTAGAAATCAGTTGGAAATCAGTAAATGTGGGTGCTTAGAATGCTGTACCCACAAATGCCTCTCATTGTACCAGCAGTCAACCAGTGGCCCAGGCCAGACCTCAACCACTATTTTCTAGTTCAGTTATGTTTGCTGGTCACTCAGACCACATCCTAAAGCTTAATAGACTGTCTCTTCCAAACCTCTTATTTGAAATTCATAATTTTGATACTATTAGCTCCAACTATTACTTCAAAAGATCTCTTTTTAATTTCTTTAAAGTTACTACTTGCCTCTTCTGTGTAAAGGAGGCAGACTAGGACATGGACAGGTTAAAAGCTCAGGTAGACACATAGAGACAACAAAGCTGTTGCTATTGAAAAAGTCTCAGAGCCTTGAGTTTTGTACTGAAGCCAACTGTTATGACTCTATTGTGTCACAAATAGGTATAATAACACAAAGGAAAACAACTTAAAAACCTAAAGAGATGTTTTACATAATCATTTTGTTCAACTGAGCCCTATTCCATTGACCCTTGAGGTTGGAAATGATTTAGAGGAACAGCATACTACAAAGAAATTATAATGATTTCCTTTTAAACATGTATTTTATTTCTCTGTGGAAGACTTGTGCTTTTGACTATTTATGAGTCATTTTGAAGAGGCTAAGTATAAGTCTAGTTAGTGACCAAACAGGTCAAAATGTTGTTTATTTTTGTAATAATAAAAATCCAATGAAGTGGATTAAGAGAACAATTCGTTACTCTGCCATGAGAGATTTCAGGAAAAAATTGCCACCATTCAACCGAATTGATTTGAACATTGTTATGAGGAGTAGAGTATATAAAAGAACTCAATTCACAGAGAGGCAGAAATGATAAAAAATAAAGGCATGCTCCAAAACTACAGTATTCCTCATTCTTAAAAGTGATATGAGAATATGAAATCAAGCAATGACTTTGAAAGCAGATGTACGACACCGTGTGCGTTGTTCCATTGGTATAAATCATAAAAATGCTCCACAATGTAAATGTTTGGGATACCTTTATTGAATTACTGCAACAATAATAACGTGCTGTGAAAGAAAGGCATCCATATATATGCTAATTAAGAAAAGGCAACACACTGTAACTACTGCACAAATCATAAAATATTCTGTTCATGTTTGTTGAGAATCCAAAGAGGTTCCGTTTTAACTTTATAGATACAATTTGGCTGGAAAAGAGGTGTATGTGAAGCAGATTGTTAAATGCTCTTTCACCGTTGTTGGCTATTTAACAAGGTGCTCAAGTTTGATGAGAGCGCTGGAGAACTCGGACTTGAAACAACTCTTCTAAATCACTTTGATGAGTTTGAAGAAGAATATAGACCCAAAAGAAGTGTCTTTGCTTTGCAAATCACTTTGAGTATAAAGTCTATTGGGTAGCCATTGACCAAGGTGATGTGGTTAAATGGTTGGAATGGTTGGCTATAAGTTTGGAAGTACCTATTTTTTATCTAAGTACTAAGCTGTAATGAGACCCATAACTCATCCCTGAAGTGGCCTTAAATGTACGCTACCAAATTGCCATTGTTTTTTCTACATCTAGGCGTGAGGGCGCCTACCTATCTGTGACTGAAAAATGTTATTTCCATTGTTAAATTTTAAGGTTAATTGAAATAATATGATAAAAGATTCTGTATATTTTCTCATTTGTTTATTTCTTTTTCAAAATGTCAGTATTTCTAGTGTTTGAACCAGACTTATAAAATTTTTAGACCCTGGACTTTCCATTTTCTAAGCAGCATGCCTAAAGTACTTTTGCTTCTGTGACTTTGTAGATAATAAAATTTGCTCCTTAAAGTCTTCCCCTTCCATACTGATCACACAGGCTCTTTCTTCCACGTTGGTAAGGAGATATTGAAAATGGGTCAAAGTGCTATGCTCAGAACTTTTATTTTGGGAACTCCATACCTCTTCACCTGCTGGCAACTCTTGGCATTCCAAGTCCTGTAATGATCAGGGCAGTTTTAGCCTCATGGAATGATTCTGTAGACCAATTGCTTTAACTCACTTTTCTCACTACTTCATGAATCCTAATCCTACCAAGATTACGCTACACATGCAGTTGCCTGGATAGTGTCAAAGGTCTTTGCACAAAGTTAGTGCTCTGGCTGAAGAAATTTCTAGGAGGGCATGCTTGCAGAGGCACTTTATATGAGAGAAGAGCAATGTGCTCTAATTATAAATTTGCTATTAAACTCCATCAAGGCTGGAAAAGACATATAGACTCAGTTCACCTTCTGGAAGAACCCGGGCTTATTCAAGCTGACTAGTACATTTGGTGTCCAGAGTGCAAACATTTCTTTACTTCTCCCCGCAGGTCATAGTCGGTGTAAAGACTCCTTTGAATCAGTGCTAGAAGTATCTTCCATTGAATCCTTCCTTTGCCTTTTATGTTTCCCTTCTTGAAGTGCCAGCTTCATCCTTCCCACTCCCTTTGTAATGAGACCAACTTGTCTCATTTTTATCGTCTCCCCTGGAATCAGCATCAGAAATCTTGTTTTGCTCTGAATGTCACATTCTTCAGAGTGGAGTTTTAATGATACTGTGGTGGCTTTGTGATGTGTCAACTTGGCAAGGGTGAACTAATTTCCTAAAATTTCCTTTCCTGTATGTTTCTGGTAAGGGTGAGATCAAGAGAGATTCTTGTGGGAGATTCGGAGGCAGGAAGTGAAGCGGCAGACGTTTTGTGTCTCACACGTGTCACTGACCTGCTGTCTCATGTCTCTGGTGTGAGGTGGTAGTGGGGCCAGCAACACTCCACCTTCTGCCAGATACTTCTTCAGCTTCTCTGACTCCTCGGCCAAGCGTGTATGCTTAGATCCATGAAGAAGGGCCCTAGCCTCTGTAGGACACCCATATCACCAAGGTCACACGTATAAAGAACTGACAAGAGTTTTACTTTGTCCTCATGGGCTCCAGCTCAAGCTTGTGAGTTCCAGATTGCTCCTTCTCTCTACTACATTATGTCTATCTTTCCTTCCCAACTGCTTGCCCTGTGGGTTTCAAGTTCCAGAATCAAATGCAAAGACAATTGCTTACTCAGCTCCCCAAATTCCATAGCAAATAGTTCCCCATAACAAATAGTTTGATATTTATCTTTATCTATATCCATATCTATATGATTATCCTAGTGATTCTGACTCTCTAATACAATCTAGACTGATGCTCATTTTGTACCAGAAATGGTTCTAGAAGAACAGAATCTTAAGGATGATTGCTCTGAATTGGTTGTAGTTTTTCTGAAAGTTGTTCTTTTATCTGATTAGGTTTAGATTTTCATACAGGGGGGCCAACGGTTCCCCAAACCTACTCTGTGGTCATTTATCCAGTACTGAAGTGTGTAATTGGAATAGACTTAATCAGAGACTGGTTCCCTGACCTGGGAAGTAAGGAAATTCACTAGAACTGCCTCTCGTTGCAAAAATAGTGAACCCTGAAAAATACTATAATCCTGGAGAGAGTACAGACATTAGTGGCACCATCAAGGACTTGACAGTTGTAGTGGTTGTGATTTACCTGCTCCCTGGTAGATAGCTACTGACCTGCACAAAGACCACAAGAAGTAGCATATTTTCAGCTGGCAAGGCCAACAATACACTTCCACTGTCCTACTTCAGGGATATATAAACTCCTCGGCCCTAAAAGGTAAACTATACTACAGGGATCTTGATCACAGTTTCCTTCCACAGGAGCGTATGCTCATCTATTACGTTGATTATATAATTCTGCTTGGGCCTAGTGTGCAGGAAGTCACAACTACTCTACACACTTTGGTAAGATACTTGAATGCCAGAAGGTAAGAAAGAAATCCCTCAAAAATCAAGTGATCTGCTAGCTTGATGAGATTTCTAGGTATCTAGTTATCTGAGTACGTGCTGAGATATCCCTTTGAAGGTGAAGGGCAAGTTACTGCATATGACCCATCCAACCACTATGAAAGAGGTATAATATCCAAGTAGGCATTTTTGGATTTTGAAAACAATATATAGCTCATTTGTGTGTGTTACTGTGACCCAATTAGTGAGTGACCCGATAAGCTGCCAGCTTTGGGTGAGGCCCAGAGCAAGACAACGCTCAGCAACAGGTCCAGCTGTTGTGCAAGCTGCTCTGCCACTTGGACCATATGACACAGCAAATCTGATGATGCTTGAAGCGTCAGAGACAGATAGGTAGGCTATCTTGAGCCTTGGGAGGCCCCTAAGGTGACACACAACACAGCACTTAGGATTTTGAAGCAAAGCCAGGCCATTCTCTGCAAAAATGCAATCTTCTTTTGAGAACAGCTTTTGGCTTGCTACTGGACCTTAGAAGAAACTGAACTCCTGGTCACGGCCTGCCAAGTTACTATGTGACCTGAGCTGTCCTTCGTTAACTGGGTTTGGTCTAAAGTCAGGCATGCACACCAGCACTCCATAACAAAAGGGAACCAGGTCTGAAGGCACGAGGAAGTCGTGTGGGAAAGTTGCCCAGATGGCTCTTACTTCTGGTACGTGGTCTTCTCTTTCTCAACCTGTACTAAGGCCTCTTAGAGAGTTCTCTATGATCAATTGTTTGAGGAATGAAAATGCAGGATTTATTCAATAATGGATGGCTGCAGCACCACTGCCCCACTCTGGGAAGGCCTTAAAGGAGAGTGGGAAAGGGCAACCCTCCAGTGGGCAGAACTGCAGGGTGTTTACCTGATGGTTCATTTAGTTTGAAACAAGAGATGGTCAAAAAGTATGAGTTTACAGCAATTCATAGACTGAGGCTAAGTTTTCTGTCAGAGGGTCAAGTGGGCACAGAATGTGGAGATATTTGTATCCTATATGAATGCTCACCAAATGGTGACCTCAAGACAGATGGATTTTAATAATCGGGGGATGGAATGATTTATTGGGTAGATGTCAGTCAGCCTCTTACCCAGTTGTCTAGTGGGCTCATGAACAAAGTGGCATGGTGGCAGGATGAAAGTTATGTATATTTTTCCACTCACCAAGGCCAATCTGACTACAGTCACTGTTCAGTGCTCAATCTGTCAGTAGATGAGATCAACACTGAACCCTGATATGTCACCATTCCCCAAGGGTACCAGCAAACTACGTGGTGGCAGGTTGATTGCATAGGACTGCTTCCATAATGGAAGGGGTAGTATTTTGTTCTTACGGGAATAGTCACTTACTCTGGATATGGATTTGCCTTAAATGTTCTCAATGTTTCTGCCAAAACTACCATCTGTGGAATTATAGAACATCTTGTTACTACTTTCCGTGTTATTTTAATGGTAAACTAGCTGTCCTATGGCTAAGCTTCTGGCTCTGATGGTGCTATCAGCCTCCTATTAATTGCTTACTATCTAAATCTCCATTGTTTTAAAGATCCTTCTCTTGGTTTTAAACCTGGCTGCGACACTGCTGGAAAGTCAGTCTCTTTGGAGAGACCTTCAGTGCCCTGGTCTTATGTCCTACCTCTTCTCTGTACAATACAGCTCCAGAGCTGGGGGAGTGACCCACTTCTCTTGGCGTGACCTCCTTCGTTATGGGCAGGGCACTGGGCAGGTTTGGTAGTTACCGGTATTCTTGGCTTGCCTCTCCTAGTCTGGAGCTTTCACCCACCAAGTAAGCTGGGGTGAGGATGATGGAACCCCCAATATTCTCAGCCCGCTGTGCTTAGGCTAGAGCCTCTGCCCTAAGACTGGAGGCTGCTCGGAGAGCCCCTGACCCCTCATCTGCACTCAGCTGGAATTTATCCTGTTCAACACAGACTGGGAATGGGAAATACTACTGACTTGCCCCTCCTGGGGAGATACACAGCCCTTGAGCTGAGGGGAAAGGCCACATCCACCTGGAATGGATCTTCTATTAGCTGAGCTGTGGAGGGAACAGAGATGAGCAGGTTGTGGCTCAAGTGCCACAGACTCTTGCTGTTCTTACCAAGATTTAATATATTATATAATACATTATATATATAATATATTTAATATTTTCTTGAATAAAGGTTTCTTCATTTGATGTATGCCTTTAGAACAGTTTCCCGAGACTTTAAATTTTTCTTTTTAATAATTTTTACCAACCATAGTTGTTTCACTGGGGATCTGGTCTGCAGAGCTCCTCACCCTACCTTTCTAGACATGTATGTCCAGATTAGCATGCTTTCAATTGCATTGGAATATTGTATCTTGGTAGGCAGAGTCACGACTGTTATTATCTTTATTTGGAGAATAAATATGGTTTAATGAGATGTATATGTATGCCGAATTGAAAGGGGGTTTATAGTGATTGCTTTATATTGTGTCAATTTTGTTGAACTGCATTTCCCAGAATTCTCTCCCCTACATGTTTCTGGTTGGGATAGACCATGTGAGAGATTCTTTTGGGATATTTGGAGGACAGAAGTATAGCAACAGCCATTTTGTACTCACATATGCTATTGCTTATTTGTTGGTTCAAGTCATTGCTGTGAGGCAGCAGGCAGGCCTGCACTGTTTCACCTTTCTCTGGAGCCTTATTCAGTCTCTCTGACTCCTATACCAAATGTGCATATTTAACATGTCCCAGCTCCTATAGTTCTTCCAAGTTCCAAGGCAACAAGTCATGGGTATCTGTTTGTCTTCATGAGCTCTAGATTGTTTGTGGGTTCCAAGGTTTTCTTGCTTTCTCTTACCTTACATCCGTCTTTGCATCTTCATTGTCTGCCCTAGGGACTTCAAGGTCCAGTATCAGATATGAAGGCGACAGTTTACAGAGACTGCTTAACCAGCTCCCACAATTCTGTTAAGTAAAGTTCCTGTTAAAAATAATTATTACATGTATATCTCCATTGTTTCTCTTTCTTTGATTGAAGCCTAAATGATATAAACACCAACAAACCTTTTTCTTATTTACACTGAAGAGCTTTCTAAACATGACTCCAAAGTATAATCATGGGAAAAAACAAACCAAAACCCTTTTGAGATAGACAAATCATCTGGTGTGGATAGAGAACGACTTCCTGTATCCTTGTTGTAGAGAGAACTTGAAGAAACTTGACTCGGAACATTGTATAAACCAGATCCCTCTTCTGTATAACACTCCTCTTCTCAGATACAACCAAGTCATGTGGTGACCAAGATGGTCACCACATGTTTCGTTGGAACACAGCACAGCACCTGTGACCTAAAATGGTGTGTATGGGCTAGAAGAATGATTTAAAGAAAAAGAAAGAAAAAACTCAACAAAACCCATCATCCCGGACACATTTGGATTGTTGGAGACTTTTCTAGAGAAATACGTAATGGGTAAGAATCTTGGCCTCACTGGTTCTAACTTTGAGACCTTAGGAAAGTTACTTAACCACCTTGTGTCTCAGTTTTCTTGTAAATCAAAATTTTTCTAAGGATTGAAAAGTTTATGCTAGGTATTATCATTATTATTTGCCCTCAGCCCTTCAGCTCCCCTCCACATCGTGAAGTTTGGGATAAGCTGAGGAGATTCCTCATGGAGTCCTTCCCTGCCGGCTCATACTGTGGCTGTTGTGGTCACACTGCAGAGGTTGCTGGCTTTCCAAGTGCCACTGTTTCTCTTTCTGGTTTCTGTAGTCTCCAGATCTTGTTCTGTTTTTTTTGGGTCTCCTAATGTTGACCCACCATCCAAACTCTTTGCCGAGAGCCATAGTATCTTTTCTCTAAGAGGAAATAATCTTTCCCTAGAATGTAACGTTTCTTTTTGGCCTTCTGAGGGGTTTGGGGGTTTGGGGCCCTAAAGAACCATGCTTTTACGGGTGTATTGCTCCCTCTGCTGGCGAGATTTATAATGCTAGCAATAGCTGAGGGCGGCGATCTTGCTGGGTGCCTGGCACAGAGCAAGATTTGTACACACAGTTACCTCATGTAACTTTCACAACAGCTCTGTCAGTCCCTTGTTACAGACAAGGAAACTAACGTTTAGAGGGAGTAGCTTCTCTACCGTCACGCAGCTGGTGAGTCAGCGCTGGACCCAGGTAGTCTGGCTCCAGAAATTGCACATTTCATGACTATTTTATAGGGATTGCTGCTCTGAATTCTATTAGGATTGGAGTATAAATCTTTCCTACCCACTAACAAATATATATTGAACTCCTATCCCATATGAGATCTTCCCCAAAGGAACTTAAACTCGCACATTCAGATAAAGTATCTACCTCATAGGATTGTTGTGAGGAGTCAAGGAAAAGTGTTAATGCAAACAATTTATCATAATATCTGACATGTAGTAGGTCTTACATAAATATTACTTACTTTACCTCCTTCTAGTGCTTTTCCACTTCCAGCTAACTGGGAAATTTCCTATAGCCCTAGAGCATCTCTCTGAAGAACTAAAGACATTCTAATCCCCTTTTATCATAGAATCCTAAACTTCATGATTTGAGTCCCATCCTCAGTTACTAAAAAAAAAGTCTCCATCTGTATCAGTTTCCCCCACCCATGTCCACGAAAAGACTTACAGGCCTTAATGCAAATAAGAGTCCTGGTGACTTGCCTTGATATTTCAGGGTTGACAAGGCAGAGACAAGATCAGTTTGTTCCTATTCCTAGCTTCCTATGTACAAGATTTAGTAATATCAATGTGAGCTCATGTTTGCGAATCTCTTTTTGAGTCCAGGTTTGTTCCTATGCAAACAAGGTGATTCAGGATGCCTGTCATTTAGATTAGTGTGTAATGCAATGTCATTTGGATTAGTCAACGGAAAACATGACTCAGCATACCTGCTATCAGATAGAAATATGAATGGCATACCTGCTATCATGTCAGAATGACTTGCAATATATATATTCTTCATTTCAAGACAGTGAGGGAGTTTGCCTTTGTTTCCAGTACTGACTGTAAAAATGACTGGTATTTAAATGCTCTAGAACTCTGCCATTTTAAACTTCCTGTGCAAATTGAGTGTTGGACCCAATGACTTCTAAGTTTCATTTATCTTGAATTCATTGGTTTCCTTATTTCAGATCTCATCCTTCATATTTACTAGAGAATAACCTTGGCACCTTGCTGGGTGTTTGTCAATAAGATTCAGAAATAGGCACTAGGGTTCTTGTTTGCCTGTAACTTGAAAACTATAATTAATACACAAATTAAATTTATGATACTTCTAGAGGCATTTTACTATGTTTACATTTACATGTTCCTATTGCAAGGGAATTATTTTCTTAAATCTTGGGTCATCAATGTTCGTTTAAAAAAACAGCTCAAATATGAAAGAGCTTTTATAGAGCTTTTGATAGGAAAGTTTAATGGTCAAGATTTGAAATGCAGTGGAAAACATTTTATAACTATAGATTGCACAAATGGACTTTACAATTGTAACATATACTATTTCTTATTAAAATATCACCATTCCATATATAATTTTGGATATTTCTGAATAATTTAAGTGGACTAGTTATAAAATACCTTAACAAGAATGTTCTAAATTTGTCCCTCCCTTTGTGGGAGGATAGTTGGCCTACTTGAGGATAGTGACCCATGTCTATAATCCAGATCTTCTCTATAAGAGAAGGAAAAACTTGAAAGAATTTGAAGATAGTCTTATAAAAAGGATTAAAAGATATGCTAGAGGAAATCTGAGTTCTCTGGAGAATCAAATGGCTCACACAGTTTTTACTTTGCTTAAGTGTAGTACAATAGACTAATTACAGCTTCCTGTTTACTAGGATTAAATACTATAATTTCTAAAGTGCCCAGGTATATTAAACCCTTGCCCACTCATTTTTTTGCTTGTTGACATTTTGGGTTGTAATTAGTATGCAGAGAAGCCTGCATGCGTCTCTTGTATGAACCCCTACACCTGTTCCACCGTCTGTCTCTTTCAACAGCTTGCATTAAGGGCAATACAAAATACTTTGATTTTTCAGTCCAAAATAGGCATATTGGTAATATGGCACTGCTCTGCTAACTAATAAATTATTCTGCATTTCAAACCATGTGGCCTGGAAGACAAGAAATGTCCAAGAGCAATGAAAGGGGGGACCGCTCACAGCAGCAAGATTTGTTTGTCATTCTGCTTGTATGGATTCCAACCTGTGGTATTTCCTATTTGATTGTATATTTAAAAAAATAAATGAACTAAAGAAATTTGAATTTATGTGTCTCAGAGGAAGCCCAGTAAACTTATATTGGAAAGGTAAGAGGTACTAGATAAGGACTTCCACCTCTCGCCATTTGCTACAGACTATAAGAACATTATACCCTTCAAAGGCTATTCATTTCCCTCCCAGGACATGGGACCTAATGTTCTATCGCACATTTATCATGCACTAGCATGATTTATATGCCTACATATTAAAATTGCCTTGCTCCAGAGGTGAAACAGCCACTGATTACAAAATTATATATTTAGAGTAGGAGTATACATAGACATAAATAGTAAAAGTCTTAATAGTAATTATTATATAACTTAAATATAGATAGCAAGTACCAGAGTAGAGTTTTGAAAAGCAGAGAAAATAAAATAAAGCCTTTAAGTCATTTTGCTTATGTGAATTTCTTATTCCAGCTATAATTCTCCTTATATATCAGTACTTTCTAATCTCACCTTAATGCAATGCTAAAGCTAACGGTGCTGAATAATAATTTTGTCCTCAGGTAGAGAGGAAGGAAGAAGGAATAAATAGACCTTCTGGATAAATTGCATCAGCCTTCCCCACCATTTCAATGCCATGCTAGCGTTTCAAATAATGTCCCTTTTGTCTCGCCAAGAAAAATCTTTTCATGATTTATTA
Source organism: Ceratotherium simum simum (assembly GCF_057802395.1). Taxonomy (NCBI): domain Eukaryota; kingdom Metazoa; phylum Chordata; class Mammalia; order Perissodactyla; family Rhinocerotidae; genus Ceratotherium; species Ceratotherium simum. The sequence continues at coordinate 45,611,313 of NC_141911.1, forward strand.
CAGTGGATTAAAGAGGGTATATACTCTGGAGCTAGAACATAACTGAAGGGCAATCCAGCACAAAGGATGTCAAAACAGTTGGTATCTTTAAATTTTTTCTGATTCCTTAAATAAATGTTTTGGGCTGCTTTTCCAAGAAAACAGAAGACAAAACAGACATAAGTTACATAAACTATAGATGATGGCATGTAGTTATCTCCATATTCTAGAATTAAGATAAGAAATTGGTTCTTCAGAAAGCTTTCTTTTTTTGAGATGTCTGTTTCATCAAATTACCATTTGTCAAAATGAATTCTGTAGCATGTGACTTCTTGCAATATCATTAATTGCCACTGAGGTTGAGAGCCTGAATTTTTGCAGCAATTGTTCCAATGCACAGAAAATGCCATAAAAATGAGCCTATAGTTTTTATCCCCTAGATATTGCTTTTTAAAAGTATAGAATCGAAGTTTATTATAGTTTCCCATGCTCTGCATACCTGAAATAAGAGAGGGGCTTCAGTCAGTCTGGAAGTGATGAACTTTGATTTCTCAGTTCTAAATATGGTTTCTCTCCAGGTAAGTAAGTTAGCTCTTTCACCTACTTATTCCTCAATTGATGGCCTCTTTGATTAAATTAGAAGATGACAAGGTTCCTCCTTAATATAACCTTTAAATTGGTAAGACCAAGAGAAACTTCCCTATGAGATACAGTCGAATAAACACAGTTACCAAATTCATGCTTTTGAGGCAATACTCATTGTTTGAAATTTTTCAAAGTTGAGTCTTAAGCCTGAGTTGTACAAAATTACTATTAATGGTATGAATATATGTTCTGCTTAAGAAAACAGTTGCTTTTCTCTTTGTGCTAATGGGTTACTTCTAGAAAACTGTGTTCACCATAAAATATCATTATAATGTCCTGGGTGGTCAGAAAAGTTTAGTAGAATGAGCACCGCCTCTCAAATTAGGAAGGATTTTCTTCTGTTACTAGAGATATAATTTTGGCTATAAAAAGTCTCTGGATTTCAAATTCCTTTTACTTAATATAATAATAAGCACTGACATTTATTGAGTGCATAATATGTGCAAAGAACTCTTCTAAGCACTTTATTTGGAATTATTTATTCAATTCTCATAACAGTCCCGTGAAGATTGTACTGTTATTATCCGCAGTTTATTGATGAAGAGACTGAGGCAAAGCAAAACTGATAACTAGTAACATGACCAAATTTGCAGTGGGTAGATCATTCCAGAATGTCTGACTTAAGGTCCTGCACTCTTATTCATATGATAATTTGCCTTTCTACTTGGATTCATTGTTTTAAAAAGTACTTATGGAGCTCTTACTCTGTTCCAGGTTCCATGGACACAGTAGAGAATGAAATAGGAATGTCTCTGCTCTCTTACAGCTCACATTCTACTGGAGAAATGAAAACAATGAAGCGATTGTTGTCAGGTCCAAATACATAATCTACTGTGCCTGGAACATATAGGTTCATATAGGGGATAAATTTTTTTTTTTTTTAAGCCTTCTTTTTTGAAATGTCAGGGAGAAGAATTAACATTTGACAAAGAACTGAAAAGCCCAAATTCAGAATAGATGGAATCCCAAAACTTGCCATTGTGAATTCTGGCAAAATGCAGTACATTTATAATTTAGTGATTAGAAGGGCCAACTACTGCTCCTCTGTATGTAATAACAAGTTCGCTACTGGCAAATAATGCTGTGTATTAAATAATAACTTTTCCACATTATGGGCGCGTCATTCTCTCTTCAACCTCTGACATTATAACAGCTTTCGTGTGTGTACACTTTTTATCAAATTTCCCTTGATATGAAGGGCTTTTACAAACATATCGATTATCTAGATCATCTATAATGTTATTGGGAATATGATAGAAATATAAAATAGGTTTCTATCCTCAATGGATTTATAATCTGAAGTAGGATGAGAGGCAAAGAAACCTGTAACAGAATATTTCATTGACAGCTTTGTGGTAAAATGTATAGTTTTAAAGAAAAGTACAGAAGAAGAAGGAATTGCTGTGGACTAACATAGATTTAGCAGGTTTTACTATGTAGACTGGTTTCTGACATTCACTGATTTTAATCCCGATCATCAGAGAGAAAGTTATTACGAAGGTCCTTGCAAAGGCCAATATAGCCTACTGAAAAAGTACAATTTTCTTCATCTACTGTTGTTTCTTGTATGTGTCTCATAGAAATGATATGCTTTACCCTGAATAAAATTCATACTAACTCAAGTAAAAAAATCGCTACACACAAAAAAGTGAACACCGGGTGAAACAATAAGAATTTGTTAATTTCCAGGATATGTTTTTTTGTTGTCATTAAGCCATATGTATTTATTCCTGTAGATTTACAATAAATGATGGATGTAACTAATTTATGGATTGTAATTGATTACTGGGCTTGTACTGCAAACGGAACAAATAAATATATTTTCTAATTTAATACAGTAAAAGCTCATTTATCAAAATTCAACCAACTGCTCATTACAGAACCTGATGGTCCTACCCTTAGGCTACCTGGTGAGATCCTATCCATATCACACTACGTTCAACAAATAATGACGGACCTTTAGTCCTTTTTTGACTCAAGTAGGCACTGAAGATCAGATAATGTAGACATAATCTGCTATAATATACATTCTAATATTAGCTAGCTGCTGACAGATCTACATCCTACAGGAGAAGGGGATGATTTTTATTGTGAAATGATTATTTGACATTTCCATTCTCCATTATAAGCACACATTAGCCAACTGCTGACGTACAGATGTCGCTGGGTAACTATGTTTGGAAACAACCCGTTATTGCTGTAAAGGGTAAAATTCTCAAATGACATATTTGTTATGGCTGTAAAGGAAGATATGATAAATATACAAAAGATGGCAAGCAGGAGGAAGCATTAAAACTATGATTTTGGTTTTACTTTGGAAGAAAATAATGTAAGTAGAATGACACACATGTATTCTGCTAGATTCTATTGCAGTGTTAAATTTTAACTTAATATTTTTACTTTGTGATTTATTTTTAGTATAGCAAAATATTTTGGTTAACCCTGTGAATATTGATATTGAGTTAAAATTTTTGACAGTCTGAGAAAGTATTATTCCCATGATGATATTCTTGCTTTTGTGGTAGAAATAAATAAGAAAACAGAATTCACTAAAAGCAAAACAAACCAATAAAAAATTTTTTAAATCTGTTGTTTATCAACAATGTTAGGAAATTTCCATGTTTAAACTCAACTTTGATTTTCCTATTCCAAAATATTCTACATTCTACTCTTTGCTTTCACATAAACTTATGCTATGCTATAACACGTATGGCAGAGTATTCAGATTGCCCATACAAATGTTACATTAAACCATAAATCATTCTATTCCCCCAACCTGGAAAGTATTTTCTCATTTTTTCCCACTACTACTGCTCCATCACAATGACCACTTTTATCATCTCCACTCTAAAAGGCAAGAAGACTAAAACACAACAGATTAGAAAGTGTTATTTGGGCAAAGTTAATAGCATAGTTCCAGATTTCTGATGTGTCCAAGACGTGAATTAACTGTCCCTGTGTCACAACCCCAAGATTTGTAGGTTAACCCTTGGGTATTTTCATCTGAGCATCTGTCCTCACATAGGAAGGACCTGTAGGAGTTCCTGAGCTCTGAGCTCTGGTGCTTTTTTCAGAAGGGACATGTCTCTCTCCAGGAAGCAAATGTCTGAAACTCAGTGAATTAAAGTCTCGATTGACTCCTCATACTGCTCCCTTCTCTCTAGAAAGACTGACTGAGGAAATTTAATGTTCTGCCAGGGTCAGGTCAAACTCTAGTCAAGCAGCCACACGTATCAAGTACATTTGAACCAACTGATGATTCATACTAATTGTTTTCAAATTATGGACATCTAGAGGTTCCTCAAGGGTTCCTTGATCCAAAAAATATTGAATGTTTCATTCTGAATATTATTATTGAGCACATAATATGCCCCAGGTGTTTGGGGGATGTAAGAGAGAGAAAAATGGGCAAGATTCTTCCCTAACAGCAATTACCATTTAGTTACAATATACTATGTAGTAGCTTCATTTTATGTGTCAGGTGTATTGGACTTACTTTTCACAGATTATTTATACTAACAAAGTTTCTAACTAAAATATATTTTTAAAGCTACCAAATTTATTTGAAAAAGTGCACAGGGAAAAATACAAGCCTATTTCTGATTTCCTATTTGTCTAATAAACAGAGAGGAATAAGTATAATTTAATTTGTTTAGCAGGAGGTATTGCAAACTATGAGAAGAGTAGTTACTTATGTAAACTCAGAATACCCTCCAGAGAGAGAAAGGAAAAGGTCAGTATGTGGCCTGAACAAGAACTTGGCCATCTTTTACTTTTCATTGTGGTGAGTGGTACTGGTAGAATAGGGCCTTAAATCAAGAGACTGATTGTTTTTCCAGCTGTCCTAACAGTGGAGTGAGTAAAATCAACTGTGAACTATTCTAATCAATTACTCAATGATTGACTTAAATTGATTAGAAAAGAGTTAATTCTTTGCCATAGATATTTAAATACCTTGATGTGTCTATTTTGACTTCATTTTAAAGTAGGGCAATATCCACTGGATAGAAGATTCAAAACTAGAAATCAATAAATCCCATGTGATACTTTTTTTAAACTTCTGTGACAATGAGATTAAAATTTCACACACATTGGTCTATTTTTATCCCAATGCTTTATTGGTCATCTGGAGCAAAGATCAGAAAGGAGAACAGCTATTGCATAAAATATTATAATTTTTACTTGCTATGCCATTCTTAGAGGTTTCTTTCATCTTTATTTTTTCTTGGAGGTCTAGCATAAAACTTAAACCAACTTCCTGTATTATAAATCAAATATTTTGAAGAAAGGGATATACATATTTTGAGGATGCCAAGAAATAAAATGAAGATCATACTTTAAGGATAAATTGTGATTCTTCAGTAATTAGCACTGAATTTTAAAAGTTACTAATGGTGAATAAGAATTTTCTAAAATAGATAGCACAGTTTTGTTTCATTATTAACTTATAGGGGAATAAGTAAGTATGTATTTAAAGAAGTATAATCATCTACATTAATATAAATGTTACAAATAATTAATTAATTTTTTCCCAATGGAACAGCATCTTTGAAAAATGTGCTTTTACCACCCTTAGTTCTCTGAGGCAAGGGTTTCTAAATTATAGTTTGGATAACTAGAAATCAGAAGAAAAAAGTTTAACAGAGTTTTTGTAACAGTAGTAAGGAATATAAGGGAAGAGGAAAAAAAGCAAATATTTTGAGTAGTTACTTTTGGCTAAGCATTGAGTTGAATATCTGATGTATAGTATTTCATATGTTATAAAGAGAATATTTTCTGCTTTCTGCAAGGAGGAATAAGGAGACTCAGAGAGGTCAGTATCACTTCCGTATGAATGATTACACCCAGTAGGCATTTTTGAGAGGGATCAGTGGTCAGTGGTAAAACCTGTCTGCTGGTCTTAACATTGCTGGAGATGTGGTGGCTCTGTGTCTTCTACATTGTTTCTCCTCTCTTCTCTCTCACTTGTTCCCAGTCATGTGCCAGCTGTTGAACAAATCAATATTAACAATGGAAATGCTAAACAGGAGTTACTTACACTGGACATTGTGTTTGCCCTGAGCAAGATGCCAGCTTCCATGTGCATCAGAAGGAAGTTCTCATTAGCAAAGGTCTCTTTATAGATGGACTTGCCACCAATACTGTTCTGGTGCTTGGAATCTGATATATGGCATTTCGATAACAGTAGTTTGGAGTTGCGGACATTTTTTATTTGCTTGAAATATTAACTATTGGACTTGTAACTCTTAAAAATTGCCAAGTAACTTTCTCTTTCTGGCTTATTTCGCTTAACATAATACCCTCCAGGTCCCGTATGTGGAAGATAGACCAACATACGGACAGATAGAACTGTTTGGTGGTTACCAGGGTCAAGGGGGGTGGGGGGTGGGCACAAGGGGTGAAGGGATGCATTTATATGGTGACAAACAATAATGTACAACAAAAATTTCACAATAAAAAAAAAAAAACTAAAAAAAAAAATTACCAAGTAACATGTGAAACCTGCATTCTTAATCCATTCCAGAATCTTGCCCCCTCCCTGCCTAGGAGTGTTAGGGATGTAATTAAGAAAAATTTGGTAAGAGTAACAAGAACTATGAGGACTGAGTTAAAGTTAAAGATTGAATATGGGTTATGTCTCTTACACATATTACTTTGTAATAAAAAAATGTTATTTAAGGCCTTAAATTATGAAGCTTCTTATTATTTTGAGACTCTCACCCACAAAAAGATAAATGAGGATATAGCCCAGAAGCTTATAGAAAACAATGTGGAATAAACTAGTGCATGATCTACAAAGTCTCCAACTTTTATTTATATTTTACAGTTTTATTGGATAATTTGAATTTTTGGAAACGTGTGAATATTAAATGATAATAATAGACTTTTTTTGTTGTTCTTTATGATTTAAATGAGAATTCTTACAGCATTCACCATGTTAAACTGGTTATTAATTATGATTTAGTAGTTGCTTTGAGGTAAATATTTTTATCATGTTAAGAAATTGTCTTCTTACTAACTTAAAAATTATTAATAGAAAATTTTATTGAATATTTTCCCAATCTGAGAATTTCTTAACTTTTTGAATTGTTATAATATTTAATAACTTTTCTAATATTAAAGCATGCTTGACTTTCTACTTCCAAATTTACTTTGCCATAGATTTATTAGCATTTCTATACTAATAGTCACAAGTAAAATGAATATACCATCTTCTTTTAAGTGATATTTTCTTATAAGGATTATTTTGCTCAATAAAATAACTTGGCAATCTTTATATATTTTTATTTTGGAATGCTTTATTTAGGATGACAATTATTCCTTCTTTGAAAGTCTGAATGTACCCATACCTAAAATTTTCGGAGATAATTGTATGATATACGTATTTATTTCTTGTCATTGGTCTGTTCAAGATTCCTTCCTCCCTCCCTCCCTTCCTTCCTTTCTTCCTTCCTTCCTTCTTTCTTTCTGCTTTTTAAATTAAGTAAAAAAAAAAACTACACAAAACATAAACAGTTTGTCTTAAAGTATGCATATACTTTATATCCCTCCCCTGCAAATGTAAACACTGTCTCAGAGTTTCTAAACCCCAGTGCTGTAGAGACTTTGTACCAGATAATTGTTAGAGGGAGCTCTCCTAGGCATTGTAGAATGTTAAGCAGAATCACTGGCCTCTATCCACTAGATGTCAGTAGAACACTCCTACCCCACCCTACCCCCACTCCCCACCCCAGGCAAATTGTGACAAGCCAATATGTCTCCAGACATTGCCAAATAACCCAGAGGTGGGAGGGCAACATCACCGCTGGATGAGAATCACTGCACTACACAGACATTTGTGATAATCACTTCTTTTCTTCGTTTTTTTACCATGTAACTGTGCATCTTCAAACATTATCAGGTAGTTCTGCTTGAAAGGAACTTTTAATAAAATAATATAACCTATTAAATAGACGCTTGATCATGGGCCCCTAAAATAACCCTTATAGGTAGAGTGACCATATAATTTGTAACCCACACTGGAGCACAGGCAGTAAATACAATTGACCCAGGCAAGCCTGTGGGATCACTCGACTTCTAAGGGACATCAGCAGGGAACGTTATCCTCACAGCCCACACCTGAAGGGCTCCCTTTTCCAGTGGATAATTGTACATGAAAGGATGGCGGTACAATTAAAAACAGGGTATCTCAGAGGGCAAAATAATGAGGCCCAACTCAAAGCATGAGGGTTGAAAATTGCAGAATACAGCATTCATCTAATTAGGACCACAAAAAGTTAAATTCTTCAAATAATTTTTTCTACTGCTCCATATGATAACTATATTCACCACATTAGCACAACATACTGACCAAAATAAGTGTCTGCCAAGATTTGCACATAAATGCAAAAAGGATCATAATCATCGCATTTAAGAGATTTTGGGTGTGTGGGGTGTGTGTGTGTGTTTTATTGTGATATAATTCAAATACTGTTCAACTCACACATTTAAAGTGTACAATTGAACAGTATTTAGTATATTCGGAGTTATGCACCCATCGTCACTATCTAATTTTAGAATATTTTCAACACCCCAACACAAACCTCATACCACTTAACAGTCCCAATTCCTCCCTCACCCTAGTCAGGCAAACACTAATCTACTTTCCGTCTGTATGAATTTGCCTATTCTGGACATTTTATATAAATGGAGTTATACAATGTGTAGTCTTTTGTGACTGAATTCTTTTACGTAGCATAATGGTTTCAAGCTTCATTCATGCTGTAGCATGTATCAGTATGTCATTCCTTTTCATTGTCAAATAATATTTACTTGTATGTATGTTTTACATTTTGTTTATCCACTTCTCCGTTGATGGACATTTGTATTACTTTTATTTCTTGCCTATTATGAATAGTGCTGCTGTGAACATTCGTGTGCAAGGATTTCTGTGGACATATGTTTTCATTTCTCTTGGATATATACCTAGGAGTGAAATTGCTGGTGATAGGGTAACTCTATGTTTTACATTTTGAAGAACTACCAAACATCTTTCCAATGTAGCTACGCCATTTTACAATTCCATAGCAATATATGAGAGTTAAAATTTCTTCACATCCTTATCAACACTTAGTTATTGTCAGTCTTTTTTATTTTAGCCATCCCTGTGAGAGCCAGCCCTGTTGGTCTAGTGGTTAAGATTCGGTGCTCTCACTGCTGCAGCCCAGGTTCATTTCCTGGTCAGGGAACCACACCACCCATCTTGTCCTTTGTCATACTGTGGTGGCTACGTGTTGCTATGATGCTGAAAGCTGTGCCGCCAGTATTTCAAATATCAGCAGGGTCACTCATGGTGGACAGAGTAGGAAGAATGACCTGGCTACCCACTTCCGAAAGAATTGGCTATGAAACCTCTGAATAGCAGCAGAGCATTGTCTGATAATAGACATGGAAGGTGACAGGATGGCACAAGAAGACCAGGCACGGTTCCACTCTGCTGTACACATGGTTGCTAGGAGTCAGGATTGACTCGATGGCACTAACAACAACAATAGTGTGAAGTAGTATCTTATCAGAGTTTTGATTAGCATTTCCCTTATGGCTAATGACGTTGAGCATCTTTTCACATGTTACTTAGCCATTCATATATCTCCTTTGGAAAAATGTCTATTAAAAACTTTTTCCCTATTTTTAAATTGGGTTATTTGTCTTTTTATTGCTAAATTGTAAGAGTTCTTTCTACATGCTAAAGACATGACCTATATTAGTTACATGATTTGCAAATACTTTTTCCTGTTCTGTAGATTGTTGTAATAAAGAATCTGACTCCATTTTTGATGTTTGACTCTTGGTAGCTTTTAAGCCCTACCCACCTGAATTCCCCTTCCGCCCCGCAGCTGAGCAAGCTGATAAGAAAGTCCGAGTTATCCCTCCTTTGGTACCGAAGGGAAGTTCAAACCATGCATGGGACCCTCAGCCCAACCCCATCCCATAATAACCATAAACACCCCAAACCAGTCTCTCTTCCTGGCTCTCTCAAGCCATTTTTGCACCTGCTTGGAAGTCATCTTGCTCATGCAGAAAGCCTCCTTGTATAAGGGTATGTATTTCATATTCTGTTGGTGCATGTGTGGTATCAGTCTTGATAGTCAAACCAAAGTTTGGGTGGAAGTCCATTCTGTTTAAGAGGGGTGGCCAAAGAATTGTCTTTTCAGTATCTCAACTGAGTCCTGTGAGGCATAAAACTTTATAATTTTTACAAAGTCCAATTTATCTACTTTTTCTTTTCTCGTATGTACTTTTGCTGTCATATGTAAGAAGACTTCAGGTAACCCAAGATCATGATGGTCACTGCTATGTTTTCTCTTAAGAGTTTTCTAGTTTTATCACTTATCTTTAGTCTATGATCCATTTTGAACTAATTTTTGTATATGCTGTGAAGAAAGGACATAACTTCATTCTTTTGCATTTAGCTATCCAGTTGTCCTAATACCATTTGTTGAAAAGACTATTCCTTTTGCTATTGAATTCTCTGGGCACACTTGTTAAAAATCAACTGATCATAAATCTAAGATTTTGTTTCTAGACCTTCAGTTCTATCCCATTTACCTATATGTCTATCTTTATTGCAGTATCATACTGTTTGATTTAGTGTAGCTTTGTAGTAAGTTTTGAAATTTAAAAAAAAAGTGAGTCTTCCAACTTGTCCCTTTTCAAGATTGTTTTGGTTATACAGATCCCTTCCATTTCCATATGAATTTCGGGAAGAGCTTATCAATTTCTGCAAAAAGGAAGCTGAAATTTTGACAGGGTCTGCATTGAAAGACAAGATCCGTTTGGGGAGTAGACCCGTCCTAGCAATATTAACTTTTAGATCCATAAACATGGGGAGTTTCCCACTGATTTGTTTAATTTCTTTCAACGTTTTATAGTTTTCAGTGTACAAGTCTTGCACATCTTCTGTTACATTTATTTTCTACTATATTTTTCTTTTTGATCCTTTTGTAAACTAAAATGTTGTCTTTTTTTCCAGCTTTATTGAGCTATAATTGGAAAATGTTTTCTTAATTTCGTTTTTGGATTGTTCGTTGCTATATATACAAGTACAACTGATTTTTTTTTTCTGTTTATTGATCTTTTATCTCACAACTTTGATGAATTCGTTAATTTGTTTTAACAGTTATTTTGTTTAAGCCTTTGGATTTCCTATTTACATGATAATATTATCTATGGATAGAAATCATTTTACTTCTTCCTTTCCAATATGGATGCTTTTATTTCATATGCTTGTCTAATTGCCCTTGCTAGATCCTCCAGTATAATGTTAAATATAAGTGATGATACCAGACATCCTTGTATTGTTCCTGATAGTAGGGGAAAAGTACTTACTCCTTCATCATTAAATATAATGTCATCTATGGGATTTCATAGATATCCTTTATCAGGTGGAGGAAATACTCTTCTATTCCTAGTTTGTTGAGTGTTTTTATCATGGAAGGGTGTTGGATTTTGTCAGATGCTTCTTCTGAATCTATTGAGATAATGTGGTTTTTGTTCTTTATTCTGTCAATGTGGTGTGTACATTGATTAATTTTCAAATGTTAAACCAACCTTGCATTCTTGGCATAAATTCCACTTGGTCATAATGTTTAATCTGTTTTGTATGTGCAGGATTTTGTTTGCTAGTATTTTGGGGAGGATGTTTGCATTTATGTTCATAAAAGATATTCCTCCGTAGTTTTCCTTTTTGGGATATCATTGTCTGGTTTTGGCAACAGGGTAGTAGTGGCTTTCCATATTTTGATAGAGGATGTGAGGATTGATATTAATTCTTCTTTAAAGGTTTAGTAGACTTCAAAACTGAGCTATCTGGTCCTGGGCTTTTCTTTGGGGGAAGTTCTTTTTTTTTTTATTACTAATTTAATATATTTACTTGCTATTGGTCTGTTCATATTTTCTATTCTTTGAGACAGTTTTAGTAGTTTGTATCTTTCTAACAATTTGTCTGCTTCACCTAGGTTATCTAATTTGTTTGAATACAGTTGTTTACAGTATTACCTTATAATCCTTTTTATTTGTTTAAAGTTGGTAGTAATGTGTCTCATTACTGATTTTACTAATTTGAATCTTCTCTCTTTTTTTCTTGGTCAATTTAAATAAATTTTGTTGTTATTTTTTAGAAACTAACTTTCTATGGGGCTGGCCCAGTGGCGTAGTGGTTAAGTTCATGTGCTTCGCTTTGGCAGCCTGGGGTTCATGGGTTTGGATCCTGGGCGCGGACCTCTGCACCATTCATCAAGCCTTGGTGGCATCTACCTACAAAATAGAGGAGGAAGGGCATGGATGTTAGCTCAGGGCCAATGTTCCTCACCAAAAAAATCCCACAAAACACTAACTTTCCACATGATATACATTCTATTTTTTTTTGCATGGCTCATAATTTTTCGGTAAAAATTGACCAATTGAAATAATAATAGTTGCAAACCTGAAAATCACATGCCATTCTCTTGGGTTTGTTTGTTGCTATTTTTTGTTGTTGTTGCTTTTTCTGTTTGTTTATTTTTAGTAACTTGCAGGAAAAATTCTGTAAAGACTGTATTTCTTCGGTCATGTGCTACCAGTGAATTCTCTGCTCAGTTAGCTTATTGTCAGCTAATGATTGAACAGAAATTTTTTTAAATGCCTTGAAGAAATAAATCTCCCACCCTTTGCTCTGTGTATATGATGGGGCACACTTTCATTGCTCTGGTAGATTACAGTTCCACATTAGTCTATACTTCCTTCTTCTGCAGAGCTTTAAGGCCAGCCAGAAGTGAGAGGTTAGGGCTTCTCAAGGCTTTCATGGGTTTGTGCACAGCACTGGACATGTGAGTTACCGTCTATAATCTTAGGAGTGTGTAGGAGGTTTTCACAGCCCCTTATGGACATCTCGTTTGCCATATTTTCCTAATAAATTATTTGACCTTTTTGCTCAACCTTGTTTCACTGCCTCAAGCAGCTGCAATTTTAAATAATTACTGCTGATTATTTTTGACAAACACCCTGTGGTGGGTATTTCTCCCTGAATGAGCTGTGAGTGAATTCAAATAAAGATAAGCTGTAAAAATGAGACTTTTCCAGGTAACTGTCAGACAGGTCAGATAATAAGAATTCTCTGAGGTAAGATTTTAGGGAGAAATCCAAACCTATTTTGCTTCTTCTCACAACTCTAAGCTCCTGGTTTTCACAACTACTGTTGTTCTGACACTATTGGTTTTCAAAGTTACCACAGAGCTGGGTAGAAGTGAATGGGAACAGGGCAAGTTAAAATGCTGCAAAGCTCTCTATTTTTATACGACATCCACCCATTTTATCGCATAAATGCTCCGCAAATTATTGCAAGTCTTTAGTTAATTTCCAGAGTTCAAGAAAAATTGATTTTGAAAAATTTTGCCATCGTTCTTATTGCTTTGATGAAGCAGCAGCTAGCTGTGATAATGGTGATGGTTACACAACATTGTGAACGTACTTAATTCCACTTAAAATGGTAAATTTTACATTTTGTGTATGTTACCACAATAAAAAAATGAAACCTACCCTTAAAATGTAAGGATTTGTTGCAAATGAGGATACTCAATGGTAGTTGAAGAAATTCAATAGTATTTGCCAGCAAAGAAAGCATTCTAAAAAGCAATTTGAAAACCAACCAAAACCAACCATCTTATGACTTAAAATATATGGTGAAATATGCTTTTGAATTATTTCATCTCTTATAGCTCCAACTATGTTTTAAGTTCTTGTAAGCTTGAAATGTGTCTTATTCTATACTTCTGACTCTCCTACATTCGTATTCACTTAATGTTTCATGTTAATGTCTCTCGTATACGTATGATTTAAATTTTTTTTGCCCTACACATAAATTTACATTCAGAAGACCTCCCTCCCCTTGAATTCACCCATGCTTTGACAGGTTTTCAGATAGCGTTTATGTTTTGTGCAATTATGGCCCATCTAACTAGCTACAGAATAAGTCTTTTCTCATAAGTTACTCCTCCTACTCTTGTGCTATGATGCCCTTTGTGAATATTTTTGTGTTAGGCATATGACTGATTAATTCTTAGTGAAGACACTGTTTAATGATTGACTTTCTTCATCCCTGGTAACTGCTATGACAACACAACTCATCCAAAGCCCTATTGCCTATTAATCCCTCAACTAATGGTCATGCGTTGCTTAACGATGGCTATATGTTGTGAGAAATGTGTTGTTAGGCAGTTTCAGCATTGTGTAAACATCATAAAGAGTGTACTTACACAAACCTAGATGGTATAGCCTACTACACACCTAGGCTATATGGTCTATATGGTACCTTTGACTCCTATCCACAAGAACCTGTTATTTCCTAACGATCAACTTACTTTTTGAAGAAGTGTTTTTATAGTCTACGTAATTTTTTAAGAAATCCATGACTATTTTCCCATTTTTTTATTCCTCAGATGCTCTATAACATTGAATTCTAGTTTTAGGTTAGAAGAATATGAAAAATAACCAATTACTAATATTTACAGCTGCCAGATTTTGCTAATAAAAATGCAAGACACCCTGTTAAATTAGAATCTCGGATATCAACAAATACTTTTCTTGTTGTTGTTAGTGCTGTGGGGTTGATTCGGAGTCATAGCAACACTTGGTACAGCAGAACAGAACCCTGCATGGTCTTTTCTTAAGGTTCGGCATTCTCAGGCCCCTGGCCCAAGTTCATTTCGGTCAGGGAACCACACCACCTATCTGTTGGTTGTTACACTGTGGCAGCCGCATGTTGCTGTGATGCTGAAAGCTATGCTACTGGTATTTCAAATACTAGCAGGGTCACCCATGGTGGACAGGTTTCAGCAGCGCTTCCAGACTAAGACAGACTAGGAAGAAGAACTTGGCCACCCCCAAAAACATTAGCTACAAAAACCCTATGAATAGCAGCAGAGTGTTGTCTGATATAGCCCCAGAAGGTGAGAGGATGGCTCAAAAAGACCCCGCAGGGTTCTGCTCTGCTGGACACAGGGTCACTAGGAGTTGAATTTGACTCCACTGCAATAACAACAACACTAAACTTTTTTTCAGTGTAAGTATGTTCTGTGCAATATTTGGGATATACTTATACTACTTTTTTTTTTTAATTTGAAATTAACATTTAACTGGGTGTCCTGTATTTTATCTGGCAATCTTACTGATATTGTAACCAAGGTAAAGATAATTTTAGTTTCTCTTGGGATGATAATTTTCCAGAAACTTATGACTTCTGAATTACAAAGTGTTTCTCATGGTAAATAAGATTTATATTTGAAGACTGTCCAATGAAAAACTCCATAGGTAACTCTTAAAACATTTTCAAAAGATCAATTTTATATTGTCATTAGAACATTCCTGAGTTTTTTCAATGAATAAATCAAATGTTTAAAAAATTAGCAGTCATATGTATTTTTAGGGAATTAAAATGAAGAAAGATGAAAGTATACCTATCCCCTATATTGTATTGACTTTCCTGTAAACCGTACAGAAATATGTTTCTATTTTTAAATGAATAAAACAAAACTTTAAAACATTTTTATAAGATTACCTTGTTTTGAGGAAAAAAACCTTTTCTTTTTGTCATGAAAATTAGGACTTGCATACGCATCAATTCTGAAACAGCTTTTTTGCAAATTTGTCTTTTTAGAGCTAAAAATAAAGAGCTTCATAGCTCATATCATGTACTCTAAACATGCACAGCCTAAAGCACAGTTTTACAGCTGAATTTTAAGCCCCTGTGAAATGGGGTTTCTAATGGAAATGCTGACAGACTGCTAGCTGCAGGGACACCAGCAGGCACCATTATAATAAATGGGTCTGAGGGAGACATGATACAGGCCCACAGGTAATTAATGGCAAGAGTAAAATAAAATATAGGCACACCATCCCACTGAGAGCATGACGCAATGGAAGAAACTTGTAATAAAACACAAAGAATGTCTTTAGCAAAGAACCGTGAGGAAAGACTTATAAAATAAATCATGAGCCTGGACTGTAGCTATAAGCAGTCACTGCATATTCCTTTATAATTAGGATTTTTTAAAAACACAGTATAAAAATCATTTTTGGCTAAGCAAAATTTCTCTGCGTAATGGATTGAGAAGTCAATGAAATATAAACTCAACTACTCAAGCAGCTAATAATAACCAGGGCTTTCTAGTTGGAAAGCCTAGCTGTAAGAAATCCAAGATTGTGACTTCATACTGCAGAAAAATTGACTGTAAGATATATTCTTAGAATGCAGAATGATATGTTTACTTTTTCTCCCCCCGACATGTCTTGATTCAGTCTCCTAGTTGCATTTTTTCTTTAACTCTGGAGACAAAGAAGGTTCTAAGAACGTTGAGCCATAATATTCCTTGAACTTTGAAGTCTGTAGTAACTTGTGGTTCATTTTTTCTTAATTAGAGGATCACTGACATCAACTTAAGTGACTGAAATCAACGTTAACTTCATGTCTACATAGGATTTTAGCTCAGCCGTTGTCTTCTATAAAGAGTCAGTGTTTGTAAGGGCACACTTATTCCTTTCTACACTGAAGTGTGTCCTAGAAGACAGAGCAGGCAGATTAAGTCACTACTGTGTGGTTGAGGTAGGTGGTAAGTGGGGAAGGACAGTAGAAAGAAAGAAAGAGAGATACAGAGACAGTGAGAGAGAGAGAATTACTGTTACAGATTATTGACCTAAAAATTTTAAGAGGTTTCCATCAATCCATCTTGTTTCCTGGCCTCCGGGTGATAATAAATTTATCTTATATGTTAAATGGGATGACTGAGTCCCCAAAAGTTTGAATGACTTGCCAAGGTCTCATAGCCAAAAAAGTGGAGGAGTAATGATGCGTATCAACCACTTCCTCCTGCTAAAGTTTTTCCACTTTAATATGTTGCCTTATAATTTCAGAAAAGAGTAAAATTTTTGCCTAAGTTAGAGATATTCTCAGTTGATTTACAAGCATAGATTTGGGCTGAATAAATCAGATAAATTGGCTTCTGCAAGGAATATCTACAGAGAAGTTGAGTTATAGTTTCCTATACATAAAAGTATCATCAATAAAAATCAACTACCATTATTTACTCATTAATTCCTTACTAGAAAAAAATATTTCACCTAATAGAGTGATTTTTTATGCCCTTTTTCTAATATAATTTGTAAAAATATTACTTTTTTGAAATTGGGAATTCTTTTCTTTTTTTTTCCCTTTGTTATTTGACCTATGAAAGCTGTCGACTTGATGTGTCTGAGTCAGATTCTCTGAAATGAAGAAAGAATAGAGTAACTTATGAAAATTCATCAATTCTTTATTTCTGATTATGAAAAAATATTTTTGTGAAATTTATGGAAATGTACTTCATTTATATTTGTTGGTTGAGTAACTAATATCTACTTGCAATTTCTGGGTTAGTAGAATCATAATTTTATAGTTGGAATGTGGTGATAACTAAATTGTTTTCAAGTTGTTTATCTTAAGAATAAAGTGGAGGTATGGTGGACCAGTATTTTTAAACTCTATTTTAATTGCATTTCTGACCTTATATGAAAGTAAGGAAACTCCTTTAAGACTAAAAATAAAGTGAATGCAGGGGTCTAGGGAGATGAGTAGGTGAGATGAAAGATGTACAACCTCTGATCACTTTGCACTTCTGTTTTGATAGCCACATGAGGTGTGGGTTACAAGAGGCAAAACCTAGCCCTACCTAACATAGGCTGTTGGCTAGGAAGCATGCAATAAGGCCAGGGGTGTACACCCTCAGTGAAAGAATGAATTCGAAGGAGGCCCACTCTACAGAGAGAGGCAGTAGGGAACCTGGCCTCTCTTTCTCAAGTAGAGGAAAATTATTTCCCATGAAATAACTTTATGGAAAATTCACAAGGCAGCCTTCGTGTGAATTTGTAGCCCCAGCACATGTGGCTTTTGTAGTCCAAAATACCTTCGGTTGTAAATGATCTCTGATATATAGATTTAAAGTATTCACTACATAGTGAACTTCCTGTACAAGTTTTAATTTCTTCACATCCAGATGCTTTCATTAAAGTCTTCAATCAATAAACCAGGTTCTAGGCCTCATAAGATTATCGAAGCATAGTTAATAATTTCGCTTCAAATTATTTATAAAAATAATATTCACTTTTGTATTTTTTATTGATATGTACTAAAGCAATGGAAATCCTTTCAATTATACTATTAGTGTTTGATTGGAATTTTTGTGTATAAAATGACTATTTGCATTACCTGTGTTTAAATTAATAGTTTACTTATTAAAACTATAGATTTTAATAACTACTTTTATCAAGTTTAAGAGTAATATGTAAGTTTTGCTTTTAATTTAGAAATCTGATAGCTTTTGTAAAAAATATTAAAAATTCTTTTCATTTGTTTCTTGGTTATTGTTAAATTAACTCAATTATTTTACAGATTAAAATCTTCTTAAGTATATTACATCACTTACATAATTGATTATATCTATAAATATATTTCAAACTATAGTCATAGATTTAATACATCTGAATCTTTCAAGACTTTAAATATCAGAGGCATATTTACAAATTTCCAGATAAAATCTAACAATGCACTTAAATTCACTTACAAATTAATGTCTAAATTTTTAGATATAAAAATTTGTATATGTATCACATAGTTTGAAAACCTAAGCTAATTTTCTTATACATTTAAAATTAAATCAGAAGCCTAATATATGTCTTCAAATATGTCAGATTTTTTTAAGCATTTCAAATGTTTAAATGACAAACAGAAAGAAATGATCACCATGATTAGAAAACTTATTGTTAAGCTTAATACCAAAGTATTAATCCTGTTATTCTGATTTGCTTCCTTATTTTTGTATTTATTTCTATACCTTTAAGGGTTACAAATTGATTTATAATACAAATAAAGAGATTGGAATTGAGATCTCAGACTGGCTAAAGTTTCTTGATCTCAGACTTGGTGCCAAAATACAGTTACAGATTTGAGTTATGGCCCGAGTCTGGACAGGCATATGGGATCTGGGCTTGATTACTTGATAATTCCACCTGAGCTGCGGGTTAATATTGCTATTTTAGGGATATAATTCTGTCTGTATTGAACAAGTGAAGGGAAAGTAGAAACTTAAAAGTCTTACTTTCGGCTTGAATTTTGTATTTTGATTTTTCAACTCAGTGCATAAAGTGTTCCCTGGGTAACTTCAAGATTTATCCTCATCATAGTTTAGTTTTAACCTCATTTGACTTTTTAACCTTATTTAGAAGATAGAATTCTGCACCCTACAACAAAGTGCATCTAATCTTTTTGCTCTTGGATTGCAATGAATAAATTTCATACTGCAGATCCTGGTAATAAAACTCTTTGTTGATCAAGTAAAAAATAATTGACTTCTGAATGCTTTTTATATTTTACTTTTTTCTCTGTCTAATTGATTACCATTTTATACTTCTTGGACTAAATTCCTAATCTTGTATAACAAATTACTTTCAAAATTAGTGACTTATAAATCAGTTAGTGATAATAAACATTGTTTTTTGGTTGTCGTTCACAGTTTTGTAAGCCAGGAATTTGGGAAAAGTCCAGCTGTTGGCTGTGGCTGCAGTCATTTTCAGGCTTGAGTGGGCTGGGCATGCAACATACTCACTCATGTGACTGGCAGCTGATGCTGGCTGTTGGCTGGGAATTCAGCTAGAACAGTCAACTAGAGAACCTACATATAGGCCTCTCCATATGGTGGGTCTCAAAATGGTGGCCTCAAGGTAGTTGAATTTCTTATATGGTGGCACAGAGTGCCACTGTGAGTGGCCTCGCGGGTAGGTTAGAAGATGCATTACTTTTATGACCTAGCATTGGAAGTTATATAATTTCACTTTCTCTATGTGCTATTGGTCAAAATAGTCACAAGGCCATTAGATTCAAGAGGAGAGCATAAAGCCCATGTCTAGATGAGAGAAGTGTCAAAGACATTGTTGCCGTTTAAAAAAAATTTCCATACATATTTATTGATAAAGCTGAAGTCACTTAAATGAAATTGACTCAAAAGTTATACCTTGTTACAGGGGCTTTTTCATTTAGGCCAAAGTTTAAGACAACTTTTTTGTGTATGTAAACTGTTTCATTTATTAAATTTATTACACAATTTTGTGCACCATAAATTAAATTGATACTTCTATTTTAACTGGTAAACTGTTATTTACAATGGAAGATAGAAAATTATGATTCACTCTTATAATACTTTTCCATTTAAGAATATTTTTATTTTATAATATTTTAACAAAATATTTTCTTACTGTTAGAAATAAGACATTCTTTAATTGATTAATAAAATTTCAAGGGCCTTATTACAGGTGTTACAAATAGAATTTATCAAAGGCACTTCTCTCATTAAGAAAGCAGAAGGATGGTGCTTGAACATAAGGGACATCAAATCACACGAGTAGCAATGCAAATCAAGTGTTCTACAACCTGGAATATAAGGCAGATGCTTATGAAAAATAAATGGCGAAGACATTTTTAATCCTAATTCTCTAATTTGTAGTGATCATATTATCTTTAACCAGAAGAGTTTGTTCAGGAGGAGGAGGTTTTCCAACAACTTCCAACAGCTCAGGACTGGATTCTCACATACTTGCTGAATTGCAAGGAGTCTTAGCTAGAAGTAGGTTGGGCAAATGGAATCTGGTACTGGCTGTGAATTAATATCACTTTGTCTTCACTGATCCTATCCTCTCCCAGACCACTCCCCTTGTGTTAGTTTCCTGAACTACTTTTGTTTCCAAAGTACCTACAAAAAGACATTTTGTTTTGAGATAATTATAGATTTACGTGCAGTAGTAAGAAATAATACAGAGCATACCCTTCATCCAGTTTCCCCCAATGGTAACATCTTGCAATAGTATAGTATGATATCATAATCAGGAAATTGACATTAATATTATCTTACAACCTTATTAAGATTACACCAGTTTCACATGTCCTTGTGTATGTGTGTGTATTTGGTTGCATGCAATTTATAACATGTATAGATTTATTTATTTACCACCATAGTTAAGATACAGGAAAGTTGCATTACCACAAGGATCCCTGTGCTGTCCTTTTATAATTATACCCTCCTCCTCTTCCCCCATTTATTTACTATGAGATTCAACACACGTGAAATTGCATTTTAATAAACATAATTAATACAATTAAAACATAGGAAAAAAGATGAGAATTACAGAAACTGTAGAAATTTTTAGTTGAAAGTATTCTTAGAGATGATTAACATAACATCATTATTACACTTGTAACTCTGTTGTTTCACAATTATAACTAAACAAAATGTATAAAGAAAATAGCAATTCCCCTTATTAAATGCCTATATGAATACTTTGAACGAACGTTGCATATATCAGTATGTAAAGCTTTATGTGTAACCAAGTGTTCGTTTCTTGCTTGTTAACTTATAAAATCCAAACTCTTTCTATGTGTTGTTTTAATAGCACTCACAGAAGAAAAAGCATCTCACAATGGTATGTTGATGGCAATGAAAGAAGAGATTTTAAAGCAATATCAGCAATCTCGGGATATTTACTATTTTTTATCTAAAATGAGGCAATTGATTCTATATTTTCAAAATTTGTCTTAGATCCTTGATCAGTAGTTACTTCTAACAATTTATCCTTTAAAACTATGTTTAAGTTACCTTCAGTTGAATGAAACAGACTTTGGATCCATGAATTTCATATATTTGTATCTTCCTTTGATGGAAAATAAAATTTTTTAACTCATAAGTTGTTCTTGATAACTTTCATAAGCTGCGATATCATTTACTCCATGTCTGTCATCTATTTCACTGATAATTGTGGGGAATATCTATTCTTCCATAAGTCTAACTTTTGTTTTAGTACTTCAATCTTACCTATCATTAAAAAAAAATTGATGCATTCATTCTTTGGTTGGATATATTAAGATAACTTTTTAAAAACCTGAAATATCAAACAAAGAATCATGTGTGGTGGAACAATTTACATCTTCAACAATTTGCACAAAACCAAAACTTGTTTTCAAACATGCTAAGAGTTTGTTCCATGAGTCAAACATTCTCAACAGAACTTTTCTCCTTGATAACCGTCATATATCAGAATGCAGCAACAGTTATCTATGATCAGCTTGCATATTATCATACAATAAAGACTATAATCTTTCATTTAATGCATTAACCTTTGTATAATTCACAGTTTTTACTATGTTATAAAATGCACTGTCTAGTTGAGCTGGCATTCATCAGACCTTCTCAATGAAAGAAGTGATGAGTTGATTTACATTCTGGTGCAATCTTCTTAACATGAGTATCTACCCATAAATATTTTCCTGTGGTTACGGCTGGACTGTCAGAAATTAATCCTGTCCAGAACTTAAAACTGCAAACCACATTTACTGACATTGATAACATGTTTAGGTGTCATAACAATGTCAAAAGGTTAAAGCATGCACTCTGATTTCCAAATTTAGCTGGTTAGTGGGTTTAAATTGTGTGTATGCTTGTGTGTGTGTGTGTGTGTGTGTGTGTGTGTGTGTGTATACCAGCACTGGTTTGTTCCACACTTGAAGTGACACTGTTTTAGATCTTTTCTCAGGCTAATAATTATGCTTTTACCTGCTTCCTGAGACGGAAGATTAAACTATCCAACTTGTATTCCTCAAGAAGAAGCATTTTAGAGGCCAAAAATTTTAGATTTTAAAAACAAATAGCTACATATTCTTAAACTTTCTAAGATGAAAAATTTGAGAGAAATTAATTTTTGCAGTTTTCAGGATAATGAAAGGTTTATTAGAAAAGTATCCCTCAAACACCACCCGCCCATCGAGGAGCTCTTCCTTTCATTTACGAACTGAATAACATGTCTGGAGATGACTGGAAATATTTCCCTAAAATTTCAGTTTTGGTAAATCTTGCTTAGCTTTCCTTTGCTTTTTATTTTAGTCTATCTCACCAGTGTCAGTGTTCTGATTAGTTTCCGCTGGCGTGAAATAAAAGTGATCCATATGTCATCTGTTAGATGTGATCCTTTCATATGCTGTTCTTAGTCTCAGACTTGACACAACTTAAAAATTGTCCAGCAAAGAGAATCCCTTTTCAATTCGGTTTTGGTCAAGTACAAACAAGTTGAACATACAAATAAATTCTGCTTATATTCTTGGGCAAGTTTCCCAGTTTCAGGGATTTTTTTTAAGTTGTGATCATAATACATAATTTTATAGGTTTATTTTTGTAGTTATGCAGCCTTTGAATTATTAGAGTTACACTGAATAGTTTGTGGAACTATTGTTTACATGCTTTTCCTGAGCACTGTAGTTTCATTTGTACACAGATTAACAATAAAAACAATCTATAAACCATTCTCTATATCTAATTTCTGAATTTTTTTCTTCCTACATAGCTAGAAAATATATTTTTAAAATGCATTTATGACATACACAGTATCCAAGGAGTAATATCCTTGGCTAGATTTTAAGAATTATATTACTTGATTTGGAGACGTCTCACACACAGCAGTAAACTTTACAGCTGAAGAAAGTATGATAGCTTAGTGTCATTCAGGATATACCAGTAGAAAATCTGAGCATCATAAATACAAATGCAAAAATGGTTAAAATCATATTGGTTACATTTCACATGGAAAATCACCTCATTTTACATTTTATGAGAAGCAGGACAAACCATATCCATTCAACTTATTTATTTTTTTATTTATTAAACTCAAAGTTCCTCATATTAAAAATGTTACTTATTTGCCTCTTGGAATGGACGTATTTGTTAGTAGTGTGGAAAACTAGATATAAGGGTATAACATAAGAATTTAAGGTCTCTCATAGTTTAAATTTATTCTGTAAAACACTTCTGCTTATGCATGCAGATAGGCTAATGGTGCTGTGACTGTCATTAACCCAGAGTCACTTCCAAAACACAATATTGAGAGATTATTTTCTGTGATTACAGCCTTGGGCTTTCAGTTACATGGCCTATCTTTGAGCATAACGTCATTTTTTGTCTGTTAGCAAAACACAAAGATTTTGCTAAAATGTATTAACTCTGTGGTTGATTGCCTTCCAACTCCATATTCTTTCAACCGCAGCTCCTTTCTTTTCCAAAGCACAATGCCTTGCTCCAGGTCGTGTCCCAGTAAGTCACTGACATATCTTTAAATGTGCTTGCTCCCATCAGTTCATTGGGAGGCACGTCTATCTTCTTCATTCATTCTCTTCGCACAACCAGCCTAGCAAATCTGAATTCAAACGAGCAGCACTTGGGTGCTGATGAACTCGCTATTCTGCAACACTTTGCTGTTTGTATTTTAATCCTTCAATTTCATGGTAAGAATAGTATGTAGGTGGCACTAGTAAAGGTAGCCAGAATAAATTTCTACATATTAATATATCGTACCTTGGCTCTTTAAAGCTTAGCTTCACCTGGATTAAACCTATATATTACTGAGGCAAAGCTAGTATTTGCTAAAACCAGTGCTATTTTTCTAATAGCAGCTAAATATTCTTTCCAATTCTTGTAGTAATTTGTCTTTGAGTCTTGTTTTTAAGGTTTCACATGTTCCATGTCATCTAAAATATTTTAGGAATCTCAAAGAGGTAAGCCGGATAACATTCAAGCTGAGAAATGTCATGGTCTTGGTTTGGCTCACTTGTTTTGCAATACATCCCCAGAATGTCACTGCAGCCTTCCCTCTCAGATCTCCCTTGGGAGAGTAGAATACTCAGATTGAGCTCTGTTCTAAATGCGGTAATATATGAACTCTGCTGTCTGTCAGGGCTGCAGACAATTCAGCCATATTGTTTCAAATCTGTTGAATCAGGAATGTTTATCACCATTAAAAGGTGTAAAAATGGGGGCTCAACTAATTTCATTTAACAGCAATGGTTCTCTAGTAGAACACTGTTAAGAGGTGGAAAAATTGAAAACCACACCAAGGGTGGAGATATAATCATAATGAAACGTTTGGCAATGGTGTGCTTGATGTTTTAATATGTGCAGAAAAAATAAGAGATAACTCAATTCAATCACTCTAGCACAGAGATAAACTAAGTACTGAACTTAGATTTGAGATCTGCAACTATATGAACTTAGTAACTGCTTTGTTTGTAGCCCCTAATAAGGAAGCATAAAATTGCCAGTGGAATAGAGAACATGTTTTCTGACCTTAGGAAATTTGCAATTTGATGTGTATTCCAACCTTTAGATGTTATGCAGACCAAATAACTCAATATATTTTTAAAAAAATAAACCCATACACATAGCTGATCCTTGAAATGCTGACTTTTCAGCACAGATCAAAACAGCAATAACAGAGGGAAAGAAAACGGCATATTTTCCTATGAAGGGTAAATGACTTGAAAGAACTTACATTTAGAAAGTTTCCTCAAATGAATATATTTTAAATGACTTTAGTAATTTGTTCATAGAAGTTTGCCTTGCATTAGAGTCTATTGACTACACTGAACTCCCAAAGGCCAAGCGCTCATGATATGGAATACATAGTAGACTTATATTAAACGTTTCTTGAGTGATAAATAAATGAATGTATCATATTATTAATTTAGAATAAGGAAACATGATTTACCTGCATTTTAAATTTTTTCTATGAAAGAGATTTTTGGCCAATTTCTTTAAAACTTTGTCAAACTCCTAAGAAATGTACAGGTGAATAAACTCTTTTTTATGCATTGATTAAACAACAGGCAATTGATTAGTGCACTGAAAGTCATGCTTTGATTCATTATTAACCTCTTAATGTCTGCTCATCTTATTTGCTGTTGTCTTACTATTCAGTAGAATCTGCTATCAGAGGTTGCCATGGATCTTTGTAATGCGGGTTCTTTGCTTAGTAAAACCCCAGCAGCGTGTTTGTTCGTCAGATAACAGGCCAAGAATCTAGGAACTCAATATAAGTTTCTACATTCTAGATTAATTTCATTTGCCCCTCTATGTCAGCTCTCTACTCTTCTCTGTCCTGTTCTCTGCTCCCAGAAAACTGAGTTGGGTAGATAACGTCATTGGCCTCCGATAGAATTTGGCCAATGGAGAACCTTAGCAGCAATTGAAAGGTGGGGGGAGTAGGAAATAGAGGCTGTGTCCTTTGAAAGCAGGTCACAGCTCCTCTCAGGGCAGCTCCTCCCCGTAACTGTAGTGTCCTCTAGTCTTCAGGCCTAGCCTTGGGGACATAGTGACAGCTCTGTGATCCTACACTATTTCTAGTGGTTTCTTTACAGTACACTCAGTACATTTGTTTATAAATATTCTTTGTTTAATCCATCTAGAATAATCATAATTTGAGTAATCTGTTTCCTATTGGAACCCCGCAAGAAGAAAGTTTTGAGTGATGTTTATGAAAACCCTTCAATGTTAAAATGCTTAATTTGCTTGATTCAATGTAGATATTTATCATTAATTTAGATTTTTAGAATATTGATTACTCTTCTCTGAACACTTATGTTTATCTAATGTCTGGTTGTGGAGTCACAGAAGAAAACAGAAGATAATTACTGACTTTAAATTAAGTGCAACTAAATAGTAAAAAAATGACAAATTTGCCAGATAGGAAAACACAAAGATCCTTAACAATTGCTAAAAGTAATATTTCACAATTATTTCACCATATTTTAATTGTTCTTGATATTTAAAGTAGACATTTCATGAGCTATTAATTGTAATACATTCGAATTGGATATTGTTTTTCAATTTGGTCCAAGGGGCGACGATAATTTCTCTTCAATTATCCTAGACAAACTGAATCCTTTCTGGCAGTAGCAATAGCATCATCAGGATCATAACTGAAATGAAATGCTGCCTCTTTCTTTCTTTTATGCTCTATGATCAGTATTAAAACATCACCTTTCTCAAAAAGACTCCAACATGACATGATAATTTTAAGAGAGCCTTTAGGAAAACAATGAAAACACCTTTAAATCTTTATTTGAATCTCAGCAAAGCTTTTATTTTTTTCCTTTTCAAAATGAAATGATGGAAAAATGAAAGAATTTCTCATTAGTAAAAGTTTTTTTTTCTTTCTCTCTCTTTCCTACAGTGTATTTATCAGAAAGAATACAATGATCATGCGTTATGAAGCAAAATCTTTCAGTGGGAAATTCTCACAAACATCTAAATTAATGAACTAAATCTGTCAGTTTTAAAATGCTAAACTCATTGGATTTTTCAAGGAAATGAAATCAGGTCTACTGCCTGCAAATTTAAAAAAAAGACAATAGATTCAATTGAAATGCTGACAATTGATGTTACAAAACCTATTTTAACAATGTGGTGTAGGGACTTTTTATTAGTGTTGTATAAATCAAACTGCTTCACAATATTGTTATTCATCAGATTTTTATTTTGAGAATGTTATCCATCCTTGAGTTCAGGCTGTATAAATCAAATTATACTCATGATCTTGAAGTAAACACAGTTCACATTAATCTTTTGGTTACTTGATATTTTCTTAACGCCTATACAAGAGCCTCTATACATCATGTGCCCTTGCTTATTGCTGCCTTGGACTTTTTTTCAAGTTGTTTCCCATGAGAAAAATTTCTTCTTTGTATCAGGATTACTAGAGCCTTGGTTCATGGACTGTGTCATATACTTCTTTAGGATTCCCCAAAGCACGTGTCACAGATTTGTACACTTACTACAAATGTTCGTTGATTTCAATAAAAACACTTAAAAAAAACCTAAAATTAAAACTGTTCTTTGCATATGCTGAATTGTCTGATTATGGAAGTCCTAGGGATACAAGGATAGTTATTTGAATCAAGCTTTAGAAATATGGAATTTTGGCCTTGAAAGAGGCTATTTTATGCTTACCTCTACACAGTAGTCTGTTAGCAAAAGTTAAAATGCATACTACATAGCCAACATTGTTTTAAGCAGAGTGAGGAATGGAAAAGTGAGATACAAATGAATCCATAACCTCAATGAGATTATTATAAATTGAAAAATATGGTAGACAGTTATAGGCATTCTAGCTTACTCAAATTTAAACATTTTCTCCATTTAGGAGGAGCTCTCATGGAGTAAGTCATGTTAAGAGTCAAGGCTCCACTGCCAGCATATTGAAACTGAGAAAGCTAGATATTCCTTTACCTAATTGCTGGGGAGAGAAGACATAATTTGCTGAGACTTTGAATCTTGAGGATTTAAAGCAAATAAATAAGGAGGTTGAGACATTGTTTATGGCATTGAAATGGAGGTACTGAAGCAGTGGAGACAGAGTACATCTTATTCAGGCTGTTTCTAGAACCAACCTGGATTATTTTCCTGTTTCCTAGCATCCGTTGGATCCTGCTCATATCCCAAGCCTGATTCTATAGGCTTCATGGGTTCTATAAATTCTTTTTCTACTGAAGCTACCTAGAGTTGGTTCAGTTACTTGCAGTCAAGAACTGGCAGTGACGCATAAGATAAAAACTGAAATGTATACAAAAATTTAGAAAGTTAGGGGCCATCCTGGAGGTGTAGTGGTTGGGTTCATGCGCTCCACTTCGGCGACCTGGGGTTTGTGGGTTCAGATCCCAGGCATGGATCTGCACACTGCTTATCAAGCTATGCTGTGGCAGGCGTCCCGCATATAAAAAAGTAGAGGAAGATGGGCACAGATATTGGCCCAGGGCAAATCTTCCTCAGCAAAAAGAGGAGGATTGGCAAGAGATGTTAGCTCAGGGCTAAACTTCCTCACCAAAAAAAAAAAAAAAAAACTAGAAAGTTAAACTTTAGTCACAGTAATATCTAGAAGTGAAATAAAGGATGAGTATGAGCTCTAGTTTTCATGAAAGATTCCATGGAAGAGAAGATATGTATGTTGGAACTTGATAAATGAATAAAATTTGAATAAGAAGGAATAATGGGAAGAGAGGAACTTTGTGGTCACATAAACAACATTGCCAATGCCATTGGATTCAGGAATGAGTGGGACTATGGAGGGGCAGTGTCTATTTTTCTAGAATAAAATTAATTTTCATTATTTCTTTTGAATCTCACTATAATTTTCTTACATGTTAGTCTTGTTAATTATAATCCCCAAATTCATCAAAATTATATATAACCCCTAAATTTGTTAAAAATCTGGTGATGAATAGTGTGGATTATGGTTCATATATGTTTACATAAACAAACATCAATAGATTCTTATATAAGCATGCACACAAATGATACATTCACACGTGTTCCTATACAAACACTTCTTACTGAATCAATCAGACCAAATCTGTTGGATTCTTTCATTTACTGAATCCCCAAGTGCTGCCCAGAGTTCATGCCATGATTGGCACCAGTGAGAGGAGGCAAGTATAGGTACTTAAGAAATACTTTGAGTCAACCAACTCTTGAACTCCTGATCCACGGCTAGATCAAAAATATATTTCAGTGACTTGAGGTAGTGTTTACAAAGGTTAAATAAATGTTAAATGAAGTGTAAATTTAAGTATATCAGGTTCAGAACAAACAACAGAAAATTAAGGTGTGAACTGTCACACTTTTATATAAGGAGGTGCTTGTATTTTTTTCTGTCTCTTAGTTACTTAGTTAATTGTTCTATCTATGCTTCTCAATTTCAAAATATAGTAAGCATGAAAAATAAATGTCAGTGAGACCATTTTAGTCAGTGAATAAGAGTTGAATCTTAAAATTTGGTTGAAACTGGCTAAAAATAAACACATGTTTGTGCTTTAAAATTCAATTAAATTAAGCAAAATTTTATCGAGTCTCCTCTATATGCTAGTCAATGACTTAGTGGGAGAAGAGCAATGATAAATAGGAGAGCCCGGTTTTCAAGAGGCTTGCATCTGAGGGAAAAGAAGGACATTCTTTTGTTCTATTCTGAGGGACAGAGTAGGCTTATGCAAAGGTATGAACAGGAACTCACCTGCTGTGTTTCAGGCCAACATTTTTTTCCCATTAAATTGAGGGAAATTCTCAAGCAAATACAACTCCAAAAATGCTGCCTCGGAAATATATCCCTCAGAGATTAGTATTTCTCAATTAAAAATTGGGAGGTAAATGACTTTTTCTCTGTCATTAGACATATTTTACAATTCTTTTTATGATTCTTTAAGAAAAGGGAAATAATGAAGACTGAATCTAGAAGTACCTTGTCTCTTGAACTTAGAGCTGCCTCTGAATTCACTTTTAATAAGTTCTCTATGCAAAACCACTGTTTAATAATATCCTTTAATATGTCACCTTGTTTTAATGGTAGTACCTCTTTCATGGCAATTTGCTATCAAAGGAAGTACAGTAGACTGAGATCCAAAATTCTTGGTATAACCCTGGTTCTTGTGTTTGCCAACTCTGTGACCTTTTAAAAGTGCAATAATCATGCCCAATTTGCCTATATCATAGGCTTATTGTAGGATTATATACAATAATGAATATAATATCTTAGGTGATCTGCGAATTGTAGCAAATAGAAGCAATCATATTTTTAAGTTTAAAAAAGGATACTCAGTAGAAAAAGGTACAGTACATTTATCATTTAACAATTTATTAGTCTCTACATTTGATAGTCCCTGACTTTGGAAAGCTTGTAATTTCTTAAGGCAGAAAGACAAGGTTATATGTTTCCCAACATAAAACAAGATAGTGCCATCATCCAACAATAGTTGGCATAGATTTTTCATAGAAAGAAATAGTTCAACTAAGATTTGTAAGAGAGGATAATTAACCTCAGTCCAGGTTGCCAAGATGTGTGCCCTAACCCTGGACTAAGTCAATCTTGAGGAGAGGATTCTTTTATGCATTTGTACGTATTTCTAGTTTACACAAGATTGTCTTGATGCATTAGGAACATCTTAAGCACCTTCTATAGATTAGGAATGAAACGTTAAAATTACCCATTTCTATTTATATTGTCCACTTTATAATGTTGTCCTCAATACATTTTGGGACTCGCCTAATATCAGCGTTATTACTTGCGTGGGGTTAAAGAAATTGTTCTGATGATTTTTTTGTTCTTCTTAGGACTGATAAACCTAATGTGTCCTATCTCTGTACTTTGATAAGTTTAATAAAGCTGTCAAATTGTAATATTTTAATTACAAGCCTTGTTATTTAACTATTGAAGTTTATCAAAATCCAAAATTATCAAAATAATACAAATAAGTATTCCTTTCTTATCAAAATAGTCACTTTGGTTCACTTATGATCATCTTAATGATTAATTTATTATTCCCCCAAACCGATACAACGGCTTCTGATTTGTTACACTGCGTCTTGAATTATACTGAATTTCTTTGCCACCCTTCAGTATATTTGAGATACCAATAATAACTGCTTGAGAGTTCAATGAATATGAAATATAACTACCATAAATTAAATACACATTTAGTAAGAACCATCTAAAATGAATATATAAATGTGTCCTATATTAAAAATATTCTACAGCGGCCGGCCTGGTGGCGTAGTGCTTAAATTTGCATGCTCTGCTTCTGGCGGCCCAGGGTTCACAGGTTCAGATCCCTGTTGTGGACATATGCACCACTCATCAAGCCATGTTGTGGTGGCATCCCACATAAAGTAGAAGAAGACGGGCATGGATGTTACCCCCAGGGCCAATCTTCCTCAGCAAAAAAAGAGGAGGATTGGCAACAGCTGTTATCTCAGGGGTAATCTTCCTCACACATACACACAAAAATTCTACATACATACTCATACAAAAATATTGCGAAATATAAAAAGATTGCTCTCCTTCAAATATATCATCTGTAGGGTGTCTTTTCATTGTAAACTAGTCTACTAAGTTTTCAAAATAATACAATATTCAACACAAACACAACTTTCAACCCTTCATGCCTCTTGTAGTGGTGAGAAACACACATTACATAGTCACAATCACATTCAATTTTGTGTATATTTTTACTGAAGTAACATACTGAACTTTAAAATAAAAATAAATATTTTAATCCACTCTTCTTTGGTTTCTTTGCATTATTATTTCATCAAAGCAACCACTTCGCTGTGAAATCTGGGTGAGATATCATAATGGAAAATGCTATCAATAATGGAGTATCTGTTTTTTCATAGAAAAGAATAATAAGGTATCCTAAAATTCTGCATCTGCCTTCTCATATTTGGTATATATCTACTAAATGGCCTCCTCTTCTGTCTGGACAATGTTTCTTGCACATGTACTTGTATTTCAGTATTAGAAGAATAACAAAAAATACATAGTAGCAATTAGTTTAAATATTTAAACAAGTAGTCCAACTGACATTTAATTAGCTTTTAATTATTAGGACAAAACTTAACATATTTTTTCATTTTTTTCATAGATTGTCAGATTTTGTTCAAAAATTAAATATTAATCATTGTCATTTGCAGAACTAGTAATAGTACTCTCTAAAGAAGATCCTACAAAATAAATTTTCTGATGAATTTCACATGCTTAGTGAACAGTTAAGATATGCTGGAGCTTCGAGTTCAAGTAATATACATCTGCGTCATATATAATAAAGGCATTTCACAGTAACCCAATGGAAAAAAAAAAAAGGTGATTTTATAAACTTTGTCTGGGACAAAACCTTTTTGTGTGATGTAGTTCATGACCTTCTCCTGGGAAGAAATTGACTTTCCTGATAAAAATGCTTAAGCAAACATATGATGAATTTTAATGGGAATAGAATTTGTTTTGGGAAACTACTCACTCACCTAATTGATTCTCAATTGACTTTGAAACAAGCTAAATATCTTTAAAAATGCATTTATTTCTTCTTGTATGTAGTTTAACAATGACTATTGAATAATCTCCTTTCCTATAAAACACCTCTACCAAAAATGAATCTTTGAATTGGTCTGTTAGTGTTTTTTTTTTTTTTCTCATATGCCCCCTGCCCCTACACATGCATAGCCTCCCCCATTATCAATATCCACCACTAGAATGGTGCATTTGGTACAACAATGTATCTACATTGACATATCATAATCATCCAAAGTCCATAGTTTACATTAGAGTTCACCCTTGGTGTTGTACATTTGGGTTTGGACAAATGTATAATTATGTGTATCCATCACTAAGGTATCATACTGAGTATTTTCACTGTTCTAAAAATCGTTTGTGACGTTCCCATTCATCCCTCCCCTTACCCCCAACCCCTGGGAACCATTGATCTTTTCACTGTTTCTATAGTTTTGTTTTTTCCAGAATGTCATATAATTGGAACCATACAGCATGTAGCCTTTTCAGATTGACTTCTTTCACTTAGTGATATGCATTTAAGTTTCCTTTATGTCTTTTTTTTGCAAGATTGGCCCAGAGCTAACATCTGTTGCCAATCTTCCTTTTTTTCTTTTTTCCTTCCCAAAGCTCCAGTACATAGTTGTATATCCTAGTTGTAGGTCCTTCTAGTTCTTCTATGTGGGACGCCACCTCAGAACGGCTTGATGAGTGGTAAGTACGTCTGCACGCAGGATCTGAAGCAGTGAACCCTAGGCTGCCAAAGTGGAAGGCATGAACTTAACTGCTGTGCCACTAAGCTGACCCCAAGTTTCCTTTATGTCTTTTGATGGCTTGATAGCTCATCTCTTTTTAGTGCTGAATAATATTCCATTGCCTGGGTGTACAATAGTTTATTTATCCATCCACCTACTGAAGGACATCTTGGTTGCTTACAAGTTTTGGTGATTATGAATAAAGCTACTATAAACATTCATGTGCAGGTTTTTGTGTGGGCATAAGTTTTCATCTCCTTTGGGTAAATACCAAGGAGCATGATTGCTGGATTATTTGATAAGAGTATGATTAGTTTTGTAAGAAACTGTCAAACTGTCTTCTAAAGTAGCTACACTATTTTGGATTCCCAAACGTAGTAAATGAAAGTTCCTGTAGCTCTGCATCCAGCATCAGTGTTCCGGATTTTGGCCATTCTAATAGGTGGGTAGTGGTATCTCGTTGTTTTAATTTGCATTTCCCTGATGACATATCATGTGAAGTATCTTCTCATATGCTTATTTGCCATCTGATTATCTTCTTTGATGAGGTGTCTGTTAAGGTCTTTGACCTATTTTTTAATTGGGTTGTTTGTTTTCTTATTGTTGAGTTTTAAGAGTTCTTTGTATATTTTGGATAACAGGTTTTTATAAGATGTGTGTTTTGCAGTTAGTTTCTTCCAGTCTGTGGCTTGTCTTCTCATCTCTTGACATTGCCTTTTGAAGAACAGAAGTTTTTAGTATTAATAAACTCCAGTTTACCAATTTTTTCTTTCATTGATCATGCACTTGGTATTGTATCTAAAAAGTCATTGCCACGTCCAAGGTCATCTAGATTTTCTTCTATGTTGTCTTCTACGAGTTTTATAGTTTTGTATTTTACTTTTAGATCTGTGATCCATTTTGAGTTAATTTTTGTGAAGGATGTAAGGTCTGTGTCTAGATTCATTTTTTTGCATGTAGATGTCCCGTTGTTTCAGCACCATTTGTTGAAGGGATTATCTTTGTTCCATTGGATTACCTTTGCTTTTGTGTCAAAGATCAGTTGACTTTATTTATGGGGGCCTATTTCTGGGTTCTCTATTCTATTCCATTGATCTATGATTAATTGTAGCTCTATAGTAAGCCATGACATCAGGTAGTGATGGTCCTCCAACTTTAATCTTCTCCCTCAATATTGTGTTGAATATTCTAGGTCTTTTGTCTCTGCATATACACTTTAGAATCAGTTTGTTGATATCCACAACATAACTTCCTGGAATTTCTTAGTGGCTCTTGGCTTTACTTTACACTGAATAAATACCTAAATGAACCAAGTTAATGGGAGAAAAGATCAATTAGTCCAGTAACTCAGAATTCAAAGCTAGTAATATATAAATTATTGTTGAATTCTTTAAATTGAATGCACCTGGCTAAAGCATGAATTGGTCACATGCATTGGCTCAGCAATTGAGGCAGAAGTTCCTCATGAACTTCTCAGGTGGATGTAAGCATAAGGCATTTATTTATCCCGTATTTGCTTTCAGTACTGTCTTTATTAACCAATTTGGAATGTAGGAAGGAGATAAGAGAAGTCTAGTGGGAAGATTTAATAATGCTTATACTATATTTGAGATGTATAGAAAAAAAGAAATATGACAGATGTGAAAAGTTAATCGACCAGAGAGAAGATTTTGCCTTTTAATTATGAGGAGAATAATTTAGTATGAGATGTTAAAATATTGGTATATTGTTGATGTTTTGCTTCCTCAGTCTACAACATTTTAGTTAAGACGAAAAAGAACGCAGTAACAAAATAAAAAACTTATGTTAAAAGAGAAGCATAATATGGTGTTTTTGCATATGTATTAAGTTTTTGGTGGGATTTGTATGCAGAAAAGACCTCTTATAGGTTTATCATTTATTTATTTAAAATATACAGATAAATAAAGCTACAGTTCAAAACTGAGCTCTTTTTTATACTTTGAAGTACAGCATGGAAATATTATTTTTTTTTAAACTTTGCAAATTTTAGTAACTATTTTCATTTGAAAATTGAATTATATCTGGTCTCATTACAAATTTATTTAAACACTCTCCAATATTTTAAACTGCATTTATAAAATTACTGGTCAGTTTAAGTAGTTCAGTTTAAAAAAATCTTTCTGCATACTTAAATACTTACAAATGTAATAAATTAAACTTACCTAGAATGAAGCTTAAAGTCTCTTTAATGTTTCAAAGTTGAACATAAATATTTTTTATTTATTTATTTTTTTAATTTTATTTTGTTTTCCTCTTTTAGCCTGAGGAAGATTGTCCCCGAGCTAACATCCATTCCCATCTTCCTCTATTTTGAGTATGGGATGCCTCCACAGCATGGCTTGCTGAGTGGTACGTAGTGGTACGTAAGTCTGCACCTCGGATCCGAACCCGCATACCCCAGGCCGCCAAAGTGGAGCGCGCGAGCCCAATCACTGTGCCGCCAGGCTGGCCCCAATATTTTTTTTTATAATCACAAATCTAAATTAATTTCTTTGTTACATATTGTAACTTGAGGTTGCAGAATTCTAATTCTTGTCAGAAAAGAATGTCAAATGTTTGAAAGGGTCATAAGAAATTACTGGATATGGGGTTCTGGGAAATGTCAATTGACTCTCTGGGCATTATTAGATTCTATATGGGATGTACTTTTGATTGACTGGTTTACAGCTTGGTAGAGATAGAAGTTAAATTGTAGAAACAGATAACAATGCAACTTTGTTGACCATAGAAATACAAATCATTCCTGCAGATGACAATACAAATGAATTTTGTCTGAAAGAGAATATAAATCTCTGCAAGTCAAATTCTTATTTAAACCGGTTTTAACACCTTATGGGTTCTCTCAGTAATTAGTAAGTTAAATAAAATCTTTAACAGTGTTCATTTTATATTTTTATGAGTCATGACTTTACTCTTTTGAAAATTCTATTTAACACTCTAATAGGCCAAATTATCTAAAATATATTCAAATACATAAAATATA
Source organism: Ceratotherium simum simum (assembly GCF_057802395.1). NCBI lineage: Eukaryota > Metazoa > Chordata > Mammalia > Perissodactyla > Rhinocerotidae > Ceratotherium > Ceratotherium simum. Next base: position 45,647,418 of record NC_141911.1, read on the forward strand.
TTTAAAAAAAAGAAATGAATTCCTTTTTAACACAAAACATTGAATGCTAGTGTTTTATTTTAAACTTTACCATAGTTAGTTTTCTTCCCAGAGTTGAAAGGTGGATACACACTAAAAAGGACACAAAATGATCCAAACAGATCATGTGCCACCAGAAATTTCAGCCTGGGAGGAAACCTAAAGCTGCAGGTATCCATAGATTCCTCTTGTCTCCCTAACTATCACATGGAGCTCCTTTTTAGAGTTACAATATCCTGGGCTGAAGAATCTTAACCTGTTCATGTTACCTAATTGGTACTTTCTCCTCAGTCTGCAGCTCTCACCCAAGTTACTGCTTGGTGGGATTATACATTGAACCTCCCCTACAAGATGTAAATGTCTTCTCTGAGTCTAAAACCTTAGAACTTGATGAAATCCTAAACTCTTCCATATTTTCAGGACCATTCAATTCTAAGTCTATTTAAAATACGATGTAATTGATTTATGGATATTTGTACATGATTTTGTCATTGCTGGGTCATTCTATTGACAGATTAAACTCTTCTTTGTAAACACACATATTCATTTTTTACAAATATTTGACAGAAAAATATTTTAAGGGAGATGGTTAAACTTTATGGTCTAGACAAGTGTCTTTAGGGAGGAAATGACATAAACATGTACATATTTTATAAAGATTTTCTGGAATAAAAACTAGTGCTCATTTATTACAATTATATATTATAGAAATGCTGCTTCATTCAAATTTTCAATCAGAAAAGAGTCTTCAAGCTGAATTAAGTGAATTTTAGAAGATCTATTGTTCTTATTGGCCAAGTAATATAAAAGAATCACAGATAGCTTATATTCAAAGAAATCAAAAGTCCATACGTTATATTTAAGATATTTAAATTTGTGTCTCCCATCAACTCAGGAGATTATCATGAGTTTATTTATTATTTATTTATTATAAAAATCAGTACTTGACCTTAACTAGTGACTTATATCCTTATTTTAAGCCCAGAAATGACACCTTTATTCAGCAAGTGTTTGGAAATCACATGACACTCCAGAGGCCCTTTGCTTCGGGGACCTTCGGGGCTATTGCAGTGGTTTGAAACAATAATGAGCTCTCTATAAGTCTGACTACTGAAACTTATCTGTCATTCTGACATATTAGAAGAAATCTACTGGAAATGTTGGTGGCAAGAACATGAAATGGACTTGTTGAGATATAAGATATCCAAAAGGAGATACATTTAAAGACATTCCGTTAATCAAACTGACAATGGAAAAGGCCAAACAGAGAAAAAAGTAGAGATGTCTTACCAAACCACGACTCATTAGTTTTCCTTTTTTCTCCTTTCCTTCTCTATATTTCATATTAGAACATTTCTTGAGATTGAATATAGTCAGTTTCACGTGAATGATTTAAAACTTGGAAGTTACATTAGATTGCAATTTATTTCAGAAACGTAAATATTTTTTAAAAACTCAATCTCAATCTGGAGATTCAAATTCCTTTTTTCTAATCTAAGGTTAAAAATAGCATGTAATGAAATGTTAGATGCGAGATCTGTAAGGGTTTCCACAAACAAGTGGAATCCAAAGTGTTAATGAACCAAATGTTTTGCAAGGATGTCATAGCAAATGTTAGTCAAAGTGATGATTCAAATGTTAGCACCAACTAAAGTCTAAACATGAAGTAATTTTTAAAAAGACCTTTAAACAAACTTATTTTTAAAATTTTATTATAATCAGTGAATTGAACATGCATAACTCATAAAATGTGAATATAAAGAACATTTACTAATTTTTTTCCACTGACACTTTAGATTTTGTAGTTCTAGTTCTTCCTCCAGCTAGATAAAAAAAAGTACCTCATCTTTTGCTGTAAATATTAGGTACAAGAAAGTTCTTTGGTCACTTAGACTCACAGAACACAGACCCTCTTGGGGATTTAACATGCCTGATCCAGTGCAATGGTAATACATATTCAAATTCCATTTGAGTCCCCACTCTTTGAGCTAAGTCAAGCTGTAATGAGACAGAGCTGGCAAGATCAAGCTCTTCTTACCCTACTTTGTCAGTTCCAATCTCTCTACTCATTTAGCCATGATTTCCGATCCTTGAAAAGGAAGGAAAAAGAACAGGAAAGGGCCAGGAACAGTTGTACCTATCTGGCACTGTTCTGGCATTATCCTTTTCTAAACATAGTAGACTTTCATCAGATGCTCTCATTTTTTAAAAAAATATTCCCATCTGCCACCCCCTAATCTCAGTAGATTGGTCACCTATGGTTTTCTTGATAGGTTAAATGTATCCTTGTTTCTCCTGGTTCCTTATTTGTTCTTCAATGGCTATGCATCCAGTGTCAACTTTACCTTATTTTTGCTAAGTTTTTTTCTTTTCTCTGAGTGGTTGCCTTGGCAATATCCAACATGATCCCATGTCAACTCGTTCATTTAAAAAGGGCCCATGTCAGGTCCAAGAAAACATTAGTTCTCTCTCCTAACAAATTCTGGAAATGTAATTTTCCTAAAACTGTGGCTTGTGTTCTGCTATCACAAAACTCCCCAGCCAGCTCCTCTATTTGTTTAGATTTCTAGACTCTAGTCCACTGATCACCACACAAATGGCAGGAGATGTTGATTAAGCTTTCTACTGAATACTTTGAAGCCCTTTCACTAGGCTTGTTTCAGGAGGTAACAAACTCTGAAATCTTCTTTGGGAGTGGTGGGACTCATACAGAAACTCTTTTCAAATGAATCCTCTTTGAATTTCAACCTAGCTTTCTAAACACTTTTAGACCAGAAGTGTGTGGTTAGCTAAGAGCACACAACTGGTTTTCTTACAACTTCTTTGCAAGCCCTGCATCTTAGTCTCAAACCTTACTTTGGAATGTGGTCTTGATGGTCTCAGTGACTTAGCTGAAACTTAGGCTAGGAGAATTTCATTTTAAAATGCAGACCAAGCTACCTTTAGGAGATGAAACAAGCATGGATAGTCCTGAGACTCATTTCTTCCCATCTCTGGCAATTTAACAGAGACTCGGCCCAATGGAAGAACAGAGGATTATCAGCTATTGAGGCTACTCCTCCATAGGGGCCTTCCATTGCTACATAGACACATAGATGTTCCCTGCTCCTCAGCCTTATAAATATGTAGAGCACTTCAAAGATCAGGTTCTTCTCTATTGGAACACTTGCCATGGTGCATACAGCCCAGCTCTATCTGGTCTAAGCATAGCTCTCTGGGGAATAATAAAGCCTGGAGGTTCCACGTGCTTTGTTACTTCACTAATTATTTTTTCTTAACAAAACTTATTTTATTTTACTATTAGTTGTATGTGTGCACCATTTTCACAAGAGTTGACAACAGTGAAGAGACAAATATCACTCTATCTCTGTGCTATAAGTTCTTGCAAGTGGGAGTGTTTAACTGGCTTACCTTGAAGATAGGAAACATTCCTTCCTAGGGACAGTGGCTGTATGGAGATTGTAACAAAGTGACAGAACTGCTGAGAGAGCTACTTTTCCTGCCATGGGCAGGGGGCCACAGTGTTATTTCACAGCTCTGGTCAAGCCAGTTGGACACAACATTCAGAAGGCCTGGAGAGGGTGAGATAACCATGGAATCTAGAAGCCCAGGAGCCTGTGGTGACTGCTCAGTTATCCTATCCAATGCCTGGAAGTGGTGGTACTAGCTACTATAGGCCCCAAACAAGCAAGACTTTCTAAAGAGAAGTAGATATGTCACAAAAGGAAATCATGGATAATTAGGACTACCAGTTAGCTAGTGAAAGGGAGGCTAGATTTTGCAGAGTCTGGAGAAAACCTGCACAAAATGTACTGTGTTATGGCTGAAAACTGTGAGATGATAGAATTACAAGGATGAGTCACCTTAGCTGTTGTTGTAGACCTTTCTTGTAGTGTGAAAGGGATGACTAGACCTAGTTAAACTGGATCTTAATAGCTCATGAAAAAAGTCTGGAATTGTTTTTACTTCTAGGGAACAAAGACTCAAGTAGACCAATTGGTTGAACAAAAATCCAGACTTAAGAGAATTATGTTGACAGAATAAGGCAAAACAAGTCTAAAACCTAGTATGCATGATTTGAACTCCCTAGAGGAGGCCTTCCAAATTCATAAACTTACTGGATACCAGAGCTAACATGGCTACAGTTTTGGCTTTTGTTTTTAGATTGTGCTTGCTATTTTTTATGTCAGCCTACATAACTGATAAGGATTTGTAGGGTGTGTGAATGTGTGTTCTCGTTGATTAAATTACAATTCAACCAGGGTTGGATTACAACCCTGTTGTTGGATTCTGTAACCATCAGCCAAATGCACAGCCAAAAATGGCTTGAATGCCTAAAACTCGCCAAGATTGTACAATGGAAACATTGTCGCATGCCAAGGAGAACAAGAATTTATTCTTTTCACACAAGATTTAACATAGATGGGGATGATGTGCAATGCTATTTTTTGCTTTAATAGCTGTATCTGGCTGATGAAAGTTACTGGTGCTATAAACCACAGAGAATGTAGTCACCATTGTTTGCACTGAGCCTGATATCATTGCAAATTGCAGACACTACTGGCACTTGGCATGCTGTTTTGAATGTTACTAACGCTCTCTTTTTTTAATGCCTTTCCAGTAACACAGTCAATGTCAGTTTGCCTTCATCTGGAAAGGCATTCAATACACTTTTACTGCTTGAAATCCCAAACTATGTTATCTGCTAGTTGGAGCAACTTTAGGATACTATATACTGCTGATTGAAATTTAAACATTCCATTATGTTGATGATGTATTGGTAATCTTAGAAATGCTGATAAAAATGCTTTTATTACATTGTAAAACATTTGAGCCAGCTGACTATAGATGTGCCATGAATGGGGCAATATCTAAGGCTCTGCATCCTAATGATTGCCACAGAGCCCAAGAGAACATTCCACTTCCTCCTAATGAAAAAAAACGCTATGCCTGTAGCCACTAAATACAAAGAAAGAAGCCTGATCCTTGACTGGGCTTTTACATTTGGAAACAGTACACTCAGACCTGGGCATTTTACTAGATCCTTTCTATCAACTCAGTAAACAAATTTGAGTGAGTCTCCTACAACAAGGAAATTTAGAACCAATCTTGAGAGTAATAAAACAAAGTTTACTCTGGAGCCACATATTTCCTTCAGAATCCATAAAATTACAGGTGTTTGTGATAATAAATTTTTGGTGTTTGGTCACAAGAATTTCACAACTAATTGGAGCCTTGTCATTGATATTCACCTGTACCTTAAGCTTTGGAGCACAGCCCTTTCCCCCCACACCCCTCTGTTCTGTGCTAAGTGTGTGTCTGTTACTGGACCCTAGTAAAGAGAGATCACTTCTCTGATAGAAAATCAGGACTTTCAGGAGTTTCAGTCAGTATCCAGACTCTGCAGTGGGTTTTCTCTAAATCAAAATCATATAAACTGGACAAACCCCAGAGTTTCAGTGTGAAATGGAAATTGCACCTTTGATCAAGAGAAAGCCTCTATACTCTTTAATCTAAATAAGGGACATGAGGAGATGATAAAATGAAAATCAAGAAAAACAACGGACATGCAGAAATAGAAGTACAATGATGTACACCTGAAATTTTTACAATGTTATAAACCAATGTTACTGCAATAAACAAAAAATAAAACACAGAAAAAGAAAAACAACGGAAAATTGAACTAAACCTGCAGAAGCCCTAATTCAGATAGTTATCTTTACAATGTATTTACAGTAATATAAATGCTTGCTCAATCAGACTTCATCTGTAAGACCTGCCGTCCTAAAACAGCTATTTTCTTAATGTGTACAATTAAGTAATTATGAAAATTTTGGTAGAGATCTGGAAACCATAAAAAATAACCAAATATGAACTCTACAACTAAAAAACACAGTAACTAAAGCAAAAATTAAAAATAAAAACTAAAATTAAGCTAAGTAGGCATAGCAGAAGAGAGAATAAGTGAATTGCAAAATAGATGAGAAGAAAATGTTTAGAGTGTAATATGGATAGATAAATGGCTGAAAAATACAGAAGAAAAAATAAATCTCACAGAAGATAAAGTGAAAGGGTCTAATATTCATGCAGTCAGCTTCTGTAAGGGAGAGGAGAGAGGAATGGGGCAGAATTAATATTTAAGGAGATAATGGCTAAGAATTTTCCAAAACACTACACATAATAAACTTTCTCAAAAGTTTTTTAAACTCCATACTGGTTTCCATGGGTCTGGAGGTTCAACACCAAATAGAATAACAGTCCTACCAGAAAAAATGATAACGGTTCCAATAAATTTGAAAAAAAACCTTGGAAATTTGGGCTCCTTGTTATACATAAGAACACAATTTTGTGTTTGTTTTATTCAAGGTAGACATCTTATATTGCTGGATAAACACATAACTAATTTTCAATAGTAAATAATATTTCTACTACATATTGGGGGCTAAATAGACTAAGGGTAGAATCCAGAGGATCCCCTAGGTGTTACTTTATCTCGCCATTTGTAAAGGTTAACCGAACTTTACAGGGTGAGATCTACATGGATGTAGATTCATCCGTAATAAAGATATCTGGCAAAAACTCTTGACAGAAGTGCTGGCTCAGTGCTTGTAGAACATGGAATTGGGTAAAGGAATGGCCTCTTGAGTAGCAGCAGAGATTAGGACTCACTAATGATGTTCATAGTAATTTACTTTTTTCTTAAAATTAAATAGGTGTTATGATTACTGAATGTTATGTTTGCTCTCCCCAACCATTCTGTACAGGATACATTGGGAGTGTCTAAAAATTTCAAAGGTTGCAGAATGGTATTAACATCAGAATTGAATTTTGATACTGAAAACAGCATATACCATGGAATTGCATTGTTAGCATAGGATGAATTGGCTGAATGTCTTTTTGAAGAGAGAGTAGGTGTTTTTCATCATACATGGCGTGCTATTATGCATATGGGTAATGTTAAAAAGTGGGATCATTGTACTCAATGTACTAATCCCTGCTTGCTCATCATCCTTCCTGTCTATTCAGCCATGTTGAATGAGCAATAATTTATACCACGTAATGATCCTTCCCTCTCACTCTCATCGCTGACCAGAGTGGATTGAATCTGATCTAAAAAAATCAATCTATAAATTGATTAGATAAATATGATTTATGCACTGATTAAACAAAAAAATTTAGAAAATATTTCTTTTCTAGGGGAATAGAGATTTGGGAAAATGAGGAGACAGTCAAGGGTAGAACTGGAGTCTAAATATAGTGTAAGGATGGGTCTGGGGAAGTAATTCTGCCCAGTTGCTGGTCCCATGAGTTACTATTACATGTTTATTCATATGCTCAAATTTTTCTAAAGTAAGTGTTTGTAAGAAGGTACGGAAAATTTAGAGGAATTAGTCTCTATTTCCCCAGAGGAAAAAACTAAAGACAATGATGGGGCATTTACATATCCTTTCAGGATCAATATTCACAGAATTGAATACAGGTTAATATTATTGGGAATTTCTAACTTCGAGCAGAGGGAATGGTGAAAATACGAACCAATGTTTCCCCATTGAGACTGGATTCACGATTATCGTTAGTTAGAATTAGTTTTTTTACAACTTAGAACTTTGAGATGAGGATAAATCAAGAGGTAAAAAGCAAATCCAATCCAATCTCTCTCTCTCAAATCAAATCAAACCTTAGCCAGGTTTTTTTCTAGACTTAAATACTGTTTAAGTATTGAACGAAATGCAAAAAAAGAAAGGATAAAAGTAAATTAGGATGGGAAAATCAGGAAATAAAAAGTAAAAGCTGAGAGAAGAGAGAGAGCAAAAGATGTCAGGATTTGGTTTTTTAAAAATTGCTGTTGTTGTTTGGTGTTTTCTTTTTACCTTGAAGGAGTCAAGAACTGAAAATTGGAAGTTCCCAAGCACAGAAAACAATTTTTTATAACAATTTCTGACAAACTTAATTCTTTCAGCCATCCACATCACTTATGCATGTACGTACACATGTCATAAAGCCCTTCATCATCGTTCTGTTCTTCATAGGTTGCAAGTTACTTTAACAAAAAGGGTCTGTGTTAAGTATATTTGTGGACTGTGTTAGAACAGGAAAGTCCCCAGAAATGAAGAAATATTAGGCACTTTAAGCACTAGAAACTCTTATCTCAGGAGTTCCATAATTTATTTCTCTCTCTCTCTCTCTCAAAATCTTAGGACAACCACCTTGGTGCTCAGCTCCCACTACATACAGAAATATTGCTTTTGAAGTGCATCATTTGCATCCTGCATCCCTCTTAGCAAACCTTACTGATATCTGACATTGTCAAGCATTTCCTCCTTCTTAAAAATGACTTTTCCCTTGGTTTCTGATTTACCTCTTATCATTCTGAGTATGTCTGTGTATCCTGGAATATACACTCTATTTCTTCCTATGTAAGGAATTCTCAAAGCTAGATCTTCAAATTCAGTTTTTCTTAATTATTTCCCAGGATTTTAACTTTCACTTCTATGTGAATGTTTCACATATTCTTATTTCCATTTCAAACAAATCAACCAAATATTTATTTTCAATTTCTAAACACTAATGAATTTTATCTTAAATCTGTCTTGATGCATGCTTGGGGTTCGAGGGAGCCAAAAAATATCTCTCATTTTCCTTTCCTGAATTCTGAACTAATTGACAAATAGGACAAAAGAATAGGCAGATTGAGAAGACAAATATAACCTTTATTAATGGTAAAGCTGTTTTGGAAAATGTGGTTTATACCAAATCCTAATACTGAGACCCAGAATCAGACAGATTTAGCCACCTTGTCACTGACAGCTCTGGGCTGGGACAGGAGTCTGACTGAGGGATTCGAGTTTGATCCTCCAGAACTAGTTGCTTGGAGGTGAAATAGAGCAGAATATTCTCTAGAGACAGCTCACTCCAAAGGAAATAGGGAAGAAGGAGCTGGGATTATTCTGCCAAGATCCTCTTTAAATCATTCCTCCATCTTTTGGGAGGAGTGAGTAAGGGGGTAGAGAGAAGCCAGGAAGGCTATAATAATGGCACTCCCTCCACAGGCGAAGGAACACAAGGAGGGAAAAGAATGGATATTCATATCACCGGGATATATAACTGAATTCGTTCACTACCAGTTCTTCCTTTCAGTCTTTTCCTTTTATGGTGTAAGCTGTTTTGCTTTGTTTTCTGCCAAATAAACTGGGGAACTCCATATTTTTAGGGGTTTTTATTTGTTTTTACTTTTCATTCCACATTCTTTTGTTTGGACCATCTATCGTTTTCTTTTCTTTCATTTCCAATCAACAATAATACATTTTGTACTCTTCAACTTATGCCTGAGTGATTGTAATAACCTTCATTCATTTTTCTCCCTTCATTACATCTGCCTTCAATCTGTATTTCAGGCTATCAATAGTGGTCTTCTATACACGTGATTTTCACTATGTTTGTCCATTTAGTTCTTCCTCTGTACTCCCTATTAGGGAGGACATCTTCTAAACAAGATAAGGCTGTATGATAGTTATCATAGTTATAAGAACATAAGCGATGGAATCAATGAGACCTGAGCTAAATTTTCATCTCTGCTGGTAAATGGCAGCAGAAAATTGGGTAAATTGCTTTTCTCTCTGAGAATGAGAAAAAAGAATTTGAACAGATCAATAAGTAAAAAAGAAACTGAAATGGTCATTGAAGTTTTCCTCTCTCAAAAGGCCTGGAGGGGGTTTTACATGTGAGTTCTACCAAACTTGCAAAAAACAGTTCTTTTCTATTTCATATTAATGAAAATAAATGCAAAAATCATAGATTATTGGCTAAATGAATTTAATAATACACTTAATATAATAGACTATGAAAATGTACATTTTATCATAAAAATGTGTTTTGCATTATCATAAAATTGATTAATATATTTAATGACATTAACAGACTAAATGAGAAAAATCATATAATTATTTCAATCAATGTAGAAAAACCATTTGATAAAGTTAAACATTTAGTTTTTGCTAAAAATAAAATTCTTAGCATATTAGGATAAGGAAGGAACTTCTTTAATTTGGAAAGGTTTTATGTCTCAAACCCTAATGAAATATTGCATTCATTCCTAAGATAGGGAACATGACAAAGATGCCCACTATCTTCATTAGTACTAAAAGAATATTGAAAATTGTAGCCAATTGTACAAGAAAAGAAACATAAAAGAGTGGCACAGAATTGAAAGACAAGAGCTATAACTCACTATTTATAGATCGTCTGAGCATCTACCTAGAGAAAAAAACAACAAAATCAACAAACAATTAGAACTTATTACTACTATCTATTAGTTCTGGAAAGAAAAACAATTTATAAAAGTAATAACCAAGGAGAAAAATAATAAAGTGAAATGCTTTTTATAGTAACAAACTCTAAAATATCAAGAGTTTAACCTAATTAAAATTACAAATGAACTGTCTAAGGACACAGACAGACAATAGATGGTCTGGCATTTTGGGAAACATTCCATACAAGGGTGGCTGCATGGCCAAGGATTGCTGGTGGGGAACTTTCTAAGTGAGAAGGATACTTTTTGGCAGGGACAGTGCTCCAGAGATTGGGAAGCTGTGACATTTGCTGGCAATACTCACAGTGGCTAGTTGATAGATGGGCTCACTGGTCTGGCAAAGAGGATCTGGATGGGGTACCAAGAGCCTCTATTATAGTCTACTATTTGTACCACTCAGGTCCTCTTGCTTCTCACATTAGCTCACTACATTCAGGCACAGCTTATTTAGGATTCTAGTTGGTTACAATTTCTGGGAAACATATATATGAGGAGGGTTTATTGGATGGACCACAACTCTAGCTGTTACATTTGTTGCTGAGGAATTAACTAATTACTCCTCATCGCTCTCACCCACCATCCGTTCTATATTCCCTCCCTCCCTTGGCTAGTTTCTCCTCTTAGTTACATGGCTTGCCCGGTGGGGTGACATTCAGAAACGTTATTGGTTATGAGGCCCTTACCAGGCTGTGACTGCTATACTTGTTCATTTACAATTAAAACTGGACATAGGAGTACCATGCTCCAGCTGACCATCTGAGTGCCAAACATTTGTTCCTGCCTCCAATTTGTAGCAGCACTCTTACATCCTCATGAAGATCAGGGTCAATCAGCCCTGCCAGTATGGTAATTCCTTTCTGTGCCTGCTTATCCACAGACACAAGGAACTCAAAATGGCCAGGCAACAGCTCTTGCCTTAACTTTAGTGGGACTCATATACTATGTCCACTGGGAGAAGCATCCCTCTTCTGGGACCCAGTTCCTCCAGCAGGTCAAGACTTAAAGCTGCAGGGACCAAAAGCTTAAATTCTCCAAGTTGGTCACTGCAAGTGATGTCGGATGTAGTCACAACTATTTCCATCCCTTGTTTCCCAGACCTTTCTTTCCTGACATCTACTTATTGATAATATAGAATCATATAATGTTTGCTCATTTAGGGTATATACTCCATCCTTCAGGATGGCTCCCATCCTTCTAGGGTGTCCTCTCGAAGGTAGTGCCCAAGCTGAACCCTCAAGAGACTGATACTCTGTGAAGTCCTGAGCTTCTGGATGGTGCAGTATATGGTAGAAACATTGGTGGCATGGTCATGTGTCCACTGACACACCTTCTTTGTTGTATAGTGGGTCCGTTGGTCTGAATGTTATGTGGAATCCCATTATGATAAACCATACTCTCCACAAGTCTTTTGAAAGTGATGGTGCCTGAGGCTTTGTGAGTAGGAAACACAAACCCATGCTCAGTGTCTGTGTCAGTTCTAGTCAGGGTGAAATGTTGTCACTTCCAAAGTGTAAGGAGTCCAATAATGTCAACTCGCACTAAGTGCTGGCTAATCTCCTCAAGGAACAGTACTCCATTAGGGTTCAGCTTTTGCCTCTGTTGTTGGACAAACATACATCAGTGGCACTACTTAGATCAGCCTTGTTGAAAGTCCATGCTATTGGGCTCATGCATAGCCTCCACCTCTATAACACGGCTACTTTGTCCATGAGCCCAGTGCACAAGCATTGAGGACAATGTGAGCTGACATCTGCTGCCTTAGTTGTTTTATACAATGACTTAGTTATTTTACACAATGACTTACCAGAGGCTGCTCTAGTAAACCTATCACATCTGAAACAGCAATGATAATTGGGATTAATCTTGCTTAGGTTTGTGGTAGTCTACTTTCATCCACCACAATCTATTTGGTTTTTTCAGGGGTCAACGGTGACTTAAAAAGAATATGATGAGAACCACCACTCCTGCATCCTTGTGTCATTGGTGGTGGCACTTATTCCTGCCATTCCTCATGAGTTGCAGTTGTTTTTCATCTACTATTTATCTTGGCTGCTGGGTGCTGTTTCCAGGTGTGGAAGGCAGAATAATGGGCCCCTAAAAATGTCCATGTCCTAATCCCTAGAATCTGTGAATATGCTAAATTACACGGCAAAGGGGAATTAATCTTGCAGATGGAATTAAGATTGCCAATCAGCTGACCTTAAAATAGGAAGATCATCATGGATTATTCAGGTGGGCCCACTGTAATCATAAAAGTTTTCAAAAGGGAAAGAAAGAATAGAGAGCAGTGTGAGAACCCTGGGCTTGACATTACTGGCTTTGACAGGGTCCTTAGCCAAGGAATTAAGATAGTCTCTAGAAGCTAGAAAAGGCAAGAAAAACAGATTCTCTTTCAGAGCCTCCAGAAATAGCTCAATCCTGCCAACACCTTGATTTTAGCCCAGTGAGACCCATTTCAGACTTCTGACCTCCAGAACCATAACATAACAAATTTGTATTTTTTAAGCCACTAAGTTTGTGTTTGTTTGCACAGCAATAGAAAACTGATACAGTCTGCATGGTCTTTGGCCCCTGGTGTTACTCCCATGATTGGGTTACATTATATGGCAAAAGAGAGATTATCTAGGTGGGCCTAATCAATTCACATGAGCCTTTTAAATTTAGAGTGTTTTTGCCAACTCGTGGCAAAAGAAGTTAGAGAGATTCCTGTGAGAGTAAGTCAACATGAGGGAGTTTCTCTATTGCTGAGAGAGAGGGACCACAGGGCAAGGACAAGATGGCGGCCTCTGGGAGCTGACATCCATCAAGAAAACAAGAACCTCAGTCCTACAGTGGTAGGAAACTGAATTCTCCCAAAAACTTTATTGAGCATAGAAGTAGATACTTCTCCAGAGCCTTCTGTTAAGAGCACAGTTCAGTCTTGTGATTCTCTCAGAAGTTCAGACTTCTGACCTACAGAATTCTGTTTTTTTAAGTCTCTGTGGTAATTTTTTTTAATGCAGCATAGAAAACTAACACATAGAGCTTCCTCTTAGCCTCTCCAACTACATTAGCTCTTACTTTACAGGTCCAGGAACCTATAGCGGGCTTCTGCTAACTGTAAGTCTGTCCATTTCAATCATATGTTTGAGAATCTGGGAAATTACTACTGGGTGGGTCTGTATACTCAGTGGACCTACTGTGAGATGGACCCAAGCCTAAGCCAGGATTCCACTTACTGTCTGACTCCATACACCCTCACTTTAACAGGGAAACCATGAGGGCACTTTGGCTCCCCAGATACTAGTGTCAGATCAGACTCTATTCAATAGCCCTAGAAAGATTTAAACATTCCTCTTTTCAATGTATAGCTACCTAACTAATGGCTATAGGTCCCTTGGGGGAAAAGGTCTGGGGAAATTACCTCGGTATATAATTAGCATGGTGTTTCAGAGTCCTTCTTGATGCGGACTTGCTCTCTCCTTCAATTAATTGGTTCTGAGTTTGAGGACTGGCTCAGGTTTGGAAACTAGGGAAAGGATTATGATTTTCCATTTGTGTAGCTGACCTTGGCCTTCTCATCTATTCTTGATTTCTTTTGATATTATATATTAAGAAATACTTCTGTTGGCTGCCCATCTAACATGCTGTTAGGAAAATGATGTTCTCATAGCCATGACAATAAATCCCTGTAGATTGAACTTTCCTAGTTGCTATTCTTACCTTGCTGCTCATTACAATAATTATGTCTGCTGTGGTTTGGGAATACTATCCTCTCACTGCTACTAAGGAGCCCTGTTCTTTAAAAGCATCTCTTACCATTGTTCTAGCCTGCAGAGAGCAGCCATTGGTGTGCTTCTCAACAATGCTAGTTCTCCTTTGCAATCTGCTTTCCTTATTGCCATGGCAAATGGAGTGCTCCAGGCTCTTCCAAGAAACACAGTCAGTTATTGTTTTGTTAATTCTTAAATAGTAGAACCTTTCTAGAATGCCCACTGCTTTGAGTTTTTTATCTCTTCCTCCATAGTTTGAATTGGCAGCCCTGGCATCTCCACTTTTTTAAATTGGGCAATCACTTTTCTTAAGCTTCTAAAATCCATTCCCAGCAGTGTATTTGGCCCATCCCCTCAAGGATGTTAAATCTTGTGTTAAGGGACACTGCTCCTATGCTGAAACACTCTCCTCTCTCTGGTTTTATGTTCCACCTCTCTTGATCCAGCAGCTTCAGGATTCACTCCCCGGCATATTCTTTTGCCTGCTAGTACATATTAGCCAGGTTTTACAGCTCATTTGGTGTATAATCCCTGTCCTCTCTTAGCAGGGCTAGAACACTGCCAGTCAGATTTTGCTAAAATTTGACCCTAATTGTGAATCAAGGGCAAAGAATGGAGGGGGAGCAGATCCTAGGGAGAGCAAGCATTGTCTTATAGTGTATCGATGGAGTGCCTGCCACATTTGGGAACTCTGCGTGGTCTTAAAGTAAAGGAACTCCCTCTGTCTCCAAACAAATGGTTGTGGCTACTTCTGTTGTCACATAGGGTTCAGGGGAATCTGAGAGTTCAGGTACTCAAGGGCATCCATCCCAGATATGTGCATCCAAAGTCTTAGGGTTCCCACTTCTTGCCTATCAGGGCTGTGACTTTGGTGTGGAATACTTGGTTATGCCAAGAATGCAACCTTCTTTGAACTTCTGCCTCTCTTACAATTAAGACCTGTGCCTGAATTTTGGCTCTACTGTACTTCAGCTGCTGTTGAATGGTTGGCATTTTAAATGCTGCCCAGAAGGTTTTCTGACTCATACTTGGCTTGCAAAGTTTTTGTTATTAAACTCAAGTCTCTCATTTTCTCATTCCAACATGATAGGGCACTTTGCCATAGTCACCTAATTCCACAGTACTTATAGTTACTATTTCCCCCCATATCATTGCACCAACTGGGACATCCTCTTCCACTTATACGCTGTCACAGTTCACCCAATGAGAAAGAATGAACTTGGTGAAAGGGACACTGGCAAATCTCAGTGCTGCAGTATGCTAGAGACTATCAATTCTCTACCTACCACTAGCAATGTGTTCTCATTGCAATTTGACTGGTGAGTGATCGAACTTGAGATTTCTATCATTAGAGTTTGCTTCCTCTGGCCCCTTCTGGCACCAACTACCTAAGGTGAGTTTCTTTAGGAGCAGAGCCTAAGTAAAGTGGAGCCTGAACTCTTGTACAAGTGGATTATTGATTGTGTGCTCTCAGGAGATAGGTATTTGGGGATAAAGCAGGATAGGACAGGGAAAAATGTCAAGCAAGGATGTGGACTCTGCTAGAGGCAAGCTTCAGACTGATCCCATGGAGGATCTGGAGCATGAATTGTACCACAGAGCTGGTCCCACTTTGAGGTACCCTAGGTAGGTCAGTTATCAGCTACTGGCTGCCCCCTCCTCCACGGAAGCTTAACTTTCTGGGCAAGGTGGCTCCCATTTGGCCATGGGCAATTCTGCATAGAGGAGGCATCCGTGAGCTGTCAGCAGCCCATATTCACAGCAACTAGAGGATGGGCTGCACCTGTTCTGTGAGTGGGATCTGGATAGGGCATTGCTAGCACCTACTACAGCAAGATACTAGGAGGACTTCAACTGTATTATTTTCTTAGTTAACCTGGGTTATGGGTTACCTGATTGTTTATCAATTTTAATATTATGTTTTATGTTGCAATATTTTAAAATAGTGGTAAGATATGATCTTTGGTTTATTAGTCTTGAAGTGATGATAAGGAAGGTGGATAATATAATTTTATTCCCTCTCACTAACATATTAAACTGTATATCTTCATTTATTATAAACAAGTAACTGAATTGAGTAATTAAAAATAAAACATCATTTACTTTTTCAGACAATGTTACTGAATAAAAAATGTATTTATTGTTTAAGATTCTATAAAGGGTATGAAGCATATAAAAAGAGCTAAGTCATTAGCTTATGCTATAGCAAAGACTGACCTATTCTTCTTAGAGCTAGGAGTTAATTTCCCCCTATTTTCTACATAGCCCCTGTATTAGTCTGCTAGGGCTGCATAACAAAATATCACAGACTGGGTGTCTTAAACAACAGAATTTTTTTCTCCCAGCTCAGGAGGTTAGAAGTCCAAGATCAAGGTGTAGGTAGGGTTGGTTCCTTCTGGGAAGAATCTGTTCCAGGCCTCTCTCTTTGGTTTGTAGATGGCCATCTTCTCCCTGTGTCTTCACATCATGGTCCCTCTGTTTGTATCTGTGTGAAAATTTCCTCTTCTTATAAGGACACCAGTCATATTGGATTAAGGCCACCCTAATGACTTCATTTTAACTTAATTACTTCTTTAAAGGCCCTGTCTCCAAATATGGTCACATTCTGAAATATGGGGGTAAGACTTCAATATATGAATTTTAGAGAGGAAACAAATGAGTTCATAACAGGCCCCTACCTTAACTTATCTAAAATTTTTACAGTGTTAAAAATTGGTATGCTTTTAGAACATATATCATTTCAAGAACATTTTTCATTTTGGAACTGGTAGAAGATGAGAATGATTCCAATTTAATTCTTACTTTCCCTTTTATACTATAAGGGAATCATCTTTGAATACTAAAATTAAATTATATTAAAATGAATAAATGGTACAATCTTGTCTTTTCTTGACATAATTAAGTGAAAGAATAATATCAGGTACAGACTTGTATCCCTGAAAAGCTGGTACAGGGATTATTTTTTCAGGAACTTAAGCAGCAAGAACCAAACATGGTTTATCTTTATTCAAGGTGAGGTTCTATTTAATTAGAAATTGTATGAGAAGGAAATACATTTCCTACATATTAATAATATATTAGTTAAAATTTGAATGCTATTTTTTAAATTGCATATTTTCAGAGCTTGATTTAACCAAGATCAATACTGTATAAAACCTCAGGGTCTATCTTTGAAGACAGTCTTTGGTATGGCAACGACAGGAGTAGTGGGTTTGGATGACTAAGACGTAGGTATTCCAAGGGACAAATTTTTATTAGCAAATAAAAACTTTGGTTATTTTTAAAAAATATATCTATCAGTTTTAATTTCCACAAATAACATTTCAACAGATGAACACTTATAGTAACATAGGAGAAGAAAAAGGAAAACCGTTGAAAGAAATCAAAGTCAATTCATATACCAAAGCAAAAGAAATAGGAACTAATGAAATGTATTTTACGCAAGAGCTACATGAATAAAGGAATAATGATAAGAACTTCCACAGTTTACAAAGCATCATCACATGTACATTTAGAGAGTGTTCCTTTAAACTATCATATGAGGTAGCAGGATTACTTTTGTTCTCATTTTACAAGTAGGAAATTAGAGCTCATGCTAGTTCAGCTGTTTGATTCCAAAATCTATGAAAGCAGGTTACAGCTAAACCACCCTCTGTTAAGTAGGAAGAGCTGGTTTACCTGGGGATAGTGAGTATATTAGGTGATATTCTAGTCACTTAGGAATATAACGATGAACAAAAATGACAAAAAAGTACCTTCTCTTTTGGAGTGGTATTGTTAAGGGCGGACTCACACCTTCCTTCTTCTCAAGAACTGATCAAAATATACACAGAGACAAGTATGAGAGAATTAAAACCATCAGTATTTAAACAAATAGAAAAATGGTGCTAAACACGGATACAATGTAGAAATAAAAACAAAAGTTAAAAAAAAAACTGTAACAAATTCAATTTAACCTCATAAGAAGTCATGAGTGGCCAATGAAATGGGAAAACTGCAAACTGACAGTTTCTGAGGTCATAGAGGCAGAGATGGAAGATAAACTGGAAAGGGAAGTCTTGAGCAAGGGAGCTTTAGCACCAAAGGAAAATTTTCTGCTTGGACATCCAACTTATGTTATTTAGAGCGATGGTCTATTATGACATCCTGATGGGGACTGTCTGTAAAGGATTGAGGACAGCTAAGCAACCTATAAGGGAAATCCTGCTTGGAAATGGGTGCAGGTTCTATGTCTATTTAATTAAGTATTTTCCACACATATGTTCCCTTTTGTCTATTTAGTATCTTATTTGGACTTAATTTTTAAGTGCCCTTTTCTGTTAATCCCTTTTGAAGATATTGACCTTTTTGGGGGGTTGGGGGGGGGACAAACACATGGTTCAGGTTTCTTTGAAGAGATTTTCTTGAACTATTGATATTTTGTGAATAATTTGACTTTGAAAAGTGTTCTATGTACTTTTTAAAATCTATTTGGTTTTTTAAATCTGTTGGAGTACTCTTGCTTCTGTAGTCACATATTCTTAGGAAAGACAAATGGTTACTAGTGTTAATTATACCTCAGTTTAGGATCTGCTTTGTCAATGTCCATAGAATCTTTAAATATTTTTCAACCTAGATTTTGAGAAGCTTTTCTGTTTCAAGTTGGTTGATTCCTTCTAAAACAGACCCAGATAAAAGTGTTTATATTCCGTAAGTGCTCCTAGAAACTGACAAGAAAAGACCCAGGATTACTCTGACTTTATGTTGACATCTAAGGGAAGATGAAGCTATTCATCCAGACAGGGTTGCAAGTTGATGTTTAATGTGTTAAAGTTCAGATACAGGGCTTACATGGGAGAGAATGCCAGACCTGAAGATAAACATGGGGTAAAAGTGACAAGAAAGGGCAAAAAGTCAACCAGTATTTTCATGTTTATTGTAGCCATCTGGAAAAAAAGAGAGCTGTATGGATAACAATAGTTGATACAATTCGTGAGCTGATTCATTACTTCATTACTTTAACTTATCAGAAATAAGAAGCTAAGTGGCCATAAGCAAGAATACTGGTAACCTAGATCTGCAGTGTCACAGGGCTCTGGTATCAATAGTACTAAGATCTTGGGCAAGTTAGTTAATCTCTGTCTCTCTTTCCTCTTTGGCAACATAGAGGATAATACCATCCTCATTAAGCTGTTGTGAAGATTAAATGAGATGATGTGTGTGTGGCAAGTTTTAACATAGTGCCTGGTAACTATTAGCACTTGAAAATGATAATTTTAAAATTTACTTACTATATTTTTTTTCTCCCACTCTGGATTGCAATTCCTGCTAGGCTCGATACATTTGGAGTTGTTAAAAGAATTCTATGCTATGATACAGAGATTCTTGTTAAAAGCAACAGAAATTGATTCTTACTGATGAAGCAGATAAGGCATTTATTTTTTTAAAAAACGGGTAATTCATGGAATGCTAAGGTGCCTGAAAAACCAGGCTCAAGACTCAGTTTCCAGGAAAATTGCCTAAAACCGTGCCACGGAACTGGTTTGCTGACTAAACTGCTGCCCGCCCACCTTCCACCTCCTCCTGCCAGGAGCTCCAATTCACTGCCACCCCTACTGGAATCATTTCAGAGCCAGGAATGCAATCTTGCAACCACTGTCACTCAGCAAGCAGCTGCCTCTGCCACCACCCTCACAGCGAAATGGATTCTGTGAAGATTCTCTTGCTTCATGGGGCTCAGTTCCGAAGTGAGTTCCTGCATTAGTGATCTCTGATCTCATTGGTTGAACCTGAGCACCAAAGATGAGAGAATCAAGTTCTGTGGGTTCTACCTTGGAGAAGCTCAAATCATAATGTAGAAATTCTCTAAAAGAGCAAGAATGTTCAAAACTTGCTACACAGCCAGAGAAACAAAAAATTGTTGGTTATAAATAACTGCAGAGAGGGATTTTTTTTCTGCTTTGCTCAACTACTGTTAAAGAAAGAGCTGTGCTGATGAACTTGCTCATGAATGAAAGGTCTGACGATTTGTGGTGGTTTGCCTCTGATCCAGCGCAGAACATTTGGGCTATTTGTCTCATGATATCTTAGAATCCACTTCTTCCCCTTGAATCATTCAGTAAAACATTTAAAACCCTATGCAAAGGCGGCATAGTTGATACTGTTAGCTTCTAAACTATCCATTTGTACATGTGTGATAAATTTAGCTAATAAATATTTACATTAGGATCTCACACTTAGAGTAATGATTCCATTCAGCATGGAGTAAAGGTAAATGACTTAAATATAATGGCACCATAAGTTTGCTAATAATGAGTTGATATCAGTTAAAAACTTCACTTGGCTCAGCATGGTGAAATATCAAGGGAATGAGCACAAATGACATGTTCTATCACAGGAAATGCTATGCATTGGGATGAGGGAATCAGAGAAATATGATATTAAAATTTCATGACCAAAGGAGAAAACAGTAAACATAGTTAAAAATTCTATCTTTCAGTTAACAAAGTTAATATAAAATTAATCTATGTTTAAAAGAATATACATAAGGAAAGCATCTATTAAATTATGTCCAGAGTCATAACTTTCAATAGTCCTGAGATGAAATCTAAATGTAGCAAGCGAGTAAATATTTTACTTTTACTCCAAAGAAAAAAAGAAATAGAATTTTTTTTTCCAGATGAGTCAGTTCACAGGAAGATACTTTTTATTCAAGTTATTAGAAATTTTAATTTCTTGAACTTGGCACTCCTGAGCATTTGCACCTAATGTGCATTGTAGGTTCATCTATTTTTAATTAAGTAAATGACAAAGATTTTCAACAGAGGTTATATGTCAAATTTACTAATACTATAGCTTTAAATGAACCAGATTTCAACTTAAATAAG
The DNA here is from genome assembly GCF_057802395.1 of Ceratotherium simum simum. NCBI lineage: Eukaryota > Metazoa > Chordata > Mammalia > Perissodactyla > Rhinocerotidae > Ceratotherium > Ceratotherium simum. The sequence goes on from NC_141911.1 coordinate 45,668,363, forward strand.
AATTTTTCTCTCTCTCAATTCAACTGTGTAATATAGCCTAACATTAACAGTAGTTGTTATGTTTTTACTAAGCACTTTCTGTCCCCTTATTTTATGGAGAAGAGGAATCAGACACTTTGCAAAATTGAGTTAGTTGACCATATGACAAGATTAGAGTGTATCAAAACAAGACTTCAAACACAAACAATCTGACTCTACATTTTCCTGCTTAAAACCTTAGTAACAATAATAGTTAACAGATTTACTATAGGTTTTCCATGTGCCGAGCACTATTGTAAGCACTGTACAAGTGTTTTATTGTTTAACCTTCACAACAAAACTGAGATTATCTCCATATTACAGATGAGCAAACTGAGGCTCCGAGTTGTTTAGGTTTAAGTAAACTTGCTCAACATCACACTACTAGTAAGGAGCAGAGCTAAATTTTGAACTGGACCATCTGGCTCAGAGCCTAGACTGCTAAATACACCTCTGCCCCAAATCTAAGCTGACTTTTTAAAAAATTTCAGATTCTGATATATTATTTGTAAAGTCTGATTTCAAGCTAGAGAGTACTTTTTTTTAAGTTTCTGCTTTAGAATAGCAAACATGTAATAGAGGCTGCTATTACACTGGTGGGCAAGGTAGGTAGATCCACACCCACATACATATAAAAGGTCAGAGAGACAACTAGAAGAAACAAGAGAGAAGACAGGAGGGAGTGTTAATGTAGCAGAAATACAGGGACCTTTGAGAATCTAGTCAGGGACCTGATTTAATCTGCTAGGCCAGACAAGTTCTTCTGGCTTCTATAACGTTTAAACTGGTAAGTGAATGAAGGACAGGGGTTATCCAGAGGCTTCTGGGGATAAACTTCAGGTAGTCATTGCAGAAATTCTGAGGATGTGATGGTAAGAAATTATAATGTATTAGAGAAACTGAAAGCAGTTTAACACAGTACCTGGGAAGGGATGGTGACATACCAGTATTTGAGGGTGGAAAAATGTGCTGGGAAGAACTCACAGAGGGAATTTAAGTGTGGGCTTTATCCTAATGGAAATGGGAAACCATAGAGGAATTTTTAATCAAGTAGTGAACCATCAGCTTTGTGTATTAGTAAGATTGGCCTAGATTGTAGTGGATGTAGAGGCTAGATTGTAATGGAGCAAGACCGGAAACAGAGAGATAAGTCATAAGCCTCTTCCAAATACCCAAGCAAGAGAAGTCGGTGGCCTGGACTAGGAGACTTTCTCTGAGGGGAGAGAGAAGTAGACAGTTGATGGAAATACTTAAGAGGTAGAATTTACAGGTTGTGGTCGAGCAGATGTGAAAGATGGCAGAGAAGACGAAGTCCAGGTTTCTAACCTGGGTAACTGGGATAAATGGAAGTGCTATTTACTAAGACAGGGAACATAATAGTAGAGCAGGTTTTGGGGGAGGATGGTGAGCTCAACTTTAGAAAGAGAACTAAATGGATGTGTCAAAAATAATAGAGAGTACAAACAGGAGAGAAGTTTAAGCTGAGAATAGACATTTTGAAGTCATCAGGTATCTACTAGGGATTACTAGGGAGAGCTTGATTCTCTTACTCATTTCTTTTTAGAGAGTTACAATGACTAAATGTTTAAAAACATAGAATTTTAGCCAGTTAAATACAGAATATATTAATGAAATTATAAATATTGCAATGACCTTTTTGTAAATGGTTTTTATAAAGATTGTGAAGTAAATTCATTATTAGAAAATCTGCTGTATTTTTTTATGTTGTCGATAGCTGTTGTATTTTGAACTCTAGGTATTGCTTTATGTTATATAACACAAAGACAAGGCAAGAATTTCAGTGTTGAGATCCAAAGACAGGAATTCTGAAGAACGAAGGTGACAATTTCCTCGTACTGAAAGAATGAGCGTGCTCTCCTTGTGATGACTTTGGTTGCTTGCGGTAATGAGTGAATGACTTTGAATTATACGAAGGTTAATTAACTGGTCATTCCTGATGAGAGTGTAACTCCGTTGTGGGTCATTTGTGAGACACAGCAAATGCATGGCAGATTTAACTTGCTATTCCTGTTTCGAGCCATCCTTTGTTTTGAACACAGTTCTAAATGTACTTTCTCTTAAATTTTGACTGCTGCAATATGTATGAATTAGCAAAGCCTAAACAGCTGGATGAATGTACAGATTAGATGTGTTAGATCTACTCAAAGGCACAGTGTCTGGAGAGATGGGAGTTTGAAATGTCTCTAATGAAAAAATGGCTCAAAGGGGGTCCCTGCAGTATCAGCCAGCGCAAAACTAATTGAGGCAAAAGATGTTTCACAAAAAGTCAACCACTCAGCTGATGAAAGAGAGGCCAAAGCCATTTGAAATGCCCTGAATGGTTTTTGCAAAGGATAAGGAAGTATAATAGGCTAGAAATGAGAGATGACATATTATTTGCTTAAACAGTAGATTCTTAACATGATTCCACTCTAAGGCACCACGTGTGGCTGTGCAGGCTGCAAACTGCACAACTGTCCAATGTGGATGGTGCCTCCTGGAGGTGAGGCCGGCCTGAATATTTACCTATTCCTTGACGATTTGGGGAAGGATTCTGCTTCTAGCAAACAATTGTTTTACTTTAACCAAACATTTCACCTTAACAGATAAGATACAGAAGAAGTAAATTCTGTTTTTATAAAGCACTACCATAAGTTATATTGATGATTTTTATACATATAGAATACATGGTTTAGTGAATTACAAATTTATGTTTCACTGCATAAATCTCTAATATATAATTCTGAAAAATCTAAAATGTTGAGGTTATTGCTTTATGCATATAACATAAAGTATATACTGTCTTGCAATAATTTATATATTTAGAGTTTTAATTATTCCAGTTAGCCAATTATATCTAGCTGAAATTATTCTAGAATTGTTGAAAATGTCAATTCAGTTTAAGGTGACAAAATGACATTTGACTGGAATCTATTATAGCTGACATTGTGGTTCTTTTGATTTATTTTCAGTGCTGAACACAGATATCATTTATTTTAATATTCCTCTTCTCTGGCAATGTAATACGAGCCTAGTAAGCCAAGACTTATAAATAAAGCATGTGCTTGTTTCATTGATATTTCAAGATTAGCTGTTTGGGGACTTATGGACGTGTTGTAGGGAGCTAAGATTGAACTAGAGTACAGATTCCCTCTAGATAGAGCCAGATGCCATGTATTTTTGTAAATATGAGTAAGTTGTGTTGATTGCCAAATTTTTTATTATAACCATAAATACTCAAACTCACTTATTTTACTAGTCCACGAATAAAAAATACCCAAAATATAAGATTGCTTTATTGAAAAGTATCTCCTAATTGTTGTGTGGTAGAGAAAAAGATACTTTTTTATGCTTTAAATGTTTTTGTATGTATGTGTGTGAGTAAAATGAAAGTAAAGAGAAGAAGAAATTCCTGCTTGCCTTAATTTTTTGATACCTTTTTGTATTTTCAAGTGTGCACGTGTGCACACACACACAATTTGCCTAAGTCAAAACTATTACCTTGCTATTTTCAGGACTCTATGGGTTTATGTTGTGGTAGTCTGCTCATGGTTAGGGAAGAGTCAAAGCGTACATAGTTATAACAGTGGACACACTGCCCTCCCTATTTCTCTGATAATTTGTGATTTCTCATTTTGATAATTAAGCACATGATTTAATGCATGGAAATGTTTCCTCATATGTTATTCAAGTTGTATAAAGATATGATTCAATAAGTGTCATGAAAAAATAGCTATTGGAAGAAATACAGATTGTGATTTATTTTAAAATAGTATTAAATATAACATGTTATAAAGATTCTATTCCTTTGATTTTGACATGTTTGTGTCTATTCCATCTTTTACCAAATGTGCATTTACCAATGGTGGTCCTAACATCTACTTTTCTCTTCTGTAAAATAGGATAGTAATTCCCAGAGATGATACTTCAAATATTTGATGACTAGAAAGACATGGACCTGTCAGAAGGAAAGGTGCTAATTAAGCCACACTAACCAAGTACCCGAATATCAGTTCCAATAATATCTACCTGACACATGAAGTGAGATGAATGGAGAATTAAAGTAAATTAAAGAAGACGATATATGTAAAAAACCGAGAGAGTGTTTAACAGATGTTAGCCAAGTTAACAAATGTTAGCTGAGTGTTTCATTTCCATATTTGGCTAACCTCTCAACATTAATTGAACAGACTGTGTAAATTAGAGAGCAAGGTATTTAAAATCTTTAGGATTGAATCAAAGACTGGTAAAATGGATGAACAATTCTCAAATCTTGTTTAAACCTGGCCAAAGGCAAGGTAAACTATTGCAAAAAAATGTTTCCATATACTAAGATGAAATTTATAATGTAAATTCCATAATAAATGGAGGACACAGGAATCAATAAGTTTTTTGCTTAATTGTGACCTCTCTTTGCGCTTATTTGCAATTCTGATTGCTAAAATAAAGATTGATGAGTTAATGCATGTACAGAAAGCACATTCTAATCTCCCTGGAAAATCTTAGTGGAAGCCACAGTGAATAGGACTGTATCCTCAGGTTAAGTTTATTCTTAAACACTAGTGGGTAAATTTCAAAAGCATAGTAAAAAAAATTCAATGAAAATGACATTTCTTTCAAAAGCAACTACTTGCGAGAGTTTACCACGGCATTCTCAAATTAGATATTAATCACAAAGCAAATTGTTTAGCTTTTGAAAAGGGTTAACGTCCAGAATGCCATGAGAACTCCTATTTTAAGACTTCCATTACCATTCTAGGTGAATATCCATCCTACACAGCACTTTACAATCTTTAATAGCTTCTTATATCATTAGTTTCTCAACTTTTAGAATGTCCTTCTTTTTGTAACAAATTTATCATTGGTGTACATAAAGTGAGAAGTAAAGGATTTTCTATTAAATTTTCCTGTTAAACCAGCAAAAAACTTGAGGATAACATTTTGAGCCTAGACAGTTATTTTAGTATGTTGCAACTACCTGCTCTAAGAGACTGGTGTTCATAGAGAATTTTACTTGTGTATAGTAAAATAAAATTAAGATGTGAAGTATCAAGCATTTTTTATGTCTAGCATCATTCAAGGAATGCTATTTTATATGTCTGTAAATGATGAGAAATGGGGCATAGCAGAGACTGGCTAGCTGTTATTAAATACATTCACTTGCCTCTTGGGTTCAAGGCTAAATTCCCCTTGTGGTGAAATGTGGCCATATGACCGATTTCCTGCCAATGGAATGTGGATGGAAGTGACGTTCACCACTTCTAAGGCCTGGCCCATGAAAGCTTTCTGTTTACCTTTTACAATCTCTTTCACCCATTCTGCAGTGGAGTAAGAGACATATTTCACTTGGAAGCCACATTTTGAAGATAGTGGGGCCACTGACAGCCTGGGTCCCTGAGTGACTTTGTAGAGCAGAATCTCTCTACCAAAACAAAAATACCCAGTCTTATTCTGCAAGGTCACTAAAACAATTTACGTCCCCACTAGTAATGCATGAGAATTCTCTTTCTTGGGTCTCAACTGAAAGTATGGCATCTTAATCAGAACATCTTCTTCTGTAAGCCCTGACCTTAATTTTTGTCTTGCCAGGAGTATGAGATTGCTAGAAGCTCTGCCTAGGTTTTTAGCCACTTAGGTTCCATTATGCTAATCTTCTCAGCTTCTCATCCCATGAAACTTTGGAATCAACAAATGTCAAGTGAAAATGCTCCTCAGAATATCGTCTCCCTTCTCTATTGTTCCCTTGTTTCCTAGGATCTTGCCCCACAAATCCTGGCTGCTTTGGTAGCCCAAATTCCAATTATTCTTTTGCAGTACTGTGAGATTGCTGAAAGCTCTGCTTACCTTTCAGTTTCTTAGATGCCACTTTCTTTTTGCATGCAGGTTAAGAATAAGCAAATACCTCAAGGAAAATAGAAAGGAAAATGTCAGGTTCACTTCAACGACATTTCCTTTTCTCTGAGATCTTGGCCCCTTAAATCCTGATGTCTTGATTGCTTTATAGTACCATCAAAAATCTGTGTTTTTCATTGTTTTCTCTTTTCTTTGATTTCTATCATATCTAACTACTATGGTTGTTTTTGATAGAAGGTTAGACTAAAACAAGCTGCTCTGTATATCTAGGAGCAGAGGTCTCTTGGTTCCCTTTCAAATATGTGTGACCTTTCTTTGTAGACTGATGATAATTTACCTGAGTGCTGATATTATGAAATGCACTTTTTCATTGTTTCACCTGTGGCCATAAGATCATATGCCCCAAACGGTAGGCCATTCCAGTGACTATATGGCCATGCTCTTCGCCACGTGCTCTGTGCAGCGATTCATCTTCCCCAATATGACCTTGTAGTATCCTCCTCCCAATTTTGACATCCTTTAAAATAAAAAACAATGGGTTGTTTTCAATAATGACAATCTGGAAATACAATGTACATATCTGCAGCTACTCAAGAGGTTCAGAAAAGATTCTCAAACTTAAAACTCTCAGCAATTTTAGATGATCTTCAACTCTATAGGAGGTAAACTTCCCTCCATTTGAAGAAACCTATAATACTGTTTAGTTCCATAATATTAATATTATATGGTCTTCAACAAAAGAAAATTGTACTTTAAATGCATATCTTCCAGCAAAGTCCTCTAGGTCTACTCATAAAAATATTTTCATAATTTTATTGGAAATATTTTTATGTTTATGTAAAACTATGCATGTAAACTTTTCTGGGTAAATTGAAGGCATCAGGGGCATAACATGATTGTTTGTATCCCTTTCTTTGGTTTGGTCAAATGTTAACTACATGTAATAGATGATCATAACAAAACTCATATGTAAAATAAAAGGAAAAGAATGCATAATTTCTGAATTGCTGAAGAGACCTGGATAAGTCCTGGAGGAAATATATTTATCATTTTCACCTAGGTTAGATACTCTCTCTTCTCCTAACTCTCTTAACAGCTCCAGTGTTGTTGCAGTCATATGTTGGTGGCTCTGGGCTGAATGTTCGAGATGGCTCGTGTACATGGCCTATAATTGATACTGACTATTTGGCTAGGGACTGTTTACTCCCTTTGACTTAGGTTTCTCACAGCATGCTGGCTGGTTTCCCAGAGGGAACAACCTGAGAGTGAGTATTCCAAGAAGATAGAAGTGGAAGCAGCCCGTTTATAAAGGCCTGGTCCTGGAAACTGTTTCAGCATTAGTGCTGCCATATTCTATTGATCAATCAATGCAGCTCAATAGACAGAGCGCACCCTGATCCAAGGGGAAGGTACACAGATGCCACCTGTCAAAGGGAGGAATGTCAAAGAATTTGGGACCACTCTTATTTCACCATAAGAGTGAAATATTCACATATGTATGTTTGCATGTGTTTGCGCATTTAAAATTACACAATAAATAAATCCATGGTTATTTTAAAATTTCAAATATACGAAGTAAGAGTGAAAACTTTCTCTTTTCCCTCCCCAAATTGAACTCTCTTTTCAAATATTATTAACATTATTAGTTGGTCTTTATCCATGTGAATCTTTTTCTACTTACTTTTCTACTTTTGTTTTTGTTTACTTTTACATAAATAGAAGCAAGTCCATATTTTTCTGAAAATTATTTTCATTTAACAACGTATTTTAGATATTTTAATTTGTATATGCATAATTTTAAATTACTACCTAATATTCTATAGTGTTAATATATTTATTTTGTGGATGATAATTTAGGTTGTTTACAATTTTTGGTTATTGCATGCAATATCATTCTTTTTCATTCCTCTTTGTATATGTGCAAAAATTTTACTGAGATATAGACCCAAAGTGGAATTGCTAAGTTGAAGGATATTAACATTAAAAAACAATAGATGCTGTCAGCTTCTTCTTCTTTTTTGCCATTTTACTCTTTCTGCAGCACTATATGAGCGTACCTCTTTTTCTTCATCGTTGTCAACTCTGGATGTTATCTGTCTTTTCAATTTTTTCAAAATCTAATGTATAAAAATGCAACTTAGTGTGTGTGTTTCAATTTTTAATCACTTTGTTGGTAAGATTATATGTTAAGTCAATTTAGTATTTCTTCTGTGAATCGCCTGTTTTTATAATTTACCTGTTTTCCTATCGGGTTACATGTCCTTTTTTAATGATATAAAGATAGTATTTACAAATTCTATACATTAATTTTTTATTTGTCTTGTATCACATATAATTTCATCCAATAAATATATGGGGTCTCTACCTTACTCCATTCCTTCTACCTAACTGGCATGGATGTGTTCTCATAGTTCTCCATCCCTGTGGGGCGGTCAGAACCCATCTCAGGTTGACAAAGATTTGTGATCAGTAACGTTTTTACCAGGAAAACAGGCTCTGCATGATGGAAGGTCAGATTGCATATCCTGCCTGTGATGCTAAGACTGCCAACCGTTGGGTGCACCTTAGTGGCGAACTAGTTAGGCAACAGAAGCCACAATTACTCACAGGTATCTATGCATTTATGTACCTATTTGTGCTTATTTTTCAGTAGTGAAATGAAAGCATAAACAAACAAGTCTGAATCATCATTTTTACCAATATTTGAACCTAGATTGGACTTTGTGATCTGACCAATTTGTTTGATGCAGTGGCAAGAAGGACATCTTACTTTAAATGGAGGGTAAGTGGAGAAAAATAACAAAGTAAGTATGAAATCCAAAGGTAATGGATTTTACCTTTTTGTTCACATCCGTTGCTGGGGGAAGGACCTTCAGTGTCCCCACTGAGAAGCACGGTCTTTGTGAAGGTGTTTAGAGAAAGATTATGATGTGGGAGGCTGATTAAGCGCTGCTGAGGCACTCCCTGGAGTGTTGTGAATGATTTTTTAGAGGAATTTTATAGAGAAAAAGTGTTGGTTCCTGCACCTGTAGCCAAGTGGAATGTTCAAGCATTGGCCTGGTGGCCTGCAGCGAAGGAGACCACGCCATGGGTTGTCTCAGGTGTGATAGTCTCATGGACATGTCTAGAGGCCTGGAGGCTGTGCTGGCGCTCCCGGGGAGGCTACTGCATCCTCCACACTCTGCCATCCATCTGCGGCAGATTGGTTGTGGCAGAGGAGTAGCTCCCAGTCAGAATCCTCCTTCTTCAAGGTATACCCCTGGGTAGAGTTTTCAGAGAAATTTTGGGACTCCTAGTTAAATTTGAATTTCAAATAAACAATGAAAAATGTTTAGTATAAGTATGTCTCCTGTAATATTTGGATATACTCATACTAAAAGAATTAGTCATTGTTTACCTGAATTTCAAAATTAGCTGGGTGTTCTATATTTTTATTTGCTAAATTTGGCAACCCTACAGCTGGCTTTCAATTTCATGTAGTATCTTCTCTTGGCCTGCACCTTGCTGCTGACTTAGAACTGGGGCAGAACAGAGAATTATTTGCCAACATCGTGATTCAGGATTCCTTAATAGAAGTTCGTGGAACTTATCAAGTCCATGTAGGCCTTTGAGTGCAGTCACTGGCACTATTCATGTAGATCATAGAGTTTAAATAGAGCCTTGAGTCTTCCTCTGGTTTAATAAGTACATTGCAAGCACTGGGTCTGTTTCCCCTCAGATTAAGAGAAGGGGTGTCAGTTTCAAAACAGCCTGTGTCAGCAGCTACCTGCAGCTTTGCTACCCCAGGAGCAGACAGCCCATAATAGTACCAACTGAGTGGAGAGAAGGAAAATGTGCATCTGTGTCATTTCTTCTATCAAGCTATTGTACCCCTGATTTTGAGAATACCCATGTGAGCACTGGCATGAATGGGGTCAATACTTCAGTCTTAGATGGTTTTCACATAAAAATCACCAGAGAATATGAGTTTCTCTACTGAGGATTTAGTCAAATATGCAGATCAGACATTCTGGAACTGCCTGGGCCCAAGAATTGAAGTAAAAGATAAGTTGGTTATGTTAAGAACGTGAAAATGTGAGAGAATTGAGATGTAGGTAGTTCACATCTCTGAATGGAGGTACAGCCTGTGTTGTTAGGAAAAAATGAAAGCCCCTCGATTTGTCTCTGTGTCAAACCCATACCAAAAGTTGAGTGTTTCTATCAAAAAAAGGCAGAGGTTTTGATAGGTACGAACTGTTCATTTAACAACTCAAATGTGTCTTGTTACAAAAACAAGCAGGATGTGGCTCAGCAGATTATCTTGAATTAAATAGGCTGTCATGCCATGAGTAATGGAGACTAGGTTGCTGTTTTAAAATATAGGTTTTATTATTATTTAGGTATGGTAAGGCCAACAGATGAGGAGACAATTGTCATTGAAAATATAGTTTGTTATACTCACAGATCTCCAGAGAAGGGACTACGCCATGTCCTGGAGGAACACAAGGGGAAGCACTGGTCTCCTGGTTGGTCAGCAGGAAGAAGTGAAGAGGGGGAACTGTGGATGAGAACCTTTCCTCTGCTTTCCATGGGAAGGAATGGTGAGGAAGGAGAGGCAGGCTAAGCAGGTTAGGATTGGCTAATTTGAATAATTTCAAGAGGCTCCAAAATATAGGATTCTTGGCCCTGAGGTAATTAGGATGGGGGATGGTGGCCCAAAACATGAAGCAGTTGGAGGTATGGGCTCTGGATTGGTTAGTTTGTATATGAAAGGCCTGCTCAGGGGAGTTGTTTGCTAACTCTAGGAATTAGCTAACCCTGAGAGGGCAGTCACTCCAGGATGAGCAAGGCCCCAGATGTCAGAGCATCATAATACTGAAAATTTAAAATCATGGTTAATACGGTTGTCCAGGCACTAGTGGGATAGTATGAAATAACTGATATTGAATATGCCATTTTCCCTATTCCAGTAGTGAAGTTTAGCCAGCACCAACTTCCTTTCATACGGAACACCTAGAGCTGGGCAGATAGCTTTTGGGTTTGTACAGTGAGGTTGGGAGAGTGGTTAGGACCCCAGAAGGCTTAGAGGCAGATATCCAGGGAGATACTTTATGGGGCAAAAGCACCATTGTGGCCAGGTCCCACATAGGACGTGAGTGGAGCAGAACTGCCAGGTAGATTATAATTGTTTCAGAATTACAGCGTCTATCTGAGCTTCTGTAGGTGCATACAAATTAGAATACGATTTTGACTTTCCACCCACTATACTGCAGGAAAGAAGGATAACAGAGACATGGCATGTAATTCTGAAGGAGCAATAAAACAAAGACTACAACCTCAATCAATACCATTAGACACTTTCATATTAAAAATTTTAAAGATTAATAGAATTTAAGACACAAAAGGCGATGGAATCCCATATTAACTTTTCCTTAATGGAAGTCACCAGAATGTCAAGCAGAAATGGATCCGTATATAGAGCAAATACCACTTCTCTCTTCATTCTGGCACTACCACTAATCCATAAATTAGGAATCTACCAATCAGGATTATAATGCCTAATCTGAGGACTGGTGGACCCTGGGAAAATGGCAAAAACTTACCTTTGCTTTAAAATCACCAGCTTTCCAGGATGGTTGGACAATTGTGCCAGATAGTACAGTGGGGTAGGGTACAGGGACAGGTTTTTGCTGTTGAGGGAAGATAGAGAGTAATATTGTGACACGTGCCCATTCAAGTAAGTGCAGGATAGTAGTCTTCTTGCCTGGTCCTTTTCTCCAGTCTCTGGGTAAAGGTAAAGGACTGAGAAGCCCAAGAGACACTAGTTCTGGGAAATGAAGGTTTAAGTTTGCATGGCCAGTGTATATAGACTCAGGTCGCAATCAGGCCAGCTAGGTAGGTGCATTGAATGAATGCAAAGCGAGGAAAAGAGAGCCGTAAATTGCACTCTTAGGTTAAACTAGCTGCAGGGGGAATGCATTTTTTGAGCAACTCCCTCTATCAGATATTGCCCCACTAGACCTGATGTTTTCAACTGCAAGGTTGAACATGCTGAGCCTGATTTTCTGTTGCAAATTTTGCTGACCATAAGTCATCATCAACCTGTCATCAACCTGAGATTAGCTATGTTATCCCCATAGGAGAGAGTCCATAGGAGAGAGTGCTCCCCATCCTTGTCAGTGAGTCCTATGGTGTAAAGGTAGACAAATAAGTCCTGAGGAACTGTCTGGTGAAGGCAGGCACATAATCACAACTTCACAATTGAGGACTGTGAGGTAAAACACATCAAGTCACTCTAACAGCCTTATGAACTGAAAGAGTCCTGTAACATAAACTGCAAATGTGCTGCTGCCAAATTATAGAGTTGTCATTCATATGCACCATCAGGAGTTAGAGGTTGGTTGTCAACAAGCGCTGGACACCCATATTCACAATCAAGGGTAGGATCTTTGAAGAGTACGACCAGGTCTGTTGCACCAAGACTGCCAGTAGCCTTATGGTGTGAGAGAAATATTAAATGTGGAAATACGTATTTTATATTTTCTCACATAGTAAGAAGATGGGTCCTGGAGTAGCTAACATGACCTCACTGTCAGCCACTTTACAAGAAACCCATGAGCCATTAGCTCAGACTTCCTTTTAATGGGCACATCCCTCACTCCATGAAAACTAAGTCTACAGAACTTCAAGAGTACCTGCTTGAGGAAATGGGAAGAGGTCATCTGTCTTGGAGTAGATTCCCCAGACACAGAGCCTGAGGTGGGGATTCTTCCTTAAGTGGTTTACTGGGAGAGTGTTCTCGATAGAAAAGAAGTATGGAACAGAGAAAAAGCTGAGTAAAGGATGTGAGATTAGCTTTATCCTGATTCCAAAGGAGACTTTGGAGCTGAATTATACCACAGAATTGGTATAGCTTTGAGGCTGGTGAGGTAAGGGGTTGGGGGTGAAAGGCAGCCTTTTTTTAATCTCATATCACTTGATTTGCTGGGAAGGGGAAATCAAGGTGCGACTTACATTCCAAGGCATCTCTCTTTGGCTCAGGTCAATTCTCTGGAGAAAGGGGCAGCCATGAGCCATTAGTAAACAACATTCACAGTTAGATATGGGTACATTAGCTTGGTAAAAATGGATCTGCATTGGCATCAACAGCATCTGTACACCATCTCATTGGTTGTTTCCTTGATTTTGTATATGTCTTTAGCTATGGGTTTTGCTGGTTCAATTTTAAAACAATTCTGCTCATTATCTCCAATAATGGACCCAATCTAACCTTGTTTTCTGGCCCAGCTCTACACTAATTCAGCCAAGTATCTTAATTTTCCTGCTAATAACCTAAGGAGATTTTATACATAGGTTGGATTCATGTGCCTTTGAGCAAATGGAAAATTCCATCTACCGATTATATTAGGGACCATCTCTCAAAACCTATGTACTTTCATAACTCTTCTTTTCCAATTCTCTGATATTCTTTCTTTCTCATATAGTTAAGATCTATTCTTACCTGTGTCTTTAATCATTCTTGTACTTCTTTCCCTTACAAGAAGAGAATTATTAATAATTCCACTCAAAATCACTAGATGGATAGGCATGCTAATAGATTATGATGAATTTTTCACCATGAGACTCACAGTAATTGATAGTGTTTGCTTTCTCGGTAACATATTTAAGATATGAAGACAAGGATTAAGTTATAGAGCACTGCAGGGAAAATAAAATCCTCAAAGTAAATGGTGAACAGGAATATCCGAGCTAGGTTTAAGTGTTTATAGTCTTGAAAACACAGTTCTGTTTCAGAAAACTGAACTAAGTAATAAAATATGTCTAAAACTTTGTATATCTGTGCTAAAAAGTATCAATTTAATCAACATTTTTGAAAGTACTATAAAATAAGAAAATGAATGTCTCAAGCCTGCTTATAATTTAAGTATAAGAAATGTGCCTATATTTAAATACCTAAGTCTAATAATGTATATATCTATAGTTTGTGCCCTCAGACTTTTGATTGATATTGTATAATCCAATTAGGAACTTACCTTCTAATAATCATACCGCATCAGTAAGGAAAATAGAATGTGTTACTAAGATACTCTACTGTGTGAACTGCTTTTGTTTTTAAAATAGTTTATATGGACTGTCTCATTTACAAAATGGAATAAACCCGCAACTCATTTTCTGCCTATTTGGTGCACTTCTCATGGAGATTGCAGAGTGCTTTTCAAATACCGTTGAGAATTCTAAGTAGACTCATGACCATGAAGTGATCTTTCAGGTCTCTGGGGGTAGGTGAGGGTAATATACCCTGATATGATACTTTTTGACTGATGCCTTCCTCGGTTGTGTGACTCAACGCAGGATTTTAACCTCAGGTTCCCCAGTGGTTTGTTCGTATTCTGGTCTTTAGATACATAGAACAAAGTCTTTACCTTAATCTATATTTTACAAAAAAACAAACCTTTTGAGCTTTGGACCATCAATCCTAGGCAGGTCAGTTTATCCAGGGTCAAGTCAAATTACATCCATGTGGGGCACTGGGTTTTTCAGGGTAGGGTGATTGAGATGTGTTCTAGTGTAGCGGTTCTCAACCTTGGCTGCATTTTGGAATCTCCTGCCATGATCTTAAAATGTACTGCTTCCTGGGTCCCATACCCGGAGATCCTGATTTAATTGGCTTGGGTGTGGCCTGGGCATTACAATTTTTAAAAAACTCCTCAGGTATTTCTAATGTATAGCTAAGGATGCAAACCACTGGGGAAGTTCATCTGCGTCTGTCTGGGATTGTGTGAAGGACTCAGCTTTCTAGCAGGTTGTTTTGTGCTTGGGTTAATACACCAAACAGAAGGGCAAACTTCGTTAGGCTCCACTATGAAGACTGTCCTCTTAAGGTCTCACTGTAAGGAGACCTTTCAATGTGGAGAGCTTGCGGCATTTGCTCCGTAAATGATTGTAGTTCCCTCAGTTCTAAGAACTTGCTGTACTTCTTTGTGATAAGTGGATTTAAATATTGTACTTTTCCAGCTCTTAAGTTTAGTTTTAGAATTTTTTATATCACAGCTAATTTTACTTATCAGAGTATTTTAAAAAAATAATTATTAATTGCAAATTTAGAGGTCATGCCTAACAAATATTTTTCTCAAAGAAACGACAGTATCCTTTGATTAAGATTGTTTTTAAATGATTTTTATTACTCCATGCAAGCAGGGGTAACATTTATGTTTACTGCATGCCAGACAGTGTTCTAAGTTCTTATTTTCCAAATGAGGAAACCGAGGCAGAGAGAGGTTGTGGATGTTGTCCAAGGTTTCAGAGCTAATAAGTGAGTCATGAGACAAACTGAAGCAGTCTGGTTCCAGCACCTGGGCATCTATGTTACCCTGTTGTTGAAAGAAAAATAAATAAATTTTTTAAGAACAAAGCGATACCGTATAAATGGTTATATGTTTCTCAATAGCTTCGTTAAATATTAAATGCATATAAAATAATAATTCTAATCTGTAGCAAACTAAGTAAAAAAAAAGCACACAGCTGTGTACCTATCAACAACTCAGCATAAGAAATACAGTAGCACTTCTGTGTTCCTATATACATTATATATACTATATACATTATTACTATATTCTATGTTGTTATCCCACATATATTTCTATAATGCTATTTCTATATTTCGAGTTTCTTTGAAATTTCTTGTGCTCTTTACCAATCCTGTTAGCTTTCCCTTCCTTTCCATAAATAACCTATATCCTAAATATTGTTTCTTATTTTCTTGCTTTTCTTTATAGTTTAACACACATATATTTATCCCCAAACAATATATTGCTCGTTTATATAAATTTTTTTAAATATACAAATTAAATCACTACATATATACTGTTTTAGAATTTGACTTTTCACTTAACATTGTTTCTAAATTACATTTTCATGTTACCACTTCTAGCTGTATTTAATTTCCTCTTACTTTTAAAGAGCATTAGTTTATGTTAATATAACAATTTATTTTACTCTTAGTTTTGATATATATTTGGTTGTTTTTAGTTTGTTGCTTATTTGCTATTACAAATATTGCTACCATAAACATTTATATATATATCTCCTTGCCCTAGAGAGTATGTCTAGAAGTGGAATTCCTGGGTTGTAAGGTATGTGCATCTTCACCTTTAATAGCTAAGTGTCATATTGATATCCAAGTAGTTGTACAAATTTACCTTTTACTAGTGTTATTTAACAGTTCCAGTTGCTCTATATCTTTGTCACTATTTCATCTTGTGAAATTTTGAAACCTTGCTTAGCTGGTAAACATAAAATCTGATCTCATTAAAGTTTTGGTTTTAATTTCTTTGAAAGCTCATAAGGTAATACACGCTTCACCTATTTATTGGTTATTTGTCTTTTCTTATTTTCTCTTATAAAAGAAGTATCATCTATTCCCACTTTTTGTAGGGTTGTCTGTCTCTTATTTATTTGCAGATTTTAAAAAATTACATTTTCTACATTACGGTCCTTTTCGGTTTTATGTGATACAAATGTTTTTTGCCAAGTTTGGCATATCTTTTAAGAATAGAATCCTATTCTTATTATATTGTCTTTTAGTTGCTTTATAATTTTGTTTTTGTACGTTGTCTTTAATCCACCTGAGGTTGATTTTTGTGTATGGTATGAAGTTGGGATTCAATTTCGTTTTTCAATATGGGTAATTATTGTTCGAACACCATTGATCATGTTTCCATGTATGCATGAGTCTTTCTTCTGAGCTCTCTGTTCTATTGCATTAATTTATTTGTGTATCTCTATGTTCATAACATTTTGGATTCATTTTTGCAACATGATACGTATAGTAGGCAAGTCTCTTCAACTTGTTTTACTTCTTCAGTAGTGTCTTTGAGATGTTCAACTGAACTTTCTCAATTAATCCATTAATTAGTGAATTGCTTTCTAATGTTATACTGAACTGGAATTCCTAAGATAAATACAACCTGTTCATGGTACATCTTGATTTTATATATTGAAAGATTCACCTTCCTGATTATTTACTCAGGACTTTTGTTTCCGTATTTATTAATGGAATTTGCCTATATTTTTTCATTCTTATATGTCCTTACATGTTGCTGATAAGATTATGCTGGCTTCATTCAAGGAGTTGAAGACATTTCTTTCTTTTTTTTTTTTTTCCTATTCTTTAAAAGAGTTTTTATAGAGTTACAATTATTTGTCTTTTGATTATTTGGAAATCCTGATAAGTAACATCACTTGGGTCTATGGGTTTTGGTGAAAGATACTTATTAATTGATTCAGTCTTAATTGTTATTCAAGTTGTCGATGTCTTCTTCAGCCTATTTTGATGCATTTATTTTTCTAGAAAGTTGTCCATTTTTTGTAGCTTTTCAAATTTATTAGAATACTTTTTTTTTTGTCACTGTCATCATAGATTTTCAAATATTAGTCTTTTAAAAAAACAATTTTTGGGGCCAGCCGGATGGCATAGCAGTTAGTGCACGCACTCTGCTTCGGTGGCCCGGGGTTTGCAGGTTCGGATTCCAGGCACGCACCGATGCACCGCTTGTCAAGCCGTGCTGTGGCAGCATCCCATATAAAGTAGAGGAAGATGGACACAGATCTTAGCCCAGGGTCAATCTTCCTCAGCAAAAAGAGGAGGATTGGCATCAGATGTTAGCTCAGGGCTGATCTTCCTCACACAAAAAAAGAAAGAAACCAATTTTTTTCTTTTGATTTTTGTATTTTGGGTTTCTGTCATGAATTTTTGTTTTCCTTTTTATTAGTCCTGTTTTTATATTCTTCTGATGTATTTTGATTATCTTTTTCTTCCTTCTTATATTAGTGGATTAGCTCATTAATTTCAATCTTTCATACATTTCTGTTCTAAAATTAGCATTTAAAATATGCTTTTAATTTAGTTTTTTTTCTCAATGTATCTCATAAGCTGAATCCTATAAGTATTTCTTTATGACTCACATCGAAAATTTGTTGTTTCTCAGTATGATTAACCTTTGATCCAGGATTTATTTAGATTTGCATTCTTAAATTTCTAGCTGAATGGGAAGTTCTAGTTATCTCAAAAATTCTTTAAATTAATTTAAAGCATGGTGTTGTATGACATCATTTTGAATTTACAGAGATTTACATGAATTCTCATAAATGCTTGATGTATGCTTAAAAATAATTCTTGAGGAATATTTTCTTTATATACCTATTGTGCTTAGCTTATTAATTTTGTTTTTTAATTTTTCTATATACTTTCTAGCTTGGACTGATGGATCTCTCCAAGAAAGCTGTGTTAAAATCCTACTGCTGTGGTGAATTTGTGAATTTCTTTTTGTAATTCTATGAGTTGGTTTTTACTTTACAAAACTCTATTATTTGGTGCATAGAAGTTTAGAATTGGTTTTTCTTACTGGAAAAATCAAATCATTTATCAATATGACTCCATTTATCTGTAATATTGCTTTTTGTTTAAAGTCTAGTCTTCTATATTCATGAAGATTTACCAACTTCTTTTGGATAAAATTTTCCTGCTACACATTTGATGTTTTTGAAATTGCAACCTGACAACTTTTATTTTTTGCCATGAGTTTTTCTTGTATTCCTATTTTTCATAATAACCATACATTTGGATTTATTCCATCATCTTCCTTTAGGCTTTATGCAAGGTCTTCTTCTAAGTGCCTTAGTGGATGGTTCTAGTCTTTGTTTCTTGTTCTCCTGTCCTTTGCAGGCATATAAATGCAAGGTTCAGAGCTTACATATCCAGGCTACCCGAAATTGCTGAGAAATACAAAGTAGCCAGCAAACATGTTGACAAATGAAGTATTTCATCTTACCCCAGATTTACTTAGCAAACTCTAAGTTCTTAGTAAGCTGAAAGACGATAGTGAAAAAATCAGTGTTAGAATATAAATTGGTTTGGGATATTGAGAAGCTGGCGTGTTTTTATGAAAAAGGCATTTGAATTATTGGTTATGTATTCATGATTTGACTAAGAACAATTATTTATGCTGAAGTTTTCTTAGTAGCTTTGGAGAGTGGAAATGCTGCTGGCTGCCCTTCCTAGTATTCAGTTCTCTGCCATCCTTGGGCATTCTGCTGCTACTTGGCCCAGTTTTATGGCTGTTCTGCTACATGCTGCCATCTCTGTGCTTTCCTCCTTTCTTCTGTGCCAATAATAACAGCTGCTGCTGTTTGTTGCCTGCTTTCCCAGATGTTTTTTATATTTAGGATGGCAACAGGAGTAAGAAAAAGCTGTGGTGATTTCAGAGGGTTGATAAATGAACAATGGAAAGCTGACTTGGAGTGTTTTGCTAATGCTCTCACCACTTTTCAGTGGGCCCTGGGGGTGGTTTCTAGTTTCCCACCCTCCGTGGAATCTTACTCCATGACTTGGCCTCTTTTCATTCACTCACTACACAACTGTTTCAAATTTTACTGATGAGCTGCAATTCAAAAACTCTACCGTAGAATGCTGATATTACCCATTCTCATTTTCTCTTTTTAAACATTGTGGTACATTTTATAAAAATACACAGCAACTAAGTGTACAGCTTACATTTTTACACATGTGCACATCTGTAATGTTGCCCAGATATAGAAAATTTCATTTCTCCAGAAGGACTCTTGGTGTCCCTTTCCAGCCAATACATACACCCACTCATTCCTACATCCCACTAGTCATCAGAGGTAACCACTATTCTGGCTTTTATTACTAGCAACTAGTTTTGACTATTCTTGAATTTCATATAAATGGAATATATAGTTCCATGGAAAATACAGTGAAAAATAATGCGTGTTATTTTTTGTGTATGTGAAATTTCTTGCTCATATAAATCCATAGCCTTTATACTTTGATGCGTGATGATGGGGAAATGGAGAAACAAGAACAAACAAAACTAAAACCAGGTTTGTTTAAATGTGCTGGTCAGGATATAAAGGTAAGTACTTTCTAGTAAAAGTATAAACTTTAGCTCTACACATGAAAGGGGCTATGGAGTAGTCAAATGTTATCATTACAATAACACAATAAATGTATGTGGCTTAAGAAACTAAACAGAAACTGAATTTACAGCTATCAATAAAACCTTATCTCAGATTGCTAACAATGTTGCAACTGAAAAGGAAAATCCCATGAATATTATCACACAACTTGAGAGCAAATTTAAAAGCAGAGGTAAAAGTGAGATGTAAATACGCAAATGCATTTATTAATTTGGACCAATTTGGGCCAAATCAATGAAGTTCGTATGTAACCCTAAAATTTCCTAGGAAGGATAGAAGATGGTGCTCTTTGAATCTATTTTTATTAAATATCAAAACAGTTATCTTGCCTGCAGAAATCTTGTAAAAACTTACAGAGCAAATATACAAAGACTTTATAGACTTTTCCATAACTTTAACTACATGCATTGGTAAATTCTTGTGTTCAACTAATTTAACATATTGGAGGAAATTTTTTCTTTATTATTAAAAGCATTAAATTCTTAAAATAGGAAAAATGTGAAATGTATCGTATTTCTTCTCTACGTTCTAGCATCTGGAGTATATTATTTTTGTTGAGTGGATTTTAAGGGTTAAATAAATGGCTTAAGGAATACAGACTATAGACTCATTTTTTGTACAAACTTAACCCCTTCGTTAGAAAAATATTCTTTTTCATAATCTCCCCATTATTTTTCATCTCTCACTTACCACATAAAACATTTTCTCTCATCCTTTTCTCTGCTTTAAATAATATTCTCATGATTAAGAATATCTCTGCCATTGCCCCTTAATCATTCATAAGGATTTAATATAAACAAATTTGAATTAATTTACATTACTACATTGTAATTATATAATCTCTGAATTTTGAGGGTTATTTTTGTTTTTCTGGAGATCAATGTTGAAAATAACACGTTTCACAGTACTACACAATTTAAATTAAAAAAGGCAAAATGTTAATTTTATTCCTCTATGTTAAGCAGTATTCCAAGGGCCTGCCATATAATAACTCATAAAATCCTCACAACCACCCTTGAGATGTATGCTATTATGATCACAAATTGAATATTGATGGACAGAGACAATATGTCAATTTCCCAAGGTCACAGAGTTGGTAAATGGGGGACCCAGGGTTCAGACAACAGAGCTTGTGCTCTGAGCAGCTGTACAGCCTCTAAACAATAAAAGCTTGGTTTGGGAAACTTCTCCTATTGTATTGGCATCAGCACATTTTTTTCTTTTTTTTTTTTTTGTAGAAGGCTTGTTAGTAAATATTTTAGGCTTTGTGGGCCGTATGGTCTCTGTCACAACTGTTCAGTTCTGCTGTTGCAGTGCGAAAGCAGCCGTGGAAAATACGTAAATGAACGGGCATGGTAGTGCCCCAAAAAACTTTATGTATGGGCTTTGAAAATTGAATTTTATATAACTTTCATACATCACAAAATGTTCTTCTTTTTTTGCTTTTCTCCCCAACCATTTGAAGATATAAAGCCATCCTTTGCTTGTGGGTCACACAAAAACAGACAGCTGATTTGATCTGCAGGCTCTCATTGGCTGACCGTTTCTAGAGTATAGAGTGGTGACAGCAAGAAACCTGACACATGGAAGGTAAGGTTACATACAGTATAGGAATGAACTTAGAAGCAATTGACATGTCTCAATTGAGATCAACAACTGCTAAGATGCAGCAAACTCTGCACTGATAAATAATCTGTCAGTGGGAAAGCCAAGGGGTACATTTGTTAAGGTAGCCTATTATAACAAATAAACCCTAAAATCTCAGTGGCTTACAGAAGTAGATATGAGGATGGGTGGAGGGAGAGACTGATAAACGAGTTTCTTTTTTCTTTTTTTCAAACAATTGTCAGTTCAGTTCCAAGAATATCACTAACATTTGGTGTGTATTTTTTACAAAAATAAGGACATTTTCCCACATAGTAATAATGCAATGTAAAAATTAGGAAATTAACTCATAGACATTACTATCACTGAATCCTCCTTTGAACACTTATTCAGTTTGCTAATTGTTCCAACAATGTCCAGGACCATAAATTACTTTAGTTGTCATGCCTCTTTAATCTGGAACATTGCCTCAATCTGTCCACGACTTTCATGGCCAGGGCACTTTTGAGGATTAAATGACTGTTTTAGAGAATATCCCCCCATTTGAGTTTGCCTAATGTTTCCTCATGATTAGATTCAGGTGATATAATTTTGCCAGGAATGCTACAGAAGTGATGTGATCGCCTTCCATTCTATTAGATGGTATGTGATTACAGTTTGCCTTATTACAGCTGATGTTAACTTTTTGTTTGTTTGTTTTTCCCAGTTTTATTGAGCTATCATTGACATAACACTGGATAAGTTTAAGATCTACAACATAATGATTTTACTTACATATATTGTGAAATGTTTACCACAATAAGTTTAGTAAACATCCATCATCTCATATAGATACAAAAAAAAAAATTTCTTCCTTGTGATGAGAACTCATAGGATTACTCTCTTAACAACTTTCAAATATACCATAGAGTAGTGTTAACTATAGTCATCATGTTGTACATTACATCTCTAGTACTTATTTATATTATAACTGGAAGATTGTATCTTTTGCCCACCTTCATCCAATTACTCCTCACCCACACCCCCACATCTGGTAACCACAAGTCCGACCTCTTTTTCTATGAGTTTGGTTTTTTTTTTTCAGATTCCACATATAAGTGAGATCATACAGTATTTGTCTTACTCTGTCTGATTTACTTCACTTACGATAATGGCCTCAAGGTCCATCCGTGTTGTTGTAATTGGCAGGATTTCCTTCTTTTTTATGGCTGAATAATATTCCACAGTATATACCATATCTTCTTTATCCATTCATCTGTCAATGGACACTTAGGTTGTTTCCATGTCTTGGCTATTTTAAATAATGCTGAAATGAACATGGGGATGCAGCTATCTCTTGGACATAGTGTTTTTGTTTCATTCAGATCTATTCCCAGAAGTGGAATAGCTGGATCATATAGTAGTTCTATTTTTAATTTTTTGAGGCACCTGCCTACTGTTTTCCATGGTGGCTGTACCAATTTACGATCTCAATAGTGCACAGGGGTTTCTTTGTCTCCATATCTACTCCAGCAGTTGTTATATCTTGTCTTTTTGATGATGTCCATTGTAACATGTATGAAGTGATCTCATTGTGGTTTTGATTTGTATTTTACTAATGATTAGTGACAATGAGCACCTTTTTTTTTTTTTTAGTGAGGAAGATTGTCCCTGAGTTAACATCCCTTGCCAATCCTCTTCTTTTTGCTTGAGGAAGATTGACCCTGAGCTAACATCTGTGCCAGTCTTCCTCTATTTTGTATGTGGGTTGCCACCATAGCGTGGTGTGATGTGGTGTAAGTCTACCACTGGGATCTGAACCCACAAACCCGGGCTGCCAAAGTGGAGCGTGCCAGTCTTAACCACTACACCACGGGGCCGGCCCTGAGTACTTTTTCATGTACCAGTCGGCCATTCATATATCTTCTTTGGAAAAATGTCTATTCAGGTCCTTTGCCCATTTTTAATTGGATCATTTGGATTTTTTATTTTTGCTATTGAGTTGTATAGTTTCTTTAAATATTTTGAATATTAACACCTTATCAGCTGAAAATATTTTTTCCCGTTACATAGGTTGTCTTTTCATTTTGTTGACGGTTTCTCTTGCTGTGCAAAAGCTTTTTAGTCGATATAGTCCTACTTGTTTATTTTTGATTTTGTTGCTTGTGCTTTATGTGTGACAGTCAAAAAATCATTGCCAAGACCCTGTCAAAGAGTTTACCACCTATGTTTTCTTCTAAGAGTTCTATGGTATTTAGTCTTACATTTAAGTCTTTAATGTATTTTGAGTTAATTTTTGTGAGTGGAATAAGATAGGGGTCTAGTTTCATTCTTTTACGTGTGAATATCCAATTTTCCCAGTGCCATCTATTGAAGACTGCCTTTTCTCCCAGGTAGGGGGAGACAGCAGTGGTAGTTTCTATACTCCAAATATGAGTCGGTCTTCTAGAGATAAACAATGACTTGTGAGTTTTGTCCAAGTGCTTAGGCATCATTTTCAAATAACATTTTTATCTTACTGCTCTTACTTTTGGAAGTTTCTAAGCATCATTTTCACTTAAATTCAAAATATTTAACTCAACAGTCTCATTGTTTTCAACCACTTTTGAGGCAAGGCAAGTAATCTTAAAATATAAATAGATGCTCATTTTTTACATCAGAACCTTTTTATATTTCCACAAGTTTAAATTGTACATCTGAATGAAAATAGAAAACAACTGAAGACATAAGATACTCTTACATTAAGAGTGATTTCAAAATTTTATATTGCCAACAAGGAACTTCTTTCCTATCTTAAGATAGGAAGAAAAAAATCAGTATCATGATATATTGAATGCCAGCACGATCAGATTTTAATGATTTATTACTGGGGGTTTACAATTAAAAGGCAAATGTGCTTATGCAAAAATCAAAGAAAATAATCCGATATGCTGAGGAAGCAAAACACTATTTAAGCAAAGCTGAGAAATTAAACATTGGTTCATGGAAATAAGATACTGAAGAAACTTTTTTTTAATCTTTAGCCTCTATCAAAAGATGCACAAGAAAACCTTTCTGGAAGGAATGAAGTAAATTTTATATTGTTTATAAAAATGATATTTAGAAATTTTATATTTTCATTTTAACATACTCTCCTTTTCTTATAAAAGACTAATAAAGTAGCAGATAGTGGCTGGTTCATTTAATTGTATAGTAACTCAGTAAAAGGGTGTGAATATTGCTCTTAATATGTCCAGAAATGAATTTTTTTCTTGCTTTAAAGAATTTGGAGTTCTATTTTGAAGAGTTTTCATAGTTTTGCGTTATGGCATGTGAATCACAACTGCATTTAGAACTAACTACTGAGTAAACTCCACAGCAGTGAGAGTGACACAGACTGTTTGCCAATGGTCAGGTAATGGATGCTTCACGCGCAAGTACAAATGCAGAGCAAGAAATTCACTGCTGATTTCATGGAAATATTAATTAAACTGTGACATATATGTAATCAAGTGAACTAGATTTATTTTACAAAGTGAAATTCAGAAGAGGTATATTCAATGGTCAAAATGAGAAAAAAAGAAAACAAATATTGGTAAAGTGGTAGCCTGTTTATACTATGTCACCTTCTGAAACCCAGTAAAAAAGTATGGATGAAGGAAGGATATTGTTGATGGACTATTTCTATTTTATCCAATCTCTATTTCTAATGCAAGAAAAGCAACATGGTGGTGAATCATAATAGAAGATAGAATATGAGTGGCATCCAATTTTACAGCAGGGGACTGAATTGATTAAGCAGAGACTAACCATCAAACAATTCCTAAGGGCTACAAGCTTCACTGAGAACCAACATCTTGTGTCTGGGTGACTGCTTGCCCTGAGGAGGGAACACCAAAAGCTAATTTCTCAGCATTTTCTTCCTAAAGTTGTGATACCAGATTAATACACATCTGCTTGCTGTACCCATTGCTGAGCAAACAGCTGTACCACATAGAATTACCTCGTTCAAAGACAAACTAGAAGCAAAAAAGTTCTAACACTAAACATATGCACAGATACTGTAGAAAAGGGAGAAGTGATAACATAATAATCAATATTCAGATGAATAATACACTTCAGAAAAAAGAATTCTGCCCAGGTAACAGAAAACATTTCACACAAATCATCTCCGTGCCCTTAAATAAGAAAAAAATTCTAATTTAAAAAGAAACTTAAAGAAAAGATAATGAAGGTTGCAATAGTGATTAAAAAAAAAAGGGAGGGATTGCACTAGCAAATAAAATATGAACCAGAAAAGCACAGAAAAAATAGAAAGCAAATAATAAAACTAAAACAGCAGTGAAAACTACATTTGAACTAGAAAGAAATACAATAAATACTACTGACAACAGTGACAGAAATAAAGACCAACACAAGAAGAGTATGCAAGACAAAACAGTTAAAAACAAATTGATAATTGTGATTAATAAGATGATAAACATGGGAAAACAAAGGAAATCAAAGACAAATATGATTGGTATTCTAGAAGAAGAGAATAAACATAGGAAAACAAATAAAAAGAATACGATATTTCTGGAAACAATAGAATTGAATTTCTAGACCAAAACTGCAAAATATGTTCCAGGAAAAGTTGATATAACATGATGAACACTGACACATATGTTGATAACATTATTGAACTTGAAGGATCAAAAATGAATCCTATGATATTTACACAGGAAAATCAAGTTACACATAAGGATGGAGCATGAGATAACTGGCTTTAGGATTTTCTTTAGCAAATTTGATGTCAACCAACATTTGAGCAATATATAGAGGGCATTCTAGGAAGAAATATATTATAAATATTTTATAACAATCATGTTTTTATTCATTTAAAACATGAACAGAAAGTCTTTCCTAATATATACACTCAATGAATGAAGCCATCTACAAACCTTTATTGACAAAGAAAAATTACTCGGTAAATATATTCAACCCACTAAGAGATAAATTAGGATATACAAATCACAAGTAGGGGAGCCTTGATTTGAAAGGAATTGGTTATTTATATAGAAATATATTTTAAGTATAGAATAAATATAAATATAGAACAACTTTGGGGGTTATGGACATAGAAATGACAGTAGTTTATACCTTGGTAATGGAAGAAAAATAACTTGAGAAATAAAGGGCAGAAAGTTGGAGGGGTTATAATGTTCCTCACGTCCTTAACTTTCATAAAAGGAGTGGATTACACGTCTTTCAAAGTTGTAAATCAAGAATTTTATATATATTAATTAAAGTTATAAGGTAAATAGTAAAATAATTACTTGAAGTGTTCCAGTTCAAGATGGTGATGTGAACTCACCTTCTCCCATGGACCCAATGAATCTACAGCTATAGACAGAACAATTTCCTCTGAAAAAAACTTAAAAACTATCTGAGCAACTCCTACACATTGGGCAAAGGAAAAAAAACCCACATCAAAGCAGGTAGAAGAGGCTGAGGCACAATCTCACCGTAATCTCCATCCTTGGAGTGGGGACCCACAATCAAGAGGGAACTGAAATCCCAGAGCTTCTCACTAAGCGTAAAGGGTTCAAACCCCACACTGGGCACCCCAATTTTTAATATCTGCACCAGAGAGACAAGTCCCTAAAACATCGAGCTTTGAAAACCAACTTGGCTCACATCCCCAAGTCCCACACGGCAACAGCGAACTGAGAATCCATTCCTAATGTGCTTACACGCTTGGACCCACCCACTCCAGAGCCCGGCAGAGAAGCAGCTGACTGAAAAGTGTCCAGACTTTCTCTGAAAGCAGCTTATTTGCTTATCTTAAAAGTGTCAGCCTAAGGGGCAGGCATTTGATTTTACACGTATCTAAAGGCATACTGGGGTATTCTCTGGGTTTGGAGGCTGGTGGGTGCCGTCTTTGTGCTCTCTCTCTGCCTTGCTCCAGCTTGCTAGTATCTCCCAGAAAGGAGTTTATACCCTTGTCTGGTGCCCTGAGTTTTGCAGCTGTCACAATGAGTAGGCATGATTTTATAGTTAATTTATGGAGGGAGAACACATACATATTTGAGAAAATGGTAATAATTACTCTTATTTGTGCCATATCTATTGCCTCTCCTTTCACATGTCTACGTGGGCATGATCATGGCAAAATGACTTTGGTAAGTTCCAACTTACATTTTATTCTGCTTCAGTTGCATTGTCAACTAAGGAAACTGAAAAGCTAGCTGATCCAGAATTGCTCATCAGCACAGGGGCTCATTGGCTTTTCTCACTTTTTCCTTCTTCATCACTCCCCAAAGTCTATTCCCCACTCAACTCCTTAGCTCTCATTTCTGACCATTAGCCAACTGCTCTACTTTGCTTAAATTTTGTCTTTATTATACAGGGTCTTCTTCATTTCTACCTCATTTGGCGAGGCAGCAGATAGCAAATATCATGGGCTCTAGAAACAGACTGCTAGGTTTGAATCCACCACTGACAGGATGGCTGCCTCAGCGCCCAGTTTTCATCTGTAACTCGTGAGGATAAGGATGACGCCTCCCTCACATGGTGTTGAGAAGATTGAGTGGTATATGCAAAGTGTTGAGAATTGGGTCAGGCACTAGTGTTTGCTCAAAACTCTCTTTCTCTCTCAATATATCTTTTTCCTCCTCCTCAACAGTCAATGAGTTATAGAAGATGCACGAGTTCCTCTGTGCTGTGTAATAGGCAGTAATATCTTTCACTGTGTTTAGTGGTTATTTAAACAAGTCTTCCTGTAACTCTGAAAGAAATGAGAAATCTCTAACTACTTTGTTCCTTACTTGTAACCTGTTACCTGTGAAATGCAGATTTACAGACTTTGCCTTAAACTTATCTTTCTTAACATAATGCTGCTATTCAACCTATTCTAAACTTAAATTACTTTATTAATTCTACATCCTTAAATCCCAACCCTTTATGTGCACCATAGATTTCTTTCCAAAGAATTAATCATTTCTTTCTCTTGCATGTCACTAATAAGTTCTCCTAAGTTTCTAAAATTTCAGGAAGTGTAAGTTAAATAGCTGTTAAATGTAAATTAATTCAGTTTCATCAGATCAGACAAAAAAAATCTTTATTGGATTAATGCATGATAATGGCTTTTTTTATAGGTAAATGACAACAGAGAAGAAAACATCAGTTTTAGTGCTCATTCATTCATTCATCCAAAAATATTTATGGAGAATCTTAATTATCAGTGACAGTTTGATGTCTGGCAAATTATCTTGTTTCTTTATTTGTCAAAAAAAATTAAGTAGTGATAATACTATCAGTAAAATTTTAAAAAGGGTATTAACACAGAATTATTATTATGATTAAATTAAATGATGAAATGAGAAAACACTCAAATTAGTGCCTGGGATATATCAAATGCTCAATCATTATTTAGTTTTCTTCACCCAGAGAATTGGCCCACACAATGCATTCACATAAAACAGCCACACTGTCTAGAGGGGCAAAGCCAAGTAAACAACATAGCAGTCACAAAAAAAAAAAAGATTCTAGCCAGAAATCATTTTGGAGAATACAAAACTGTATTGCCTCTTTCCGCTCAGGTCTGAGAAATATTGCTTGGATACGTCTACCTCCCACAGAGTGGCTTTTTGGCCTTTGCTTCATCTTCCTGCTTGTCCAAATCCTATTTCCTGCCAATCCTATTTCAAGACTGACATGATTCCAGGTGCTATAACTGCCAATTCTACACCATCTTACCTGCTTCCCATCGCAGGACTGTAAGGACAGTTTATACAAGAGACAGAACTTCACTGCCAGCTGTGGCAATGAGCCTGCCCCTGTGGTCACCTTGGTGTTCACTTTCTCTATGTTGGACCTAGCTCTACTTTGGGTTACCCTGTCTTGGATTCGGATGTAGAGCTTCTGAAGTTAATACCATGCACCTTCCGTTCTAAATTACCCAGAGTGTGTTTTCCATTATATAAATGCTCATGGCATGATTGCCATTTAGGAAGCAAAAATTATCAAATACTATGCTAAGTATTAGAGACATAAAGATAACTAATTATGGCTCTCTACCTTCGAAACCTTCAGCTAATAAAATAATTCTTAGTAATTTTTTCTGACTATTTTTGTTGTTATTCACATCCCTAAGAGAAGAGAGATCCAGGATCAGAAACTACACATCTCACTCAGCCAAATTGCTGTACCAGATATCTTAGCATGAATAGTGAGGGAACAATTTCAGAAAATGGTTGTTATTTTTAGTGCAAGGATTATTTCAAAATACCAGACACATACAGGTATAAAGACCTTACTATAATTTGTGAAGCAGTTTTTTATATTTTCTTTATGTGTTCTTATTACTGGATACTTATTTTTACATGAAATTATTAAAAACTTATCATTACATTTAAAGATTTTATTTATTCATTTTTTCCCCCCCAAGCCCCAGTAGATAGTTGTATGTCGTGGGTTCACATCCTTCTAGTTGCTGTACGCGGGACTCGGCCTCGGGTTGGATGGAGATGTGGTGCCTCGGGGCGCGCCCGGGATCCGAACCCGGGCCGCCAGCATCAGAGCGCGCGAACTTAACCGCTAAGCCACGGAGCCGGCCCTATCATTACATTTAAATTGCTACAGGGCAGTGTTCCTATGTAGGGGCAGCAATGCTTTTAGCTATTGTAGCTGTTCTAGGGTCAATGTCGAGCTTTATAGGTTATATGCTTCTTATAGAGTATTTCAGGGTTAACCAAAGTAGTCCAAGGTCTGTGGCCGGACGCATTCTTTATATTAGCCCTCTCAATATTGCGCATTGATTTGAATCCTAGCTAAATTGAAAGTCCTGAATTCCTGAACTTTAGAAGAAATCAGAACTATATAAACTCCATTTTCTGTAATCTCTAGAAAATGCATAATGACAGTTATCTTTCTTTTTTTTTCTCTCTGAAAGCCATTTCTTCAGCTCATTTCCCCCCCAATATACATTAACAAGCTTTCTATGCCTGGCTGATTTTGAACAAGTTAAAAATCTTCTTGGGTATAAAAAAGTTCACATTTCTTGGACGTTTATCCCTGTAATGTGGAAGTGTGGCACTTCAAATGTGAA
Source organism: Ceratotherium simum simum (assembly GCF_057802395.1). Lineage (NCBI taxonomy): Eukaryota > Metazoa > Chordata > Mammalia > Perissodactyla > Rhinocerotidae > Ceratotherium > Ceratotherium simum. Next base: position 45,698,862 of record NC_141911.1, read on the forward strand.
AAGTACCCATGAATAATTGAGAATTTATAAAGCTATGAAAAATAAGACCCTTTAAATATAAAAATGACTTGAACAAATTAAGCCTCACCGTCACCTATATGTTGACTGCTGAATAACAATGAATGCTAGAGAAATAATTGCCAACTTAAGGGTGTCTATAACAATTACTCAAGATAAACAGAAATTCTTAAGGTGTCCAATGACTCTGATTGACACATGTGTCAGGACCCACATTTTAAGAAATATTTTATTAGAAGATTGGGATAGCCTGGAGAAAATTTTAAATATCTAAAAAATATGGAACATACTAGCAAAATCAAGAGAGTGAATGGAAACTATTATCAACTTTATCAAAAAAGTGAAATTAATGAGAATCTTTAGAGGTATAACACTGTAAAATGTAGACAATTGTAGAAATATGCTCTATAAGTTCATACTTGCCAGAAATATTGCATATGAGGTTTGATTCTTGGCCTTTAAAATTTTACAACTGGCCTGATTTGTAAATATGTGATTAATTTTACAATTTATTATTTAGGAATGAAACTGGCTGTTTTCTTTAGACTTACTCCGAATGCTGGGCAGTATGGTTGAGTTTAGCCCACGTGTTAGCTATCACTTGCTTACGTGGAATTACCATCCTGTATGTGGTGGAAATATAAGTGTTTTACAGTTTGCAATTAAATAGCTCACTTTTTAATTAGTGAGGAAAAAATTAACAACTGGTAGATGCGACATAAGCCTCAAGAAATCCATTCGGCATTCAGCTTTAGCTACAAGACTTGACAAGCCTTGGCAATATTAAGTTTTAGATGGTGTTGTCTATAATTTGCATATAATTTAGATAGCCTTATCAGCACAGCTTTAAATACGGTTGCACATTGGCAACCCAACAGAGCATGTTAATCATTAGAATCTCAAGGAATGCAAAATGAAATCCAGTGTGGATTTTTTGTTGTTACTTAAAGTTTAAAGACTATTTTAAGGGCCGGCCCCGTGGATTAGCGGTTAAGTGCACGTGCTCCACTGCTGGCGGCCCGGGTTCGGATCCCGGATGCGCATAGACGCACTGCTTCTCCGGCCATGCTGAGGCCACATCCCACATACAGCAACTAGAAGGATGTGCAGCTATGACGTACAACTATCTACTGGGGCTTTGGGGAAAAAAAAGAGGAGGATTGGCAATAGATGTTAGCTCAGAGCCGTCTTCCTCAGCAAAAAGAGGAGGATTAGCATGGATGTTAGCTCAGGGCTGATCTTCCTCACAAAAAAAAAAAAGACTAGTTTAAGAAGTAAGGCATGTGAAAGTGATTTAAAACATTAAAAAATTGGACTTTTTTTTAAGGTATATAGTAAACTCTTTAATATTTGATTTAATAAATGCTTGGTATGGCTTAATTCCCATTTGATAAGGTAATAAGCCTTTTCTGAACATCTCCCCTGTTTTGTTTCCCATAAAAAAAGCTCCTGAGGCTTCTGCTATAGACTTTATATCCAAAACACTGTCCTTTACGTGGAATAATGAAGAGCCATGTTTCAGTTTTGCAATCATTAGAATTGTGCTACCTAAGAATGAGATTTAAGATTTTCTTAGAATTAGAAAATATGATCTACTCCACAGCTAATTTTTGGAATATAAGATTATCTCTTCTAAATGGGAGGACACAATTTTTGAAAAAAATTTTCCTAATTATCTTTTAGCTCTCAATATCTCCCCTATATTTTCTTGGTCAGAATAATGAGAGAGTTACAGGGAAGGTGATACTATCAAAAAAAATCCTATCTTTATATAACAAGATTAACAAAATATTTATGTTATATTTATTTATTTCATATTTATTGTTTTTTAAAACATTATTACACTTGTCATATTATTGAATTTTTAGTCTCATACCAGCAGACACAAATGTATGTTTTAGATTATATCTATTTACATAGAAGTAAACATTTAATACATATTAAAGAGCTCCTATTTTGCAAAATGTATCCAGTAATCTTAAAATATGCCAAAGCAAGATATCAAATAATACACTTGGATGGTTGAGTTTGAAGATACAGGACTCAAAGATGTAACAGTTTGAGTGGGGAGAAAAAGAGCTGGGTACCAGAAAAGTTCTGTTCACTGGAGAGTAGGAATCCATTCTATAAAAGCAACTAGTTTCAAAACGAGACTTGATGAGCACACCTGAGCAGTATGAATCCAAGAGACTAAATGGTGTAGCAAACTGCAGAGGTCAATTACACGGTTATGATTTAAGTCTTAATCCAGAAGATGGGAAATAACTATAAAGTCAATCCCTGGGAGGATAAAAACACAGGGGAGGGGTTGGGCCCATGGCATAGTGGTTAAGTTCTCGTGCTCTGCTTCAGCTGCCTGGGGTTCGCGGGTTCAGATCCTGCGCTCAGACTGATGCACCGCTTGTCAAGCCATGCTGTGGATGCATCCCATATAAAGAAGAGGAAGATGGGCACGGATGATAGCCCAGGGCCAAACTTCCTCTGCAAAAAGAGGAGGACTGGCAACAGATGTTAGCTCAGGGCTAATCTTCCTCACACACACAAAAAAACAAAAAACAAAACACAAGAAGTGTAGAGATTTGCCTATTAACGGATGATGGCAGGAAGCATGGGAGAAAGGTCCAGCCTTTCAAGTAAAGAGAGTAATGGAGACATGTTCTTCCTGACTACCATAAGATTGGCTATTCTTTTGCAAATGCACTTAAAATTACTTTTTCTTGTTTACATATTTTGCCAAGTTGTCTATTTGTTGTTTTCAATTTGATTTGTCGAGTCCCTCCTATAGTGTTTCTGTGTTCATTTATATGTGTAGAAAATATCTTTTCCTGTGGATGGATTGGCTTTTAACTTGTTTATGCTGATTTGAGTGTCCAGAAGATTTTAGTTTTAATTTTGAAGTAGTCAGATGGATTAAATGTTTCCTTGATGGTTTATGCTTTTTTGATTCTTGCCTAAGGAGTCCTTCCATCTCCCGTATTCAGAAGAATTTTCTCTTACATTTTCCACAGTTTTAATATTTTGCTACAAATATTGAGGTTGAATTTTACTGCAACAGTTTGTGTGCATTCATGTGTGTGTAGTGTATGGATCAAATTTCATTTCTTTAAATGCCAATAATCAATGTTCCCAGTAAAATTAATGAATGATTTAACATTTTCCCACAGATTTGGAAAACCATCTCTATCATAAATCAAATCTTATTCACTGTTGGGTCTACTGTGTCCCCTTGTGTCCTGTTTCTGCCCTGCCCTAATTCCTTATCTTCTCAGCCTCATTTCACTTCTCTTTACCTTCACTATGTAGTGTTACTTTTTTTTAATGAATTCATATGAATTATTTTCTTTTTTTAAAAGACAAGTAAAATGTTTTTACTGTTGATCCAAATGGGGTACTATATTTACATAGCTTTTCTTGTATTATCTCCTAACCATTTCTCTGGCTTAATTCCCTATCGGTTTTCTCTTTCTTAATTTGCTTTCCATTTGTTAAATCTCTGGCTAATTTTGGATATTATCTAATCTCTCTGGAAATCCTCTCTCAAATATTTCTCATACTCTTTATTTTTTGTCTTTGAAATATCCTTTTTGTATTCTCTTATAAAACTGCCTATGCCTGGTGATATTTCTTTTTCACTGCTGATACAATTTCTTTTAATAGTTATTGGTTTATTCTGGTGATCAATTTCTTGCTAAGTCCTTGTTGGTAATTTTTATCTTTTCTAGAAAATCATCTATTTCATATAAGCTTTTAAATTCATAGATATTTGTTCGAGATATTTTCTTTAGGTTTATTTAAATCTCCATTCTGTCTCTACTAATGCCACTTAAAAAAATTCCTGTTATTTAGTTCTTTTTTTCTTTATCTGATTTGCTATTGGTTGACTATACTTTTTACAAGTATGAACTTTTAATTTGTTAGATGCCTTCTAGTTCTTTGTATTCCATTCCATTTTTTGTTACAGTTTTCATTACTTGCATCAACTTTCTTTAGTTTTATGGATTTTTCTTCTAACATTTTCATATGTACATAAGTATTATTTTTAAATGCACTTGAGGCTATAAATTAACCTCTAATTACTGTTTAATTATATTTCACAAGTCTGTTTTTTTTGCTGTAAAGTTATGTCTTTGTTATTCTGCCTTGAGAAAATAAAATAGAAGAGCAGATAAATAAAGTTGGAAAATGAAAGGTAAGGAGATCAGAAGAGAATGAGGGCATCAAGTGATAATGCATTAGGAGTGTTTTCAGCTGCAAGTAAGAGACCAGCCAAATAAAATTGACATAAACCCTAGGATTATTTATTATTTTCTTGAACAAAATGTTTGGAATTAAACATTCTCAGAGCTTTCTTGAGCTTCATTCGTGTTATCAAGGACCAGGCTCTACCTTTCTTCTCTGCTTAGAGCTAAGGCCAGCTGTAGCTCTAAGCAGCCTCCTTATATGGGATAATCCAAAACAGAATGCAAGAGTGGAAGAGAGATCAGTAGAAAATATTGTTCTGTAAACCAAGCAAGAAAGAGGGAAGTAGCTGCTATATAGACAGCCAAAGTGTCTGCTATGATACCCTGCATAATTTATTAAATAAGAAATAGATGTGCAAGTACATTATATATGTTTGCCAAGTAAATTTACTTAGAAGTTTTAGAGAGAGGAATTACAAATAATGACATAACTATATTGGAAGAATGGGGGAAGGAAGGGAAGATAAGGAAGTTTGTAGTGAGCTATCTTCTCATTTTTTCAGAGTAAAATGTCTACAGGTAATGGTTAAAATTGATTAAGAAATATCTATAAGAGAATACATTTTTAGATAAAATTAGGTTTCAGAAAAAAAGATCCAAGAAAGTTCAGAGTATTTTTTTCCCGGAAGAGGATAGAATATGAAAATGAATAGGGAAGGGACGGTTGTTTTTTATATCAAGTAAATATGTTCCATTTTTTAAAAAATCATGTGCATACTTTATTTGATCAAAACGTAGAACAAGGTCTTCCACTAAGATAGAAAACTAACTGTCAATATAATAGATCTTTTATTTCCTACTCTACGAATATTATAAAAGGAATCTATCCACCTCAAAATCCATTCCTTCCCATTTTAGTTTCTTTGAAGCATTTAGTAATATCTCAGAAATTGATATGCTACATCTTCAACTTACATTACAATTCAGTGAGAACTCCATATCATTTGACTTTCAAACAGATTCTATTACATTCCCCAAATACTGATTCTCAAGCTAATTGGAAAGTCTATAGTGAAACAATGCTACCTTGATTGTTCTCTCTCTGTCATTTTCTGGCTCGCTCAACTCTAGATCTCTCTCTCTCTACACACCGCATGTGCGCACGCACACACACACACACACACACTTTCCTAAGTGATACAATTCTTTAACTCAATAATCCTTTCAATCTTCTGTAGTTTTTTTTAAGCCTACCTAGGTAATTAAATGGGTCATTGAAGCTCTCTGGCAGTACTCATGCGTCTGCACTTAACACCACACAGCCATCTTCTAATGTCCTCAACAAAGTCACAGCAGCCCGTGGGTTTCATCACGTCAGAGTATTTTTAAAGAACTATACTTGTGAAACAAGACATTCAGTAGCACTTTCAGAGTGTTCCTCAACTGGCACCAACAGCTGACTCTTGAGGACCGAGAGGCTTTATGTGCCTCAGTTCTAAAATGAGCCTCAAATGATTGGGACCAGACAACCCTCCAAGGCTTTATGAAGCGGCAGAACTGGTCCAACCACAGTCAAGCACTATCATGGCTTCCTTAGAAGTGGAACTCCTACACCTAAGAACTACCTCGAAGTCTTCCAAAAGAGGCACAGGAACCCTTGAAAATAGAGCCAGTCTTTTATACTTCCCACATGGAGATCAATGGCTAGACAGTATTAGCTCAAGACAGTGATAATCAATAGGAGGGTCTATCAGTGGGCAGCTGAGATGATATAGTTGCCATTTCTGCCCTATCTCCCTCCTATTTTACTACACCGATATAGAAGAAGAAGAATTATTGTAGGACCAATCCAAGAATCATACTCTTCTGCTCTAAAGGTGCTAGAGTGGGAAGAAAAGTAAAGAGCAGAACAGCCTGGCTGGCACAAGCCTGGATGGCACTTGCCAGAGGTAGGAGAGTAGGGATGGGAAAGATGGGCATCATTTTAAACTGATCAGACTCTTAAGGACCAAAATACTATGAAGCACTTCATAAACTGTAGGATATACACCAAATATAGGGTATTAGCGTTTAATTATATACTATTTATCATTCCTCTAGAAACTTAATTTGGTATAGATAAGTTCAATGGTTCAAATGGTTTCTTAGAATTGAGATGTCAAAGCAAATCCTATAGTTCGAGCTGTCTTTACCAAGAGATAGGCATATTCCTAGAATATAGTCATACAGACACAGACAATACACTTTTCTTTAAACCTCTGACTCTATAAGCATTTACAGAAGGATGCTTTTTGTGAAGACACACATAAACACAACCCAACAGCAGGTTAGTCTGCATTAGAAAGGAAGGAATCAAGGAAAAGATAAATGAAAGGAAGGAAAGAGGAAAAAACGAAAAGATAAATAGAACATAAGTTGATGGATGTATGGATTCTAAGTGAAGGAATTTGAGTTTTCCAAAAGTCTGTGTATTTATTTATTTATTTTAGTTTGCCAGGGAAAAGTCCAATTAGGAAAAATGACAGATTTGATATATATAGTAGTAGAGTCTCTACTAGTAGTAGAGACTAGTAGACTAGTAGACTACTAGTTAGAGACAGTAGACTGTCTCTAAAACTATAAAAATTTCTTTATGCCATTACTTTTGTTGTAAACATGAGTCTGTAAACTCCTGCTCCCAGGGCACTGTGTGCTAGATCACATAAGCACATTTTATATACAATTCTTGTGATTAAGACATTGTAGTGTAGGATTCTATCTGTTCAAAAGTCAAAAGTCGTGTTAAAATATTCATCCAGCTATGCATATGGCAAAAATTTAAAGAAGCTAAAACTTTTCCTTTTTTGAAAAAAAAATTTGGAAAAGAATACAGCAATCCATTATTGGTTAGCATATGTGTTATACAAAGCAGCTGTTTTTTACAGAACATTTCATTTCTACCAATGCTATCTCCCTAATTCAGCTCATCTGTGGAATTTAGCAGCGCCTGCAAACTTTTTCATCAGTATTTCGCAGATTCTTCGTTAAATTTAACAATATCTATGATGTGTTTCTAAAAATGAAACTTTACAAGATTCAAGTTTTATATTTGCTTAGTTTTTCACTGAGATAACTGTATTTAATTATTTAAGTTAGAAGCTGTAATGACAAAGTTGTTATGTTCTGCCATTTAAATTATCAAAAAAGAAGAGGAAAAATTAACAGCTCAAAGTTCAGCTAAGCTTTGGTGAGTTTCCTTTTAAAGCAGCATTTATTACTCTTATTGATAAATAATGTGCTCCACATGTACATGCTATATAATCCGTCTCCATGCCTCACTTGATTCAAGAGCTCAACTCCCTAATTAAGCATCTGTTAGACAATGAAACTTTGTTTTCCTGCACATAATATTGGTCTCTTTACTAATGTAGCTTGAATAATAACAACTTCTTTCTCAAGAGAGATTAATTCGATGCCTAAAGTGTCAGGAAGAAAGATTCAACATTTACATTACATTAATTGCTAGGATGTGAATATGGCATTGTTATTACACAAAGCCACATATTTTAAAATACAATAACAGAAACCAAAACCAACAATTTTGACCACAGGAAATACTGCATGAGCAGCATCAATGAGATAACATGAATATGGTTTCCATGACTTTTTAAAATGCTGTTATTCTCAAAGAGACCAATTGACATGTCATTCTTCTTTGCTTTGTCTATAATATGTGTATACATGGCCAGTATTTTTACCTGTTTTGTTAGAAGTGAGAGGACATTTTCTCCATTAGAAAATTCACAATATACAAAAATGCCTGTTGATACTTGGTCATTAGTTTTAAAAAGACAGCTGTTCAAGGAAAACTACCAAATGAAAAGTGAAGAGTTGTGAACCATGGTGGCTCTCTCAGGTGTCAAGGTTGTCAATTAGGACAACAAGCCAAACTGAAAGTAATCATCAAGCCTTATTTACTTACTGTAATAGTGTAACAAGAGGCAAAAGTAGATGCCAGCTCCCCAGTGTTCCATTTCTTCACATGGAACAGCAAGGCAAGGGTTAGATGAGATGCAGTGCAGACAGAAAGCATCATCTAACTGCCAAAGAACCCCGAACAGAAGGTCCCTGCCTTTCTATGGACCAGAGGGCTTGGGGGAGAGAAAGCAGGAGGGCTGAGAGTGGAAAAGTAGTGAGCCAGAGAAAAGTGTCTTAGACAAGGTCCTTCACTATAAATGTCTTGGTGGAGAGGCCTGAGAAGTGCCTCGGCTGGGTCTCCTGAATAAAGGGGCTTTGCACAGAGGTGCCTAGGCTAGGAATACAGATATGTGTATAAGCGTGGCTGGCCTGAGGGACCTCGAGTCCTTGACTGCAACTCCCTCCAGAAAACTCAAATGCATGGGCTGTGCACCAAGCCTGGTGTGGAGAGGGCAGCTTTCCCCACCAGTCCTGCAAGGCAAAGCCTGTGTAATTGCCTGTGGTCAGGCCTGAAAGGTCGCACATGGGATTTTGGCCTGGATCCAGACTCCTCCAACCAATAGTGTCAGATTCAACAAATACATTCTATAGTTCTGAAAACCTGTAGCCTTCACAAATGGCATAGCAGAAATTGCTTTTGCTGTTTTTCATCATTGAAATTAAAGATCAACTCTTTGTTCAAATTTCTATTTTAAAAAAAAGTCTCACTTTATATATTGCTGAATTTAGCAAAAGCAGATTAAAGTGTTATATAACCATAATTTCAGTGTTCATAGAATGTCTGACCTCAGATGCTACGCCTTGTGACATTTACAATGTGGATGAAATACTCTCTCAGCCTGTGAATGACTGCTTTCTTGGGTTGGAATTTATTGCAGCAATGAGTACAGCTTTTCTGAAAGAAAAATAGTATTTTTTTTATGATGCATCATTGTGAAGCAAAAAATATTGGCTACCATGATGAGGTTATATACCGGCAATAACGAGGAAAGCAGAGTTATTGTTGAGCTGGAAGTCTTTGAAGTTAATAGGTAAGTAGTTATTCATTAAAGTGAACTGTACATGAAATGTAATAAAGATGAAAATTTTACTGAAGTAATTTTCTCTTCATTATGGAAACGTTTCTGACAATATTGAGAAGCAATGCAAAGGAAAAAAACAGTCCTGTTCAGCTTTAAAGAACTGTTTGAAGAAGTAATGGATAAATAGAGAAGTACTAGCTGCAGATCCAAACAATTATTTCCTCGCCAAGAAATCACAGCATTTAAACAAATACAGTGCCCATCTCATTTTTAAATTAGCGTTTTTCTTAAGAAAACAGAAATGTATGGGTTATATAGGGTAGTGAGGACAAAAAATAAACAGGAAAATTAACTTAGTTAATATTTGTTATGTATTCTAAATATATATCCTGTGCATACATAGAAGCCCTAATCTTTGAAAAAGTATTATTTATCAATTTTTAATTGAGCAATAAATTTTGCTTTAAATTTGTTTTATTAAAGTTAGAGTTTTCTCTGACTTATCAAAAGATATGGATAGAACTTGAGCCAAGCACTGAAAGTGATATCACAAAAATGTACACATGCAAAACATATGGCATGAGAGGAGGTGATATACACTATCTCATGGTCCCCTTTGCAAAACCACATGTCTTAGTGAGATGATCTAGAGATGGAAACTAGGTATGTCTAACTGCTATTCCCCAGCTATCATTGGTTTGCCACCTGGCTTGTCAAGAGACGTAAGACATTGACTAATAATAATCATGACAGTTCAACTCCCTGAACTAATGAGTCTGTTGTAAGTAGTGCAAGAATAATAAACATAAACGACTTGGGAATTATGTAGGAATGCTTAGATTAATCTTTCAAGTAATCACACATGTTGCAGAAAACCGAGCCAGGAAAATAATATTTTCCTAATTAAAACTGAAAATCATAAACTTATTACACACAAAACAATATCAACAGAATTCAAGTGTCCTTGCACTGTCACAAGTTACATTTCTTTATATTTCTCTTCTCAAGGTAATTTGGTGGTGCTATGCAAAATTTCCAACATTCATATCTTTAAATAAGTTCCTTCACACTTTATTTATGAAATAGTTTTGTTACTTCTGGTCCTGTGATTTCAACAAATATAAATACTACAAGCAAGTGTAACAATAATTTAGTGTCATATATAAAAATGTCATATAGAAATAGAAATGAAAGAATAACAAAAATGTTATTCTTTCAAATATATTTGCCTACATGATACTTTGAATTACAATGAACACAGTCATGAAATTGGAGTTGTAGTTATTCAATAGAACTAAATACATGTTGTCTTATCAAATTCAATATGGATGCTCAAAACAAAGACTCCATTTATAGCAAACCAAATCATATTCTTATCCCGATTGCTGTATCTATTGCACTTAAACATTAACTATGTTAAAATGACACCGACAGTGCTGTAACATTTTTGTTGGTGTTCTGCTAGAGCATTTTTGGTTTCCTAAATAGGCAAATAGCAGTGAATTACATGGATCTTCTTAATGCTAAGTCAAAGACAATTTCTTTTTGGTACCAAATTATCTTTGATATTTGAATTAAAAAGTCGATATAAACAAGCATAGAGTTCCAAAGTGATTGATAAAGCAAAATTCAATTAGATTTGTCTCAGCTCCTTCTTCTTTGCAGCTTAATCAAATTTGTGAAAATTTATTACTTTTGGGGAGTCATAATGTGACAAACTACTTTAAAATAAGAATATCAGGGCAGAGTCAGGACTAAGATATGGAAACTAAAACTATTTTTAGTAGTTTCATTTTACAAAATAGCAGGACTAATTTAACTATTTTGCTGAGAATATATCCATTTCTTTTTCATCCGTCCTATGTCCTATAAACATCATGAAAATCCATGCATGGGGGTATAGAAATGCCTGCTTATAAGGGTAGAAAAACAATTCAGTAGTCAAATGATAATACTATCATGTATTCATGTCTTTGGCTTTCCTAGAGATTTTCACCTTGACCTAAAAGTACGTACAAACTACAAGTTGATCTCCAATTATGTGGATTTGAGTAACATGTATTTGTGTATGCCCTCAGTATAGCAATGACCAATCTTCTTACATAATCTTGACATAGAATCCCAGGCTTTAAAATTTACATAGAATATTTATGGCTTTGGTAATATGGCCAAATAGATAATGTGATTTCAGTTCCTGACCCCAACCTCCAAAAACTAACCCTGCTAGAAATGTGGGATAAAGTTTAAGAGGTATTTCCACAAAGAAGAAAGGGGACTCCTCAAGCAAAAGAGATGAACTAGAACTTCGATGCAGACTGTAAGAAAATGAGCTGGCACTGGGGCTGCATGGAGGTCTTATTTTTTTATTTTGTAACCTGAGTAAGGATTTAGTACTGAGGCTCCCATGTAGGGCTGAGACCCTCAGAGATTCCATTCATGTAAGAGGGTGCACAGAGAGTCTGCCTAATTGCATAACTGCATATGGGGATTTTGAAGAAGATAGTATCCTGAGTGGGGAAACATACGTTGAAATTCAAAACAATGGATTTGCCTCTACTGGTTTTTTGGTTCGGTTTATATTAACCAAATAGTTCTGGAAACCTTACACTAAGAAACCTATACTACAAAATAAGTGTTGACCCAGAAGGCAATGGTAGGCTTGGGGTACTAGGAAGAAGCAAGTACAAAATCTCTCTGGCAACACAGGATCATCATAAAGCCCTGGGATGGCAAGCTCACAAACCAGAGTTATGAAACAAACAAAAATATCCCCTGAGAGAGTCACAGCCATGACAAGCCAGGTGACTAGAACCTTAGAACCTTAGGTAATAAAACAGGTGGACATTACGAAAATGATTAAAAACATAATACAAAATTGAAACTATAAGAAAGAATAAAAAGCAAAATAAATAAGAATAGGAGTACTTGAAAAAGAAGTAAATGTAAGTTTTAGAAATGAAAAATTTCCATTGAAATAAAACACTTAAGTTAAACTATTAATTAGAAACTGGTAAATAGAAAATTAGTGACCTGGAAACTTGATAATAGCTAATGCTTATTGAGTGCTTGCTAAACACTCAAGTGGTATACAAATACTTGCTATTCTATGATTTTTTTATTATTGTTTGTTGTTAATTTTATTATAAGTATGTTCATTGGTATATTCTGGCTGGCTGGAATTTTTTAGTGACAAGCAGACTGGCTTTGTAATCTGTGCTATCAACCATTCCGCTGTATTTCCTCTGAGGAGATTATCCAGACTTCAGCATAGCATAATAACTAGATGGACGATAGGAGACATTATGAGATCTGGAGAATAAAACTTAAAAGTCTAATATGCATCTCCAATCACGCTGTCTTCCTTGACACTATTTTAAAGCACACACACTCCTAAATTTCTAGGTTCTTCACTGACTACAGTCTCTCACTCTCTTATGCTTGTTCCTCATGTCTCTGACCTCTTAACGCTGGACCACCCAGGGCTCAGACTGCAGACTACTTCTTTCCTCTCTGGATTACTCACTTATTTGATGATCTCACACAGTCTCATAGCTTTAAATATCTTCACACTAATAATTCCCAATTTCTGTCCTATGTATATCATACATACAACTGCCTGAGTAATACCCAAATCGATACGTCCAGAACTGACATGATTTCCCAACCCCCCACTTTGTTCCACTCACAGTGTTCCCATCTTAGTTCCTTTCACTTCTTTAGACCATTTTTCCTCTCTCTTATAAACCATATCTAACTTATCAAAAAATTCTGTGGCTCAAGGGTCTAACCTGTGCTCACCACCTACACTACTAGCCACCCCGACCCAAGCTATCATTATCACTATCCTGGGTGATTACCATAGCCCCCTAACTCACCCCCTGCTTCTGTCCTTGATCAACTTCAGTCTATTCTGAATACTGAAGCCTGTATGATCTATGATGTATAAATCAAGTGACATCACATCTTTTCTCAAAGCTCTCTAATGGCCTCCTAATTCACCCAGAGAAATAATAGCTCATTAGGTTGTAAATAATCAGACTGCCATCAGCAGTCATTCTCATAATTTTCCACTGTTCTCCCTTTTCACCATACTGCAGTCACACAGCAGTGTGACTCTAATATTCTAGGCATGCTCCTACCTCAGCATATGTGCACAGGCTTTCTATCTGCATGGAACATTCTTCCCGTAGATATCCATATGGCTTCTTCCTTTACCTCCCTTTTCATTCACTTTACTCAAATATCACCTTCTTTGTGAGGTTCTTCCCTCATCATCTATGTGAAATTATGACCCTTAACAACTCATCATTTCTCATACCTGCTTTATTTTTCTCTTTAGAACTTACTATCATATGTAAAATATGTCCTTTTAATATTGTTTCTTTCAGGCTACATCTCCTAGAAGGTAAACTCCATATGTCACTGCTGGATCCCCAATGCCTGGAAAAGGAGATGAGCTCAAGTGGGTTCTAAAGACACAACTAGTTTGCATGAGCAGGTAGCTTGCACTCACCACTGTTTTGTTGTCATATCATTTTCAACCTTTGTCTATGGCCTCAGGGAGAGTTCCTATGACTATGTGACTAAGAATAAATTGTACCTGTCATCTAGATGGCTCTACATGATATGATACCACCAAACTAAAATGGAAGTCTGTAGCATTAAAACCTTCTTCAGAGGGTCAGTGGGAAGAAGCATCTTTGCAGTGGGTGGCATTTTGAGCAGTGCACCTGGTTGTCCGTTTTGTCTACATTTTTTTTTGTCTTTTTTTTTTTTTTGAGGAAGATTGGCCCTGAGCTAACATCTGTTGCCAATCTTCCTCTTTTTCTTTTTTCTCCCCAAAGCCCCAGTATATAGTTGTATATCCTAGTTGTATGTCCTTGTAGTTGCTCTGTGTGGGACACCACCTGAGCATGGCTTGATGAGCAGTAAGTCAGTCTGTGCCCAGGACCTGAACTGGCGAAATCTGGGCCGCTGACGTGGAACACACGAACTTAACTGCTACACCACTGGGCCAGCCCCCGTTTTGTCTATATTTATCTGTACTTATTTATATATGACAAAGAGTAGTTGAATGATGAGAAAATTAAATGAAATAAGATTAGTGAATTGGAGAAAAAGCAGAAAAAAGCTGCAAGCCCCTGAATCTTGGTTCTTCAGGTCTATCAGATTCTTCCCACTACGTAGGCTGCCCTGACCAAAATTTGTGTGCACATCTGTGAGGCTCCAGAAAGTAGCTGGGGATCTGCTTCCAATCATGTTGATTCTTTCCTCATAAATCCTTTGCATGGCTTCTGCTAGTTCTATAATAAAAGCAACCTTGAACCCAACTGAAGTTCTTCTTGTAAACTTTGTGTTCTAGTTGGCCCCCAAAAGTCTCACATAGCTTGCTTTAAGTGATGTACGTTGGAAGTATTTCAGAATTCAAATATAGGTATTTGCAAATATAAAAGAAAATTTATGATAATATTTCAAAAGTAGTGAATGCTCCAAAGTAGATGGGCTCTAGAGAAAATAGTTATGAGATTTACTTCACTTTCATTTATGTGTTCTAAATCTGTTTCTCTCTAAGACCTTTAGTAACTTTTACTTTACTGTTTTCTAGTTGACCACAACCCTGACATCCTATCCAGATTGCCTCACCCTTCCATTTTTCCACACGGCAAAATTTCTTCTATAACTTTTGTTTTTCCTCTATGAATCAAAACTCTTATTTCCTAATATTTAACATTTCCTAATTTGAAGTCTTCACATTTAAATCTTCATAACTCTACAGGAGATTTCTATCCCTATTCCTTCTAATTCCTGGGGACTGTGAAAGAAGATGCTGTTCATCCTAATGGATTATTCTTTCTCAAATTCCATTTTCTAAAATGAGGGACCTCTTTTTATCAGACATCCAAGAGAGAACAGTAAGATCAGCTTCAGTCAGAGGAAAGCTAGAAGTAGTTACAAGTTTTGCCCTTCCTCTCTTCTTTCTGCCCCTCCATGGAATGGAGAAAATTCCATCTTAATTTTCTTATCACAAGGAAAAGATTCTCTCACTTATAAATAAAGGTTTTTATAAAGTTAGTCATTAATTATGTTACTTATTTTTCTTTGTGTGCAACCTGATTATTTCTTGTTCAGACATTCAGAGCTTCTGATTTTTCATAGTCTTATTTCTTCTGTTTATACTGAATGTGGAGGATTTTAATTTGACTAAATTATTGTCCAACAATATTAAATTTCAAGATAGCAAGCATAGACTGGTTATAAATTTTTATAATTAGCTTATTTAAATATTAAAACAAATAAAACCATAAGTAAAAGTCAAGCTAATTTTAATTTTTAAAATAAGGCAAGTTAAGGAATAAGATTCCACCAATAAGTTAGGCTGAACATTGACAATTCCTTGTCAAACTATGCAAGCATTTTTATGCCCCAATTACAATCATGGATTTAAAAAAAGAAGACCAGTAACATTTTCATATTTATATAAAATGTGATGTAGAAAAACAGGTAAAATTTAATTAATTCATTAGCTATATTTTACCAGTATTTTAATGTTTCAGGTATCCTTGGAACTTCATATATTAAGCAGGACTTCACTTTAAAAGTATTTTCAAACCATGGAAAGAGAGTTTTCTTTTATGTAAATTACTTTAATTTTATTTTGGAACAGCAGAAAACATTTCTATAACTGAAATACTAATTCTATTTTTCAAAAAAAAGGTCCTATATAAAAATAAAAGTGCTAAGTGATTAAAGGATAATACCACGACTTGATATTTTGTATTGTAGAAGGACATTGAGCCTGACTGTCCAACTGGGGCTTTGAGATGTTTTGGAAGAAGAATCAATTGAAGACAAGAATTGGTCAGCTATAGACATTTGTATGGTTAGTGTACCAAGATATGATTGTGAAGAATAACTTAATTTATGATGAAAAGTAGCCATTTCAATGATTTTACTGCTATTATTGGATGGCATATAGAGGTAACATGTGCAAAAAACTAGGGCTGTCTCTGTTTCCAGCCCATCTATAGATAATAACTCTCTATATCTTAATAATCAAAATGCTGGGTTCTGGTTCAAGATGACGATGTAGGAGAATCCTGACACACCACATCTGCAGCCTTGTATGAACAACTTCCTCTGAAAAAAATCCTAAAAACTGGCTGAGCAACTTCTACACATCAGACATAGGAGAGAAGGCCCACATTGAAGCGGGTACGAGAAGCTGGGACACAATCTCACCATAAATCCCATCCCCTGATGTGGCGACCCACAACTGGGAGGGAATTCAAAACTCAGAGGTTCTTCCTGAGGAGTGAAAGGTTTGAACCCCACATTGGGCATCCCAGCTTTTAAGACCTGCACCTGAGAGACAGGCACCCAAAACAGCTAGCTTTGAAAACCAATGGGACTTGTGTCCTCAAGACCCACAAGGCAATAGTGAACCAAGAAACAGCTCTTAAAGGGCTTGCACATGGATTCACAACCCCAGAGCTCAGCCTACAGGCAGCCAATCACAAGACATCCAAATGCTATGTAAAACAGGCTCATTTGCTAATCTTAAAGCATCTGCCTGAGGGGCAGGCATTTGATTTAACACGCATAGAGAGGCCTGCTAGCTGGCAGGCAACATTTTTGCTCTCTCACTCTGCCTCACTCTAGCCAGGGAGAGCCTTCTTTCCTCACTCCCTCCCCTCAGTAGGCGTCATCTACATGCCTACCCTCTGTCTTTCTCTAGCCAGCAGGTGCCATCTTTTTTTTTAAACTCTAGGCTTTTTTTTTTTTCCCAGCGGGTACTACCTGTATGCTCCCTCTCTACCTTGCTCCATTTGATGGGTGTCATCTTCATGCAAACCCTCTGCCACACTCCACAATGCCAGTATCTCTTAGATGGGAGCTTTTGCATACATCTGGTTCCCTGGTTTTTATGTCTGGTGTTCCAGTTTTTGCAGCTGCTGCCCAGGGGACACCTCTTGATCACCTGGTTCTGGTGGCCAGTGAGGCTTATGCTTGCAACTTCCCACAGGACTGCATGTTATTTGCACACCTTAAAAGCTGCTGCTAGAGGGTCTGGCTTCCAATCAGCCTGAATCTAGGTGCTGATTATGATCCTCCCCTTTGAGACAATGACAGGTCTTAGCAAATCCTCAACTACAGGGAGCCACAAAAAATAAAATAGGCTGCTTGGACAATCAATCACAAAGATTTGAGAGACAACCAAGAGGTAGGGCAGAGTTGAATGATAAGTTTAACCTCCCACATGAGGACATTCCTTCAAGACTAGGAGAAGTGGCTGTTTTGTCTAATGCATAGAAACAAACACAGAGTCAAGCAAAATGAAGAAATAAAGGAATATGTTCCAAACAAAAGAACAAGATAAAACTCTAGGAAAAAACCTTAGTGAAATGGAGATAAGTAATTTACCTGATAAAGAGTTCAAAGTAATAGTCAAAAAGATGCTCACTGAACTTGGGAGAATGGATGAATACACTGAGAACCTCAAAAAATATAGAAAATAGGGGCAAGCCCAGTGGTGTAGTGGTTAAGTTTGCGCACTCCTGGGGTTCATGTGTTCAGATCCTGAGCATGGACCTATGCAATGCTCATCAAGCTATGCTGTGGCAGCATCCCATATACAAAATAGAGGGACATGGGCACAGATGTTAGCTCAGGGCTAATCTTCTTCACACACACAAAAAAAAGAAAATGAAAGAAAGTACCAAATAGAAGTCATAGAGCTGAAGAATATAATAACTGAACTGAAGAATACACTAGAAGTGTTCAGCAGCAGGCTAGATGAAACAGAAGAAAGAATCAGGAACTCAAAGACAGGGCAGTGTATCTCACCTATTCAGAGCAGCTAAAAGAAAAAAGAATGGAAAGAAGTACAGATATCGTGAGGAACTTATGGGACAATATCAAGTGGACTAATATTTGCATTGTAGGGGTCCCAGATAGAGAAGAGAAAGAGAAAGAAGCAGAAAACTTATTTCAGTAAATAATGGCTGAAATCTTCCCTAGTTTGGTGAGGGAAACAGATATCCACACCCAGGAATCCCAGAGAGTTCTAAAACAGGAACCCAAAGAGACCTACACCAAGACACATTGTAATTAAAATGTCAACAGTTAAAAACAAGGATAGTATCTTAAAAGCAGCAAGAGGAAAACAATCTGTTACATACAAGGGAACCCTCATAAGGCTATAGCAAAATTTTTCAGTAGAAACTTTGCAGGCCGGAAGGGAGTGGCACAATATATTCAAAGTACTGAAAAAAAGAAATTCCAACCAAAAATACTCTACTTGGCAAAGTTATCTTTCAGAACTGAAGGAGAGATAAAGAGTTTTCCAAACAAGCCAAAACTAAAGGAAGTCACTACAACCAAGCCAGCCTTATAAGAAATGTTAAAGGGACTTCTTGAAGCTGAAAAGAAATGATGTTAATTAGTAACAGGAAAACGTATGAAAGTATAAATCTCACTGGTAAAGGTAAATATATAGTTAAGGGAGTGGACTAATCACTTATAAAGCTAGTATGGAGGCTAAAAGGCAAAAGTAGTAAAAATAACTTTAATTACAATAATTTGTTAGGAGATACACAAGGCAAAAAGATGTAAATTGTGACATCAAAAACATAAAATGTTGGGGGAAGAGTACAAATGCAGAGCTTTAGAATGCAATCAAACTTAAGTTGCTATCAACTTAAAATAGGCTGTTATAACTTGTTATATGTAAGCCTCATGGTAACCACAAAGCAAAAACCTATAGTAGATACACAAAATGTAAAGAGAAAAAAATATAAGCATATCACTAAAGAAAGTCATCAAACCACAAAGAAAGAGTGCAAGAAGAAAGGAACAGAGGAGCTACCAAACAGCCAGAAAACAATGAACAAAATGGCAATAGTACATACCTAATAATAATTTCTTTAAAAGTAAATAAATTAACTTCTCTAGTAAAAGACATAGAGTGACTGAATGGATAAAACAAGACCCAGCTATAGAGTCTAACTTCAGATGTAAAAACACACACAGACTGAAAGTGAAGGGATGGAAAAACATATTCTGTGCAGATGGAAACCAGAAGAAAGCTGGATTAGCTATACTTATATAGACAACATAGACTTTAAAACAAAGACTGTAATAAGAGACAAAGATGAGCATTACATAATGAAAAAGGGGTCAATCCAATAAGAGGATATAACACTTGTAAATATTTATGCACCCAATATAGGAAGACCTAAATATATAAAGCAAATATTAACAAACCTAAGGGAGGAATGGACAGCGATATCATAATATTAGGTGACTTTAATACCCTACTCACATCAATGGATAGATCATTTGGACAGAAAATCAATAAAGAAACATTGACCTTAAATGACAGGCTAGATCAGATGAATTTAACAGCTATATGCAAAAATTTTCATCAAAAAACAACAGAATGTACATTCTTCTCAAGTGCATATGGAATATTCTCAGGATAGATCATATTTTAGGCCACAAACAAGTCTTAATAAATTTAAGAAGATTGAAATCTTATCAAGAATCTTTTCCAACCACAATGGTATGAAATTAGAAATCAATTACAGTAAAAAACTGAAAAATTTACAAATATGTAGAGATTAAACCACATGCTACTGAACAACCAATGAGTCAAAGAAGAAACCAAATAAAAATCAAAAGATACCTTGAGACAGATGAAAATAAAGGTACAACATAAAACTTACAGGATGCAGCAAAAGCAGTACTAAGAGGAAAGTTCATAGCAATAAATGACTACCTCAATAAACAAGAAAATCTTAAGTAAGCAACTTTACATCACAAGGAACTAGAAAAAGAGGAAAAAACAAAGCCCAAAGTTAGCAGAAAGAAGGAAATAACAAAGATCAGAGCAGAAATAAATGAAATATAGACTAAAAAGATCATAGGAAAGATAAATTAAACTAAGCTGGTTTTTGAAAAGATAAACAAAATTGACAAATCTTTAGCTAGACTCATCAGAAAACAAAGAGAGAGGATTTAAGTAAAACCAGAAATGAAAGAGGAGACGTTACAGTTGAAATGTGGAAATACAAAGGATCTTAAGTAACTGCTATGAACAATTATTCACAACCAAATTGAAAACATAGAAGAAATGGATAAATTCTAGAAATATGCAACCTTCCAGGACTGAATCATGAAGAAATAGAAAATCTGAACAGACCAATTACTAGTAAGGAGATTGAATCAGTAATCAAAAACCTCCCAACAAAAAAAGGCCAGAACCAGATGGCTTCAGTGGTGAATTCTACCAAACATTCAAAGAAGATTTAATACCTATCCTTCTCAAACTCTTCCACAAAATATAAGAGGAAGGAACATTTTTAAACTCATTTCATGAGGCCAGCATTACCCTGACACCAAAACCAGACAAAGATGCCTCAGAAAAAACAAATTTCAGGCCAATATGCCTGATGAACATAGATGCAAAAATCCTCAACAAAAATTAGCAAATCAAATTCAAAAATACATTAAAAGGATCATACATCATGATCAAGTGGGATTTATTCCTGGGATACAAGGATGGTTCAACATTCAAAAATCAATGAATGTGATGCACCACATTTACAAAGAAGGATAAAAATATTATGATTATCTCAATAGATGCAGAAAAAGCATTAAAAAATTCAACATCCATTTATGATAAAAACTCTCAACAAAGTGGATATAGAGAGAACATATCTCATCGTAATAAAGGCCATATATGATAAGCCCACAGCTAACATCATACTCAACAGTGAAAAGCTGAAAAATTTTCCCCTAAGATCAGGAACAAGACAAGGGTGCCCACTCTTGTCACTTTTATTCAACATAGTGTTGGAAGTCCTGGGCAGAGCAGTTAGGCAAGAAAAGAAATAAAAGACAGCCAGATTGTAAAAGGAGAGTTAAAACTGTCAATATTTGCATATGATAAGATACTACTTTTAGAAAACCCTAAAGACTCCCACCAAAAACTGTTAGAACTAATAAATGAATTCAGTAAAGTTGCCATATACAAAAATCTGTTGCATTTCTATGCACTATAAACAAACTACAAGAAAGAGAAATTAAGAAAAAAATCCCATTTACAATTGCATCATAAAGAATAAAATAGCTAGGAATAAATTTAACCAAGGAGGTAAAAGACCTATACACTGAAAACTATAAGACATTGATGATAGAAATTGAAAAAGACACAAATAAATGGAAACACATTTCATGCTCATGGATTGGAAGAGTTAATATTGTTAAAATGTTCATACTACCCAAAGCAATCTACAGATTCAATGCAATTCCTATAAAAATTCCAATGGCATTTTTCACAGAAATATAAAATTAATCCTAAAATTTGTTTGGAACCACAAAACATCCCAAATGGCCAAAGCAGTCTTGAGAAAGAAGAACAAAGTTGAAAGTATCACACTTTCTTATTTCAAACTATATTGCAAAGCTATAGTAATCAAAACAATTTGGTACTGGCATGAAAACAGACACATAGATCAATGGAATCGAATAGTGAGTGCAGAAATAAATTAGTTGACCATATATTTGTGGGTTGATGACCAAGGAGACAAGAATATACAACGGTGAAAGGACAGTCTTTTCAAAAAATGGTGCTGGGAAAACTGGCCAGCCATATGCAAAAGAATGAATCTGAACCACTAGCTTATACCATACACAATATTTAACTCAAAATAGATTAAAGACTTGAATGCAATACCTGAAACCATAAATCTCCTAGAAGAAAACATAGGCAGTAACCTCTTTGACATCAGTCTTGGTGATAATTTTTTGGATTTGACACCAAAAGCAAAGACAATAAAAGAAAAATAAAGAAGTGGGGCTACATCAACCTAAAAAGATTATGCACAGCATAGGAAACCATCAAAAGACAATCTACCAAATGGGAGAAAATATTTGCAAACCATATCTGATAAGGTGTTAATATCCAAAATATATAAAGAACTCATACAACTCAATAACAAAAAAAACCCATCTGATTTAAAAATAGGCGGATGATCTAAACAGACACTTTTCCAAAGAAGACATACAGATAGCTAACAGGTATATGAAAAACTGGTAACATCACTAATTATTAGGGAAATGCAAATTAAAACTACAATTAGATATTACCTCACACCTGTTAGAATGGCTATTATCAAAAAACAATAAATAAATGTTGGTAAAGATGTGGAGAAAAGGGAACACTTGTGCATTGTGGGTGGGAATGTAAATTGGTGCAGCCACTATGGAAAAATTATGAAGGTTCCTCAAAAAATTAAAAATAGAACTACCATATGATCCAGAAATTCTGCTTCTCAGTATTTATTCAAAGAAAAGAAAAACACCAACTTGGAAAGATATATGCAACTCCCCATTCAGTGCAGCATTATTTATGATAGCCAAGACGTGGAAACAACCTAAGTGACCATTGATGGATGAACAGGTAAAGAACATGCGCCATACACACACACACACACACCTACCCCCGCACACACACCCCCACACACAGGAATATTATTCAACTGTGAAAAAGAATGAAATGTTGTCGTTTCTGATAATATGGATGGAACTTGAGGATATTATGCTAAGTGAAATAAGTCAGATAGACGAAGACAAATACCATATGATCTCACTTATATATAGAATCAACAAAGAAAAAAAATACTGAGCTCATAGATACAGAGATCAGATTTGTGCTGCCAGAGGCTAGAGATGGGAGGTGGGCAAAATGGGTGATGGGAGTCAAAAGGTACAAAAAGGTACAGTTACAAAATAAATAAGTCAAGGGGATGTAATGCATAACATAGTGACTATATTTAATAATACTGTATTGCATGTTTGAAAGTTGCTAAAGTGTAAATCTTAAAAGTTCTCATCACAAGAAAAAAATTGTAACTATGTACGGTGACATGTTCACTATACTTATTGTGATGGTCATTTTTCAATATATTGAAATATTGAATCATTACATTGTACATCTGAAACTATAATATTATATGCCAATAAATCTCAATTAAAAATAAATAAATAAGTAATAAATAAATAAAATCCAAATACTGCTAAGGTCTCACATTGGGGGTCTCTTTGCATCTAGTAGATACGTCACTACCAGAATCAGAGTTCCATGGCTCTCCTAGGGACTGTGGACCCATATTCCTCTACTCTTCCCTGCTTTGATCTTGGGCTTCAGAGAAGGAAAAGAGTTCTTCACTGTACTTTCATAGACCTCTGATACAGACGTTGAAGACTTGGCCCTTATACAAGTTTTTCAGAAAGTGATTTTGGTTAATAATCAAATTGTGAAAGAAATATTTGGACATTCTCCATATCTGGTTACAACAGTACAGATGCAATAAAAGGATACTACATTAGATGACAAAGTGATACCAGGAGAAGAGGCAAAGCAATCATTCTGATGGTAGAGACCTTCCCATCTGTTTGGGAAGAAGACACAGATGCAGCAAAACATTAGTGATGGAAGCAGCATATTGTGGTGCCAAGTATTGAGGAAACGCATAACTTTTAAGTGCCGTAAGTGTAATATATTTAATTAGTTAAATCTGAGTTAAAGCAGAGATATAAGTGAGGACTAGAGTTTTCAGATCTCTTTAAGGGGCTTTGAATTAAATTCTCTTCATCAGAGGCTTGAGTTTCTATTCTATATAAAGGTCCTGTGGGGATAAAATAAGTAAAGCATGGTGTCCTCCTTCAAGGCGGTTAGTCTTATTGGTTGAAGTGGTGAATCAGAGAAAAAAAATCCATGCTGACATATGATATATATGTTTTTTACAGCTTATGCAATTAATAATCCAATGGAATTATCTAGGCTTATAAGTAGAAATCACATATATAACTTTCATGATACCTCAGTGATTTGTAAGAAAATGATAAACATGTAAGAAAATTTTGAGACAAATGGCTTCTGAGTAATGAAATGTTTTCTCTACAATGATGTTTATTGAACATACTATCTCTCTATTATGGGCTGAATTGTATCCCCTCAAAAATTCATGTTTAAGTCCTAATCCCCAGTATCTCGCAATGTGACCCTATTTGGAGATAGGTCTTTAAAGAGGTAATTAAGTTAAAATGAGGTCATTAGGATGGGCCTAATGCAATATGACTGTTGTCCTTATAAGAAGAAGAAATTGGGACACAAACATGAACAGAGTGAAGACAATGTGAGGACACAGGGAGGAGATGGCCATCTACAAGCCAAAGAGAAGGACCTGGAATAGTTCCTTCTCTCATGGCCCTCGGAAGGAACCAACCCTGCGGACCTCTTGATCTCAGACTTCTAGCCTCCAGAACTGTGAGAACATAAATTTCTCCCACCCCAGTGTCTGGTACTTTGTTATGGCAGCTCTAGCAAACTAATGCACTCATTTGTTTAATTCTAATGTAATCATCATTATGAGCCTGAGATAGACATTTAGACTACTGGGAGTGGGAAGCAATATGTCTCATTATTCATTATATTTTCTATATAAGAATTCCATTAATTAAATAAAATAATAAAATACTGATGACTAATAGTTTTATATGTACTAACTGATAAATAAATGACAAGCAATAGGATATATTGGAGGATATGAGGAAGCCATTTGGTGTAAAACTAATTTGGCCTGAATTTATTTTTCCCCAAAGTGCCTGACATGGCCGTGAGCATTCACTGTATATCTGCTTTAGGTATTTACTATGTCCCAAAAACAAGAACAATGCCCTTAAAGATAAGGATGTAACTTCCCCCACATCAACATTTGCTTAAGGATAAGCATCTCTCCCTAGGCTAGGGATTGATTGCTGACCTGCTGTGACGATCCACCTAGAGACCACAGACCTGTTGCTGTGTTCATCAATTGCTGTGTGAATTGCTGTGCTGTTGTAAAAGGGACATTCCAATCATATGTGATACATGCTCTTTGACTGTATATAACCTCTCTGTACATCCCACTTCTTTGGAATGCTCCAAAGAATTAATCAATAAAAATTAGTAAACAAAAGGAGTTCTTTACTAAAGAGAGTGAAATTACAAAGAAAGAACCAACTAGAAATTCTGGAGGTAAAGAATTCAATGAATGAGATGAATAATGCAATATAGAGTTTTCTCTATATTGCAAGAAACCCAACAAGAGCTATCAGATTTGATTAGAAAGGCAAATATTAGATTAAATTGGAGTTCAGAAGAAGAAGAGAGGGAGAAGGGTGAAGAGAAGTTTATTTAAAGAAATAATAGCTGAGAACTTCCTAAACCTGTGGAAGGACTTGAACATACAAGTCCATGAATCTAATAGAACACCTTATTATCTCAATGCAAAAAGATCTTCTCCAAGACACATTATAATGAAACTGTCAAAAATCAATGATAAAGGATCTTAAAGGAAGCCAAGGAAAAAAAGAAAGTAACCTACAAAGGAATCCCCATTAGGCTATCAGCAGATTTCTCAGCAGAAACTCTGTAGGCAAAGAGAGAGCGGAGTAACATATTTAAAGTGTTGAAAGATAAAAATTACCAGCCAATAATATTTTATCTGGCAAAGTTATCCTTCAGATATAAAGGAGAAATAAAGACTTTCCCAGACAAACAACAGCTGAGAGAGTTCACCACTACTAGGCCTGCCTTGCAAGAAATGCTAGAAGGAGTTCAAGCTGAAATGAAAAGATGCCTACCAGTGATATGAAAACATATGAAAGTACACAACACCCTGGTAAAGGTGAAAAACAGACAGAATTAAAAAACTTTAAGTCTATAGACTATATATAGACTATGTATAGTCCTAGCTAGAGAAATTAGGCAAGGCAAAGAAATAAAATGCATCCAAATCAGAAAGAAAGAAGTAAAATTGTCATTATTTGCAGAGGATATGATTTTGTATACAGAAAATCCCAAAGACTCAATCAAAAAACTGTTGGAACTAATCAACAAATTCAGTAAAGTTGCAGGATATGAAATCAATATACAGAAATCAGTTGCATTTCTAGACACTAATAATGAAAGAAAAGAAAGAAATTTAAAAAACTATCCCATTCAAAATAGCATCAAAAATAATACCTAGGAATAAATTTAACCAAGCAAGTCAAGATCTGTAAATGAAAATTAGAAGAGTTGAGAGAAATCAAAGAAGACACAAACAAATAGTAAGACATCTTGTGTTCATGGATCGAAAGAACTAATATTGTTAAAATGTCCTTGCAATCCAAAGCCATCTATAGATTCAATGCAGTCTCTATCAAAATTCCAATAGAATTTTTCACAGAAATAGAACAAACAATCCAAAATTTGTATGGAATGACAAAAGACCCCGGATAGCCAAAGCAATGCTGAGAAAGAGAACAAAGCCAAAGGCATCACGCTTCCTGATTTCAAACTATGTTACAAAGCTATAGTAATCAAAACAGTATGGTACTGACAGAAAAATAGACACATAGAAAAATGGAACTCAATACAGAGCCCTAAATTAACCCCCTGCATAAAGATCAACTAATATTCGACAAGGGAGCCAAGAACACCCAATGGACAAAGGATAGTTGCTTTAACAAACAGTGCTGGGAAAACTGAATAAACACATGCAGAACAATGAAATTGGACCTCTATTTTACACTACTCACAAAAATTGGCTCGAAATGTATCAAAAGCTTAAACATAAGACCTGATACCATAAAACTGCTAGAATAAAAAATAGAAAACAAGCTGCTTGACAGAGATCTTGGCGATAATTTTTTGGATATGATTCCAAAAATACAAACACCAAAAGCAAAAATCAACAAATGAGACTACGTCAAACTTAAAAGCTTATGCACAGCAAAAGAATCAATCAAGAAGTGAAAAGGTAACACAGAAAAAAAAATTTACAAACTATACACCAGATAAGGGGTTAATATCTAAAGTCTGTAAAGAACTCAGACAACTCAAGAACAAAAAATATCCAATTAAAAAATGGACAAAGGAATTAAATAGACATTTCTTCAAAGAAGACATTCAAATGGCCAACAAGTATATGAAAAGACGGTCAACATCACTAATCATTAAAGAAATGCAAATCAAAACCACAATGAGATATCACCTCACACCTGTTGGAATAGCTACCATCAAGAAGACAAGAGATAACAAGCGTTGGCAAGAACGCAGAGAAGAGAGAACCCTTGTACACTGTTGATGGGAATGCAGCCACTATGGAAAATGATACGGAAGTTCCTCAGAAAATTAAAAATAAGCCTATGATATGATCCAGCAATCCCTTTTCTGGGTATATGCCCAGAGAAAATGAAAACAGGATACGGAAGAGATACATGCACTACCATGTTTATTGCACCATTATTCATACAAAAGCCAAGATATAGAAACAACCTAAGTGCCCATCAACTGATGAATGGATAAAAAAGATGTGATATATATAAATGGTGGTTACCTGGGGATGAGAGGTGGGGGGATAGGTTAGAGGTTAAGAGTACAAAGTTACACTGAGTAGTAAATAAGTCCTAAAGAATTGAATTAACATATACATATTTTTCAAATTTATATTTTAATTTCCTATATGATAAATATTTATAACTCTAATTCACATTAAAAAAAGCTCTTTGGGGGCTGGACTGGTGGCATAGTGGTTAAGTTCGCACACTCCATTTTGGCGGCTCGTGGTTTGCAGGCTCGGATCCTGGGCGCAGACGTATGCACTGCTTGTCAAGCCATGCTATAGCAGGTGTCCCACATATAAAGTAGAGGAAGATGGGCACGGATGTTAGCCCAGGCCCAATCTTCCTCAGCGAAAAAGAGGAGGAATGGCAACAGATGTTATCTCAGGGCTAATCTTCGTCACGCAAAAAAAGCTCTTTGGGGTCCTCAATATTTTTTAAAAGTGTGAAGGGATCCTGAGACCTAACATTTTGAGAACTCTTAGACTGTACTCTGCTGCTTAAGTATCTATACACAGCATAGCAATTGTGTATAAGTGGTTACTTCTAAAGTAGTTGACATAGTGTGGATATATATATATCCCTTGCTATGTGTGGATTGTTTATTTGGATATATTCTCACCAGAGTTTGCACTTTTGAGAACTGCAATAGTTGAGAATACACAAACTCCAGGGGCAATTTCTTTCATTTTTGGATAGCTCCACAATGAGAGATATTTTGGTTATTTGGAATCCAAGTCAATACTCTGAAATTCTGCAGTCTAACACAACTACCATTCTATTAATGTAGGTTTGCACTGTATTAGCTGTATGGGTTGGTACATTATACCAATATGTTGACCATTAATTGATATTGATATGGAGCCTACTAATATTCTGATGCCATGCCTCCTCACATACTAGGTACTGTTGCTCAATCAAATGGCTATTTTCTTCCATCCTTTTTGGAACCAAATGCCAGAGTTTATATATACCCACTTTCAAGTTCCCATCCTACTAGGCTGATTGCTCTATTATATTAAATTCCCTTAGATTCTAATTGCTTCACTATTGATCACTTCCTGTTATTTGCAAATTTTGTAAAATGTATTATTGGTTGAAATGTGAAAAAAATTTCTCTATAAACTTTTCTTCATCACCCACATTTCTTTTCCTAGCCACTAGGTTATACGAAAAACCTCCTCAAATGCTTTGCTAATTCCACATAACTGAAAAGAGGCGATTAGATTAGTCATAATGACGTTTACTAAATGAACCCATTAATACTCCTAGTGATTAATGGTTTCATTTTCTAAGCACACAAACTTTAAATATCTAGTTCTAGAAACTTACACAGGATCTATATAATTCCATCTGCTTATAATTTACAGAATCTAATTTATTATTATTTTTGAAAACACAAGGTACCTCTTTCCTTCTCTCTCTTCTCCATGATTGTTCCAACAGTAATGCAGCCCCTTAGTGACTTTGTCTGAAGCTTCTCGCAGTATCCTGGTACATAATTCATCAGAGTTTTGTTGTCAAATGATTCCCAGATCAAGTTATTCCTGTCTGGGAGACGTGTCTCTTCCTCCCTGATAAAGGAGGCTTCCCTTAAACTGGAGGGACTGCCCAGCAACAAGGAATCCACGTGTGGATTGAGGCAAGACTTACCTCCAAACACCAGTGCAGCCTCTAGCGGGCTGAAGAAACTGAATTCCGGTTAGGTAATTTTTTTGAACATAGTTTACCCTGGCTACATAATTATATAATAATATATACCTCACCCAGCAGGGATGTAGGGACTTAGAAATTACGTATTCAAAGAATAATACACAGCACTAACAAAATTTTCAACAAATTTCAGCTTCTAAGGTCGTTCATTGCCCAATTTCTAATTCTTACCTTTCCCTATTCTCTGTATGACTTTCTTTTGTTCTTTCATGGCTCATGTTCATATTAACTTACCTATAGACTCATAAAATCAAATATTTATAAGCTACTTTGGTTTGTAGAGCTACATTGAGCATTGGTTTTTGTAATCAATGCTCTCTTTTTTTTTCCTCAAGATATTTTTAAATTTTCTTTTTACAGAGAGTATAGTCTTGGATACTCTTTCATTGCAACATAAATATAGGTGAAGCAAAAATAATCATGTGATAATATTACTAATGAAATACAGAATAATATTAATAGAAAGTGATAACTGGGTATTATATTAATGGCTTCGGTTATTCCTATTCTCTTTATCTTTTACCCCCATTGATGACATAAGTTGCCTAAAATAAATAATAAGCTAAAAGGACATGCATTCTTAGGATCCAAGGATAAAAGACATTTTTGCATTACTTATTATACTTGCTTTATGCTAGAGCCTGAATATATGAGGAACATCTTTGTTACTCATATGAGTAATGTGCTCTCACATATGGTTATACAATTCACAACTAGGCAATTAATTCCACAAGTGCCTCCATGACCCTCTACATATTTGAAGCTGCTGTTATTACATTTGCCTTTGTACTTTGAATTTGCGGATTGCGTCATAATTATTTTATTTGTAATTTATTATTTCCATCAGTTCTTAATATCGTTATTTTCCACATTTGCAATATAAAGGAACCAAAGCCTGACATAGTGTGGATATATATATATCCCTTGCTATGTGTGGATTGTTTATTTGGATATATTCTCACCAGAGTTTGCACTTTTGAGAACTGCAATAGTTGAG
The DNA here is from genome assembly GCF_057802395.1 of Ceratotherium simum simum. NCBI lineage: Eukaryota > Metazoa > Chordata > Mammalia > Perissodactyla > Rhinocerotidae > Ceratotherium > Ceratotherium simum. The sequence goes on from NC_141911.1 coordinate 45,729,182, forward strand.
AATACACAAACTCCAGGGGCAATTTCTTATCCACATTAAATAACATTAAATTACACATTAAATAACAAAGACAGCATCAAAACTCTCAGTTTCTTTATTTAAATTAAAGTAGCAATGTTGCCATTTTACTCATTTTCTTTTCAACAGTGTGGGGCTAGAGCATGTTCTTTTTAGTGAAGAGAAGAAGTGACATTTGTGTTTTAGTATTCTATATGTTTACTTCAGTAAATAAAATACATGAGGTAATTAAAAAAGTGAAAATTCATTTTGACAATTGACATTACGTCATAATTTAGGTCTGGCTTTTTGAGTCCAGAATTTTCTGGTTCACTCAGCTGCAATAATGACTTTATTCATCATGGAGCAAGTGAATGCAATGTTATTGCAATCACAAAGGGTCACAGGAATCAGAATCTATTGATTTTTTTTCTCAACTTCTAATCAAAACCTCTGCAACATGTAAGTGCTGGCTCAGAGGTTCTAAAGTTGAAAGCTGTAGAATGTGAACATTTTTCTTTCTCAAGGCTATAACTTTATTTTTCCCACCCAATTCTAGAGAGAGATTACAGAGAAAGAGAGGTAAGCAGTCAAATCTTAGCTTTTGCAGTTGCTCATAGAGCCTAGTTGTACTCAGCTGCTTGTGTAGTGACTGTAACAAAAGACTTTGCCTACAGGCAAATATCCACAGAAGCCATGTTTTTCCTAGCTTGCCTAGAAGTTCTGCTCCAGGCTAAACTTAGGGCTTTGGTTACTTTTCAAATCCGTATTTTCAACAATTTTATTCGAATAACAAGTCACATTTCAGGTTTTCTATGTTTTAAAAAATTATCACTAACATGCCTCTGCTCCATTTTCTAAATATTCAAATGATAAAAAAATCGCTTGGAGCAATCTATATTAACAAAGTAGTACTGGACCCTACAGATTTCATCAATATTAATATCTACTTATTGGAAAATTCTCAAAAACAAGGAGAAAAACAAATGTTTTCTAATTTTTACCTAGCTGACATTTGAGACTGACTCAGACATCAGGTGTATGGTGATAATTAAAGTCTCTGTGATGGATCATAAAACTCTCCTGTGTACTAGGTACTAAGAAATGATCTGACATTTTAATAAAGACAAATTAAATGATAAATTGGAAAGCACAATTGTATACAAGGGAGAGAAAGATGGAAAATACAACTTGAAAATCCTTAAAACTGGCCAATATTTACACCGGATTCTAATAGAGAAACTGAAGTTTCAGAACCCCTCAAAATGCTATATTTTAATGGCTTATTAAAATATAACAAGTAAAAAATAGACGTCAGGAGTCTCTAAAAATACCTTCCCATATCTTCATTTATTCTCAGGTGAAATAATGTGGCATATAGAACCCAAGGCTGGGTGACTCCTATCAGAGTTATTAAAGTCAAAATGAAATGACCACAATGAACAACAGCAGGAAAACAGCAGTTCTGACAGATGCTGTCTTAGGAGATACAGTGATGTCTCCTATTCACTTCTGTCCATATTCTGTGGCATCATGAAATTTATGCAACTTCCTGTTGATGTTTTTACACACAGCCAATATAAATTTCATATCATCTATATACTATTTTCAAAGATCTCTATAAGTCTCTGAAACCATTTAAAAAAATTCTCTCGGAGAATTCGTTCTTGCTTAAGGGTGTTTCTGATTATATTGAAATTCTACTGGGATTCTCATCTTACTTTTATTATCACCATCCAGTTTTCTTCTTTTGTGTACTCAGAAATACATAAGCAGAACTTTAAACTTTAAAATCCAAACAAAAACCACAATGACAACACATTCATGACAGGCACACACAGCTGTATGTGTGTTTATATATAGATATACATATATATATATACATGTATATATATATACATGTATAAACACACACACGCACACACACAGCAGTATTTACTTTGCTAATGTTAATATGTTGAAATGTTACATTTACATATTTTTATTAATAATATTCTAATGGAAAATTAATATATGCATATTATAAATAAAAAGGGGCATAAAAGGAAAGATTATTTTCTATACAGTATGCCACAGGGCTCTTTTTGATATGTAAATATTGTTAATATTATTTTGTGCATCCTACTATAATTTGCCTGTGAACATGCACAAATACATTTACATTTTTAACAAAAATGAAATCATGTTTTGTATATGTGTGTGTACACACACGCATACATGTTTCCTCTCATGAGTTTTCTATTTTTGGTAAATAATACAATACATATTTTGACTTTTTCCTTGTCACCAAATTAGATCTACTTCGTTATTTTAACAGCAGCAGAGTGAATATTTCATCACACAAATGTATTAGGATACTTTTTTTTTTTTTTTTTTTTTTTTTTTTTTTTAATGAGCCCTATATTAATGGGTGTTTGATTCACTTCTAGCATTTTGCTAATACAAACTATACCACAATGAGAGTCTTTGCACAATTGTGGCACTGTGATGTGCTTTCACTAGTAGAATGTGGAGGACCAGACATTGTGCTGCTTTTGTGCTATGGGAAGCAAGTTGCCAAGTATAAGAAGTCCAACTACCAGAGACTACCATGCCCTCCCAAACTGCAGAGTTATGAGTAACTAATACAATGTTTTAAGCTACTAATTTTTATGGTAGGTAGTTACACAGCAAGAAGTAACTAACTGAAAGAGGCTTCATTAAGTTTAAGACTTTGTGTTCATTAAAAGAAATCATTAAGAGAAATGAAAAGGAAGTCATGGATTGGAAGACATTTACAATACGTACAACTGAAAAGGATGTATACTCAGATTACATAAAGAACCTCTACATATCAATAAAGAAAAGGGAGAAAATCCGACTAGTAAATGGGCAAAAGACTTGAGACACTTCACAAAATAATATGTTAAAATCAATAATAGTTATATAAAAGGTGCTCAACATCATTAGCAATCAGAGAAATGTAAATTAAACTGCAAGGAGATACCAATACACATCCATCAATGGCTAAAATAGAAAGTTTGCCAATACTAAATGTTGACAAGGATTTCTGTAACGAGTGAAATATTCTTGCATGGCTAGTGAAAGTGGAAACATACAACCACATTGGAAATACGTTTGATAGTACTTACTAAACAGCTAGCAATTCATCTTGTAGGTAGATTCTCAAGTGAAATGAGTGCACATGTCCACTAAAAGACAGATAAAAAAGTGTTCATAACAGTTTTGCTCATAATAGTCAAAAATTAGAGGCAATGAACCATAGAATAAGTGTTACATTCATGCCATGAATACACAGCAATGAAAAAGAGTCAACTATTGCTATCTACAATTACACGGATGAATATTTTCTCTTTTTGACTTCATAAATAGCATTTTTCCATCTAAAAATTTTTATTTTGCTTATAAAGGACTTCCTCAACTAAAAATTCTTTTCAAATATATTGTTTTACTTTAACACTGTTATAGATTCAGGTTTCATTATTTAAATCTTTAACTCATTTGCAATTAATGTTCATTTCAAGAGGAGTTAAAAATCAGCTTTATTTCTTTCTGATTGCTGGGCACATATTCGAACATTTAAAGAGTACTTGTATTTTCTTCACTAACGTGGAATGGTAATTTATCATATATTATGTTCATATACTTTTTGTGTTTATTCCTCAATTTTATAATTGGATCCATTAATCTGTCTGCCTGTTTATGTGCCAATATGAAGCTGTTTTAATTATTAAAGTTTTATAGTATCTTTCATTTATCTGATGATACTACTTACCTTTTATTCATTTTCTCTTTAGAATATGTTGGCCTTTTTATTTTTTTAATATTTTTTTCTTAAGAACTTTAATATTAGAACTGTTGTGTTCCAGAAACTATTTGATACTATTGCCAAGTAAGATATTATTTCAATATGAAAGACTTATAATCAAAAACAAGGTTTATGATTTCACTTACTCAAGTCGTATTTTATGTCCTACAGAAAAATGTCAAGTTCCCTTTATATAGATCTGCAGTTCCTGGGTATGTTGCCACCAAATATCATCTGTCATCTTTTTCTCTTCCTTCCTCCTTCCTTCCTTCTTTTCTTTTCTTTCTTTCTTTCAAGAAGTGTTGCAAATGAGGTCTTTTTCTCGTTAGATTTTCTTTGTTATATTTGTTACACAAATTATTGACACTTTTTATTAATTGTGTAGCTAACCATTTTAATACAGTTTCATATAATTTCTAACTATATTCTAGTTGAGTCTTCAGAGTTTTGCACAAATACAATAACACCATCTGCCAAAAATGTTCTTCTTTATGTACTGCATGCCTAATTGGCCTACCTAGTACTATCAGAATATATAAAATAATTACTATTTTTTGAATAGTTTGTGTTTTCATAATGATATTAAGCTGACATAATGTATTTTAATTTTTATTTGCTAGCCAATTATTCCTTAAAGATGTCACAAAATATTTTCCCCACATCTCACCCTTATTTTAGGTAAAGGGTCTATATGAGTGTTTGTTTTCATTAATGAATGCAGAATTTTATCAAGTACCTCTTTTAGCACATGTCGAGTTATCTGTTTTTCTCTTTTGAATCAGTAAAATTAATGACTGTCCTAATATCGAAATATCTTTATAGTCTTTAGATAAAATTCACTAGGTTGATGGTATTTACGTATTAATATTTCATTTAGCATTTTTGGACTGATATTTGTAAGTAATATTAGTCAATTTATTCTGTACTCCTTTCAAGTTTTGGTGATAGTATGTTTCTAGCTTTCTAAAAAGAATTTTATGAATTTCTACCTTTCTCTATGATCTAGACAAGTTTAAATATAACTGGAGCTCTTTGTTCCCTAATGGAAAAGAAAGCACCTGTAACATATCAGGACCTAACATTCTTGACAGTTCTTAATGATTTTCTCAAATTTAAAAAAATTTTCTCAGATTGCTTTAGGATTGTTCTTTTAGATTTTCCATCTCTTTTGGGTCCAGTTTTTCTAAGTCCACGTTTTTAAATTAACTCATATGAACCTGAGAGAGGTAGTCAAAAATAAGTCTTTATATTCTTCCATTCACTTTTCCAACATCATTTGTGCTTAAATTTTACCTTTTATTCTGATTTCTATTTTATAAATGCTTGCTTTTATCTTTTAAAGTTATTTTCTTCTCCATTCCTTTGTTATATTTTGTTGTTCTTTTAATGATTTCATAAACTAAATGTTTTCCTTTGTTTCCATTTTTTCCTTTTCTTGTAACCAAGTGTATAATAGTATTAATTTTTCATTAATGTTTTATCTGTATTACAAAAGATCTGATAAGTAGTGTTATTGCCTTTATATTCTGCAATTTCAGTTTTGTTTATTTTATGAGTTGGGTTGTTTAAGATTTAGGTATTAAATTTCTAGCCGGTATTTGTTTTTTGGTCTGTTTTCAATTTCTATTTTTGTTAATGTATTCATTTGTAGTATTATTACACTTTGATCAGAAAAAGTGGTTTTACTCTTTTATTAATAATAACTTCTAGGAATCCTAGGAAAATGTATACGTAAATGAAAAAGTTTCTTGAATGCTTGCAAAGTGTATTCTGTGTTCAGTGTATATATAAAGCACATAAACATATCTGTATCTTTGTATCCTACCATAAATATATTATTTAGTTTCTCTGTATACTAAATTTTATTAAGACCATTTCCTCTATTATTTGCTAATAGATAAATAGAAGTTCCTGGTGTTTTTCTAGAGATTTATTAATCTTAATTCTCTTAAATTATTTAACATGTGTATAATGTTCATTATATACCTCACTTCATTCTAAGTCTTCTGTAAGTATTAACAGATTTAATTCTAGAAGTAAGTTTTTGCAAAAGGTACTATTATCTGCATTTTAGAGATGAGAAAGTTAAGATACTGAGAACTTAAATGACTGGCTCAAGGTCACATAGCTATTATCTGTGGACCTAGGATTTGAACTCAGTCATACTGACCCAGAGATTGTGCTCTGAATTATTACATGAAACACTAAAGAATCTTCAAAAAACTATTAGTGCTAATAAATTTAGCAAAGTTACAGGATACAGTGTTAATACACAAAAATCAGTTTTATTTCTGTACTCTAGCAAAGAACAATCTGCAAATAAATTTTTTTTAATTCCATTTACAATAGCATCAAAAATATAAAATACCTAGAAATAAATTTAACCGACAAGGTGCAAGACTTGTACGCTGAAAACTAAAAACGATTGCTGAAAAAATTAAAGACCAAAATAAAAGGAAAGACATTTATGTTCAAGGATTGGAAGACAATGTTGTTAAGATGGCAATATTCCCCAAAGTGATCTACATATTCAAAGCAATTGTAAGTATGTAAGGTGATGGATGTTAACTAAACTTATTGTGGTGATCATTTCTCAATATATACATATATCAAATCATCATGTTGTACACCTAAGATTAGGACAATGTTATACGTCAATTATATCTAAAAACTGGGAAAAAAATGATCTAAAAATTGAAAAAAATAACACAATGGCTGTTTTTGCAGGAACAAAAAACCCAATCATAAATTTCATATGGAATTTCAAGGGACCATAAGCAACCAAACTAATCTTGAAAAAGAGGACCAAATTTGCAAGACTCATACTCTCTGACTTCAAAACTTGCTACAAAGCTACAGTAATCAAAACATTGTGGTACTGGTATCAGGATAGAAATGTAATCCAATCAGATAAAATTGAAAGCCGGAAATTAAGCCCATATATTTATGGTCAATCGATTTTTGACAAGGGGTTGTGGAGAGTGGGGATTGGTGAATGCCTCCATTATGGGTATAAAGTCTCCCTTATGGGTGATGAAAATGTTTTGGAACTAGATAAAGGTGATGCTTGCACAACATTGAGAATGTACTCAAGGCCTAAATCTATACCGCAATTCTATGCACTGCATTTATTGTCATGCCAATTATTTGCCATCGTTTTATATACGTATACTTTCAATTTTTATATTTGTATTACTTTTTAGCTTTCATTTAGATATGAGTGTTTCATTTTTTTCCTTTTTCTGATAATGTTGATTCTATATAGTCTATTTCTATTCTAAACTTCTATTTGAAGTTTTCTAGTGGTTACCTTTAAAAATTTTTATTTCTGGTTGGTTTTTTTTTTTTGAGTTTTTAAATTTAAGCAGTTTAACGACTTCTAATAAGAAAAAGAAGAAAAGTAGCACATTCACATTTCCTCCAAGCTGCTCTTCTTCTGCTCTACTTAAGATATTATTATTTTAGTTATTCTAGCTGTTAAATGCTATACTTAAATAGTTATAGTTTAAATTACAACTTTGAGAGAATTTACTTAACATTCCACCATAAAAGTTGAAGAAATCTGTTTATTTCCACTTCCTCTCATCTAGGTCACCTCCTTCTAAATCTTTGTTAACTTATTATAGCTATATTTGTTTATAATTTTTAACATAGGTGTTTTTTCTTTTGCCACCATTGTTTAGTTCAGGTACCACGGTTTGTGGACTCATTGCTCAACACTAAATTTAATCAAAAAATCTCTATGCATATTTTTGTTGGTTACAGTTCATTCTTGGGAAGGAATAATGGACACTTTACTTCCTGAGTTTTCTTATTTGAAAATAGTCATCTATTTCTTGTGTGCTCTGAATGCCAGATTGGCACATATAGAGTGCAAATTATTTGTTATGCTTTCTGCTATAGCCCTGGGAATATGAGAGATATTGCTCCACAGTTTTTTTTAGCACTGAATGTTGTTATTGACAAGTGTGAGATGAGCTCTATTTTTTTGTCCCTTTTATAGGTGACTTGATCTTTTACCTACATTCCCTTAGAATTTTTTTTGTTTGACATTGAAGTTTCATCAGTATTGGCCGGGTATTGATAATCTTTTTTTCTCTCCTTGGGCTATTTAAGGTGATAATACAGATCTTTCATTATAGGAATTTTTTTTCTTTGATTATATGTCTATGAATTTTTTCTAGGTTTAGGTATTCTATTCTCCATAAACCCTGATTTGTTACATGCTACTTTCAATATTGCTCATCATCCTTCTTTTCTTTATAGTCTTTGTTCATTTCTAATTTGATTTTGCATATTTTCAAACCTTTGATCAACGACCCATTTATTGGCTAATACTATTTAAGTTTTCATTACCTATTTTCTTTTTCTCTTTCAATTTATTTCCTGGAACCAGTTTGCTCACTTTTCATTTTATATGTTATCCAGTCATAGCTTCTTTGAGCAATTATTTTAGAGAGGCTATATTTTTCATTGTTCTTTGTTTCCATTGTTGAATTTTAAAATTTGATCTACCTTGTGGTACAATTCATTTGTCTTTTGCTTGTCCACCCCAGGACGGGACATTTTGGAGTCTTGGCATCAGTGCTTTGCTTAACCCCTTCTAGGTTTCACTCATCTCTGAATAGAGACTGTTCTCCAAGGACCATCTGTTTGTGGAAGTGTTTTTGAGAGAGGGGAAAGGTCAATGAGCTGTAATAACCCAGCTTGAACATTTTTTCTCTGTTTCCCAAACCTCTCTGTCCTTGAGGTAGTGACGAGTCCCCTTGGTTCTCAGTCTTCCTTCACAGGCTTGTTGTATGATAAGGTGGCATTTTCTTCTTTTCAGCAGATAGGCTTGAAATCCACAGGGCTGCGTGGTCCCCAAAGCTTCTCCTTCAGCCCTCCTGCCAACAGCATGCTTCTCGCAAGGACGGGTGTCTAGGTGGGTTCATTCTCAGTTCCTTTCCCCCTAGCTCACCTCTCTATGATAAATTTGGTTTAAGAACATCTTCTTGCTTGTCTATCCAAACATTGCAATGTCAATCAAGGACACTTTGAAATGGCCTCTCAGAAAGTGACGCTGAATTTGTAATTCTCTGTGCAACTCCCACTCTGCTCTAGACAAGCGAGACAATTTTCTCTCCTGTCTTTACGGCTCTTGTCCAATAGTTTCTGCTGTTGGCAACCTTACTCCATGTTTAGTTTTTGTGTGTGTGTTTTGTCCTAATTTTATCGAAGATGAACTTTCTTTTATATTTGTCACTTCCTTGTCTTGCAAAATTGGATTCAGCAAGACATTGGGCAAGTGGCCTTTGCTATCTGCAAATGGAAGTCAAAATATGCTTTTGTGTCATAAACATCTTGTAAAATACTCAGGGCACAGAATAATTAAAAGATAAAATGAACTTGATATAAAAGTAATGGCTGATTGCATTAACATATTTATAATTCTATTCCTTTCCAAAGTTTGCAGTCTCATGTCTCATCTATGGGATTATCATATATCATATTCAGTATAAAATGTACCACTATACAAAATTCATCAAATTCTGTATTAAATTAAATTGTATGACTATACAATCCCAATAATGTATTAAGTACCCCAACATCTATTACGTGAATTAAAAAAAATACACATATGAACTGAGGGGAAAATGTACCAGATCTTTGTAGTATTATTCAAAGGGTTTTGCATTTTTTATGATATTGTCTGGGTCTCTGAGAACTAAATTATAAGTGTATTTCCAGATGGTATGCACAAAAACAAAACATTTTCTCAAAGTACATTCGTGTTTCCAAGAGGGTACAATTTTTCTCATATATTTTGATTCATTTCAAATTTATTTCTGTTGGATACAGCTGACTTTGGCTACCTAATTTGGGTCCTTGAATAGTAACTTCAAATGTTATTTGAGCAGCAGGTTTAGAAGCTTTATGACAATTTGGGGCCTTTGGACTGAAGCATCATTTTTTAAAAAGTGGAAGAATGCGAGATGTTTTATGTTACTCTATTATTTGTCTATTGTACCAAAATGCTTGAAAATTTAGCTGTTTAAAAATAACAAATATTTATTATTCCACAGGACAAGATCTGGTGGCAACTCACCTGGGTGCCTCTGGTTCATGGTCTCTCTTGAAGTTTCAGTCAAGCTCTTGACTGTGGCTGCTGTCTCAGCTGAAGGCTCTACTGGAGGGAAGGATCCCACTTAGAAGCTCACTCCTATGGTTGTTAGGTTGTTGGCTGGCCTTGGGCCCTTGTCTTCTGGGCCTCTTCACAGGGATGCTTCATGATGTGGCAGCTGGTTTTCTTTGGGGTGACCAAAGTCACAGTCATATTACCTGATCTCAGAAGTGACATATCATCACTTTTGCTAATTCTTTTTTGTAAGAAGGGAGTTGACAAATTCAGCCCAAACTGAAGGGGAGAGGACCACACAGGGCATGAATCCCAGGAAGTGGGGGTCATTGCGGGTCATCTCAGAGGTTGCCTACCACAGCTAGTTTCTGAGAGTGTGAAAATGGATCAGAAACACCAACTTTAAAATATCCTATTACCTCCATAGTTTTCTAATTATTATCTTTTTATCCTTTCACAGTGGTTCAAGGTGATTATCTCTGAAACTCTTTTTAAAAAGGACATGTGTTGGCTGGAAGGCACTGTGTACCTGTGTCTGAATGTTTATGAATGGGATATTGTTCCACTCCCTACACGGTCTTAAAAATAGCTTGACTATTTGGAATTTGTTTAAGAAAAAGGAGAATACAGGAAAATAATGAGACTGTAAGTTGTCCTGGGATTTAGAAGAGGAATACTTGTGGGGTCCCCTGTGAGTTTCCAAATATCTCATGTAATGGTATAATGGAAAGGAGATTTACTTCACTTTTTTAAGCTTCATCTCTAAACGAAAGTATAGAGTACCAACAATTCAGGTCTGTTGTGACTATTAATAAAGAAAGAAATATCCTAGCAGAATAAGCATCTTCCTTTCCTCTTTATCCTCATCCGCTCTCGTTTCCTCTCTTCCTCTGTCACTTCTACATCACTGCAGAATTTCCTGACCATCCAACTTCAGGTGATTTTTTTGTTCTTCCAAAACTCTATAGCCGTTTGAATGTCTAATACCATTGTTTGTACTTATAATTATATTTAATATCTGTTATTATTGCTCTTTTCTGTATGTTTTACAGTATTTAGCCCAGGGTTTGTACATTGTAGATGTTCAACATATATTTATTTAATTCTATTGAGTTGAATTCATAAATGCAATTAAATATTAACACATCTACACTGATCAAAATAAAGATTGTATGCTAGTTTACACTAGTATTTTATAAAAATAATAAATGCCAAATTTACGCATTTTTATTTGCAGTGGCTGTGACATCCTTAAGATGTGTTAATTTCGCTTTGAGCATTGAAATTAATTCAAACTCCATTTAATCCAATTTTCCAGTTTATTTTTAAAGAATCAGGATGATTTCCCATATGAAATAAAATCCAGCATAGCAGTATGAGTAATATTTAAATCGTTGACACATGTATTTTGACATGAAAAAATTGTTTCTAGCTATTGCTGCTTTGAGGGTATTCAGTATTTTAACATAAATAATAAATTCATGTACAGATATATTAGAATAAACCCATAATTACCAAGCAAAACTATATAAAGCAAGAGAATTTGTAGTACATTTTTTCCCCCAATAAAATGCTACTTTAAATTGTGAGTTACTTTTTTAGCTAAGGGAAAGTACCAAGTCTCTTAGGAAAATGTAAGCCACTTTTATTTGCTGTTCAATTTGGTGATTTTAGCTAGTTTGGAGAGATCGATATTGTTTTCTATGCCTATGACATTGATTCAGTTTTCTGATTAAAAAAAGCAATCTATGTTTAAGAAAAATATAACTATATTTCTTTTATTCTTTTGGTAAGGTAAAATATATAAGACAGAGGTAAAGTTATATAATTACCTTCATTTGCATTTCTTAACTCCTAAAAATAAATTCATAAAATAACACGTCATTTAGAAGATTGCCTAGTACTCAGTAAAATTTTTAAATGAGTTTTAATGATTATTTAATTTCCTTATAACAGTTGCATTATCTTTGCCATTAACGGTAATTAAAATATGCAACAACAAAAAGAAAACAAAATGCAGAAACTAATCCTTCATATTTTGAAACCAAAACTCTTCAGATAAATAGAATCACATTCAATCTTGCCTCCTTTTTCTAGGGTGTGTGTGTATGTACATATTGCATGTGCAGGTGTGTATATATTTGTATGAAAATAAGGATATATATTTACCAATTGAAAGTAATTTTGAAAATACTTCTAATAATTTGAGTCCTAAGTACTAATATTATAGTATATTCTATTATAAACATGGGAAAATTCCAATTAAAAAATTATCCTAAACTGTATGTTTTACTTGCCATCTTCCTTCTTCTTGTCCTCTTTCAAATGCTTGTGTGGCCTTCTATACATTATGTCGTCCATGTACGTATGTTTATATATATTCAATACGAAACTAGGTATAGAATTTTTTGGTTTCTTTTTTTTTTTTTACAATATTGGTACCATATTAAATACACTTTCTGAATTTTTCTTTTCTCAATGAATTATGTTTGGAAACCTCCCCAAACATTCCTATAACTTATGGAAATTATGAAAGTTCCTAAAAAATTTCCCCAAATCAAAGGTATTTGCTCAACACAAAGAAAGAGAAATAAACAATAATATAAAAGTGACCCCCTCCCAAAAAGCAAATGGCAGAGATAAATACAATCAACCATATTGATAACTACATTAAATGTAAATGGGCCTAACAATACAAACAAAAGAAAAAAATATTGTTAAACTTGAAAAAAGGCAAGAATAATAAAAGATCAACTTTTCTTATAGAATAAAAAAGTCAATGTATCACAAAGATATAGCAATTATGAATGTGTATGAATCTAACAGCATGACTTTAAAATATATGGAGAAAAATTGACAGTGATTTGGAGAGAAATCACAAATCCACAATAATGGTTGGAGATCTTAACACATTTTTCTCAGTTACTGATAGAGGAACTTGACAAAATAATGATATAGAATATATGATTGACACTATAAACTACCTGAGCCTAAGTGACATTTAAAGAACACTACCTCTAATAACTGCAGATTACACATTCTTTTCAAATACATACAGCACACTCAACAAAAGAGACTATATGCTGCACCATAAAATAAGTCTCAATAGATTTCAAACACAAATAATGAATCTCCTAAAGAATCTTTTCTGACTACAACAGAATTAAATTAGCAAGCAATAAAAATATAACACCCAGAAAAGCACCCAAATAACTGGAAATCAGACAACTTGCACTTCAATATCTCACAGGTAAGAAGAAATAATAAAGAAAATTAGAAAATATTTTGAACCAGATGATAATAAAAACAAAACATCAAAACTTGAAGCATTTAACTAGAGAAAATACTTAAAGGGAAATGCATAACTGTAAATGTTTCTATTGGAAAAGAAGAAAAGTCTAAAATTAATTATCTAAGCTCCCACCTTAAGAAGTTAGGAAAAGAAGAGCAAATCAAACTCAAATAAGTAGAAGGGTAGAAAATAAAGACAAGATCAGAAGTTAATAACATAGAAAACAGATGAATCATAGAGAAAAATTAACAAAGCCTCAAGTTTGTTAGAAAACATCAACAAGATTGACAGATGTATAGACTGAATGATTAAGAAAAGAAGAAGAAAACAAAATTTCCAATACCAAGAATGAAAGAGTGGCTCCCACTAAATATCCTACAGAAATTAAAAGTGTATGAGAATATTTGAACAACTCTAACACCAATACTATTGAAAATTTAAATGAAGAGGAAAAATTTCTGAAAGACAAAAATTACCAAAACTGATATAAGAAGAAATGGAAAATCTTAATTCCTGTACTTTTATTAAAGAAATTGAAGTCATAATCAAAACCTTCCCACAAAGAAAACTCCAAACCCAGATTACTTCACTGTTGAATTGTACCAAATATTTAAGGAAGAAGTAATACTAAACCAAAATGAATACTTTCTAGAAATAGATGAAGAAGAAATACTTCCCAATTTGTTATATTGGACCATGATTTCTCTGATACCAAAATCAGGCAAAGACATTACAAAAAATAAAATACAAACTAATAGCTACATGAACATTGATGAAAATTCTTTAACAAAATATTACCAAATCATATCCAACAATATATAAAAATAATAACACATTATGACCCAGTGGAGTTTATCCCGGAAATGTGGGTTTATTTAACATTCAAATATCAACTAACCTTGTATCCAAAGATACAGAGAACTCTTAACACTAAGAAATAAAAAAACAAACAATGCAATTAACAAATGGGCCAAACATTGTAACGCATACCTCAACAAAGAAGATATGCAGATGGAAAATAAGCATGTGAAAACATGCTCTGCGTTATATGTCACCAGGGAAATGCAAACCAAAACAACAGTGAGATACCACTACCCGCCTTATTAGAATGGCCAAAATCCAGAACTCTGACCACGCTAAATGCTGATGAAGACATGGAGCAGCAGGAACTCTCAGACATTGCTGGTTGAAATGCAAAATGGTATAGCTACTTTAGAAGACAGTTTAGCAGTTGCTTACAAGCAAACATAGTCTTACCGTATAATCCACCAATTATTCTCCTGGGTGTTTACTGCAATAAGTTGAAAACTTATGTCGCAAACAAAAGCGGACAAATTTATGTCCTGCCTACAAATGTTTATGGCAGCTTTACTTGTAACACCAAAACTTAGAAGCAATCAAGTATCCAAGATGTCCTTTGACAGGTAAATGGATAAACAAACTGTGGGATATCCATTGAATGGAATATTTTACAGCAATAAAAATGAACTTTCAAGCTATGAAAAGACGCAGAGGATCTTTTAATGCATGTTGCGACGTGAAAGAACCCAGTCTGAAAAGGCTTCATACTGTACGATTCCAACTATATGACCTTCCGGAAAATACAAAACTATAGAGACAGTAAAAAGATCAGTGGTTGCCCATGGTTGGGTGGGAGGCAGAGGAGGAGAGGGCAGAGGGATGAATGGGTTGAGTTTAGGGGATTATTAGGGCAGTGAAACTATTCTGTATGATACCATAATAGTGAATACATGACATTAGGCATTGGGCAAAACCCATAAAGCTGTACAACACAAAGAATAAACCCTAATGTAAACTATAGACTTCCAGTTAATAATAATGTATCAATATTGGATCATCACTTGTAACAAATGTAGCACACCAGTCCAATATGTTAATAATAGGGGAAACTGGGTGGGGAGAGACATATAGGGACTCTGTACCTTCTGTTTAATTTTTCTGTAAACTTCTAACTGCTTTAAGAAATAAGGTCTATTAATAAAAAAATTTTTTAAAAATCAACCTAGTTCATCAATTCACTAAATAAAAGAGAAAAACTACATAATTATTTCAATATAAGCAAAAAAGGCATCTGACAAAATTCAATATCCTTTCATGATAAATAAAAAAAATTGCAAATTAGGAATAGGTATGTAAAAATAGGTTTAATTTACAGCTGATCTGGGATAGCTCCACACTTATCTCATGATTCTCGGAAATCTGGTACTAACACTTGGCCAAGACAAGAAGGAATAAATTGTGCTAGCTAGTACTTTATAATGTCTTGTTCAAGTTTTATAATTTCCCTGGAGACAACTCTATACTCTTACCTCCGTTGTTTACTGAAAGTTTTATACCCGGTTTAACTGGTTACACAGCCTGGTTTTAAGTACTTTACCAGCGGGGTATAGGAGATCCCTCCTTCAACTTGCGCCTTGGCTCCCCTGAAACCGAGGCATATCACATAGTTTGAAGATGAAGTACATTCAGTGTGACTGAGAAAAAACTCTAGAGACTGAGCTTCAAAGTTTTCTGACCTCTACGATGATTCTCTGCACTTTCTTTCTCTTGCTGTACCACATCCTTTATCTTCATTAACTCCTTACGTGAGTTTCCCCTGTGGATGTTCTTGCCATTATCTGACTGTTTAATTGCTGGAGTTGGCTCTGTGAGCAGCATAATTGTAATACTCTTGACTCTATAGTATAAATAATTGCTAAGGCTTGATTTGTGGAAAAGAAAGATGAGGAACTGCAGAATGGAGAATCTGTAATCCAGAATGGTTTCCTGACAACCTCTGCTTTGATTGAGGTCCTCACTCAGTCACTGTGACTACTGAAAGGAGGGAATATGTATCAGTGGGAATTGGAGGTGGTAAATCCACAAAACGAGGAAATAGCTAAATGGATTCAAAAAGAACTTCAAGCAAAGGGGAAGTCAGCCACTTAATATGGTACGTTGGTTGCTTTGGAAAAAATGAAAGTAACTGATAAAAATCTCAAGGCTGCCAAGTTCTCCAAATTATGGCCCATGATTCTGTGTGATCAGAGGACAAATATGACACCAAAGAGAAGTAGGGAGATATCTTTTTGATTGAAATGTGACCCTCATTCAATAATAAATCTCTCAAAAGATTATGTAGGTCGCAGAGGATGGGAATTAACAGACATCTAAAATGTGGGAATATTGATTCAAAAAGTCATTTTGTGGAACTATCAGTAGCTTTCTTTTGAGACACCATTGAAATAGAACATATGCATTGGTGATCAAGGAGCTATTTACCTTGTATTAGATGTTATCAAATAAAACAGCACATTTGGTCTTACTCAGGATCCTCATTAATTTCAACTTTTGCAGAAATACAGCTGGATAGACAAACTCCCAATCTGCTGGGTAAGATAAAGAAGACTCATAAGGTAATACCTCCAAAAGCCTGGGAGGGAAATTGTCCAAATCTATCCTAAGCTGTTACATGGAATACTGTTTCTAAGGCTGCTGAAATGCAGAAAATGCAAACACATGTGGATGGATTTTATGATGATGCTAAACTACTCCCTAATTCTGTTCCTTTGACCCAAGTGATATTTGATGCTGTGATAAAAGAGATTCCAATTGTTTAGACTCCTTATGTGACCTTATTGTCAGAATAGGATTACATAAAGCAGAATGATGTGACAGATGTTGTGGAGCACTTCCTTGCTGAGCTTCCCCAGAATCGGGTTGAATAATGGGAAAATGGAACTTCAGAAGAGAGTAAACAATACAAATAAAATGGATGAAATAGCCTGGGGGCAATTAAACCAGGTAGACGTGTTCAGATCGTTAATTTTTTTTTAGGTTGTTAGACTCTCCTTTTATTAGAAGTTATGTACTCATTATCAGATAGTTAATTTAAAAATGACATAAAAAAAGGAGGAGATAGATGGAGTAGCTAGCCAGCCCAAGTGGTCTAGTGGTTAAGATTTGACGCCTTCACACAGAAGCCCAGGTTCGTTTCGCTGGTCAGAGAACCACACCACACACCTGTTGGTTGTCATACTGTGGCAGCTGCATTTTGCTGTTCTGCTGAAAGCAATGCCACTGGTATTTCAAACATCAGCAGGGTCACCCATGGTGGACAGGTTTCAGTAGAGCTTCCAGACTAAGACAGACTAGGAAGAAAGACCTGGCCACCCACTGCCAAAAAAGTTAGCCATGGGGCCAGCCCGTGGTGTAGTGGTGAGGTTCAGTACTTTCTGCTTCGGCAGCCCAGGTTTGTGGGTTCGGATCCTGGACCCAGACCTACACCACTCATCAGCCATGTTGCGGTGGCAACGCACATATAAAGTGGAGGAAGACTGGCACAGATGTTAGCTCAGGGCTAGTCTTCTTCAAACAAACAAAGAAAGAAAAGAGTTGGCTGTGAAAATCTCGTGAATAGCAGCAGAGCAATGGAGCACATGTCTGCTATAGCACTGGAAGTTGAGAGGATGGTGCAATAAGACCAAGCAGGGTTCTATTCTCCTGTGCACAGGGTCACTAGGAGTTGGAATTGAATCGATGGCACTAACAACAACAACAAAAGATAAAGTAGCTATTAACAAGGTAGTGGATCACTATAAAAAATATGTGGTTTAGCTGCTTTACTAACTTCTAATACTGCACAAGGATCACGTGGATTTATTCAACTTACTGCAGCCTTGATGAATTAAAAAAAATGATAATTACACAAAGAGGGAATCTAGAGTCTCTTCAGGACAGGGCCAATTAAAATGGTGTGAGGTAAAGGAAAGATTTTAATTTTGAGTGGCAAAATGGCCAGAGTCTCAGCACAACCCCAGCCAGGGACCCAAGTCTCTTCACTTTGATAAAATGGTGTAGGTGTGGTGAAGAAACTTCACTGGGTTTGCTGGACACTGGTGCACAAAGCAATGTCATAACTAAACCTGCTAATCAAAAGTTAAAGGGCAGGGGTGGGCCCAGTGGCAGAACAGTTAAGTTTGCACACTCCGGTTTTGGGAGTCTGGGGTTCTTGGGGTTCGGATCCCCGGTGCGGACCGATGCACCACTTGTCATGCCACGCTGTGGCCGTAGCCCACAAAAAGTAGAGGAAGATGGGCACGGATGTTAGCCCAGGGCCAATCTTCCTCAGCAAAAAGAGGAGGATTGGCAACAGATGTTAGCTCAGGGCTAATCTTCCTCACACACACAGAAAAATTTAAAGGGCAATAGAATTATGTTAAGAAGATATGGTGATGCAACTATAAAAGACTTTAAAGTATGAGTATAGCTTAAGTAAGAATTGAAGAACAAATGTTATCTATGGTTGCTGTTTTACCCCTACCAGAGTGTATCATTGTAATGGGAGTGATGTTTGAATGGGAGACTATATTCTTTTCCCAATCTTTGGAAAAGAGATGTCATTCAAATCTGCTCTCTGTACTGTTTTAATTTGTATGCCAGATAAGAACCTTTACAATTACCTAAAGACATTCAAGTGGTTAATTTCAAGCAATATCAGATATCTTGGGGATCATCAAGAAATTTGAGCTGTAATAATGGATATCTTAGATGCAAGTCTATTGGTACTCACAAATTCTTTAATAGTCTAGTATGGACTTGCAGAAAAGATGATGGATCCAGGAGCTTAACTTTAGACTACAGAGGACTACGCAGGGTGGTGCCTCCAACAGCATCAGTTCCTCCTAATGTGGTGTTAATTCAAGCTGTGCAACAAACTAAGGGTGATTGGCATCCTGTGTTTAGGGGATCGGTGTTTTGTGTTCAATTTGGCTAACACTTTCTTTTCAATACCTCTTTCAAAAAATTTTCTTAAAGAAGAAGAAAATTGAAAAAAAAAGCTAGAACCAATGTGCAATAATGTGGGAAAAACTCTAATATACATTTACAGTTTATAATATTATGCTTTCATAGGGATATTTAAATTCTCCTGCTTATTGCCCCAACCAGGGGAGAAGAGACTTATACTTGATTAAATTATATATATGATAGAATAGACCAATATATATTATACTGATGATATAATGTTGATTCTCAATCTGAAGATCAAGCTGAGATTGAATTACAAATTCTGCTTAGTCATATGACTTCCAGCATGCAGCTGATTAATCTGTTTAAGGTACACTGCCCATCACAAATGGGAGTACTTGATTAGCAAATCAAATCCAACAATGTATAAAAGGAATTATACACCATGATCATGTGAGATTTATCCCACATATGGAAGGCTGGTTCAAAATTTGAAAAATCAGTTAATATAATCTGTCACATTAACAGGCTAAAAAAAGAAAAACCACATGATCATAACAATAGATGCAGAAAAAGCATTTGACAAAATCTAACATTCATGATAAAACCTTTCAGTAAACTAGGAATATAAGGAAACTGTCTCAACTTGATAAAGAATATCTACAAAAAAGGATGTGCAACTATGACGTACAACAATCTACTGGGGCTTTGGAGGGAAAAAAATAAATAAATAAAATCTTTTAAAAAAAAAAAAAGAATATCTACAAAAAAAATGTATAGCTAATAACATACTTAATGGTGAGAAACTTAAAGCTTACCTACTAAGATCAGGTACAATGCAAGGATGTACCATCTCACCACTTCTTTTCAACATGATACTGGAAATTCCTTGATAATGCAATAAGGCAAGAAAAGGAAGTAAAAGTTAATATAGATTGGGAAGGAAGAAATAAAACTGTCTTTGTTCATAGATGACATGATCATCTATGTAAAAATTGACAAAAATACCTCCTGGAACTAAAAGCAATTATAGCAAGGTTGTGGGATGCAAAATTAATATACAAAAGTCAATCATTTTTCTATATACTAGCAATAAACAAGTGGAATTTTAAATTAAAAACACAATATCATTTACATAAGCAACCCCCAAAATTCAATACTTAGGTATAAATCTAATAATATACGTACAAGATCTATATGAGTAAAACCACAAAACTCTGATAAGCAAAATCAAAGAAGAACTGAATTAATGGATAAATATTCTATGTTCATGGATAGAAAGATTTGATATTGTCAAGATTTCAGTTCTTCCCAGTTTGATCTTTAGATTCAATGTGATCCCCAATAAAATATCAGCTAATTATTTTGTAGATATTGACAAACTGATTCTAAAGTTTATATGGAGAGGCAAAAGGTCCATGATAGTAATAGTAAATACAATAGTAACACAATAGTAAATGCAATAGTAAAGGAAACAAACAAAGTTGGAGGACCTATGCTACTCGACTTCAAGACTTACTATAAAGCTATGGTAATCAAGACAGTGTGGTATTGGCAAAAAAATAAACAAATAGATCAATGGGACAGAATACAGAGCTCAGAAATTGACCCACATAAACATAGTCAACTGGTCTTTGACAAAGGAGCAAAGGCAATACAATAGAACAATGATAGCGACTTCAACAAATAGTGTTGGAACAACTAGACGTCCGCATGTAAAAGAACAAATCTAGACACAGACATTACATCTTTCACAAAACTTAACTCAAAATGGATCACAGACCTAAATATAAAATGCAAAACCGTAAAACTGACAGAAGATAAAGAAGAAAACCTAGATGACCTTGGGTATGGCACTGACTTTTTAGATACAGCACCAAAATCACAATCCATGAAATAAAAATGAACAAGTTGGACTTCATTAAAATTACAAACATCTGCTCTGTGAAAGGCAATGTCAAGAGAATAAGAAGAAAAGCCATAGACTGGAACATAATATTTGCAAAAAACATGTCTGATAAAGGACTGTTATCCAAAATATACAAGGAACTCTTAAAACTCAACAATGAGAAAACAAATAACCTGATTAAAAAATAGACCAAAGACCTTAACAGACACTTCACCAGAGAAGATATAGAGATGGCAACTAAGCATATAAAAAGATGCTCCATACAATATGTCATCAAGGAAATGCAAATTAAAGCAACAATGAGATATCACTACATACCTATAAAATGACCCAAATCTGGAACACTGAAAACACCAAATGCTGGTGAGAAAGTGGAGCTACAGGGACTTTCATTTGTTGCTAATGGGAATGTAAATGGCACAGCCACTTTGGAAGACAGTTTGACGGTTTCTTATAAAACTATACATACTCTTACCATGCCATCCAACAATCACACTCCTTGTTATTTACTCAAAGGAGTTGAAAACTTATGTCTACACAAAAACCTGCACGTGGATGTTTGTAGCAGCTTTATTTATCATTAGCAAAACTTGGAAGAAACCAAGATTCCTTCAGTACATGAATGGATTAATAAACTATGTTATATACAGACAATGAAATATTATTTAGCACTAAAAAGAAATGAGTGATAAAGCTAACGAAAAGACATAGAGGAACCTTAAATGCATATTACTTAGTGAAAGAAGCCAATCTGGGAAGGTTACATATTGTATGATTCCAACTCTATGGCATCCTGGAAAAGCCAAAACTACTGAGACAATAAAAAGATCATTGGTTTCTAGGGGCTGGGGGTGCAGGGGAGGGATGAATATGTAGAGGACAGAGAAT
Organism: Ceratotherium simum simum; assembly: GCF_057802395.1. Taxonomy (NCBI): domain Eukaryota; kingdom Metazoa; phylum Chordata; class Mammalia; order Perissodactyla; family Rhinocerotidae; genus Ceratotherium; species Ceratotherium simum. The sequence goes on from NC_141911.1 coordinate 45,750,942, forward strand.
TTTTAGGTCAGTGAAAATACTCTGTATGATACTATGATGATGGATACATGTCATTATACATTTGTCCAAACCCATAGAATGTACAACACAAAGAGTGAACTATAATGTAAACTATGGACTTGGGGTGATTATGATGTGTCAATGTAAGTTTATCAGTTGTAACAAAGGTGCCACTCTAATGGGTGATGGTGATAATGGGAAAGGCTATGTACGTGTGGGGGAAGGGGGTATAGGATAAATCTCTGTTTTACCTTTGCCTCAATTTTGCTGTGAACCTTAAACCTCTCTAAAAAAATTGTCTTAATAATAAAAAAGAGAGAAGCAAGTCACAGTTTTGCCCACAATCAAGGGGAAGGGATCACACAGAGTGAGGATAGTGGGAGGTGGGCATCATAGCAGCCACAATACACTTCTTTCTGTCCCATGATATAGTAGGATCATCTTACTCTTTCTGTTTCCTCTTAAATAATGCATCTGTGTATTGTCTGCCTCCTTTAGTACATTTTTATTTTCTTTTTTGTAGCAAGTTACACTTTCATCCACAGGTGTGAAGGGCATTTACCAAGTAAGGTCTTTTCATTTTCTTTTTTAAGAAACTTATAGTAGTGGTAAACTGAGTACAGTCAAATGTAAAACTAACTTTGACTTGTACCTCTGCCCTGATCAAGCCCACATTCCACCAACTCCTGCTGTCAATCCAATGTGATCTTCAAGCTAAATAATCTCAAACACAATTAAATATGGAACACTTATGATATTACTTATTAGCAACAGATTTTTACACTTATAAATTAGTATTCAGTACTCCAAACTGTCCATTCACTTTGTATTCATAGACTTGTTTTGGTAGATCACCAGCTGTTTGCCAATAAGACCCTTTGTACCTACACATTCATCAAATAGACTAAGTCTGAAATGTCCATCATTTTTAAACATTCTGAAGCATATTGGACATTATTAAAAGTTAAACCTTTCTTTCCCAGGGAAAAAGATTTTAAAGCACAGAGGTGGTTGATCTTGTGAAATCGAATTTGGACTCCATGTAAATTACAGTTTTAGTAAAGAAATTGAGAAAGTTCTGTTTAATTTGGCTCTCTTTTCCAGTGATTTTTTTAAAAAAAATTTAGAGTGTTATTCCAAAAAACGATTGATTTTTTTCATGATATAAGTTTTTGTCACAAGCTACATATAATACTTGTCAATTCAAATGCTGTTAGTTCATTCTGTTCTTGGCTTCTTATGGCCTCTTCAAAGATCATCAAACATTTTAGAGAAACAGTATATGCTTCTATTTTACTGTACGTAGTTTTCTCCATTCTCTTCCTCAATGCATTTCCAAATTAAAGAAGGAAATTTTCTTTTTCCTACACTTTGCAAATATTTGGAGACCAAAATTTACATACAGCAGGCCAACTTTTCAGCATCTTTTATGGCTGGCAACAATGAAAGCCATCATGTGGGCATATATCTAAGGAGAACAATTGTGATTACATTTAGGGTCTATGTGGATAATCCAGGATAATCTCACCACTCAAGATTCTTAATTTGATCACATCTGCAAAATTCCTTTGCCATATAAGGTAACATCCACAAGTTCCTGGGATTATGACCTGGACATCTTTGGGGACCATTACTCAACATACCACATTTATTCCTAACTTTCATTATAAAGACCAAAATACCACAGGAAAGAAAATTGTACCCTTTTCTAGCAATATTGTTTACAACATGTGTAGGATATTTATTAGGTAAGATTCTTTCATTTTCTCTGATATAGACAGAACGGAATTTGCCAAAATTTACATTTCCACTGTCTGCCAAATATGCAGATAGATGAATAAAGTCTAGTTTGTATTTTGACAGGCTTTTAGCAATGTTTTGATTATGTTTTCTGTGGTTTCATTAAAATCTTCATAGAAACAAGGAGATGATTTGAAACTATATTTTTTTAAATCAAAGTATCTAAGAGCTAGAGACAATATTTTCTGGTTGCTGTGATTTAATACATCACTTTACATACTGCAGAAAGCATGATAGTGGATAAGTTCTGTCAGAATGAGCTCTATACTTGTATTAGTTTCCTACAGCTACCAGAAAAAATTACTGCAAACTGAGTGGCTTAAAAGAACAGAAATTTGTTGTCTCACAGTTCTGGAAGTTAGAAGTTCAAAATCAAGTCATTGGCAGCACCATGCTTTCTCTGAAGGCTCTAGGGAATAATCCTTTCTTGCCTCTTCCTAGCTTTTGGTGGTTGCTGGCAATCCTTGGTGTTCCTTGACTTATAAATGCATCATTCTAATCTCTGCTTCTGTCATTACATGAAATTCTCCTTGTGTGTGGAGGTCTCTTTGTCTTTACGTGGCCTTTTTATAAGGGCATTAGTCATTGAACTTGGGGCCTACACTAATCCAGTATACCCAATTTTAACGTGATTAAGTTAACATCTGTAAAGATCGATTTGACCGCAAGAAAGTCAAATCTACAGAGACCCTATTTCCAAAGTTCATATTTTGGGGTTCTGGCAAGATATGAATTTGGGGGGGATACTGTTCATCCCAATATAATACTATAAGGCACCAATACTTCTGCTATCAAAATTTCTCCTTTTCTTTGCCCATGTGACATTTTAGTTGTAATCTTTGAGTCAAGAAACGCAACTTTATCCAGTTTCAGGGAGCAATAAAAAGAAGAATATAATGTATGTTGATCCAGGTGGTATGCCCAAGCTAATTCAGTGGCCACTATTTTTGACTGAGCTTTAGTGTCTTTTTGGGAAACAATAAAACTTTTCATTGATTTAGAAGTACTCACCTGTATCATCCTAGGCTTGTGAGACTTAGTCTCCGTATGTGATTTCACATCCCCTCATCCACCATGCTCAATTTCGAATTCTTTTTTGTATATTGCACAGTATGCTCCATTTTGGTCCTAATGCCAAATGTGGCCTTCTATATTTGCTAATAAAATAGCTTCCATAGCTAATAAAATAACCCAGTTGTTAACCTTTTTTGTTAGTAATATCTGAGTCTTCCTGATGTTGGTATTGTAATCATCCTCATATTAATTATCTAAACTCTTAGAAAATATTGTCCCAATACTCACAATGTTATAGATAAAACTAGCATTATTGCTTTACAAGGCACTATAGTTAATCTACAGATAAATAATCACAACACGTTTAAACTGTATTACTTAGAATGATGCAACAATTGATGATTCATTACTGTGAACGGTACATCATGGTTACCAGTATTAGCAGTTAAGGAAAAAACAGTGGCCATAACTATGAAAGATGTATAATCTATACAATATCCATTTGACACTAAAAACAGTGTTGCTTTCAGTCCCTATATTTGGTCTGTCATACAGGTTTTGTGCTTTTCCACAACCTTCTACATTGACTACTGAAAACTTTAGCAGCCTAGAATGGAGTTTATCTGGGATTCAAGACTTTTGGTGCTAAAACATACAGTCTAGACAAATCAGGACAGTTGATCACTCTTCTTAGGACCTCAATGTTTGAACGATATTAGAAGTGTCAGTAACTCAACATGCTTACTGGAGACTTGTTCAAAAGCCCATGATTGCTATCCAACAGCAACTACAGGGATTTTGAACTAGAAAGTTAACTGAGTCTACTTACAATATATACCCATTGAAAAACAATTATTGGGTTTTTTTTTTTTATTTTGCCTTTAGTTGAGATTGCTTCTATTAACAGGAGAACATAAAATTATTTTGAGATAATACCCATCACGTCATGGGTTACGTCACAACAGCATTCCAATGGAAAAGAAAATGCACAGAAGAGTTCCCTCAACAAATGGAAATGGTATATTCAGGACATTGTTACAGGGGCTACACGTGGGAATGCTTATTGCATTCATGAACAAGTGACTGGCATGACTTTGGGTCCTACATCAGATATCCTTGAGGAGTTACCTGACAATAAATCTAAAGAGTCCCCTCCCTATGATCAGTATCTGAGGATGCCAAATAAGGAGCATGATTTAAAGATGGTAGCTCAAGGGTGGAGTGGCAACATTTAATTTGAAAACAGCTTCATTGCCACTCTTTTAACAGTTGTTAATGTTAACAGCTGTACTTTGACCAAAGAAGGAAAAGGGGAATCTGCACAATGGGCAGACTTAAGAGCAATGTTTCCGGTGGCATCCAGAAGAGCTGGATAATAACAATAATTATATGATATAGATTTTTAACAATATATGGGTGGTAGACAATGGACTAACAATATGGTTTAAAATGGGTCTTAGATAACAGGAAAATTCAAATTGAAATTTGGGGTGCTATGTTATAAAAATCTTTGTGGGTTTAGAGGTGGAAAATCAAAGGGATATGTTGATAACCTCAAAAGAACTTTTTTTGTGACTTCAGAAAGGGACTGGAACCAATAAGGGAATGCCATTATTCAGGCTTTCAAAGAAGTCTCTCCTGTTTACGAGATAAGTGGCATGGAGGCATTTAATCATTGAAACAGCAGGTGGGTAAAAAAATCCCACTAATTTAAGCCACTAAAAGGCTTGAAATGCAGTAACGATGGTTCTGATTTTCAACAGAAACATAAGAGACCACGAGCAGCTATGGGCCAACTGTAGTCAGCTTGGGCTGCTATAACAATATACTTAGACTGGGGGCTTAAGCAACAGACATCTTTTCCCCACAGTTCTGGAACTGAGGAAATCCAAGATGAAGGTGCTGGTAGATTAGGTTCCTGGTGAGGGTCCTCTTCCTGGCTTGCAGACAGCCACGATCTTGCTATAACATTGCATGGCAGAGAGCTGAAGCTCTGGGGTGTCTCCTCCTCTTTTTATAAGGTGACTAATCCCATCAAGGAGATTCCACCCTCATGACCTCATCTAAAGCTAATTACTTCCCAAAGGCCTCACCTCCTAATACCGTTACATTTTGGGTTACAGCTTCAACACATGATTTCGGCCGGGGGACACAAACATTTAGTCTATAACAGAGGTTCACCACAGGTGGCCTATTACCCATGGTTCTAGGTGATAGTAGTAGGTCTTACCAGAGACATATTCTTATTCTGGATTTGGATTTACATACCCAGGAACTGAAATAAATGTTTCAAACACTACTATAGGTCTAGAGCCAAAAATATTACTTCAATTTGGATTCCCAGCTTATATATGCCCCATCAAGGAATCCTTTTTATGACAGGCGCAGTACAAGAGAAGGCTAAGAAGCATCATATACACTGGATTTATCATATACTTTATCATCTACCAAAGTAGTGTACTGGTTGAGAATTCCAAGGGGCAATTGAAACACCCCTTTACTAAATTAGTGGGGCAGAGGAGTGATGAGGGACTGAAGGGTGGCCTGCATAATTGAATAAATGTTTTAAAAATTAATTTTTATGGAAATAAGGTGATCATCATTAGACAGATTGTTGAGATATTGTGGGAAAGACATGGAAGAGGGGGTGGGGGATAACCCAGCGCCTTACGCAAACTTCTTCCTTACTACTAAAATTTTTCTTTTTCTCTGCCTGGTCCTATCATGCTAAGATCTGAACTGCATATAAAATTCCAAAGGACAATCAATTCCTACACATGGCAACATGAAAATACCTCTAAATAAGTAAGATATTAAAAAAACCCCACAGATTCCACTTACTATAACAAAAGTAACAAGTAATGCATTATAAGGCATAAATATAATCAGAGATGGCCAGTGTTCTTAAAAAGGGCAAAGCCCTATTTAACAAAAGCTTTGAAAATAAATGGACATATGTCAAACTCTCGGATATAAACACTAAATATTTTAATACATATATGTATTTTCTAAGTTAAACACACAAATTTAAACAAAGCCAAGAGGACAATTTTCAAGAGGACATTTTTGAAACTTGACAGCATGTTTACAAAATGTATATGGAAATAAAAAGAAAGAAAAGATGGGACAGCTGGGCTCTTTTCTTTTCAGAAACTGACAGTTTAAAATGAAACTCTTTTAAAGCAGACATTTTTAAAATGCTCTTCTGCGGAGGCAAACATACAGAAAGAAATTAATAGAATAGAGAACTCAGAACGCAATCAGTTAGATATAAAACTCAGTATCTCTTGATTATATACACTTTCAACACAAGTTATTGTAGAATGTTATTTAATAAAGAGCTTTATTTTTTATTTTTTTTTTTGTGAGGAGGACCAGCCCTGAGCTAACATCCAATGCCAATCCTCCTCTTTTTGCAGAGGAAGACTGGCCCTGGGCTAACATCCGTGCCCATCTTCCTCTACTTTATATGGGACGCCGCCACAGCATGGCTTGACAAGCGGTGCGTCAGTGCGCACCCGGGATCCGAACCGGCAAACCCCGGGCCGCCGCAGCGGAACGTGCGCACTTAACTGCCTGCGCCACTGGCCCCATAAAGAGCTTTATTTTAATACAGTAATTTGGTGGGAAATATTGAGTTCCATCCATCTTACATCAGTTGTTCTCAAGTTACAGTGTGCTTCAATATCAACTCAGGCACTCGTAAAATTATACTTCCCAAGATCGCATAAGAAGAGACTGCTTCAATCAGTATAACCAACAATATGTTTCTGATAGCATGCGATTTTGATCTCTGCATTGAAAAAAATTGTCTTATATCGTACTCCAAACTAAATATTTCATGAATAAGAGGAGAGATATAATATAATTTAATGAGAAAAATGCAGAATGGACAACTTGCTCAGCTTTGAAACAGTACAAAAATTTATAATGGAAAATATTGGCAGATTATAATGTATACAAACTAAAACTTCTAGAGTGACTATAGAAGTTCATAGAAGAATATAGAAGTAGAGTGAATAAAACAAAACTAAAATAAAATGTACAATAGAATGGGAAAATATTTCTTCTATCAATGAGTGAATAAGTGTTCACACACTTATTATATCACTATAATTTGTAACAAAGCTATCAAACTATTAATACTTCAATAGTTAAGTGGGAACAACCTAATAATTTAGTTAATTAGATGAAATTCAAATAAAGAAATGTTTATTCTCTATGATAAAAGGATTCCAAATTAAAGAAATTTTGAGAATCTATTTTATACTTATAAAATTAAAAAGTTAACACTAAATTAAAAATACATCAAAGAAAAATGATTTATTAAATAATGTTACAGAAACCTGATGAAATATTTTATAACCTTAAAATAATTATGAACGTTTTACGAAACTATGTAGTAAAATTATAGATAATTAAAACTATCATGATGACACCTGAAGCATAGCAACAAAATTAAAAATAAACAAGTGGGAATATATCAAACTAAAAAACTTCTGCACAGCAAAAAAGAAAAATAAAAATCAACAAAATGAAAAGACAACCTATGGAATGGGAAAAAAATTATTTGCAGAGCATATATCTTATAAGGCGTTAATATCCAAAATATATAAAGAACTCATACAACTCAATAGAAAACAAAAATCAAATTAGAAAATGGGCAAAGGACCGGAATAGATATTTTTTTCAAAGAAGATATATGCATGGTCAACAGATATATGAAAAGGTTCTCAACATCAGTCATCACCAGGGAAATGCAAATCAAAACCCCAATGAGATATCACCTCACACCTGTTACAATGGCTATCATCAAAAATGCAAGAAATAATGAATGCTGGCAAAGATGTGGAGAAAAGGTAATCCTCTACACTGCTGGTGGGATTGTAAATTGGTACAGCCACTATGGAACGTAGTATGGAGGTTCCTCAAAAATTTAAAAATAGAACTACCATATAATCCAGTAATTCTATTTCTGAGTATATATCCCAAAGAAACAAAATCACTATCTTAAAGAGATATCTGCACCCCATGTTCATTGCAACATTATTTACAACAGCCAAGATATGGAAACAACCCAAGTGTCCATTAACAAATAAAGGGATAAAGAAGTTATGTACATATAAACAATGAAATATACTTTAGCCATAAAAAAGAAGAAATCCTGTCATTTGCAACAAGATAGATGGACCTTGAGGGCATTATGATAGATAAAATAAGTCAGACAGAGAAAGATAAATTCTGTATGATCTCACATATATGTGGAGTGTAAAAAACAAACAAACTCAGAAAAAGAGATCAGATTTGTGTTTATCAGAGGTAGGGGGTGAGGAATGGGGAAATTGGATGAAGGTGGTGGAAAGGTACAAACTTCCAGTTATAAGATAAATAAGTACTGGGATGTAATGTACAACATGATGACTCTAGTTAACATTGCTGTATGTTATATTTGAAATTTTTTTAAAAAGTAAATCCTAAGAGTTCTTATTACAAGAAAAAGACATTTTTTTCTTTTTTTGTATCTACATGAGATGATGAGTGTTAACTAAACTTATTGAGGTAATCATTTAACAATACATGTAAGTCAAATCATTATGCTGTATACCTTAAACTTATACAGTGCCATATGTCAATTATATCTCAATAAAACTGGAAAAAAAAGTTTAAAAGAAAAACAAAAATAAATAAATAAAAAACTCAGTGGAAAAAATACAATGTCAAATTGTACATAGTATATCTCAAAAACATACTGTATATGTGATAAAGATAACATACAAAAGTTAACATGAGCTTGCTAAAATGGTAGGATTATAGAGTTTTACTAACATTTAAAAATTATCTTTTTAATAAAAACAAATTTAAAACAAAGGTACTATATAGTAAATCCCCCCTAATAATGAATTCATAGCACTTCAGACAGGTCCCATGCTACTTTATTATATTTGGCTACTACATTAATAGAAAATTTAATTATTTACTCACTTCACAAATGTATATTGAATATCTACTACATGGCAAGTATTATTCTAGGGTCTGTGGGTACAGGTGTGAGGAAAGCAGGAAGAACAAAACAAGCAAACAAAAAGTAAGACCTTCCCTCAAGTAGTTAATATTCTAGTGGAGAAGATGACAACAAATGCAATTAACATTTAGAAGGTATTTTAGAAAGTGGTGTTGTGGGGAAAATAAGAGCAAGGAAGGATGGATGACAAAAGTTGACGGTGTGGGAGAGATAGCAATTTTATATAGGCAAGTCATGGTAGGATCCAGTGAGAGGGGAGTTTAAACAAAGTTGTAAAAGAGACCACACAGCAAGCATATGGAAGAACATTCTAAGCACTAGTAGCAAGTGATTCAAAGACTGAGCAGGAGAATGCTGGAATATTAAAGAAACAGTAAGAAAGCCAATGCACTTGGAGCATGTGAGCAAGGGAAGTATATGAGGATGAAGGTAGTAGGAGTTGAGAGTGGGGGACAAAAATTATCAGTATTTTCAATTGCATCAAAAAGAATAAAATATCTAGGAATAAATCTTACCAAGGAGGTGAAAGACCTATACAATGAAAACTACAAGATATTATTGAAAGAAATCAATGATGACATAAAGAAATGGAAAGACATCCCATGCACATGGATTGGAAGAATAAACATAGTTAAAATGTCTAAATTACCTAAAGCAATCTACAGATTCAATGCAATCCCAGTCAGAATCCCAATGACATTCTTCCGGGAAATAGAAAAAAGAATACTAAAATTCATATGGGGCAACAAAAGACCCCGAATAGCTAAAGCAATCCTAAGAAAAAAGAACAAAGCTGGAGGCATCACAATCCCTGACTTCAAAACATGCTACAAAGCAATAGTAATCAAAACAGCATGGTACTGGTACAAAAACAGACACACAGATCAATGGAACAGAATTGAAAGCCCAGAAATAAAACCACACATATACAGACAGCTAATTTTTGACAAGGGAGCTAAGAACATACAATGGAGAAAGGAAAGTCTCTTCAATAAATGGTGTTGGGAAAACTAGACAGCTACATGCAAATGAATGAAAGTGGACCATGTGCTATTGTCATTCACAAAAATTAACTCAAAATAGATCAAAGACCTGAAGGTGAGATATGAAACTATAAAACTGATAGAAGAAAATATAGGCAACACACTATTTGACATTGGTCATAAAGGAATCTTTTCAGATGCCATGCCTACCCAGACTAGAGAAACTAAAGAAAAAATAAGCAAGTGGCATTTTATCAGATTAAAGAGCTTCTACAAGACAAATGAAACCAGAATCAAAATGAACAAACAACCCACCAGCTGGGAGAAAATATTTGCAAAACATATATCTGACAAGGGGTTGATCTCCATAATATATAAAGAACTCACACAACTGAACAACAAAAAAACAAAAAACCCGGTCAAAAAATGGGCAGAGGAAATGTACAGACACTTCTCCAAAGAAGTTATACAGATGGCCAATAGGCACATGAAAAGATGTTCTACATCACTAATCATCAGGGAAATGCAAATCAAAACAACACTAAGATATCACCACACGCCCATTAGAATGGCTATAATCACCAAGACAAAAAACAACAAATATTGGAGAGGATGTGGAGAAACAGGAACCCTCATACACAGCTGGTAGGAATGCAAAGTGGTGCAGCCTCTATGAAAAGCAGTACGGAGATTTCTCAAAAAATTAAAAATAGATATACCCTATGATCCAGCTATCCCACTACTGGGAATCTATCCAACAAACCTGAAATCAACAATCCAAAGAGGCTTATGCACCCCTATGTTCATTGCAGCATTATTCACTATAGACAAGAAGTGGAAGCTACCCAAGTGTCCCTACACTGATGATTGGATCAAGAAGATGTGGTGTATATATACAATGGAATACTACTAAGCCATAAAAAAAAAATAGTTCCATTTGCAACAATATGGATGGACCTGGAGGGTATTATGTTAAGTGAAATAAGCCAGAAAGAGAAAGACAAACACCATATGATCTCACTCATATGTGGAATATAAACCAACACATGGACAGAGAAAACTGTATTGTGGTTACCAGGGGCAATGGGGGTAGGGGATGGGCACAAGGGGTGAAGGGAGACATGTATCTGGTGATGGACAAACAAAAATGTACAACCAAAAATTTCACAATGTTATAAACTATTAAAACATCAATAAAAATTTATCAGTTTTTTAACATTTCTTTCTGTATACTTCTAAATGAAATCAATTTTGGAGAAGGACATAGGGAAGGCACAAGACCCCACTTCTCCCCTCTTTTCTTCCATGTATCTTCAGCTCCTCTAAATCAGGAGCTTAATAAATACTTATTTAAGAGAGTGGTCCAATTTTTAGTTTATAATGTTTAGGAAAATAATGACAATATACATCTAAGATGAATTATCGACAATGATCACACTTCATATATACTTGAGTGTGTAAGTGCTGTGTTAATTAAAATAAAAATCATGCACAATTTTGCTTTAAATTTGTATTTAGGTGATTATTTTCCTTTGATACCATAGTTTATTTTGCATATTTATGCATTCAGATGCACACTTACCCATCCTAAACATAATGCAAAAGAAAAATGCGTGGTATAATTAATAGTGACCTAAAAAATATAAAAAGTTGTCGCAAAATGTCATTATGACAGATCATATTAGACAAAGAATGCACATATCCTAAATAGAAGAGCCATTTACACAATGAAAATGCCGTTCAAGACTAGGGAGACTTTAAAGCCAACTCCATTAAGAACAAAACAAGCCACAGCATTAGCACAAGGGAATTACTTATGTGTGGCATTTTCTACAGGCATTTAAAAATACTGAGCAGAAATCCATTATATCCACATCTTACTGTGCCTTACATTCTCTAGGAGAAAATAATGGATTATACCTTAAATATTCTGTTCTATTTCTTTGTAATGCACATCAATACAAACTTCACAGCAGATGTTTAGCAATATTTGTACTGAGTCCCTAATACAAAATACTCAATGAAGACATTTAATTATATTTTATAATTATAGTCAGTGTTGCAGTAAAGTAAACCATTCTTATTTATATTTTAAAATCTAAAGGTATATTTCCTAAGTATAGCCCTTTATTATTGATGTTACTAAATTCAAATGACTTGAGAGAATATTTGCACAGGTAAATATGTCAAGGATTTTTAAAAATTTACCTTGGCCTCCCATCTAAAGTGTTCCCTATATTTAGGGAGGATTCTAAAAAGCAACAGTACTGTAAGCAAAGAGGGATGTAAAGCAATTTAATAGATGTAAATTGTGACATCAAAAACATAAAATGTTGGGGGAAGGAGTAAAAATGTAGAACTTTAGAATGTGTTTGAACTTAAGTTGCTATCAACCTAAAATAGACTGTTATAAATGTAAGTTGTTTTATGTAAGCCTCACAGGAACCACAAAGCAAACATCTATAGTAGATACACAAAAGATAAAGAGAAAGGAATCAGAGCATAGCACCACAAAAAAATTAAATCACAAAGAAAGAGAGCAAGAGAAGAAAAACAGAAGACCTACAAAACTGACAGAAAACAATTAACAAAATGGCAATAAGTACATTCTTATCAATGATTACTTCAATAAAGACTTCAAAAGTAAATGGATTAAATTCTCCAATCAAAAGACAGAGCTGCTGAGTGGACTAAAAAAACAAGACCAATCTATAACTATACAAATGACTCACTTCAGATGTAAAGATACACACAAACTGAAAATGAAGGGATGTAAAAAGATATTTCATGCAAATGGAAACCAAAAGAAAGCTAGGGTATCTATACTTACATCATAAAATTAGACTTTAAGATAAAGACTGTAATAAGAGACAAGGAAGGTCATCATATAGTGATAAAGGGATCAAACCAACAAAATGATATAACATTTGTAAATATTTATACACACAATGTAGGAGCATCTAAATATATAGAGCAAGTATTAATACTTAAAAGGAGAAATAGACAGAAATATAATAACAGTAGGGGACTTTAATACCCTACTTTCATCAATGGGGGGTTATACAGATAGAAAATTAATAAGAAAACATTGGCCTTAAATGACACGTTAGACCAGAAGGATTAAACAGACATATAAAGAACATTCCATCCAAAAGCAACAGAATATACACTCTTCTCAAGCGCACATGGAACATTCTCCAGGATAGATCATATGTTAGGCCACAAAACAAGTCTTAATAAATTTAACATTGAAATCATATCAAGCAACTTTTCCAACAACAATGGCATGAAACTAGACATCAATTACAAAAAGAAAACTGGAAAATTTCAGTTTTCTGGAACTGGAGATTAAACCACATGCTACTCAACAACCAATAGGTCAAAGAAAACATCAAAAGAGAAAAAAAAATACCTTGAAATAAATGAAAATGGAAATATAACATACCAAAACTTATGGAATGCAGCAAAAGTAGTTCCAAGAGGGAAGTTCATAGCTGTAACGCCTACATCAAGAAACAGAAAAGATCTCAAATAAACAACCTAACTTTACACTACAAAGACCTAGAAAAATAAGAACAAATGAAGCCCAAAGTTAATAGAAGGCAAGTAACAAAGATCAGAGCAGAAACAAATAAAATAGAGACTAAAAAGACAATAGAAAATATCAATGAAAATAGCTCATTTTTTGAAAAGATAAACAAAATTGACAAACCTGTAGCTAGACTCACCAAGAAAAAATGAAACAAAGCTCAAATAAAGTCAGAAATGAAAAAGGAGATGTTACAACGCCTTTATATACCACAGAAATACAAAGGATCACAAGAGACTGCTATGAACAACAATTATATGCCAACAAATGGATAACTTTGAAAAAATGCATAAATTCCTACAAACATACAACATACCAAGATTGAATCATGAAAAAATAGAACATCTGAAGAGATCAATTACTAGTAAGGCGATTGAATCAGTAATCAAGAACCTCCCAACAATGAAGTTCAAGACCAGATGGCTTCACCAACGATTTCTACCAAACATTTAAAGAAGTATTAATACCAATTCTTCTCAAACTCTTTCAAAAAATAGAAGAGGAAGGAACACTCCCACACTCGTTTTACAAGGCCAGCATTACCCTGATACTAAAACCAGACAAGGACACCAAAAGAAAAGAAAATTACAGGCCAATATCCCTGATGAACATAGGTGCAAAAATCCTCAACAAAATATTAGCAAACCAATTTCAACAATACATTAAAAGGATCATACACCATGATCAAGTGGAAGTGTAGTACAACATCCTCAAATCAATCAATGTGATAAACCACATTAACAAAATGAAGGATAAAAACCATATGATTATCTCAATAGATGCAGAAAAAATACTCAACAAAATTCAACATCCATTTATGACAAAAACTCTCAACAAAGTCGGTATAGAAGGAATGTACCTCAACATAATAAACGGCATATATGACAAGCCCACAGCTAACATCATAGTTAACAATAAAAAAACTATAAGCTTTTCGTCTAAGATTAGGAACAAGACAAGGATGCCCACTCTTGCACTTTTATTCAACATAATATTGGATATGCCAACCAGTGAAATTGAGCAAAAAAAAGAAATAAAAAGCATCCAATCGGAAACAAAGAAGTAAAACTGCCACTATTTGCAGATGACGATATTATATGTAGAAAACTCTAAGGACTTCTCCAAAATACTGTTGTAACTAATAAATTCAGTAAAGTAGTAGGATATGAAATCAACATATGAAAATTTGTTGCATTTCTATACACTAATAACAAACTATCAGAAAATGAAATTAAGAAAATCCCATTTACAATTGCATCAAAAAGAATAAAATACCTAGGGGCCGGCCCCGTGACATAGCAGTTAAGTGCGCATGCTCCACTGCTAGAGGGCCTGGTTTGATCCCGGGCTACACCGATGCACCTCTTGTCAGGCCATGCTGTGGCGGCGTTTCAAATAAAAAAAAGTGGAGGAAGATGGGCACAGACGTTAGCCAGGGCCAGTCTTCCTCAGCAAAAAGAGGAGGATTGTCATGGATGTTAGCTCAGAGCTGATCTTCCTCACAAAAAAAAAGAATAAAATACCTAGTAATAAATTTAACCAAGGAGATGAAAGACCTATACACTGAAAACCATAAGACATTGATGAAAGAAATTGAAGAAGACACAAATAACTAGAAAGATATTCCATGCTTATGGATTGGAAGAATATTGTTAAAATGTCCATACAACCCGAGGCAATCTACAGATTCAGTGCAATCCCCATCAAAATTCCAATGGCATTTTTCACAGAAAAAGAAAAAAGAATCCTAAAATTTATATGGAACCAAAAAAGACCTCGAAGCCAAAGCAAACTTGAAAAAGAAGAACAAAGCTGGAGGTAACACACTTTCTGATTTCAACTGTACTACAAAACTATAATAGTCACAACAATATGGTATCGGCATGAGCACTGATACATAGATCAATGGAACACAATAGAGATCCCAGAAATAAACCCACATATATGGTCAATTAATTTATCACAAAGGAGCCAAGAATCTACAATGAAGAAAGGACATTTTCTTCAATAAATATTGCTGGGAAAATTGGACAGCCACATGCAGAAGAATGAAACTGGACTACTATCTTACATAACACACAAAAATCAAGCTAAAATAGATAAAGACTTGAACTTAAGACCTGAGACCGTAAAACTCCTAGAAGAAAACATAAGGGGTAGCTCCTCGACATTGGTCTTGGAAATGATTTTTTGGACTTGATACCAAAAGTAAAGGCAACAAAATAAAAAATAAACAAATGGGACTGCATCAAACTAAAAAGTTTATGCACAGCGAAGAAAACCATCAACAAAATGAAAAGGCAACCTACCCAATAGGAGAAAATATTTTCAAATTATATATCTGATAAGGGGTTAATTTCCAAAATATATAAAGAACTTATACAACTCAATAGAAAAAAAACATTCAGAATCAAAGAATAGACATTTTTCCAAGGAAGACATACAGATGGCTGGCAGGCCCATGAAAAAGTACTCAACATTAGTAATCATCAGGGAAATGCAAATCAAAACCACAGTGAGATATCATCTCACACCTGTTAGAATGGTTATCTTCAAAAGACAAGAAATAACAAGTGTTGGTGAGAATGTGGAGAAAAGGGAACCCTTGTGCACTGTTGTTAGGAATGTAAATTGGTGCACTCACTATGGAAAATAGTATGGGGATTCCTCAAACAATTAAAAATAAAACTACCATATGATGCAGCAATTCCACTTCTGGGTATTCATCAGAAGAAAACAAAATCACTATCTCAAAAAGATGTATGCACTCCTATGTTCATTGCAGCATTATTTACAACAGCCAAGATGTGGAAGCAACGTAAGTGTCCATTGATGGATTGGATAGGATAAGGAAGATGTGGTATATATACATACAACAGAATGTTATTTAGCCATAAAAAGAAGGAAATTCTGCCATTTGCGACAACATAGATGGACCTTGAGGGTATTATGCTTAGTAAAATGACACACAGAGAAAGACAAATACTATATGATCTCACTTAAATGTGGAATCTAAAAAATAACACAAACTCATTGAAACAGAGAACAGATATGTGCTTGCCAGAGGTGAGGCCAGTACAGGAGGAGGCGGTGAAATGGGTGAAGGGGGTCAAAAGGTAGAAACTTCCAGTTATAAGATAAATAAGTCATAGGAATGTAATGTACAGCTTGGTGACTACAGTTAACAATACTGTATTGCATATTTGAAAGTTTCTAAAAGAGTAGATTTTAAAAGTTCTCATCAGAAGAAAAAAATTGTAACTGCATGTGGCGATGGATGTTAACTAAAGTTTTTGTGGTAATCTTTTGCAACATATACGTATATCAAACCATTATGTTGTACACTTAAAACTAATACAATGTTATATGAGAATTATATCTCAAAAAAATTTTTTTAATAAAAATTAAAAAACAAACTGTGTGATTAATTAATTTACAGAGTTCAACTGCACTAGACCTCAGGGAAATACAAACTAAAGCAACAATAAGATAAAATTTCATATGCATCGGTTCAATAAAAATGTAAAAGTCTTAGAACAAGTGTTGGTGAGAAATAGAAACCGTCCTACACAGCTGGTAGGAGTGTTAAAAAATAAAAAAATAATGACTTAGACTAAACTCATTCTCAAATTGTTGTGCATCATCATTACCATCATCATTATATTAACTGTTTATTATCACAGTTAACATTTATTGAGAATTTATGTACCCAGTTTTATGTTGTGCTTTTCATGGATTGTCTTATTTATTACTCATAAAAATCCTTTATTATACAAAACAAACTAAAGAGTAAAAAAAATTTCAATTAATCTTTAATTTTGTACATCAATATTCATACAAGTATATCCAATGAGAAATAAACTCTAGCATATTTATTTTTTCTAGCTATGGGTCTCATTGGTGACTATAATCTATTAAATCCAAATAATGTATATACCTTGTTAATAACATAAAATTTGAGTTTTCCTAATGCTAAGCAACATAAATACAATGTTCTAATGTTTCCATTAAATTGTCCAGAAGAGTGACATTCTTGAGGAAATGAAGTCTTTCTTTCCTTGTAGTTACATTTTATAAACAAATTATTATATATATATGTGTGTAGCAAAACCTATACTTAATGGAAAATATTCATGGCACAAAAGCAAAGTAGCCAATATTCTATTCTGTATTCTATAAAAAATGTAGGCCTTACATAAATACATATAATTACCTATATGGATGGCATTTATAAAGAAGGATCCTTTCTTTAAGGTAGAATCAACGTAAAAATGATTGTATCTGTATATGTGCAATAATAATATTTAATTTACTAATTCACGAGTCTTCTCAACATCAGAAATACATGAAGAAAAAAAAAATCAGTGAATCAAAGAGCTTCCTTGAAAATAAAATTCCATGTCGCATTACTTATCGAAATAAGAGGTTTATCTTGTTAAGGGAATTAAGACTATCCTGACACATTCAACCATATGCCCTGTCATGAGTTTTTATACTATATTACATGCCCTCAACTATTAAGTATGGCACCTATGCTGGTTTTTTGGTTGTGAGCTTCAGAAATCACTTTAGCTAGTTTAACAAAAACAAAATTTATTCGAAGGATAAGAGTTTCTTACAGAGTCAATAGAGTAATTGATTTATCAAGCTTAGAGAGGTTTAGGAATCAAGGCAGATCCAGGTTTCCAGAAAGTAAGAGCTAATTTCCTCAGGTACCACCACTGACATAAATCAGTCTAAGGCAAAATCTCAGGGAGAGAGTCCAGCTGGTTGGATCTGAGTTAAGTGCTCACCTCTTGGAGGATGAAGGGTAGGGAATATTGAATTAGATCATTTCTAAAAGGCAAATTTTCCTAATGTGAACATAAACAAGGGTAATGAGCACTACGTGGACAAAGGAATCAAATGCCTACTATCACTTGGAAGAGTATCCGCGGAGGGAGAATATAAGTGTAGCAACATTGAATTAGTAATCTATCATATTTGTAATCTACCAATTTGCAGTAGAACAGAAAATGGCACGTCAATTATGATTCTTAAAGAACTTTCTATATTTATTTTGTATTTGATAGATATGCAAAGGTATGCATTGAAACATTAATCTCAAAGTGAGGCAGCAAAGTGGAATGTTTAGAGGCCAATAAAAAATAAAAGTTAGTGCTTTGCATTTTTTAAGGCCAAAATTCATGTTTCTGGGGTAGGCAAGATTCGAAAGAATTGCATTCTTCCTTTTTAAACTTTAGTCTATTATATTTCTCTGGTGTTAGTACACTTCCAGCAGCTTTCCATTATTATGTCAGAGTAGTACTTCATAATATTTTTCACATTTTCTGCCTCATACATCAAAGTATAGAGTTTTATCCATAAGGCAGAGCTGTCATTCTATAAAATTTTTAGCAATGTTCTCATTTTTATCTGACATCTAGAAATACCTAAAGTAATAAAAAATCATTTTTACCTCATATTTGCTTTGGTTTTCATTCTGTCCCTGTCTGTCTATATACAGTATAGCAAGGGGAGATTTATATAACATCGTTTTGGGTGTTCTAGAATCAGACAAAGAATCCTCACATTAGCCGGGGTTTTTTCCCCACAGAATTTTATACAAAAGCATAAAACCTGTGCTTAAAATAATACTCTCTTTCTCTTAAAACTTTACTTATTTGCCGTGAACACTTTCCACTAGGTAGATGTTTTGCTATATATATATAATATTCAACAACTACAAGGAAAGAAAGACTTCATTTCCTCAAGAATGTCACTACTCTGGGCAATTTAATAAAAACATTAGAAAATTACATTTTATATTTCTTAGTATTGTCTCATGAAAGTTTTCATCTAGTTATTGAAATACTTAGAAAATATGATTTTACCAAACATCTAGGTTTCAACTCAATTCTGGGATGCAAACTGAGCACTAAAACAGATCCTATTTTCAAACATCTTATTTCCCACAGGGATTTAAGTAAAAATGCGGATCCAGGGGGCAGGCCCGGTGGCGCAAGATCTTAGGTGCACGCACTCCGCTGTGGTGGCCCGGGGTTCGCCGGTTCAGATCCCGGGCGCGCACCAACTCACCACTTGTCAGGCCATGCTGTGGCGGCATCTCATATAAAGTAGAGGAAGATGGGCATGGATGTTAGACCAGGGCCAGTCTTCGTCAGCAAAAAAAAGAGGAGGATTGGCAGATGTTAGCTCAAGGCCGATCTTCCTAACACACACACAAAAAATGCAGATCCAATCCTCAACGTGTTATAACTTCAAAGTATAAAATGTTGAAATTATTAGTTAATGAAGCAAAAGGTATTAATTACCTGAAAAATCTAAAATGCTATACGATCTCCTTAAAGATGACCATGTATTAGTTTTTATAGTTGCATTATGAACAATAACTATGTATTTTACTGATCAGTTAGCGTGTGCCAAATACCATGTAACTTTATTAATTCAATGAATTCTCAAATAAAACCAGGGATGATTAATTTTCTTATTTAATATTGAGGAAGCTGAGGCTTAGAAAGTCTTCACAAGGCTAGTAGGCAATAGAGCTGGCATTTGAACCCCAGTGCCCAGACTTGGGCCCTCTCTCTCTACCACTCCGCTCTATTGCTTCTCACAAAGAATGGTACAAAAGCCAAAGAATACTAGGTTGAAAAGATTCCAATTTATTTTCATCAAATCTATACTTTTCATAATCATGACTTCATAACAAGGACAAAAAGGGATAATATAGATGACATATTTTACCCAACAATGTCAATTTTGACTCAAAGATAAACTCTTAAAACAGAACTATCAGAATAATTTATCAATGCACAGCATAAGAAAATGAGCCTCTTAATATGTTTTTTTCCAAATCTGTGTACTTCAGAGGACTGGTTATGTATTCTGGGGAAAGGGTGGAGGCAGAGTGATCCAGAGAGCTTGGGAAGTGATACATGCCCTCTTCTCAATATACATTCCCATAGTAATCATAGAGAGAAGACCAAAGCCTGTTTGCCTTTATTTATTGCATTGTTTTCCAAACTTATTTGACACAATTAATGAGCAAGTACATAATTTGGGAAATGTTACTGAAGACCAAGAGAGTAATCTAATTTCAGTGATACATTGTGAAACGTTTGGTTTGAGTATCATTAACTAGGGGATATTAGATCTTCTGAAAGCAATTTTGGACATAAAAACAGATGAAGTGACTAGATTTCATCAAGGATTGCTGAGAGTGTAACTGATTATTTTTCAGTGCTAAAAGTATAACGGGGCCAATTAGGACTAGCAAAAGTACGTGCATGCATTATCAATTTATGAAGAGAGATTTTATTGTTGTTATTTCTCATTGTTTGATTGTTTTGGATGTGAAACTAGAGGAAGAGACCAAACCAACTAGTTTGTAAATAATTCCAAAAATATTTCTTTTACTAACACTTCCATTTACCATACTTTTTAAAATGCATGACAACATCAAGTTATTTTGTTTTAAATAACAGCAATACATAGTTACTTACCCTCATAGTACAACAAAAAAATATTTTTTAAGTTTTCACTTAGCCTGTCATTGTGAAGATACAAGGCAAAACGTATTTTCACTTTTTATTTTTAAATAATAATACTGAATGATTTTCTTCATTTTTGAGCCATTTTTTAATTATAGCTTGGTTTTGGAATAGTGCCTACATTTTGCCTCTAAATTAGTCTTAAATTGTATACGATATATAGAAAATGATTTTCTTTAACTAAATAATTGAATAAAAAAATGTGTCTGCATTTTCACACCTGGTTCTGTAATTTAGATAACTTGCCATTAGGTGGAAGTAGTATCTCCATTGCTGGATTAAAACAGGCAGTGTTGTCTCTAGTAGCCAATTAACAAAACATTACATTTTGTATTTTTTCATAAAAATGTAATTCTTTATTGCATGGCTCATACAGTAGCAACGAATAGATATTCTCTTGAAGGTTGATACCTTTAGCTATATTTTTGTGTGTGTGTGTGTGAGGAAGATTGTCCTTGAGCTGACACATGTGCCAATCTTCCTCTATTTTGTATGTGGAATGCCCACCTGTCTTGACATGAGTACAGCCATGTTTGGCCGTTCCATTGACCTATAGCCACCAGCACACAAAGAAATATAAAGCTGCTTTCTGTGTGGCGGGCACTGGCCTTTCTCCCGGGAACTGGCCCTTCTCCCACGGAGAGAGTTGCAAGTTGTAACATTTCAAGGCTCTTTGGGCATCATAGCACGGGACAGACTAGCCATCTGTGCCAGGGTGGGACAATAACCAGGGAGAACAATGCACGTACACAACTGCTTGGCTGGGACAATAGCCAGGGGGCTCAGTGCACATATGCCACAGATAACCATCTGTGCATGGCAACACTAAATGCTTGCTCTGCAAACTCTGTAACTGCTTACTCTGGAAATTACTGATGCTATATAAACCGCTGGAAACTGAGGCCTGGTGAGAGTCTCACCTGTGGAGGGGGTGCCTTGCCCAGGACCTCTGATGATCAGATTCCTGCCCAGCCATGTCAATTGAAGGGACTCTCCCCAGCAGTGGGGAGAGGAT
Source organism: Ceratotherium simum simum (assembly GCF_057802395.1). NCBI lineage: Eukaryota > Metazoa > Chordata > Mammalia > Perissodactyla > Rhinocerotidae > Ceratotherium > Ceratotherium simum. Next base: position 45,772,918 of record NC_141911.1, read on the forward strand.
GTTGTGAGTAACCTGATGTGTTCTCTTATCAGTCAACCTGGTGTTTCTCTTTCCAATTGATTTGTGTCATTTCCCTTCAGTTCATGTGGATGTTTCCCTTTCCAATTGATCTCATGTTTTTCCCTCTTATTATATGATCTATTCGAATCTGCTGCTATCTCAGCCAATGTGGGTGTTTCCCTTTCCAATCGAGCTGGTGTTTTTCCCTCTTATTATTTGACCAATTTGGATCTGTTTGTGGACTATCGCCTTTACTCTCCTCTATATAATAAAATATACCTTCAGTCCATTTGTTTGGAGTGGAAAGTTTCTTTTACATCTCCAATCGAATCCCCCGAACCTCTCATAACACCACCACAGACAGCATGGCTTGATGAGCTGTGTGTAGGTCCATGCCCGGGATCCAAACCCACTAACCTTGGGCCGTTGAAGCGGAGCTTGTGAACTCAACCACTATGCCACCAGTCTGGCCCCTAGCTATATGCTTTTAAAGGTAAAAAAAAGAAATGATCCTTTATTGAGATGAACTGGCAAGTGGAGTTTTGGATTTTACATACATAATTTCATTCATAATGTTAATAACTGGATGGCAAAGGAGGTATTACATTTTTGTTATTTTACTGATGAATAAACTGAGCTTAGATAACTCCTCAAGTGATAGAGATGAGGTATGGGTCTAACAAAAAACTGTTCTTTTTTTTTCATGATATGTCAGTTTTGCCTTATCAACTAATACCAGATCCCAGGTGAGAGTTGAATTACAAATCTCCATTTTTAAGTGTCAGGCTCTTCAATACTCATCTGCCCATGGCTGTGTGAGCACAGCATCACTTCCTAACACCATGACATCCACTCAGACATTACTGGAGGAATCTTTGTAGGGGCCAAAAAAAATTGGTTCATTCTCTTCATGCCATGTTCAGTCTGTCTTTACTCTCTCAGTTATCACTTGCTTGATTTTGTCCAGTGATATCTACCTCTCAAACTGGTGAACATTTGGTGTCTTCCTGCCCTAGTATCCTGATTCCTGAACCTTAAGGGCTAGTGATATATCATGGGAAGATCACTGACATTTGGGATCCCGAGTCAATCTCCAGTCTCTGCCCCTAATAGCTATCACTTCGCCTCTTTGGCCTACTGGTTTTTTATATATAAAATGCTAAGCTTGATCTGAATGATAATGTTCCTTTCCAGTTTTAATATTCTATAATGCTAGTCACCAGTGACTATAACACTTGTGAATTGGATGTGGTTAGTTTACCTTGACAATAATACAAGTTTTATGATAATGATTATGATCAATATATGTCTGGACATGTTTTTTAACAATAGAATTCTTTAGATATTTCATCAGTGCCATGTTTTTTCAGCCCTCCGAATCTCTAAATATATTGAAATAAGTTTCAATCTCAGTGGATCAAGCGAACATTACACGAAAAGATGTAGGGCATTTCAAATTGAGCTAGGTCTATTTTGGGGATGGAGGCAGCACTTTCCAAGCTTGCATGTCAGCAATTAAAGGAACAAAAGTACTCTACCCATCCTACTTGTTGGCAAAACAAGCCTAGATAAATATCTCCCTATTCATATGAGAGTTAGGCTGAAAATATTTTTTTAAAAACATAAGCCTCCTCCTCTCCCCCCAAAATTAGGAGAAAAGCAGAGACTAAGTATATCAGTAAAAATAATTTTCTAAAACTAAAATATGGAAATATTATGAGTTATACACTTTGTGTCATCCAATATATCAAAGGAGACAGGGCCTCTAAGAAACAAGAGCTTGGACCCATAATGGGAAATCAAAATTAGAATGAAGACAAAAATGCAAAGAGAATTAACTGACAAAAAAATAAATGCTGGGAAATACAAAAAACACTAGTGACAAAGATTATATTTGAAAATTTTGGAAACATAAATCAGTGATTTGAAACATAAATTTGAAAGATTTGAAAGACTCACTAAGAATGCAGTGGGGGATTAGAATTGGTTCTAATGAAAGGGTGGGTGTGAGCATTGAAGACCACAGAGTGGCAATCCAACCAACATAGTTGCTGATGGAACAGCAACCAACTCAAAAGGAATGGTAGCAGTAAAACTGATGATATTATAGGGAACAACACATAACAAAACACTAACTCATTGAGCCAAAAACTAAGGTTACAAATTATTTGGAATTATTACATTTCTAGGGTGGAGAACTACTGATGTATTTATTTAATAAACTAAAGTAACTACTATAAGAATTTAAAATAATATTTTACCACCAAAATAACTATAAAACTTAAGACAAAATAAAATCTGTTTAGTAACAGAAAGGAGACTACAAAGAAATTTCCCAAAATTTCAGAAATTGAGCTAAACATTTTGATTATGAGGGTAGATATATTTATTCTTTTTGTAAGCATTTAAGAAAAGGGGAAACATAAAATACTCTCATTTTATCAAAAAGCTGAATCCAAAATAGGAGTTTAATAGTCATGAGTCTTCATGTGATACATCAAAACTTAAAATGGTAAAACATTTAAAAGTACAAAGAGAAACCTATGGAAACAAAATTATAGAGAGATAAACACATTTTTTTTTCAGTGTTTTTCCACCTTAAGTAGACTAAAATGAATAAATCTAATATTATAATTATTAAATACATAGTAATTTATATACAGAATAGTATAATTTACACAGAGTGTATAAGACTATAAAAATACATCTCTAAAATTGCTTGTAAAAGCCATAAGTTTAATAAATTGAGGTCTCTTCAATATTCCTAGATGTAAAGACTGACTATTGTAAAAAGAATATTTCCTGAATAATTTATAGGTTTCAATTATACTATAATAGAAAACACAAGATTTTAAGAAAACATAAAAATTATCGTTCTAAAGTCCATTTCAATGAATTAAATGGGGAAAATAACTAAGACAATGCTGAAAACAAAGATGAATAAGAGGGCACTTGTATTGTCAGCTCTTAAATAATATTATAAATCTATAGTAATTAAGACATGGAACTGGCACAATAAATGATAGATCAATGCAGCAGAACAGACGGCCCCCAGAAGAAATCTACATACAAACTGAGCAAACGAGAAGGGCATACACATATGCCAAAATATGATTGTTAGCTATTTAAGCTATTATGTAGGGAAAAAGGGTTACCTGGGAGTTAAAAAAAAATCAAGTCAATGGTCCATCTCAACACATGCTAAGATTAATTTTAGTTGAATTAAAAGTGAAATGTGAAAGAGAGAGCCTATAAATCATTGTGGAAAGAAAACACAATTTAATATGTAACTGATCATGGAAAAGTCAAGATGTTTCAAAGCATAATAGCGATGAAAAAAAAAGAAAATATTGATAATTTTGACCGGAACTTAAAATACCTCTATATATTTAATATCACATTGAAACAATGTATTAATGCTAACATTTGCTGAGAGATTATTGTGAGTGGGAGAAGATATGAACTGATTCTAATGAAAGAGTAGGTGTCAGTCATGAAGAACAGAGAACGGCAACCCAATCTAACATTATAGCTGCTGAAGGACAGGAAACAAATAAAAGGAATGGGAGCTTTTCTAAGAGTTTTAGATTTCTAATCCTCATGATAACGCAGTGATATAGGTGCCATTATTGTCCCCTTTTTATGAGTGAAGAAACTAAGGAACAGAGAGTCTAAGGAATTTACACAGTGTAATAATCTGCACTTATTACACAACCAGTAAGTGCAGAGCCAGGATTAGAACCCAAATGGTCTCACTCTAGAGCACATTCTTTAACTAGTACTCCATTATATTAAAATGGATATGGAAAATGAAAAAAAAAAAGTTTGTTACTAATATGATAGGGAAATATTTAATATTATATACACAACTCTTAAATACATATAGTAGAGACAACATTCAAAAAGACTGATGAGACATTTTAGATAAAATTTTAGAGAACTTTTAAAATCAAAAACAAAGTTTAAAATAATCAATGTAGTCTAGGTAAGATTAGTATTCTCATATGGGGCGTCAAATTTCTGGAAATGTTCTTGAAAATGATTCAACTATATGTATCAGGAGCTTTAAAAAACATCTAGGTTTGGCCTTTGGTCCAGAGATTTCAGATCAAGGGGTGCCCTAAGAAAATATTTAGTGATGCAGAATGTAAAATGTTGCATTACTTACCACACTGGTAATCTGAAAACAGCTAAATATATTACAGTGGGAAACCACTTTTCAATCTTGACTGTCTATCATAATCCCTGGTAGAGTTTTTACCTAAGATCACAGATTCAGAATTTTTAAAAAGAGCCACAAGTGATTTGTTGCCGAGTCAGTGTAAAATAAACTATGATACCTATTAGAATTATTTTAGCTATTAAAATAATATTTTTGAATAATATTTAACATTGTACAAAATATTTATAATATTTTTCAAATATTTGTTATTAAAATATATTAACTTTACAGTTTAAAAATCATGAAGAATAGAGTAAATATATTGGTTCATGTTGAACAAATATGCCACAAAAATTCTCTCTGGTCTATACATCACTAAGAGAAAAATGTTTACCCATAGAGTATAGAAACCTATTCTGAGGCTGAGTTAATTTCACTGTTAATTTCATGGTCAAGTAAGATACATTCTGTAAAGGGCAGTATTTTTATGCTGTTAATCCTCAAATTTCCAGCTACTAAAAAACTGTCTTGTGTGGAGTTGGCATTCAAAACAATGAATGAATAAATGAATAAGAGAAAGACTGAATAAATGAACAAATATGAAATCAATTATAGAACTACTTATATATTAATTTATCCTTGGAATATCTGTATTTGTTTTCTCATCATTTATTTTCTAATATGAATTTCTTCACTCTTATGGTTTGGAATAGTATTTTTTTGACTAGCATTTTTTTCCTAGTCTTTACATTAAAAACATATTAATATCCTAAAAATATATACTATTTCTTTGATGAATTCTTAATTGCCTTCTGCTCTTTTTCTAGGGTTCGTAGACTTGAGTTTATGGTCAGAATTCTCTGTCAAGTATTAGAATTGCAAATAGGGCACACTTGCTTTGTATTAAAAGAACAAGAGCTGCCAGTGTCTGAAAAGTTAATTAGACAAAACAGACAATTAATTACATCTTATTAACGTGTAAAAGAGCTGTGACAAATTTTGCTAATTGCATGCTCTTGTACATCTGAAGAGGTCAGGCTACTTTAAAAGTATGTTGTTAATGGAAGACAAATGTATCTTTACGTGCTTGACAAGAATATTATAAACTGTATTATTTATGACTCCATTGGAATACTTAATAATTTTAAGCTTTAAATTAAACTGCTCATTAAACAGGATAGCTAGTACCAAGTTCTTAAAATAGGCTATAAAAGCTGGCTGCAGTGTAAGATAAATTTAAAGGTCTAGCATCTCCTCAGAATGTCTTTATACCTTTATTTTTAAGTGACTGAGCCCCAGAGATGTTCAACTTATCTTAATGTGCCTTTAGTGAAGGGGAGAATCCTGCCATTAACAGTGTTCGTCCCAAAGAAATATGGTTCATTCTAAAAACCTCTCAGTTGCTTAAACTCAGATACATTCAGTTGAAAACTCTCATTAGCTCTTGAACTTTATTTCCAAACAAAAAAGACGGAAAGAGGAAAAAAGGTAACAAAGCTATGGGTGTGCGTCGTTGGCAGGGGACTAAGGGAATTTTAGGAGATGGCATGATTAAAGGTGAAGAAATAGTTGTGGTAAAGAAATATGTTAGAAAAATGGACAAAACACCCAATAGAAGCTTAGAGACACAAAAAGAAGTAGATGGAAACAATTTAAAATGAGGAATGAGTCAGAGTGCCTCTCACAGGCAAGTACTTAATTACATAAAGGCGTTTTAGTTTCTTCCATTGAGTACCTGTCAAGGGGAGGGAACACTAGCAATTCTAGAGGAAATTGTTTCTATTTCAGTTAACAAAACCGGATGCTCACTCAGGGCTCTCCGAGGAGCTTCGCACGTAATGTAGATTATTTTTCTTCTGTTCCCTAGAACCAAAGTCTTCCCAAATGAACTTGACTGTCACCACACTTTAAATGTTTATGGTTGGTGAGCTCAGTTCATCAAAGCAATGTGCTAATGAAATCTCTGTGCCAAGCTGCACTCTTTCAGGAGTCCGGAAACTGCACACAGGCTTATAGCTAAAGGGAGGCAAGGATAAAGGATCCACTCACACTTTCCACTTCTATACACCCACCCCAGCAGCTTCATGCTGCTTTAGTCGGCAGCTACATCAGTGTACCTTGTCCCTTTACGAACAAACTCAAGTATGTGATGTAAACATCTGAACATTAATGATTATTTCAATATAAGGCCCCCAGAATTGCTTTGCTTTCTTTTGCTTTTTCATATCTCTTTTCCTACCTACTGTCTGCAGATTAGACTCAGGTTAGATAACAAAGATTTATAAAGTGTCTACAGTAAGGTACTTTTTGAGCTAATGTATGTAAAAAGGCCTATTATAATAGACACTCAAATAATAATAATAGTTGAACCTAAACCTCAATCATGGGGAAATCAATTCCAGAATATTTAACCCTGAGATATTGGCAGAATATGGTGAGATTTATTAAAGAATAAGTAGACAGATGACCTTTGAGATTAGAAAATAATTCTGAAGGGGAGAATATATCACATTCATAGGCATGACTATTCCAATATTTCAGCTGAATAACTTTTGGATCACCAAGAAATCTATCATTATAAGAGCATAGATTAAATTAGTTGTCCAAATGTATGGAGAATAATGTTATAAATGATCTAATCGTAATCACGGTTCCTTGAGAAATTCTTGGTATATTTTCCATACTAAGCACTTGGTAAAAGTAAGTTTTCAATACGACCATCTGTTCCACACACTCGTATTTTATAAACTTTCTTCCCAGTGAAAATTTGCCATTATTGCTAATTGATTTTCAGCATATTTTTCAGGTAAAAAACTAAGTTTCAGAGAGATTAAAGGTTTGCATTTTGGAGAGAAAAAATCATGGATTAAAATGTTGGCAGAAAATTTTGGTATGAGCATTTATGTTGAAAAGGATTTAAGGCACTGTTATCTCCTTTTTCTGGACATAAGGAAGCTGAAATCAAGGTTGGACAAAAAGCCAGAATAAAGGTCAGAAAGGGAATTTAAAAATGTCACTAGCCAGAACGTGAAGCCAAGGATTCAAGCACCAAAGTGATGAAATGAGTCAAACTATTAAGTGGTAGTATGGTTAGCAGGGTCATGGTCAAGCAACGGGAATCCATGTTGTCCCTGATCAACTTTTATGTGTGCACTGTGCTAAAAAACAATTCAATGGCCCACTACACTTAAGGAGTAATAGGTGGAGCAGATAGAAATGATAATGCTTTTAAAAGTTTAATTATAAATTCATTTTATATTATGAAAATAATATAACCAAATTATCGATACTGAGAAGGAACAGAAGAGAAATGACATTCATGGTCTTATCTTCTTGGTTCCATCTCTGTAAACACTTGGTCATCCTTGGAGCCAGCTTACACTTGTCTCTTCTGTTCCTAATGAATACTATGTGTTTTGGTTTCCTATTGCCACTGTAACAAATTACCGCAAACTGAGTGGCTTACAATAACACAGATTTTTATCTCACATGTCTGGTGGTCAAAAGTCTATAAAGGGTCTGCAGGACTGCATTCTTCCTGGAGGTGCCAGGGAGAAAATCAGTTTCCTTTCCTTTTCCAGATTCTAGAGGCTGCCTACATATCTCGGCTGGTGGCCTCCTCCGTCTTCAAACTAGCAGTGGAGCATCTTCAAATCTCGCTGTTTCTTTGCTTCTGCCATCACATCCTCTTCTGTCTGATTCTAATCCTCTGCTTCCCTCTTAAAAGGACCCTTGTAATGATACTGGGCGCACCTGGATGATCTCCCCATCTCAAAGTCCTTAGTTTAATCACGTCTGCCAAATCCTTTTACCATATAAGGTAACATATTCACAGGTGCTGGGCATTAGGATGTGGACAGGGTTGGAGGATCATGATTCAGCCCATCACACCATGGTCGCTTCTGGAACCAATGGGCAGCAAAGCAGATAATCAATATACCAACCACCCTAAGCTTACAAGTTAGCAAGATTTGAAAATAATTGTGTTTTTTTGTGGCAGATTTTCTTCCCCAGGAAATGGACTTAAAGATATGTGTGTGGTGGAAGTATATTGGGAACTATGCTTAGGAACAACAGTGAGAGTGAGGGAAGTGAGATTAGTCAGAAGTTCAGCTGTGATGCAGTTGCAACAGCAATCTCTAACAATCTCACAGAGATCTCGGAAGCTGGAATGCATGGGGGCCTGGCCTTTGTATTCCTGCATTGGTGCAGCTGTTGCAGGGGTGGTGGAGGACAGGGATAAAAACTTTGAGTAAGGCAGCTTCCTTTGGCAGAGGAACACAGCTATGACATAGCAGCAGCCAACAATGCTGGCAGTAGGGAACCAAGTGCCTTGGCTCTGAAAGGGGATCTGGTTAGCTCACCACAGTAACCACTACACTGTTCTTCTATCAAGTATTGAATCCATAAGTATTCAACAATATATAAAAGTCTAGTCACCCCACAACCTTCCTTCATGGTACCTAGGGTACCAATTTTCTTTCTCCTTCCTCATAAGGTACTCTGCCCTCATCAGGAAGGTTCATTCTCTATAGCAGTCAGTTTGGTAGGCAAGTGCCTGACCTCTCTCTTGATCCTACAGGCTCCATTTTGTAGGACCTAGCTATTTCCTCTTTTGCATTGTTTTCCACAGAATTCTTGGAAATGGCATGGCTCTATATCTGACACGACTACTCTACTGAATTGTTACAAGGTTCTTTATTTTGCTATACTTTTCTATTAACTTCCTGTTAAATCTCCTCTATATAACTCATTCATTTACTCATTCATTTGTTCATATCTTCATTCCTTCATTCAACAAATATATATTGTTCATCAAATAAGGGTCAGGCTTGGTGAATAAAATTCTCTTCATGAGAATTATTTTTAAGGGAGACTCACACCAATAACAACAAAAAGTTAATAGAGCTTTCCTAGGATGTAAAAACCTGAAAAGAGGATTGATTCCACCTTGACAAGAATATAGCATCAGACAGTCTACAAAATCACAACTTTTCTTGAACCTATCAGAGAGCTGTGCTTTCAGAGCGAGCAACTAAGCCATGATCTAAGAAAAGGCAGACACCTCTGAGGAGATACAGTATGTTAGTACATATTTACCTGCAGTAGACACAGGACACGTTGCAAGCCAGAAAGAACTCAGCTACATTTTTAAATTAATTACTAAATGTTGAGTATAGGATTTAAACATGTTAAAGAATGAATACATAGTAAAAATTGGACGTAACATGAGTAGACAACTCTTTCAAGAGCCTAGGAACAGGTAAATAGGGAAGCAGTGTAGTGGTGCAAGTGTATACGGGGTGAAGGGATTGTATTCTAAGATGGGAGATACTGAGGCATGTTCGTAAAAATGAAAATTGATACTGCAGGAAATGAAATAAAGGAAGAAGCAAATTATGGAACAAAGCAGTAAGATTTAAATATCTCCTGTAGATCTAAAAAAAAAAAAAAAAAAAAAAATCCTTGCCTAAGGCTATCTTAGACCAATAGTGTACTTCTTTTTGGGTCAGAGGGGAAAAACCACCTTCCAGTGTACCTGTCTCTACACACAATATTTCAGGTTTTCCCAGATACTAACCTGTACACTGCTCCACCTGTTGGTATTAGAGGGCATCCATGGTTAAAAGTCATTCTTTTTTTTTTTGTGAGGAAAATCAGCCCTGACCTAACATCCATGCCAATCCTCCTCTTTTTGTGGAGGAAGACCGGCCCTGAGCTAACATCTATTGCCAATCCTCTTCCATTTTTTCCCCTTTTTCTCTGCAAAGCCCTAGTAGATAGTTGTACGTCATAGCTGCACATCCTTCTGGTTGCTGTATGTGGGATGCGGCCTCAACATGGCCGGACAAGCAGTGCGTCGGTGCGCGCCCAGGATCCGAACCCGGGCCGCCAGTAGCAGAGCGCAGGCACTTAACCACTAAGCCACGGGGCCGGCCCCCGGTTAAAAGCCATTCTAACCATCTAAACTTCTTGCTGTTTAACTCATATCTCAAGAAACATTGTTTTAGGTAATGTGTTTTTATGAAGGTCACCAATGGTTAGAAGCATTTAAAATGCAAATAGATCCTAAGGCTCCCGTGGCACTTATTCCTCAGCCTCTCTCTACGCAGAGTCATAACACCGTACTCAAGACAAATACAGTCTCTTCCAGTCCTAATCAAGAGCAGAGGACTCCCAAAGGGAAGAGGAATCAGAGAGAGATTTTGGATTAGTGAAATCTGAGTTTATTAATGGACATTGTCATTCTTATTGTCAGAAGAAGCTCAATCAAAGGCCATTTATTACGTTTGAGGCAAGTTCTGCCATGACGCTGGATAATTTGTTTTTACCCTGTATCAGTGGTTCTCAATTTTTTTAATCTCCAAATAATTTATACTCGTAAAAACTATTGAGGCTCCCAAACCCCAGTGTTTTGGGAGGTTTATGTGTTTATGTAGGTTATAGCTATCAATACTTACTATATTAAAAAATCGTGAAAACTTTAAAATATTAACTTAAAAAAAACCATTATACCTTAATATAAATAACATACATTATGAAAATAACTATACTTTTCATGAGGGAAATATTAGTGAGAAGAGTGGCATTGTTTTACATGTTTGTCAAATCCCTTTAATGGCTGGCTTAAAGGAGGAAATCTGGATTCTTAAATCTGCTTCTGCATTCAACCTTTTGTATATATTGTTTTGGTAGAAGCATATGAAGGAAATTCAGCCTTACACAGATATTTAGTCGGAAAAGGGAGAGTATTTTAATAGACTTTTCAGATAATTGTGAATATTCTTCTTGGACAACTGATAGTTTCTTAAAGATTAGCTGTAAAGAGGAATCTGAAACAATCAGTGAATTTTTGTACTGTATTATATTAAAATCTCTTCATTGGTCATGCATTTGAATGGATCATTTGCCCGTATAAGGTTTTGTAATATCATGAATTGGTCCTTTGGAAAATTAATTCCTTATGCTATGTAGATATACCAAATGTCGATACATTTCTTTATACAATAATAAAAAAACACATTTGTTATCATCATCATCTCATCAGAAAGACTTTAAATATTTGGAAATTATCAAGCTTGTGGTGGCAAATACAAGCTTTCCAAAATTCTAATTTTCAATTGAAAGTTCAGATTTTATCATTGATAACAAATACTGTCAGTTATTTGCTTTTAAGTGACAGGCTCACTGAATTTATCTTCAAGAAAATATCTGCCAAATACCAAAGTTTGCATAATCATTAGCTTGGGAGTCATTCTTTTAAATACAAATGGTGTTCCATGAAAAATGTGGCTAGTTGACCCCATTATTCAGACAGTCACACAAGTGCTTTTCCTTGAGTCAACCAACATATTGCTCTGCAGAGTGCTTTATGTGTATTTCCCATTTTGTGACACAGAACACTAAAAAGATGTATACTTAAGAGTTGAGATTTAATAACATTAGTAATTTTTACTGCTTCATCAGGGTATTCTTTTTTTTCTTTCTTTTCTTTTTTTTTTGTTAGGAAGATCAGCCCTGAGCTAACATCCATGACAATCCTCCTCTTTTTGCTGAGGAAGACCGGCCCTGAGATAACATCTATTGCCAATCCTCCTCCTTTTTTTTGCTCCCTTTTTCTCCCCAAAGCCCCAGTAGATAGTTGTATGTCATAGTTGCACATCCTTCTAGTTGCTGTATGTGGGACGCGGCCTCAGCTTGGCCGGAAAAGCAGTGTGTCAGTGCACGCCAAGATCCGAACCGGGCCGCCAGTAGCGGAGCACACACTTAACCACTAAGCCACGGCCCGGCCTCCATCAGGGCGTTCTTAATTAAAGCTGTTCCTTTGTTTTATCTCAAGTGTATGACGGTGAAGAATACAATTGTCACAGACTAGGGGCCTTGAGAAACTCTAAGGTGGATTTGGAAGTATTTAACTGTTTTTCCAAGTTGTTTCTTTTCCTTTTATACGTTAAGGAGTTGTAACCACCAACCATCCTGAAACAGACCAAGCCTCACCACAAGGGCTATGCCCACGATCTTTGCCTTATTTTTAATGCAAAGATCTCTCCAGGAGGAGCTTAGGCCTCATTATGTGGAAGCATGTTCTCCAACTGAGCCTGTGCAAGCAAATACCCACCTCTCTCTTTTGAATATTCATTCCACAAACCAAATAAAAGTTCTTGTTTTCCCTTGTTTGGGGACACCATGACTTTGGAAATGATTCCTCATGGCCTCCTATTTGCTGCAAATACTTTGTGAGACAACTTCCGCTGGTGTAGAGTCTTATTTAACTCACCAGGAGGCGAGCCCACTTGGCTCGGTGTCACAACGACTACTAGCAGCTTGGTACTACTGCCGTGATTCATGTTAAGAAAGCAACAGTTTTACTACGGATTTTTTTACTATTATTGCAAAAGTCAACACAGTAAAAAAAGCAAATAACAGTATGATTATAAAAGACAAGTTTGATATCACAGATCCCCTAAAAAATAACTTGGGCACCCCTGGGCGTCCATTGGAACACACTTTGAGAATAGCTGCCTTACTTCACAGATGTGCTGGTGAAAATAAAGTTTAGGGATACACTTATAACTGCTAGGGTCAAAGGATGGTGGTGGCTAATTTTGTGAGTTAAGGCTATATTTAATATGTTTTCTTAGTTGCTCTTACCTAAAACATTTTATAATTAGTCACTGTCAATATTTGGTTTTATAAAAGGACACATTCTGCAAATAAAAAAGACAGCATACTTTTTAATCCTAAAGGTGAAACTGAGAAGTGTTTATCCCCCCCACCCGGTCCTACCTCTCAATCCCATCCTAATTTGGAATGAAGATTTAGCTGCTACAGACGGTATTCTTGATACAAAGAGAAGCGTTGAATTATAATGTCCTTGAATTATAACTACCCAAGGAATTCAGTGAAGAAGTCACTAACAAATAAATATAGAAAAGCTATCATCCACATATACTAAGTATAAACAGCTAGAAAATATAGCGGAAGAAATAACCCTTTGACAACCCAATAAAAACGTAAAATTCCTAGCAATAAACTTAATAAGAATAGGCAAAATCTTTCTGAGGAAAATGACATGTATTTACAGAAGGGCATAAAAGGAGACTTGACAATAGGTAGAGCATACAATTCTACTAGGTAGAAGAATAAATAATGTAAATACTTTTGCTCTCATTGACTCATATTAAAACCAATCACAGTAAAAACCAGAATAAAATTTCTTTTGAATTTGACAATATGATTTTAAGTTTCTCCAATAGAATAAATATATGAGAATAGCCAGAATAATTTTGACAAAGTAGGGCATTTTCAGTTATTAAAGATATGCGTGTCAACGCTACACCCATTGAAACAATGGGGTACTCGAACAAGGTTAAACAGTGTTATCCGATGCCTCAGAACTCAGAGTCAGGAAATAGACCCAAGTTATATAATAAATGTGGTCACAATGATGATGATCATGAAAATAATAGTGATCACATGTTATTTATTATGTGCCATCTACTATTCTAAGTGCTTAACATATATTAACTCATTTAGTTCACTCCGAAATTATGTGATGTAGATTTCATTATTTTCTCACTTTAGAAATGAGTTTTCTGAGTTTAGCAAATTGAGGATGATTGAATAACCAATTTGGGAAAACTGATTTGCTGTTAAGGAGGAAATAAAGTTAGAATATTTTATATATATATATATATATATATATATATATATATATATATATATCTGCTCCAAAATACGTTTCAAATGAGTTATATTAAATATAAAAAATAATTAAGACAAAATTTTAAAAATATGGGAGACTATTTGTATAAACTAGTGGTGAAAAATATCTCTTTAGGCATGATACCCAAGACATAATGCAAAAGGTTGATAAATTTAGGTAAATTATGCTTTTATTTCTACCTTCAGGCAAAGATTTAAGAAAGAGAGATAGTACCCAGAATGGTGGACTTATAGGGAAATGTACAACCTCATTTCCTGCTGGAGGGATAATCTGTCAATAGCCTTAAACATGTATACTTTTTAAGCTAACAATTATATTTCTAAAAAGTTTTCACCAGAAATCATAAAAATGAGCAAGGATGTATATATAAAAGATGTTCGTAAGTATTTTTGTAAGTATAATAAATTGGATATAACATAAATATCCCACAACAGTGGCCTGTTAGGATAGAAATTGCAGCACATCCACAGAGTGAAATACTAGGTAGACATTATAATGATGCTTTAGATCTGTATTTATGGGCAGAAAAATGTTCTATTGTATATTAAGTGAAAAATGCTCATAAACTATGTGAATAGTTTGATCCCATGCTTATTACACACACACACACACACACACACACACACATATATACACACACACCTACCCCCCTAGAACAGTGATTCTTAAACCTTTGCTGCATGTTAGAATCACCTGGAGAGATTATAAAAATCCTGTTGCCAAGACTGTAATCCAGACCAATTCTGTCAGACTTTCTGGAGGTGAGATAAAAGTTTCAATAATATTTTAACGCTCCTAAGATGATTCTAATATGCAGCCAAGTTTGAGAACTATAGATATAGAATCATATGTTGTTAGCTATGAATGTCTTTGTCGGTTAGAATTATGACCTGCTTTATCTATTCTTCTTTATATGTGTTTTCAATTTTAGTATATAGATCATTTGAATGATGACAATGGTGTGGGGTGTATTCATATGTGTAATGAGGAGTCTGACTCCGTTTTTTGACGTCTGACTGTTGACAGCTTTCTTCACCCCTCCCTCTTCCCCTGATGCCCCACAACTGATCAGGCTGATAACAAGGCCTGTGTTCACCATCCTCTGGTGCAGGGGGAAGAGTCAAACCGTGCAAGTCTCTTCTTGCAAGTGAACCC
Source organism: Ceratotherium simum simum (assembly GCF_057802395.1). Taxonomy (NCBI): domain Eukaryota; kingdom Metazoa; phylum Chordata; class Mammalia; order Perissodactyla; family Rhinocerotidae; genus Ceratotherium; species Ceratotherium simum. The sequence goes on from NC_141911.1 coordinate 45,787,962, forward strand.
TTCCTCCGCCCGTATCCCATAACCGCAAAAAAACCTCAGGCCAGTCTCCTTTCTTTGCTGTCTCAAGCTATTTCAGACCTGCTTGAGAGGCTGCCCTACACTCCCCAGAGGCCTCGATTATGTAAGTAATAAACTTTTTTAATAAACCCTTTTCATGTGTGTGTGGCATCATCAGTCACAACATGAACCAGATTTTGGGTGGGGTCCATTTGACTTTTCAGGGGACTGTAACAGCAGGGAACACAGCTTTGAAAACTGTCATTGCAACTCCTCATATGACCACACGCCCTGATGTACCACCATACCTTACTGCATGGGACCAGGGTTTTTATTGTCCTCAGCTGCTAACAACTCCCGCTTTGTCCTCCGGGAGTCAACTAAGCGTTTGTATCTCTATTATCCCACTGGCCACGATTCCCAGGGGATTTTGCTATCCATTCCTTCTCTTCAAACTGAATTTCCGAAGCTTGCGGAGGTTGCAGAATCTGTCTGTTGTGGCATGGCTACTGGCTTTGCTCTATTCTTCTGATGTAACACATCAGCAGTATCTCTTGATTCAAATTCCTCTTGAGTTTTGATGCCATGGCAAGAAATGGACTGAAATTTCAACACCTCAGTTTTAAAGCCTCAGAATCAATCTATTTCTTTTTTTGTATATCCTTCTCTAGACCAGTCACTTCTACAGTAGTTTTAACCAAATTCCTTTCTGTTTTAAGCAGTCAATCTTTAGCTATATCTCATTTATACTCATCTTGCCATGTTCTGGCAATGTTACTGAATTAGAGCATTATTTTATATTTATTAGCCATATTAGTAAGACTTCTTTACAATCTTTTGTACCTATGCATATTTTTTCATAGTTAGAATGATAAAAAAAATAAAATTCTATATTATCCTTCTTACTCTTAATTATATTAAATGATTTGCAACTATAAAAGTTCTAAATAATCATTATTTTAATAGTTTCATAATCAGTTCTTGAGTAAATAAAACAATCTCTGTCAGTGGTTGGCAAACTATGGCCCATGGGCCAAATCCTGTGGTTGTGCATGAAATTTTATTGGAACTCACTTGTTTATGTAGTATCTGTGACTGCCTTTGTGTTACAATGACAGAGTTGAATAGTTGTGACAGAGACTGTATGGCCTGCAAAGCATAGTATATTTGCTATTTGTCCCTTTATAGAAAAAGTTAGCTGACCTTGATCTGTGTCATTGTGAAATAGCTAAATGTTAAGACTTTCCACAGTAAAAACTACTAAAACAAACATGAATAGTAAAACATTTAAAAACATTTGATAAGTGAAAAAAAGTTTCAGAATAAGAACTGTTGTGGATTGAAAGGGGATTAAGATTTTTTACACATCTATGTGCAATATAGACTGCTGTGTATATTACATGTGTTCACTTACAAAATCCTACAATCCTATGTCTTCCTTTTATATTTTCAAAGGCAAACTTCCTCTGATAAATTTTGGAGGGAACAGGAATTATTTCTTTTCATATTCTCTTCTCAATGCAGATGAACTCCAATGTTTCCCAAAGTAGCTTGGCTTCTGATAGTCTTGACTCTGTTTAAGAATATGTTTTTTTAGTATATTTTAAATATATTACGTGTAATATATTATATTAATTACATTAATATAAATATTTTAAAAATATATTTAAATATATTATATATTTATATCAAAAATATAAAAACACGTCAAATATTTTATTTAACTCAATGAGGGAACTAGTAAGATATTACCTATTCAAATGAGAATTTAAAAAATTTGTATGCAGTAAAGAAATGCTAAAATGAGCTCACAAATTGATGCAAAATTTGCTCTAGCCACAGACAGTAATCAATTGCATTCTCCTGGAGACAACAAATTTATATTTCTACGGACAGGAATCATTTGCATTATTATCAGTATTCTACAACTTACAGAGTTTTAAAATAGCTCAAAAACAATGAAAGGCAGGGATAACCCAGATGAAATAAACTAGACAGGACCTCCGATAGTCTTTTTTGGCCCACCTTAAAGTCACAGTTTTTCCCAACAGCTCAAATGGTCCACTTCTTCTCTCCTTGCCTGTTTTATTACCGATATGGAATCCTGCATTTTTTCTTTCGTTCCTGCAACATGTGGTTCTCAGAAGGGATATAGAGCACTTGGGGAGCTTAATGCTAAGGCAGTTGTATAACTAAAGCACAAAAAAGGAAAAACTTAATATTTAGTATTAGCCATTGCTGTCTAAATATCCAGGCCACTCTTCTCTTTCTCCAGTAAATATGTCGAAAATTTCTGCTGTTGTACTATTCTCAGCCATCTCTACTTCTAAGGCCTATAGAAATTCCATATTCCTTACTTTGTTATGCAAAGAAATTCAGCATCCTCTTTATCTCATCCTTGGACCTGACTACACCCAAAAGGAGGCAACTGGTCAATTGAAAATTTCCATTGAGATCCATCAGGGTGTTTTCCTAAATTAAAGAACCAGCCTCCCTGATGGTAAAATGATGTCAGTTCTCTAGAGGACAAAAGTGCCTTTAGTGGGTTTTTGTTTTCAATTCAATAGCAGTTTCTTTTTCCGAGGTAATAGGTATTGTAGGGAAAAAACAAATGGCAGGATAAGGGGTATGGATGATTCTAAGGGCTATTTTTTTATTGAGTTGCTAGAGAAGGCCTCCCTGGTAGGAGATTAAGATGAAGAGAAGAAGGACCTAGGGAAAAAGCATTCCAGATGGAGGATCAGCCAACGTATAGTCCTTAATTCTCAGTATATTTAAGGAAAAGCAAAGAAGCCACTGTAGCTGAGCAAAGTGTGTGAGGAGGCAAATGTTCGAAGATATCACAGGATGGGGAAGAAGCCAGCTCTTGTAGGGCCATATTGGTGAGGTGTCCATAAGTCATAGTTTTTCCAGAAGAGTTATAGTTTTGCCTAATTTCTCAACGTTATTGTTTGTTGTCTTCTTTTATACTCAGCAGTGTTTCAGTTTAGATAATAAATTGTATGGTCATCCTACTTATATATTGTTGTAAAAACTTTAGTTACTATTTTTAAGTGAAATCAAGAACCACTGTAGAATTTTGAGCAGAGGAATGACATGAACAGATTTATTTTATATTTATTTTAAAAGGAGTAAATTAAGAAATTAAAAGAATTGGGATCATTTCCATAGATGCTGAAATCACCAACAATTATGCCAGGAGTGAGTTACATTGAGCTGTAGAGGAGGAAAAATATCTTTCCTCTATTCATCTTAGGTTCTCAACTATGTCTCTGGAACAAAAGACAGATTAGCAAGAGAAAAGTATACACACTTATGTAATACAAGTTTTATGTGACACAGGAGCCTTCATAAGGAAATAAAGATCCAAAGAAGTAGTTAAACTAGAGTTCTTATGCTAGATTTGATCAGAGTTGTGGAAAAATGTTATAGGACAAGGGTATGAGCTAACTGTAGTAAACTGGGGGAATTTATCAAGGCCTGTTGGCTCAGATTCCTCTCCTTGTTCCTCCTCCTTTGTAGATAAGGATGCTCCTTTCCTCAGGTACAGGGACGGCATCTCTTATGAGGGTCAAATGACGTGCATTAGGGGAGATGGTCAGAAAGTCCTTCTTGCACCTGCCATTTCTCAAAATTCTTCGGCTTGAAATATTAAATATGCTAAGGTGCCATATCTGGGAGTGATGTGTCCTGAATCCTGTCAGAGCCAATTGGCAAAATCTTCTACTAGTAAGAAGGAATAATCTGAGGCTTATAGAGATAGCAGAAAACAGAGGTAGCAAGTAATATGGCTTATAAGAGCAAGTGAGGTTCAATGGGGTTTTATGGAGAAGAAAGGACGATATTCTGGAAGTAGCAATGAGGAACAAGGAGAATATCTGTGCACCTCCAGATCCACTAGTAAGATTTAGCAGAAACATGATTTCAGGGGAGAGCCAGCTTTCAGTTAAAGCAAGGAGATGAAAGGGAAATTACATTTTCTGAAAGTACTTACTATATAGTATCTTGAATGTAGACAGTATGCGTAACGTCTCAGAACACAGATACTGGAGCCAGATAGACTTGACTTTGAATTTTATTACCAAGTGTGTGAACTTAGGGAACATGCTTAAACTTTTAAAGTCTCATTTTTCTCTTCTGCAAAATGAAAGTAATATACTTATCTAATTTTTGTAAGGATTAGTTAACATAGCAAAAATCAAGTATCTAGGATGGAGTCTGGCGTATTATATTTGTCAAATAAATAGTAACTCAAATAGATACTTTAAAATTTTATATTAAATGAATGGATGATAGTCTATAGCCAGGTGCTAAGACAAGTAATTAACTGGACTATATTATCACTATCATCAAACAACATGTACAGAGTATAGCCTGTGTACAGGTTGCAAACAGGTTGTTCTCACCAGTTAGTGTGGAAAACACGAGGAAGAAAGAGAAAAAAAATGTCACTAGTTGATGTTACACAAGTTGTTCCAGATCTATGTTACTTACTTTACTACTAAAGGGCTTTGCTGGGATAGTGCCAAAAGGTGGTCTAAAGAGGGAAAAAAAAAAAAGGAAATAATAGTGTGCCTTTGGAAAAATTATTGATACTAGAAATGATGAAGTGAGGATATTGGTATATGGTTGCCCCAGGATGGTGACCAGATTTCAAAGGAAGTTATTGATTCTAAGCAGTATGACAAGCCATCGGTAAACCTCCTTACTTGAAGACCAGTATCTTGTCTTTCCAAAAACATCCATCTTTGAAAGACTTGAGGGCAGGAGTGTGGATGCCTTCCTCTGGTAGAATATGATGCAACACAAAAATGCATAAATCGGTGTTTCTTAATCTTTAGTCTATCAAATAAGATTCATCTGGGAAATCTTATGAAATGCAAATATGATTCAGTAGGTCTGGGGTGGGGATTCTGCATTTCTAAGTTTCATCCTGGAGCCTATGTTGCTGGTGCATAGGCCACGTTTGAGTAGTAAGAGTCTAAAAGTTTTAGGAGTGATGTCAGCATCATGGCGGAATGAGCTGTTCCCTTAGTCTCTCTCCCCGCTAATAGACAAATAAAAGGACATTCATTAACCAACAGAGGACACCCACAGACCACAATAGGACATCTGAGAGATCCATGCAGCCATATGTCTCAAGGTGGGGGTACTAGGTCCCCAGGAAGCAGTGGAAGGAAGTGAGCAGATCTCCTCTCTCTTCACAGTGGCAGTGATCTAGGTCAAAGGCTACACACAGCAGCCAGTGTGCAACTCTGAGAGGAGGCAGGGGAGTGGGAAGACCTCTGTGCAAACACTTTCACTCTCCAGGTTGTGTCTCAGCAAGTGGAGGTACTCCACGCTGAGGTGGCTTGGCCACTGAATGGGTGGCCCACCAAGCCCAGCAGCCCAGGCAGGTCACTGGTGAGTGCAGAGTGAGCTTGCGCATGCGACAAAGGGTGTCCCTCTTTTCTCCTCCCACCTGATGCACTAGCTCAGCCAGTTGGCCAGGGCAATGGATCCATGCCGGAGCACCTGCGTGTGTGACCCACCTGGCAGCAGTGGCCAGTGGGCAGATGAGGATGGGCCCTGTTGACACAGCTTCCAGTGGATGGGCATAACTTCCAGCAGATGTGACAGGTTCAGAAAACACAGCTCCTGCCCCGCCCCCACTGGTAGCAAGTGGAATCTGCATCCAGATACTACTACTAAGTGCTGGCAAAGGTCCATGTCATCAAACACCATGAAGAAATACGTTAACACTCCAGATCAGATAGAAAATGACATCTCCAGAAAATCCTCAAGTCACAGAAATTTACAATCTAAATGACAGAGAATTCAAAATAGTTATAAAGAAATTCAATATGTTAGAAGAAAACTTAGAAAGACAGTTCAATGAATTCAGGAATAAAATTAATGAGCAGGAGGAATTCGTCACAAAAGAGATAGAAACTCTAAAAGAAAACCAAATAAAAATGCTGGGGATAAAGAACACAATGAATAAGATAAAAAACAATCTAGAAACCTTAAAAAACAGAGCTGACATTATGGAGGATAGAATTAGTAATTTAGAGGACAGAAATATTGAAATTCTTCAGGTAGAGGAGGAGAGAGAACTAAGACTTAAAAAAAAATGAAGAGGGCTAGCCCCGGGGCCAAGTGATTGAGTTTGGCATGCTCCGCTTCAGTGGCCTGGGTTCAGTTCCCAGGCATGGACCTACACCACTCATCAGTGGCCATGCTGTGGCAGCAGCTCACATACAAAATAGAGGAAGATTGGCAACAGATGTTAGCTCAGGGCGAATCTTCCTCAGCAAAACAAGAGGAAGATTGGCAATGGATGTTACCTCAGGGTGAATATTCCTCAGAAAAAATAAAAAGAAGAAGAAATTCTCTGAGAAATATCCTACTCAATTAGGAATGCAACGTGACAATCATAGGTATTCCAGAGAGAGGAGAGAGGGAGAAAGGAGCAGAGAGCTTGTTCAAAGAAATAATAGCTGAGAACTTCCTAAACCTGGGGAAGGAACTGGAATTACAAGTAAAAGAAGCCAATAGAATTCCTAATTACATCAATGCAAAAAACCTTCTCCAAAGTGTGCATTAGTAACACTGGCAAAACTCAATGACAAAGAAAATTATTATGGGCAGCAAAGCAGAAGAGAATAATCTATAAAGGAACTCCTATCAGGCTTTCAGTGGACTTCTCAGCAGAAACTTTACAGGCTAGGAGAGAGTGGAATGATATATTCAAAATACTGAAAGACAAAAACTTTCAGCCAAGAATATTATAACCAGCAAAACTATCCTTAAGATATGATGGAGAAATAAAAACTTTCCCAGATAACCAAAAGCTGAGGGAGTTCATCGCCACAAGACCATCCCTACAGGAAATGATCAAGAATGCCCTCACACCTGAAACAAAAAGGAAAAGTTTACAAAGCCTTGATCGAGGAGATAAATAGACAAAATCAGAAAAATGAGGCTCTCTATCAGAACACGTTAGCAAACACCCAATTATAACATTAAAGATAAAGGGAAGGAAAGCATAAAAAATGATTGTAAATACTTCATTTTAACCACAAACTCAGAACACAAAATGGAATAATTTGTGACAATAATAACTTAGATGGGGAAGAGAAAAGGGACAACCTGCTTAGGTTAATGGAGAAAAGAAGCTATCAGAAAATGGACTATCTCATCTATGACATGTTTTATACAAACCTCATGGCAACCAGTAAACAAAAAATAAGAACAGAGACACAAATGATAAAGAGAAAACTGAGAAAATCTTCATAGAAAAATCACCAAACTAAAATGGCAGTCAGAAATACACGGGAAGAGAAACAAGGAAAATATAGAACAACCGGAAAACAAGAGATAAAATGGCAGTATTAATACCTCATATGTCGATAATCACCCTAAATGTAATTGAATTCTCCAGTAAAAAGGCACAGAGTGGCTGGATGGATTAAAAAACAAGACCCAACAATATGCTGCCTGCAGGAAACACATCTCAGCTCTAAAGACAAACATAGGCTCAGAGTAAAGAGTTGGAAGATGATACTCCATGTTAATGGCAAGCAAAAGAAAGCAGGTGTTGCCATACTTATATCAGACAAAGCAGACTTCAAGATAAAAAGGGTAATGAGAAACAAAGAGGGGTAGTATACAATGACAAAAGAGACATTCCACCAAAAGGACATAACAGTTATGAATATATATGCACCTAACACAGGAGCATCAAAGTACATAATGCAACTATGATTGCATTAACAGACCTAAAGGGAGAAATTAACAGTAACACAATAGTAGTAAAAGACCTCAACACCCCACTTACATCAATGGATAACTCATCCAAACAGAAAGTCAAGAAGGAAATAGTGCAATTAAATAAAAAACTAGACAAGATGGACTTAATAGTTATACATAGAACATTCTATTCAAAAACACAGAATACTCCTTCTTCTCAAGTACACATGGGACATTCTCAAAGATAGACCCATACATTGGGCAACAAGGCAAGCCTCAATAAATTTAAGAGGATTGAAATCATCTCAAGCATCATTTCTGACCACAATGCTATGAAACTATAAATCAACTGTAAAAAAAAATTGGGAAAATCACAAATATGTGGAGACTAAACAACATGCTACTGAACAACAATTGGATCAATGAAGAAATCAAAGGAAAAATAAAAAAATATCTGGAGATAAATGAAAATACACCATACGAACTCTTATGGGATACAGCAAAAGCAGTCATAAGAGGGAAACAGAACTAGAAAAAGAAGAACAAACAAAGCCCAAAGTCAGCAGAAAGAGGGAAATAATAAAAATTAGAGCAGAGATAAATGAAACTGAAACAAACAAACAAAAAACAGTAGAAAGGATCAATGAAACAAAGAGCTGGTTCTTTGAGATGATACACAAAATTGACAAAACCTTAGCCAGATTCACTAAGAAAAAAGAGAGAAGGCTCAAATGAACAAAATTAGAAATGAAAGAGGAGAAATTACAGTGGATACCTCAGAAACACAAAGGATTATAAGAGGATACTATGAAAAACTATATGCCAATAAATTGGATAACTTAGAAGAAATGGATAAATTCTTAGACTCATACAATCTCCCAAAACTGAATCAAGAAGAAACAGAGAATCTCAATGGACCAATCACAAGTAATGAGATTGAAACTAATCAAAAACCTCCCAAAAAACAAAAGTCCAGGGCCAGATGGCTTCTCTGGAGAATTCTACCAAACACTCAAGAAGATTTAGTACCTATCCTTCTCAAACTATTCAAAAATTTCAGGAAGATGGAATGCTTCCTAACACATTCTATGAGGCCAACATCACCCTGATCTCCAAATCAGACAAAGACAACACAAAGAAGGAAAATTACAGGCCAGTATTGCTGATGAACATAGATGTAAAAATCCTCAACAAAATATTGGCAAAATGAATACAAGAATACATTAAAAGGATCATACACCATCATCAAGTGGGATTTATTCCAGGGAGGCAGGGATGGTTCACATCCTCAAATCAATCAATGTGATACACCACATTAACAAAATGAGGAATAAAGATCACATAATCATCTCAATAGATGCAGAGAAAGCATTTGACAAGATCCAACATCTGGGTCCGGCCCCGTGGCTTAGCAGTTAAGTGCGCGCGCTCCGCTACTGGCGGCCCAGGTTCGGATCCCAGGTGCGCACTGACGCACCGCTTGTCCAGCCATGCTGAGGTGGTGTCCCATATACAGCAACTAGAAGGATGTACAACTATGACATACAACTATCTACTGGAGCCTTGGGGAGAAAAAGGGAAAAAAAGGAGGAGGATTGGCAATAGATGTTAGCTCAGGGCTGGTCTTCCTCAGCAAAAAGAGGAGGATTGTCATGGATGTTAGCTCAGGGCTGATCTTCCTCATACACACACAAAAAGATCCAACCTCTATTTATGATAAAAACTCTCAATAAAATGGGTATATACGGAAAATCCCTCAACATAATATTTGCCATATATGACAAGCCCACAGACAACATCTTACTCAACAGTGGAAAACCGAAAGCCATCCCTCTGAGAACAGGAACAAGACAAGGGTGCCCACTCTTGCCACTCTTATTCAACGAAGTACTGGAGGTTTTGGCCAGAGCAATTAGGCAAGAAAAGGAAATAAAAAGTATCCAAATTGCAAAGGAAGACGTGAAACTCTCACTGTTTGCAGGTGACGTGATTCTATATATATGAAACCCTAAAGAATCCATCAGAAAACTATTAGAAGTAATCCACAGCTAGAGCAACGTGGCAAGGTACAAAATCAACTTATAGAAATCAGTTGAGTTTCTATACTCTGATAATGAACTAGCAGAAAGAAAACTCAAATGTACAATCCCATTTATAATCCCCCCAAAAGAATAAGATATCAGTAATAAATTTAACCAAGGAGGTGAAGTCCTATACACTGAAAGATATTATTGAAGGAAATCGAAGATGACTTAAAGAAATGGAAAGATATTCCATGCACACGGATTGGAAGAATAAACATAGCTAAAATGTCCATATTATCTTAAGCCTTCTACAGATTCAACGCAATCCCAATCAGAATCTCAATGACATTCTTCATGGAATAGAACAAAGAATCCTAAAATTTATACAGAACAACAAAAGACCCCATATAGCCAAAGCAATCCTGAGAAAAAAGAACAAAGCTGGAGGCATCATAATCCCTGACTTCAAAATATACTACAAAGCTATAGTAATCAAAACAGCATGGTGCTGGCACAAAAACAGACACACAGATCAATGGAACGGAATTGAAAGCCCAGAAATAAAATCGCACATCTATGGACAGGTAACATTTGACAACAGAGCCAAGAACACACAATGGAGAAAGGAAAGTCTCCTCAATAAATGGTGTTGGGAAAATTGGACAGCCACATGCAAAAGAATGAAAGTAGACCATTATCTTACAGCATACACAAAAATTAACTCAAAATAGATTCAAGATTTGAAGCGAAGAAGATCTGAAACCATAAAACTCATAGAAGAAAATATAGGCAGTGCACTCTTTGACATTGGTCTTAGCAGCATCTTTATGAATACACTGTCTACTCAGGCATGAGAAACAAAACAAAAAATAAACAAATGGGACTACATCAGACTAAAGAGCTTCTGCAAGGCAAAGGAAACTATGAACAAAAAGAAAAGACAACCCATCAACTGGGAGAAAATATTTGCAAATCATATATCCAACAAGGCATTAATCTCCAAAATATATAAAGGACTCATACAACTCAACAACAACAACAACAAAAAACAACCTGATCAAAAAATGGGCAGAGGATATGAACCAACATTTTTCCAAAGAAGATATACAGATGGCCAACAGGCACATGAAAAGATGCTCAACATCACTAATCATTAGGGAAATGCAAATCAAAGCTACAATAAGATATCACCTTACACCTGTCAGAATGGCTATAATTATCAAGACAAAAAACATCAAATTTTGGAGAGGATGTGGAAAAAAGTGAACCCTCTTACACGGCAAGTGGGAAAGCAAACTGGTGCAGCCACTGTGGAAAACAGTATGGAGATTTACCAAAATATTAAAAATGGACATACCATACAATCCAGCTCTCCTTCTACTGGGTATTTGTCCAAAGAACTTGAAATCAAAAATTCAAAGAGACTTATGCACCCTTATGTTCATTGCAGCATTATGCACAAGAGCCAAGACATGGAGGCGACCCAAATGTCCATCAACTAATGAATGGATAAAGAAGATGTAGTATATATACACAATGGAATACTACTTAGCCATAAAAAAAGACAAAATAGTCCCATTTGCAACCACATGGATGGACCTTGAGGGTATTATGTTAAGCGAAATAAGCCAGACAGAGAAAAACAAACACCACGTGATTTCACTCATATGTGGAAGATAAACAAACACATGGACAAAGAGAACAGATTAGTGGTTGCCAGAGAGGAAGACCATTGAGGGGTGAGTGAAAGGGGTAAAGTGGCACATATATATGATGATGGATAAAAATTAGAATATTGGTGGTGAGCACAATGCTGTCTATACAGAACTGATAAATAGTGTACACCTGAAATTTCACAATGTTATGAACCATGATGACTTCAATAAAATAATTTTTAAAAAAAGAATCTAAAAGTTTTAAAGTGCTATCTGCACTTTAAGTAGATTAGGGGCCCTAAAAATTGGGCAATGGAGCCTAAGTTTTTGTGGTACCAAGGAGTGTATATATATATTTTTATATATGCTATTTCCACTCTACTAAGTAGTACCTATTCCCAAGGAAGGAAGTTGCCTAAAAGAAATGCTATATGAAGGACATCAGAGCAGTAAACCTTTTAGATAAAAAGAGGTTAAGTAGATAATTTTATAAGCCACATTAGCAATATATTTTCAGGGTAGAACATATTTATAGGTATAAATTAATTGGTTTACATTTGGTTGCCCTTGCCTCATGTATGCAAATCAATTTCATCTCGAACCGACAGAACCTCATAAGAAAAGAACTACCATAAGATAATCAAGTATTTATATACAAAAAAGAACGGTAGAAGTGTGAAAATTGTGCAAGTTAATCCTTTGACAACACAATGTTAATATTTTATGTGCTCCTACGTTGTAAACTAAATGAATTCTAAATAAAGCAAGAGAAACTATACATAAGTGAGCACCAACCTCAAAAATTCCTTCTGTTGCAGACCTTAATAATTGCCCTCATTTAATGCCTAGACAAAAGTTTTCTGAAGCTACTAAGACAATTAGAATCAATTTAGAAAAAATAATGCTTTTTCAATCATTTCAGATCACAAGTGGCCAGGAGAAAATTGATCTTAGAGATCTATCAATGTCAACTGGCATCCAAGGAAGATGCTCTCTATTACATTCTCTGTGTCCTTTGGCTATTATCTTAGAAAACTGAAGGGAGCCAAGGAGGTTATGAACGGTAGAGTCGTATCATCTTCTTCAGGGCATTCTTCAATAATAGAACTGGAGCTTTACAGTCCCTAAAAGGCAGACAGGCCAGAGAGGAGCAGCTTATTGTCAAGGAGGGCACTGAACTGGCAACAGGTGTTTTTAGTTTTTCTGAGCTCTGGTACACCTAGGAGTTGGACTGGTAAGATATGGAAACTTTGTGACTTGAGAACAAGCTACGATGCCGTTTGTAAAACTGGCCTGGATGAAGTAACATTTATGCAGTTTATTTCATAATGAGATTTGTGGAATAGTGACACACCTGCTATCTATTCTGATTCCAGTCAAGGTCCTATTTCAATAACTGTAGGTAGCTAAAGGTGGTGATTTTCTCCCTACTCTGTCATTGCCCCCTACTTTGCACCTCCCTGCCAGCTGTGCAATTTGCTGAGGATTTGGCAGGGCCATTGGAGTTCATTATTCAGTACTGCATCTTAGAAACGCTATTTTCCATTTATTTTCTATGGAATGAAATGAAAAGACTAGCATTTCTAAAAATTTCTTCAAGCAATCATTTGGTTCTCTTATTTCCTTTGGGAAAGAGTCTCATTGACTCTGGCAGGCATTCTGCTTTTTCATTAGGTGCCTCTCACTGATAAGTAGGAAGAAAATGTTGTATCATGTGGGAACTAAAAGAATCTCTTGCAAAATTCTCCCACTGATAGTCTTTAGCTATTCTGACTTTTTAAAAGCAAAGAAAAGAATTTTCTATCAGGGTATCCAACCAAATAGCTGCCTAATTTTCAGGCCATATTGCAATATGACTTAAAGCCCCAGAGGAGGTACAAAATATATATTGTGAATTCAGTGTCAGTAACAATTTATGACAGACAATTGTAAAAACATAGTTTAAAAAAAGGAATTTTATTTGTTATACTATGATAATAGTAAAAGCTTTTTAGCTTGGATATAAAGCAGGAGGGGGGAAAATGAGTTCCAAAGAATTTGAGTTTTTGAGTTTTCTTTTCTTTCTGCCTCCCTCCCTCTCTCACACCACCCCTAACAACCAAGATGCCAGGACATTTCCTAGGTGGAGCTGATGTCTAGATTCAATTATATCATTTTAATGATAGCGTATGGTTTTTCAAGACTTAGCCTCTGAAATACATCACTGTTAAGGAAATTTCAAGCCCATTTTGTAATTTGGGTGTACTTTAGAGAGTGTCTGGCTGTATGTTCTGTGCCTTCTTCTTTTTTCAGTGTTACATGCTCTCAATTCAGTTGAGAAAGCGATTATTGAGAGCCGAGGATTTGCAAAGCATTATGCAATGAATGACTGGTGATGCCCAAATTGATTAGGGGTGGCCTCTGCCAGTTTATAGAGGAGATAGTTACTTGCAAAAAATGTATAAGACAAATTCAGAAAAGCACTGTAAATAATTGATTCATTCATACATTTGTTGAACTCCTGCTAGATGACAGTCACTATGCAAAGCATGGTCATACCAGACAGAAAGACAAAGCCTTGCCCTTGAGGAACTTAGATCAAAATTTAGATAGACAAGGAAGCACACATTTAGTGCGTATAATAATTTCTGTAAAGAACATAGGCACATACATAGTGAATCTCTGAACCTTATCTATGTCAAAGATGATAGGTACATAGCTACACACATGTGCCGCCATTTCAATGACAGACATGGACAGTAGATTGTAACACTGCTAAGCCTGAACAGAGCCCTTTACTCACAGTATTCCAGGACGTAACTACAATTTGAGTGACAATGACAAAAGAAGGCTATTATCCATTCCTTATGTCCATCCATCCATCCATTTTCTTTCTAAATTGTTCTGCAAAGAACAACGTTATATATGTCAGGATGCCCAAATCTGTATTTTCAATCACAATCTCATGCTGGCTCAATTTACTGTGGATATCTTTACTATTTTTTCATCCATACCTCAAAAAAAAAGCATTTTTTTGATCCTATGCAGGATCTTAGTTTATGTTCTTGCTTTTCTTCCTATTCCCTGCCAAATCAATCACCAATTCCTGTGGACGCTTTTCATTGTGATGCATTAGTTGTGAATCTGTGAAGTTTTTGATTCCTTATCCCAAATCCAAATCCTCATTCTTTCTGATGTACTCCTTGATTTAATCCCTTTAGTTCTATAATAAACGTCTATAATACTGCACACATCAATCCCAGTTTGAGAATCAAAAGTATATATCTGTTCTCCATAAATTATCATCTTAACTCTTCAATTTGGCAATTAAGGCCCACTATAATTACTGTAACTTTAACAGCACAACCAACATGCATAGCACTGTAAAGTTTATGAGGCACATTTATATTATGATCGTGACATTAATCCTGAGAGAAAGGTAACATACATTATTTTCCTGAGGAAAGAATGAATTTTCTGAGGTATCAGAGTAGTTGATGTTATTCAAATTTGAATTTAGGTCTCTGTCTTCAACTACAGATCTGCCAAAATATAATGATTAAGACCACTATAATATCAAATGTCCCCAGAATGACATTTTTCCTCCAGAATAATGGGTTATTGGGTCACATAAAAAAACTTATTTATATATATATATATATATACACATATATATATATAAAATCTTCTTCCACCTGAAATGTTTTTCTTTCTTCTTCCATATCTATTATTTCCTCAAGAACACCAACTCACCCTCTTTAGAAAATTATTGTGGGGTAGAATTTATTACTTTTATTACTTTTAAAATTAATTAAATTAACTAACTGTTTTCCATACTTGAAATTTATTTAAATTTTACTACACTAGCTTCACTTGCTGTGTTAGTTTACAGTTTGTTTCATATTGGTATGTTTTGTCTTCTTTAGCTCTTTCAGGGCATACTGTGTGTTCTGATATTTTAGAATATGATATAATACTTAGTAAAATTCCTTGCACGTAGCAAATATTCACCGAATGCTTATTAATTCATGGCTGATCTTTCCCGTTGCGCATTGTCTTATTTTTAGTGCCTTTTTTCTCAGACTCTATAGCTAGTTGTGGCAGACAGAATAACGGCCTCCCAATGATGTTTTAATCCCCAGAAACTATTAGGTTAAATGCAAAGAGGAATTAAGGTTGCAGATGGAATTAAATGTGTTAATCAGCTGACCTTGAGATGGGAGACTATCCTGAATTATCTGGGTGGGCTCAATACAATCACAAGTGTTCTTACAAATAGAGGGAGGCAGAAGAGAGAGAACCAGAGAGATGGTGGCATGAGAAAGATTCTCCTAACATTGCTGGCTTTGTAGATTCAGGCATGAATAAAAGAATGATGTGGCCTCTGGATGCTGAAAAGGCAAGAAAATGGAATCTCCTCTCGAGTCTCCAGAAAGTAGGACAGCCCTATTAACCCCTTGATTTTATCCTGGTGACAGCAATTTCATGCTCTGACCTCCAGAATTGTGAAATAATAAATTTGTGTGGTTTTAAGCCACCAAGTTTGTGATAATTTATTACAGGAGCCACAGGAAACTAATGCACAACTAAGATACCACTTATTTTATAAAAATATTAAAAATAGGCTTTTATGAAAAGTCTGAGATTTTCTATTAAGTCATATGAAAAGCATATTCCCACTCAGTTTAAATTTTGCACAAGTGTTTTCTGTGTGTGTTCGCAACCTGATTATTAAATAGCTTATGGCTAAATGTCAGCTAAATGTGAACCACCTTGGCATGACCCCTGCTAACCTCTTAACTGCGTCTCTCATCATTATTTTCCTCATTGGAGACACACGCCACACTCAACTACTTGCAGCATTCTAAAAAGCTATCTCCCTTTTTTCTCGTTGCCCCCTCTGCCCTCCACACACTTAGATTTTAACACACAGTTTGGACATCACTGCCATGGCAACCTTGCCCAGTCTCAGGCCCTTCCTTTGTCTTTCCTTTGCCAGCTACACTTAACCGTAGTATACGTATTACTCGCTCTAGTTCAGTTTCATATTCCTCTCTAGATTTTAAACTTGAGGGCAGGAACTATGCTTTGGTTACACTTGGAACCCCAGCTTTGCAGTGCTGTTCACAGTAGTTACTCAATGAAATATTGCACAGCGAATGGAAGAACTGTCTCTCCCTAGCAAACCTCTCAAACTTCTCTCTATCGCATATTTTCAAGTTAGGTTCTGCATTTGATTCTTTCTTGTTACCCATGCCTGCTTCACTGACATTTTCAATTTCTCCTTGTCACAAAGTTCCATGTTAACATTTTACTTCCCTTCTTTTTATTGCCAGTTCCTGAAATGTGTGAGCTACACCTGGGCCACAGCTTCTACTCATTTATGCTTTAATCCCCTGCATATCTGGTTTCTGAAACCACCCTATTACCGAAATTATTCCCTTAACATCACCACCTGCCTCTCCAAATTCAATAACCTTTTCTCAGTTCATGTTTTATTAAATCTCTCAAATTCTTTAGCTCTCTTGATCTTTAAGCCTCTTTATTACTCTTGTTCTTCTGCACTTTTCTTCCAGTTTCTCTTTGTCCATAGCTGGCACTTTTCCTCGATTCATAACTGTGGTTTATACTCTAATTCGGTTCCATGTCTCCTGCTCTTCTCCTTAA
The DNA here is from genome assembly GCF_057802395.1 of Ceratotherium simum simum. NCBI lineage: Eukaryota > Metazoa > Chordata > Mammalia > Perissodactyla > Rhinocerotidae > Ceratotherium > Ceratotherium simum. Next base: position 45,805,015 of record NC_141911.1, read on the forward strand.
ACAGTCACCTGACATGTCCTCTCACAGCTTCAAGCACCACTTTTCATTCCGCTCCGGATTTAGCACCTTTGCATCAGTCCCATATATGCGAAACTAAACGGCAATACAAACTTGTTACCCTGACGTTACCGGAGACTCAACCTTTCCTAAACAAATATTATTTTCCCTGAAACAGTTACTCTTCTGAATATGCCTATTACTGTCAGGATAACCTCTTTATTTTCAGTTCCCTGTATTTAAAAACTTGGAAACAGCATAAATTTCTGTTTTTACTTTACTCATTTGATTCAACCATTCACAGAGTTTTCTCATATCTATGGTATAAATTACGTTAATGTTCACAATTCTTTTGCCCTCTAATGATTGTTCAGTCACTCATCATTTCCTACCTATTTTTTAAAAATCAGATAAGATTTGAATACAAATCCCCACTCCCTCTCTGTCTGCTCTATAGCCAAGGGGAGGTTGCTTAACTTCTCTAAGCTTTGGTTTTCTTAATTTGTAGAAATGGGACTATAATATACCCCACAGTACTAATAGTTCATAGAGACTTTTTGAGAGTGACTATATTAATAAAACATTTAGTATAATTTCTAACAAGTAAAAGTAAAAGCACTAACTAAATAGTAGATATCATATTTATCTATTAAGTGGCACACTTTTTTCACATTTTAACACCTCAAATCAGATTGGGTTTTATAATCAATGGTATGACAAATTATGTGCCAGAGTTTATTTTCTCCTGATTCTAGAATAATCAGTACACAATTGTATATCTTTCAATAGATGGTGTCTAAGAATCAATGAAATAAGGTAACATTATTATTATTTATGTTATTATTGTATCAGCCTCTTAACTGGTATTTATTCCTTTCAACTTTCTTTGTAACATATTGCTGTCTACCTTTTCTAAATATCACTATTATCATTTTACTCCCTGATTAAGGTTTTACATGGTCCTCTGTTTCTCAATGTTTTTGGTTTTAAATGTTCTCTAGCACTTAAATTCCTATCAATGTGCGGGGCTATATTCCACTCCCTCAACTCTTCATTAATCTGGCCAGATTGGTCTTCTTACAACCAGCACCCGCTTCCCAACTCTCATGCCCATTCCCACCTTCATACATTTGACCTTGTGACTCTTCTTTCTATAAGATTCTCCCTTTTCCTACCTGTTTAAATACTACTTATCCTTATGGATCAGATTCAATGATTTATTCTATTAAAATATTTTTTCTTTGAGAAAAGTTTACACAAAAAGTTACACTAAACTGCTCCTAAATATATGTCCAGAACATATTTTAACATTGTATATGTATACATACACACAGCAGGATTAAACTATTTCAGAATTTTTTTTCTGATTCCATTGATAATGTATGTATTTAATCTTATTTTCTCACTTAATGTCATAGCATCGTAAAGCCAGACGATGGCTCCCTTCATGAATTCATCTGAAATAATTTGCTTTCTTCCTTGAATCAGAAGAGGGCAGTATCATTGCCTCCTTCCATTATGATTACTCAGACATTTGGGGCATTTTCCCAGAGGCTGTTGTAATAGTTGCCCCTCATCTTTGTCCTTTTTACATTCATCTCTGAGAGCCATGTAAGAAAGAGCTCAAGCCAATGTGAGAGGGGCTGTCAACTTCAGGTGCACAGTTGACATATCCAGATAGAACTGAAGGCTTGGTAGTGGGCAGGAAGCTGGCAGAGGGAATGGAGAGGACACCTGTTCTCTTGAGTGATGTTTGTTCCCTAATGAGCAGAGAGGAATGGGCGTGCATCCTGATTTTCATATTCTCTGAGTATCCATAATGGGATAATGGTCAAGCTTTTAGAAAAATAAAATTTGAATATTTTATATTCAATAAAATGTATGCAATATATTTCTTGATAAAATAAAGTATCAGAGCAATAACTTAAAATTAAGCTATTTATAGCATCCATTTTAAGAAAAATGTAATTTTGAGAAATGAACATAGACTATGAAGTGATTTAGGTAAAAATACTACTGTCCATTGGAGAACAGGATTTGAAATTTCGTAGGAGACAGACTGGATGGAATGGCGTACATTTGAAAAATTATTTTGAACAACTAGCCCCTATTTATACATGATAACTGTTTATGCATCTGATATTTAGTAATGCGAAATGATAAGACATCAGAATGCTGTGATTTAGATTTCTGTCAACCATATGGTGTACACTTTAAAGAGACAGACACTCATTAAAAATATTTTGAATATCTGTTATCTTTAAGTAAATACATACACATTTCTTTATTCACTAAGAATTCTAATTCTAACCTTGTTAATGCAAAACCATGTAAATTATGGTTAAATAATTGAATACATTCATATTTGATTGCTTTTCTTTCTATTGCATCCACCTTGCCTTTGATGGGATCTCCTACTCTGCCCAACTCTCAGAATCCAGTCACTTCAACTAACTTAATCTCTCTCATCTGTTTTCTCTCAATCACAAAAATTTCTTAAAAATAAGTTTAGGGATGTTTTGAAATTGTTCTTAAAAAACTGAGCTGAATCTATCTAAATTGAAACACTCTATATGTTGCCAAAATGAATTTAATGCAACTTACAGTTGGTATAATTTGTCTGTTCTTTCTTTAACTCAATAACTGATTTTGTGCCTGCAATATACTTTTCTTAAAGGGTCAAAAATCATTATTTTTATTAGCTCAAACAGATAAGAGTAATATATTGATTTTATTTTTAAGGGAAATGTATTGATATATTTACTCTGAGTATGATTGGATCTGAAGATGAATCACTGTTATTAACATGAGCATCAAAGAAAACAAGGAATAGACAATCTTGGAAAAGCCTCTAAAAAACAGGATATAGATATTTCTGGTATACTCAAAATGCCAATTAGTGAGATAGTAACATAAGTAGGACATATAAAATATTTTTGTATTTATGATTATTTAAGATTAACCAAGATAACCCAAATCACTTAGGGACATGCATTCATTGCTGTTCAGCTGAAGTCTCAAGTAGACCTAGAGAGGTAGAGAGTGGGACAAGAGACATTTGTCTGAATCTCTTTCTGCATAGGCAGGTCTGTATAAGTGGCTATAACTCTCGTGAAGATTTTTCTTTTGAGATTATATACATGTAATACACTTGACAAGCAAAAATAATTACAGATTATGTTCTAACATTCAGATTTAAATATTTCTTATGTATGTCTATCTCCTAAATATAAAAGAGGAGAATCTCCTTCGTTTTGCCTTCACTTGGGCATCAAACTAACTTTCTAGTTTCTATGTAATAATGGGTCATATTTCACAAACAATTATCTATGTGTTTTTTGAAAATATGTACATTATAGTGATGTTGCTCACTTTAGTGGTTTTGGTTTCTCCTGAGGCTTCTCTCCTTGGCTTGCAGATGGGCATCTACCTGCTGTGTCCTCACATGGCTAACTCTGTGCCCACACATCCTGGGTGTCTCTCCTTCTCCTCATAAGGACATCAGTCATTAGGGTCCACCCATATGACCTATTTTAACCTTAATTATCTATTTAAAGGAAAGTCTAACTTAATATCCAAATACAAGTACATTCTGAGGTGTATTAGGGTTTAGAACTTCAGCATATGCATTTTGGGCGGACACAATTCAGTCCATGCCATGAAGGAATTTAGGCCCAACTTATAGTTGATTATACTAACGATATTTTCCTTCTGGTTTAGCCATGGTATTTTCTACTATGAGTTGAAATGATTGACAGTGTTCTCTGCGACCAGTAACTTTTAAAATAACAATTTAGGTTAAATGCACATAAAATTAGACACCTAACCAGCAAGACCTTGAAGGAATGGCTTATGTAACAATATCTTCTAGGGAAGAGGGTCAAGGACACTCTAGAGTATAGGTGCTGGACCTACAATGTGAGTCCCACATGGGACATTCTAGGAGAACGCTATCAGCTACTAAGATGTAGAGGAAGGTATCAGGTATCTGAGAAAGGACAGATTCTTCAAGATATCCTCAAGTATCAAGATACTGACACTTGAGGAAGAGATTCCTCAAAAGATACTGATAAAAAGAGAGACAACTAGGTCTGGCCTTGACCATATGAGCCTGGAGAAAGGCAGTATTTGTGCACTTAGCCCTTTGATCCATCAATTATTCCCTCTCTCTCCTAGACCTTCAACCCGGATGTTTCTAGCTGCTTGTATTATTTTTAGGCATAGGTCAAAATTCTGCAAAAGACATCCCAAAATACTTTGGCCCAAATCTAGAACTTTATTTCTCTCTCAAAGGTGTACAGATCAGGACTGCCAGGAAACTACATGTGTTCTTCTAGCTATGCAGTTTCTTCTTTCTATCTTGTTGCTCTACATTCCCCTAGGGTCTATAGTATGTTAGTAAATGTTTAACAACCAGATTTCCCAGTGTAGTTCCAACATGATGTTAGTTTATATTTCCTTTATGTTAAGAAAGACCAAAAAAAAGTGAAATAATGGAATCATAAGTCAGACTTTTACTACTTATTAGTCAATACCATGAATGACTTCTTTGATGAATCAGATAATATTTGAACACTAGAAGGCTATTTACTCAATTTTTTTGTGTGCTACTCATATTGTAAAGGTTATAGACACAATGCATTTTAAAGTTTAGTTAATCTGCATTGTTAACATTTTCTCCCTTACTATCTGAATTCTAGACAATCTACGAAACAATAAATCAAGCCTTAATTTGTAGCAGACGCTGATTTCTGTGTTGTAAATAGTTCCAACCTGGTTGATTTCAAGCTACCACGTGACATTACTGAATGAAGCATTGGGAAGAGAAGGGCAGTAGAACACCATTATACAGTATTTCCGCCATACAAAAACAATAAACATAAGAGCATAGGTAATATTCAGATGTAGTAAAATAATTAAGAAGCAATGGATTTTGAGTATTTATTACATTTAAAAGTATCATGTATATAATTGTAATTTTATATGATTTATTTTTAAATAATGCTTGTATTTAACAATCAGCTTATAAAATTCTTTAAAATCTAACAATCAGTTCTTGCACGCCAGTACAAACCAACACCACTGCCTAGTGGGTACCCCCATTCCTTATTCACTTGATCAAAGTTTGTTCAACTCATTGAATACCAGTTTGTGGGAAGGAAAAAAAAGGAAAAATGGAAAGGAAGAAATTTTCTTTTTATGGAAAACATACAGAACTTGCACACATCACTTTTGTTTGTATTATGCTAGCGACAGCTTGGTCCAAGGCCGCTTCAGAGAAAGTACGGTAATGTAGTCTCTACTTCAGTAAGTTTTTATATTATTTAAAGGAAAAGGATAGACTAGATCCTGGTGATAAGGTGACTATCTCTGCCACCATCTTCCCCTCTGGCCAATCCCGTATCCATGTATTCCTTCCTATACAAGCACATTGAAAACCAAACTATAGACTCATTAATTCCTATCTTTTATCATGATCAAAATGAAGGATCTCTGTGTGCTGCACATTCCTCTCTGTTTGTTCCAGCTATGGCTCCTCTTGGTCCAATGACCTAGAAACAAATAAATAAGCAGTTTATACCCCTACACTCAATATATGATGGTATCCTAACACTATTATAATGTTAAAGTAAGAACAGCATACTTGAAATAATACACTCATTTGAAGAAAGGAACTCTAGGATTCATTCAGTGGACATGGGTCCATAACACTGCTGAAATCTAGCTGTGCAGGCTAACATTTCTTGTCTTGCCAGGAAAATAAATTCTTGGTTAGGCCTTTGTTTCTAAAGTTTTGAAGAAATTCCCATCAGTGGTCCTCCATAAACTGAGCTTTTCATTCTAGTTGATTCTTCCTTATCTATCATCCTCTTTGGCCATATCTGAGATAGGCATTGGAGGCCTCTTGAGGCTGCCCAGTTTCAGAAACTTACTGATTATTAGCGCAGGTTTGTGAGCCAAGGGGTTGCTTTAGAGGTTGAAAAATCATAACGTTTTTAGCACCTGATTTTTAATCATTAACATCAACCTCATCACCAATATCAGAAACTGGTTGTACTCAATTTCCTCTTTTTCCTCCAGTTGAAAATAACTATTGCAACAGATTCCTAATGGATCTCCCTAACTCTCTATTCCTGTAGTATATTCTCCAAATTATCACCAGAGATCACTTTCTAAAATCCAAACCTGCTAATGTTCCTCCTCTTTACAACTTATTAATTGCTTCCCATCATCTACTGAGAAAAATGCAAATTCCTTAGCATGATATGCAAGGTCGTTTAGTCCTTGACTCTTCAACCCTATCCCTTTTCAGCTTGATTGATTTTTTTGATTTCCACACTCTGGATAAAGCAAATTTTAATGCCTTGACTACATATGGCATTTTTCCACACCTCACGTGGTTTTACCCACAAACCTACCTTGCCCACCCTCCACTCTGTTGCTGTCCACATACTCATTTTTCGAATCGTAGTTCAAAGACTCTCTTTGATATATTCTCTTCAAAAAGGGTTAACTACTCCCTGCCCTAGGCTACAATAAATGTTGCATAGACTTTCAGTACTGTTCTTATCATATGAACTAGTTTTACCAGCTAGAGTGTGAAATCTGGAGAACTAACTTGTATGTTTACTTATATATCCCTTACTCTTAACATAATGTTTGACATGATTTTTGTGTTCAAAACATTAATTGAGGTAGTAAAGAATAATGGTAAGTACTTATACCTGATAGTAAGATAAGTACCAGTTTAAATCTTGATTTTTCCATAACTAGCTTTGTGACCTTATATAATCTAATTAACCTTTACAAGCTGTATTTTCCACATTTGCAAAATGGGAATGATGATGGAATTAATCATAGTTAGGATTTAGCCATGTATCATCATGAAGAAATAAGCACAATGCCTGATTATAGTAAGTACCTTATAAACATTAAATTGTATTATTTTTGTTGGATGAATTAAAGAATTGGCCTATTTTAATTCAGAATTCTTTGAATACAAGGCCATCTTGTATACCACTTAAGAGGTCTGGTTACTTTAAATACCATTAAGATCTCATTACAGCTGACAAAATTCTCCTATGTGTTTCTACAACCATTCTAGAATACTGTTGCAATATAGATTTCTAATAGTTAAGACCAGGAAGGTTGCCACTGTATTTAGTATTGTTGGATATATAATCTCTAGAGGAAAATAGATTTTACAAACTCTAGAGGAAAATAGTGGTAGAAAAGTGTTTTATAATTGGTAGGACTTTTATAGTAATATGGGAGCAGGTTTGGTGAGGTGGCTGCCATAGGAGAAATTTATGTTCTAAGCTTGACTTCATTTGTTGTATTATTTATCTTAATGCATATTCATGAGTCATGAGCATCTCATTTTTCACTCTGAAAAACAGATTTTTCAGGGCTGTTATGTGTATTATGAGGGCTATGTAATGAGTAAATCATTACCATGTATCTTTAAAGTATCTCAAGGAATGGAGACGCTGCTGTCTCAGGAGGCAGGAATTGGAAGGTATAAAGGCAAAATAATATTTCTCTCTTGTAGTGACCCTCAAACAGAGCTCATTAGTTCTGGACAACATTCCATTTCTAATTTAAATATAGTGATGCTAACTTATTTGTGGAACTCTGGTCATAGCTACTAACCTGATTCTTATTGCTGCTTCAGAGTTTACTTATTCCTGTTACTTTAGTAATGCTGGCAGAAGCTATTTTAATCCATCCACAATTTGACTTAGCAGAGTAGACAAGCAAAGCTAACTTGAATTTTAGAACAAGATTCAAAGCATCTTATTAATGTATTTTTCCCCTTTATAGCTCAAAAAAAGAGTAGTCATGGAAATTAAAAGTAGGACCTTTCTCTCCATCTCTGAGGTATTTACTATAGTTTCAGTGTATATTAAGCATCAACATAGAAAGATCCCTGAGCAACACTTGATGGAGTCTACTCCCGATCCCGATTTTCATAAGAACATGACTATTGGACTAACTGCAGCAAACAGATGATGCTCCCAGAGGAAAGATCAGACCCTTTTGAACCTAGGCTAGGCTGACACAGATTGTGCTGTTCTTCATTTGGAAAAGACCTTAGTTTAGACCTTTCCTTGAAATGGTTGGGTGACCAGAGTAATAGAAAAGAACTACATTAGCAAGACTATGGTAATTTTTCTTTTCTGAATCTTTAATAAACATCTTCACATTTTATCAATTTGATTCAGGAAAAATTCATGTATGATATGTGATTTCCACATGTTTCAGCAAGTATTTCACGTCCTCTGGTGCCTAAAGAAAAAAAATTGAAAGATCCTCTCTCTAAAATATTTTTAAAATGTTACCGTGTTTTATAACATGTAAGAACTCAGTAATAATCACAAATCAAATTATTATATGAAGACAGCATTTGCTAACTCCTAAATCAAATGTATATAAAACATTTCCAAGGAAGGCACTCTGTTGATCTGTTCAGGCTATCCAAGTTTCTGACAGCTCAAATTTGAAAATATGTAGTTGGATGAGGTTTATAGAAAATGTGTGTCTGTGTGTGTGTGTGCACACATGCTAATAGTAATGGCAGTTGTCTAAGTTCTTTTTTAAGTTCTGGGTTTGACAGGAGTAGTTGAATTGTAAGGAGTATGTTATGCAAGGAGATGATACACATCCTCATATGCTAGTTCCCTTGTCCAGTTTAAAGGGAGATATTAATATCGATTTGTTTCACAACAAGCTTCCTAATTTTATTGTGTAGCCTTTGCAATGACCCTATACCTCGTTCTCTAAATGTGTGAAGTGGCACTTACAGATGAAGAGAAATTGTTGCCCAATGCGTATAAATGGCCATCCACCTAACAGAGATGCCTGATTAGGAATGAAAAAGAACAAGAACAGGAACACAGGGGGAGAAGGAGGTCCAAAAGGTCCAAATAGGAAATACCAGAAATGGTGCATGAAAAATAAAGACGAATTAATAAAGACAAATTTTATCTCACAGTGGAGGGGTGGGGGTAGTAGATAAAACGACCTAAGGACTCTTGAATTTATCTCCACGTTCATTTGAAAATGCCAACACATATTGTAGTCATATAGTTACAGGAGCCCAAGATCTCTCTGAGTGACTCAAAGCCTTCCTCAAAACAGAGAGCTTAATTTCCTGAGGAATCAAAACAAGGATATTTTCTCATATTAATTTCTGAAGTAACACTAATTAAATTATATTTAAAAGAATTATAAATAGCACGTAGTGAAAGCTTAAAATGTCCTAGACACTCTGCTAAACATTTCAGACGTCTTCCTTATTTAATCCTCACTGTCATTCTATCAGATAGGGACTATGATTATACCCATTTCAGTAAAGAAAACTGTTTCAGGAAGGTTAAATAATTGTACAGGGTCACACAGCTAATAAGTGCAGACAGATCCAGATATCAGACACAGTTCTGGGTTACTCTCTATTATAAAATGCAGTATTGATAAACCAATGGGAAATAAACAAAGAATACATGTAAAGATGGCTCAGAGTTTCTATGTTGACTTAACTGGCTCTGGAAGTGTATCCAAATCTCTGAAGTGAGACTGAAAAGAGGACACATAATTTTTTACGCCACATTGTAATTTCTGGACTTACTGAAAGTGACAGTATACTTTCTAATTCTGAAAAAGGGAAGCAATTGTTCTGCATTTTGAAGCAAGATGCAATAATTAATTGTGCGATTCTGCCTGAATTGTGTCTGAAATTCTTTGGGACATTTACATTCTTGCCCTTTAAATGACAATTAGTTGCCATACATGCCATGTAGCAAAATGTAGTATAACGTTCAAAAGAATTCCAATATCTTTGAAAATAGCAAAGGGTAATCACCTGGTGTTTTTAACCACTGACAATCACTTTGTCAAAATATTTGTATAAAGTCAAGAATCTGTAAAAGATTTGGGTAATTGAAATGTTTATTTGAAATAACTTTTCCCCTCAAAAATGTATGGGTAGCTGGAAATGTGGCTTTAACCTATAGTGCTTTCATTTGGAGAAAATTTTAGTGTGAATCCAATTACAAGACCAAGTTATACTTTGCATGTATAATTACAAAGCAGTGGGGCATCCAATTAAAGATTTCCAGTGGGATGAAGTAATACAAGCCTATAGTGATGAGGTGCTTTCAAGGATAGATTGAATAGTAAGACACACATAGAAGTTAATTTAAACAGCAATATTTCTCCTAGGGTATGAAAAAATGAAATTATTTTTTCAAGGGTAAAGGTGGAAAAAGAAATAGTACTTGGACAATGACACAATCCAAGGGATGAACATTTGGGGAGAAAATCTCCATCTCTTGTATATTTCATAAAATATTTATTTGTTCTAAATACTCACTCTGATGGTTAATTTTATGTGTCAGCTTGATTGGGCCATGGAATGCCCAGATATTTGATCAAACATTATTCTGGGTGTTTCTATGAGGGTGCTTTTAGATAAGATTAACATGTAAATTGGTAAACTGAGTAAAGCAGATTGCTTCCATAAATGTGGGTGGACCTGAGCCAATCAATTGAAAGACTGAATAGAACAGAAGGCTGACCCTCACTTGAGTAAGAGAATTCTCCTGACTGACAGCCTTCCAACTGGGACATCCACCAGCTCTTCCCTATTCTACAGCAACCTGCTGACTTTCAGACTTGAACTAGGATGTCCACTCTGCAGGTTTTGGGTTTACCAGTCTCCATAATAGCATGAGCCAATTCCTTATAATAAATCTCTTGATTGATAGAGAGAGAGAGAGACATTTATCTCCTATTGGTTCTGTTTCTCTAGACAACCCTGATTAAGACTCATCCTCTGTAACAAAAGCTTAATTTTTGTGTAAATTTTAACTATGGTTTATCCCATGTGCAAATAATAGAGCCCTCTCCTAAGCTACTGTAAGAACTGGTAGAAATAATGTATTGCAATATATTTGTATTGAACAGGTCAATTACGTTACTGCACCAGGTCCGTTTTTGCCCAACATCCAGATAGCCAAACAACTGAGAAGACGAGATTGCAGTAGAGAGGGTTTAATCACAAGGCGGCCAAGTGAGGAAATGGGAGAATGGATCTCAAATTTGCTTCCCTGAAAATAGGGACTCAGGGATATTTATGGGATAGGGGGCAAGGTGGTCTGAAATGATTGGAGGTGAGGAGAGATGAGGTAATTGATGATCTGTGCAAGTGTAGTCAGGCGTCATGGCTCCTCTAGGACGCATATTCACAGAATGGCGTCAGCATGCCCTGAGGGTGGAGATTTAACCTCTTGACATCCAAAGGGCGCTTATCAGACATATGTCTGCATGGGCCCAGTTGATGGGTTGGTGGTCTCAACCAGCCTGAAGTGGACAAGGGGTTCCGATTCCTGAAAAAAATAGCTCAAATACCCATTACCATGGTGACCCCAGCTCCAGGGAGATGTTATCTATGGGAACCTAGTGGGAGTCAGATAGCATATTGCCAAACAGCCAGTTAACAATGGGTAAGTTTATCATGCTGATTTAAGTCCTTATCTTCCATTCTGTTAAGTTTCTAGGTAAGACCATCCTCCCCTTCTTCCTGGTACAGGGAAGAAGATACCTTTACAAATGGAAATTTCCTTTACAGATGTAAATGTCTGTGACAAGGGGTAACCGGAACTAAAAATGGGCTTAGCAAGGACCCTCCCAGATACCCAGAGATGTCTATGATGATGGCTTGTCCTAGGAGCAGGCCTCCCATCCCAAACTGTTTTGGTCAGTTAGTGGGGGTGGGGTCAAAGCATCTTTCAAGAAGAGACATATTTTGAGGTGGTCAATTCCAGTCCCCCATAGTTACTAGCTGCTTAATCATCAGTGGCTAACTGTTTGCCAGTTTCATTTAGCAGGGAAATTAACAGAAATCTTTAGAAAGCTCTTGGGGTTTAAGAATTACAAAAGGCATAGGCATACAAATTTATAGATGTGGAGGATCACTTCATTTTCATTTTGCAACAGTCAATTTGTATCAGTTATCTATTGCAGCATAACAAGCCACCCCATAACTTAGTTACGTAAAACATAGATTATTTATTTTATTCACTTACATGCAATTTGAGCAGGAGTCAGCAAGATCAATTCTTCACTTCTGCACACCGTACATTTGTGGACTGCAGGATCTCCTACCAAAGCAGCTCACTCACAACGCTGGCAAATTAGTGCTGATTGATGGCTTTCTCTCAGGTAGGCCTCCACACAGGCTGCCTGGGTCTCCTCCTCTCACAGCATGGTAGTCAGGTCCCAGGGGCAATCATAAAGTACAATAACTGGAATCCACCAATTTTAAAGCCCTGGCTCCAGAAACTGGTAGAGAATCACTTCAGCCATATACTATTGGTCAAGCTGTCAAACAGCCTGAATTTAAGAAGAAAGAACATGAACCTCTTTCTCAATGGGAGGAATAATAAAGCATTTTGGTGTCATGTTTTTAAACTGCCACAGTATGCCCTCTGGGCACAAATTATTTACATTCTTTCCACATGTAACGAAACCGGTAAAAAGTTGGGCATTGATGATTAAGTAGCTAGGGACTAAATACTAAAGTTTTTTTCCTTTTTGCAATTACTGGCTATAGCTTTTAGCTGTTTACCTGCCCATTGTTAACTGTGCTGTTTAGGCAGTATGCTATCTGACTCCCACTAGATTCCTATAGATAACATTTCCGTGAAGCCTGGGTCACCATGGTAGTGGATGTTTGAGCTGTTTTTCGGAAATTAGAACCCCTTGTCCACTTCAGGCCGGTTGAGACCACCCACTCATCAATTGGGCCCATGCAGATGTCCGATAAGCTACATTTTGACATCAAGAGGCAAAAAACTCCACTCTCGGGTCATGCCAACACCTCGATTTTGTGAACACGCATCCTATGAAGAGGCATGAAATCTGACTACGCCTGCGCAGATCATCAATCACCTCACCTCTCCTCACCTCCAATCATCTATCTCCACATTTCAGACCACTTTGCCAACTCTTCTGGATAAATATCCCTGAGTCCCTGTTTTCAGGGAAGTGGACTTGAGACTCATTCTCCCGTTTCCTCACGTGGGTACCCTGTGATTAAACCCTCTCTCTCTGCAATCTCTTCGTATCGGTGATTGGCTTTCGGGGTGGTGGGCAAAACAAACCTGGTTCAGTCACAGTAAGATATACTCACCCTCTTTCAAGACCCTAAAATGCTTTACCCCATTACAGAATTGGTCTCAGGCTCATAGCCCAGACTTGCATCAACTAAAGCAGGTCTAGGTACAGTTGAGGCTCCTTGGAGACAGCTCCTTGAATATGGTTCTGCTAATCTGAGGACCTGGGAACTAAACAAATAAGTTATCTCCCCCCCAACACACATAGCGTAGAACAGGGGAACAGGTGTAAGATGATTGCCATAGACATTTCTATGAAAGAGGGAGTAACAGGAGGCACACAGCAGTCACTGGTTATCACAGTTGTGAACTCCAGCTGGGCCCATTTTGATCTTTTAGGCCTTTGATAATTAGTCCTCAGTGCGGCTCTCCAGGAATTATTCTCTGTTGTTCTTGTCTCCACTTTCTGGGATCATGTTTCTGCCCTTTGAATCCCTCTCAACCAGCTCTCTGTCCATAAAAGTTTAGGGATTCAAAAACTTCATTCCATTTTAGTATAAGCTGGAGTTATTTTGACAAGAACAATTCTCTAAAAATTATGTGAGTTTTCCGTAAACATAATTAGGATTCTCTCGATTAGGCAAAGGCCACAACCACAAGTCTTTTTGCAGTAAGTCCTTCTCTACCCCGGGCTCCCTGCAAAGCTTCTGTGAGACAGGACTTTTAGAAGCCCCATTGTTTAATGGAGAAGATCTGTAAGACATACCCTTTTGATTCTTTTATTTATTTTTCCTCATGCAAAAAGAGGAAGATGGTCCCCGAGCTAACATCCGTTGCCAGTCTTCCTCTATTTTGTATGTGGGATACCACCACAGCATGGCTTGATGAGCGGTGTGTAGGTCCACACCTGGGATCTGAACACGCAAACCCGGGGCCACTGAAGCAGAGCATACGAAATTAACCACTACACCACTGGGCCAGCCCCACTTTTCTGATTCTTATAAGCCTTTCTGTCTGTCCGAAAGGGTTCCTCAGTTACCACCTCAATTCTGTCTGAGATATTAAAAACAATCTTATAGTGCCACACAGAATTAGATTTGGGGCATCAGAGTATTTATTAACTGTGAATTTTTTGTTATATGGAAAACCCTGGAAAGAGAGTGTTTAATTTTTGAACTTAGCAAATTCTAACTCCTTTATACTTAACACTGCATTCCCTCACCTTGCACTCTCCCTCTTATTTTTATCATAGCTAGCAAGAAACTGCTATGTGGAATTTTCAATAGTCTCCTAGATCGTTGAGTTCATTAGATTCATTTCCTGTTTTCCATGTTTACTACAGAAGACAGGTTGCCAACATTTCCACCATTGCATAATGAGTCCCTGTTCTTTCTGCTTCCAATAACACTTCCTTCATTTTCCTTAAAACTTTTACCAACAACCTACTCAACGGCCTTCGGGCTATTTCACTAACACTCTCCTCAAGGCCGTTCTGGCCTCCACCTGCTGCTCACCCCAAATCAATAACACATGTTGTTTTCTTATTATGGACTCATCCGCCTTCCAGGTAACAAAATCTATATCAATTATCTATTGCTATGTAACAAACCATCCCCAAACTTGCTGACTTAAAACGATAATAATCTGTTATTTCGCTCATAAATCTGCAATTTGGGCAAGGCTTAGCCAGGAGTTTGTCTTTACTCTTGAAGAGGAAGAGTGTCAAAGATTAGGGGCCATGTTTTAAAACCTCCAAAATGTCCAAATAAAAAATATTAAGAAAAATCTGTTCACTTCAGAGAATGGCATGATGCTTTCAAACAACTCAATATGGTGATTAGGATATTATTAGAATTATGAGATGAAAAATGATTCAGACTCAAGGAATAAATCTTTTTGAAAAATTTATAAATCTTGGACAACTTCAACTTACCACATCAAAAAGTATTAAAATAAGGGACCAGCCTGGTGGCGTAGTGGTTGACTGCGTGCGCTTGGCTTCAACGGCCCAGGATTTGCAGGTTTGGATCCTGGGCGTGCACTGATGCACCATTTCTAAAGCCATGCTGTGGCGGCATCCCATATAAAAGCAGAGGAAGATGGGCACAGATGTTAGCCCAGGGCCAATCTTCCTCAGCAAAAAATATATATATATATATTAAAAAGATTCATAATTGAAATGAGGGTATATGATTTTTGATGGATAGAGAAATGGATTCAAGACAAGATACACACTAGGGGATAAATTCCAACTTCTCCTTTTGCAGCAGCATAAATCATAGATTTTCTTCTGCTATTCCCTCCAGTAATTACCATCCCATTCACGTCATCCAATATCTTCACCACATCACCTTCATTTTTTGTCTGTTTCCCTTTTCTACCAGTTCCCATGACATCCTTTTCATTTGTTGCTTGGTTGGATGGCGTTTGAACTTAGTCATCTTTGCTTATTATTGGTTACATGTCTTTTGGTTTTCTCTAGGACTTCAACCATATTTCTATCTTTCATTATCAATCTCCTCTTTCGTTTTGATTTTGGTTTGTTTTTCAAATGAATTTACTCTCACATCTACAGACTGACTTATGTTACAGAGTTTACCAAACACGTGAGGCCCCCCTAGCCTTCCAGGTTCTGAAATAGAGAAGTGTTTCATTAGAAAAATAGAGGGCTATGGCAGCCCACAGCAATCACAGCATTTCCTTCAGTGATTCAGAGCATTTATGCTCAATATCCAAATCGTTCCTCTGAAGGCAACTAAAAACGTCTGATGGGTGTTAATTGTACAACCAAATGAACAGACTGAAATTCCCATCTTATTCTATAGAAAACTTCCCCATACTAATTTCATTTCTGGCTTGCCAGATGTACAAGAAGAGTTGACTTGGTGGGTTTACGCTAAGACTTACAAGATGGAGAAATACTGTGGTATGAATATGCCAGAGGAGAGGTTCAAAAAGCTCAGTAAGTTTATTTATTTTTTTTTATAATTTTATTTATTTATTTTTCCCCCGAAGCCCCAGTAGATAGTTGTATGTCACAGCTGCACATCCTTCTAGTTGCTGTATGTGGGACACGGCCCCAGCACGGCCGGAGAGGTGGTGCACCGGTGCTCGCCCGGGATCCGAACCCGGGCCGCCAGCAGCGGAGCGCGCGCACTTAACCGCTAAGCCACGGGGCCGGCCCGCTCAGTAAGTTTAAAAGTAAATTTCACTGGAAAACTTAAAGGATCAGAGAAAGGAAGGGGAGAATGGGAAAGGCAAGGCAGAAGGGTTTTATCCTTATCCAAAATGAGAGAGATACAGAGAGAGAGAGAGACTGTAGATTTGATTATTGAGAAGATTCAAGTTTTATCAAAATGAAAAATTATATGTTATTTTTACGATCACATATACTTTCCAGAAACAGATAGCATTTTATGATTAAAAAGGACTCTGCAAATTAAATGTTCTCTATTCTGTAAAATGATCACAGAGGATTAGATTTCCAATAAGAAGTCTAACTGTAATTACCTATGGCTGCTTAGGAATTTTATTAAGAATTCCAAACACTGCAGAAGTAATTTTCAGGTGTCTTTATTTCTGCTAATATTGTGATTCTTAAAACAGAAGAAAAAGATAAAATATTTTCAAACGTTATAGGGATTTGAAGTTAAATTTACTTACCACTAACTATTGAACCAGCTTCCAGAAAAAGTATCTTTTTCAGTGACTCATTCAGAATGGATTACCTAGAAAGCCTTTGATATTTCAGAATTTTCCTTAATATATAGATATTATAATTCTGACCTTAGCAGATTTTTACCTGGGGCTAGAGCAGACACAGTGTTGGCCTGTATCAACAGTGGTTTTGACCTCACATGAAAATTATTAGAAAAGTCTGTTATATGATATCTTTAAATGACGGCAAAAATAGACTGCAGCATTGCAAACATTTTTTAAAAAATAATAATTTTGTAAATGTCTCAGGCTTTCGTTTACAAAAGAAGTCTTCTCATCACTCTAAGTCTTTCTTTTCTCAAATATGTGGTTCCCATAAATACATAAAAAGTTCTTATTGTTATAGAAATAAAACAAAAAAGGAATTCTGATTTTCTTTTTAAGAAAATCCTATGAAATATTCATTACCTATTATTTTGCAAGGAATTCATTTACAAGTTATGTGGATTCTTTAGCTTGTATTGGATTATTTAACTGTTAATTTTTATTTACTTTTAATTACCACTTTGTAAACATGTGACTAAATGCAAATTTAACAAAGGTTTTAGTAAAAGCATCAATAATCAGAGTAACAATGAAGACATTTCTTTCCTTCTGCACATCTGCAAGTCATTACCTAAGCCTTCTAGAATTTATAAAATTACACCTATCTAGCCAAATGGGCAATATTTATATAAAACATTCATTTTCACCGTTTATACATTACTTAACATGTATATATAATGTCTAGTGTTATAGTGATGAACATTATGAGTGGTCTTTAACAAACTCAGAAAAGAGAACACCCAGGCTCAAGTCAGTTTATGAAATGAAGGATGACTTCAGTTGGTGTTCCCATCTCCACTCTCTCTGCTCCAAATTGGTGCAGGTACTTCTGTGACTATATCTGTGGGTTCTGAGATATTTACAGCTGGAATGGTCTCTGCACATGCAGGAACTAGAAGACAAACAAAATATCTCAAAATAAACCAGTAAAAAACATATTGCCAAGAGTAGAAATTAAATAGAAAATCTAGAACTCATTGATGAATATTTTGGTTCCTGACTATTTTTCTTTTTTGACCAACTGCCTTCTCCTTTTGGTATTTTTTCCTTTGGATCTCATATCTAGTTTTAATTTTGACTCTTCCAGACTAGAGTAATTACATGTTCTCTGTTTCTAAAATGCTTAGATATTTCCATATTCTATCTCTATCTATTTTGATCACTGACTTACCAGAACTCAGCTTTACCTATGCGTCTTGCCATTTGTGGCACTCAGTCTTGCTTTGGCATTTGTGATCCAGATTCCTTCTTCCATATATGCATCCTCCTTATTCCAACCTGTTGCCTTAGTGGTGAGAAGGAGGTTTGCTCCTGTTTGTGATAAGATATCTCTCTCAATTTTGTTTAAATGTCACTATCTCATTGCGATAAGCTCAATTCTTAGAGGAAAGGGATTTTACTTATTTTTAAACAAATTTTTGAGTTTCTCGAAAGTTATCCATTCTGCTTATCTAGATCAGTTGTTATTAACACTGGCTGCACAATATAATTGTGTGAGAAACTTACAAAAAATAGTGATGTTAGTGTCCCACTCAAGACTAATTAACAAAATCTCTGTTCGTAAACCCTGGCATTACTATTTTTTTATATATCTTAGATGATTCTGATATGAAACATGTATTGGGAAACATTATTCTAGATTAATATGCCTCAGACTTACACGTACATAAAAATCACCTGTGGATTTCATCAGACTGTAAATTCTAATTCAATAAGTCTGGGGTGCGGCCTGAGAGCCTGCATTTCTAAGAAACTTCTAGGTGATTTCAATCTAGCAGATTTCAACTACTAGTCCATAAACCACACTTTGAGTAGCAAGAGTCTAAATGAAAGTACTTAACTACCTAATTATGTGATTATAATTAATATAATGAAGAATTTATGGAACGGGTGTTGCTTAAATAAATGCCAGGTGTGTTCTTTGAGCTGTAATAAAATATTTTAGGAGACTTTTTGCCTATGGTCACCTGATAATATCATTATCTTTGATGTTGTCCTTGGTAAGTACTTTGTTTTAAATTATCCTGTTGAATAATTATCATTCACTTTTTTCCCCAGTGTTCAGGATTTCAAAACATTTCTCAAATAGAAAATACAATATGTTTGATTTGATTATTTGATTTGATTAATCTCTAAATAGGAAGGTATTAGTTTGCATGAGTGCATGTGTGTAATGGAGGTAAGTAGGACTTTATGTCTCGTTTGAACTGTCTCCATTTATGTAACACCTTCATATCTCAGCACTGAGATGACATTACTGTTCTGTGACTGTGCCAGTAAAGAGGCATCATTTTGTGATGAACCTCACTCTTACTATTGCCTCAGATCATTTTTATCTTTCAAGTGTTAGAGATCTCCAAGATATCAAAGGACTTAGAACATCTTGGGAATATCTGTGACTTGTATGAGTGGGTGGTGAAAAAAATATAAAATCATGGTTCAAATATAATTTTAGAAAAATTAGGAGAATAACTAAAGCAGTTCTTATACTTTAAATCTAAAGATGTTTTGTTCAAGGAAAAAAAATTGCACAATTGTGTTCATCAATGTTAGGGTTCATTGCAAATTGAATTTTTAAAATTTAGACTCCTGACCACCCTCACTGAATCTCCTCCTTTTTTCTGCCGTCAGGTAGTATTCTTTATCTTTCTGAGAATACTCATTGTTATTGTTAGTTAATTATTTTATTCCTTTTTTAATTCGTTACTTCTTTCTACTCTTTCCCACCCAGTGCCTTCCAAATCATCTCTGCCTTATACTCTCTTTGTCTGAATAAAAATGGCTAATCTTTACAGACTATTTACTATGTGCCAGTTGATGTCCTAAGCCCTTTATGTTTGGTGATCCATTTAATCTTCCCCTAAAACTTTGAGAGGTAAATATTTTGCTACCTTACTGAAGAGGAAACTGAGATGCAAAGTGGTTAAATAACTTTCCCAAGGTAATATTGCTTTTAAGTGAGAAACTTGGATTCAAACCCAGACAGTATCTTCACCTGTAAAAGAGATAATGATAGCGTTTCCTGCTAGCATTACCCTCAGGGCCACATTCATACCTGTACTGCTCCCTTGGTGGAACAGTCCCTTATTTTCTGTCTGTCCTAAGGCACAGTCTGCCACAAGGCAGCTAAAATGAGGGAAGATAGCCGTTTGCTTAACAATAGCTCACACTTACAGTGTTTACTATATGTTACATTCCAGTGAAAATAGTTTCTATGTGTTTATTCAGTTCTCACAAGCCCTTATCTACGCATTATTTTTATCTGCATTGCAGGTGAAGAAACTGAGGCACTGAGAAGTTGCAGAGGCCTCCCCAAGCTCACGCAGTCAGCAGCAGAGTGGGAAATGAACACAGGCTGTCGGGCTCCAGAGCTGCGGCTCTCAGCCACCTTGCTTTGCTTGCCCTGGGGATGAGGAGGATAGATTCACCTTTCTTGTCTTGTGGGTCAACCTGACTTACTCTTTTCAAAGGGAAAATATCACAAGCTCCCACACAGCCACTTAGTGACTTACGAATGTGCAATTTCATCTTAGAATTTAGACATATTTCCCACAAGTAGGCCCTAAGGAATTATAAGATACCTGTTTGCATGCTATATAGCTTCTTTAGAATTCTGACCACATCTTGAGTTAGGAAATATGGATTTAAGGTAAATAAATTTCCTGCAATCTTTGTCAGTCAACCTTGAGACTGATGGGCTGAATAAATATGTTAAATTACCATTTTTATAAGCAATATAAAAAGTGACTGTTAACAGTTTGGAAAAGTCAAACAATCACGGCAGTGCTGTGACTGCACATATGGGTTTGGCTTGGAATCGAGTAACACCACTTCAGTGTCCCCACGCACATCCACCAATGCCACGCCACCGAGAGCGCACACGACTTTGGGTGCTGAGACTGCTCTGCTGGTACTCATGCTCTCAAACCGTGTGTTTGCGTCTGGCTTCACTTTACACTTTTACAAAGGTCATGGTAACTAAGGCAAAGGCAATTAACCAAAGATGTTCTCGTTAATTTAATTTTTTCCACTTACGCTGGTATGCTAATCTAAATAGGGTAAAAATTACACCAATGTATAGCCATACATCGAGGTGTAATATAGTGAGTTTAAAATGTTTTGATCAATTCTTTGATTTCAAAAGAAAATCAGGTGTTATTTTTCCAAAAACCTTAAGAAAAATCAATTTTAATAGAGAAGTCTGAGATTTACTGTGAAAACAGTAAATTATATTTAGAAGAACACGAGACAGTTTCCTAAACAACACAAAAACTTATACAATGCTTTATTTAACTAAAGAACTAGAATTAGTTTTCTTCAAGATATGAGTCTACATTTGAAAGAAATTCAATAAATTAACTATATATTTTACATCTATAATGACATAATCATATACACATTAAAATGACACAATTAATTGTCCATATTAAACATTGTGTGTTTATTTTTTATATTTACCAGTTTCAGAATAAAGCTTATTTGAAGGAATAATAGGCTTAATTGTTCAGGAAAGGATTATTTTTACCTTCAGATAACTGGTTCTATGGAAAAATTATAAACTAGATCAAATGCTGACATTGAAATATCACAAGTTCACATGTGAAATAGCTAGTGATTGATTACTTTTTACTAATCAATAGTTATGTTTCTCTACTATTAAGGAACAAGCTTTTTGTCTCAGCATTTTTCTTGAAGCCTGACTAAACTTTGAACCCTCTAACTTATCATCACAGAAAAAAAGCAACTACTACTGAATATAATTTCATTATCTATCTATCCATCAATCCATCCATCCATCCATCCATCCATACACACATACATTCATTCATTCATTGATTCTTCATTCTACAAACATCTTACATTATGTTAGTATTATTTGGATTGCTTAGCATAGCGCAAACTCTACGTAACTGCATAAACCTATAAATGTGAGCACTCTGAGTCTTTGAAAATGAGTCCAAGTTAGTATTGAAAGTCTTGTTAAATGCTCATCACATATAAGCTCCATAGTAACCAACATGCTCTGTGCTGTAGGGCTAAAGGTCCGTGTTAGAGACTCATGGGTTTATTCTTAGACAAGTTACTTTATCCTCTAAACCACATCTGTAAACAGGGAATAATAACAGTATCTCTCCCTTATGTTTGCTAAATCTATTACAAATAATATATGGAAAGTGCTTAGCATATATAGCAAAAACCAAAAAAATCTTAACTGTTATTTTTAAAAAGTTAAGAGAAATATCAGAAACTTTAAAATCATCACCTCTAATCTGTGTTTTGGGAATCACCTGGATCCTTGGTTGTCCGTATTAGGGTGGCTTTCATTGGTATTATAAATGATGGATTAAATTATCACAAGAATAGCTTTAAAATAACTTAATATTGTCATAATGCTATTTACATTATTTCCTAGGTACACTTTTAATGTAGGACATTTGTAAAAAAAGGCGTTTACAGATGGAATCTATTATTCATTTAAACGTATGTTTCCACTAAACTTAATTTTGCTCATCTTAATTAGCTCTTTATAGACAGTCCAGAGGAGGCAAAAACTAATGTAGAGGATCAATATAACAAAACAATTTTATATTGGATTTGAGTTACAATGAGGTGTTGTGATATTATCATAACAATTATTTTTAATATGAAGTAATACATAACAGTTCTTGCAGTTTGTCAGCAGAGTGATGTGAATTTCATTGTAATAATTTACACATTGTACTCATTGTATAAAGCCAAACTGAATATAAACTGATGTTATTGCTTTAAACACAAGTCACAACAAGTCTTCGCTTGTTGAATCTCAGTGATGCTCTTGTTTTCTCTAAAGGAGCCAGGTCCTCAGAACTGCTTCCTGTTGATGTCCTGTATTAACGTGAAATGTTAGAAATATACATTAACTAAAACTATGAATTGCGTGGATTTAAATCAGAGTCACATACCATGTTTTTATCCCCAGGAGTTTGCAAACAACACTCATGAAGGTAATATATTTTTCATTTGAAAAATATTAATGCTTACCACGTGAAAATCACTTTCCTATAAAATTTCAAAGTGCATAACAAGTGTTCAAGTTACTGTTTATAATCATCGGGCAAACGAAGATTATTATTCTCATTTTATACAACGCTAGATTCTAGAAAATAAGGTATTAAAACACAGAGTGGTTGAGAGAGAAAATACATGGAATCCAGACAGCAATCAAGTGGAGATAAATAAAGAGATTCTAATTATCTAGCTTAGTATGTCAAATAAATAAAGTATGATAGATTCTGACAATAAAATAGTCTTATATGTTATCAGAACAGCTTTATTAATATCAATACTTAAAATATTAGTCATCATAGAAGCAAAAATACCAACTTCAAGTTGTTGTAGAACCAAAGAATCCAGAAGACAACTTTTTTCCTCTGTGATTCTGCCTGTTTGCAACATAGTGATCTCATTCTTTTGATTCTCTCTGATAGCCACCGAGGATGCCTACTATAATCTGCAAAAGGCCTTATAATCTGAAATATAAAATCTTTTGCAAATTGTTATATTTTTCATTTTATACTACACATCTAAATTTGCCAACTTCTTCCACAGTAAGGGAAAAACCTTTAAATGTTATTTTTAAAATATGATTTTTTTTGACTGACTTTTTGACTTTGAGTCATTTCTTGTGCATTTTGATGAGATTCTTTCAATTTAATGGATCCTTGGAGTCATGCCAAAACATGTTATTTGGTTTCAGTAAACAATTAAGAAAACTGCATTTGAAAATTTGGGCTGGATGCATAAAGGTTGTGCAAAATCCTATTTCAATATGAGCACAGTTTTAAACACAACCATATGTTGCTGGCAGACCTTGAATAGTATTTAAAATCTGTTGGCTATCTATAAACATTACGTTCTGGAAGAGGATGTTAAGTTATTCCCTTTAAAACATCTAACTTGGAAAAATTATTACTCTTCATAAGTAGTATTTTATCAGATCACACTAAGAGCAAAGTAAAGGGGAAAGAAAGTAAAGAAAGATGAAAGAATGTGAATTTTTATGTTTTTTAGCATCTGTGTCAATAAGCAGATGTTGAAGAGTAATGCAGATAAAGGAACTAAATATGAAGAACCCTACCCTCTGTCCTAGGGCTACAATTTGGCAAAAACCAGGTTGTCCATGTTAGAGGCTGGGTTTTCAGAGGCTGGATCCAAGGATGAACGATCTCTTCTAAGGAAGTCCAGAACTGAAGAATTTGAAGAACAAAGCAATTACAGAAGACCTATTATGAAATGCTAGGATGACCAAAAACACACAGTCTGCCCATGGAACCAGAGGTAGGATCCAGTGAGGATGCTGATACAATAGTTTCACTAAGTTAGAGACTCAGGAAACTTGAAAGTAGATTTGGAACCAGTGAAGTGGGCACAAGGCAGTTGTTACAAACAGGCTTAGGAGATCTGTGATTCTCCATCATCTTCTGATGCTTGAGTGTTTCAGGCAGGAAGGAAGTGTGAGAACTAGAAGGAGGAGGAAAACATGGTGGGGCAGACAGTGGTACAGAGCACGTGTCAGCCTTCCTAACGATAATCACTTTCTTTCCTAAAATAATGAAAAAAAAAAAGGAAGAATAGATGGAAAGAAGAGAAACTTGTATAAAATATGAATACACTTGGGGCCAGCCTGGTGGCGCAAGCGGTTAAGTGCGCACGTTCCGCTGCGGCAGCCCGGGGTTCGCCGGTTCGGATCCCGGGTGCGCACCGACGTACTGCTTGTTAAGCCATGCTGTGGCGGCGTCCCATATAAAGTAGAGGAAGATGGGCATGGATGTTAGCCCAGGCCAGTCTTCCTCAGCAAAAAGAGGAGGATTGGCATTGGATGTTAGCTCAGGGCTGGTCCTCCTCACAAAAAAAAAAAATATGAATACACTTATAATAGATGGAAGAATAGTGGTGGCAGGGAGTGCAGAATATGGCAGTCACATCACACTTACCTCTTATTGAACTGAAAGCCAGCTAAAACAACTGAATACTTTTATACCTGTTTTTTGGCTATGTATTGTTGATGAATTGGATATGGGTTTTGAGGGAAAAAAATGAAGGCAGGATTTCTCCTAGCAACTTGTCTAAGCAACTTAGTGAATAGTGATGACAATTCTGAGATGGATTATACCAGCAGCCCTCAAATCATCAAACCCTGGAAGTCCCTGAGACCCTTTAAGTGGGTCTGTGAAATCTAAATCATTTTCATAATAATTCTAAGACATCATATGTCTTTTTAATTTTCGTTCTTTCATGACCACTCAGTAGAATTTTTCAGAAACTACACATTGTGCAATGACATCATTGCTCTGTTGGGCAATAGAATAGTAGAATGTGTATTCTTGTATTCAAATACTTAGTTTTTTATTTCTAATTCAGTAAGGTACCTATAATTCACATAAAAAAAAACTCTTTGGAATCCTCCATTATTTAAAGAACTTCATGACAAGACATTTAATAATTTAAATGAAATAGAGTCCTCCAAAGTGACAAACTACTGAAGCTCAGTTATAGAGAAATAGATGGCTAGAATAGCTCTATATCTGTTAGAGAAATTAAATTCATAGTTAAAAGCCTTCCTATAAGTAATATTCCAGACTCAGATGGTTTTACTGTTAAATTATGTCTAACATTTAATTAAATGTAAAGAGTAAAAAAAAAAAATAGAAAACAAGGAATAATTTCCAACTTACTTTATGAGGCCTGCATTAGTTGATATCAAAACAAAAGACACAAAGATATTACCAAAAAGAAAGGAATGAAAACTACAGAGCAATATACCTCACAGATATAGGCACAAAAATTCTTAATTTATGTATATCCTATATTCAAGAGAGGTTTGTCCCAGGGATGAAAGGATGGTTTAACATTTGTAAGTCAATCAACTTAATAAACCAAATTAAGGTTCTAAAATGGAAAAATCATATGATTAACTCAACAGATGCAAAAAAAAAAGCAACTGGCAAAATTCAACACCTTGTCATAAAAATTTCTCAGCAAATTGGATATTGAAGACAACTTTCTCAATTAAAAAAAGGACATTGACAAAAATCCCACAGAAAACATCAAATTTAATGGTGAAATACTGAGTTCCTTTCCTCTATAATCAGAGTAAAAGTAAAGATGAACTTTATCACCACTCCTACTTGACATTGTAGTTAAAGTTCTACCCAGTGTAATAGGACATACAAGTTGGAAAGAAAATAAAACAATTTGTATTTGTAGAGGACATAATCACCCATATACAGTAGAACTATTAAGTAAGTTTAACGCAAACAGCTTTTTCCCAGAGACATTTGTCAAGAAAAACCAGAGGCAATTATTGGATATTAAAGAGGTAGATAACAACTGGAGCAAATCATAGGCTAGGCAGGAGCTTAAAAGGAAAAAAGAGATGACTGTAAGGGACATTGAAAAGCTACAGCATATTCCTGGGAATGTAGAATGCTATCTTTGTGTGTACAGCTGTGCACTATCCCAGGGCAGTTTGCATACTCAAGAAAAACCTCAGAAGGCCCTAAGTTCTCACCTTTGGCTAATCTTGAGATTCTGTGCAAAAAGGAAGTGAAGGCTAAGAGGGAGCTGTAAACTCTGAATGAGTGTTGCAGGCATGCTCCAGAACACATACAGAGCCCCTGGGCAAAGACTAGGAGGCTTGT
Source organism: Ceratotherium simum simum (assembly GCF_057802395.1). Taxonomy (NCBI): domain Eukaryota; kingdom Metazoa; phylum Chordata; class Mammalia; order Perissodactyla; family Rhinocerotidae; genus Ceratotherium; species Ceratotherium simum. Next base: position 45,831,569 of record NC_141911.1, read on the forward strand.
TGGTTTGAGGCATCTAAAGAAATCTCTCCCCAGTCATTGGCTGATAGCCAAACAGAGATTTCAGTGGCCACATGTGTTAAAGCGTGTTTACAGAAATTGTTCAGAAATGTCACTAAACAAACAAAAACAACAGCAACAAACATCAAAAACAACAATCCTCATGATGGAGAAACATCTGATTTCCAAAGTTGCTACATTATATGATTTTAAAAGTCTAGTTTTCAACAAAAAATTGTGAGAAATGCAAAGAAACAATGAATTATGGTGTGTATACATGAAAAAAGCAGTCAATAAAAACTGTCCCTGAGATGCAGGGATGGTTTAACATTCGCAAATCAATCAACGTAATACACCACATTAATAAAATGAAGAATAAAAATCACATGATCATCTCAATAGATGCAGAGAAAGCATTTGACAAGATACAGCATCCATTTATGATAAAAACTCTGAATAAAATGGGTATAGAAGGAAAGTACCTCAACATAATAAAGACCATATATGAGAAACCCACAGCTAATATCATCCTCAATGGGGAAAAACTGAAAGCCATCCCTCTAAGAACAGGAACCAGACAAGGATGCCCACTGTCACCACTCCTATTTAACATAATACTGGAAGTCCTAGCCAGAGCAATCAGGCAAGAGAAAGAAATAAAAGGGATCCAAATTGGAAAGGAAGAAGTGAAACTGTCACTATTTGCAGATGACATGATTTTATATATAGAAAACCCCAAAGAATCCACCAGAAAACTTTTAGAAGTAATAAACGAATATGGTAAAGTTGCAGGATACAAAATCAACATACAAAAATCAGTTGCATTTCTGTACACTAACAACGAAGTAGCAGAAAGAGAAATTAAGAATACCATCCCATTTACAATTGCAACAAAAAGAATAAAATACCTAGGAATAAACTTAACCAAAGAGGTGAAAGATCTGTACACCGAAAACTAGAAAACATTTCTGAAAGAAATTGAAGAAGACACAAAGAAATGGAAAGATATTCCGTGCTCTTGGATTGGAAGAATTAACATAGTTAAGATGTCCATACTTCCTAAAGCCATCTATAGATTCAATGCAATCCCTATCAAAGTTCCAACAACATTTTTCACAGAAATAGAACAAAGAATCCTAAAATTTATATGGAACAACAAAAGACCCCGAATAGCTAAAGGAATCCTGAGAAAAAAGAACAAAGCTGGAGGTATCACACTCCCTGATTTCAAAATATACTACAAAGCTGTAGTAACCAAAACAGCATGGTACTGGCACAAAAACAGACACACAGATCAATGGAATAGAATCGAAAGCCCAGAAATAAATGCACACATTTATGCACAGCTAATCTTTGACAAAGGAGCCAAGAACATACAATGGAGAAAAGAAAGTCTCTTCAACAAATGGTGTTGGGAAAACTGGATAGCCATATGCAAAAAAATGAAAGTAGACCCTTACCTTACACCATACACAAAAATTAACTCCAAATGGATTAAAGACTTGAATGTAAGACCTGAAACTGTGAAACTTCTAGAAGAAAACATAGGCAGTACGCTCTTCGACATCAGTCTTAGCAACATCTTCTCAAACACCACGTCTGACTGGGCAAGAGAAACAATAGAAAAAATAAACAAATGGGACTACATCAAACTAAAAAGCTTCTGCACAGCAAAGGAAACCATCAACAAAACGAAAAGACAACCTAACAATTGGGAGAAGATATTTGTAAACCATACTTCTGATAAGGGCTTAATCTCCAAAATATATAAAGAACTCATGCATCTTACCAACAAAAAAACTACCAACCCAATTAAAAAATGGGCAAAGGACCTGAACAGACATTTCTCCAAAGAAGATATACAGATGGCCAACAGACACATGAAAAGATGTTCAAAATCATTAACTATCAGGGAAATGCAAATCAAAACTACAATGAGATATCACCTCACGCCCGTCAGAATGGCTATAATTAACAAGACAGGAAACAACATGTGTTGGAGAGAATGTGGAGAGAAGGAAACTCTCATACACTGCTGGTGGGAGTGCAAACTGGTGCAGCCACTATGGAAAACAGTATGGAGATTCCTCAAAAAATCAAGGATAGAACTACCATATGATCCAGCCATCCCACTGCTGGGTATTTATCCAAAGAACTTGAAAACACCAATGTTTATAGGTACATGCACCCATGTGTTCGTTGCAGCATTATTCACAATAGCCAAGACTTGGAAGCAACCTAAGTGTCCATCAAGGGACGAATGGATAAAGAAGCTGTGGTATATATACACAATGGAATACTACTCAGCCATAAGAAACGATGAAATCCAGCCATTTGTGACATCATGGATGGACATTGAGGGTATAAAGCAAAGTGAAATAAGTCAGAGGGAGAAGGTCAAATACCGCATGATTTCCTTCATTAAGTAGTAGATAATAGCAACAATAAACAAACACATAGGGACAGAGATTGGATTGGTGGTTACCAGAGGGGAAGGGGGGAGGGAGGAGGGTGAAAGGGATAATTCGGTACATGTGTGTGGTGATGGGTTGTAATTAGTATTTTGGTGGTGAACATGATGTAATCTATGCAGAAATAGAAGTACAATGATGTACACCTGAAATTTTTACAATGTTATAAACCAATGTTACTGCAATAAACAAAAAATTAAAAAAAAAAAAAACAACTGTCCCTGAGAAAATCCAGATGTTGGATTTACCAGACACAGACATTAAAGATATTTGAAAAAGTAATAGCCAACAACTTTACAAAGTCGATGAAAAATATTTATTTATACATCTAAGAAGCTCAACAAACTCTAAGTAGGATAAACTAAAAGAAATCAAATTCCTAAATGTAAGAGCTAAAAATATCAACCCCTTAGAAGATAAAATAGGTGTAAATTTTGGTAACTTTTGCTTAGGCAATGATTTCTTAGATATGTTGCCACACAAAACGGGTTCTCTGCCTGATGCACATTAACAAGTCAATTAATTACAGCATCAGCCTTTGGGGGAGAAATCAGCTTTTATTCTGTGAGGTCAATCTGCTGGGAGACAGGGGGCATGTGCCCTCAGATCTGTCTCCTCGATTCAGCATTTGGGGTGAAATTTAAGGAGTCAGGGAGAACAGGCTGGCACGGGGAAATGTTCATGGGACAGGTTTTGATTGGTGGGCTTCAAGCATTTATGGTAAGGTTTTAAATATTTATGACAGGGTGAGGGAAGAATTTTAGCACCAACTTTTCCTGAATGAAGGACCCCTTGCTTCTGATAAGATTCCAACTTTCAAGTTCGGGTCGTGTCCCCATCCTCGAGTTCCATGGGGAGGAGGATCTTTAGTTCTGAGGTCGTTACAGGCCACGATTTCTTTTTTTATGCATGTTCTGGCTATGTGACTTTGCAGTTTTTCTGAAAGACAATTCTTAATCACTCTATTGACAAGAGATGAGTTCAGCTGAACTGGTCCTGGAGGGCCTGAAGTCACAGATATTATACCTAAAGCATAAAGAATCAAAGAAAAATAAATAAATTGGATTTTATCAAAATTGAAAACTTTTGTGTATCAAAGGACACTATCAAAAAGTAAAAGACAATCTATGCAAAAGGAAAAAATATTTGCAGATTATATATCTAATATATAAAGAACCCTTACCAATCAAAAATAAATAACAAATAACCCAATTAAAAAATGGGCAAGGGATTTGAATAAACATTCATCCAAAGAATGTATGCAAGTAGCCAATATGCGTATAAAAGATGCTCAATATAATTAGTCATTAGAGAAATACAAATCAAAAGCACAGTGAGATACACTTCACACTCACTATGATGACTATAATCAAAAAGAGATAATAACAAGGGTTGACAAGGATGCAGAAACGTTGGAACCCTCATATATTGCTAGTGGGAATGTAGACGGTACAGCTGTTTGACAAAAAACATTTTGGCAGTTCCTCAAGAACTTAAAGATTCAGTTACCATATGACCCAGCAATTCCACTCCTAAGTATAACCCAAGATAACTGAAAACAAAGGTCCACACAAACACTTGTACGCAAATGTTCATAAGGGCATTATTCATAACAACCAAAAAGTAGAAACAATTCAAATGTCCATCAAGTGATGGATGGATAAACAACATATGGTATATCCACACAATGGTATATTCTTCGGCTACACAGATTAATCTTTTCAACTAAATAGCTGGATCTCTTAGAAATCCATATGTAAAGAAGAATAAAATTGAACAATAATCCTTATCTCACAGCATACACAAAAATTATGCAAAAATTGACTTAAAGTGGATACTGAATACATCTGTAAAATCTAAAACTATAAAGCTTCTGGAAGAAAATATAGAGGAAAAATCTTTGTGGCTTTGAGTTAAGAGATGTCTTAGATATGACACAAAAAGCATGAAAAATAAAATAAAAGTTGATATTTTGGATTCATAAGAATTAAAAACTTTTGCTCTTCAAAAGCCACTAACAATAAATTGCAAAAGTAAGCCACAGTTTGGGAGAAAATATTTGTAAAACATTTCTTATAAAAGGTGTTTATAGTTACTAAGGAACTCTTACAACTCAACTATCTCTAAGGTAATGGGGCCTTACTTCTATTCACTGTGTGGTAGAAGAACCAGGCTTGTCTTCAGCATACAGGAGATAGGGAGAAAGCACTAAAAATTCTGGGGCCTCGCCACATTTCAAGGTATTTTTTGTTGTAATAATATTCATCCTGTTCTAATTCCTGAAATTCAGGTGAAAAGATAACAATTTTGGTGAAACAAAGCAAATATCAAGTCAGCACAGTTGCTATTGAATAGGGAGTACTATTGAATGGGGAGAGGGCAGTAAAATAAAATGTTTTGAAAAATTCTGCTGTTGGTGATAGAAGGCATCCAGCCTTGAAGAAAATATCCTATATTTAAGACAATTATATACTTTTTACTATTGTGAAAAAAGGCATTGGTTTGCTGATTAAGACAAGCCTTACAAATACCAAACCAACAAATAACATGATTTCAGAAAAACCAAAACTTTACCACAGTTTTTCAGTTCTCCCCAGGACAGGAAAGATTGCATCCATGAATTTGATTGTATTCTAGAAGGAAGGAGCTATTTGGATCCATGAATTTGATTGTACTCTAGAAGGAGGGAGCTATTAACACTACATCCATCTTAAGAAGGGTTACAATACCACTCAGTTGGTGCAGATGCAGGATGAATCAAGCTTATGCCTGTTATCTTAATTATTAATAATGTCCCTTTTATTCTACCAGTTTAATAAATAGTTATTTGGTCATGCTAAACTTAAGCCACATTCAAACCAACAGATAAACAAGTGATCCTTGAAAGAATTCTTCAGGTAGACAAGGATGGGAGAATGAGGGTATAAATAGCTGTTGTTACTTTCTTTGTCCATAGCACCCACATTGATACAGCCCCCTTTTAATATTATTATTATTATTATTATAAGCCCAGTTTAAAGTTGTTAAAGTGTTTCAATTGTATAAGCACATTTGGAAGTGCTTCCAGAGGCTGTGTCCAAATTACTAATCTAACAAGCTGCTTTGTTCCACCTGTCTGAACTTCAGTATTCTAATTCTTTAGATAGGGATGATATCACCTTCCTTCCATGTGTCATAAAGATGTCATAAAGATCATGTAAGATAATCTATGTGAATGTGATTTGTAAATTCCAATGTGAAATCTACAATTGTTTTGAAAATGATCCCCTTTTTCTTCCCAAATCTCAAACTCCATTTAAGTTTTCTTAAAAACTATTTAGTAGACATTTGCTGCATATCTTCCTCATTCACATTGTCTCCCTTGAATTGTTCTACTCTCTGATGACGTAAACCTAGAAATCATTGCACCAGGTGACTGAACTGAGTTGGGCATATGATCCAGGCTGACTCTATCACATTTCTCTCAAGAATTTGAATAGTCACACAAAGAATTTATTTAGGTGTTGTTTCTGGGATCCTGTGAATAATCCTGGAATCATAGGATTATAAAAAGTTGTGGTCAGAGTTGGTTCAATGTTTACCCAAATCCTCTAGTAAATTGAAATTGATACCGGCTCAACACAAGGTTGACATAAGGGAAGCCATATTGTAGAAAAAAACCTTATTGTAGCTTTGAATGACCTCTGATTAACTAACCCAGCTGGATATGCACCCTCCAGGAGATATACACGCTCCCTCCCAGCTGCAATAAGTTGTTAACTTTGTTCTTTTGAATCCCTCAGGAATGTGATGACCCCCTGGCAGAGAGTCTATGCTGATAGCCATCATAAATAACAACCAAAAGATCTGGGTATAGGGCATTGCTCCGGTCTCTGATGCATATTCAGTGAAACAAAAGATTATCAGGAACTAAGACCAGATGTCTGTCCCCACCTGGAGATCAGATGGATGCCCCCACCTGGATACCAGCTGCCTCCCCCACCTGGAGATCAGCCCCCTGTATAACTGGCCTGTAGTCTTTGCTCAGTAAAATTGTTCTTTTGGACTATCTTCCCTCTTGCTAACAAGCTGTAATAAAACTCTTTCTCTCCTACCCTCTTGCCTCCCAACTATTGGCATGTCTTGTGGCAGGCAGACAACCCCCTCCCCTTGGGTAGTAACAAAATTATAAGGAAACTGAAACTAAGAATCTTGCAGAAGAAGGTCTTCTAGAGGGAATGGAAAAGCACAGAGGGAATAGTAAGCAGAGCCTGGCTGCCTGAGGCTTTAGCCTAGAGGAAAGAGGAGAGAATTGCTGCCCCATGCCTTTCTGCAGTTGGATTCTGTGATCCATCCTCTCATCCTTAACACGAACCTCCCTTCCCTTATGATAACTGGGGTGGGTTTCCATTCTTAGCAACCAAATGATCCCTGACTAACTAAACCAAGGCAGTTCACCCACTGTATAAAACAGTCCTTGATTCACCTCAAACTTTCTTTGACAAAAATGCAGCATTAGACTTTTAACCTCTCAGTTCACTCTTACAATTATTACATTCACATCTCTAGACTGTTTTATTTTTTTCACTTTTTTTATCATAAGTGTTCAGAAAGAAGAATATTGTCCATCTTTCAATATAAATCCATAACACTTAGTACACCTAAATATACTATCATTGATACATATATATCTTTCAAATGATTATTTTTGTATATATAGGAAAGAGAAATAGATTATTTCTTGGAAATAAGGTAACATTAGGATTCTGGTATGTTTTTTGCTAGTGGTACAACTCATTTCTTTCTTCCTAGTTTCCTCTTGCTACAAAGTTTTATGCTTTAAAGATTGCCCAGCTAATGCAGCACTTGCTGGGAAGTTGAGGTATTATCTGTGCAGCTTAAATATTTATGAGTGAAAAGAAACTACAAGCTGAAGGGTGTGCCATTTATGAAAGCTTTAATGGATGTAGTTTAGCCCAAACAGAAACCTGTTTGGGGAGCACAACTGCATTTGTTTAATGATACATGAAAATATTACTCTGTACTTGGCATAGCATCAGCAAGTAATTGGAAAGCAGAAAATGCCTAACTGTAGTTGGTGAGACTTTTACTGCTAGAAGAAAAACTGCTATGATTATAGCAGAAGACTATGTTAGCTAAATAACCGTGCTTCTGGGCTTAAATGCAGGGAATATTATTGCACATATGTCATGACAATGCAGTCGCTGTCTTATTAAGTGTGGGTTTGGTCCCACGTGGGCAGTGGTGAGCAAATATTGGATAGCAGTGGCACTTGGCAGTGACACCTGCAAAACACAGACATCATTGGCAAATGTTGCACTTATTCTAATTCAGAACCACATCAGCTTCTAATTAGACTACTGAGAAACAGTGGGACGGTGGAGATTCACAGCTTCCAATTAGACAAAGGAGGAAAGAGAAACAAGCAAGTAGGGAGACTATTTGGGAGCCTTTGCATTTGTGTCATTGGCATATACCCTATCCACTCCCTCCACCCCTTTTTTCTGTTCTTTTCCATCAGAAACAAAGACCAACTCAGGCTGAGTGGGTATCAGTGATTCGTTTCAAGTGTGGATAGTTCCCAGTCACAGCTGATTGAATTTGCTATTGTGTGTTTGTGGGTGGGTGGAAAGGGGATAGATGAAAGGGAAGAGAAAGTAAAGACCATACTGAAGTGGGCTAAGGGTGAGAAGTGTCCACCGGGATTTCCTGTGCAGTGAATGGAGGAGATCACCTCCATGAAAGCTCTTTTCTATTACCCAGGAAAAAGAACACTGTTGAAGTATATCAGACTAGAAATGTTGGGTCAATTCATCCTACTTTGTCAGCTTCCGGTCTTCTGGACCAAAATAAAAGCATGTAGCTGACTATAAAACATTTATTCTGAAAACAGCCCTAACTCCTCATTAAACAACTCTAAAGCTTCTCATAATTATTTAGTAATTAAGAATTTAATATGTGTTAAACAATTATTTTAATTTGATCTATCCAAATATTAAAAAATCCATAGATTTTAATATAAATGTGTGTATATATAAACACACATGCCATAGTTTTATTTTTCAACTCATTATTATGTGTATTAAAGAAAAACTAAAATTAGAAAAGGTATATATGCATAGTTTCAAATAATTTTACAGGATTAAAAAAAAAAAGCAACAATGTCCTCTTCCCCTTTCCCAACTCTCCCCTTTTAGCTCCGTGTGTCTAAAAACATGCTAATGCTGCTATGTTTTGATTTTGGTTTTTAGGCATATTGCTTTCCCCTATGGAAGACTAGGATTTATTCTTTCATATGCATCTGCTAAGGAAAAAATTATTCTGATATTTGCTAAAACAGTAAGAAAGACTTTATTCAGGACTGTTACACGTAATTATTCAGGTAAGTGTCAAGGCTACCACAATAGGGGAGAGAAATCAGGCTCAACTCTGAATACAGTAAAGATAGCTGGGGATTTGTAACCAAGGAGTAGAGTGAAAGGGTCAATGAATGGAAAATTACTAAGAGGAGACCTCAAGGGTAGGGGGATTGTTGCTAAACTGACTTAGCAGAATTTTTGCTAAAGTCAGGCCAGGGTGACCAGATGTCAAGAGTGGGGATGATGAATTTGATCACATATTAAGAGTGGTTGGATATAGATGGTGGGAGGAATTCTTGCTACACTGACTTAGCAGGATTTTTGATAGAACTGGGATAGGCAGACTAAATGCAGGGCTGATGGAAGAGGCCTAGCAGAAAAGAGGGCTTAGAAGAGCCTGTCTAAAGTTTGGTCAGGGAGAGAGTCTTTCTCACACCCCCACTCTCTCTACTACACCTAAATACCTCTCTTAGTCCCAGATGGCTATGTAATAATTTTTGGTTCAATCAATAGCCAACGTTTGCCTTATGGTTTCACAACTATTATCAAAATATACTTCATGGATTAGCTGTGTCAAATGGTTTATTATGATTATATTCTGTTTCTTTTATAACCTATTGATTTCCCTGAGGTTAATAATTGCCTCACTTTTTTTTGTTTTCTATAATCAAATTATTCTCCAATCTTCTTCATAAGTTTAAATCTCCCCTTTATACATTCAAACATAGCAGTTTTTCTCTCTTTTCTCCCCTCCTTCTCTACCTTTTTTCATTTCTTTTCCCTCCTTCCCTTCTTTTCTTCCTTCTTTCCTTTCTTCTTTCTTTATTTCCTTGTCTTTCTCCTTTGCTTTTCCCTCCTTTCCCTTTCTTTTTCTTTACTCAAGAGTAATGCCAGAGCAATGGTGCTGGAGATGAGCACTGTGTGGGCACAAAGAAAAGGCACCCTGGTGCCCCATTTGGTAGAGCCCAGTCCCAACCTGATGGCATGGCAGGAGCTCACCCTGCACATTTCACTGCACCAGACCCATGTCTATTCTCATGGACACTTGAGGACAGGGATTGGCTGTTATGGCCAAGCATGCATCCTGGACTTCCTGGACCCACAGCCAGACCAAGCACCCCAGGTCCCAGGTATTATGTGAGGCTAAGTGACAGGATTCAGGTCAGGGAAGGTGAGCAGAAGAGATGCTTGTTCTTCCAGGGCTCACCCATAAAACCTCCCATGAACCTACCACCATGCCTTAACCTTCCACCAGCTTGACCCAGATAACCATGGACCTTGGAGCCCAAACAATGGAACTGGGGGAGCTACAAGAAGAAGTGACCTGGGCATCTGAGTTGCCCTTGGAGTGGACACATCTTCAGTCAGGAGCTCATATTTTGGACTCATATGTGAGCGATACATAACTGATTTACTGTTGACCATTATACACATTGGTGTTTGTTCCAGAAGCTTGCATTGCCTTAGCACTTTCATCCCACCCCACTCTGCAGCATGGTCCACACAGCAGGGCAGCTTCCTGAGCAGTTCAGGGCATTACTATGCTCACCCCAGGGGAGACCAGAGGCCAGAGACCTGGCGGGAGTCACGTCCTGTAAGGGAGAAAGTGTCCAACACTGTGTCACAGCAGAATGTTTCAAACAGGTCTTAACATGGAGCTTACTCAGAGCTTACCTTTTATAGGGAAAATGTAAAATGGGTTTGTCAGTGGCCACAAGGATGGTAAAACATCTTTGGACTCCACGTCTCTGAGCATAGGTGGTCCTGGCCAGGTTCTGTGGCGGGGGGGGGGGGGTCCTCTCTTCCCAGTCCCTCTCTGTTGTTCTTTGATGGAAACACAGCCATCTGCTGGATCACAGGACAAGGTGTGGCTCTTGTGGCCTATAGACAAAGACTGCTGACTGCAAGAGGACTTCGGACATGCAGATCCTGGAGACAAGGTGGGACATGAGGATCTAACAGATGATGTCACACCAGCTGATCCAGGATATGACGTGGGAAGTGAAGATCTGACAGACAGGGGACATATGGATCTGACAGAGGATGTGGGACATGAGGATCTGACAGATGAAATCAGATGTGCACATCCAGGAGGTGGCTTGGGGCCAGTAGATCCTAAAAAGGATGCCTGGTGAGCGGAGTAAAGACGGCGCTGGCAGAGCATGCACTATGCAGTGAACGTCCAGATCTTATGAGCTCATCCCATGGTCTCCTGTCTGGAATAAGGTGGAAATCTGTGTACTGGCTGCAGGAGCCACTGAAAGTTGTCTGAGCCACAGAGTGACAGGGAGAAAGGCTATGAAAGGAAACATGAAGAGCTGCCTCCTTTGCAACCAGCTGATTGTGAATGTCACTCAGTAGGGGGCCTGCTGTTGAAGCTACTGGCCATTCCAGGTCTTTAAGAGCTGAAGAGGGTTAAAATACAAACCGTACGCAGGGAAGGATGGAGGGAAGGAAAGAAGACATACCATAAATGAAAAGGAAGATGAAGAGCATACTGCAAGATAATGTTGCTGTGGATCACAGGAAAATCATGCCATGCAGTTGTCTATGGGATCAAAGAACTGGATGACACACAGCCTCTATGAATCAGAAACTTAGGGCAGAGACACAAGGCTTAAGGATGAAATAAGAAGGCAACAAAAGGTGATGAAAAATGAGTTGATGTTGCTAAAAAGAAAAGGAGGAAGAGGGGCCGGCCTGGTGGCATGGTGGTTAAGTTCATGTACTCTGCTTCAGTGGCCCAGAGTTCACAGGTTTGGATCCAGGGCACGGACACACACAACCGCTTGTCAAGCCATGCTGTGGCAGCGTCTCATAGAAAGTAGAGGAAGATGGGCACAGATGTTAGCCCAGGGCTGATGTTAGCTCAGGGCTAATCTTCCTCATAAAAAATAAAAAAAAAAGAGGAAGAAAAAATTAAAACACTACAAAATGTGCAGTCATATTAACTACAGAAAAAACTAGAAAGGATATGGATGAAAAGAGAGCAAGGACAGGGAGAATATATTTGAAAAATAGACTGAACAAAAATAATTTTAAAAAGAATTAAGGAGAAGGTCATTGATATGGAAGGAAAGGAGATATGTATGCATAGTTTATGTCCCTGAAGAAGAGAAAAAAGGCATAGAGAAGTAAAATATCTACAGATATGATTTAAGAGAGCTTTTCTGAAATCAAGGAAGGATTGAATCCACAAATTGAAAGGGTATGGTATATTCCAGATAAAATCAACATGGATTTATCAACTCCAGGGTATGTCCTAATTTTATGAGACTTCAAAGAGAAAGAACCACTCTTCTAAGTTTGAGACAACAATAATAGCAAAAATAACAACAACGAATATCAAGTCACTTTTAGTGGAAAACTTCGACTTGTTCAGACTTTTCCAAGCAAAATTAAACAGCTGAAATGCAGCCATTGTGTCTGGAGTGAAACAAGTGCAGGAGAGAAAGAGAGAGCCGTGTAGAATGAAGTCAAAGGAGGACAACACCCAGATCACGTTGAGATCTTAAGTTGCAATCAGAGATTTAGATTTTAATTTTAAATGCGTTGAGAAGGATTTGGAAGATGTTGTTGCAGTAATCCAGGTGAGAGATGGTAGTTATGGAGACTAGGGTGATAGCAAGGGAGATGGGAAGAAATGGATGGATTAAGCATGTATTTTGGAAGTAGAGTCAACAGCACTCGGTGACATACTGTGTGTGAGTGGCAGTGGGGAGAGCAAGGTAAGAGAAAGCATGGAAGTGAGCAGCCTTTTGGATTGAGCAACTGGGTTGTGGTGCTGTCATTTCATTGAGATGCAGACACCGGAAAAGGAACAGTTTTGAGAGTAAAGAGTATGGTTTTGAGCAGGTTAAATTTGAGATGTCAGGAGTGATATTAATATAGTTAACGGGGGATATTCTCATAGGCACCTGCTAATAAGAAGGGCCACTTTTCCAATCAAAACAGATGTGATTCAGTATACATAATTGATATGTATACATTACTGGAATACACTGGAATATACATTGCTGGAATTTCCTACTGGAAATCATGGTGTTATGTTGAGTAGGCACTATGTTATATGAGTGGGAAACTTGGGGCAGAGATCAGGACTGAAACAAAACAAAAGTAGGGGTCGTTGGGATACAGGTGATGTTCACTGCTTGAAACTGACTGATATTTCTAGGGATGTAGAAAGGAAAGTTAAGAGGTCCTAGGACCAAGCCCTTGAGGCACATGAACACTGAGAAATCCAAAGAGGAAATAGGAGTGAGCAAAGAAGACTGAGCCTGAGGGCTAAGAAGAAAACTAATTATGAGTTATCACGGAAGCTAGGCAAAGAAGCGTTCAAGAAAGAAAGAGCAGTCGGTTGATTTGGACTCTGTTAAAAGCAGTAGGATGAAGACAGAAGGAAAGCATAGGTTTGGCAACATGGAGGTCCCTGGTGACTTTGACAAGAGTAGTTTCAATAGTGGAGTGGGGTTTAGGCATTTGGCTGAAGAAGGTAAAGGGGAATACAGGAGGTAAGGATGCAGAGGCAGTCACCGCAGACAATTTGATCAAGAAAAAGGAATAAGAAGTGAGGTGGTAGGTGGAGAGAGAGATCAAAGAGTTTTATCATTTTTTTAAGGTGGCAAATATTGAAGCATATTTGTACACTGGTAGGACAGATCCAGTATAGAGGAAGAAGCTTATGGTGCAAACAATAGAGGAGAGAGTGACCAGAGGAGGATTTTTGAGTAGGCAGAAGGAGATGAGATCCAGCGCATAAGTGAGGGACTGGATGCTGATGGGAGAAGGAACAGATGGAATATTGCACCAAGAGAGAGGGCAGAGGGCACGGGTGCAGAGGTAGGTAGGTTGAAGATTTGGTGTTGAGATGCTGAGGAAACTATTATCTATTGTTCCTGTTTTCTCCATGAGATATGAGGCCAGGTTATGAGTTGAGAATGGAAGAAGAGAAGGCATGTAGGAAGTCTGAAGACAGAAGGGTAAGTGTGAAAATGTGAAAGCATTATTTTTGAGAAAGGAAGTGAAGTTTACCAGGGAAATGTGGTGGTGCAATTTGAGATCTGAAGACTCTTCTTATAGTTCTAATTTCCAAGAACTTCCTCCTCGCTTTTAAAAAATAATATCCCGTTTTTTTTTTTCTATTGTACTCAAGATGTTCTCCTATCTCTCTGAGTATATTGTTTTTCTTTTCAAGTTTTCGTCTTTCAGCATAGTCTTTTTCTTCCAAATTCCATTTACCTCTTTGTGGCTCCATCTTTCATATTTCTGGCAGTCTTTGTATGATTACACTTACTTTAGAGTGGGAAATTAAAAAGCATATTGGAATCTATGAATGCATGCCTAGGTCTTATCAACTGTGATATTTACTATAGGGTGATACGCCTGGGTCGTTTAGCTGGGATTCATCCAAAGTCAGGATTTTTTATCTTTCCTTTTGCGCTGGTCAGATTTCCCAGAGAGTGAAGTTCTGGCTGCCAAAGTTCTGAGATCCAAGTGAAAGAGCCCTGAGGCTGGGCTGAGGTCTCATGCACCCAGTGCATCCATTCACTGAATGTTCCTGTCTGTGGCATAGTACTTCCACTCAAATAAGCAAGGTGTCCTCAAGTCCAGTGAACCTCTAAGAAATGGCCAGTCTTATTCAGAGAAGGACAGTTGCTACTAGAAGAGGATTTGAGAAACTAGTTTATTGTTACATGGACTTTCAACTTTCCCTTTTACTGTAGCTTTCCCTTCTCTCCATAATCTCTTTCAGAGGTAATGGTGCTACCATTTTTTGAGCCTTTCAGGAATTCTGAATTGTTCATCAGCTTAGCTCTTGGTTTTTCTCACTCTTGGCTTAGAATTTAGTTTTCTCATGTCTTTAAGGTCTTTGCTATATCTTTTTTCCAGCTTTAAAAATCCTATCAGCCTATATTTTCTGCCATTCTCTTTCCATCCTGTGGTTTTATGAGTGAAACAAAACTGGCTTACTCTCATTTTGGTACGTCATTTATACCTGGAAATCCTATCCACTTTGCTTGATGTTTTTGCTCTAATAATAAGAGCTACATTGTGTTTCTCTTCACGCTTTTGCATTAAATGACTGCTAGTGTCTAAACTTAATGTCAAAGGGATTCCCATTGCTATCTTCTCATTCTCTCTCACTTCTGATTATACTCATCTTCAGGGATTATACGTATATGAATAGAGCTTTGTTATTAAAGTTCTATTCAGAATCTCATTGTCCTTTCTCTCCCAATTTATTTATATAGTAGTTTCTGTCTTAATTCTTTTGTAACACTGCAACCGTCAGTGATCTCACGTTTAATGAGTGAGATTGTTTTACCTAATAAAGGCATTTGCTTCTGTAAAGCCTATATATATCATTTAGTACTCAAAATATCTCTCTATGGCTGAGAGGTTATTATTGGAATTATCTCAGTTTTAAAGGTGAGGCACCTGTGGCTTAGAAACGATCGTAGATTTAATCAAAGTTGCAGTGTCCAAAGGACTTAGAACTTGAGCTCAAATACTTTGATTTCAAATCACACGCTCTTTCTACTTATTGATTCACTTTTTATTGTTCAACAAATATGTCTTTATGTACTTGTTGTTTATCTGACTGGAACTAGAGTAGTTCACACAATTGTCAACTTCTATGATGTGGTTGAATTTATTCTCAGGGGGAGATGGGTTAAAAATTAATGATTTTATAGATAACTTTAAAAATGTCAACAGTGACTTCCACATAAAGATAGCAGTTTGAACACATTTATCTACATTTCTCCTTCCTCAAATTCCACAAATTACCCTATTTTGTTGTTGTTGTTTTGTTTTAGAGTCAGTGATAAGAAAGCCTCTCTCCATGAATGAAATTTGAGCTAAGATCTGAATATGGCCACTGAAGATGGCCTGTATAACCAGCACAACAGATCTGGGTTTGAATTATAAGAAAGATCCAGATATGGGGAAGAGTATTCCAGAAAGAGGGAATAGTATTCTATTGCAAAGGAGAAAGCTTCTAAAATGTGCTAAGATACAAAAAAGAAACAGAAAGAGGGTTAATGTGGTTGAAGAAGAGAGAGAAAGGAGGTGTGTACAGAGAAGTAAAGGTAATCAGATCAGGAGGACTCTATTAGCCAGAATCAAGAGTTTTTTTCTAAGTGAATGGAAAGATTCTATGTGATGACAAGAAGTCACTGGAGTAAAGTATTAAAATTGGAGGGTACATATGGATATATGATCAGGTTTAAGTTTTTAAAAGTACACTCTGCTTACTCAGTAGAGAATTGAGTGAAGGTGACTATACTTTCAGGATACACTTTGGAAGTTATGTCACAGGATTTGCTAGTGGATTGGATGTTATGCTGAGAGAAAGAGAGAAATCAAAAATGATTCTTTGGTTTTGGCTTGAGCAGCTGATAGATAATGGTGGAATCTACTGAAATAAAGAAGACAGCAAAAAGAGCAGGTTTTGGAGTAACAAGTATTTTGTTTGGTCTTGTTAAATTAAGATGGATATTTCCCATTCAAGGGAGAGAATCGAATAGATGACTTGGATGTGAGTCTACAGACTTCAGTTATAGAGAAATAGATTGTGGAGTATATAGATATTATTTAAAGCCATTGCTCTTGATAAGACTAATTATCTAGAGAGAAAAAATTACTTGAAGCAGAGAAAGGGATGTAGAACTGAGGCCTATGGCACATCAACACTTACATGTCCAATAGAAATAAAAGAAAGCAGCTATGAAGTTTGAGAAAGACAAACCATAACAGAAGGAAAAAAACCCCAGGAAAATAGTAGGACTGAAGTGAAGAGAAGAAAGTGTTTTAAGACTTGTCAACTGTGTTGAATGCTTCTGAAAGATAAAGAAAGATGAACTCAGACAAGTGGTTATTAAATTTGGCAAAGCTACTGTGATAACAGCAGCTTCCGTGAAGTGTGGAATGTGGAGTGATTTTGGAATGATTTTACAAGAATAATAGAAGAGGAAGTGAACATGTGATTGAAGACAATTTTTTCAACTGGTTTTACAGTGAAGGGGATCAAAGAAATGTAGCAGTAGATGGAAAAAGTGAGATGGAGAGTTTTTACTATTTTATTTTTTTTGAAAATCAGAGAGTTAATGCATGTTTCTATGTTAATTGAACTGGTAGAGAGGAGAAAGA
The DNA here is from genome assembly GCF_057802395.1 of Ceratotherium simum simum. Taxonomy (NCBI): domain Eukaryota; kingdom Metazoa; phylum Chordata; class Mammalia; order Perissodactyla; family Rhinocerotidae; genus Ceratotherium; species Ceratotherium simum. Next base: position 45,848,547 of record NC_141911.1, read on the forward strand.
GAAACTTATGTTGCAGGAAAGAGGGGTTAATCCAGGAGCAAAATCCTTGAGAAGGAACAGCAGATGGCACCTAGAGCAGGAGAGGTTAGCATTCAATACATTTCCTGCAATTATAACTGGAGGGAGAAAGGGTATACAACTGCAAATGAGCTGAGAGATTTAATGGAGGTAAGTGAGCAAGTTCATGTTTGACTGTTTCTATACCAACATCAAAATAGGAGCAAGGTTATCTGCTCAGATGGTGGGTTGAGGAGCATATTGGAGTTACTATCTCTAAACTGAAACTTGGACTACATTAAAAAAAAAAAAAAGAATCAAAATGCATTTCTCAAGTATCACTCTAGCATATGCCAGCAATGAAAAATAAAGATTTATGATCCTTGAATTACATGTTACTAACCATTAACAACTTTTCTCTCAGAGATAAGTCCTGACATATTGTCTCTACTCATTTAACTCTAAAGTTTTCAACTTGAGGTCAAAATATTAGCATACTGATGGTATAAACACATTGAGTTATGATCATCAGTAGAAATTTTTGAAATCATCATACTTTTTGTACGCCATGTAAATCAACATTTGCTCATATTTTTGGCATATCTCTAGTGTATGAACATCTCCCACAGTGTGCATAGGCAAGAAATGTAACAAAAATAGAGCTTAATCCCTACTGCAGCCTTTATCAATCATCATCAACTTGTATTTAATAAGCACTGAGTGCTGTTAGGAGATACTTCTGTTACTATATCCTCAAAACAATGAGGTATCTAACTGTTTAATCCTATTTGAGAAAATGTTTTATTTTCCCAGTAGAGCCTTCGAGACATTCCATTAACAGGAAGAGAATAGATGCCCATGGATGTAGGAAATAATTTCCACGTATCCCATTTGTAGTTTAGTTGGATAAGATGCCAAAACTATATAAAACAGAAGACCATCTAGAGCTTTGAGATTTTGCTAGGTAGCATTTGTTTCAATGAAAATACACACTCATCCATTTTTTCCTGATAACATTTGTTTTAAAATGAAAAGGAAACAAGACAATGAGTCATGTTGTCCAGGTTTTCTACTAGGGGGCATTTTAGTAGAAAGTAATTTATTCTAATGAAAGTACACTATTGTACATAGCATATTACTTAGTGTTTTAAGGAGAAGGCTATTGTTTGGGAGAAAACGAAACAAGTCTGTTCGTCTGTACATAACTTAGCCATCTATATAATCAATTAGTTAATAACAAACGTATGAATAGCTTTGTTTTTTCTTGTAGATCAACAGTGAATCATCCTCAATTATAACATGAAGATTATCTTTTTAGTGAAGTGAGCATATCAAGTACACAGCATTACAATGCACTTCCTAAACTTATGGATTTTTACAAAGTGTTCAATAAAAGTTCTTTACATAAAAATTATCATTTTGAAAGTGAAGACCTTAGGGGGAAAATAATTAATTAGACAAACTAAGGCCACACAAAGATTAATTGCTTATGCAGCGTGATTAAAGTCCTTGCTAAATTATCTCCTTAGACTAATCATTGTTTTACCTCACTTTCACTCCAAATAATTCTCCACTGTATTGTCTCCTTATCTCACCAAGACCAAGCATCCTTACAGAAAACAAATAAATAAAATCAAAATGAAAACAAATTGAACACATGATCTTTAGAAAGTCATTGCCAAATGCACATATGTTGCTTATATACCCTTTAAATCTTTTTCATAAATATTCACCATGGGTTAGTTTACTGAGTGAATGCACACAGGTAATCATCACTTTGGATCATATTTTCTCCAATTATGAAATGAAATATTTCGAATGTTTTATCTTTAAGAGCTCTTTGAGCTGTTAGCTTCTATCGTTTGAATCATATTACCCAGTGGAGATACAGAGCCCTGATAGCATGACACTGGGCTAAACTAGAATTGATTAGGAGTGGGGGAGGGAGCAGCAATGATCCAGTGATAGCACTTGTCATGTTTCATTACTGTTAGTCCATTCAGCTTGACACTGAGCATTTTGAGAGCTGTCACTCTCTTCCTTACACAGTCTTGCATATGACTACCACAAAGTCTAGGGTATTCAAAAAATGTTGGTTATATTGGATTGGACTACATCTGCACAACACAATTTCCCAAACTGGAGAGGTCAGGTTTAAGGTTAGAAGGCCTCAGGGGGAGGAGAAGGCAGTATCATAACAAATGATACCATTACCCCCTTGAAATGTTACTTTCCCCATTTAGCTACGGAATCATGTTAATCTAGCTACAGAATCAACATCTTTTGAAATTTCCATGTAGATAGATTTAGCCTTACAAAGAGAAGTGAAGCTTGAAATGAGTTTAAAATACAGACTCATAATTCTTAGAGAGGTTATTTATAATCAAGTAAAGATAATGTTGCTGCCTAGTAGAATAGGCGAGGTGGTAAGGTGAGGGGGACTGTCAATTTTACTGTATATACCCCCTATGTTGTTTGAGTTCTCTTTTTTTGCAGCAAGTATGTTTATGTAAGTAAATAACTAAGACTAGATAGATGATGATAGATAGGTAGGTAGCTAGGTAGATAGATAGATAGACAGACAGACAGATAGATAAAACCAAAAAGCAATCACTGGAACCTCAGTGAGTAAAGAAATCACAGAGAAGAAATGACTTTAGGAACACTGATATAAAATAGTTATCTGTTCCTTATTTGTTGTCTATTAACACCTTTAAGTTCCCTCTCTCACACCTCTCTTACTACCCTCATACCCTCAGGTAGTTAGAGCTCCCTCTTTTTCTGCAATCCTTCTTAGTTGTATTTCTTGGAGGTAAAACCAGCTCACCTTCCTAGGAAGTATTTGGAAACACAGTGTAGGTGTTGGGAAGGGGCATTTTTCATCATTGAATGACTGTGGGGGCACTGCTGCTGTTTAGTAGCAGGAATGTCAAATATCCTTTAATGCATGTGAGAATCTCACAAAATGAAGAACTGTTGTGGCCTAAATGCCAATAGCATATCCATTGAAAAATGGTGTGTGACTTTTTCTAACAGTTATCCCTCATGGGATATGTGATCTTCTACAAATCCAAGATTATGATTCAGATGACTATTCCTTTTTTTGAAGTAACCTTAAGAATATCTGTTACATTGAAACCCGAGGGTATTTTTCCCTGTATATAAAGCATGCATCTTTACACCATGCTTGTTTTTATAGTTAAAAATAAGTTTTTTGTCAGAGAATATGAAATAAAAACACGAAGTCAAGAATAAATGTATAAAACTGACAAGCATTTCCGCATCTTTCCAAATTCTTGATCTATGTGCTTCACTCAAGATAACTCATTTGTTATAACCTGTTGGAACCTTCCACCTCCGTAGGTAGCGTTTTCATTTAGCTCACAACTCTAGTTTCTTTTATGCCTTGGAGGCTCTAGTTTGTGGCCATTTGGGAATATGCAAACTGCTCTGGGGCAATTGACTCATTCTCAGCTAGGTACTCACGTTCCTCTATGATTCTGACAGTAGGAAGAGAGTTTAGAAGGGAGTAAAAGCAGGAGTGCAGGAAGAAGAGAAAGTCGTTTAGTTCTTTTCCATCACTATTTACAGTTTATTTTCTGAAACAACAGGACCACTACTCTAACATTAAATATCATTTTTAACTTTCTTTGGATGGTTTCTCCTTAATCAATTCAAAGATCTAGTTCTTACTTTCTCCTTCCTGGTTCAATTCCATTGACATTTGTGGTTAGGCTTTCAACATGCTTGCTCTTCTTGTTTGATATGATCTTTACAACTGTAATTGTACCTCTACCAAAACTTCATAACCACAGTCTTTCCATGTAGTAGATATGTGAAATTAATAAAAGGATAGCTTCCCATTTACTCTCACTTTGTTTCAGAATGAAACAGGCTATCTTCATACAATTTTGCTTTCACTGAGTTCCATAAAGAAAAAAAAAAACTTTTTTTCTTCATCTGAACTGTGTTGTGCCAAATAACTAGCTAGATGAAAACATTTATTTTTATTCCATTCGTTTGGCTTTGCAGGAATTCAGTTATAGTGTACATCTGCGGTTGAAAATACATTTGCTTTTATATCACAGTTCTCTCAAATTGTGTTGAAAATCATTCTTTACTCAAAGCATCACAATGTGTGCTCTTTGGTTCTTCCAGAAAGAAAAACATATCATTGATTTTGGCAGTAATTCCTATATACATCAGTGAATTTAAATTTAATGAACCTCACTTGAAAGTATATTTTATAAGCACCGACAACCATAAAAAAATCAAGAGTTTTACTATTTTAAGTTTCACTATTTAAAAAAAATCTAAAAGATGAAGACAGCACCTATGTGATCATAGTGAATTGAAGCAGTAAAATTTTATAATATAATGGTTTTGGAACTGGGCCTCTCAGAACTTATAAATTTAGAATTTATTCCATAGTGTTACACGGGGTAAAGATCATGTCTCCTCTGTCCTCATTATCTTGAAAAGCCCCAGCAGCTTATCTTTTCCTACTCAGTGCGCTTAATGCCAAAGCAAATGTTTGGTGAAAACTTGAATGGTGAATGATTGAATTATTCAGGAGAACAACTGGAGAACCAAAAAGACATTTGGAAACTAGTCTGCCCTTACCTTGGGAAAGACACTCAATTCATTATAGAGATTTACAACGATGCCTAGAAAAAGTTAAAGGGTCTAAACTTAGTACAAGTGAAATCCAATGCCTTGGATCAAGTTCTGAATTTGTGTCTGTGAAAGATCTTTGGACAAAGCCAGACACCTTAGAGTAATGTTGTCCCATGGATCTTTCCCTTATGTTGGAAATATTGTACATCTATGCTACCTAATATTGTAGCCTTTCGCCATATGTGGCTATTGGGCACTTGAAATATGGCTAGTGTGACTGGAGAACTAAATTCTTAGTGTTATCTAAATTTACTTAATTTTAATTTAAATAGACACATATAGTTGTCAGTACAGCCCTAGAGAGTTCATTGTAATGGAAAACAGGTATGGAAGCAGCAACAATCCAATCAAAAGTAACCAAGACTGGAAGTAAGCGGAAATAACTCTCTTGTACTTCTCTTCATTGTTGGTGATTCGTTCCTTTGATGAATATATATACACAAATATCACACATCATGTGCAATGTCAACAGAAATCAATTATTATATATACAAAGACTTAGAAATTATGCCACCCATGAGCATTTCCTGAAAAATGTACATAATGAATACTCCAGCTGGGAGACAAATCAGCCAGATAACCATAGATATAAAAAGTTTGCTGCTACTAATGAAGCAAGTAACATAGCTTTGTCCAAACAGTGGCTTTATATGTAGTGATGAAACAATACATACACTAAATGAGCTTACTTTATATTTATAACCAGAAGAAAATTAGATTAAGTGTTTAAATAGTAAGAAGTGGTGTTACATTTTTAGATACTTTGGGTAAATGAAATTATCTTAGTCTCTGAAGTTGTTCTAGCATAAAATTCAGTTCTAGGCATAAAAAGGGGGCTTAATTCCTATTCTTTTTTAGTAATGAAAATATATGATATCATTCTTTTGAAGTGTTTTGTGATGCATTTTTAAAATTGATTCTTGTAACATTGTGCAGTTAGTAAGGCAGCTGTTATTTTTATCACTATTTTTCAGAAGCAAACAATGCCAAGGATTTATGGACCCAACCCAATACCGTATAGGTATTGGGAACTAAGAACTAGGGCTTGAAATGGGTTTTTGGGAAATGAGTGCAGTGTTCTTTCCATTCTGTATTCCTGGCCCTATGTTAATGATGACGATAATGATTATGATAACTATAGTGAGCAAATAATGGTGTCGATGATTACCAACATTTATAAGGACCATGGATAGTCTTTATAAAGAGATCTACACACACCATATTATTCTCAAATTGGAATATTTTCTTGATTGGTTGTACAATATTTCATTTGTCATATGTGCTATGTTTGAAATTATAGTCTCTTTTTTAAATTTTATGTCATATTCAAATAAGTTTTTGAAGTACCGTTATATTTTTCCTCCACCCTATGCTATTTCTTCATATATTCTGGTTTGCAATATTTTATTCCTTTCTACTTTATCACACTGATTTCTGACTATGGTCTTAATAGTCAGAAAGTTCAAAAGAAGAAAAGCTTAAGTATGGTTCAGTTTTACACAATTTGTTGAAAGGATCAAAACACAGAATCTGTGTCAAATATTTTTGTAATCCACTCAAATGGGCAAGCTAAATTTTTAAATGTATTCTGCTTTTTAAAATAAAATATGACTTGAACAAATCAATTATTATGGGAATTTAAAAAAAAAGACCCAAAGCATATAATTCTCACACTGTCTATTACACAATTATCTTTGTGATGAAGTTTTATATCTTTATCATTTAGTTTCGGTAAGATTTAACATTGTTTTGCATTATGTCTATTCTGACACAGGGTGCTAATATTAATGTAATTAGCAAATTGAATTGATATAATTAAGAAGCAGAGATTAAGTATTTTGTTATTATATTTAATCATACACTAATTTTCCACATAAGAGTTTTCCTGATTTAACATTTTTTTTTTTTAGATTCTGAGTGGTTTTAAATAACGGTTCATTTCTTAAAATAGCTAATAAAATGCAATTACTTAAAAGTATATTCGTTGAGAATTTGGAAAGCAAGTGTTCTAATTAGGTTTCACATAGGGATTTATTGAGTGTTCATATAATTATCAAATAATGAGACTATTATGTTGGTGTTTCCCATAGTAGAAATATTTACTTTGTTCAAAAATATTATCTTGAAACAGTTGCATGCAGGATCACTCTTCAAGGGTTTAGAAATCATTGAAACAACATTAATAAAATCAAACCCAAAGTAGGTAAAAAAAATCGTTAAGAATGAAAGGCAGGCTTATATTAAGTTTAATATGTTTAAACAAATAATTCTTTCCCACCCACATCCAAAAATGGAAATAAAAATGAAAAAAAAAAAAAGAAGTGGGGGAAAGCCCAGTTCCATGAAGTTGATAGACTGAGCTACTTTCCACCTTCTCAGTATGAATATATATGTGCATCCAAATATTATAAAATGATCAAACATCAAGCTGTAGGTATAAAACAAAGGACTTCCCCAGTTCCTGAAATGAAGAGGGGAGCCACAGGGAGAGAAGGCAGTGCAGGAACCCATGGGAGGATGAACCAGCTGTTGGTCTTCATGGCCAGAACTCTAAAGCCTAAAGAAGGACTGTACACCAGGCCTGGGGCTGATGAAAAATGAGCAGCTGAAACTGGACTTTTCATCTAGATTCAGGACACTGGAATAAGTAGCTGGAAAGTATTGAATAAGGAACTAGGGAACCACTACCCCCTGGCTCAGGGCAGTGGCAGGGCAGTGTGTCTTCACTCAGGGCTGGCGACATAAAAACCTAAAAACGCAAGCCTGGACTATATGATATTGTGGATTCAAAATTCAGAGTATCTTGAGGGAATCCCAAGCCTAAAAATTAATACCACCAAGAAAATAAGATCAAGCCAAGTTTGGGGTCAACCCTCGATAGACACTGTAGAGACCAATGTAAACTGCTTCTCACGGACAATTCCTCATCTCAGGTCACGTATGAATCCCACAGAAAGACAAAATGAAACAGTTAATCCTTCTGAGGCCCACCATGCTCCCTTACCCCTCAAATACACATTCACGCAAAAACTAGCCGCTGCTGAGCTAACAGTAAAAAAAATAAAGAAAAAATGGGATCCATTCACCCCAAAGAAAGTGAGTGGCAGATAGAAAGATTGGCACCCACCCCAAAAACTTGAGATGATAGAACAACCTGAAAGGGACCATAAACTACATATGTTTTAAAATAATCGAAGACATGAAAGAAGAAATAGAAACTATAATGAAAATAAAACCTGTTATAAAAAAAAAAAAAGATTTAGAAAAGTACCTAATGGAATGTCTAGAAATAAGAATTTAGTGTATGCTTTGAATAACTTAGTTTAGGTCAAGGTAGATTATAAAAAAATAGTACGCGTTAATATGCAAAAAAAAAGTAGATATCATATCTATCTAATGATAGACACATATACCCTGTGAACTTATACTCTGGGACTAAGACCATGTTTCCCCAAGGCCTTTTACCTTATACCACAGGGATCCAGAGAAGACTCAAGCTCAGCAGAGTACATTTTCCAGATGTCCTCAACTTCATCAATCATCTTCAAGAGGAAGTCATGTTTTCTCCAAGTGATACTGCCAGACAGACATCAGCACTTAGCACCATGCTGTGGGATTAAAACCAGGCTTCTTCAATTTAGGCAGCACAGATCAAAGGGGAATATTTTAATAAATCTTCTATACTCCCAACAGAGATTAAGAGTGAACCTTGCATTCTGGGACTAACAACACCCCTCCTAAACCCATTTACTACATATCACTAGGGGCTAAGAGGGCACAATGCATTCAGAATAAAATCTGACTTTCCCAGATATTGTTAATTTAGGATGAACGTGGGTCCCAGCTTGCCTGAGACGGTCTCAGTTTAGGCTTGTTATCCCAGGAATTATGAATAGTGCCTTCTGCAGTCCCCAAAGTATCCAAGAAGGGTCAGTATATTATTTGATTTCTCTCTCTAAATCTCATCTGTACATCCTTTGAGTAAGTTGGTTCCTTTCCTAAGAGGCGACAGGAGTGACTCTCAGTTTACACCTTATCTTCTGGTCTTTATCCCACATGGAGATTGGCACATTCTTTATTTTGTCCCCTTCTTCAACTCCTCCCCAAACTGTGAAACCCATCCACCATAACCTCTGGAATTCATGGGCCATTATTAGCAAAATTCCTTATATTCTCCACTATTTCTCTGAAACTGAAAGTATGGCTCTCTCCTGAGGACACTGTGCCCTCTACAGCCTGCTCAAGCAGTGGCTACTCTGCACTTCCACTCGGTTACCTAGTAGAAATCTCAGACTCATGCATCCAAAGATGGGTTCCTGACCTTACTCTTAAATTTATCCTCCTACAGTCTTCTGCTCCTGATGCTCAGTCCAAAACTTTGGAGATAACTTTCTCCTCAATATCTCTCTTATACTACATCAACTCAGTCAACAAATCATGCTGGCACTATCTTCAAAACAAATTGAGAGTCTGAATATTTCTTGCTACCTTCACTGATACCATTCTGGTACCAGCTATCATCTCTTTCTCAGCTTTCTGCAGTATCTCTCCAACAGGTCTCCCTTCTTTCACTCTTGCCCCTTTAGTATATTCCCAATACAGTAGCCAGAGTGATCCCGCTATAAGGTAAATCATGTCACTTCTCAGCCCCCAAATCTAAAATAGCTCCTCAGTTCACTCAGAATAATTGCTGACTTCCTTAAAAATCCCATTTAACCCCTTCGTTTACTCTCTGACTTACCTTCCACTTCTCTTCTCTTTCCTGATTCAACTCTGGACACACCTCCTTAAACTCTTTAAATGGCTATTACCTCTGCTCGTAGTGCTCTGCCTTCCATAGTCACATAACCAGCTCCCTACTTACCTTAAGTCTTTGGTCAATTGTTACTCAAAGGGGTTTACTCTGATGACACTACTTAAAAATAGCACTTCAAGGGGACTCTCAGTCTCTTTTATCCAGCATGATTTCTGTTTCTGCTACTGTTACATAAATCACCACTTGTGATTACTCCTAAAGTTATCCAGGTCCTAATCTCTGGAAATTGTGAATGTTACCTTATATGACAAAAGAAAATTTGCAATGTAGTTAAATTAAGGATCTTAAGATGGGAATATTATCTTGGATTATTCATGTGGACCAGGCCCTAAATGCAATTGCATCCGTTAACTATAAGAGGGAGAAAAAGGGATGATATTTGAATATAGAGAGAAGGGGATGTGATGACGAAACAAAGAGATTGGAGTGATAAGAGGAAGGAGTCATGAGTCAAAGAATGCAGGTGACCTCCAGAAGCTAGAAAATACTAGAAAACAGATTCTCTTCTAGAGTTCTGCTGACACCTTGACTTTATCCCAATGAAACTGATTTCAGACTTCTGTCCTCCAGGACTGTAAGAGAATAAATTGTGTTGTTTTAAGCCACCAAATTTGTGTTAAATTGTTACAGCGGCCATAGGAAACTATTACACAGCATAATACATACAATTTACTTATTTATTTTGTTTTTTAATGTTGTCTCCTTTTCTCCACTAGAATGTTCCCAGAGGGCATTTTGTTCAACACTGTAGCCCTATCTATCAGAAAGTGCCTGACACAAAGCAGCTGCTCAATGAATGTTGAAGGAATTTGTTAAAATCCCAGTAATTAAAACTATGAAACATCTCTAATTTTAACTTATCTTGTATATAGAACACTAAACCATATATGTCTAGAATGTCATGTTTGTTATTTAATTGTGTTTATTCTTTCAGCACCAAAGGCCTCCTTAAATCTAGTTACTTTGCAAATCAAGCTAAAGACTCAAAGTTTTTGACATATCTAGATTCATAATTTTCTCTCAATTATTTTAAGTTCAAGTGACTTACGTTTCTTTCAGTTGGTATCATCACTTTAATTTTTCTACTTCTCAATTATTTTAATAAAATAAGTTTCTGTGAATTATATCTTACCAGGAAGGTAATGCAACATACTAGAGGAAGGAAGGCTGCTCCATTTAAAACCAAGTAGGAGTACTTGAGTCCGTTTAGCTCCTGCCTCTTGATATCCATCAGAATTTCAATTGTGATCTCAAGGCAGTTAAGACTCTGTAAGAACTTTTAAAACTGCCTGCAACAAAATATTAATGATTGCTTGTATATTTTTCTATAAATATGATAATGCTGTTTAAAATGAACCCTTGACCAGAAGAAAAGGACATCATGAATAGTGCCTACATTTTAGAACATCATATTGTTGAAATTCAAATATATATGACTAAAGACCACCTATATTAATTTTGAAAAATATTCTTTCTGTAGAGTCTCTAATAAAATATCCACAAATATCAGGCAGAACCAATACAATAGATAGCCATGCCCCTGAAGTTTATGTAGAGATCATCAGACTAATTAATTTGGTAATTTCAAGTCTATTTTTTTTTCTGAAGTCATTATTTTGAATTTTTGGACGGAAAGAAATTAAATTATTTGGATTTGAGGGTCCAAATGGTTTATATGAGTTCTTTGATGTTTTTCTCATTAACTTCATCTCCTCTGCAAATTAAACAGAATTTATTTATTTATTTATTTATTTATGAGGAAGATTAGCCCTGAGCTAACATCTGTTGCCAATCCTCTTCTTTTTTTTCTGAGGAAGATTGGCCCCGGGCTAACATCCGTGCTTATCTTCCTCTGTTTTATATGGGACACCACCACAGCGTGGCTTGACAAGCGGTGCATCAGTCCATGCCCGGGATCAGAGCCTGTGAACCCCGGGCCACCAAAGTGGAGCACGCAAACTCTGCTACACCACCAGGCCGGCCCTCAGAATTTATTTTTGTTTTTATTTTCCCATAATCTCTTCTTGTGGCTCTTGACCCAAACTTCCTTTCTTTGAACCTGCTACTAAACATCTCAACCTAAATCATTTTATATTATATCCCATTTCTCTCACTCCCTTGATATCATTGCCTATTTTGAAGAAAATATAGTATGTTTAATGATGAAAAAGTTTAACTTAACACTGCAACATAGACTATAGCACCATAAATTGTTGGTTTCCATTTTCTAGTGGAAAGAACATATTTTGAGGCTGTGCCATCCTGGTTCCAATTCCAGCTGCACCTCTCATTAGTCACTTAATCTCAAAAAAATGTTTAAACTTCTCTAATATCTAGTTTTTAAATTTTTTCCACAAAACTATTAACTTCCTGAGACCAAGAGTTATTCCTGTTTTGTTAAATTAGCGCCATAGCTCTCTCCCTCCAATGCACACATGGACACCCTCATATACACACTTGCGTATGATATTTTAATTTGGGAAGTAATGGCAAGGAGCAGACTGAGGAACTGGGGAGAGTGACATAAAGAAGGAGCTTCATTGGTGAGTTGGTCACTGCTGTGGACAATTGAGGTTCAGTCATGCCAAGAGATTCTAAAAAGCCACAAACCATGTATCTCAGGGAACCATGAGTAAACCATGTTTACTCCAGGGAACAAAATGTGGAATGTTTATCCACTAGCTCCCAAGCCCCACTGGTCAAGGGTCACTCCATGGGATGAGGTAACTTCCCCTCATTTCAAGCTTGCACATGCATGAGTGTGGAGTATCCAAGGATGCTGAGACGTAGATAGTTGTCAGGATGCACTGTCTTGAACTTGGTTGCTGTAAAAATGGTTGGAGTTAATTTGGGCCCAGCAGATACTAGATGGAGCACAAGAAGTATCTTGCAACAGGGATTATCCAGTACCTAGCACATATTTGGCCACCTAATAGCCCTAATACAATTTTTTCTATGACAAATGAATAAAAGTGGGAACCAAAAACATCTATGGTATAGAGTTATTGTGAGATTAATTGAGAATGTAAGTAGCAGCTCTAAAATACACTAGAAATAGGTATACAAGTTTGTTGAGGTTGGATACTCAAGGTGCAAATGAGATAATTTTTTTCTATTTTGTAACTGGATTTTAAAAAAATCTTAAGCTTTATTCTACTTGAGAATATAAAACCTTATCTACCATTATGCAATCAGTTTGGGTGCGGGGTGTGTAGACCTGAAGCCATCCTCTCTCTCTTACCAGAGTCCATGGAGCCTACGGTTCTGAAGAGGTAGAGGACACTTTTTCAATTTGGTATCTACAGAGGTCCCCAGGCTTCAACATCCATGTTGTTGCTGTAGTTCATCATCATATTCTCGAGCCTCTCAATAGCTTCTTTCCTTACCTAAAGCCTGAAACTTTATTGGAGATATTGGAAAATTTGGGTTTTTTTCCTCCATGGCGTTCTGGGACACACTTCCCACTCTCATCCACTCTCAAGTCCCAATCAGATACCCCGGCTACACTGCAGAGCCCCATTCTACTTCTGCAAGGCTCCAGAGCCTACTTCTCTTACTTTTCTCTAACCTCTCTTCATCCCTCCTTAAAGAGAGTGTCTTTACCTATTCTGGGTTTGAGAAGGGAAGTTTGGAGGGCAGGTGGGAATCACAGCCTCTAAAAGCACAATTTTTCTAGGGAAAATTGTGGCTTCAATACCCTGGCAAGAGATGATATGGATACAAGTAGAGAAATTCCTTGAAGCCCAAAGTAGGAAAACACAACAGTTACTGCATTAACATTTTATCCCACTACACCTGATTATGTATTATTACTTGTATTTCCAATATTGAATAAAAAGTATGACATACCTAAGACTTGGTAAGACTATTTATTTAATGAACAGCTTTTTAGATTTTCTTGTGGCATATAACACCTGTTCACAAGTATTTTGAAGCAGAGAAATGTAATGTAATGTAATTAGAACTAGTTTGTAGTATCATTAATTTTATATTAATATATTGATACAAATTATTAATTAGTATAAATTAATATATTATATTAATATGTTTACATAAAATTATAATTATCCTATTAATATACACACATGGACAACTATTCTCAAAATATCTATTTGCTATTATGTAGGTAAACTTATAAGCTAACAGAAGGTCTCCATAATATTTTTGGTAGTTTACTGCAATTATCCTAATTTACAGATTAGTTGTTCATAATACAAAACATATGCAGGAGGAACGTTAAAATTATCTTCATTATAATAGATTTTTCTAACATAACTCAATATCTCTCTTCTTTTACTATTTAAATTCTTGAGCTAAAAATCCTAGAAAAATCTTAGAATAAAGTTTTAACAGTATTATTTGTGGTGATCGTGGTAGAATAACTTTTATTCCCATTGTGCATTTCTGTATTTTCTAACATTATTCGTTTTTTTCCTCAGTATACCTTCAATATTTGTTACTTTTGTAATTAGAAAAATATTATTAAAAATCCTATACTCACATTTCTTGGGAATTTACTTCTGGGCTTTCACCTCTTTCTCCTTGTATCTGGCTCCTTTCTATTTCGATTTCCCATTTGCCACAACTCTTGTAAGTATTTGTGCCATCCACCTGCCTGGAATGCTGTCCTCTGCAACCTGCAGCCCACATTGCCCTCTCATGGCTTATGATTTTAAAGACAATGTCTGTGCTCATAACATTAAATATGCTGATGTGTCCTGGTACTTAGTGGGTTGACAATCCCCTGCCAACATCAATTGGCAGGCACCATGCTCTCCATTCTGTAGAAAGGCTCTGCTTGCCTCCCCATGCCGACTGAAACTGTCATTTTCACGAAGCCCCCATTGTTGCAAATTAGCTGTTGCTGGCAGAAGTTCACAGGCTGTTTCCAGGCATTAATTTATGATCTCTGCATCTATTTTCTCCATTCAGACCGACATAGCACAGAAGTTCTTCCGAGTATGAACCCTTGCTTATCTAGGCAACTTGATCGCAAAAACAAATCTTTGTTGGTTTTTAGCAATTTCTGCTATCTTGCAATCATCTTCACAATAAAGGGTAAGTATATCTTGGTTTCTTTTCCTAAGTCCACTCATTTTATTCATTGCATCGATTGGGTTTATATATAGAAAGGAGGCGCTTTTTCTGTATCTAGGTTTGTCTCGACAGTAATACTGAATAACTAATGATAGCATTAATAAGACAAAGAGCGGGGATGAGGTCAAGGCGTCAACATTACTTCTATCTCATCTATTATTTTGTTAATTGTTTAGAGGCCTGGAAAAGAAAGTTAAACTATTCTAATGGAAAAGAACTAACTGAATCTTATAGTAGTGCTTCTCATTCTAGGTTTTTTTTTTTTTTTTAACTCCTTAGGAAATGCCTTAAATTATTACTGCTTGCTAAAGCAGTTAGCATAAGACAACATTTATTTATCGTACTATGAAAATAATGAGATAAACATATAAGCTTTTCCCCCTTATATCCCTAGTCCCTCTCAGAGTCCCTATAGGCGTACTGCCTACATCAGAATGTATCATTCCAAATTATCAACTCAGAAATTCCCATGAAAAACCCAGATTTCACAGAACCTCTGAAGTCAGAATAGCTTTTAATGTTAGAAATGGAGTCTCAGTGTATACTTAGTCTCTCTCTCTCTCTGACTCTCTCTCTCTCTCTCACGCACACACACACATACACACACATGCACATATACATGTACACACATACACACAGATAAATATTTGGATTTTATTTTTTCACTTACTTGTTAAACAGATATGTCTTGAACCAGATAACATACTAAGTACTCTGGATATAGACATGAATAAGATGTTCAAGGCTCCTGCCCTCATGGACCTTACGCTCTGGTGGGGAGCTTTAAGATGACCTTGGTGAGGAGTGGGAAATAAAAATGTCACATCGAAAGTGACAGGATGGTTCAAAACCTCCAAATCACTTAACTACTTCATTTTGGATCAAAGGAGATTGCTACTAGCTAATACTTCAACTGTTACACTTTGTATGCTAGAATTAGGTTACCTCCCATATCCCTAAATTACTTAATCTATGATACTCAAATAAACTAAGTGTGAGAAAGAGATTACCCATGAATAACTGAATGTTGTCTATTCATGTTATGCAAAGCCAAAAAATATAGTCTCCATTAATAAAATATCTTAATAAAGGTAAAAATTATTGTATTTTTCAAGTTGGCATATCCTATCTAAATAATGTAATGATGAATTTACAAGCAGGATAATTCTGTAATCCTATTCACTCTGCCTCTTAATGTATTCAAACAAATGTTTTAAATAAACATCCTGTCCCACATATGGTTACTTTGTGAGAGCAATGATTTTTCCCTCAAGTTCTTTAGCAAATTTCTTTTAATACAAAGTCTGCCTTGTGGTTTTGCATAATAATCAAAGAAAACAAAAATATTATTCTTTATGTATATACCAAGTGATGAGAAACAGCATCTTCTATTCCCAAGGTAGGAGAAAAATACTTACCTTTTTGCAGGTGTGAGCTAGGATTGCCAACTTTAAATGAAACTCATTTGAACGCTGGGTTATATATAAACCATTAGTATAATAGAGCAATTAACACTGTTCCCAGGGTAGATGAAAAAATCGCTGATGCAAGACTGTACCAAGAAATATGATATATATTATACAAACATCTATCTATCTATAGGAGTGTACAAATGAGTGGAATCAAATACATGCACACATACATATACACACATGCCATATACGCCATGAGGCAGAGTTCTGCTAATTCTCATATGGTGATACATAGATAAGTAGAAAAACAAACATCTGCTATAGTTTATTTCCTCTTGTGAATGGTTAAAGTAGCCCATTTTTTGAAAGTTAGTTTATACGTTGGCTTTATATGTCTGGCCCAATCATAATTTATGCCTTTTTTTCCTTCAATGACTTGAGAAAATGGTAAAGGCCAATTGATATGGTAGAGTATGGCACCAATGGTTCTTATGGGGTGATGGTCTTGTTTAAAGTGAGAGCAGAGAGCATGTCTATCAGAAGGTGTATAAATGAGACAAGAGATTCCAATTTTCAATTCTTGCTTTGTGATTCTGCCTCTATTTACAAAGGAAGCATCTGGAAGTGGAAAAAATATACCTAGTTTCTCTAACATAAAATCTCAAGGGAATCTTCTATTTAATAGACAGCCCCTTGTAGTAGAAAAATAAGAAACAGCATTTCTGCTTACTATAATGGACCTCTGCATATAGTGGACTATGACATAAGTAAGAGAGGGGAATTAGAAGGCTGAGGGTCTGAACAGACTACTGGAGATCAACCTAGAGATGCGAAGTGGCTCTCGCCGAATAGAAAGAAGAAAAACACTTTCAAAGATCAGTAAAAACAATTAAAGGATCTTCTCTGTAGAGATGAAAGAAGCAATAATAGTATTAAAAGTGAGTTCACTGGATGGAGTTCGCTAATACTGCAAAGATGCTGGCCAATGACTTAGCGGTTAAGTTTACGTGTTCTACCTGGGGGGCCCCGGGTTCCCTGGTTCGGATCCTGGGTGTGGACCTATTCACTACTCATCAAGCTATGCTGAGGTGGCATCCCATGTAGAAGAACTAGAAGGCACTACAATTAGCATATACAACTATGTACTGGGGCTTCGAGGAGAAAAAAAGAAAAAGTGGAAGATTGGCAACAGATGTTAGCTCAGGGCCAATCCTCCTCCTCCCCCCCAAAAAAAGACTCAGAATTCATTTAAAAAAAAGATGTCTAATGAATGCACAGTACCTAGGAAAGATCAACTTGAGCAAAACAATAGACTCCTTGATGACTAGTTGGGGATGGATAGCCATTATAATGCACACATTAAAATAAATGTGAATTTATTTTTACCCCAAGCTACTAAAATTATATATTCTCTTTGCATATCTGTATGAATCACATAAAGAATGAAAATTACCTTGTAATCCAAAAGAACTAGTCTTTGTTTAACTATTCCTATTTACAAAATGTAAATAGGAACATATTTACTGATTTTTTGTTCTTTTACATGGAAACTTGGTTTTGTTTCTTAGTGTATTCTGGTCATTGTTTTCAACAAAGTTGTTTTAGAAGTCTTTTAGACTTCCGAGTCTTTTAGAAGGGGAGAAGTTTTTGTTGGAAATTTGTGCCTAACTGTTGTGGTGCAGCACAGAGAAAATAATTTGATTATGTTGGTAAAATGGAACTGAACTAAATCTCTGTTTCTGTTGGCAAAGGGAAAGGATATCAGAACTCCAACGGAAAGAATCAAAGAATGGAAATATGCTCAAGAGGAGGTCTCAGACTTGGCTCTTAAGAGGACTAAGGAGAAAGGTGACAATGAACAAGAGACTACTTTTGTCATATCTGTTACTGGTTATTTCCCTTCTCTCAATGTGACGTGTTTTTCTTTTTCTGTCTGTGCCAATAGAGAGATTCTATTGTTTGACCTATCTACCATCCTCTCTTTTGTTTAGTATTACCGCTTGATTTTCCCTTAGGAAACCGCTCTCCTCTATCCTCAGGCTGTGTGGCTTTAATGGGACTGAACTCACAGCCAGTTCCAGGGGTCAAACACATGACCTACCTTTGGTCAGTCACAGTCATAGGGATTAGTTTGGGAATTGGTCAACTAGCCCAAAACACAGAATTTGATTCCAAGACTTTTCCTGGAAGCAGTGGCTATCAGGCTTTCTCTTTCTGCTGAAGTCCTTAATCTGGTAACATATAGGTGTGGAGTTTTGAAAACCACATGGCAATGTGGTCCTTCAGAACAAAGCCTGCGAAGAAGATCAGAGCCAAGATATAGCATAGGGAAGAAAAGCATATTTTTGGTCATATTGTTTGAGAATGTTAATCTAGCTGTGCCAGAAATTAACTCTGAATATTTCAGTACTGTGAGCCATTCACCCCTCTTTTTCGTTTAAAATAGACTGAGTTGTATTTCTGTTACTTGTAACCCAAGAATCATGTTAATATACCACAGAACTGATACAAATAGTGTAAGGTTAAAATTATAGAAATTTGTCCCTAGATAAGCAAAAAATTAAACCGAAATAAAAATATTGAAGGCACTAGTAATAAAAAACAAGCAGATTCAGGACAGAAATCAGCAACTGGATGAAAGGAAGGCATACGTAGAATTTCTTAATTTTGCAGGTTTTAGCCTGAAGGTTTCCAGTTTATGCCATATGGAGTGGCTAAATCTCTGATAAAAAGCCCATGATCTCTCTGGTTTTGGGCAATCACAACTGCTGGAAAATGAGGGAAAAATCCCAGAAAAGATGGAGTCACAGATAGAAGGCCTTAAATTCTGTGTATAAACTATGCTCAAATTTCTAGCTGACTCCTGAACTATGCATTTGTGGGGTAGACTTCCAGCAGCCCAGGCAAGAATCAAAGCACTGAACTGAAACTTAAGATGCCATCCAAGAGAGAGTTTGCAATTTGATTCCAACCAAAATTTAAAAAAGGAAGAATTATAGTCTTCCACACCCAGAAATTTAAAAAAAGGAAGAATTATAGACTGGTGAAAAAAATACAAGCTGTTTGAGATTTTCAAAATTATAGGCATAGTGTTGAAATGACATTCCTTCAATTATGTATGAATCATCATTTTTGTAGAAGGAAAAAGGAGATGTGTGAAAGACTATAGTACTTTCTCTGTGAAATGATCTAATAGCTCAGCAACTCCCACAGCCTGTCAGTTCCTGCATCAGAACTCTTCAATAAAATATGATGGATCATTTATCTCTGCCTTCAGATTGAATTGATGGCTAGAAGAACAACAAAAATCAACTTTATTCAGAGGAATATAATAAAATCCAGAATTTTCACAACATAACATTCCCAATGTCCAGGAGACAATACAAAATTTGACCTTCAATAGGAATCAATGTCAAGATAAAGATTTTTAAATTCACAAAGACTTTAAAACATCCATTATAACTGTGTTCATCATGTAAAGAGTAATATACTTATAATGAACAGAAAAATTAAGAAATCAGCAGAAAAATATAAACTGTAAAAAAGAACTCAAAGAAATTACTATGAACAAGTGAACGTAATATCCCATAAAGTAATGGATCTGAGCAATCCTTTTGGGTTTGGGGTAGCAAATTCAGCATCTCTTACGTAGACTGGGAAACATATCTAGTGTAATTCTGATTAAATTAAACATTTAATTTTGATCAGTGTAATCAGGTGATTAGTTTATATTTGTTATATTCTTCATTTAATATGTAGTGAACCCAGCAGTCATTGAATGCATTAGTTTGTCCGTGCAATTCTAACTTCTTAACTACTTAGGGAAAACTTTACAAAAAAGTAAAACAGTAAAATTCACTTAAATCAGAACTTATTTTAATTTTTGTCATTTTTACATTTTAAATAAATTCAAATTGATTTTGGTACACAGTAGAAGATAAACAAGTAAATAATTTAATGTAACATTAGAGGAACTAATTTAAAAATGTCCAAAAATATGAAAGGACATAAGTGATAATATAATTTCTCTCTTATACAGTGTAGAAAGCACTTTTGCAACATTCTAGAAAAAATGAATTTTAACACTTCCATGAGAAAGGCAAAGTATCACAGTTATAAAACACATAGGCATTAGAATCAAACAGATATAGATTTAAGCCCCAGTATATTATTTATTAGTTATGTTAACTTGGGCTATGTCATTCCTTAGCTTGTTTGAGCTTCAGATAGCTCATTCTCAGAATGAGAATTTTGACAATTACCTTTACAAGTTTCTTTTTTCCTGTTTTAATGCTCATTATTTTCTCAGGTTATTTATAGCTATATTAACTGATCCTAGAGGCTATGTGTATTATCATCTCTCATGATACAGCATAGACAATTATTTGGGAATACCATATCGGCCAGTGATAACAATTATATTATCTCTTTAAAAAGCAGTCAATTTGAAAATAAAGTAAGGCAAACATGTTTTCTTCATCACAGTATACATAGCAAGCCACTTCCACTGTAATGCCATCAATAAATTGTTTTATTCTTGGTGAAGAGAAATATACTATATTTTTGCATTGGTAAGGCGTATGGAAATAGTGAATGCAGTTTCAACACAGGGATTTTCGAATGTATATCTTTTTGTCTAGGTTTCATAATTATTAAAATAACACAGTTCAGTTGGTATAGTTCCTCATAATATTAACCAGACTTGCATACTTTTCCTTTTGTCTTTGAATATCTGCCTTCTTTTTATCGGCTGAATGAAAACAACTTATAAATACCCTGGTTCCATTTTCTTCTACACACGTTCTTGGCTATTTCTCCAGGAAGTCCCCTGATGTGCCTCCTCTTCGGAATGATTTATATTCTTCTTCCTTCTTTGCCAATCAGTTCAGTATGCTTCTACTCCTCCACCTGGCATGGGAAGTTAGAGAGCTGTTCTGTTCAAGAACATTCATGAAAGAAAAAGCCAAAATACTCACCCCCCCCATCCAGAAATTTTAAAAAAGGAAGAATTATAGTCTGATGAAAAAAATACAAGCTGTTCGAGATTTTCAAAATTCTAGCCATAATGTTGAAACGACATTCCTTCAATTATGTATGAATCATCATTTTTGTAGTACTTTCTCTGTGAAATGATCTAATAGCTCAGCAACTCCCACAGCCTGTCAGTTCCTGCATTAGAACTCTTCAATAAAATACAATGGATCATTTATCTCTGCCTTCAGATTGAACGATCGTCAACAGGGTCCTTGAGGTCTTCTGAGGTATCCCTGTGTAAATTGGAAACATAGGTGGCAATGAAATTGTCTTAATCATTAAAGGCAGGCAAAGATTGAAGATTGACCCTAAGGAATGACTATTTCAGTAGATCCCTTGACTCTATAAATCTATGCTCATAGGCTGGCTGAACTCTAGATAGAGTGGTAGTAAATTTTTATTTCATCATGACAAGGTATTACTTACAAAGAGCATAAAAGCACGCAGCAGCAATTTTTAGAATATTTTTGTATTCATGGGAAACCACCTGTCTGTTATAAAATCAAATAGTTGAAAATATTTGAATCATATACATGCATACATGTGTGCATGCACATACACAAACACTATATTAACAATGTATAGATATATATCAGCCAAGTATGACATGATTGGATTGTGTGAGTCACCGTTTTTTATGAGTTTAAGTTATTCAAGTGCATTTTCTGCTCAGTGACAGAGCCAAAAGTAAAAAATCAATTTCAAAATAAATAAGAGAATTAGCTCTCAGAATGGGACCAAAACTATAAACATAAATATAATAATATAATAAGTATAATCATAATTATAAAAGTATAAATTTATGAGTTATAATTATGAAAGTATAATATTACATTACATAATTATAATGAATTTAGAAATAATGGTTTTACTTTCCCGATTATGAAAGTGATTCATGCTTATTGCCAAAACATTCCAATAATACAGAATCTTATAAAATACAAAGCTAAAATCCCCAATAATCTTCTCAGCCTAAAGTAAATCATTGTTAATAATGTGATTCAGATCTTTCCTGGGTTTTTTTGTTAGCATAAAAGTATGCATATTATTATTGTAAAACCAAATGAGATCGTGTTATAAGTAATGGTCCCCAGAATCTTTTAAAAAACCATAACTAAACATACATACACACATGCATGTGCACACATACGTGTAAACAACTCGTTTTAAAATCTAGGAAGATATTTACGTTCTGATGTACAAGATATGATGTTATCTTCATCAGTACATGGATATCTTCCTAATTTTTTAAGTTGTATTGTGTTCCATTTTATGGCTGATATACAAATTATTTAATTAGTGTCAGTGGCAATTTAAGTCATGTATATTTTTATTTTAAGAGTTGCTCTATATTTAAAGGAAAATATATTTGAAATCTTGATATTGTCAAATTACCCTCCTAAAAGAGATTGTATGACTTCAGAAATGTATAAAAT
The DNA here is from genome assembly GCF_057802395.1 of Ceratotherium simum simum. Taxonomy (NCBI): domain Eukaryota; kingdom Metazoa; phylum Chordata; class Mammalia; order Perissodactyla; family Rhinocerotidae; genus Ceratotherium; species Ceratotherium simum. The sequence goes on from NC_141911.1 coordinate 45,871,016, forward strand.
GACAGACTTCTATATATCTTCCTAACCACTGTGAATTAACCCTTTTTCACTTTTGCTAATCTGATAGATGATAAATAAATATATCTTTCATATATTTATTTCTATTTTCATATTATTATTAAAACTGGGGTCTTTTCATGTGCTTGCTTAATATTAAGATTTTTTTCCAGGAATTGCTTATTTTTATCTTTTTCCACATGCATTTATTTTAAAAATGAAACTCTGACTGTTATTTTCTATGTAAAATTTGATCTAATATAAACAACGCTACTGTTCATGTTTCACTGAAAGTGGATGATGAAAAATTTGATATCAGTTAGTTCAATGAACATTCATTTGTTAAAAAACATTTATTGGGCACTGGTCTTTCCTTAGAAACGTATTAGGTGCTGAATATATGAATACAAATAATTCTAAACTGGAGTTAGGCAAGCCTTTCTTGAAAAACTGATTTTTCATGTTACTTAAAAAGTAACAATTTCATTCCCCTGAATTTCCTAACAGAACCTGAATAGAAGCACAGTATTTAATTTTGGTCTTTTATTGGTGTTCTGTGGAGACTGTTTGCAAAGCTCGGACATTCTCTGCTGCCCTCTGCCTTCATGGAAATGTGTTGCCTTCCATGGAGTCCTATAACTCTCTTAGAAATGGGCCTGCCTCCATACCCTTGCCAGGGGCAGTCGTTTCCTGAGATCAACCCATGGGAAGTATGGCCTCGGTGTGAACTTGGTAGATTCAGACCATAGCAGCTGGGGCCCTGCATCAATTATGTTCTCCACAGCAGGAGATCTGAGTGGTGCATCCTAATGGCTACAGGAGGCGACTTTTCACCTTTTGTTGGTTGTATCCTGGAAAGGTGTGAAGGTCAGCAAGTTCTAAACAAAGTGGCAAAAAAAAAAAGTGGTTAAAGTCAAAGCATCATTGGAAAATTGGAGTTACGATAGAATCCAATGACAAGGAAGGAGAAACCAGGAACTCCAAGATTGAACATATGATTGTTTACCTGGGACAGCAGGTAGCAGCCTGCCATTCCAGAGAAAAGACTGCTGGAGACATTTATGATGGTCCCAATACAAGCTCATATGGGTAAACTTGATACAAGATGGAATTCAATAGATAGAAATTGACAAGTGCCACTGTTGGGTAGCTTTTAATGTACCAGTTCTAAGTGCAATCTAGACCTAACCAACCTACTGAGGAATAATCCTATTCTAAATATTCTTTCTCTTGCCTTTTAGTGGAAACAAGTTCTCTTCATTCTTTTAGCTGTGGTTTTGGAGCAGTCAAAAGTGATGGGAGTGGGAGTAGGATAAGAAAGGAAGCAAAAAGCCCTATGCCACATCCGGGGTATGAGTGAAGCTACCTGTCCCTGGTAGCAGCAGTAAATTGATCCTTAATCAAGTCTTGAACTGTTCTTCACAGTTACAAAAAGAAGAGGGATAAGCTCTTTTTATTCCAAGCATGTTATCCAAGGACTCTTTCCCTGTCGAGTTGAAGTCGCTACCACGACATGAACACCAGGACCCAATGTTATGTTCATAGGTTTAATTTAAAAAAAAAAAGACACCAAAACATCTGTGCTCTGCCATTTTACACTATATTAATTTAAGATGGCAGCTTCTTTGGTGAAACAATTATTTTTCTGTTTTACTTGTATACTGTGCCCCGTGGTGATTACTGTAGACATTATTTTACACAGCGTGGTCCACAGTCATTTAACACCTTATATCACATTGGGATCTCTGGATAAGGACTCATTAATTAGGTGGACAGAAGATAAATGTATTTGCAACATTGGCAAGGAGCCAAGGTTTACTCCTCCCAGGTGTTCAGAGAAGTTGCTAGAACCCAATCCATCTTCAGAGAATGATTAACATGGGTTCAAGAGGGGAAAACACTGACATGAAAGAATGCTATTTCAAATGATCATTAAAAATGAGATGGATTTACTTATTCATATAAAATTCTTTTAAATAAATCTCCCCAAAGAGTTAGTAAGCAACAATCTTGGAGTACTTCCAATTTGAGGTTGATACAGCTTCCTGAAGAGTCCAGTAAATGTTTTGAGGAATTCCATATTAGGATCATTTTATTATATTTCAGAATCTAACAGCAATGAAGTTACTCACAAAATATACTATAACTGGCATTCATTTGGAGAAGATTAGAAGGCTTTTATGTCTAGGAAGTGAAATTCTTTGAACAGGAATGTTCTCACTCGTATGTTTCTCTTTACTGAGGTCTTTTATACATCTCAAGTAGTGTGACTTTTTTTTTAACTGTCAATGTCTGTGATATTTTGCATCAATTTTTGTTTGAAGATCAGGACAACAAAGTTTACTTCATGATCATTCATTTTCTATGATGTTTTTCTTTTTTTTTATAAGATGTCTTTCCAAAATAGGCTTTACCACAGCATTGGGCAGCTTCTATGGAAGGTGGAGATTGCCATGAAAAGAAGTGAAAAATGTCTGATTAGAATGTTGGCTGAAATGATCTACAAAAATGAAATTTGGGGGATTTTGTGGATTTGTGTATCTTGTAAATACGTTCTGTCATAAACCTTACTGGAACAAGTTTTAGAAAATCAAGTTAAGTTATCTAAAAATTTCGGCTCTTAGGAACATTATATAACCAAAAGGACTGGCATGGCCATAGCAGAACATGCACAGAGACATTGGACAGAATGGGGGAATAAAAATGCTTTGATTTTGAGGAATATATTCTTACTCTTTGCTTCACATTTGAGGTATAAACTAACACGTTCCTATTTAAACGCTACTGTGATCAGACGTTTATTCTTAAATGTTGTAAATGAATCAAGCACTAGGAAACATGCCTAGTAGTGAGGCCGAGATGCGTATTCTGCCACTTCCAATGTGGATTATAGAGTATTTCAAGAAGGGATGTTTGAAATATTGTCATTGACATTATTGTCAATGTATCATTGTCTCTTGTTTCACCATGACTGTGTCCTGTTTAGCCACCAGAATAAAAACTCTAAAGGATTAGCAATTGCCTGCCAAATCGCATGTTTTCCCTAGATACTTGAAAATAAAACTCCCCAAATTTTCATGGCTTGGGGCTAGCCCAGTGGCATAGTGGTTAAGTTTGAGTGCTCTGCTTCAGTGGTCGTGGGTTCTCGGTTCCGATCCCAAGCGCAGACCTACGCACCACTTATCAAGCCATGCTGTGACAGGCATCCCACAGAAAATAGAGGAAGATGGGCACAGATGTTAGCTTAGGGCCAATCTTCCTCAGCAAAAAGAGGAGGATTGGCAACAGAGGTTAGGTCAGGGCTAATCTTCCTCACAGGAAAAAAAAAGCCAAAAAAAAATTTTCATGGCTTGCCATTTTCAACACCCACCAACTGCATTTAGAGCTACACTTTTACCAATGAGGAAGTGATACAAAAAAGCCATGATGTTTAAAACTTATCTTTCCCTCTTCTTTTTAAAGCACAACTTTTTAAAATAGAAATTATATTTGTGTTTTAAAATATTTCTGCTCTTTCCTTTTGAAGAAAAGTTTCAATTTTTATGCTGCCAATTTTATTCTTAAAACTGTATGACATTATATCATTTTTTAAAAATTCCTACCAGAGCAGATGCCCTGGATTAAATTGTCTTTGGCCAATAAAACATATTTTGAAATCAAAGTAAGCTAAGAGATGTTCCTCAGATATTTTCTGCTTTCGAACCCAGGGAAGCAATAATGTCTGCTAAAGATTACAGAGAATTCTAGGGATCCATAGGAGGAAGAAGAAACTCAGGGTTAAGATAAATAAGAACTGGATTTTGGGGTAGAAAGACACAATAGTTCTTTTTTACTTTGTCATATATTAATTTATTTAACAGATATTTGGTGACTCTCGCTACGTTTCAGGCACTGTGTAGGCACATACGTTCTCCAGTAATAAAACTAAGAGAATAAGAATATGTCTTTATTGTTAGGAGCATAAATGAATGAATGATGCAATAAGTATGCAGTAAATCACAAAGATTTTCCGTTTGTTGATTGTGGCATTAACATAAACTTTTCTATAAATGTTTCAGAAATTGGATTGTTAGTCCAATGTAAACCTATTTCTTGATTCATTAACATTTAAGAATAACATTTGTTATTCATTATTTTCCTGAAGTCATTTTCCATTTTAAGTATCATTATAAAGTATGGCATATCATCAGTTCTACAAAATAATAATAATTTAAGAAATAGAGTTAAGACCATCTGATGAATTTGCCATGAAACTCCTACCAGAGTGACTTTGTTTGAGTCTGTTTTGTTTTATATAATTAAAAACATTTGCTCTGAGTATCAAGCCGGGACAATATGTTTAAAAGAAAGGTTTCTACTTGGGTTACATGAGCAGCTATATGGACTAAATCTACCAGCCAGCTTTGTTTCACTGTAGATGAACCAATTACTAGAAGAAGTATGCATATTTTCAAACCTACCAATGTTTGACCAGAATACAAACTCTCATGATCAATATTTAAAATTCTAATGTGGACAATGCTCATTGTGACTTTTCCTCCGACATGGTTATCTCTTATTTAATGGGGTGGATTCTTTTATTACAATAAAAGTCCCAATGCTTTATTTCTACTTCTCGTAACTTCATTTCCTGCACATTTGAGATCATACTGCTTTTTTGTTTATTTTGTTGCTGTTTAAATATCATCAAGGCAGGGACTGTTTTTAAAGTAAATTAACTGAATAGTTTATCACCATTGCTTATGGTGGTACTTTAGATCTTTTCCTTGGCTTTTATTTCACATCATTCTCTTTAGGTCTTCTTATATTCTACTTGTCTTTTGCTGAGATGTGGGCTTAGTGTTACTGATATTCAAATCAAAATCTCCTCTGCAGAGATGTCTTACTTTTTCTCCATCAGCGTATGTCCAATTGCCTTACAAGACCTCTACTTAGATATCGCAAACCTTTTTAATCTCCACACGTCCAAAACTGAAGCCATGACATTCCCCCAATTGTGTCGAACATCTATTTCTTTCAGTATTTCTCATTTTGATTTGTAGCCCAACCACAATCCCTGGTCGCAAGGCCAAACTACTGAAAACCATTTATCTTGGTAAGGATATCAGTTTATAAGTTAGTCGATGTAATTGATAAACTACTTAAACTTAATGGCTTAATTCAATCTAATTTATTTCTCACTCTCATCACAGTTAAAAACAGGTGTTCTTGGTTGGTAGTCCTTCTGAATATTGACTCAGAAATTTCTTATATTTCTTGTCTTTAACTTTAACCTTTGGTTCCCAAGGTCACTGTGGGAGTCACCTCCATTCAGGAAGTCAATAGGGGTAGAAAGCATAGAGATTTATTCTTCAGGGGCTTTTATGGAGCAAGGCTAGAAGAGCATACACCTTTTCTGCCATAACTTTATTAACTAGATCTCTGCGCATGGCTATACCTAACTGCATGGCAGTTGGAAAATTTAGGCTACCTGCGTGTTCAGAAGGAAAATAAAATTGGTCTTGGTGATTACATAGAAGTGTCTATTCCATCATCACAGAGTCTTCTTCAAAATCTCTCCAGTCCATTTCCAAATGTCTTTGTCGATGTTTAGGTGTCTCTCTCTCCCTTTTCTGAACAATTACCATGGGCTCTTAATTGATCTATAAAATGGAATGATAATATTGTCAAAATTTCAAGTTTATTTTAAGGAATAAAGATTATCCATGTAACATTCCTTGCATATAATAGTGTTTAATAAATGGTAGTGACTCATCATCATCAAATTCCTTATTATTCGGTTCCCACATAGAGCCAGAGATGCTTAAAGACAATGTGTATTTTTTGTCACATTTGTATCCACAATACCTGTTTTATAAGATTTAAACATTCTTTTGATAGTGGACAACACAATGACACTCAGATAGGTAAACATTTTGTTATACATCTTCAAACAAAAGAAGACTGCCACACAAGGCACACAGGCAACTGCACCTGAGGACTGAGTAATGACAATCTGGAGTTCTAGGGGGAAGCTTATATATGTCAATGAGCTAGGTATACAGAGCTCCCTATAGATGGGCTAATTTGAATCATTTGCAGGCTCTGGGGAACAGAGGCTCTCTCTAGTCTTCTGGTACCTGGCCTGCAGCAATTAGGGCAGGTGCATGGTGGCCTCTAGTGTGAGAGCCTGATAAGGGAAGTTGTTGGGATGTGGACTTAATCAGCTGTTCAAGAAGAATTGACTGGTCTCTAGTCAGGGCTTCAAAACTGGGTCAAGAAAACAAACAAACAAACTATATTTAAATACATTATATAGTCCTTGGTAAAAATAAGTACCTGATTTATCTTCGTTAAATATAATAAAATTAATATCCTGGGAAAATATTATCCAACGTTATTTCTTAAATCTTGTGCTTAGTATTAATATTTGATTTTGGCTGTATGACATAAACGATGAATTTGAATGTTTATTTCAATGCCTTTTATTACAAATCTATTAGGAGATAGTGAAATATTTCATCAATGTGTTTAATTTTCAATAACCTTTTAAAACTCCAGAAGTTTTTGAAAATAATAAATTTTTAGATCTGAACATAAGTTGACTCATGTATTTTTGTATCACATTAGACAATGTCTCCAGATTCTCACTTCCATCATCTGGTGAAGGAAACATCATGTGCAAAGTTATCCTTCAAATTAGTTGCATCCATTTTATGTTTAATCAATCCAAAAATATTCATACCGTCTCAATTTACCATACATTTTATTTTAGTGGTCATTAGCAATAGAAACATAGGCACTTTCTGATCTCAACATCTGTGAAACGTAATAGACATTCAAGAGGAAAACAAACTTATTTTATTTTATTGTGCATCATGCATCCTTGTTTTGACTATTTTTCATTCTTAATCATTTGGGATGCCTTGCAAATTCCATCTGCTATAAAGAACTGGCATGGTGCTCTCCTTGGAATCGATATATGTTCCTATTATGTCTCCCTCATCTTGATAGCAGAGAGAAGAGAAACCATTTTCATCTCTCCTAATGCCAGACACCTGCTTCAATTGTCTGGTTTGGTTCATACAATTTAGTCATTTCCAGGATTATTATAAACTTACAATGGGAACATTCTGGCAGAAGACACAGTTTCATTCGAAGCACTTGCTCCTGGTTTCACCTTTATACCATGCACACTCCCATTGCTGCCAGCCCTTTCCTTTTAGTTTTCATCCATTTTTTTCTGTTTATTTTCACTACTGAGTTACCTGTCAATGAAGGAATACTCTAAAGATTTCCTTGAGTCATATATAATATATTTTCTGATCTGGTAATGACGAGATTGAGCTGAAAAGATCTTGGTTTAGATTACACCCAAGAAAACCTTGATACTACTCAGCAATTCACAAAAATCATAGCAGCCTAGTTAGCAATAATCTTACCTGTGCTGATATGGTGCATTGATGTAAACTGCTTACACACACATCAATTTATTTGAATTTTAAAACTCCTTGTGATCTAAGTGGGTCAGTATAGTCTTCCCATTTCATAGATCAAGACTGAGGCTGAGAGACGTTAAATGAGCTGCTGAAAGGTCGTAGAGCTCTTTCTATTAATTATCAGAAAATCATGCATAATTCTTCAATATCTTAAGAAATCTGAAATAACTATGCAAAATAATTTTTTAAATAATGTGGTATGTTCTAATAAATGTCAGAAGAAATAGATAAAACGGAATATTCACAATTCAAATTGATTCTTAATATTCCTTAGTCAAAAAATAAGTGGAAATTCTATTTTCAAGATAGTCGCCTAGTGTCTTTGATGTATAGTAAGTAAAGGTAGGTCCTTTGATTTATTGTAAATAAATTATAAAATATAATTCTATGTCTGAATTCCCAGTCCCATAAATGCTAATCTTGTATGCTTCCTTGAAATTAAAAAGAGAACATAATGCTATAAAGAAATCTGCAATACTATTTATTATAACTTATGTTACCTGTCAATGAATGTAATTGTTGATATATTTTTACTTTTACATTTTTTATGATGCTATAATTTGTTTATATAATTGATATAATGTTCTGTTTGAACAAACCTGTCCTCGATACAACTATAATCACATAAAGCCAAGAAATTTTAAACCTGTAATTTAACAGGATCTCTAGAATTATAAAAGCTAATACCAGGGGCAAAAAATATATATATATTTTTATATTATTTAGTAAACACTTGAAAAAGCAGAATAATCTTAGCCAATTTGCAAGTAAAATTTTCTTGGCCATCTTTTCCATAGAACTTAATAAACTTTTTTTCAATGAAATTTGGGTAGTAAAACATGTGGAAAAGTCAGCATTGTCCATTGTGCAAATTGACTTGACAAATATGTATTGATTGCCTATCACATGACAGTACTTACTTAGACCCTCACGACTCCAACAAATAAGGTTATAGACAATAATGGATCAGTAAGTATTTGTGCCAGTAACTCCCAAAGAAAAGCCAGTACTCTTGAGAATTTTATGAAATCGTTTATTTCAAACATTGTTTTCACAAATGAATATAAAAGACTACTAAGAGTTCTTGGAAATCTGGCTACTCAGCATCCTTTTTACATTTGCTATGATCTTCATGGAAAACTCCTTCCACTTCACTAAATACAAAATTTCAGCCCAGGATAACTTTCCTACCCTATGGCATACCACCCTAGTGTGGAAAAATTATCTCATGTTTTGGAAAAGTCTCCCTTATCCGGCTTATTACATTAATTCCAGTCTGTGATACAAGACAGCAGACAACTAACATTCCCAAACAGGATGATCTTTTTCTCTTGAGGATGCTGTATTAGCCTTCTCAGGCTGCCATAACAAAGTGCCATAGACTAGATGGCTTAAACAACAGAAATTTATTTCTCACAATTCTGAAGACTAAAATTTGAGATCAAAGTGTCAGGGTTGGTTTCTTCTGAGGCCTCTCTCCTTGGCTTGTAGATGGCCATCTTTTCCTTATATCTTCACCTGGACTTCTCTCTGTACATATCTCTGTCCAAACTTTTTCTTCTTATAAGGACACCAGTCATATTGGATTAGAGCTCACCCTAATGACCTCATTTTAACCTAATTACCTCTTTAAAGACCTTATATTCAAATACAGTCACATTCTGAGGTTCTGAGGGTCAGGACTTTCACATATAATTGTGAAGGAACACAATTCAGTCCATAAATGATGCCAATATCCACCAATCAAGATAAACACCAGGGATCCATCCAGGAAACTTCTCAACACATCATTTCTTGTCTTTTCCAATCTAAGAAACTCATTTATTGTTTGATATTTTGTTTGGAAACCTTAAGCATCATCATTGTGGAATTCTATATATTATAAGTGATTGTATTGTGTATTGACTGTATATCTGTGAAGAATTCTTTGGTGGGTATTTATGTATTTTGCATTGCACATATATGAGTTCTTATGATGTAGAGTTCTCAGGTAGTTCCAGAAATAAGTCCTGGATGTTTAGAAAAGCCCATGTCTTTCCAGATCTAAGGGCTTTTACCTCTTTTCCCTTGGAAAGCTGATTTCCTCTAATTTCCTTAGCAGAATCAAAATAATAAATAGATATTTTGAAGTCCCTGACTACTTAAAAACGTGTGTGTGTGTCTGTGCGTGCATGTACTTTTTAACTAAGGTTTTCCTTTTATAAGGAATTTAACTAGTCTGCTTTCCTCTCTGATTGGTCTCATTAAAATCACAGAGCTAGGTTTCTTAACCACTCCCTTCAAAAGAGGAACAATTTTCTCCCTGACTACATTTAGAAATTTACAATTTTCTAAATGAGGCCTCTAAACTTAAGGTAGTTCACAAAGTACTTCTTGACTATTTTAAATATTTTCCTATTCTATACTCCATCTTCTTAATGTGTTTATTGAGAATTGCACAATTTTTTCACACTAAGCAACTATTCACCTACCCAATATGTCTTCCTATAAGTTTAAGAATGGAAATATCTATATCGTCTTGTTTTTTTATTATTGCATTCATTTTATTCATTTATTTATTGTTTGTTTGGTTTATTGTGGTAACATTGGTTTATAACATTGTATAAATTTCAGGTGTACATCATTATACTTCTGTTTCTGCATGGATTACATCATGTGCTCATGTTCACCACCCAAATACTAATTACAATCCATCACCGCACACATGTGCCTAATTATCCCTTTCACCCTCCTCCCTACCCCCTTCTGGTAGGGGTAACCACCAGATACCTGGTGGTAACCAGGTAACCACCAATCCAATCTCTGTCTCCATGTGTTTGTTTGTTGTTATTATCTACTACTTAACGAGTGAGATCATATGGTATTTGACCTTCTCCCTCTGACTTATTTCACTTTGCATAATACCCTCAATGTCCATCCATGTAGTCACAAATGGCTAGATTTCATCGTTTCTTATGGCTAAGTAGTATTCCATTGTGTATATATACCACATCTTCTTTATCCATTCTTCCCTTGATGATGGGCATTTAGGTTGCTTCCACGTCTTGGCTATTGTGAATAAGGCTGCAATGAACACAGGGGTTCATGTATCTTTATGCATTTGTGTTTTCATGTTCTTTGGATAAATACCCAGCAGTGGAATAGCTGGATCATATGGTAGTTCTATCCTTAATTTTTTGAGGAATCTCTATACTGGAAAACAGTAGTTTCCATAGTGGCTGCACCAGTTTGCACTCCCACCAGCAGTGTATGAGAGTTTCCTTCTCTCCACATCCTCTCCAACACTTGTTGTTTTCTGTCTTGTTAATTATAGACATTCTGACAGGCGTGAGTTGATATCTCGTTGTAGTTTTGTTTTGCATTTCCCTGATAATTAATGACGCTGAACACCTTTTCATGTGCCTGTTGGCCATCTGTATATCTTCTTTGGAGAAATGTCTGTTCAGGTCTTTTGTCCATTTTTTAATTGGGTTGTTAGTTTTTTTCTTGTTGAGATGCATGAGTTCTTTATATATTTTGGAGATTAAGCCCTTATCAGATGTACGGTTTGCAAATATCTTCTCCCAATTGTTATGTTGTCTTTTTGTCTTGTTGATGGTTTCCTTTGCTGTGCAGAAGCTTGTTAGTTTGATGTAATCCCATTTGTTTATTTTTTCTGTCATTTCTCCTGCCCAATCAGACATGGTGCTTGAAAATATGTTGCTAAAACCAATGTCCAAGAGCATACTGCCTATGTTTTCTTCTAGAAGTTTCACAGTTTCAGGTCTTACATTCAAGTCTTTAATCCATTTGGAGTTAATTTTTGTGTATGGTGTAAGGTAAGGGTCTACTTTCATTTTTTTGCATATGGCTATCCAGTTTTCCCAACACCATTTGTTGAAGAGACTTTCTTTTCTCCATTGTATGTTCTTGGCTCCTTTGTCAAAGATTAGCTGTGCATAGATGTGTGCATTTATTTCTGGGCTTTCGATTCTATTCCATTGATCTGTGTGTCTGTTTTTGTGCCAGTACCATGCTGTTTTGGTTACTACAGCTTTGTAGTATATTTTGAAATCAGGGAGTGTGATACCTCCAGCTTTGTTCTTTTTTCTCAGGATTCCTTTAGCTATTCATGGTCTTTTGTTGTTCCATATAAATTTTAGGATTCTTTGTTCTATTTCTGTGAAAAATGTTGTTGGAACTTTCATAGAGCTTGCACTGAATCTATAGATTGCTTTAGGAAGTATGGGCATCTTAATTATGTTAATTCTTCCAATCCAAGAACACGGAATATCTTTCCATTTCTTTGTGTCTTCTTCAATTTCTTTCAGCAATGTTTTACAGTTTTCAGTGTATAGATCTTTCACCTCTTTGGTTAAGTTTATTCCTAGGTATTTTATTCTTTTTGTTGCAATTATAAACGGGATGGTATTCTTAATTTCTCTTTCTGCTACTTTGTTGTTAGTGTATAGAAATGCAACTGATTTTTGTATGTTGATTTTGTATCCTGCAACTTTACCGTATTCGTTTATTACTTCTAAAAGTTTTTTGGTGGATTCTTTAGGGTTTTCTATATATAAAATCATATCATCTGCAAATAGTAACAGTTTCACTTCTTCCTTTCCAATTTGGATCCCTTTTATTTCTTTTTGTTGCCTGATTGCTCTGGCTAAGACTTCCAATACTATGCTAAATAGGAGTGGTGACAGTGGGCATCCTTGTCTGGTTCCTGTTCTTAGAGGGATAGCTTTCAGTTTTTCACTATTGAGGATGATATTAGCTGTGGGTTTGTCATATATGGCCTTTATTATGTTGAGGTACTTTCCTTCTATACCCATTTTATTCAGTTTTTATCACAAATGGGTGCTATATCTTATCACTTATCTGTTGAAATAAGTAAGAAAATTCCTTTTATTTTTTATTTCCCCGTCAGAGTTTAACCTGTTGAAATAATTATTTCAAGTCCTTTTTCTTAGATTTTGGATACTAAATTTAAAAACAATTTATTCCTAACAGTGAGCAAAGATGTACAAACTGTTTAACCATTCTCTTTATTAACCAAAACACAGCTAAAGATGAGGACAATAAACTTTCAAGCATAATGAGAGTGGCATTTGTTTTTATGTTTGCTTCTTGTTTGGTTTGTGTTTTATCACAATATTATTTTTGGATTAGTAAATTGAAGCAGATATAAACATATCAGAGAGGCAGCAGATCTAGACTTCATGTAAATTATTTTCTGGTAAATTTCCAAATATATATAAAATTAGTAGGAGTTAAATTCAAATTATTACTTCCCCAAAGCATCTCTAGTATCTAGCGTACATCCACTATGATAATTTTAAATTAATATCTTATATTTTTATCAGACAGATCAGTTCTCATCAAGGAATTGGTCATGAAAAGCTTTCTGTAGTGTAAAGGACCCTCAGAGTTCACAATGTGTTTCTGTGTTCTTGCCTCTTCAGCAGAGCTCCAAGACCTACAGGAAAGCTCCTGTGAAAGGAATCCCTATAAGTTGTCTTTTCTACTTCCCTCAGTTGACATTTCATATTTTCATACCTAGGGTATCACTCAATTCTGGAAGGGTTCTTGGCATCCTTGGATTTCCATAATAGTTCTTCTTATTTCTATAATTATTCTGACAAATTTAATAATAGAAATTACAAATTTTTCATCAGTTCCTCCAATTAGATCATCTTAGCTATGCACTATACTGACCTCAGACTTCTCTTGTTATAGGTTTACTATATTGGATTTCCTGAGATGGAAACATTGTCTACTAGAAATGGAAACTTAAAAGCTCAGGAAAGATTCCAGCAAGTTACCCTTGTGGGATGCTATAATAGAGGATTCTTACAGATTAGGGCAACAAAATCAAGACAATGGCATTTGTATAGCAATTTAGATTTGACCAAAATCATTTCATCATTATTTCCTCTTAAGGTTGAAGAAACTGCATCTTCAAGCATTGAAATAACCTATTTATGCCCTTACAGGAAGTAGGGAAGAGCTGAGATTTGAGGCAATGTCTTCTGGCTATTTTTAACACCAGAGAATTAAAGCACTTGTGAAAGAGGTAGAAGTAGGTTAAATGGTGTTAATGAAGAATTATTATCCACTATGTCATCTTAGAAATTCAGTCTCAAAAACATTATCAACAGTAACAATAATAAGACCCTAACATGTTTATAGTAAGATATTACTTCTTAATCTCTCTCTCATGAAGGAACCAAACTGATAATATAAGAACAAGCTTAGGCCAGTTTTCAAAAATAACAGCTTCCTGTCTGAGATTGAAAGACAATATTCCAAGGCTAGTATTAAATTACCAGCATGGCTTAGTGCAAGGTTCAACTTTCAATTCATTGTCAAATGAAACTGATATAGTGTCAAAAACCATCAAAACCCTAACACAACACTTTCTCCCTGGAGAAACATACTGTAACTATTACAAGGCACTTTTAAGGTTTATTAATTTGGAGATAGGAAGCATGGCTAGATGGGAGAGATGACAGAGATGAAGTACATTTTTCAGACAGACATAATAAACATGCTCCCAAGTCAGAGATTATATAAATATGAAAATAGAGCATCACTTAATTGTCATATGTTCCGCTTTCACAGCTGTGTTTGCACCAGATTATAAATATACGCAAGACAAAAATATTGCTTTTCAAGAAGTTGGTACCAATATCATATTGCTTTGTCTCTGATAGGAAAATGAGGATGACAGTTTAAAAATCTAGGGATTCTGAAGATAAATAAATCATAGGATAGCTTAAGGACTCTGTGTAATATCATGATATCAACTTCAGCAGAGTTCACAAAGCTGACCAACCAATTTCTCGTAATTGTTTTATCCCTATATAGTATCTTCCTGCAGTGTGGAACCTCTATAATGTGTTTCTGAGTAAAGGTGACTATTGAGTTGATTTTTCCCTGGGTATAATTATCAATATGATTATGTTTGTTTACACTACTAAAAATAGTGCCAGTGGAGTCAAGTATGTTCTTAAATGCTCTGTGTTCAAGAATATGCTACTTTTCCATGCAGTTTAAACAGTGTCACTTCTAAATTATTGGATCAAACTTGAATTCTATATTAAAATTGGCAAATAAAACAGAGACAAAATAAAAGCTATATTAACAGAAGCATAACCACTTTCTAATTCAAGGACACTCATAGCATATTTTTCATTATTTTTAATATTGAGAATCCCATTTCCTTTATAATGAGTCTAAATAGATTATGTATATATACTGATAATAATAGAATGGATCTGCTTCATATTTTATATATTTGTAAGTTCAAATAAAAACAGCGTTATATAACTATCAGGTATGAAAAATGCCCATGTTCAGTAAATTAGGGTAAATAGTCTTTGAGAGTCTTCAATAAACATTTGAATTTTGTGAATGTACCTAAAATCTTTTATGTCATCATAAAAAACAAGATTTATAGCTCTCATAAGATTTTCAAAGAGGTTTGTGACCCTGGTATATTAATAACTACCATGTTAGAGGCATTTCTACCCAATTCAAGAACAAAGAAATGATACCCAATATCACCTATGTTATCTATATTGTTCTAAATATTATAGCTTATGTATGAAGACATAAAACAGAAAAAAATTAAATGATGAGGAAAGTGTCTTTATTTACAGAAGGCATAACATTCTGCAAGATATTTAAATGATAAATGATGAAGTTTGTAAAAAAAAATTTAGCTCAAAGTTTATACCAATAGGTAGGTAAAAGAAAAATCTTGACATGAAAATCAATAATTTTTATATCCTGCAAAGATTAATTAGAAATATATAAGGCAAAATAGCTCATTCACCACAGCATGTATAGTCACAAAATAATTGGCATAACCTTAGAATAAAAGTATGGGTGGTATGTGAAAAAAGCAATAAAAACTATCAAATATCAAATATATGAAAAAGAAAGAAATGAGAGGTTTAGCATTTAGAGTTATAGATTAGAAAGTTTGAACACTGGCAATATAAGTAAGTTCTTAAAAAATAAAGCAATTCCAACCTGAATCATAATTTTTCATTTTATCTTAGAAATTTGAAAAAATTATCTTAAATTCCTTTTAAAAAATCATATAGATAAAAATAAAACAAAGGGACCATAATCTCATAACACATTATAAAGATACAATAAGCAGAAAATAATTTATGTTTTGAGAACTAACAGTACTAGCACATACGATTAAGGAAGCAGCAAGGCTAATTGGGAAATGGGAAATTATTTAATAAATGATGTTGGCATTCTTTGGTTAGCTATTTAAAAAAAAATTTTCACTAACATATGTGAAAAGAAGTCCATTCCATGCAAATGAGTAACTTTCCCTGATGTCACTATTCAATAATTTAATAGTATATGAAGGTAGAAAATATACTTAACTCTAGCCACAAACATATATAAAATATTTAAGAATAAAACTAGTAAAAAGCGTGTAAGCTTTATTAGATAAAAACAGTATTACTTTACCAAAGGCCTTAGAAGATCTGAGATGGAGAAACATGCCGAAACCCTGGATAAAAAGGCTAACCATTCTAAAGATGCCAATTCACCCAAATAAATCCGTATATTCAAAGTACTTCTGAACAATACTACAACAGGAATTTGTATGATGATAATTATATTTGAAAGAAAAAGTGAAGATAAATATCCTAAATTGTTTTGCAAAAAGTAAACAGGGAAGGCATCTTTTCCAAAGATCAAAGATTACTGTGAACTGAAAGGAATAAGACAGTAAGTAGTTGCAATAAACAAACAAGGGAACACAGAATAGAATCCTACAAATTGACTTGTCTACATCGGAAAATTTACTTAACAATAGAGGTAGGATTGCAAACCAGAGGGAAAACTGTACATTATGCAATAAACATTCTTCTAGTTATTCAAACCATATAGAAAATTCCAGATGGATTGAAAATTAAATTTCAATTCACTTAGAATTGTTGTATGGTTAAATATATTTAAATGTGTGTAAATAATAAGAGTATATATACAAACATTTATTCAGAGGGATATAATTTAGAAAAATAATTTTGGGGTGGAGAAGTCTTTCTAAGTAAACACTAAACACAGAAATCATAGATAAGATAATAGATGTGGCTACATAAATAATTCTCTATTATACGTGCTGTTATATTCAATGTTGAAAGGTCTTCTATAAATCAATAAAAATTTTTAAAAAGATAAACAACCCAGTCCCAGAATAAAATATGACATACATTTATAAAAATATGATCTAAACAAATTATTCAGGGAAATCTAAATGAAGCAACGTTGAAATGTCAATATTTTTCACTTACATATTGAAATATTTGTGGTACTGCATTGTTAATAATGTTATAAATTGGAACAGTCCTTTTAGTAAACAATTTAGCAGTATTTTGTAAATTTAGTAAGTTCAACTACATTGATCTAGCAATTCCATTTCTAGATATCCTACAGAATTTCTGTTCTTTACATAAAAATACATATGGCAAAATTTTAATTTTTGATACATGCAAAAATGATTTTAAAGAACTATATTTCCATCATCAGCGTGTGGTTAAATAAATCATAGTGCACCTATACAATAGCAGAACAAGGTTGATCTCTGTACAGATCTGAAATGAACTTTAGAGGATATCGGTAAGCCAGAAATCAAATGAAAGAACAATATATAAGACGTACGTTCATTTATGCTAAATAAAACAAACTTGAAAACCTAACTCCACGTATTTTATTTCAGAGAACATGTTATAAAAGAATAAACACCAATCTTTTACCTGTGGTTGCCTCTAGAAACAGTAGCATTTGAGAAACATTAAGGGAAATGGTATTGGGAAAATTGACATTTAACTAACTATACTTATCAATTGTTTAAGATAAGACTGCCTTTAAGTATTATATACAATTTTTATAAATCAAAAATTAAAAATTTGGTTTAAAAAATTGTGATAAAATCATAAGATCTACAGTAAACTATGTGCCAAAACTAAAGAAAGAGAACTTTCTAAATTTTAGACAAATTTTAGAAAATAACAAAGAAACAAAGGAAAATAAATACATGGGACAAAATTAAATTAAATAATTCCCCATATCCGATAATAAGAAAAAATTTAAAACTTAACAATAAACTAAGAGTATGCTTGAGCCAAATACATTACCAAAAAGGGTAACATTCTTTAAGATGAAGAATTTGTAAAAAGAAATAAGAAAATATTATGAATCCAATTGATAAGAAAACAAAGAGGATAAAGAGATCATGCTATGAAAAATACTATTGGTAAAAAGCATTTTTCATATGCAAATTTAAGCAATAGAATATATTTTAGAGAGAGAGCAAGACGAGAGAATGGTCTCATTCATTCCCCACCCCAACACCAGAAAAACTTATGTCAAACAAACACACAAACAATTTATGTTGTTGCCCAGTAAGGGAAAACACTGCTAAGAACAGAGTTCCAAACAGCATCTGATAAAGGAGACTTTACACAGTTTTGTTTTGTTTTGTATTTTGTTGTTGTTTTTCATAGAGACAAGACGAAAGTTGGAACCTGAGTGATTTGGGGGATGTGCTTTGGAAAGGGGGTAGGACACAAGTAGGATTTGGTGAAACAGGCCAGGCTGGAGTCACTTGCAAGTTGTTGGTCTTGTCAAACTAGTAATTTTCTGGAACACCACCTGCTCTTGTCTTTGAGAGTAATCTGTGCAGAAATAGAAGTATAGGGGCCGGCCCCGTGGCCTAGCGGTTAAGTGCGTGTGCTCCACTGCTGGCAGCCAGGGTTTGGATCTCGGGTGCACACCGACTCACGGCTTGTCAGGCCATGCTGTGGCAGCGTCCCATATAAAGTGGAAGAAGATGGGCACTGATGTTAGCCAAGGGCCAATCTTCCTCAGCAAAAAGAGGAAGATTGGCATGCATGTTAGCTCAGGGCTCATCTTCCTCACAGAAAAAAAAAAAAAAAATAGAAGTATAATGATGTACACCTGAAATTTACAAAATGTTATAAACCCATGTCAGCACAATAAAAAAATAAATAAAATATAGATTTATAAAAGAAAAATATAAATAAATATTCAAAATTACCCACTAAATAGAGACAACCTCGTATTAAATTACTGGTATCACGCTCTTATTGAATTCTATGTTAATTTTAACTTGGCCACAGATATTTTTACATTATGATTGGAAAAATTCTCAGGTAGCATTGAATCACCTTTTGTGTCATCTGTCTCTTTCCCATTACTGGATCAAATATGTAGACCATGTTCTTTATTATCCGCATCATTCATCATCTTTAATTGAAATTTCTAGCTGGTTGATTATGAGATATAGGGAAAATTGATACTTTTTTTAAAAGGCTATTCCTTATAGATGATTCTACTTCTTTTTAGGATCACTTTTAAAAGTTCATTCCTGTTTTGGATCATGGAATTGATAAATTTCTCAACATTTTTATCTGTTGCTTATTAAAATACTTTTAAAAATTCCCTATTGAACTTTAAAAAGGAAAATCAGGGAGAATCAATGATAGGAGAAAAAAATAAAAACTACAACAAAACAGACTATAGTTTTTAAAGAAAAGGAAAATTAAAACCATGTGGCTGAAGGCAATTATTTCTTCTCATTCTTTTTTTCTCAAAGAAAAGATAGACATGTTTGAAGTAAATGGAAGATATTTTAGTTTACTGTGTACATAAGAAGTGCACTACCCACAGGTCTGTTCCAGCACAGATGAAGAAGTTAGTTCAAAGTGACAGGGAGAAAAAGCACCATTAAGATTTCATAGCTCTACTACCAAACTAACATTCCAAACACCTGGTGAACTTGCATATTTGAGGAAAGGTAGAAAGAACTTCTAAAAAGGAAACAGAAAAACTTCTGATTACATGCAGGTGTAACAACCACACTATGAAAAATGTGTGATTTTTAAAGTGCACAGAGTTCTTAGAGATGAGGTTGTCATTACCTAAATCATTTGAAATATTCTAGAAGCTCAAAAAGTTACTCAGAAAGTAGAGGAAAATATTTTCTTTCGTTGAGTTACTCTTACTGATTGTTTTAGCTCTACCTTGAAAATAATATGAATTTTGAGCTTTAGGATTAAATTACAAAGTAGACAATGTTTTTCCTCTTGTTTATGATTTCTGGACAAGGAAAAATACTTTTCAAGTTGAGGAAAATTTCTACATGCATAATACATATTTATATATAAATCATATTGAATAACACCCAAATGGTAATGTTTATTTTAATAATGAGAAAAAAATCAATATTTTGTTTTGTTTTTTGCTCATACCTAGATATTTCTACAATCATAAGCACGTTCGTATTAGTTACCTTCTGGGAATTATCCATGTCAGTGAAGCTTTTTCATATATAGGCCTGAAGTTCAAGATAATTATTTCTCATTTCTAATGTATTTATGCTTTTTATCTATACAAAGTGACGGTTACCTGTGTTCCTTGAGACAACTTTGAAATGCACACAGATTTGAACTTCAGGTAGCTGGAGTTCCTCCTAAGGACTTATTTTCTCCCCAAATCAATAATTCAAAAACAAGAAGAAGAACTTCTCTTCTCTTTAAATATTGACTGCTTGTTTGAATGTCAAATATAGTGAACTTTCTATCTGTCAAACCTTTCTAGTCAGATGCTTGCCAAAATTTACTGTGGTTCCAAATTATTCATTTTAAGTATCTCGTTCCCTTTCTTATGTCTACCACCTTTACATGTTTGAAAACACTTAGATGATTTTTATTTCCTCAGACAGAGAAAGCAATTGAAAAAAGAAAAATCACCACTAACTACTTTGAAAAACTTATTTGAAGATACTAACGAGATATAAAAGGCAGATATAACTAACTTGTTTTCAAAATTTTCTCTCTAGTTTAGAGATCATTTTTAAGTTGGAGTCATTGCCCCTGAATTAATATATTTAGTTATGTCAATAAACAGTACAATAAATGGTTGTGTTAGGTAGCTTACTCTTGGCAACCCTGCCTCTCACTCTCAAAAGAGAGCTATAGAACATTTGACTTCTAATGAAAGGTTATTCTCATGCAACACTATTATGACTCTACATTTGATGTGGTATAATGAAGCAGCAAAACTTTTGTTTTACATGGTTTTTGTTTTGTCTTGAGGATAAAAGGAACAATCCCTAATTAAACATTTGAACTTGGAGCTCAAATCTAGTGTCCTGGTTCTCTCCATCTCACAATGCTATGTGTGTGTTTGCTATGAATTACAACAGAATCTCACATATTACATTGCTAGATTACTCTAATTCAGGGGAAGGATCTTTCTTTCTTTAAATGAACAAATAAGTGGCTCAATACTTCCGAGTACGTGGAGACAGCCGTAAGGACAGCCCAGCTGTTTTTCTGCTTGATCAAAACGATCAGATCTCTACTGAGATTTTGTAAACTGAGTTGACAGAAAGTGGTTGATTATGGAGGTGGAGGTTGGTGTAATCTAGCATATATTAGCAGAAGTCCAGGAACACAACAGAAACATCCAGCATCTATGATTCTGGAAGAAGAGTGTTATAACATGTGTGTTTTGTATACTCATAATGCCAAGTATATTTTTCGCACATTATAGATATTTAATAAACATTTGTGCTAGTGAATAATAGCCCCCAAATTGCTTTATATCTACTAGATTCTAGTGTTAGAATTAGAAAGACTGACATCCTCTAAGGAAGAACTCATGTTAGCACGGATCTGGTCAATGTGATTCTAGGAATAACCACCAACGTTAAAAGAAAAATAAAGCTATTTTTATTAAAAGAACTGAACAACCACTGTCTCATCATTGCTAGATTGCTTTTTCCAGGATATGTGATGTTTGGAAATAATTAAGATAACGTTATGATTCTGCTCATTAGATCAAAGATTTAAAAACTAATATTTAAAAGAGGTATTATTCTATACTTGCTGACTACATACAGACAAAAGACAACTAGAAGTCTAGTGGAAAGTATGACAGCCATGAGTATTTCTTAAACAAAAGTCTGATAAACTAAAGTATTTTGACAAATTTTTGATACTCCAGTCATTTTATTTTGAATACCCTAGCAGCAACATACATATGGTTGTGATAAATTATAAGTATAGGTTGGTTTGGCACCAGTGGGACTTCTGTGAAACAGAGTTCTAGCAATTAACTTGCTAGAAAAGGTTTAAATGACTGTTATGCTAGTGTAATCTGAATAGGCCTGTAGGTGCTCCAATGTTCTATATCTACACATATATAGGAAATAAAACGTGGAAAGTATTTTCAAAAGGTCATTTTAAGTACCTGAACTGGGACCTGGTGATGTTTACAAGGGCCCCTCTTTGTTGTTGAGCCTCGAATGCCAGGTGTGGTCTCCCCAGGAGAATGAGATTGTAAAAACTCAGTTTAGCTTTTTTAGCCTCTTAGTAAGTGCTTTCTGCTTGGTGTTCTGCCCTTGTCTTCCATACACACAGCATTTGGCAAATGCCTAGAGGAATAATTGCAGCTAAATGTTAGACTCACTTCTCTGTGATTTCTTTTTCTCAGGGATCCTGGTCCCTCAAGTCCTCCCTTCCTGGATGCCTTGGTTGTTTTCCAATGTCCCCCTTTTAAAAGAATCTAGTTTTCATAGTTTTTCTCAGTTGGAAGCATCGCTGGATAAAGCTATCCAAATAGCCTGCAGCAGTCAACTGGAGATATAATTTTTTGATGTTAAACGTATAGATTTTGTATATCAGGTCAGGGCATTTAAAAAAGGGGTTTCTGGTGAGATTCTGATATTTTAGGGCCCATGACAAGGCAAGAGCAGTCATTCTGATTATTCTAGACTGTGGAAAAATTCTTTAATTTTACTCTTGGCCACTCATGTTTTCTTATAAGGTTAATTTTTCTGAGTTTATAACACTGCAGACCTTTTAGGGAAGGTCCTGATACTTGAGGAAGAAATCTACTCTTTACTCCCCGAATCTGCAATGTCTCTCTCTATTACATGGGTCTTGCTCTCTGGAGAGCATGGTCCTTCAGGGTCTTTTATAGTCACTTTCCTTCCTGTAAGTTGAAATCCCTTATAAGGGGACACACTTATGTCAATGTTCTGGGACCTGAGACACAATTTGATTACATTCAGCTTTATAAAAATGCTCTTTTTTTTTTTCTTTCAGTACAGAGATTTTTATATTGATGATTTACTTTATACCAATTCTTTGGTATCAGCCTCTAATTTTAATGATGTTTCTGTGGGAGGAAGGTGCAATCTGTTTTACAACAGTTTGCTTCATAAAGCAGATTCCTGAAAAAATATTGAAATAAAAGAGGGGGCTTTATATATATTTTAATCTACAAAATTAATTTTAATAATCTATATTCATATATGAAAATATGTCATGTACAAAATATATAATACAGACTAGATTGATATATTATATCAAATACATATATATCATTACATAAATATAAAACATATCATATATGTGTGTGTACATATGTATGTATGTGTGTGTATATATGCACACATGTAAAACATTATAGCACATAGTGCTATAGGAATCCTGTCTACACTATATATTCACCCTTAAATATATAGATTAAACCTGTTATAATCCTATTTCACAGAAGCCACATTGGCCCATAAACACACCCAAAAAATGCCAGCCTGTTCTTAAACACGGTTTTCCAGATCTATGTACATAATGCTGCTGTGCTAGAATGAGCTAATTTGTTTACAGTGTTAAGTATTTGCAACTTTTGCGTTTTTTTTTTGCTGAGGAAGATTAGTCCTGAGCTAATGTCTGTTACCAATCTTCCTCATGTTTTGCTTGAGGAAGATTAGCCCTGAGCTAACATCTTCCTCTACCTTATATGTGGGTCAGCACCACAGCGCGGCTGATGAGTGGTGTAGGTCTGCACCCGGGATCTGAACCTGCGAACCTGGGCCACTGAAGCAGAATGCACCGAACTTAACAACTACACCATGGGGATGGCACCTGCACAATTTTTTTAATATATGCAAATATTTGAAGTTTTTTGCTTGAAAATGCTTTCCATTATTTATTAAAATTATATTCAAGAAATATTCATGGATATCATATGTTTAAATAGGATTTTAGATGTATAATGCCTATGATCACTTAGCAAAATCATAGTCCTCTTTTTGCTGCTCATTCCTGATTTGCAAGCCAGATGAAAATTAAGTCCTCTCAGAGGAAGATAATAACATTCAGAGGTTGTACATTTTTTTCATATACAATGTCCATCATCATTCAAATAAAAAATGGAAAATATGCCATAAAACAGGAAAAATGACTGCATAACAAGTAAAAAAGTTATTAAAAATCCTACAAATATAAAAATATTGGAGCATTTGGTATGGTCTTTTAAAAATATGATTAAAAAGATAAAAAAAGAGAATTTTGCTAGTGTGCTCTATGGAAATAGTCAACTGTAAGTCACCAAAGTGAAAAATACGATAAATGAAATTAATAATTCTGTATAACATACAGCAGAAGAGAAATGTAATAAACTGGAAGATAAGCTTGAAGAAACTCTCCAAACTGAAGCACGATGAAAAGCAAAAAAAAAAGGATGAAAAATACAAGAAAGTGCACTAGAGCTATATGGGCTATAATGAAAAGGTCTAACAAGCAATTGGAGCCCTACAAAAAGAGGAAATAGACAACGGGGCAGAAGCAGTATTTAAAGAGATAATATGTGAAAATTTCTAAGACCGATGAAAGATACCACTCCGCACATTCAAGAAACTCGGTGAACCCTAAGAGGAATAAACACAAAGCAAACCACATCCAGGCACAGCACTGTGAAACTACTGAAACCTAAGACAAAAAGAAAAATTTAATCGCAGACAGAGATAAAACACTTGTTACCTTCAAAGGGCAACAAGAGAACTGATAGCTAATTTTCAAAGATATGATGTAACTGGAGCTCAATGCCATTGGACAGCTCTGAGAGACAGTATAGAACACATCTCAGAGTTCTGCCGAACAAAGGCACAGTAGCTGAAAGCTGGGTTCTTTATCCATCAATCCCTTTATTCTTTGGTTGAATTGTTAACTCCCTGGCATTTTAGACTTCTCTGTGTGCAGGTAAAGTAGGTTTGAGGGGGCAGAAAAAGTCCTCAGGCAACTACTTGCAGATGCTTGCTGTTGGAAGCTCTCTGGTGGACAGTGTTGGCTAGGTGGGATTTAAAATGTATGTAACTTTTTCAAATGACAAAAATAGCCTGAAATGAGGGATGGAATAAATGGAAGTAAAGTGTTGTAATGTCCTTTCATTGTTCAGAATATGGTAAAAGTATAATTTAAGGTAGTCCGTAATAACTTTAGAATACAGTAAATATTAAATAATAATAAACTAAAATAATGAGAATTTATAAAAGTAATAATAAGAGAATTATAACTAGTAAGCTAATAGTGGGGGAGAAATCAAACAATAAGAAATGATTAACCCAAAAGAAGGCAAGAAAGAAGAAGAAAAAAAGAACAGCTGATATTGTGGATCCACAATATCAATCGTGGATGGTAGATTTGTAGGTGGAAATTACAGATGGTAGATTTAAACCCAGCTATATTTATTATGTTAATGTCACTGGGCTAAACGTTACCATTAAAAAACACAGGACTAGATCAGAGAAAAAACAAAAACACTACCAAAAAAGAACAAGAAACCCAACTATACGCTGCTTATAGGAAGCCTAAGGTAAATATAAGAATACAGAATGTGAAAGTAAAATAAGAATAACAGTTTCCCATACAAAGACTAGCCAAAAGCACAGTCGTATAGTTCTGTACGTAGACTTAAAAGCAAAAAATAGCAGAGATAAACTGTGACATTTTATAATATCAAAACCAACATAAATTATCTACCTTGACAATTTCTTAGCAGGCAATTACTTGATACTTTTGAAATAAAATTCTTTCCAATGAAATTAGAAATTTTCTATTAACTTTCAACAATGAATAAGATAATATAGTGATTTAAAAAAATTTTTTAAAATATCATACGCTTGCTCAGAGAAGTGCAAATAAATATTCTTATTGGTACATTATAAATGAATAAAACAGATATATTACTATGTATTGACAGTTATGAACTACCCACGTATAGTTTATTAATTTAGCAAAATTGTTAAGGCATAGTATGTGTGATATGGGGGAGAAAAGACTCAAAGGGGGAGACATGACTCATTACTTCAATCTATACTGTCTTGTTATAATTAAATTTCTTGTCATCTTTACCTTGACATTTACCTTCTTTTCTGTCACACTGCCTCACAGATGCTTACATTAAAGATTCTTCTAGGGGTTGGCCCTATGTCCTAGTGGTTAAGTTTGGCACACTCAGCTTCGGCAGCCTGGGTTCGGTTCTCCGGCACAGACCTACACCACTTGTCAGCAGCCATGCTGTGGTGGCGACCCACATACAAAATAGAAGAAGATTGGCACAGATGTTAGCTCAGGGCAAATCTTCCTCAGCAAAAAAAAAGATTCTTCTAAACATTCACCTTCCTATGGCAACATGCAGGTTATAGAACTGCTGGAGAAAAGCCTGTAACAACGCAGAGTCTATGACTCTATGAATTCATGATATCCAAACTTAAGTGGATCCTCAGAGCTGCCAGAAGATTATCAGTCTCTCTCATTCACCACAACCGGTATTTAAAATAGTCATCACTCTCCCCAAAATTATTCTACCAAATCTGCCACTGTTACTTTTAGAAGAAGCTGTCTCTTAAATCACAGATTGAATCCAGAGATCTTCACTAACTTCCTGCCACACAACTTGTACATGTAAGCATCTTTCCTCTAGCTTTCTTGGTAGAATGGAAGAAGCATTTCTCCAGCCTTAGGTCAATCCCTGTAATGGTACTCTAGATCTCATTAAACTTTTCCTTCTTAATGACTCCACTCTATTTTTTACCTCATCTGACAACTATAATCAACTCATCTTTCTGTTAGTTTCATTTCATCAACATTTAAATAATTTCGAGGATTTTCCAATCGACTTGTGTCAAAAGCTGTACACGTGCCCTTTCTTCACTACCTAACTCCACATCATTCAGCAACGCACTGAAATCTGACATTTGCCCTGTTAATATATTAAAAGTCTCTCAACAAGCTCGTCTTCATCTACAGCTTAATTGCATACGTATTTGTGTTTGTGTGTATAATTAGTTTACTTGGTATCTCACAAGCATTTTATATTATTATATTATTGATAATTTCATCTTTGGAACATTTCCTTCCTTCCCTTTGTTTCCATAACCATGTTCTTCTGGAAATCTACCTTCTTCTCTGGTTCCTTCATCTTTGTCTTATTACAGGCTTTTCCCTTTTATGATCCCTTTTCCTTTAATTATTAAATATTTAATGTTTATAGGAAACTATAAAAAATATAATGAAAACCCACGTACTTTCTACCAAGATTTGTCAACCCTCAACATTTTGTTTATTTTTCAAAAAAAAAAAGAATCAAAATAATACATATACAGTTGAACTGTCCTGTGTACCTTGCTTTGATTCTATTTCATTAACTTTCTATCTATTCTTCAACAACAGGCTTTTTTAATAAAATCAGTGTTTTATTTTTGGATTTTATTATGTTTAAGGATTCCATGTGTACTTGAAAATAATGTATATTCCTATTTGTGGATATAGTTATCTACACATGAACATTAGATCAACCTTGTGTTGCGTTCAAAACTTTTGTATTCATATTAATTTAATTCTGCTTGATATATCAATATCTGAAAGAATTATATTAAGATCTCCCAGATATTATGGGTTTATGAATTTCTCCTTACGTTTTTTCAATTTTGTTTTATGTAATGAGTAGCTCTATTTTAGCAATTAGAAGTGTTCCATCCAATATCTGGTATCCTTAAAATAAATTATGAAGTACTGGTATATGTGACTAATGTCCATTTATCAAATTTATATATTTTCTTACTTCTGAAAATGATTTCCTTTTTGTGCAGATTAGAACACACCTCCTCGTCACTTTACACACATATTATCTGGTTATTATTTAAGCATTTTTTGTATCTCAACTAAGAGATCCATTCTTCCTTCTAAATCCCACTGGAGTGGATGTACTGTTGGTTTCTCTTGGAACTGCTTGTACTTTGAATAAAAGACCACTTAGAATTATTTATTTTGAAGGCTCTTGTCTCTTTTAACTTCTGAATTCCTACACTTAGCACTTTGCAGTATAAAAGATGCTTCATAAAGAGATAGTAGAGAGATGAACAGGCCTGTCCCTGTCTTTGAGAGAGCTTGCAACCTAGTGCTGTATGTGTGTGTGTGCATGTGTCGGTGTTTGTATATGTATATACACTTGTTTATATATGTATATTTACTGGTGGTAAAGGTATATAAGTTTGGAATGTGAGTTTATTCATGGTTCCTCATGATTCCAAAGTGAAACACCGATGTTAAGAAGTTAGCTCCTTTTAAATTTTTACCAACGTCATGGTAGAGGCAGTCCTATCTGGATTTAGAATCAAAAGAGCTGATTGTATAGAAAAGCCATTTTGAAACCACGTCCTAATCACGAATGTAATTGTGATATGCTAAAAAAACAGTCTGTCTATATAGAAGGCTCATGTTGAAATTTTACTAATTTCTGTAAACCCAGACCAACTCACCCTCTTAAGTCTAGCCTTTTCTGACCCCCGAGTCAATGTGACCCCCCATCTTTTGTATTTCTTTTGAGGCTCTTCCCTAAGGCTCTATTGTTTCGTGCACGTAACCATATTATTTAGGTGCTTGATTATTAATTCCTAGGGCATAAGTTCCTAAAGCAGCAACATTTGTGATTTATTCATCTTTTCATTTCCTACACTCGCTAGCACAATTGTTTGCATATTATAGACGCACTATTATGAAACTAAATTCAAATTTTGTTTTGATAGTATACTAAAGAGTAACAAAGTATTAATTTCAATAAAATATTAATAGAAATATAAGACCTCTTCTACTTGTTTTTCTTGTCCTTTTCATTGAATAAAACTTTTAATGCAAAGAATTATGATCACACAACAAAATATAACTGTGGATTTGTTATTAAAAACAAATCAATTCAGACTATGGTAGCATCAACTTTAAACCTTCAAACTAAAATAACTCCAAAAGCCACTAGTAAGCAACATTATTTTATTTTATGGCACACAGCATTGCGTTGTATAAAATATCACAGACTCCTACGTATTTACCTGACAGCTAGGTTATGGTCACTGTGGGGACTATAATTTCAAATTCATAATACATATTTAATTGTTCAACATTTATACTACTCTGAAATAGGGTTTTGTACATAATAGTGATCTCTTATTTTGTGTTTCATTTAAAGAAAGTAATGCTTAAACTTCAAAAACAAAATATGTTCTATACAGATGGGGATAAATTATCCCCATGTATCTTTTGGCCCTGTGTTTTACAATGAATATGGGCAGAATCCTCACTAGCTGTATAGAGGTTTTCTGAGGACTTGGTTTAATTCCCATTTCTCTATTGATTTGCAAGAAGTGCTCTAGCTCCTCTTAGAAAACACGCTGTCATTACAAAGTAATGATGACACGCCAATTTTTAAAATGAAATAGCAAGAGAGTATATTTGAAATTTCTTTTTTAATAGAGAATTGTTAGAGAACTATGAATCCAGAGCCAGATTTAGACACAATTATTTGGTGGTAAAAGTAATTTAAGGAAAGATATCTATTATTTATCATTTTCCTATCTCTCGTCTCCTGTCCTGGGTCTCTTTCTCATTTCATACTGTTCTCAGTCATTTTATTCTCAGCTAAGATAAGAATGGTTAATGATGGTTTAAAACATTATCTCTGGAAGGAAAAATTTTATTTTTATAAGAATCAAAATTTTTAAATTAAAGAAATGGATAGATTCTATCTATTTGCTAAATTTGAACAGTTGTACCTAAGAGCAAGTACATATATGTGTTTAAGTCTATTAACTATTACCTTTGAAGCGCAGCATTCAGCATTTGTTTAGGAATTACTATGGTGAGGCATGGTGCTAGACCTAGCAAAAATAACAGTGAGCAAAGCAGATTAGGTTCTGCCCTCATATAGTTTATAATCTGGGATGAGAGCAGAGGGGATAAATTAATCAAATAACCAAAACTAATCAAATAATCACCAATACACACACATACACACACACTTCTATACGTATGTGTTTGCAAACTGCCCTAAGTGGTGTAATGACCAATGGAGGGTGGCATAAGATCATATAACCAGGGGACCTAACCTGATCTGGTGGGAAAAGGAGGGTATCTGTGAGTGTCACCTCAAGTTGCAGGATTAGATGCTCATCCATATTAGACAATAAGGCCAGTCATATTCATTTGACATTAAGATTAAAGTAAAATTGCTTGAAAACATAACCTTGTCAAATGAAGACAAATAATAATTGTCAAATGAGAGCAATATAAAGAACACTTCATTCTCAAAATGGTTTGAGAAGCTATTAATAGTATGGTATTATTATAATAAACCATGTGATATACTTATTTAAAAATCCTGATTTTGAGTCATGTGCCAGAGTTTTGTTTTATTTTTTTTTTCTTGTTGTTGTTGTTTAAATATTTTAATCTTTGATTAGGCCAGTTGATTCTCAGTCATAACCTACTGGAACAAATACTCAAAAAGAAGTGATCCAGGAGACCTGGGGACTAAACAGACCCCCTTAAGAAATGCAGATCACTAGAGAAGTCATCTCTATTGGGCAGGCAAAGGAGAGCATCAAAAGATTTTTCAGTATTGTGTAAAGTGTAAGAGTAGGATATTGCCAAAGAAGTGTCACCATAAAAGATTATACATCACAGAGTAAGTTTGGAAAGTCACATTAATTTTAGACCCAACTCTATAATCATCCTGTTTGGAGAATAACGATAAACAAATATTCATTAAGACATCTGAGTATGTCAAAGTCCCTGGGAAATTTTGCAGTAAAGAAACCTCTTTAATTTTCATTAAGTTTTTTGCAATGCTGTTTACAAAGATAATGCAATTTACCTTTGTTCCTTAATAAACATTTATATCCAGCAGAATTATTTTATTTGATGTAGTATAATTTTGACACATTGACCTAGCCCAATCACATCAATTGACAGATGAAAATTACATGATCCTTGGAAGTTAAATAATTTCCCAAGAAACTGTTACCTATTTAGTGGTATAGCCACTATTGGAAACAAGATGTCCCTACTCCCATGCTCTCTTTCTGTCTCTTGCACCATTTTAACACATATTAGTAATATGTTTTGTCTTGATGCATTTAGACACTGATTTTGGTGGAATATTCATCTATATTTGAATTGAAGAAATAAGCCTATATCAACATACAATTGTAATATACACCAATAAAGTAATTACTACTCTTTTATATCAATAAGTTTTTATAAGTATTCATGAACAGATCATTTCGATGTCTTAATTTCTCATTTCATCTATTGGGGGAAAAAGAGTCAATTTGATCATTCTTTTCTTGTTAAGACTAATGACAATCTGTGAAATGTTGTTAATAGATTTTCATCAGATTGCTGTCATTCTAGCCTTCTAAAAGATTGTAGGATCTTATGAACATATGCTGCAGTGTAATTGGTTTTTAAGGTGGTCACAGATGTGGGTACTATAAAAGAACAACCAGTAGTACTCACACACTCACAAACATTTATTTTCGTGTGACCATCTGATGTCAATAGAGGGAGCATATATAGAATTTATTTTTAGTGGCCATTTCTTAGTATCTTAATTGGACAGGAACGTTTAAAAGAATAAAAGGGCAGAAACAGTCAAAGCAACAATGAACCTGAATATTTTACCAAATGGCTTTTCAAAAATAGTGTTGTACCAAATTAATATGGGCCCCAGTAAAAAATCTCATGAAATTGATTGAAATAATTGCATGCTATATCTTCATGAAAAGAGCTTGCCATATTGTCATACAACATCAAAAGGTTCTGCCTAAACCAGGAAGAATTCACTGGGCAGTTGGAGAAAATTGTAACTACTCTTTCACTTTCGGCATTGGAAGATAGTTTATAAAAAGCAAAACAAAAGCAAAAAAAAAAAAAAACACACAAGAAAATGAGGCCTACTTAAAGGCAGCAGTGAAATTAATTGAAGTCTGAGTAAGGGTGTGGCCCCATATAGCTCATTTTCTGCCGTATTAGTGTTTCTTCAAACTGATCGTTTTTATCACCACCTTCTGAGCCCCAGTAACACCACCATCATCTAGTACTGCAAATGAGCACGTAATGGTCTCTGATGTTGTCTATGGTTAAATGACTTCATATAGCATTGCATAGTTGATTGAAGAAAACCAGGTTTACTAAGAAAATTTTGAATAATGTTAATAATATTAAAAACAATATTAACATATTCTGTCTTCATTGAGAACATTATAGCCTAAACTAAAAGTTGCCTTTCCTCTCCTCTTCGTTTCATCTGCATTCTCTGTCCGGTTTATCTTTTCATAAGATTTCCCTCTGCACTAAAATTACTACCTACTCCTAGTTTATTATCGTATCAAACCCAAATCCTGTCTGATTGTCAAGGCTCCCCATGTCCATCCCACATGTTGTCAGTCTGTATCTAGCTTTGCTCTCCTACCCATCCACTTGCATTGATCAAGTTGTTCATCCCACATTCTTAGCTGAAATTTGTACTTATATTCCTTTGTCTCTCACGTTTATGTTATGCATGTCAATTCATTCAGGGGAAAACAGTTTCTCTCTCTTTTACTTATCTAAATCTTACCCCCCTCCAAATTTTGTCCCATTGAAATTTCCTCCGATCATTCTGACATTTATTTATCTTACCATCTCTAACATTCTATAGCATTTTGGTCTTTCAATGTAAATCAACTTTTAAGAATATTGTTAACTTTGCTGACTATTTCATTTGTATAGTTTTTACCTCTTCAGGCCAATTTGCATACTTTTAAAGTCTGGGTCTATGTCTTACACTTTCTTTATCTTTTACACATTTCCTTACATCTAGCACAATGAGGAAAAAACGATGTGTGCTCAAAATCCTTGTTGATTGATTGATTGAAATAATTGCATACCATCAGGCTGTTTTTGTCATCAGCCGACAGGATGAAGTTTTAGAGATCCAGTTAAACGCCTGCCTATCAACCTGCCAAGAGCTGATGTGAACGGAAGTCATCATCCTGAGAGTCAGACAACTCATTAACTCAAAAGGGACTGCCGAGTATTAAAAATTCTCTTTATGGATTTTGATGAATTGCGTTGTTTGATTCATTCTTTTGTATTCAAACTGTATTTATGATGCTTCTAGAAATACCATTACTTTTTAAATGTATTAAAAAAATTGTCACTCATTTTCCTAGAGTTGTCATCTTAGTTTACTATTAAAAAGTTCAAAAAAGAAAATCACACTACTTTAGTCAAAACCATTTTCTATGTAGTGGAATGATTTTTAGGAAAGCCAAAAAATAGCTTATTGAGACAATGATATTCCTTGTAAAATAAATATCCACATAACAAATTAGCTTAAATGGAATTGTAGCGGTAGCTATTTTCTAAATGTGCTTTTATTTTTTTTAGATACCTGACTTAAAATAATCTATATATTTATATCAGAGTGAACAACTAAGAGTTT
The DNA here is from genome assembly GCF_057802395.1 of Ceratotherium simum simum. NCBI lineage: Eukaryota > Metazoa > Chordata > Mammalia > Perissodactyla > Rhinocerotidae > Ceratotherium > Ceratotherium simum. The sequence goes on from NC_141911.1 coordinate 45,904,141, forward strand.
CAATGAAAGGAGTATCACAAAACTTGACCATATCTTTTTTTAGATTGATCTTAACATCTTTTCAAACATGTGGATAAAATTAATAAATCTGAATTTTTATTATGAAATTTTATGTTTCACAAATATTCTTACATTTTAAGGCAAAATATAGGGTAATGAAGATTTGCTTTTCATCTGACTTTGAATTTTTTCCGGAGCGGGTGCTCGTATTCTTAATTCTCAAAGATTTGCCTTCTCACTGATTTAACCTTTATTGATCCCTTTAATCCCCAGTTCCCTTGTTTTTACTTTGGGAATAATTTTCAGTTTTTTGCCCTTTATCTTCCCATAGACATTTTATTTCTCTGTGAAGACAAAGGTAGCAGATTTCCCATAGCTTTCAGACTTCGTTTATTTTCTTTCCACACTTTGCAGTTTTCTGATCCCCCATCTCTCCTCTCTACCCCACAACACACTCCTTACTTGTTCTGCACTTGCCTCTATAGACTCTAGAAAATGATGTATGGCTAACACACGTGCATGCACACATACACACACACTCAATTAATGAGTAAGAAGCACCTTTCTTGTTTTATAGTAGTTCTCAACTATTAGTCACTCATTTTACTCTTCTAATCAGGGCTTCATTTAATTCTGCTTTAAAAAAAAATGAAAGGAGAAAGGAAATTATGCCCTCATAGGATGGTACTTTGTCAGACTGTGTCCTTGGGCGGTCCCACAGAAAAAGACGGTGGGGAATGGAAAGATGAGAATTTGTTTTCAAACTTTCACCCTGGCAGATTGTTGCACTCTTGATGGGCAAGCATTTGACTTTTCAAGTAGGCTTATCTTCAGTTCTGATTTTTGTTGATTTAGAAGAGCCAGAGCCCTTATCTGTTCAGCGTTTGTTTTAAAAGCTGAAGCTTCAACAAAATTGGTAATTTAGCTGATTTGAATGTGTGTAGATGGTAGATGTTATATAGTCAAGCGAATATTTTCATTATGGCAAGTATAACTGGGACTCGTATGTGCAAAAGGTAGCGTCAAGTTCTGAGGATTCCCAGCCCTCTGTTGAAGGATGTTGAACAATTCCTGCTGTCTTAGGGCTAGTATTTCCTCTTCAAGTGATACGGGTCAGCACCAATCGGTGCTATTTTTTGCTCTTTGGTGGTGATTCAAGAATATGAGAAGAGAACGTCTGGATTTCCGTCAGTTCCAGCCATGCTGAAAAGCTCTCTATAATATGTTTGGTTTTATAGATTCATACACATTCTCCAAATGTTATTTTCCAAGGCAGGCACATTTCAAAACCATGAACTTTATCTCATTAAGTGCTAAAACTAAACAAAATGTCTTTTAAGCTTCCATGTAAAGTTCTAGTCCTGTGAGTCAAGTTACTTTTCAAAACACATGTTTCATGCTTGATGTAACTCTAATTCCCCTTCTTCCTGGGAATCATGACTTGACTTTGAGAAACACTCGAAAAATGTCTGTGTTCACTGTTTAGTGATAATTAACAACTCGTGGGTGGGTTATTTTTACAGTCTTTGGAAAACAAAAAAACTTTTTTTTTAAAGTAAATGGAATAGATCTTTGAAGCAGTTGGCATCTCTGAAGTATAAGGTAGTAGTTTTATTCACAGAAGGGGTTGGAAAATAGGGAGAAGTAATGTAATCTTCTCCTAATCGTTTAGCCAGTGAATCTCAAATCCAAACAAGTAAAAAGAAGACTCCATTTAGGAAAATTTTTTTAAAATCTCAAAATCTTGGCTGATTTTTTTGATTTCCCTTTAAACAAGGACAAACATTTAAGGTGAATAACTTTGTCACCAATATCACTGCTTCCTCGCCAAAAACTGAAAAGAGATAACCTTAATATTGATAATGAAGTCCCTTCCTAGGGCTGTCTTTGGCTCCCTGTTGACTAGGTCAGTGCAAAACAGAAGAAACCAAGTTTAAATGTTTTATAACACACTTCTAAATCCCTGAACTTGTGGGTTGCCAGCCTAAATTTTTTTGTGTGTGAGGAAGTTCAGCCCTGAGCTAACATCTGCCAATCCTCCTCTTTTTGCTGAGGAAGACTAGCCCTGGGCTAACATCCATGCCATCTTCCTCTACTTTATATGGGACGCCGCCACAGCATGGCTTGACAAGTGGTGCATCGGTGCGCACCCAGGATCAGAACCAGCGAACCCCCCTGGCCGTCTCAGCGGAACACGCACTTAACCGCTTGCGCCACCGGGCCAGCCCCGCCAGCTTAAATTTTTTAATATTTTAACATAAACTTAAACCACATTTCAGGTTTTCAATTTAGATTATAAATCTAGAGAGGGCTAGGTTTTAAATCTCTCCATGTGCTCAGCCTCAGTACTAAATTCATTATTAGCTATTGATAAGTGATAAATAAGAATTAATTTTGCTGATATTTCTGAACAATCTCTTCTATAACTTTAACAGTTTTTCAATCTAATATGATCACTGTCATTTAAATATATCTAACATTGTTTCTCGTCCACGTCTCTTAAAAATAAACTTCATTGTAAAGTTTTATTGTTCTTTTCCTTCCATTCCATGCACTCTATGATCATCGTATTTCATGATGTGTTTTAATTAGCCAGACTGTTAAGGTGTTTCTAAGATGGCAGTAATATCCCAGCTACATAGTAGCTGGGATTATGAAGTTCTAACTATCCTTCACCTGCCCCATGCCAACCACATATGTTAACAGAGGTCTGTTTGAATCCTGTGGAACATCTTGGCCTGTCTGATCACAATTTGCAGCCAAACATATGGTGAGTGGCTTTGGAGAAGAGTCTTCAAGCTGGCAGGCTGCTGTTGATGTCTCTGAGCTCATATGCCCCATTTAAGTCTGTGCAGTTCCAAATTGGAGCCTGAGCCTTGTCTACTTGTGCTGAAATGTGAGGAGGTCCAGATTTTTTACAGCCTCTGAGCCTCCCAGACAAGTATAATTATCAGCACTCCAAAGAGCTAGGAATATAAGCCAAATGCAAACAAATTAGGGAGTGAGAGCAGAAGAGCTACAGCTGTTGGGTCAAGCTGGGTGCAAAATGGTTTAGTATTTTCAGAAATCAGAGAAAAATGTCACCACTGTGAACTTTCTTTGATAAAACCAACTTGTTCTTTAGCACTTTTGTTTCTAGCACTGGAGGAAATCAGCTCAAGAGGAGAATAGCTTCCAAATAAGTATGGATGTGGCAAAGATGGGTGGGTAGAAATGGTAAAACTTCTGAAGAGGTAAATATTATACGGTTATTTGGTGATTGCAAATTTTCTAGGAGAGAGATAGGCATAACTTATAATAAAAACAAATAATTATTTTAAAGTTTATATTTTGGTGCCAGAATTAGAAAGCCTACTTAATCAGAATTAGAAAGAATTGGAAATTCTACCAGAAACTGAAAGCCTATTTGACCTTTTTTCTCAATTATAGTGTTTATTTTATCGCTTGTCTTCCAAATGCATATTTTCTGATTTCATGTTTCTTTTTATTTTCTTGTGAATCTATCCTAGCTAATCTTGCTCTTTTCTTGAAATATTGCATACATGGAATAATATGCAAATGAGGGACTTCAGACAAACTTCCATTTCTATATTGCACACCCTTTAATCTCTGATTTGGAGGTGTATTTTGTTCTATGATGTCTTTGACAGTTTCATTTCTATAGTGAGGGGACTTGCTGCAGTCCTGTGGAGCCAGTTAGGCAATGAATAAAGCAGAAGGGAAGCCCTCAGAGAGTGGGAAGGATTATGGTGAACTGGAAACCATGTGCCCCATCTAAAGGAAGCTTCCACTACTCAGCTCCAGCTGAGTTTTTTGTTGTTGTTAAGTGGGAATGAAGGCCCGAGGATTCAAAAATCGGGTTTATTATGAAGATGTTGTATGATTTTTAAACATTGACAAATTATTATTTTCTGTTTTAAAGAATATTGATGTTCTTAAAAGTGTTGAAAAGAGAATGATGTGAAAAAAGCCATCTGCAGGCCACATTTAGCCAAATGGCTATCAATTTACAAATTTTGCTCTAAGACAAACAATCCTTAGCAGAATTGATCTTTACAAAGCATTCAGAAATTTGGGTTTGTCCTAGGGAGACTGGCAAATTTTCTCTCCCATGACCTCAGCTTCTCTTCATACATTCTTTCTGGGAGCTATCCTCAATACCTCCTTCATGCACACCCTCTCCTTGGAATTCAGTGAGTACCCTAATCCCATCAATTATACCTTCCAAATGTCTCTTCAATCTCTACTGTCCTATCTCCACTACCATTATTTTCCATTAGGCTATCATTATCCTTTTATTGGAATCTCACCACCTAGTGACCTTTTTCTAATCTTACCCTTCCCTCTACTTCCTGTCTTAGGTAGAATTTATTATTCCTTTGCTTTCTCAGCACCCTCCTCTCCAGACTTTTGTCATGTCTATTAACCCTCTATTCCTTATTATTGTTTCCATTGCAGCAGGTCTAAATCTCATTCTACAGACTCAGTGAATGAATCCCATAGTTGTGCGTTTCCTAAGTTTCCAACTCAAGCCTCCACTACAGTGAGTAATTCATCATCAGGTATTCTTGGAGCTCTTTTGTCTCAAGGTTGTTGCCTAGTTTCCGGAGGACTCTAATGTAGTGCCAAGTTGTGATAAGATCCCTCAGTCACCTGTCATTTTAGTTTACTGCTGGAACATCCTTTTTTGATGTCTATATGGTCCTTAGCTATGACATCTCTTCTGCTTCTGTGCTAAGCTTGGGACAAGAGTAGCATAGAGAGGAGCCTCAGTGGGATTCCCAGAATTGGTCTATCTCTCTAGACCAGTGTTTCTCAACCTTTTTTACCTAATCATTTCCTCTACACAGACACACTGTCTATCTGTTTATATTCTGTTGTGATCCTTTGGGAAGACACAAAGTATCATAATGTCAAAGATTTTTTCACCACTCAAGAACCAATTTTTGCTCTCTTGGAGCAATATCACCCTTGTTGATAATGCATGTCCCAGACCTACTATGCAGCCATCCTTTCTGGAGCTTTTCCATGTCCTTGAGTTCCTGCAAGGGAAGAGGGCCCAGGATGTTGAGGTCTTAGAACAAGACGTATTCTTCCAGCCAATCCCCAGCCAGGTGATCTCTTTCTGGTGTGATATAAGCACCTTTCTTGAACCTTCAAGTCACTTACTTTCTTTCTGTCTTCAAATCATCTTGTTTTTTGACAATGTTCTTTGATAAACCGTTAAAATGAAATATCAAAGTATTTGCACAAAAATTCTGTTTATCCTTTTTTTAAAGCAAGAGAGGGCCAAATCCTCAAACTTTCCCAGTGGATAAGAAAAAATATTTGCCTTTCATTCCCTTTTATAGTAAATAAGAAGAGTCAGGAGAACCTGTACATTAAATCTGAAAACTGTACATGTAGAATATTCTGCCAAATGTACACCTGTCTCCCTCTATTTGACTATAAGACTTGATAGGGTAGAAACGATGAATTTCTCATCTCTATAATTTTAAAGCTCTATAAAATTCCTGTCACATAGTAAGTACATAATGTTCTTGAATAAATAAATGTTCTAGGCCAAGGGTCAGTGTATTAGTCTACTCATGCTGCCATAATAAAAAAAAACCATGGATTGTGTGGATTAAACAACAGAAATTTATTTTCTCACAGTTCTGGAGACTGGAAGTCTGAGATCAAGGTGCCAGCAGCAAGGTGCCAGGTTGATTTCTGGTAAGTCTTCTTTCCTTAGCTTGTAGATGGCCACTTTCTCCCTGTGTCCTCACCTGGCCTTTCCTCTGTGCACATGCAGAGAGAAAGCAGGAGCTCTATTGTCTTTTCCTCTTCTTATAAGGACACCAGTCATATCACCTTAGGGCCCCACACTTATGACATCATTTAACCTTAGTTACCTCCTTAAAGGCCCTTTCTCCAAATATAACCACATTGGGGATTAGAGTTTCAACACATGAATGGGGTGGGGAAACACAATTCAGTCCGTGCGAGTCAAGAAACTTTTTTGGTAAAGGAGCAGATAGAAAATATTTTAGGCTCTTGGACCATACGGTCTCTTTTATAACTATTCAACTCTGCTGTTGTAGCAGGAATGACTGAGTATGGCTGTGTGTGAATAAAACTTTATTTACAAAATGAGGCAGTGAGTGAGCTGGATTTCACCTACAGGCTGTAGTTTGCTGACCTCTAATATAGACTTCCAAGTTGTCTAACTTTCTTACTTATACATCTAGAAATACATTTCTATAAGTATTTCACAAAATATCTGCTTTCTACCTTTTAAAGACTTCTGTTTACCTCTAGAATATGACATAAACTCCTAGGCACAGAAGGCTTTTTATATTGAGTAAATCGCAGGTCAGCAAACTTCTTTCCCACTCTGTATAGTAAATAACATTCATTTCTCCAAATAAAAACAAGCATCTTCACAAATGGTGTCTTTGCCCTGGGTATTTTTTTTCTACCTGGACTATCCATCACTACCCCTGCCCCATTTACCTGGGAAGCAGCCACCTAGACTCTGCCGTTTTTGAAGGAGCCCAAACTCAAAAAAAGTTGTTCATTTTGTTTTCCTTCTGAACTAACACAGAATATTTATCGTGGTACCATTTGGCAATTATTAATTCACCTTCCCCAATGCCTAGTGAATTTCTTATGCCTCTTTATACCCCAGACTGTACTCAGCATTTTGAGAACATTCTGGGAACACTAAATCTTTTGACAGCAGGGGTATTTTCTCTGAGTGGAATCCTGTGTTCTACATTAATGATTTTCAACCAGGGTTGATTTTGCCCCCACAGGAAATTCGACAATATCTGGAGAGGTTGTTGGTCATCATAACTGGGTGGAGGAGGGATGTGTTGCTACTGACATCAAGTAGGTGAAGGCTGTAGATATTGCTAAACATCCTACAATGCATTGGACTGCTGCTACAACAAACAATTATCCAGCCAAAATGTTACAAGTACCAAGTTTGAGAAACTATCCTCAAGATCAGTCAAGGATATTCCTTTTCCTTAAAATCTACTTGTCCTATAACCACTCTTTTAGATGATTCCCCATTCTCTTCAAATGGATTCATATGGTTTCTGTACTGCTTAACTCTTTATCCATTTGTTTTCATATTAACAAGTTCTGAGGAATGACTTATATTAAAGAAATTAGAGTAGTAGTGTCCATTTTGGGACCATTTTCACTTGAGTAAGGGAAATATTTGTGGGGAAGACATAGAGATGTTTGATAGGCAGCCATAGTCAGAATATGTCCCGTTGGCCACTGACAAGTAATAAATGTATCCAAGTTTCTATCAGCATGCTGAGACAGAGCCAGGCCTGCCTCTGGGAATCTGGACATCTTGGGATGAAAACACCGATTTAGAATTATTTCAGGGTGAATTACCAGTTAATAGCTCCCCTCTGTGTTTTAGAGTTTCAGAATAGTAAGAAGAAATTAAGAAATTGTTTGTAGAACACAGAAAGTAAATTTTATGAATAAAATAATATAAGTAAATCAATGAAAAAAATTGGACCATGAATAAACTAATATCTTCTTGTTGAGAGAAAGGAAGGAAGGAAAAAAGGAAGGAAAGAAGGAAGGAAAGATGGAAGGAAGGAAGAAAGAAGAGAAAGAAAGAAGGGAGGGAGAAAGATGGAACTGGTGAATTAGGACATAATGCATGAGGTTAGAGTCAGGCAGAGGCGAGTTAAGATTTAGTCTCTGAATCTAATGAGTGGTATGACCTTGGACAAGTTTCTTCTCTTTCCTTAGCTCAAAAATTGAGCTAATATTATTGTTATGGAAATTAGATGAAAATATATACAGAAAACATCCATCACTGTATCTGGCACATTGAAAGTGCTAAATATACGTGTAAAAAATAATGTTTGACAATCTGTAAAGCATAACTTCCTTGAAGTAATAGAATGTTCCAAGATAAAGTATTTTAGGACCAGACAGACCAGAGATATGATTTCTATGAATATATTTGTACCGGTAGCAGTGAAGTTAATAAAAATCTCTGTTCTCTCCTTTCCCCAAAGTAAGTGAAGAATTTTAAGTGAACCCCCGGTTCAATTTCTTCCACTGCTAGTTCCATTTTTAAAGTAAAATGTGCTATAGACAGATGCTATTACTTTCTGCTACCACACTAATCCAAGCCACCATCATCTGTCACCCTAGTCAACACAGACTTCTGCAGGAGGCTTTCTATTGTCTTCCTGCTTCCCCTTTTACTCTCTTCCAAGTTAAAAAAATAAATTCCAATTGTTTTAAATGTACAAATTAGTTAATTTACCCTTTTCAAGATCTTCACCACCTTTTGCACTTCCATAAAATCCAAAATTCTTACCATGGCTCACAAAGTCTTGCTTGATCCCAATCCTGACAGCCTATCCACTGTCATCTCTTGTCCCCACCTCTGTCTCTCTACCTGCTCCAGTCACATAAGCTTCTTGACCTGTCTTCAAGTGCACCAAGACATTTCCTCCTCTAGGGGCTTTGCAGAGGTTCTTCCTCTGCTCTTCATAACACTGACTCCTGATCCTTCAGGACTCAACTTAAAAGTCACTTAACTGCAGAAGACTTTCCTTCCTTCCCTTTCAAACTAGGCCCTGTATTGCTGATCTCAAAATCTGTACTCTTTGCCTTCTCTTTTCATTTTTCACAACTTGCATTTGTGTATGTTAAATTGTTTATCTACACATACTTCGTTTCACCAGGAGGCTATAAACTCCATAGAGAGTCCACATGTGTGCAGTTTGCAACCATATACTTAGAATCTATCACCAAGCCTGGCAAAAAATAATCATTCAGTAAATATTTGTTTGCTGAATGCATGAATGAACAAATGAATGAATGAACGAACAATAGAAAATAGGTTAGGATTTGATTTCCTTAAGAATTTACCAAACTTTCCTTAGACTTGTGGGAGATGGTGGCGGAGTACAATAAATGTTTTATGATGTCTTCAGTTTCATTTCAGGTGTTGATCTAAAAATTATTAATAAAAATGCATGCATAGCAGCGTAAAAGGCTGACTCGGTATTTCATTCCTCGAGGGCTTCTTTTTCTTTATAGATGCCAATGTACCTCACACTCAGTAGGTACCCAATAAATTCTGGTTGAATTACAAATTGTCACAAAGAAAATATTCTAAAAATATAAGATGGTTTTTGTTTGCTTCTTATTCTCAGCTCTTTTTCTTTTTTGGTGGAGAATATTTGTATGTGGTTGCATATTATTTAGGTAGGATAGTGATTAAATATTTTAAGAACTGAAATATGAAAAATTGTATTGAAGTAACATATTTTAATACCAAAATGATTCTAAAAATCTAACTTCATGTAGCTAAAAGCACTTTTGTCATTGTTTTCACATTCATTATTTAAAGCAAAACCCTGTGGAATAAGTTTTATTATCTTACATAAAAAATGAGCTTCAGAAAAGTTTTTAAAAACTTGTTCAAAATCACACAGCACTCAAGAGACAGGGCCAGGAGTAAAACTCCAATCAGCTTCTAAATTCCATATTTATTCTTCTACATGGCAGCTGTCTTTCCATATAAATGTGTACCTTTCCTTGTAAATACATACCATCTATGAATCACTAAAGAGAATTTTACCATACTTTTGAAATTAATAGTTTACATTTTCTATGCTCTGCCACATTTCCTAAAGCCAGCTGAATGTCTTGACAGCTTTTCTATGGGGCTATCAGTAGGATAGCACCCATTACATACATATTTTTGGGAAAAGTACTACGGCCTTTCAACTATTCTGGATAATATAGAAGAAAAGAAATATGAGACATAGATGCTGCATTTGATATGCATAAGTTGTATTAACTTTGATTCTCCAAGTGTTTGTTGTTTCATGCTATATGTAAATCACGGAAGGAAGTGCTGTGGCCCATCCAAGAGAAACACGAAGCATTCCACAGTGCTTACAACTGAACCGGGGAAACAAATCATAAACACATGGCATTTCCAAATAAGAGCACATGTCAGCATACGAATATTTGAAAAAAATAACTGCAAACTACTGGGAATAGAGTATTGCTGTGGAAATTCAGGAAAGGGAGAGATTAATATGGACTGTAATGGATGATTTGGAATTTGAGTTATATTCTAAAGTATATGTAGAATGTGTCTAGGCAGACAAGAGAGTAAAGTAATAGTCTGTGCTGGGGCATCATGTGAGTATCTCCTGTTAGGGACTCCAGATAATTTATTTTAGATTATTTCTTAAGTATGAAAGAGAATGGCCAAACCAATTACAGACCACTATGAGTTAATACATACTATTAAATCACATGGGGACTCCAGCATATCAAGTTGTAAAATTTAGGTGCCTTTAGAATTAGGCACTAATGGGGGTCAGCCCAGTGGCGCAAGCAGTTATGTGTGCGCGCTCTGCTGCGGCGGCCCGGGGTTCGCTTGTTCGGATCCCCGGCGTGCACTGACGCACCACTTGTCAAGCCATGCTGTGGCGGCGTCCCATATAAGGTGGAGGAAGATGGGCATGGATGTTAGCCCAGGGCCAGTCTTCCTCGGCAAAAAGAAGAGGATTGGCAGATGTTAGCTCAGGGATGATCTTCCTCACAAAAAATTAAAAAAAAAAAAAAAAAAGAATTAGGCACTAATGTTAAATGTTGTGCTGTTGATGTATCTTTAGTGGGTACACATTTCTGTGCTATGTTACACTTCTTGAGGAGCTTTCAGTTCACGGAGTCATAGGAAATCTAAGATAGACTAAAGAGCAAGAGTTTAGGTCTGAGTCTCCAAAGTTATGAGGCCACAAAAGGATGCATATATGTCCATTAGAAAAACATGATACTGGCTCAAGACAAGGTTGACATGAGGGAAGCCATATTGTAGAAAAGCAGCCCTACTGTAACTTTGAATGACCTCTGACAAAGTGACCCAGATGCATATGCAGCCTCCAGGAGATCTAACTTCTCTGTAGATTTTACGACCCCTGCTTGTGTGTGTACCTCCCAGCTGCGATAAGATGATAACTGTGTTCTTTTGAGTTCCTCAGGAATGTGATAACACCCAAACAGAGAGTCTATGCTGATAGCCCTCATTAATGAAAACAGAAAGATCTGTTGTAGCACTCCCAGTCTGTAACACCAGTAGGTCAACATTCCTAACCCCCTCTCCTATAACCCAATGGCCTATACAACTGCTGTAAGGTTTTATGCCCCCTTAACATGGTTATTTGAGACATTAGTTGGCCATCTTCCCCCTTGCTAGCAAGCTGTAATAAACTGCCCTTTCTTTTCCACCATCTTGCCTCTTGACAATTGACTTTTGTCTTGTGGCGAGCAGATCGTGCCCTTTGTGTGGTAACAAACATACTCACTATCTATTTATAAAATTAACCCACCCAATGATCTTAATATATTCATGGATCTCTACCTTGCTGATGGTAGACTATTGTACACTGCTGAAAATCCAGTGGGAAAATCATGCAAATTGATTGCTAAATGAAAAATGTCCATTTTGAAAACAATGCAAAATCTTATGAAGCCAATGATAATGTTGGAGAATTGTTCAGATTGCACACAGACTTTCAGTACACGTTTGCAAATGCATGTGTAATTCTCTGCTTGTATGCATAGAATAGGGAACACACATACATCTATAATTTATGCATAATGGATTTGGGGATATTTAAATGTATGTAAATGTAACCATCAAAGTTTCATAAGTGACTTAAGAGGTGTATGATATTTTATAATATATAATAAATATCAAATCTACCTACCTATTATATGAAGTTGTTTGAAATAATATATGTGACCTATTGAGAAAGAATTGAAAGAATTTGAACAGCACAGCAGTAAACCTAACCTATTATCCTGTATTTACATAATAATCAGTTATTTGTTAAATGCCTTTGGAAGCAAGAAAAGACTTAAGAATGCATTCCTTATAAATGTCTAGAGACTCATCTATATATTTACCAAAAAATAATTTGCTAATCTGATTTGTCCTATTTTGTAATAGAGTTAAATTGTATCCTACTGGCCTTAAAGAGATACTGTTCATCTTCAACTATCCAACAATAAGAAAAACAATAAAGAGTGAGTGCGTGTGTGTGCGTGTGTGTGTGTGAGGGAGAATGAGCGTACATATATGTGTGCACATGCATGTGTGTCAACTTTTTCTTACCCTATGAAATCTGAGTTATCTTTAAAGCTTTATAGTTACTGGAATGCTTTAAAATTATAACATTATTTTCCAGTTTATAAATATTGATTCATTTAATTTTTTATACAAGGCATGAGGTTGCTTTTATTCTCATCTTCGTTTTACATATGGCAAAACTGAGGCTCAGAGAAGTTAAGTAACCTACATAAGGTCACAGAAGTAATAGGGGCAAAGTCAAACTCAGGCTTCTGGCTCCAGAGCCCATTCTCTTAATCACCAACCAGTTCTTTGATCGAGTAGTCTCCTCAGAAAAGTGGTATGGTGAATTAAATTCCACTTTCTTCTTTTGTTACAGATTAAATTTAGGACCAAGTGTTACTCCGAGAAATTGTTAGAATCTCAAAAGTAGTTGGCAAGTTTTCTGAGTTCATTTCCAGGGCCTGCTGTATGATAAGTTTCTTTGTAATGAGTTTTTTAATACGTTTCACTTTACTTAGGTGATAGCTACAGGGAAATATTATGACCCTGTTTCCAAGACTGATCTTTCTATTTAGCTTCATAAATTGCTTGATGTCAGCAGGACATAAATACAATCTGTAGGCTCTGTGGAAGCTGATATCCTGAATAAATTTCCAACAGCCTTTTAGAAAATAATGAACTACAGAATTGACTTTTCTTTGATATTTGTAGACAAGCACTGAAGGCAATCTCATCCACCAGCTCAGAGGTAAATAACCTCAAGGAGTCTTTCAGTGTTGCTCCAGAACTGCAGTAAGAAATCTCACGCTTCTGGGACATTCTCAGTGATTAGGTTACTGTAAGTGTAATGAAAGTCTCAGCGTCAACTCTCTAGTTTCTGCTAGTGTCTCTGCTTTGCAGTGGCTCTTCTAAACTGTCACCACACTCTTCAAGCCATTAGTAACCTCAGTCTCATCAAGCAACATTTCTACTTCTCTCCAGATAAGTTAAGACACAGAAAGTGACCTCATTCCATTTCCTGCCTTGTTGCTAAATGTTTTTGCATACAACCAGCTTAGCACCTCTTTGCTCTTCAGGGAGGTTTTAACTGTGACTAAAAATTCCCCGTGTGCTAAAGATCCCATTCCATTCTATTCTCTTATGACTTGCCTATCAAATTTCTCCCTTTCTATTTTTTCTTCATCACTTTCCTTTTCATCGATTCCTTTCATCTTTAGCACATAAACATATTTCTTTTACCTCAAAAAACAAAATCTTCACTTGGTCCTGTAGTCTCCTCTGCATATCTCTTCTCTCTTTCCACTTATGCTTCTAGTAAGTTTGTTGACATTTTCTGTCATGCCTTCCTTTCTCCCCATTGAATTTTGATTCCCCTGCAGTCTGAATTGTCTCCTGAAATCTTCAGTGAAACAACTCAGCATCCAGAGCTGCTACATTTTCAAGGATTTTCACACATAAGAATTCCACTTTCTGAATTTCCTCTTCACTTCTTCAATTTAGTCCTTCTATCAATCAAAACTTCTTTCTCAGCTCAGGCTGAGATTAAGTTTTATTTCCCATTGCTTCTGATACATCTCTCCAGAAAGCGTATCCAAGTCAATATGTCCAAACTAAACATACCATACAGATCTACTCTCAAGCCTACATCCTTTATTTTCTATCTCAGCTAAAAGCGTAAGAATCTCTCCATCTCCCATGCTAGAGACCTGGGGTTCATCTTCAATTCTTTCTTCTCCCTAAAATCATTAAATCCAGTCATACACAAAAATTTGGTATTCTAAACACTCTCTCTTTTATTTTTCACTCCCTCTATGGAATCATAGCTCTTCTGAACTAAAATAATAGCTTCTTGTAGTGGGATGAATAGTGACCCCCCTCCCCCCAATTCACGTGAACCTGGAAGCTCAGAATATGACTTTATTTGGAAGTAGAGTCTACAGATGTTATTCGTTAAGAATCTCAAGATGAACTCATCCTAGATTTAAGGTGAGCACTAATGACTGGTGTCCTTATAAGAAGAGGACACAAAGACAGCCACAGAGAAGAAAGTCATATGAAGACAGAGGTAGAGTTCAGAGTTATCCTGTACAAGCCGAATGTTGAGGGTGGGGAGCTGGAAGAGGCAATGAAGGATTTTTCCCTAGAGCCTTCAGGGGGAGTATGGTCCTGCTGACCCCTTGATTTCAGACTTCTAGGGTCCAGGAATGCAAGAGAATAGATTTCTGTTCTTTTAAGCCACTCGGTTTGTGGTACTTTGTTACAGCAGCCCTGGGAACCTAATACATTTCCTAAGTGGCATCGATAATTTTTTCTAACAAACACCATGATTCTTTATGGAATGCTTTGAAAAATCTGCTGAAAGAAAGGTGCACAAACATGCAATTAAAAATTTCACAAGTTTCCAGAACCTCCAAGGTCTATCTATGGATCTTTTTAGCATCATGCAGCCAATTAAGACCTCCTTTCCTACAAATAGTATCCAAAGTTAATTTACTACAATACAATTCTGATTATGCCATCCTCTGATTTAAAAACATTAACATCCTCCCTGAACTACGAGGCTCTATACAATTTGACTTCATTCTTATATACTACAGCTTCCCTGCTGAAACGTCCTTTGTTCTTATTCCTCCAAATGATATCTGTTTCCATACTACGCTTCTGTGCCTCTTCATGTGCTGTGGTGCTGCCTAGAGCTCCCTTACTTCCACCGGCACCCAGTCAGCTAATGAATTCCTAGTCGTTCTTGAAGTTTTATATCACTCATCTCATCTGTGAAGCAAATAATCTCATTAGCAAAGTATTATGTTGCTGTTACCTAGTGATTCAAATCATGAACTGTGACATATTTATGAAACACAAAGTGCTTTACTTTGAGTGAAAGAAATTTTAATCATAATATATTGTAATATTTTGTTTAAATTTCTATATCTACTGTTTCTAATTCCTTAAAGAAAAGAATTATTATAATTATATAATATAGTACTAAATTACTATAGTATTAACTACTTAGGCTTTTATTCCGATTGGTACAGATTAGAATCATAACTTGTGGGATTTTTTAACTTGAACAAATGCTTAAATTTTATATACTTCAATTTTCTTCTCTGGAAACTGGTAAGAAACATGCTTGAATCGCAGGATTGCTGTGAGGATTAAAGAGAAAAGAAATCTAAAAATTTAGGGCAGCATCACCTCTGTAGTAGGAATTAACTTCTTAGTTGAATTTAACAATGCCTCTTAGTTTAAGATTATAAGTGATATCTCTTAGTTTTTAAGTAATACCTCCTATCCTTCCTTTTTCTTACAATTTATCTGTTGAAGAAGCTGGACTTAGTTGATTGCACACTCATGGTCTAGTTCAATATGGCCCTTTTTCTCTGTACTTCCTGCAAAATGGCTGGTGAATACAGAGATTTGGATGGCTTTGGCATGATTATACATAATGTTTGGCAAGATTTATAGAAAGCATATACTATCTGGTTGTCTCTCTTTCTGTGACGTTACTAGCCATTGAGGCTAATGTCTATATCTATTAATTCATTGAAGGTTGCAAAATGATGATATTCTCATTCTAGCACTTCTTTGTACTTATCACTGGTGTTGCTATTACAAACAGACACATCCCAACATCATTTATTTGGTGATCCAGTGGCACAGTTCATATGGGAAAAGCAGTATAAATGTTTGATTCTTTCGCTTGATGAATCGGTTCCTATCACCATCGAAAGGTGAGCAGTTCTTTTTTAACTAAAATTATGAACACATATTTGATAGGTTTAAGTCCCTTGCAAATATTATCATCATTGAAGCTCAAATTAGCTCATTTTAAGTCAGTGGGAGCCTCTTGAAGTTTACTCCTAAGTCCCTTTGGCACAACCATAGTTAGTCTTTGCTGTCTGTCAGGATGTGGCTCATATTGAACATGCCCTGTACCAGAACTTGAATTAGCTGTTTTTCTAGGAAACTTTTATTTTAGTGAGAAATGCTATTTCAAGACATTTGAACTGGATGCTAGAATCGTTGATTGTTACTGCATTGGTCATTGGTCATTGTCTCTAGGTCTTTTTAGTGGACCAAGCAAGGAAACATATATGTATATACATGCAAAGACAAAGTACGTCACAAGATTATATTAATGTTTCTAATTCAAAATCAAAGCTAGGGAGCTTTTATTTCACCTCTTCTCAATGACATCTGTGTCTTTCCTTCCATACCTAGAATCCCGGTTCTTGAGAGCGCACATAAATGCTTGCTTGTTTAATCCCCATATTACATCCAAGAGTAGCAGGATGATAATAGTAATACTACCACTGATATGATCATGAAAACATTAAATTTTTTGTGTATGTATACTCTCCCCATTCTTCCCTCATTTCTTAATTATTGTACTTCTCTATATTGTCAGAGCACATAATCACTGCATTCCATGCTCATTCCTTCCTGGCCTTCATTTAGTTTCCATTCTAGAGCCCAGGACCGGTTACTGTATTGATGTCTCTCTGGTCACCTTGGTTATCTGAAGTATATTTTCTAGTTAACTTGTGAGGAAGTACTCAAGGGACAGTATTCTCCATCTTGCATGTTGATAGTTTTTCTGTGTACTTTATACTTCCAAGTCAGTTTTGCTGGATATGAAATCTTTGGCTCACACTTTCTTTCCTTGGTCTTGTTTAATATGTTTCTCATTTTCTTCTGGAATAAAGCATTACTGTCCAAAAGTATGGTGAAAAATTGTGGAGTTTTTCAATGCCAAAAGGATATTTTTTCTCTTTCTGGAAGACCAATAATTTTATTAGAATGTCTTCATGTTGGCACACAGTGTACTCCATCAACGTGTAAATTAAAATTTTTTATTTCAGGAAAGTTCTTATTTCTGGAAAGTTTACTTGAAATTGGTTTCAGTGATTGGCCTATTCTTCTGTTTTAGTTTTCTACTCAGGGACTCCTTCTGTCCTTATGTTGGCCAATTTTTATTACCATTTCTTAATATCTTTTGATATTTTGATCTGTTTTTTGAGTACATATTTAGAATATGATTTCATTGTCTTTAGGAAACTTATTATTCTTTCTTACTGTAATTTTGTATGATTACTTTACTGTTGTTCATTTTTATGTGAATTTTGTTTTCCTGGACTTTTAAAATTAGATAGCATTCTAACATCACAGAGCTTCTATTTTCTACCCCCTGCTCTTTCATGGTAGTGATATAAAAATATATGGTAGCTTATTTTCTATGATTTCCTGGCTCTGCTCTCTTCTAACACTTCAGTATAATCTTTTTACTTCATTTTGGATATTCCTGACTTGTTCAATTTTGATTTCACTTCTCTCTTTCTTAGAAGGGAATCCCAATATGTCCATTTTTAAGGCTCACAGGGACACAAGTGTTCCAGGCCCATCCATCCTTCTCACCATCAGTCCCTTGCACTCATCTGCTGTTAAAGAGCCCTCTTTGCATGTTAGTTTCAGCCCTGAGAGCTTTCCACTAAGCTGACCTCTTCCTGCTTTCAGATGCCTTGGACACCACCATGTTGCTTCCTTTTTCCTTTCACAGAGATGCTATTTTGTAGGTTTTGTTCCCACCCACCTAAGATTTGGGTGCTCGCGGGCACCCAAATATGAGATATGAAGATGCCTTATTACCTAATTTTGTTATAAATGCTGCCCATGTGATTTTGACTTTGCTATTTAGTTGTTTTTGTCTCCTTTATACTGGTTTATTAGTTTCCTATTGCTTCTGTAATAAATTACAACAAATTTAGTGGCTTCAAACAACACAAATTCATTACCTTCAGTTTCTAGAGGTCAGAAGTCCAAAATTGGTCTCACTGGGCAAAAACCAAGGGCTGTGTTCCTTGTGGGGGCTTTAGGGTAGAATGCATTTCCTTGCCTTTTCCAGCTGCCAGAAGCTGCCCGCATTCTTGGCTCATGGCCTCTCTCTCCATGTTCAAAGCCAACAGTGTGGCATCTTCATATCCCACATCTCTGACACTCCACTCTCTCTCTTTCCTTTGTGATTACATTAGGCCCACTGGATAATCCAGGATAATCCCCCATCTCAGCATCCTCAATTTAATCATACCTGCAAAATCCCTTTTGCCATATAAGGTAACATAGTAACAGGTTCTGGAGATTTGGATATCTTTGAAGGAGCCATTATTATTCTGTGTGCCACAGTGGTTATTCAGCGAAATTAAAAAAAAAAAAAATCCTGCCACCAACTTCCCCAAATCCTCTCCTGATCTGTCATATTTTTTCTCACCACAAATAAAAACTGATATAAGTCTGAAATTTTGAAAGAAGATGAATTTGGAATATTGCAATTCTATCATGCCTCCCTTGAATAAAAATTTTTGTCTGGCTTAATATGTGTTACTTTATTTTATTATATATTACACTAGAAAATATTTTAAACAAAGAGAAGAAGAGTGAGATGCTAGATGTCACTGGTGTGTGTGTGTGTTTAAAAATCCTTGACTATAACATGGTAAGGTGCTTTATGGTAAGTAAATACATTTAAATGAAGCAAGAAGAGTGGTTCAAGTTTGCAAATCACTAAATCATGACAATAAAGAAATTGTTATTTCATCTGCATACGGGTGATGGACAAGTAACAACGGAAAGCCATGCTTCCCATGTCTGGCCTGAATTAAAGATCTTCTGAAGAAGGACGTGGAAGTCATTCAGGCTTGTACATTCTTTAATTTCTTTTATTAAGGCCTGCACAAAGTCAGTGTAGCTAGAAGGCAATACACAGGCTTCCAGAAACTACAAAGTATAACAGCTGGTTCCCATTACCCTCACTACAGTGTGACCATATGCACAAATGTTCAGCTTTCTGTTTAAGTTCATGAATTAAAAAAAAATGAATTTCTTATAAAAATTTGAGAAATGCATCAGTTTGTGCATATATTTATTTGTGCTAACTTTTAACCTGCATAAAGCAGTTCAAATAAGATAAAGTGTCTAAGCTGGCAGAACAGAAATCTTTTTAACTTTAACATACAATGCAATAGTTTTTAAAGTTTCATTTCCTGGAACAAAACATGTTTCAAGAAACATAGAATCTTAAGATAATCATTTAACAACTAAATCAAGCACCTTACGTTAAGTATACAGGCAAGTACGCAACTTTTTTATCAGCTGAGTAAGAGTAATGAGATTGTGCATTTCTGACTCCAGTGGCCTTTATCAAATCATAGGTTGTCTCTTAAAGACATCATATTGAACTAGAGGCAACCAATACACGTGCTGAATTAACCTTTGTAATAGCAATCTGAGGTTTAAAATCACACTTTTTCATATTCTTTACTTGAAGTTCAAAGTAGTTTTTTATTACTACAGTTGTCTCAGTCAATTTGGCTTCTTTTTTTTTTTTTGGTGAGGAAGATTAGCCCTGAGCTAACATCCATGCCAATCCTCCTCTTTTTTTGCTGAGAAAGACCAGCTCTGAGCTAACATCTATTGCCAATCCTCCTCCTTTTTTTCCCCAAAGCTCCAGTAGATAGTTGTATGTCATAGTTGCATATCCTTCTAGTTGTTGTATGTGGGACACGGCCTCAGCATGGCTGGAGAAGCGGTGCGTCGGTGCGCGTCCGGGATCCGAACCCAGGCCGCCAGTAGTGGAGCACCTGCACTTAACCGCTAAGCCGCAGGGCCAGCCCTAATTTGAATTCTTAACTCTTTGTTTGAACCAACATGTTTAAGGTCCATTTATATTATCTGCATTAATGAGTGAAATGTAGCTAGCACTGTGAAAGGAGACATTTACTAATATTGAAACTTACTATCTAATAGGTATCTCATTTGACTATGCCTTATTTTTTTTTAAGTGGGGATATAACAATTTGTTCAATTTAGGAATATGCATAACTCTTTAAGTTAGTGACAAAATGTTAATAAAATGCATCTTCAGATGAACTAAATGACATTATGGATAAGTAAAGGAGAAATTATATGCTACATTGAAAATAGAATGTTTACTAACTTAAAAAGCAAGCCAATGTGAGTAAGAACGGAGGATATGTTTATGTTTAGTTGTCCCACAATTCCCCTGTCTTATAAGTATTTACTATTTAAAAAAATGTATTTTTATGAAAAAGGTATTTAAGTAGGTATTCAGGGGCATAAATTTGTAGCTGCAATTATATTTTACAGAAATAGTGTTAGATGGATACTTTTTAAAGTGTCCCTAATGTTAATTATGTTTTATTAGTTTGCATAGTTTGGAAAGGGAGAAATGTAATAATCAGGCCTTCTTTCCAGACATATTTTAGTTACTATTAATTTGGAGGCCAGGAAGTGAAAATAAATTACTGGAAGGCAAACGGATTCCCATTTGTGCAGTTGGGTCTTTTCCTGTTTGCACTGTTTCAATCAGCATAATAGAACATATCAATATGCTGACTTTTTGTATGAAACTTTGTTTAACTGGATGAAGAAGGTTTATCAAAGTCCCACTATCTAAATTTTATTAGAACATTTCGCTGACCTTTCACTATTGACAGAACAGAAAATTAGTTGTCCAAATGGCACTAAACTGTACTTGAAATTTTGTTTAAAAGAGTTTCAACCATCTAGGTCCACCACGCCCTGGCATTCTGACGGAACATACTTCTCCGACTTCTTGAGTAGCATGAGTACTAATTCTTTTGGAGGTATCAGACACAATGTCATTCACAAGGATGGAAATGTTTTCTGAATATTTCTCTGATATATTGAATTTTTGTTTAGTTTTAATAAATAGTGATCTTATTTAATATAAATTTTACACTGTAGGTTATCAGTGATAACTTAATCTCTTTGAATTTTTGGTTGTTCTAAACCTAAATTAGTAACTAGGATTCCTCCAGCTCTGTGATTCTATGATCTGTAAAACTCAACACAACTCTGAAAGTTGAAAAGGCCCTTCAATAATCAACTAAAACTTTCATCGTGCAACAGAAGTTTGAACATTAATGGTCTATTTAAGATTCACTGTCAGAAATATTTTAGGTTGACAGAAAAGCACCTAATATTTCATATTGGTATATTTCAGTAATAGATGATGACTCAACTTCAACTAATGTGTCAAGCACAATATTCAATATTCTCCTGGGAAGATTATTTCCAATTATAAATCAAAATCCAAATGAACAACAGTGCTTCACTTGAAAATCATAAATAACCATCAAATATCAATGAATGGTTTATAATAAGGATGTCAAATATTGATAGATGGGGTGACTTGCACATTTGTTATTGCTATTTTCAAACCTGTTCATGCCTAGAAGTCTCTCAAGGTGATCAATAAGCATCTTAATAGGGTGACCAAGATCCTTAGGAAAGGTATTATTTTCCTTTTTCAACATCATTCTTCTCTTCTATATTCCTTGTAAAATTTTCTATTTCCTATTTGTAATATGTTTCAAACAGAGACTTAAACTACTTATATCCCAAAGAAAAAAAATACAACTTTTGGAATAATTATAGTTGCAAGTCTAGGATGCATGGGGGAAACACATTGCCTGCATCTTGTCCCTTTTCCAGAACATTAAGGCGAGACCCCATTCACATTGATGAGGACAGAATATCTTCAGCCTCTCAACAATTCTGCGCTGTCGTTGCATTTCACTGCAAAGCAGAGGATATTTACGCTTACATTCTGAAAAAAAAATTACTATCTTTGGTGAGAGAAGATCCCTGCATTAGAATTGCTGAATTGCCCAATCTATGCAGTGTCAATCTTCATCACTTCATTCTGGTTAACTTTCGTCCTGCTATGATCAAACAAATCGAGTAGTTAGTTATGTGGCCCTTCCCCCTTTTTCTCCTCTGATAGAGGAAAAATGGATGCCCTGCCTATCTTACAAACTTACAGATATACAAATTATTAGGACATTACAAAACTAATTCATTTAAAAAAATATTAATAATGCAACACAAATAAAGGTGATTAAAGATGCAAAGGATCACATTTTTGGAAGAACATAAAGTTAATGTTATTGTTAACATTAAATAGAGTCTCTACTTTGAAAGTATCTTTACTCAATTGATACTTGAATTCTCTTTATGCACAAAAAATAAAAATTATCGGTTGGCATGTATGCCTTAGGAAACATTAGGATATTTTTCAATATAATATAAATATAAATGTAATTTTTATAGCATTGATGGATGAGAAATATAGAGGTAAAATGTCAATCGCAGTATAGAAAAAGTAGCACTATTACAAAATATTTTAACATTTTATATCAAACTTATGGAGGAGGAATTTCTCTCTCTGGCACTGTGTGTGTGCGTTTGTCTGAAAATGATTTAGAAATGGACCATAAAGAACAGCAGGAAGTAGAAATTCAGAAAGCATATGAAATATCCGCACCTTCTGCCCCATAATGGAGAGCAAATACATGTTGATGGTATCTATTCACCCTTGTTAAAATTCTAGTTTCACTCAAGCCACCACAATCTATTTTGGGTGCACACTAGTGAACTGGACCATCATTGAGGTCAATAAATTCTCTACTTGAGACTGGTTGGTTTGGAATGGTGGTAGAAACTTAGCTAGCCCAGCTTCACTGTAAGATTCTCAGTTAACGCTGGCAATCGTGCCTTGGAAAGCACCAAGAGGGACAGCTTGGTGCTTGAGTGAATTTCCACAGAGATTATCTTTCTAGTCTTCCTCTGAGATTATGTATTTGAATCTATTCTGTGCTGTATTCACAGCCCTACTTTCCTATCCACGTTGGGAAACACACTATTCTTTGCAAGCTATTTGTTGGAGGAAAGAAGCCTGAAACAATTATCTGTACTGAGAGGAAATGTGGAGGGTTGAGAGCGGAGAGGGAGAACATTGGAATAGACTCCAGACTAATATTTAGCATTAATAGCCTCCAGTATAGGAAAGTTGAATGTGGTATTATCAAGCTCCTAAAACAGTTGCTTTTTGCAACTTTGATCTCTATTAAGTATTTGGGAGCAGACTCAACAGCTATGTTTAAACATTTCCCTTGTGCAAAAAACTTCTCATTCTAGGAAATTTCTTTCCTCTGGCCAACTCCAAAAAAAAGCTTCACCAGGGGAGCTTTAAAAGGGGATTTTCCCTTACAATAAAAAATTCATTAACAAGAACTAACTTACCCCTGAGCCAATCCCAGGATGGATTGTTACTTTTAATATATGAAAATGTGCTTTAACTTAACCCGGGATTTTCAGTGTTGGGAGTGGTGGTGGTGGTGTTCTAGTCTTAACCACTGCCCTGCAGGCCTAGGGTTATCTTAATAATGAAGATGTTTCTGAGGAAAAGAAGAGGAGATGGGATAATTATGCTTCTAATTGAGTCTAAGAGCAGAATTAAAGGCACTTTGGCTGGTTTAAAGCCATAGCAAACTTGATACTAGAATTTTCCTCCATAGACAAATCCAGTCATTTAAACTCAAAGGGAGTAAGACGGGAATCGCAGGTCCAATTCCACATCTGTTATTTTGAAGAGAGTGGTCTTTTCTGCTCGTTCTAGTGAAACAATATTGAGACGGTAAAGAGCAAATGCAGTCTGTTCAACATCTGTGCCTCAGAACGCTTTAATTTTATAAATAGAAAAGGGATAATTCCTTTCACCTGGATTCAGTGACTAAAGTCAAAAATCTTGGACTCAGTAATTAAGTGGTGGCTTAAAACTATCTCCCAGCTCCCTTGCACTTGCTTTCTTATAGATTGCTATTTCTTTTTCTTCTTCTTCCTTTTCTTTTTCACCTTCCTCCTCTTACACTCCTTTAGTCCTCCTTCTTCCTCTTCCCGGGCCTGCTGCCCCTACTGCTTTTTCTTCTTTTTGTTGGATACCAATGGAGAAACGGATATGAGGGAGATTATACAGATAGTATAATATTTTCCAGCTTCTGACGGTCCCAAGCCTTCCTTGGCTGATGGCCGCATAACTCCAATCTCTATCTTCATCTTCACATGCTCTTCTCCTCTCTGTGTTACTACTTGTGTGTTGCTGTGAACTTGATCTTTTAAGGGCACGAGTCATTGGATTTAGTACCCACCCTAAATCCAAGATGATGTCATCTTGAGATCCTTAACTTAAATCTGCAAAGATCCTGTTTCCAAATAAGGTTACATTCACAGATACTGGGGGTTAGGAGTTGGATGTACATTTTCTTTTGTGGGGGTGGGGAGGGTCGGGGGGTGAAGGAACACTGTTCAATAAAAAACCGAGAGTAATGACAAAATAATCTGTGAACAATATTAAAGGATGAGGTTTTTTTCTAAATGCTGTTTCACTAGTTATGCTTTTATCTTCCCCTGAAACAATTCTCGTGCCTTAAACACCAGTAGCTACATTAAACAGAACCTGCCAGACAAATATACTTTGAATATACTTCACCCACAGGTTCAAGGAGAAAAAAAAATAGGTAGAGCAGGGAAACAAAAACCCCAAGGCTTAGATGCTCTTTTTAGCCATTGGTACAAAAAGTACACATGGAAAAATTCTTAGAAATCTCAGAAATAAAATATGCATGGATAAATTGTCAGAAATAAACATATTTATTCTTTATATATTCCCACCTTAATCTGCAAAGAATTTGAAAGGGCTTACAAAAAGAAAGTCATGCAATAAGCTTAAATGAAGGAAATTAAAACAGTTAAAAACCAAAACAAGGGATGTTTGAATATAACTAGACAGTCAATAAAGGGGAAAAAATAATATACTGACCACACATATGTTTGGTCTTATTTATGACCAGAAACACTATATATTTATATTTGAACATTAAATTGGCTTTCAGATTTCTGGCAGTTAAAAAAAAGAGAGAGAGAGAATCAGTAGTAAGTAGTTATTGAACTTTTCAATATATAAAAGAAAATACTGGGGCCAGCCTGAATGGCATAGTGCCTGGGTTTACGTACTCTGCTTCAGTGGCCAGGGGTTTGCAGATTCGGATCCCGGTCACGGACATACACACTGCTTATCAGGCCACGCTGTGGCAGACATCCCACATATAAAGTAGAGGAAGATGGGCACAGATGTTAGTCCAGGGCCAATCTTCCTCAGCAAAAAGAGGCGGATTGGCAGCAGCCGTTAGCTCAGGGCTAATCTCCCTCACCAAAAAAAAAAAAAAAAACAGAAAGAAAATACGAGTTTTTCAGAAAAAAAGAAAGCTTTTTTTCCCTCATCATGAAGTTATACAAGTAACTGATCAAATGGAAACTGAACATAGAGAGTCAGAAAGTAAATTTTTCAAAATTTTAAAAGTGAACAGTAGTAGTGTTCACATGTCAGGTTCCTCCAAAATAAATTTATAAAGGCAATAGGCAGTTTTAACATCCAACTAAGAGGAAGAAGATGAATTGAAACAGAACTAATGTATTTTGTCAGACTTAATCCAATTCAATTTAAGCTCCTAGAAGAGGATGTGTACTTTGTACATTTCCAATTCATTAATAAATAGCCTCTTTATCTTTATGGTCTTTGAAGGAAGTTGTTTAGAGATAATACTACTCATTTATGAAGGCAGTAGGTCTACTAGTGTATTAGGTTTATATTGCTGCTGTAACAAATTACACAAATTTAGTGCCTTAAAACAAGCCAGATTTATTATCTCATGGTTTCTGTAGGTCCTGGGTTTCTGTAGGCATGGCGGGGGTGGGTATCTCACAGTTTCAGAAGTCAAGTGGGCTAGGCTACTTCCTCTGTTTAGTCTCACAGGCCAAAATCTAGGTGTTAGCAGGGCTGGGTTCCCTTCTGGAGGCTCTGGGTAAGAATCCATTTTCTGGATTCTGCAGGTTATTGGAAAAATCCAGTTCCATGCAATTGTAGGACCGTCTGTCAGTGTGGCTTGTTCTCTGCTTCTGGAGGCCACCCACCTTCCTCGGGTCATGGCCTTCTTTGTCTTCAAAGACATCAATGGTCCTTCCCATGCCTCTACTCTCCCCCCTCTTCTTCTGCCACATCTCTCTCATTGACTTCTCTGCCTTCCTTTTCCACCTTTTAATTTTCAGGGTGAAGAAGGGTGGAAAGTGAGTCTAGAGGAGAAAATGGAAGATAACTAGCATACAGTATTACCCTCTTCAAATGATTATTGTAAGGAAAAATTTTTAAATCTATAAACCTCTTCCGCTTATAAAGGCACATGTGATTACATTGGGTGCAACTGATAGCCCAGGATAATCTTCTTAATTTAAAGTCAGCTGATTAGCAACCTTAATTCCATATGCAATGTCCCCTTTATCATATAAGGAGCATATTCACAGTATAAAACCAGGGAGTGAAGATCACAGACACCAAAATTCTACCTACCACACTAATCTTATATTTTCATCTTACTGATAGAGCATATGCTTCAGGAACAAGATGGGTAGGAGATGAGTTTGTAAACCTTCATGGAAAATCTAGAAGCTTAATCTGGTCTCCTTCACAAGTCTGCAACTAACAGAATATCTAAAAACAAAGCTAGGGTTTCTTTATCAAGGTAAAGATTTTTTTGTCCAATTCAACATATGAGTAATCACTTGAGTTCCTCAAATTTTGCTCAGTGGTACATGACTGATATGATTTTGGCCTGGAAAAATTTTAATGTCATGTTACTAGTTAACCATCAAAACTCTTAAGAAGCCTTAATGATGCTTTCAAGAATAGTCAATTTTGGGTAACACGGCTTTCCATACTCCTACCAAATTGAATAAATTACAGCATGATATATAGAGATAAAACTAATAATCTGTTTTATATAAGATAGATTATCAATTGAACTTTGGGAAATAGTTGTCAAAAACTGATATGTAAACTTTAAAATAATCAGTATTAAGCTAATGTTTTTGAGAGTATCCATTTTTATACTGGTTTTTTATTAAGGTCTTAAATTGTTTTATATTCTTTGCATGTATTTTAATGACCTCATAAATCTCTCCAATAATGTGATATTATTTTCTTATCTAGTTCCTCATTCTTGCGCATTTTAAATTGTTTCTTTTTCTTTAATATCAAATTGTAGATTATATTAAATCTTATTTTCAGGCATTAAGTTTTTTTTTTTCCCTCTTCTAATATTTTGTATTCTTTGCTTTGGATACATTTTAAGAGATGAGATTACTTGCTCCAAGTGGAATGAGAGAGACTTTCTAGTTGTTTTCCAAAAGGAAATCAATCAACATTATCACCAGTGATGTAAAAGAATATCAATTTCACTATATTTTACCAATATACCATTATCATTTTTTGAAGTTTTGTCAATTTTGAAAAAAAGTTTTTATTTAAATATGATAAACCTTATATGAGAAAAGTTCCTGCTCTTTAATCTTCTTTTCATGAGTTTTTTTTCTATCTTTACTTTTTTTTAAAATCAGGATTCTGAGACTAGAGACAAGAGTAGATAGTTTCCTTGGGGAATTTTATATAAATATCTCCCCTAGGTTAAAAATAGCTACTCATCCCAAAGGAAGTTGGTCGATTGAGGCTTAGAAATGACTAAATTAAACAATGTTTGTTAAAGCTTGAATTTTTAAAGAACTATTCCTATGTAAAAAAGATGTGCTTGCTTTTTTTAAACCTTAATCTACACAATGAGGTTGGAAGGAATGAGATAATGTCTCTAAAAAGATTTTGATTTATATGACGAAAATAATCACATGAAAGTATGCTATTATTATTTTGTTTAAAATTTAGCTAAAATGAGACTATTATCTAAGGATTTGTTTCTCTGCTTGATTTAAACCTAATAAGCCTAAATTCTTTTTCATTTGCTTTTTTCCTTTCAAAATCATAAAACATCTAAAAAGTAATTTTGTAGTAAAAAAGGCAAAAAACATTGCCGTTTTTATGAATTCATTCATTTGTAAATCACACATTTGTTCTATATGCAAAATATAAACACAAGTTGATTTATTAACCATTGTAGAACATTAAATAAATGTTTCTGATGTATATTTAAACTGTCAGTATATGCATCGCTTGTTTCTATAAGTCAAGCACAAATAGTTATCCTGGATTTTTTTTAAAAATTAACTTTTTACTTTAGAATAATTTTAGATTTACAGAAAAGTTGCAAAGGTAACAGAGAGAGTTCCCATATAATGAACACTCAGTTTCCCCTATTGTTAACAATTTACGTTAATATGGTACATTTATAAGAACTAATAAACCAATATTGATAAATTATTAACTAAAGTCTATACCTTATTTACGTTTATTTCATTTTTACCTACTGTCCTTTTTCTGTTCCAAGATCCCATCCAGGAAACCACTATACATTTAGTCACCTTATCTCCTGAGGCTTCACTTGACTGAGACAGTTCCTCAGACTTTTCTTGTTTTTGATAACCTTGACATTTTTGAGGAGTATCAGTCGGATACCTTATACAATGTTCATGAATTGGGATTTATTTGATGTTTTTTTTCATGATAATACTGGGGTTATGGGTTTTGGAGAGGAAGACCACAGAGGCAAAGTGCCGTTTTCATCACTTCATATCAAGGCTACATGCTATAACGTGATTTATCACTATTGATTAATCTTGATCACCAACTGAAGTACTGTTTGTCAGTTTTCTCCACTGTACAGTTATTCTTTTCTCCTCCTTTGCACACTGCACTCCTTAGAAGGAAGTCACTATGAGCATCTCACACTTAAGGGGTGGTAATTCACACTCCACCTCCTTGAAAGTAGAACATCTACATAAATTATTTGGAATTTTTCTGCAGGGGAGATTTGTCTCTTTTCTCCCATTTATTTATTTATTCAATTATTTCCTTATATTAGTATAGATTCATGGATATTTATTTTATACTTTGGGCTATAATCCAATATCACTTAATCTTGTTCTTCAAATTGTTCTTTGGCCATTGAGAAGTCTTTCATTTGGCACCTGTGTACCTTGGACGTATCTCCATCACTGTGAGGTTTTTTGTTTGTTTGTTTTTTGTTATTTGAGCATTTCCTTATTTTGAAGCTCTACGAGATGCTCCAAGTCATCTTGTATATTCCCTTCCCTAGTCCTAGACTCAGCCATTTCTCCAAGTAGCCCTAGCTCCTTTTGTTGAAGAATGATATTGGAAACCAAGTGCTGAGTGGTGGGTGCCCTGGGGTATATTTGATATTTAATTCTGTCCTACAGGAAGAAACTCTTGGGCCCATTCTTCCATGTGTACTTTGTTTAAGTCCCAAAGCTGTTCCTCTGACGGATATATCCAGCTCTGAGCAAATACAGAATGTCAGTCCATAAGACTATGATGGTGGTTTCATGATCTCCTGACACTGCTAGTCATGAATACATATTGGTGCATCAAGTGTATAACGTGCGAATGTTATCTTCTTCCTTTTCTCAACTATATCATGGATTATGAAAGGTAAGAATGATTAGAATGAACGGCTAAGATCGCTGACTAAATATCTTACTCTCTCAGCTCTCCCCCTGGGACCTCCCTCTGGCACCACATACCAGAATATCCACAACGTCTGATACTGGCCAAACCCACAGCAGATTTACTTAAAATGGTCACAGTCTACTCCATTTATTTTATTGAGCAAAAATTGCTTGAGCATTTATCTTGTTTCAAACACTATTCTAAGCAGTTTGAAGGTAATGTTGAACACAATAAAAAAGGCCCCTACACCCTGCACCATTCTAATGGTGGAGATAGGCAAAAACAAGTAAATAAAGAAACATGTAAGAGAATTTCAACTAGTGGGAAAATATTATTAAAAAAATAAAACAATGGTGCATTTTATATGTTCAAAACATGTGACATTTGGATTGAAACCCGAGTGACGGGAAGGATTCAACCAAATAAAAATTTTACAGATGAGAATTCTAGAAAATAAGCAGAGCGAGTACAAATAAGTAGAGCAAGCTTGGTGTGTTAAAGGAATAGATTAAAGGCCAGTGAGACCAAAGAGATACAGAAAGTGAAAAGCGCCACGAAATGAGGACAGTTAGGTAGGAAGAGAGTAATTTCATTTGTGACTTTCAGGAAGTTTGGAAGCTATTTTAAAGGTGTTTGGTACTCAGTGGATGGAAGTAAGCAAAGGGATGATGTGGTTTGATCTGGTGCTGGACAGTGAGGAAATTCCATGAGGACAAATTTGTAGCGATTACAATTTATCTAGCACTTATGACATGCCATGTACTATCTTAATGACTTTACGTCTATCATTTCAGTCATTACTTGAAATAACACTACAAGATAGGTATTAATAATTCCATTTATATTCTAGGAAATGAGGCTCAAAGAGACCGAGAAAAGAAATGAAGACCACCTCACTAGTAAGTAGTGGAGCCAACATTTGAACCCTGCTACATTAGCAGCTGTTCCATAGATTCAAATTAAAAAAACAAAACTACGTGATTAAGCAAGTTTAGAAATGTTACATATTAAACAAATATTGAGGAAACGCTGTATTTAAGGTGTGATTTCAAATAATATTAAGGTGATTTTGGCTAGTAGTACCCACAATGCTTTAATCTGCTCTCAGGCAAAACAATTTGACTCACAAAGCCTTTAAGAGGAAGAGACAAAATAAAAAACTCCTGTTAACTAGAATGTTTTCTGAAACTCTAATGAAAAACTTGAATAAGCTAGATTGGACCATATAAAGTCCAGAATCAAGCATCAGAGTTAATTACATCCTTCTACGTAGGGACAGAGAGTAAGAGAAAGACATTTTCTGGTTCCAGTTCTTAGAGCTGCCTACACTACGCCTTTTAGGGTTGGAAAAATAGTTCTTGGCATAACTCCACACTATCAGGATGAATGTTTGCCACGGTAACACTTTGTGGGAATCTTTACAGACATAATAGGAAGAAAAGAGAAGATAGAGATTATGCCCATGTGCACTCTTTTATTTCCTTTGAAAATTTTACTCTTAGAGGGCCGGCCCTGTGGCTTAGCAGTTAAGTGCGCGCGCTCTGCAGCTGGCGGCCTGGGTTCAGATCCCAGGCGCGCACCGCTTCTCTGGCCCGGGTTCGGATCCTGGGCGTGCACCGCTTCTCTGGCCATGCTGAGGCCGCGTCCCACATACAGCAACTAGAAGAATGTGCAGCTATGACATACAACTATCTACTGGGGCTTTGGGGGGAAAACATAAATAAATGAAATCTTTAAAAAAAAAAAGAAAATTTTACTCTTAGACAATGTGGTTGAGTCAGTACATGGTACTCCTTCAAGGTGGAAACCGTTGTTTTTAGTGCTGACCTAACAGTGGAGCTTGGGTTAAACTTGAACGTCTCATAGAGTTCAATACTTTTTCTAGACTGACGCCACACACCAACATATTAAAGACTCCAAGATCCTTGCAGTAAAGACACTTGCTTAACTTCTCTAATCCATCCTTTCAAAAAGAAGACTCTTTTTTTAATGAAGATATTTTCTTTTCTACATGGCATCTATTAACATTCTATAGGAAAGGAATGCTGTATACTCACATTGCGAAATCTTGCCTCATGTTGCTCGCTGAGGACAAAACCTAAAATTTTGTCTCTTGAAATTAAAGGTAATTCGGGTTACATGATGCCTTCTTAAGCCAGTGCCGAATTTGGACAGAAAGACAGATCCCATGGTTTCACTTTTCCACAGTAAATCTGTTATTTGTTGACGCTGATTGAGAAATATGATACATACAGCATGAAAACTGGTTAAATTGCCAGAATTTACTAACGGTCTTGAGTAAGTGGTGGGAAGAAATGGAGGGAGTGTGGTCACTGTAAGATCTCTGGCACAACAGGGCTGGAAGGGATTGTGGCTCTGGGATGTGAAGTGACTTCTGAGAGAAATGGAGAGAAGCAATCCCAGGCCCAGGAAAGATGGTGAGTAGTAAGCTCATCTGACACTTAAGGTGCAGTTTCCTCAATTTCATAAAGCACGAAGAATTTTCCTCAATATCCTGAAGAGGAAAGGATTGTTAAAAAAAATTGGGCAAGATAATTTTTTTGACAGTCAGGCAAATTAAAACAATAAACGTACATACAAACAACCTACAACACCATTAGGAAGAGTAGCTTTCCCTAACTCAGCTAGAATTGTATCTTTGGCTATTTTTAGTATGGTAAATAAGAATAGTGGACACCACCGAAAACAAGATGTGTGACGTTCTAACAAAGTATAGGAAATTAATTTACAATAAACTGATAGCCATGATGCCATGAAGATGATGATTATCAGAAATGGAATTTTATAGCTTTGTAAATAGAAACTTAAGAATTAGGATTTCTCTTGTAAAGTTAGACTATATTGCGCCTTCTGATATGTAGGTCTAAGAAATATCCTAACTTTCAACACAGTCAGTAATTTGAAAATAGTCTTATGTCCTTACCTCACCTAAACAAAATATTGATATCCAAACATTATTTAAATTTATGACGTAAAATAGAATAGGGAATGTTTTTCTGTCTGAAAATAAATAGGTTTTTTATATGGAAGAAGAGTTTAGAGAAGACTGAATTTATACTAAAGCTCAAATTTTATTTTATTTTCCTTTTGGAGGGGTCTATTATTTTTGTTTTCAAAGTATTCAAAATACTTTGTTTTTCAAAATAAAGATAGTAAACTTATATGAATCTTACTAAAGTAAAAATACAAACAAAAATCCTCTGAAAAATATTTCTCTGTTCATCCTCTCTCTATCCTCACCTCCTATTTCTCCTTTTTCTTGGTAACAAAGTATTATGACAAGTATACTCTCACAGCACCGAAGTATGTGGTTAAGATCTCTGTTGATTATGTTTGCTAATGATTTACGTCAAAGTATAGAATGAGTGGCTTTCAACATCCTAAGAGTTTTCCTTGCACTGAAGTTGAAGTTGAATGTTATTTGTTGACCATTTTCCCAAACATTGTGGCAATTCTTGGCTTCTGACATACCTTATTCTTGCAATATTATCTGACACTCAATTTGGCACATTTCATTTAGATTTTACTTCTAGATTCAATAAGACTTTCTTGAAATGAGGGATCAATACCTTTATTCTCAAAAGTACTAACTGTAAACAAACTATGTCACATGCATGCCTTCCATAGCACATGTACTGTGGTGATTTTGACTGACACAGTGACAGATATTTGTTTTCCACAGCGTTCTTTCTCTCTCTCTATATATATATACGTATATATACACACATATATATGCATATTTATATTTATATTTGTAAATATATATATTTTTTTTCAGAAAGTATGTGAATTTAACTTTCATGATTATTTTTTCAACGTAATTATAGGATATTTATTAAGCAACCACTACATATGAGTATTGTTTGAAATACTGAATGTTAACAAAGAAGCATGTGGATGAGTTAACTGAATTGATCTTTAACGAAACACCTGCAAATTTTAAGTGCCATATGTGTGAGAAAAAAAGAGCACTCAGAAATCAGCAATTTGGGTTGCAGTCAATAAGAAAAATCAAAAGTAATGGTAGAAGAGGCAGGAGTAACAGTAGCAATAGATTTATAAAGGAAGACAGAAGTAATTTTTATTTATACACTTATATAAATATTTGAGAGCTTTCCACATTAAAATGAGGTTCAGGGTGGGCCAAAGGAAAATAAGCAAATACTGCAGAATGTAATCGAAACAGAAAGCCTATCTTTCTATATTAGGAAATGATCTTGAACATGTGCTTACACTAAGGAGTCGATTGTGATTTGGAGTTTACGTTAGCAGTACAATCAGAAAGTTGTGGAATATCCAAGCTGCAATGCTATGAAAAAGCAGAGCCCAATGATGAGCTATAAAGAACGTTGTGTGAGAAAAGAAACAGACTCCAAATCCTGGCTGCCTTGCTCCCTTGGGATAAGCCTTGTGCTAACACTGAAGCCATGAGTTTAGTGCCCGCAGAGGTCTGTTAATTTTCCTATACTCCATGGACGCAAATTTTGTCCCTTACCCAGGCCAGTCATTTTACAGACTCATGCTATTTGTCACAATAGAGATCAGACAAGTGAAAGTATGGAAACCTAGAATAATGATGTGTTAGCAACTGTATTATTTTGTACAAAGGACATAACCATATTATTTTTCTAAACATTTTTTTTTCTGTTTACAAAGAATGTCAGGATAGATTCTGGAAAAATGTTGCTAATATTTGAAATT
Source organism: Ceratotherium simum simum (assembly GCF_057802395.1). Lineage (NCBI taxonomy): Eukaryota > Metazoa > Chordata > Mammalia > Perissodactyla > Rhinocerotidae > Ceratotherium > Ceratotherium simum. The sequence goes on from NC_141911.1 coordinate 45,938,334, forward strand.
CTAAATATAATGTTTAAAAATTTTTTTAAATGTTACATTTTTCTTACAATTTTATGTGGTACAACTAGCTTTGGTTTTTGTTGTTTTTCATAATAAGAATGTAAGAGTTTTTATACAGAAATCCTTGATTTAATATTATTTATTAAAAGTAAATATTTAAATAAAAGTAAATAATAATAAATATTATTAAAAGTAAACATGCATTTGGTCTATTTCATCACTGTACTGTATGCTCTAGGATTTAATCAAACAGAACTATCTTCTTCCGTGCACCTTTGAAAACAATATTAAAAGAGCATTAATACATTCTACTGGTAGTTATTAAATCCCTCCAATTCCAGAGCCTAAACTCGTTCCTGATTATTTAGTAATAAACCTAGGCAGGCATAAACCCTGACATCAAAGAGCTTATAGTCTAATTGATAAGAAAGATCTTTAAACAAAGCAAAATCTATAACTAGTGCCACAATGTAAAATAGTGGAAAATACAGCAAAGGAAGGACTTGGATGGTATGTGTTAAAGTGAGATAAAATATTTTCATATGTAGCCATTCTCTTTATGCACAATATATCTCATTAAATCTGGATAAGCACAAACCCAGTTATAGAATAAAAATATTACAAACATTCAGGAAGATAATGTATTCTACGTGCATCTTGATTGTTTCAAATTAACGTTTTTGAAATATTAGAGATAATCAAATATTGATATCATGTTGGCATCTTTTCTGACGTTTCCAAGGGTACAGAAGAAAGCACTTGCTTACTTAGTATCTAAACTTCATTTTACAGCAGAGGACTGCATCGACTTCCTGTTCTCATTCCAGCACAATTAAGGTGTTGCTCGCAGTCTGTAAAGCTTTATTGTCTGAGTCTTCCTTACCTGAGGAACCACTTATCTGCCTTCCCAAGACAACTTTGGAGCAGTTCTGCTGACGGTTCCCTGCCTCAATTGAGAGGGGTTGATGAGGCAGCACCACTCACAGCAAACTGCTTGAATTCTGGCTGTCCTGTTACTCTGCCGTTATGATTCAGTCGATATTCTCAAATGTGAGAAGACACAGCTCTGCCGCTTAAATAACACTCGTAAACAAAGAAAGAAGTTTTGATTCAGTGTTATTTTTGGTAAATGACATCTCATGTATCTCTAAGCATTGACATGTTGTAGTAAGTATATGAAATAGTATTTATTAAAATGTTGTTTAAATAATTTGAGAAGTTTTAAATTAATAGTTACTTCCAAAAAATTCAGAACACAGTAACATAGAGATTTGCCAATAATCAATTCATATCAGTCGTGGAAAATAAATGTGTAATGCTAACCATTACCTCAGAAATCATGATTTACTGAGAAGGTGCTGTAAGTAATATTTAAAAATAAACTAATATAAGTAACACTAATGAAGAGGTAAATCTTTTAATTTTTTCTCCACAATTTTGATGACTCTCAGGACACTAATTCATGATTATCCTCATTGCCCAATTTTTAAAACTCACATTAGTGTGATGTACACTGTATTGTCTTTTTTTTTTTTTGCTTAAGTAAATATCATTTTCAAAGTGGAGTAACTAAAGTTTCAGGACTACAGAAAAAAATGTCAATTTGATTTCGTAGGAAGATTTACCTCTATATTTAATTACCTCTACCATCTACACTATCTCTCCTGAACACGATCAATTTATTTCCTGTCCATGGTTATTGCTTTCAGTACAGTGAAGCATGACAGAATGAAATGAAACACTAGGAACAAAATGTAAAGGAGGTCAGACAAATAAAGAATACAAATGATAGATGGCCACGCATAGAAGTTGTATAATGATATTTGTATTTTAGGTTTTCTGCTTCAATCTATGACTTGGCCGTACCCACAAAAATTCTTTTTTTGTGTGTGAGGAGGACCAGCCCTGAGCTAACGTCCAATGCCAATCTTCCTCTTTTTTGCTGAGGAAGACTGGCCCTGGGCTAACATCCGTGCCCATCTTCCTCTACTTTGTATGGGATGCCGCCACAGCATGGCCTGACAAGCGTTGCATCGGTGAGTGCCCGGAATTCGAACCTGCGAAACCCCGGCCGCCACAGCGGAGCGCGCACACATAACTGCTTGCGCCACCAGGCCGCCCCCCACAAAAATTCTTAAATCTTGTTTTCAACTTGCCTATTTGTTTAGAATGCAGCTTAAGAAATAGACAAGTAGAAAGTTTTGCCAAAGGGAATATGATTCTACTATTGAGAGTTTGGATATATAGCAGCGTAATCTAGTTGAAAGTTGGAGGAGGGACCTGGTGTCCTCCATTCTTCTCTGTGCCAGTAGGATAGGTTCAAATGCAGGAATCATAGCCTGTAGAGCATGCTTCATCAGAATTATATTGTGAAAATTAAGGGGAGCCATCCCAGAATTTTATGAACTGAAAAGATATGCTAACACTTTAGGAAGATCAATCTGTTAATTTTAAGAGAGCCAAAATGGGGCAGGGGGCAAGGTGGGGGCTGTAAGGTGGCTATTACAACTATTAAGATTTTAAAAAAAGATGATGAATTGAACTATAATAATGATAATAATAACATCAGCACACCCTGTGAGTAAGTCACCCTTTTGAATCTTCATTTTACTGATGGGGAAGCTGAGGTATGGAAGGTAAATAATGTGCCCATAGTTACACAACTAGCAGGAGGCAAAGCCAAGATTTACACACAGGGAGTCTGAGTCTGGAGTCCTCTATGTTATACTGTTTCTAAGATTGGAGATATAGATATAAGTTGTAGATTCAAGTGAGATTTACAGGTAGGAGGGATAGGAATTGGTCGCTAAAATGTTGCGATCGATAAGTGAGGGAGAACCACAGGCTGGACACGTAGATTTGGGAATCATCAGCATCTATTGTGCAACTAATGCTGCGGAGGAGGAATAGAGAGCACGTGTAGATTAGAAAAGAACTACATCTAAAAATGGCACCCTAGAAAACCCCAAGACTTAAAGTATGTGAGAAGAAAAGGAGCCTATAATGGTGATTAACACACAAAAAAATAATGTCACAGAAACCAAGGGAGGATGAGGTTTCAAGGAGGGTGCTGTCCAGAGAACTGCATTCTAGTGAAAGTATAATAAATACACAGTGAAAGCCGTCCATTGCTTTTTGATTTAATAATAAGGAGGTCATTGGTAACTATGGAAAGAATGATTTCTGGGTGGGAGAGGCCCGATCTAATTAAGTCTTCATTAGATCTACCAGGGACTTGAAACTGAACTTTATGATTTATATCTTGGAGAGTAGTAGGCTAGGACAGGAGGGATGTAACTATGTGGTTTTAGTATATGCTAAAAATAGGGATCACCTGGGAAAGCAAACTAAGAGATTTGTTGGGACAAAGAGAGTGAAATATCAAGAGACATCAGGAAAGGATATATTAAATAATATTTTTTAAAAAGGTAGACATAGAACTAAAAAGTAGAAAATAACTGATAAAGGACAATGCACTGAAGGAGGCAAAAGAACCATGACACCTGAATTATTTGAGAACCTTGTGTTGCTCTAATTTATACCATATGGGATAGGTCACACTGGGTCTTCTCTCAGGAATTTATCACTTTTGAAAAGTAAGTTCCTTTCCTTTTTAGTCATTGTACTATGTCACTTTGGTGTCTCCAAATAAGGTCTGTACTGACAGATATTTTTGTGCAGAAAATAGCACTCATTTCCCTTTCTATGTATATGCGTGTGTGATTATATGAAGAGGATTTGAATCATGAAAGTAGGGGTGAAGTGCTGCCTTTTATTATACATCCTTTAAAAATAATAATTACTTGAAGTCTGTTTCCAGAGTTGTAATGGTTTAAGCCACACTGTTTTCTAAATACTCAAAATTGGTATGCAGCTTTATGACAGGAAGTTGGCCTTTAGAGCAGGAATGCATGTAAACAAAGAAATGTGGCTCACAGGAAGGTTTCGTTAAATCAAATCCTGAAGGCTGTTGCCTCTCTGAGCTTCTTTCTGAATCTTGATTATTTGCAGATGCTTCACATGAAGCTGGCAATGAAACCCAATAGTTAACCTCCCTAAAACTCCCAAAGCAGTTCACAGTCAGCTCTGAGTGTCAACCAGCTAAACTAAACAATGAGAAGGAAGTAAGAAATTCAATGCCATCCTGCTTCGAGATGCACGGAGTATTTTTTCTCCCTCAGGAATCAAACCTCAAGACTGAACTTTAAAAGAGAGACTGAAAAATCAAGTAATAACACCGCCTAGAATCATCACTCCAAGCATGAAGGGTTAAAAGTTATAGTTGTTTGGTCCTTTGACATTATTATAAACTCACACGCCTGCTGGGCTTCAGATCTTATTGTCTTGCCAGAAGTGCATAGCTCTGCCTTTCTCAGCTGTAAAAATGCTAAGATGCCAAGGGCTACAAATTGTCTTGTATAAAGTCATGGAAACTTCATAGAATAAAGTAGATAAAGAAGAAAAAAAAACGAAGATGACATTTTTGTCAGTCTTAGAAAGTCTGTCTGCATGAGGGAAAGCAAAAATTTCTCTGATTCCTGCAATGCTGTCTAATACGAAGATGTAACCTCATTCTTCTGGAAACTAGAGGCTGCTTTCTTTTCCCCAAGCTAGGCAATTAGGGGAAGATGCAAGAAGGTAAAACTAGTATTGCGTTCTTGGAAATTCGCTGGTTGTCATGCTTTGTGCTAATGGAACAGTGGAGAAATGAACTGTGGGACGGCATGCTGAGAAAAGCCTAGCGGAGGGGGCCAGGGGCAAGGACCACCACACTCCTCCTCAGGAGGTCCCACTTTCCAAGCAATATGGGAGATGGATCCTGTAGGTGCTCACAGGCCCTAGAATTAACCCTCGAATAGATGCAATTGGGGTCTGCAGTTTTGCTGGGACTGCTGTAGAGAGGAATACTGCTTGAGGGTATCCACCGCCTGGGGTTCTGCTGGAAGAGCCTAGGTAAACTCCCGAGGAGCTGCCAATGCCTGAGGCTGCTGCTTAGAGTGAGCTACCACCTCTGCACACTGAGCCTGTGAACAAAGTGCTAGAACAATCGGCATGGTTAGTGATTGGAAAGGGAGAGGGAAGTGTTGCAGCTGTCAGGTAACAAAGGAGCTGTGTTTTCTCTCTCCTCTTCCATCGCCAATACCGGAGAAGCTGGCATCAAGAAAAGGGAGCAGGAAGAAATGTGGGAGCCACATCAGTTCTAATACTGCCTCTGGTGGCCATTAGAACTTCCACTCATACTTAACTGGAGGAAGGAAAGGAATTTTTAGAATGTGAAATAAAGTTTTATTTTTATTTCTTTTTTATTTTTTTTAATTGTGGTAACAATAGCTTTCTGTACAGATTACATCATGTACACCACCCAAAGACTAAATACAATCCATCACTACACACGTGTGCCTAATCACCCCCTTTGCCCTCCTCCCTCCCCACTTCCCCTCTGGTAACCACCAATTCAATCTCTGTTACTATGTGATTGTTTGTTGTTTTTATCGTCTACTTATGAGTGAGATCATACGGTATTTGACTTTCTCCCTCTGACTTATTTCACTTTGCATAATACCCTCAAGGTGCATCCAGGTTGTCACAAATGGCCAGATTTCATCGTTTCTTATGGCTGAATAGTATTCCATTGTGTATATACACCACATCTTCTTTATCCATTCATCCCTTGATGGGCACTTAGGTTGCTTCCAAGTCTTGGCTATTGTGACTAATGCTGCAGTGAACACAGGGGTGCATGTACCTTTATGCATTCATGTTTTCATGTTCTTTGGATAAATACCCAGCAGTGGAATACCTGGATCATATGGTAGTTCTATTGTTAATTTTTTGAGGAATCTCCATACTGTTTCCCATAGTGGGTGCGCCAGTTTGCACTCCCACCAGCAGTGTATGAGAGTTCCTTTCTCTCCACATCCTCTCCAACACTTGTTGTTTCCTGTCTTGTTAATTATAGTCATTCTGATGTGCATGAGGTGATATCTCATTGTAGTTTTGATTTGCATTTCACTGATAGTTAATGATGTTGAACATCTTTTCATGTGCCTGTTGGCCATCTGTATATCTTCTTTGGAGAAATGTCTGTGTAGATCTTTTGCCCATTTTTTAATCGGGTTAGTTTTTTTGTTATTGATTTATATGAGTTCTTTATATATTTTGGATATTAACCCTTTATCAGATGTATGGTTTGCAAATATCTTCTCCCAGTTGTTAGGTTGTGTTTTCATTTTGTTGATGGTTTCCTTTGCTGTGCAGAAGCTTTTTAGTTTGATGTAGTCCCATTTGTTTATTTTTTCTATTGTTTCCCTTGCCCAGTCAGACATAGTACTTGAAAACATGTTGCTAAGACTGATGTTAAAAGAGAGTACTGCCTACGTTTTCTTCTAGAAGTTTCATGGTTTCAGGTCTTACATTCAAGACTTTGATCCATTTTGAGTTAATTTTTGTGTATACTGTAAGATAATGGCGTTTTGTTACACTGTTGTCTACTTTTATTCTTTTGCATGTGGCTGTCCAGTTTCACCAACACCGTGAAATAAAGTTTTAAAATGAACAAGGATGAGTCGTATAGACCAAGAGGAGAAAAAAAAAAATAACTGAAAGTAGCTGAAAAATAATGAGATTGGGCCAAAAAATTATTAATAAATGTGGCTTTTATCCAGCAAGAATATGAGCTTCCATGTTGCATAGATGTGGGCAGTTACCAAAAAAAAAAATTAAAAGTGTTTCTTGTTTAGTCATCTGAGGTTGCTCAACAAACTCATTACATATGACAGCCTAGTTTTGGAATGAATGCATTAGACTCTTCAATTATTATGGAATCTCATTTTTATGTTTCCTACTTATTGACATCGGAAATAATAAGTTCTTTATTCATAGGTAGGTAATGCATATCTGTGTCTAGATATTTCTTGAATGTTATGGGGAAAAAAAAATATGAGTATTACCTTTTAAAGACAAACAAGTTTGCCTTTCTCACTGTTAACACATTCAAAACTCCCAAAGACTTTGGGCCTGTTGACAGTTATGACCTCACACTCTAGTAGCTCTGCCATCCAAGAATTTATTTCTATTTCCACATCCATTTGCCTAGTGCATTTGTGCATGCACACACATATACACACATACACACACACACACTCTCTCTTTCTTACACACAGATGCACAGTTTTAATTCCAGCTCTATGTCACAGTGACGTGGTCCTTATAGTGCAATGGGAGGGGGACGCATGCATAGCATCATGTCACCTGACCACAGTGAGCAGTAAGTCTGGCTTGGCTTCAGGTGCTCTTTTCTATCCAGAAAAAACCTACCACAAGATGGCCTGGTGTGAGCGTGCTGACACAGACGCCATTGGAGTTCTCCCTGAGGCCAGCTAGCCCAGGGTCTGCTCCACCCGCTAGAGCACCGATTTAATCCAGCTCAGCCAGGGCAGGCAGCCCACCCTAGAGACTGGCCCCACCCAACAACAAGCCCTCAGGCAATGTGTGGGCCTGCATAGATTGGTGACTGGATTCTCTGCAGCCTGGCAACTGAGCTGACTTGAGCGGGGCAGGGTGTGCACAAGGAGCGGGTGGAGAGTGTGGGGTGGTGGCGGAGTGTGTGGGGCTCCCGCCTTGGAGAGACTGGGTCCGCTTGGGGAGGTCGGGGCGCTCACACGGGGCAGGACTGTGTTGACTGTGTGTGTGGACCTGTGGGCAACAGGGCTTGTCAGCTGCAGAAGACTTGTGCTTCTCAAAGACCCACATAGGAGGTTTGCCCCACCTTCCAAAGCCTGAAACAATTGGGTGTTCCTGTGCCTGAGGGCAGCCCCACCCAGCTGCAATCCTCAGAGAGCTGACAAGAGACCTAATAGGCTAGAGGGTTACAGCAATTGTAAGGCCCTGAGCCTAACAACCTGCCACACTGGGGGCCTACTCACTTAAAAGAAATACTGCAACACAAATGTGGTATTAGAACTTACAGCCAACTGTGCTGGGGCTCCCCACACCTGATAAAGAGACTGAAGGGCCCACAACAACTACAAGCAGCTGAGCATTACAACAGCTGGCCAGGAGCATAACTCAGCCTCCCTGGGCGCCTATAGGGAGAGCTAACAGGCCACAATAGAAGGACACACGTAGCCCACATAGGGGCCACCCCTGGAACGTTGAGAACTGAGGGAAGCATACTGGAAGCCTCCTAAGGCATCACTTACATAAGGTCACCTATCCAAGAGCAGGAGACGTAGCTGACCTACCTAATACGTAGACACAAGCACAGGGAAAGAGGCAAAATGAGGAGGCAAAAGAATACATTCCAAGTAAGGGAACAGGACAAAACCCCAGAAAAGGAACTAAGTGAAATAGAAATGAGCAATCTACCCGACAGAGAGTTCAAACTAAGAGTGTTAAGGATGCTCACTGATCTGGGGAGAAGAATAGATGAACTCAGTGAGAATGTCAACAAAGAAATGGAAGATATAAAAAAGAACCAGTCAGAAATGAAGAATACAATACTGGAAATGAAAAACTCATTAGAGGGACTCAAAAGCAGAGTAGAGGATACAGAAGAACGGATCTGTGAGCTGGAAGAAAGACTAGAAGAAATTACCCAAGCTGAACAGGTAAAAGAGAAAAGAATTCAAAAGAGTGAGGACAGTCTAAGGGACCTCTGGGACAACATCAAGCGCACTAACATCCGTGTTATAGGTGTCCCGGAAGGAGAAGAGCGAGACAAGGGGGCAGAGAATTTATTTCAAGAAATAATAGATGAAAACTTCCCTAACCTAAGGAAGGAAACAGACATCCAGGTACAGGAGGCACAGAGAGCCCCAAACAAGATAAAGCCAAAGAGGCCCACACCAAGACACATCATAATCAAAATGTCCAGAATTAAAGATAAAGAGAGAATCCTAAAAGCCGCAAGAGAATGTCAAGTTACATACAAAGGAAACCCCATAAGGCTATCAGCTGACTTCTCAGCAGAAACCTTACAGGCTAGAAGAGAATGGCACGATATATTTAAAGTGCTAAAAGGAAAAAACTTACAGCCAAGAATACTCTACCCAGCAAGGTTATCGTTCAAAATGGAAGGAGAGATCAAAATTTTCCCAGATAAGCAAAAATTAAAGGAGTTTGTCACCAAGAAACCAGTGTTACAAGAAATGTTAAAGGGACTGATTTAAGGGGAAAAGAAGACCACAAACAGGAAAAAGTATCTAATTCCACGATTAGAACGTAATGGACACAAATGCACAAAAAAGAGGTTAGATATGATATCAAAAACATAAAAGGAGGGAGGAGGGTAGTTAAAGAGTACAGGTTTCAGACAGAGGTCAAACTAAAGTGACCATCAATTCTGTATAGAAGAAGTAAGGAACAGAGAAGGACTACTAAAACACTGAGAAAAAAAAAAAAAAAAAGTTAAAAAATGGCAGTAAGTACATACTTATCAATAGCTACTTTAAACGTCAATGGACTAAATGCTCCAATTAAAAGGCATAGGGTGGCTGACTGGATAAAAAAACAAGACCCATATATATGCTGCATACAAGAGACACACTTCAGACCTAAAGACACTCACAAACTGAAAGTGAAGGGATGGAAAAAGATACTCCACGCAAATGGCAATGAAAAGAAAGCTGGGGTAGCAGTACTCATATCAGACAAAATAGACTTTAAAACAAAAACTGTAAAAAGAGACAAAGAAGGGCATTACATAATGATCAAGGGAACAATCCAACAAGAGGATATAACACTTGTAAATATCTACGCACCCAATGTAGGTGCACCTAAATATATAAAACAATTATTAACAGACATAAAAACAGAAATAGACAGTAACATAATAATAGTAGGGGACTTTAACACTCCACTTACACCAATGGATAGATCATCCAAACAGAAGATCAATAAGGAAACATTGGCCTTAAACGACACACTAGAACAGATGGACCTAGTAGATATATACAGAGCATTCCATCCAAAAACCGAAGAATACACGTTCTTTGCAAATGCACATGGAACATTCTCCAGGATTGATCACATATTAGGCCACAAAACAAGTCTCCATAAATTTAAGAAGATTGAAATAATACCAAGCATCTTTTCTGACCACAACGGTATGAAACTAGAAATCAACTATAGGAAGAAAATCAGAAAAGCCACAAATACATGGAGATTAAACAAAATGCTACTGAACAACGACTGGGTTAACGAAGAAATCAAAGAAGAAATCAAAAAATACCTGGAGACAAATGAAAATGAAAATACGTCATGCCAGAATTTATGGGATACAGCAAAAGCGGTTCTAAGAGGGAAGTTTATAGCGATAGAGGCCTATCTCAACAAACAAGAAAAATCTCAAATAAACAATCTAACAATGCACCTAAAGGAACTGGAAAAAGAAGAACAAACAAAGCCCAAAATCAGTAGAAGAAGGGAAATAATAAAAATCAGAGCAGAAATAAATGAAATAGAGACCAAAAAACAATAGAAAAATTAATAAAACCAAGAGCTGGTTCTTTGAAAAGATCAACAAAATAGACAAACCTTTAGCTAGACTCACCAAGAAAAAAAGAGAGAAGGCACAAATAAGTAAAATCAGAAATGAAAGAGGAGAGGTTACAACAGACACCTCAGAAATACAAAAGATTATAAGAGAATACTATGAAAAACTCTATGCCAACCAATTCGACAATCTGGAAGAAATGGATAAATTCTTAGAATCATACAACCTTCCAAAACTGGATCAAGAAGAAGTAGAGAATTTGAATAGACCAATCACCAGTAAGGAGATCGAAACAGTAATCAAAAACCTCCCCAAAAATAAAAGTCCAGGACCAGACGGCTTCCCTGGTGAATTCTACCAAACATTCAAAGAAGACTTAATACCTATCCTTCTCAAACTCTTCCAAAAAATTGAGGAGGGGAGGAAGCTCCCTAACTCATTCTACGAAGCTGACATTACCCTGATACCAAAACCAGACAAGGACAAGACAAAAAAAGAAAATTACAGGCCAATATCACTGATGAACATCGATGCGAAAATCCTCAACAAAATAATAGCAAATCGCATACAACAATACGTTAAAAAGATTATACACCATGATCAAGTGGGATTTATTCCAGGTATGCAGGGATGGTTTAACATTCGCAAATCAATCAACGTAATACACCACATTAATAAAATGAAGAATAAAAATCACATGATCATCTCAATAGATGCAGAGAAAGCATTTGACAAGATCCAGCATCCATTTATGATAAAAACTCTGAATAAAATGGGTATAGAAGGAAAGTACCTCAACATAATAAAGACCATACATGAGAAACCCACAGCTAATATCATCCTCAATGGTGAAAAACTGAAAGCTATCCCTCTAAGAACAGGAACCAGACAAGGATGCCCACTGTCACCACTCCTATTTAACATAGTATTGGAAGTCCTAGCCAGAGCAATCAGGCAAGAGAAAGAAATAAAAGGGATCCAAATTGGAAAGGAAGAAGTGAAACTGTCACTATTTGCAGATGACATGATTTTATATATAGAAAATCCTAAAGAATCCACCAAAAAACTTTTAGAAGTAATAAACGAATATGGTAAAGTTGCAGGATACAAAATCAACATACAAAAATCAGTTGCATTTCTGTACACTAACAACGAAGTAGCAGAAAGAGAAATTAAGAATACCATCCCATTTACAATTGCAACAAAAAGAATAAAATACCTAGGAATAAACTTAACCAAAGAGGTGAAAGATCTGTACACCAAAAACTATAAAACATTTCTGAAAGAAATTGAAGAAGACACAAAGAAATGGAAAGATATTCCGTGCTCTTGGATTGGAAGAATTAACATAGTTAAGATGTCCATACTTCCTAAAGCCATCTATAGATTCAATGCAATCCCTATCAAAGTTCCAACAACATTTTTCACAGAAATAGAACAAAGAATCCTAAAATTTATATTCAACAACAAAAGACCCCGAATAGCTAAAGGAATCCTGAGAAAAAAGAACAAAGCTGGAGGTATCACACTCCCTGATTTCAAAATATACTACAAAGCTGTAGTAACCAAAACAGCATGGTACTGGCACAAAAACAGACACACAGATCAATGGAATAGAATCGAAAGCCCAGAAATAAACACACACATCTATGCACAGCTAATCTTTGACAAAGGAGCCAAGAACATACAATGGGGAAAAGAAAGTCTCTTCAACAAATGGTGTTGGGAAAACTGGATAGCCATATGCAAAAAAATGAAAGTAGACCCTTACCTTACACCATACACAAAAATTAACTCCAAATGGATTAAAGACTTGAATGTAAGACCTGAAACTGTGAAAGTTCTAGAAGAAAACATAGGCAGTATGCTCTTCGACATCGGTCTTAGCAACATCTTTTCAAACACCACATCTGACCGGGCAAGAGAAACAATAGAAAAAATAAACAAATGGGACTACATCAAACTAAAAAGCTTCTGCACAACAAAGGAAACCATCAACAAAACGAAAAGACAGCCTAACAATTGGGAGAAGATATTTGCAAACCATACATCTGATAAGGGCTTAATCTCCAAAATATATAAAGAACTCATGCATCTCAACAATAAAAAAACTACCAACCCAATTAAAAAATGGGCAAAAGACCTGAACAGACATTTCTCCAAAGAAGATATACAGATGGCCAACAGACACACGAAAAGATGTTCAAAATCACTAATTATCAGGGAAATGCAAATCAAAACTACAATGAGATATCACCTCACGCCCGTCAGAATGGCTATAATTAACAAGACAGGAAACAACATGTGTTGGAGAGGATGTGGAGAGAAGGGAACTCTCATACACTGCTGGTGGGAGTGCAAACTGGTGCAGCCACTATGGAAAACAGTATGGAGATTCCTCAAAAAATCAACGATAGAACTACCATATGATCCAGCTATTCCACTGTTGGGTATTTATCCAAAGAACTTGAAAACACCAATTTGCAGAGGTACATGCACCCCTGTGTTCATTGCAGCCTTATTCACGATAGCCAAGACTTGGAAGCAACCTAAGTGCCCATCAAGGGATGAATGGATAAAGAAGCTGTGGTATATATACACAATGGAATACTACTCAGCCATAAGAAACGACAAAATCCAGCCATTTGTGACAACATGGATGGACATTGAGGGTATAATGCAAAGTGAAATAAGTCAGAGGGAGAAGGTCAAATACTGTATGATTTCCTTCATTAAGTAGTAGATAATAACAACAATAAACAAATACATAGGGACAGAGATTGGCCTGGTGGTTACCCGAGGGGAAGGGGGGAGGGAGGAGGGTGAAAGGGATAATTCGGTACATGTGTGTGGTGATGGGTTGTAATTAGTATTTTGGTGGTGAACATGATGTAGTCCATGCAGAAATAGAAGTACAATGATGCACACCTGAAATTTTTACAATGTTATAAACCAATGTTACTGCAATAAACAAAAAATTAAAAAAAAAAAACCTACCACAAGAAACCTGTCAATCACTACTTCTTCACTGAAATGAGGCCTTTCTCTATCTGGGCTAAGTTTTATAAAATTAGATATTGTTTCTACCCTTAGGAGAATTTTTTTTTTAAACTGCTAGAACACTTAAGAGTGTGTTTTGACCAATCAAATCTGGAGACAGAGCCTGGGGGTGGAGTGAGGGGTCACATGCTGATCAGTGAACGTCTCCAGAAGTCCTCTCAGTCTCCAATGCCAACAAAGCTTTGCTTCAAATGTTTGATTTGGTTGAAATGATAAAAATGTCATAATATCATTTATTATTTTAATTCTTTTCCTAAAAGAAAATAATTAATATTTCACTTCTACTATGCTTCAAGTTTTATTGTTATAATTATCTAAAAAACATATTTTAGTTTTTCTATGTGACAGATGTGAAATATGTAATTTCACTAATGCCAAAATATTTCTCTGGTAACATAAAATTTCTTTTTGTTTTTTCTTAATTTGATGTGTTGAAGATGACTTTTCACTAGTAAGCATATCATAAAAATATAAACTTTTATTATGAGTATTTCCAGCTCCATTAGCAAAACTAGGCAGAGTAGTGAACTTGCTAGGCTTGGCAAATAGTAAGATTGTACATGGAGTTTTGGAGGAAAAAGTGCAAATTATTTTAAGTGAATATTTATATTCAGATGAAAAAGAGCTAATGAAACTAAACAGGACCACAGAGTTAATCTGTTAATCAACCACCAAAGCATCACATATTGTTAAAACTGAGGTTTAGGCAGAAATTATTTTCCTGGAGTCACCCAGTTAGACACAAATCGGATTCTCCTCCTTCCGTGACCAGTGTTTTGGCTTTTCTTTTCTTTTTCCCTTTACTTAAGCACCAAATCATCCCTTGGACAGCATTTTACTTTTTTTGGATATTTAATGGAGAGTGGGAGGCATTCTGAGGAGAGAGAATAGCTGTAGGATGCTGTAGACATAGATACGGAGGAGGCAGAAGTAATTATAAATTAGTGACTTCAGTGGGAGAGAGTTCATACAGGGACATATTGGGAAAAGCAACTGGAGAAGCAGGATTAGATTCTGAGTGTCATTCCCTAAACATGACTTAGGAGGCAAAGTGGATTCATTGTGAATTCTTGAAAAATGTTTTTTCTTTGGAATCACAAATTTGGCAGCAGGCTTGCTAATTCTTGAGACTGAAGCTTCATTCAACAGTGAGGACTGGAGATGCTATTTGAGTCATCAGCATAGAGGAAATAGAGCTAGGAAAATCTGTGAACTCTCTGAGGTAGTGAACTTAAAGGGTCATTGGTAAACACAGAGTCATGGACAAACTTAGACATGTGGGCTAGTAGGAAGGAAACAAGAAATCAAAAGAAGAGATAGAGTGGGGAAAAAAACACAAAAGTTGAAAAAGGATTCAGTTTTGTGCAGTATCAGAGCAACAAATGAAGAGACAATTTCAAAGAGGAAGACAACTATTAAGTAGAAAATAGTGAAGAATTAAAATAGACCTTTGGGGGGCCGGCCCCGTGGCTTAGCAGTTAAGTGCGCACGCTCCGCTGCTGGCGGCCCGGGTTCGGATCCCGGGCGCGCACCGACACACCGCTTCTCCGGCCATGCTGAGGCCGCGTCCCACATACAGCAACTAGAAGGATGTGCAACTAAGACATACAACTACCTACTGGGGCTTTGGGGAAAAAAAAAAAGAAGGAGGATTGGCAATAGATGTTAGCTCAGAGCCAGTCTTCCTCAGCAAAAAGAGGAAGATTAGCATGGATGTTAGCTCAGGTCTGATCTTCTTCACACACACACACACAAAAAAATAGACCTTTGGGTTTTGTGACAAAAATCTTTGTGAGCTTCCAGACTGTATTTTCAGTAAACTACAGATTTTCAATTGTTTCAAAGGAGAAAAGTGAGTTAAATTATTCATTTATTCTTTTATTTAGTCCACAAAATATTTATTGAGAAGCTACTATGTGGTAGATATATTTTATTGATGCTTTTCATGTTGTTTATGGCCAACCCTTTGGAAAATCCCTTCAACCTTGACTTTTTCCAGCATGTTTATCTCTACCAAGTGTAAACACTCTCCTGCAAGCTACTCAATAATCTTATGATCTCTTCGTATCATTCAGTGCAGGAAACCCACAGACAATGATCTTAGAAGATCTCTATCTTTGGGGCTGTATTTTGGCTCCAGTTGGAAAAAATATTTAAGAATCTTTATTAGGGCCGCCCCGTGGCTTAGCGGTTAAGTGTGCACGCTCCGCTGCTGGCGGCCCGGGTTTGGATCCTGGGCGCGCACCCTTGCACTGCTTCTCCAGCCATGCTGAGGCCGCGTCCCACGTACAGCAACTAGAAGGATGTGCAGCTATGACATACAACTATCTACTGGGGCTTTGGGGGGAAAAATAAATAAATAAATAAATAAATAAAATTATATATAGAGAAGAAAAGAATCTTTATTAAATTGCTGTTAATTAGTTGGAAGAACAATTATTGTGGCTTGTAGATGAGAAGGTTTTCATTTTTATTTGAACATTTACAGTAAGAATTTCAGAATAATGACCTTTGCTGTATGTCTCCTGTAATTTCTTATTTGGTTTGGGCAAGATATGACAGGCTGGTAGGACAAGTAGCAAGAATCTCTCTTTAACCCCTGGAGGAAATACCTCTATGGCATGGATGCTTCTTAACCTCTAGGTCAGTGCTCTCAAGGGATACTGAAATTCTCTTGGAAAGGAAGGTATAAAACAGCACAGTTTAAGATCATAAGGAAAGGATAATTTAAATATAACTAAGATTATTTTACTAAAATTATCTTCTGGTCTAGCCTTTTAAGAGGCTTAGGCCAGGCTCCTATGCCAAGGGATGTTCAATTCATTTATTCATTCCATATATATTTACTGAGCAGCTGCTGGGTACCAGGTAATGGTGCTAAAGCAAGAAACAAGAGAGATAAGGTTTTTTCCCCTAGGGGTCTTACTTTCTAATATGTAGAGTTATATAACAAATAAGTAAATAGTTTTGGGGATTTTGAAGTACTATGAATAAAAGTAAAAAAAGACAAGGAGAAAAAAATAAAGTGTGTATATGGAAGACGGGGCTAGGTGATGGCTTATTATATATACTGAAGTAGTGGTATTAGAGCCAGGACTTGAATAAGTGAGAAAGTGAGCAATGAAAAAGATCTGAAGGAAAGAAGTTCCACAGAAAAGAAACACAAGAGCAATGCCCTGCAGAGAGGACAAACTAGGGGCATGTCTGAGAAACAAGAGACAGAGTGGGGAGGGAGTGGTAGACATATAGTTGGAGAGATGCTAGTCATCAAATCATTAGGGCTTGGTCGTTAATTGGGATTTTATTCTAACGGTGGTGAGAAGCCACTAGAAGATTTTGCACAAGGAAGTGATACTGTCTGATTGTATTTTAAAAATATCAGAGAGCTACTTTGTGTAGAGTAAACTGAAGTGGGACAGGGGTGAAGGAGAGGGATCAGTCAAAAGGCTGTCACAGATGTACAGGAGAGAGTAAACTGGACTAAGATGGTAGCTATGAAGGTGGTTCAAATCAAGCTGTGCCATATAATCAGCAGTAAATTGATAGTGCAAGCCTTTTAAAAACTTTTATGAGCAGATTTTACTACAAATAAGACAGTAGTTCTCTTCCCTTCAGTGTTGTAATGATTGGACCAAAGCGAAAAAGGAGCTATAATTATGTGAACATCAGTTCATGGAAGGCAAAAGAGTTATGGAAAAGCAAAACAGAGTTTCCTTACTTTAACACTATCTAGACAAAAATAAGAGGACTTTAGGTGATGAATAAATAACAGCAAAATCTAGTAGTGCCAAAACTTCTGGATTTTACAGACCTTAAAACAAAGGACCGATATTGTGATGTTCTCTTTTTATTTCATCAACTAAGCATCTTTTAAAACAATAGCAGAAATATCATCTCTTCTAAAGTTCATTTTGCTGTACTTTTTACCTTTATTACAAACTTGATCCATTATTTTTCTTGGCCAAATTTTATTTTTGACAAATTTTTTCATTGGCAAAATTTCATTGACTAATGAAAGCTTCATGGTCTGGCCCCCAATTACTGTCCCATCTTCTAAAGAATAACAACAAACTTCAAGATTACTTTGTATAATATTAATTTTGGAGTCACTTTACTACTTGCAGAGTAACTCATAGCTTTGCTTTTACACCATTTTTACACCAAAATTAGGATTGCCAGATAAAACATAAGACAAATAAAATATAGGTCATCTAGTTAAATTTGAATTTCAGACAAAAACAAAACATTTTTTAGCATAAGTGTGTTCCAAATATTTCATAGGACATACTTATACTGAAAAAGTATTTATAATTTACCTGAATTGGAAATTTAACTGAATGTCTTGTATTTTTATTTGCCAAATCTGTCAACCCTGACCCAAGTCCCTTCAAGAATTTCCTATGTGCATTTTCATTTGTAGTTTACACTGAATTACCTATTGTCAGAATGTATCTATACTGTTACCAAGAATATCTATGTACATTACATTTCCAGACTCCTAAAAAGAACATTTTTCCTAGTTCTTATACCAACCTCAGTTTCCTTATAAGCATTTTCTGATTACTTATAGAAAGAATGCAGTTTGTGTACTGAAGGGGAATCATCTTAACTTCTAATCACTGTCAGTGAAAGGTGCGGTGCTTATTATATTGATGCATATGTATTGATTCATCTGAAGCCTATAAGTTGTGTGCTTAAAGGAAAAGCATCTTTAATTCTTTTTCTTTGAGGGAATTTATTACCGTCAATAGTTTGACCAAGCTTGTAAATGCAGTAACACATTCTCTTTCCTCTTGGATTCTGTGTACATATCAAACACCTCCTGCAAGGCATCAAATAACTAGATGCATGTTTTTAAATAATTGGGATGGGATGAGTTTTCTTCACTCATGCACACGTATTTGTCCTGCTACTGCCCTTGGTATTGCATTCATTATTTTGCTTCGTTACATTAAATGCTAACACAATGGATCATTTGGTAGTATTTCCAGCTAATGGACAGCAAAAAACTTATGATTCTTACAGAGAGAGGTTTCTAATCCAAACCCACTTCTGCGTTTTTGTCTGATTCTGTTTGCTATTTTTAAACGGCATCTTGAATGATCTTCGTATAGAGCCGATCTAGATCTCCATTGAAGCCTTTTATTTATTTATTTATTGGGTAGGAAAGGAGAAAGACCATTCTTTAAGTTATACTTTTCGTTAATCTAAAATAGACCCAGGCAGTGAGTCTGGAAGTCTTTGAAAAGAGAGACGACACAGAGTAAGGAAAAAGAGAGAGAGACATAGTGTGTTTCCTTGCAATTTGCGGATGTGATTATCTTGAATACGGAGGAGGAAGTTGAAGCAGCTGGCATGGATTGTTGACAACCACAGTTAAATTGTTTATAAGAAACTCTCTCCGGTAAACACGGGTGTTCCAGATGCAAGGAGAGATTGTGGTCTCTGAAATCTGAGAGAGAAAATTTTGAAAACTGGGTAGGCTCAGAGAGTGTGTGGTGGGATACAAGGTCATTTATAAACAGAATGAAAACCAGGCAAGTCAAGGCCAGGCCTCCTCAACAAGTGTTGAACATCCGCACCACTTTCAAGGGGTGGAAGCTTTAGATGAAACTCATTAGAGGGAACTGTGGACAGGAAAAGCCCAAATATAACAACTTAAAAAGAAAATACTAGTATAAATTTCCAATATTCTCACTCAGGAATGCATTAAGAAAGCAAAGGAGTTTTATGCAAGATATAAGCCCTAGGATTTCAGTACCAATAAGAAAAATTCATACTTCTAATCCCTCAGAATAAATTATTTCTGATTTGAAAAGTAAATATAGCTTCTCTCTTACTAGTGCAGAGAGATTTAATACATTCATATACGCTATCTTTGCTATTTGGGGAACTTTTGATTTTCCAGTTCAGATTCTCCTAAGGAAATAGAAGACTACAATGAGAGAACGCTTATTCTGAGGCAAGGTGTGCAGTAGAACCGGCAGAACTTAGGCTTCAAGCACCTTTTGTATATGTATTGCAAACATGTGTTAACTGTCTACTCTATCCAAGACCCGGCAACAGCGGCTGGGATGTAATGGGAATGCTGTGCAAATTGCTACCTGTCTGAGTAGAATTCCTGGTCTCAGAGCCAAACAAGTGTGGGTCTAGTTCACTGTGTGACCTTGTGCAAATTACTCCTCTTCAACCTCAGTTTCATCCTCTAAAACAAACAAACAAACAAACAGAGATACAACATTTACCTCAGGTGATTTTTTTTTGGTAATTCTCAAATATCAACTCTATTGGGATACTTTTCATTCAACAAAAATTAGTTTTTTTGTGATGGCTTTTGGCAAATATATATAATAGTGTAACCACCAACACAAGCATTATAAGGACATTTGCACCACCCTGGAAAGTTCCTTCATACCACCTTGTGGTCATTCCCTCCCTGAAGCCCAGTCCTTGGCAACCACAGATCTGCTTCCTGTCACTATAGTTTGTCTCTTAAGATTTCATCGATAAAGGCAATCACACATTACATACTGTTTTGTGTCTGGTTTCCTTCACTTATTAGAACGCTTTTAGAATTGACCCTTGTTGTTTTGCCTACCAGTATTATTCCATTGTATAGACCTGGAGGTGGTGTTTTGATAGTTAAGTGAGAACATTTTATGTAACAACCGGTGAGTGGTTCCTGATCCATATAAATTATTGAATACATGGTAACTATTAAATTATTAAATGATTCTCAGACTCTAGACATTATTTTCTGTTGGGATTTAAGGAATAACATCATCTTCAAGAAGTAATATTTTGGGCTAATACATAGAGGCTCCAGTTATAAATAAAATGAGAAGTTGGGAAGTTTAGACATTATCTGGAAAACTGGAGGCTTCCTTTGATTCAATTAGTGGATGTGTTCTTTAGACTGATTTATTGAGCTACGTGTCTCAATTCTATTTTCACTCTGTATGTGTAGATAATGCCACACTTAGAAATATATAATCTCCAAGGGTCAGTCTTTATTGTTGCGGGCATGACAGTTGACGTTGTTGCAGCTCCTGCAATCAGAGAGTCTGTTAACGGCATCATAAAACTTGACACATCATTTTTTTTTCCTACAGGGAAGAAAATTAGGAAGTTTAATTTCAATACAGAAATGGCCCTCAGAAAAGTGACCACAGATAAATCTAGAAGCTATTTTCAGAAAGAGGTTTCACTTCCTTTGTCTCTTACACTAACAGTATGCCTCTGAAATTAATCCATCTTTTATGTGTGATCAAAATCCAAAGCAACACTCATGTTATGATTTCTATAATCACCAATTGAGAGTCTATTTGACGCCTAGAATTAGGAGGCTAAATTTGAGAGTTAGCTTGACTTATATTGCTTTTCCAACTCAAAAGAGAGTGTACACTAGCTCAGAATTTGAAATTTGAATTTAGATTTTGTTTCTGAGAACTGTTGATCAGGATTTGCAGTTTGCAACCTCAACTTTTAAATGAATCCAGGATTTATTACTGAGAGCAGTAGACCTCCTGTAAACGCAACCCAGGCTTGCTAGTTACACTTAAACACAACTTAGCAGAAAACAGCTTAATCAGAACTTGTGGAAATATCATCACTTTTGTTTTTGTTTTTGTTTTTTTTGTGAGGAAGATCAGCCCTGAGCTAACATCCATGCCAATCCTCCTCTTGTTTTTTTTTTTTTTTTTTTTTTTTGCTGAGGAAGACCAGCCCTGGGCTAATATCTCTGCCTATCTTCCTCCACTTTATACGGGACGCCACCACAGCATGGCCTGAGAAGCAGTGCCTCCATGCACACTCGGGATCCGAACCCGGGCCGCCAGCAGTGGAGTGTGTGTGCTTAACCGCTACCCCACAGGGCCGGCCCCGAAATACCATCACTTTTTTTATGTAGAAAATTTACTCCATCAACTAGTGCATTTACGCCTAAACTATTATTTTGCATATTAGTTTTACTATTACTATGTTATTGATTATTAGAAGTTTTAAGCCCAAATTTTGATTTTTTTAGCCCTTCCTATGCTACTGCTTAGGACAGTCAATCATTATCGTGTACCAGCTACAGCGTTCATGGAGGGGCTGCACTGATGCACATGTTCTCTTTTAATCACGTACTCCTCAGTGTAAAAAAGGAAAAGAGGAATATCAGTAGGCTGAGGAAGGGCTGATATTTGCTCCAAGGAGTGGAGCCAGTGTCCATTTGTATTTCAGTACAGATCCATTTCACCAATTTGAAATGCTACTGTTAATCATTTTGTTCCAATGCTTGGAACTGTGAATCAATGAAATAAAACCTTCTTCCCTCTTGAACACCAGCATGAGGAAATGCCAGAAACCTCTCTTTCATAGTTGATGTGATCTTCAGGAACCAATGAGGGACTGCTGGTGGTAATGGTGGCATTTTTTCATACACTTCATTCTTCTTTTATTTATCTTTGGCTCAGTTTGTGGATACTGGAGGTAAGTTGTGAACTGTGAACTCCCAAAGGCAGAATTACTGTAAAAACAGAGGTGAGGACATAAAGGTGGGGAGACATAGATCTTGTATCTATAACACAAACTATTCACATAAAGTAAAACTCTTTGAGATGGCTCATCATGATTCATGTAATTAAAAAAATTGCCTGTCTATTTTTCCATTTCCAAAGGAATTTTTTATGAAAACGTGTTGTATTTTGCCATCACTGTATTTCTTGCAGCAAGACTTAATGTCTTGTGTTCTTGTCTTTCTGTTTCACACAGGATAAATTTCTTAGGAAATTTCTATAACTAGTGGCTTTAAAGCATTTTTTTTTTGCTGTGACTAATTAAAAAATAGAGTTTACATGGCAAGCACATATGAACATTTATACTCTAATCAAATATATAGTTATACATATAACTTAAATAAATGTTAAACAATACTTTTACAAAACATTTCTTACCCTCACCACAAGTGATACACTCTATTTTTTAGTCTATTCTATTTAATTTTTTAAAAAATACTCTTCATGACTTACTCTATTGATCTCACAACCCACTAATGGTTTGCAAACCACATATTGGAAAACACTGGTATAAATGATGTGTTTCCATCCTGCAATGGCTTGGTAGAGTCTGTGTATATTTGCAAAAAGTTGAATTTAGCCTTTTCAAATATAGTCTCCCAGTACTATAAACTCTGACATTAAAAGGAAATAAAAAAATTGTTAATTTTGATTAACTCACCTTCAACAATTCAAATTAAGGAAAAAAAGAATGGGGGCCGGCCCTGTGGCTTGGCAGTTGGGTGTGTGCACTCCACTACTGGCAGCCCAGGTTCAGATCCCGGGTGTGCACCGATGCACCACTTGTCCGGCCATGCTGGGGCAGCGTCCCACATACAGCAACTACAAGGATGTGCAGCTATGACACAGAGCTATCTACTGGGGCTTTGGTGAGAAAAAGGGGAAAAAAAAAAGGAGGAGGATTGGCGATAGATGTTAGCTCAGGGCTGGTCTTCCTCAGTAAAAAGAGGATTGGCATGGATGTTAGCTCAGGGCTGATCCTCCTCACACACGCACAAAAAAAGAACGTTTATATGTTACCACATAACCATAAAAGTTTTCTTCACCTATTAGTGCAAACCTTTCACTTAACATCTTTTTCTCAAGAAGTTTTGATGTAAAGCTTTCAGATTTTCTTATGAATTATACTTTAGACATGATAATTAAGATGTCTCTATTAAATTTGTTAATCCTTATTCAAGACATATGATTTATTGTTTGACCATGTATACACATACAATGACACAACTTCATGTTTCTGTGCTGTATTTAAGCCAGCTTTAGACATCAAAGATTCGCATTATACTGATGTGAATTGAACTATAGGGCTAAAGAATAGCCCTTTGTGGGGGGAAATGGAACTTAAAAGAAATAGCTCAGTGGTTATGCTTCACCCTGTCAGACAGCAATTTCATATTCAGCACTACGAGATGGTCTTATTCTGTACAGCTCTCAATTCATGTGTCTGTTGGGGTGAGATAGCCTGTCTTAATGCAGGCTAGTTAAGTCCTTGAAAACTGTAAGATTCTTAATGCACATACCCATACCTCTCAGTCTGCAAGCGTAGAGAAATTAAATTAAAGTTCAATTGGAGATGTCTATTGAATATTTATTTGTGTAAATATTTGGTTTGAGAGTAAGTTTTGAAATACTATCTTCATAGCATTAGTTACCTGGAAGCTGTGTGACAGACATGGGAGTCCCGAAGAGTGGGAGAGAAGTTAAGCACCTACATGTCGGGATTTCAGGGGTCTCAGAATAGAAATGCTTCTCTATCTCTTTATCCCACTCTAAAAAATAATTCTGGTGGTCAATAGACACAAACTCTTAGTTATAAAATAAACAAGTCCTGAGATGTAAGGTATATCATGGTGACTATAGTCAATAATACTGTATTGTATATTTGACAGTTGCTAAGAGAGTAGATCCTAAACATTCTCATCACAAGAAAAAAAATTTGTAACTAGGTGTGGTGATGGATGTTAACTAGACTTGCTGTGGTGATCATTTTGCAATACATACAAATATTGAATCATTACATTGTACACCTGAGACTAATATAGTGTTATATGTCAATTATATCTCAATAAAAAAAAAATAAAAAGTACTTCTCTTCACTTGTAAATGTTCTATATACCACGTTTAGTATTTAGTCATGCATTTTTACTTGTAAAACTATAAAACCCATTAAGAAAAAGAATAACTAAAGAATGCAAAATATGTACTCCGCACTAAATTACTTTTCAGACAAGGGAATATCTGAGACCTAAAGTTTGTTTTAGTCATGAATGGTCACCCAGAGAGCGGTTTCTGTCAGAAATGAAGGACGATGTGGGAAGTGAGAAGTTGTGATGAGAATTTTAGACTGAGCAACTCTAAGTTTATTTAAACACATCCCAGAATCTGCTAAATTATCTTATCCCTGCCAAATAATTCTTTCAGATGAGAAAGGTATAATTAAGATATAAGAATGTTTAAGACTCCACAAGTCTAATATGTAGCCAGGGAAAGTATCAATATAGATTAAAACTTTCAAATATTAAAAAATTTTAATTGCATGGTTTTACTTATGCCTATCAATTACAACAAAATAACAATAATTAGTTATCAGACTGACTAACATAATGCTAATTAGATCATTGTTATGTATTGGTAAGTATGTATTGCTCTGTATCCAGGTTATTAAGGAAAACAGAAACCACACCAGGTAATTCGAACAGAAACAGATTTAGAACAAGAGTTGGGGAGCTTTGAAAATCATTGAAAGGCTTAAGAGAGTGACAATTGAGACGTACCTGGGTTGTCACTTGGCTTCAGTTTTGCTGCCTCAGTTTTGGTCCTAAAAGTCAGAAATATGTTGCTTAAACCCCAAATTAGAAAACTGTAAGAAATAGGCATCAATGGCGTAACTGGCCAGTAGCCTCAAGACTGGATATTGGCAGGGGAAGTGTAGTCCAGCTGACCACAACAAAACTTTCATCTCCTAAAGCCCATGTACTCACTGCTCTCTGAAGCTAGAACAAATGCCATAAGGCGGCAGCATGGTTGGCATGTTTGTGTTTGGTATCAAAAAAAAAACAAAACACCTATGCTTAGAAATACACTAGAAGAAAATTCACTAAAATTTTAACAGAGTCTCATCTACATTGTGATACTAAATGAGATTTTGGTTTTCAATGTACATTGATTTCTTTTTTAATTAGATGGGATCATCATAGACATTCGATTTCTACTGATATATTAGTTTCCTATTACTGCATAATAAATTATCACAAACTGAATGGCTTAAAACAACCCATTTATTAGCTTAGAGTTTTCATGGGTCAGGAGTCTGAGCACAATTTAGCTGGGTCCTCTACTCTGGGTCTCACAGGACTGCAATCTAGGTATCAGGCAGGGTTGGGGTCTCATCTCAAGGCTTGATGAGGGAAGAACCCACTTCCAAGCTCATCAGGTGGCTGGCAGAATGAATTTTTTTTGCAGATATAAAATTATGGGGGCTTGGTTTTTCAAGGCTTCTCTGAATTCAGGGAAAAACCTAATCCAGCTTTTAAATGGCTTACCTAATTAGGTCAGACCCACCTGATAATTCATCTTTATTAACTCAAAGTCAACTGATTAGAGTCCTTACTTACATTCTTTAACCTTTGCCATATAAAGTAACAATCTTGGGAGTGAAATCCTATCATAATCACAGGTCCTGCCCACTCTTAAGGAGAGGAGATTATATAAGGCCATGGGTCATTGTGGATCACCTTAGAATTCTGCCTACCATGCAGTTCAAAGAGAGATCTTCCTCTATAAGGAATTTTCTGCCTCACACTGTGGGGCAAACCCTTTCTAGGGTGTTCTTGAGCTGGCTCCATCAGAGTATTAGGATAGTAAATTTCTGAGGTGGGAAGTGAGGGGTCAAGAGAAGCATTATTTTTTTTTCTACAGCAGAGTGATGATTTGAATTGGTACAATTTAATTCCAGAATCTTAGATTGTATCATTCTAGAACTAGAAGTTGGTGTAGAATGTACCTTGACATTCTCTATCTTTTTAAAAAATAAAGGAACAGAACCAGAATATGGGTCATACACTGTCAAAACTAGTTAACAGTGTAGCCACAATCCAAGCCTAGATTTCCTGACCCCCTAGTAGTACTTTTCATAATACCATTCTATTTTGGCCATGAGATCATTATGGCCAAATTGTTATATTAGAATTAGAACTGTTTTCCAATTTCAATGTAAGAAAGACCTAAGATTTCAATCTTATACGTAATTTATTGTTTTAACTGTATATATTTCCAAGGGAGGCCTTGTGGTGGTTCTATTTGTTACCCCCAAGCAATTGATATTTAGAGAAGAGGGATATGAAGAAAAGCAGTGTCGAAAAAAAGAGATGCATGAGTTACCAGATCTTCCCTTTACATCTCCATGCTGCTGTGCTCTCTCACAGCCTTTAGGACTTTATCTAATGTCACTTTATTATTTAAAATGAAAACACTATCCCAATTTTTCCAATTTCCTTTCTCCAAAGAAAGGGATTTGTGTCTGTTATGTCCACTCTTATATCTTTGGTACCTAGAATAATAATTAGCACAGAGTAAGTGCTCAACAAATACGTGTGGAATGAAAAAAGGAATGAATGAATGAATGAACATTTAGTAATAAGAGGTCAGGTTCAGCCTGGGAAGTAACAAAGCCAAGAGAATGCATGGAAAATAAGCATATGTGCCTAGGTAAAACTCAGAAGTTTTTACTATAAAAATTCTGGAAAAGTTTAGGTAGTAACAAAGTTTGGATGGCCTAAGACTTTAGACTCACTACTTTAGTTAACACAAAACTGTCACACTTTCTGATCGGTCTTGATGAGCAGTTTGGAAAACCAAGCAATAAGGCCCTTGATCAAAGCAGTAACCTCCAACTCTGCTATCCAGGTCCTAGTAAATATCTAGTAGAGAAAAATCATTGTTATATGATGAAATCTTAAGGAGACACAGTAGCTACTTACTCCTTAAGTATTTTATGTATACTGCCTAGAAAGTTGCATCAGCTCTTTAGATGCCCACAGAACTACCTTTACTTAATGCAGTCTGGGCTTAGATCTTTCCTTTTCCAAAAATCAGTGTAAGAACTAGCCCTATAGGTTCTATTTCTGTATCTTTTTGAGCAACTGACATAGAATCCTGTATATTACTCAGTGCCCCCTAAATAATACTTAATCTGACTAACTTTTCTTCAAATCTAGTACTTAGCAAACAAACAACAAACACACACACACTGGGTTCCAGGAGAACTGATATACTTTATTCCTCATAATGAGTTATATAATAAATAGTAGCTTCTCATCTTTGCCTTCATTGTCAGGATGTTTAGAACTCTTGCTATCTTCTTAGGGTGGTGAATTGCCCTGATTTGCCTGGGATTCTTGGGTTTCTCAGGACACAGGACTTCCAGTACTAACATGGGACAGTTTCAGGCTAACTGGGATGGTTGGTCACCCTACTTTTGATTATAAAAGGAATATATGCTTGTCTTTAAAACTTTAAAAATTATAACTTTGTACCAAATGTATTAGATAAACATATTTTATTTATATATTTATAAATTTATAAAAAATTAAAATGAGTTATAGGTACACAATCTAAACGGAAAATTCTACTTGACTAGTTGGATTAAGGAACCAGAACTGAGGGTGAGATAGAGTGACTAAACGAAAGGATTTGAAAGTCATTGATGTGGAGAAACAGCTAAAGAACAGATGGTCCCTTTATGTGCCATGCAGAGAGAAGAAGGAGACGTATACTAAGTAGTAGGGAAAAAGTGAAAATAGTAAAGAAGATAGGAAGAGAAGCTTCTATTTTCATTATTGGCCAAAGCTCTTTTATTTGTTTAAAAAATTTTCTTGTAAGATTTTATGTTCCTTGATAATTTATTTATTGATTTTCCCCTTCTTCTTTTAACTGAGACTTCCTGTTTTTAAACAGTGTTAAAAAGTAATGGATTAGGTAGGTGTTAAGTAAGGAGAAAAATGTCTAAACTAAGGTATCAGTCTAAGAAGTTTTGACCTAAATATTGTCACTGTAAAGTGAGAAAGCTCTGAGTGGAGGTGTTTTGGTTGGAAATGGTGCAGTAAGAATTCCAGCCACTGCCACATATGGCAAAGCACTCCCTCGTGCCCTGCATCGCCACTTTCTCAGCCTGTACTGAGCCAACATATTGTTTTTCTGTCCAAGTAATTTTCAGTAACACCCACAGAATCCCCAGCAGTGACTGCATCTAACATAACGCCTGGCAACAATTCAACTTAATGTGAGAAAATGGCATCACAGAATTTATGCCCTGGAATAAAAATCTGCCTCCACATTCTGAAAGAGAGGAAAGGAAATGAAGAAGCCCATGGTTATGAAATTAAGAAGTCTTTAGTCACTAATTCCAAGACAAAATAAATAAATAAAACATGCATATTTTATAACCCGGTTCCAGCATCACTAAGGAGAGGAAAATTACATAATTCTACCCTGGGAGCATCTGTGTGATAGCAGCAGTTTAATAATTAAAACTAAGTCTTTCTTAGAGGAGCTTGTTCCATCAGATTCAAGACATATCCAAGAAGTCTTTCCTATGTTCCAGGGTCTCTGCCGGCTCCTTTCACTTGCATTATTATTTCCATCAGAGAAATTCCACCAAACATAGATCCTTTCTCATTTTTTAAATTCACCTTATATCATACCATTATTTTACACTCTACAATATAAGTTTACCATTGGACTTAGTTTACCAATAATGAAAGTATCATTTTTGAGGGAGCAGAGATATGAGAAAGGAAACTGAAAGCTGCCAGAATATTTGCACTATTTTGCTCAGTTTTCTAAGTCAAGAAATTGCTCTGTCACGTGGAAAATTGGTCACGTAAATGTAGATTTTTCATGCAGGAGACTTGAGGCCCACAAATCCCATTACTAAATAATAGGATCTATGAGGCCTAATCTGAAAATGTGCCCCCATGGTTTGAGCTGAATTTTGTCATGTGCGGGATTGAATGAATAGTCCCGCTGTTGGCTCCATCTCCACAAGCTGACAGCCCGGCCTTGGCTCTGGTATGATGTTTTTTGTTTTGTTTTGTTTTGTTTTTAGGTGGAGTCCTTAATCACATTAGAAGCTATTATAATCCCTTGGCCAATCAGACAGCTTGCTCTTGATGTGGCCGTTTTTCCTGAGCCCCACTGCTTTACGAGTCATGGATTTCCATGACATTGATGAGATGACACTATCCTCTCAACATAGTTACTTTTAGTCCAACAGTTGATGCTGCCTTCTGTACCATACAGAAGTCTAGCACACACAGAAAGTGTTCAAATAGTTGGAAAAAATGAAAACTTTTTCTCCATACATTTTTACTTAAGATATTGTCTTATTTACTTTGTGCTCTGTGAAATCAACTCTCTCAATATCGATCCAATTTTCTATTTCTTATGCTAGGATGGAAAAATGTCATTTTAAAAATATACAATCTGCACTCATATTGCTTTAAAGTTTCAGGTCCAGTTCTCGGTATTAATACAGCACAGTGGTTGAGAAAATGACCTATGTCATTAACTGACCTGGGTTTTGAAAACACTTCTTCCTCTTATTACCTGTGTGACTTTTGGAAAGTGACTCAAACCCTCTAAATAGGAGTTTACCCATCTGTAAATTTTAAATAATAATAAATATCTATATCTTAGTGTGTTTTGAGGAGTTAAAGAAATAACGCAAGTATGAGTTAGCAGTTTCCTGTCGCATGATAACTGCTGGGTAAATAGTTGTCATTATTGTTATTAGAAGACATTAAAAAAGTAATTTATCGCCCACCAATTTCAGCAGGCTAGACCCATGGTGGCTTCTGACACAGGGTGATACAGGTATCTTAGAAAAAACTCCAACAGCAGCAATGTTTTCAAAGAGCTTATCCACATCCTTTGAAGCTATACAAAATGAGCCCCACATAGAAATTTCATGGCCACTGATATTTAAAAATTAATAATAGGGTGATATGAATATTCTCTACAATGGAGAGACCCAGTCAACCTCTGTCTGGCCCATTCTGAGATGTAGATACTGTCTAGGACTAAGGTATAGATGTGGTTATGTGGCACAGGATTGCCATACAAGATGCTGAAAAAACAGTCAAACAAGAACACTCACCTTCATTCTATATCCTTATTATTTGAAAAAATAGCCACCACTCCACCTCCAACACATGGTACTAGCACTTTTTTCTTTTTATTCCTATTCCAGGAAGAACTTTGAGCCAACTACTTTCTGCAAACAGGGCCTGAGTAAATTCTTTGGAAAGCTGTATTATCAGAGATGCTCAGAGGGCTCAAAGCCTTGGCAAGATGAAAGCCTGGTTGTTTACCTTCAGTAAGCCCACTGCTGCTCGAAGTTTAGCTCTTGTCTGCTATCTCCCTCCCAAACAGAGGGAAGTGCAGGTAGGAAGATGGCCAGATTCGGACCCCGGGCAATAACATTTGGAAATTAAGAACCAATAATATAGGGTAGTTGTTAGGATCAGTGAGAGATATGAGAAAAGATGTGGAGCAGCAGGAAGGCTTCAGAGAAGAACGAAATCAGAAGTAAAGGGAAAACAGAGAACTTAACGTTTTGAACAATTCTGGAACTAGCAAAGTGACCTTAATTAGGTGGGTTCATGTGTCATTTGGTGTGATTAATCTCAGGCTTTCTCACATAATAGGATTATTTAGAATCAATTGAGATAATAGATGTGAGACTATTTCATAAAAATTCAAGCACAATATGAATGTGAAGTTTTAGTTGTAAGTTGTTATAGCTATTTTAACAAATGAAAGGCCTAGGGACATGGAAGAGGTTTAAATTAATAGGATATTAATTATTCTGTAGCTCAGTCATTTTAAACTTCTTTTCTCATTCAAAAAAAAAAGGAGAGGGTAGTGTCTGAAGTGCAGATGTTGAAAAATTCGTTTGTCCAAGATATCACATACCTCTTCATCTTTTTGATAGCACAACAGCTGCCTCAGGACTTCTTTAAGTCTTACAAACTCTGTGTTAGTGCGGTTGCCTGAAGAGTCCTCAAACCACTGGCAATTGGGTTTTCTCACAAGGATTGAGGTCCAACGGGCTATACTCGCCAGCTAGTAAACTTTTCAACTTCCTGAACTGGAGTGGGATGATTCCTCAGAGTCTTTTCTCTCCAGTGGGAGATTATGTTGGCTGTAGTAAATTGCATTAATGACCCCAATACTTCACCTGTTCTGGTAAGCCTGCTCTTTGCCACACGACTTCATAGTTCCTCCTTCTAGAGGAATATTTAGTTTCCTCTGACTTTGGGCTTGGCCACGTGGTTTGCTTCGGCAAATAGAATATGGCAGAAATGGTGGTGTGCCAGCTCTGTGTCTGTGCCACAAGATACCTTGCATGTTTCGAGTTGCTTTCCTAATCCTCTGCCATTGCCGTGGAAAGAACATGCGTTGGATATGTAGCTCATCAAAGGGAGAGGACAGACACGTGGAGAAGAGCTGCCCCAGATGAGCTGCCCCAAGATGTCCCACAGATGCATGAGCTAAACTAGTTCTTATTTCGTGTGCTGCTGAGAACTTGTGGTCGTATGTTATGCAGGAGTATTGAAGCAACTGTTAACTGATATACTGATGCTCTAAGATTAATCACTTCTTCTGGCACCATGGGAGTGAGGCCAGCACCAAAGCCTTCAGGCCTCCTTCCGTTTGGTCTCTTGTCTTTCTTGTCTCTGTTCTCTCCACACTGCATCAGCATAGTCACTCCCCTAATTGATCTGCAGATTCTCTTTTTTAAGCCTTGGTTAAAAGAAATTCATTTTGAAATAATAGTGGCAAAAATACAAAGTCCTTTTTAAGGAAAAGAGTGAAAAACCCACGTATGGGAATATTCAACTCTCCTTGCACAATCCCTTACACCAGAGCTACTTTGAGGTTTAAATCTAGTGTTTAAGATTATCCAAATGTATAGCCACTAAAACAAAACAAAACAGAGATTTAATACTTGCCATTGCTAAGCAATCACACCTCTTGGGATGATACAAATTAGCACGGGTTAAGAGTGACTAAATTGTACTCTTGGATGAGCATGACGGTATCTTTGGAACTAGGCAGAACCAGGTTACTGAAGCTAGCACCAATTAACTGTACATATGGGAAGCTAAGTAAGTTTTCCAAGAATCTCTGTCTTCCTTTGCCAAAATGTGGATAAATATCTATTTTCTCAGTTTATTAAGAGGGCTATATAAGAAAAACATATTTGAGGCATGTGACAAGTTATAGGCAACCTCCTTTCTTTTTTCTAACCAAAGATATGTGTCCTGCACTATTCTTATTATACCTATTTTTGTTAAACAAGTGATATTTTATTTAGTGGCCATTACTACTACTAAACAGTACAATTTATCATAAATAATGAGGTACTTATTATTTTGTCAAATGGAACTGTGGGAAACTCAGCCGAGGGATCCCAGGGCCCATATAATTTTTTTTGCCTTTATTTTACATATCCTTGCTCAAAGGATAAACCCCTTGCACTATTACTTTGATTTTGGGTTCAAATGAATCTGAAATTTCAAAACAACACTCGGAGAAGCCTGTCAAGTTTGTTTTTTCTAATTATAACTTTATTTCTATTTCCTGTATTCCTCCCCTAAGTTCATAGCGGGTGACTGGGAAGTTGATACTGCTTTTCTTAGCTATCGTTACTTGCAAAGTTCATGATCCTCAATTAGCCTTTGGACCCAAAGACAGACTATTTTCCCAACAAACAAATTGGTAAGATTATCTTGGATACGTGCTGTGGGCAAATAAAAATTATGTTAACTTGATTATATAAAAAAATAGTAAATATTAGAGTTTTTAAAAAATATATTAATGTTGCTTGTTCTAATAGTTTAAAAGGATACTAAAAACTATGGATTATTTTTTTCTTTAGAGCTGTTCCTAATAAGCTAAAAAACATAAATAACTGTATTTCAAGATTTTCTCTGCTACGTAATCCCCCCTCAGATGCTTTCAGACACTAAAGAATTTTTCAAAGATTAACCTTTGGAAAAAGTTGTCTTTTTAGAAAAAAATTAACAAAAGGAAAGAAAAACTATGTGGAATTTCCCAGAGAAGCTCGTTCTAATTTACACTAATGGGTATGCAGGTCATACGCAAAATTAAACACCAAAATCTAAATTTTGAGGGCAAGACAATTTATGCACGCAAATCCTATTACCAGCTAATGGGATTTGTGAGGATCCCCAGTGACCTATTTAAAAAATTTACCCCCTGCTGTTCAAGATAGATGTATCATGTGGACTAAACCTGAATACACGGGCCTACTGTTGGCTTTATCCCCAGTCTGTCAAGTGATCCCTCTACGATTTCTAAAAGATGCTGGCAACCATATTAGTTTGCATATCTGACTGACAGTGCAAAGTGACATCTATATTTTCTCTAAGTTCTCCAAAACTTGTTTCAAATATTTTTTTAAAGGCTAGTTCCTTCCTCCCTTCTTTCCTTCCTTCCCTTTTTCTCCTTTTCCTCTTCCTCTTCTCCTCCTCCTTCTTTTTTCTCTTCCTCCTCCTCTTCTCCCTTTCCCCCTCCTCTTCCATCTCTTCTCCCATCTCCTCCTCTTCCTCCTTCTTCTCCTCTTCCTACTCTCTTCTCCTCCTTCTCTTTCTCATCTCTTCTTTCTTCTTATTCTTGAATGTAGAAAACAAAGAAAGCAAACATTAAAGCATTACTATTCTCTTTTTGTCTGTACTTGGTTGAAGAGATTGAAGCTCATGACACAACTGAGGAACAACACATCACTGCTGTGGTTTCAGAACTCTCTCTCTGATATACATACACAAGCTTTTGGAGAACTATTTGTATTTGTAAGTCAGGCCTATCAGGCACTGAGAAAACCAAATCACTGAAGTGACCAAAAATGTGGAAAAGTCTGTTGGTGGTGATATTACATTCCTTTTTGTACAATACTCCTTTTCCAAACGTCTATTCTCTCTGGGATAGACGAGGGCACTAACTACTCTCATGCAGTCCCCTGACTGGATACAGAATCACTCACCAGATGGCGTTGGCTTGTCCTTCAGAAGGGTGTGTTCTACTTACCAGCCAATGAAACATATATTTCCTCCAGGCATAAATCTCAAATTCTTTTTTGGAACATGCGATATGAAAAAAAAAAAAAAACTAAACTAAATCAAACTAATGCACACTTGAATTATCCTTCCTTAAATATGTGAATATTAAGTATATTTGTATAACTAAAGAATTAAGAAGCTGTTTGACAGTGATGAAATACAAGATGACAAGAAGTGTGGGATAAGAAAAGAGTTTGGACAAGAAATTCTTGGTATCACTCAGATCATCATACATAATCTTACAGAGAGTTACCCTTATAAGTAAACTCATGATGGATAAAACTTAACATAATTCAAAATTGGATGTATGTGAAGCCAAAATAATGATATACAATAAAATAAGATTCTTTATATAAGATCTTTTTTAAAGAGGATAGATTTATATATTATATATTATATATATATTATATTATATGTATTATATATTATTCTTTATATAAGCTCTTTTTTAAAAAGGATAGATTACTTATTGTTCAGCAACTGGAGCTTTTAAAACATATGGAAATCGCAATTGATTTTTTTGTTATATACAGTTTATTATTATGTTCTTAGTTTATTTATCTCATGTAGATGTTGACTTCTTCTCCAAAAATTCAGAACATCCTAGCAGATACATTCAGTACACAATCTTTGATTGTTTGACTATCTATTGATTTGTGTATATCTGTGACCTATTAGCCTCATTCCTTTAACTCTCTGTGTTGCATTCAGGGTCATTGGACTCATTTTTAGATTTTGAGTTTCTTTTTTGAGCATTTTGTAAGGATTGATATTTCATGACTTTTTTTCTTTCTTAAAGTTTTCCAAAGTTCAAAGATGAAATTTTTTAACAGAATAAAACTCATTCACTTTGAAATCACCATATGGATCCATTGAATACTTTTATTTAAATAAATTAAAAAATGTATTTTAAGATCTTAATGATCTTTTTTTTCATATATCTTGAAATATTTTGGTAATTCATAATTCTAGGAATTATTTCATCTTTACTCTTCATTACTCATCAATTATTCTCAACTATGCGAAAAAACCTAAAAAAATAAGAATAAGAAGAATGATGAAACATTTAGAAGGATAATACAAAAGTGAAATAAATTGTAAGCCTTCAGCTTTCTTATTGTGTTGTCTAAAGAAATGCATCATCTTTCAAGAAAGCATAAAAGAAATCTGCCTATCATTATTTTTGTAGTCTGCTTTTAGCTTTCATCGAACACAGTGAAAATTCTGAATTTTTATTTTTCTGCCTATATTAGCAAAGATGAGAAAACTGACAGAGAAAGACATTTCACAATCATTAGACGAACCAGAAGATGAATGCAAAGAGACAGAGAACAGCACTCCATACCATGTGATGGTGAAATTGATCATATAAGCATAATCTCAGACTGTGTGTCTTCAGATTCAT
Organism: Ceratotherium simum simum; assembly: GCF_057802395.1. Taxonomy (NCBI): domain Eukaryota; kingdom Metazoa; phylum Chordata; class Mammalia; order Perissodactyla; family Rhinocerotidae; genus Ceratotherium; species Ceratotherium simum. The sequence continues at coordinate 45,973,998 of NC_141911.1, forward strand.
GATACATTACAAGAATTTTCTCAAACTCAAAATTGAAGAGAAAGCAATATACTTCTAAGGACAAAAGGTAATATAATATTCTCATCCAGTTAGTCAATCAACAGGAAGAAGGACTTCGTAACATAAAATTTTTGCCAAAAACCTAGACCATTCTATTTTTTTAGAAGGATATCTGACTATATTAATTTATATTTTATGATATTTTCTGTCAAAATTTACTTGATAAAAACAATAGTGCCTTGATACTGTTAATACTTGATAGTTTGCTATGACTAAATTATGATTACATTTTTAATAAAATAAAATTTTAATTTAAAAATTCTAAAGATTACTTGTAAAATGACAAAATATTTTAAAAATTAAATAAAAAGTGTTCATCAGACCCAAAGGGTAAATAGTTATGATTATTTTTCCTGACAAATTGAGGGTTAAGCTGCATATATTCTAAATGAGAGAGTTGATGTATTCTAAATTAAAACTTTGTAGCAAAGTCTAGTAAAAGTGCATTTTCTCATCTCAACTTCTAATGTTGGCTAGGGGAACAAAGGGCTCACAAGGCTGATGGCTGCTATCCTTGGATTTGGCAAGAAGCCAAAAGGAGAAGACAAAGATCCTGGAGTGACCTAAATTTTCTCTGAATGTATTTGTGTTTCACATACAATTTTCCATATTTATTTCATATGGAACACATTACTGTTGAGTTTGGCATTTGAAAGACAAATGCTGCTGATCAAACTGCCAGCTAGGTCAGTTTAAGAACTTTTCATCAAAACTTTTGAACCCTACTCCCCAGTTTATCCCAGGGCAGCAACATCAACACTCATGACAGCAAGAGAGTAATATAAAAGGATCTTTTGTTGTTTTACGAGCATGTGCCAAGCCAAAATTCTCATTGTGCACCTATACAACCAATTATCAAAATCACCATGTCAGTCCGACTACAATACACATATATTTTTCCTTATTTGCAAACCTATAATTACTTGCCCTTAGCTCACATTTTTATCTTAGAAAATACCCATAAATTTTTTTTATTTGTTGTAATGATATGAGTAGACCTCATTTATGCTGTTGAATAAAATTTATCAATCCAATTAAATTAACCTGAAAGCCATCCTGAATGGTAGAGGTCTAGACGCACTAGTCCTTTTGATTGTGTGGTAGCACAACACGCCCATCAGGTCCCCAGTTCTACTCATGTGTGTCAAGGACATTCAGTTGTACAGATAGCTCAGTTAAAGTAGATGAGATCTACTTGGTCTCTATTCATTCAGCTCTCCCAACTGTGAACCAGTAGTAGCAGGAATCAATTCAAAGTTTTTGGGCAACACTGCCTTCAGCGTGGCCCAATCTCTCAGTTTCTGTTGTAAAATTCTAACCTGATCCTTCACGTGGCCCAAACAATAAGCTTCTTGATATTCACTGCAATTAGTTTTCTATTGCTCCATCGTAAGAGAGGCAAACTGAGAGTCTAGGCTTAAGGTAATATCCTTTACTTCCCTGCATTTCTCTCGATTACTTGTACAAATCATAGTGATTTTTAATTGAGACTTTATTTTTTTAAAGCAATTTTAGGTTCACAGTAAAATTGAGGGGAAGGCACAGAGATTTCCTACATAGGCTCTGTCCTATGCATGCACAGCCTGCCACACTATCAATGTCCCCCACCAGAGTGGTACATTTGTTACAATTGATAAACCTACACTGACACATCATAATCACTCAAAGTCCATAGTTTACATTACTGTTCACTTTTGGTGTTGTATATTCTTTGGGTTTAGACACAAGTATAATGACTTGTTTCCATCATTATGATATCCTACAGAGTACTTTCACTGCCCTAAAAATCCTCTGTGCTCTGCCTTTTCATCCCTCCTTCCCCAACCCCTGGCAGCCACTGATATTTTTACTGTCTCCATAGTTTTGTTGTTTCCAGAATGTCATAGAGTTGGAATCATACAATTATGTGGGCCTTTCAGATTGGCTTCTTTCACTTAGTAATATGCATTTAAGTTTCCTCCATGTCTTTTCATGGCTTGATAGCTCATTTCTTTTTGACATTGAATAATATTCCATTGTCTGGATGTACCACAGTTGATTTATCCATTCACCTACTGACGGACATCTTGGTTGCTTCCAATTTTGGGCAATTATGAACAAAACTGCTATAAACATCCATTTCCAGGTATGTGTGGGCATAAAGTTTGAACTCCTTTGGGTAAATACCAAGAAGTGTGATTGCTGGATGATATGGTAAGAATATATTTAGTTTTGTAAGAAACTGCCCAACTGTCTTCCAGAGGAGCTGTACCATCTTACATACCCATCAGCAATATATGACGTGAGAGCTCCTGCTTGCTCCACATCCTCATCAGCATTTGGTGTTGTCAGTGTTTCAGATTTTGGTCATTCTAACAGGTGTGCAGTGGTATCTCATTGTTGTTTTAATTTGCATTTCCCTGATAACAAATGATTTGGAGCATCTTTGCATATGCTGATTTGCCATCTGTATGTCTTTTTGGTGAGGTATCTATTAAAGTCTTTGGTCCATTTTGTGTGTGTGTGTGTGTGTGTGAGGAAGATTAGCCCTGAGCTAACACACCTGTTACCAATCCTCCTCTTTTTTGCTGAGGAAGATTGGCCCTGGACTGACATCCATGCCCATCTTCCTCTACTTTATATGGGATGCCACCACAGCATGGCTTGATGAGTGGTGCGTAGGTCTGCGCCTGAGATCTGAACCTGTGAACCCCAGGCCACCAGAAGTGGAGCGCACAAACTTAACCACTACGGCACAGGGCCGGTCCCTCTTTGGCCTATTTTTTAATCAGGTTGTTTGCTTTTTTGTTGTTGAGTTTTAAGAGTGCTTTGGATATTTTGGTTAACAGTCCTTGATTAGATGTGTCTTTTGCAAATATTTTCTCCTGGTCTGTGGTTTGTTTTCTCATTCTCTTGATGATAAGTAGGCTTAAATTTTTATTTTCCAATGTATCTTCTATAGGAGAAAGGATACCTAAAATAAAACTCATACATAGGTAGGTGTACTATAGCAAACAATACAGATGAACTTGATTTTTCAAATTTAAGAAATATTTTAGAGGATCTACTAGGCATCAGGTTCTATGCTAGCCTCCTGGGAGACATGGAAAAACAAAACCAACACTCAAAACAGTAGGGTAAGTGTCACAATAGAGTTTATATCAGACTTTAGCATTCTATGGGATCAGGAAGGAGGAAGCATCAAGATTTTCATGGGAGTTCAAGTAAGGATTACAGGGAGAGTGATGCTTATTAAGAAAATACTACTTCAATCATGTGTCTATCAAGTCCTCTACCATGGTCGATTTGCTGTTTCTCCCAATGATAGTGGGTCATCCTCTCCTGTTGGGCTCTTGGTATTTCCCTTTGTTTTCAGATCAGAGTTGCCTTCTGTGTAATCATTTTAATAATTCTCTTTCCCTTGGAACAAAATGACTATTTCTTTGCAAGCTTCTCCCACCTAGCCTTACAATTCCTTCCCAGAAAAAATGCCTTTAATTTTGGGGCCTTTCCTGACTAAATTGCTCTTATTCAGTTTATCTAAAGGTAACTGTTACTCACTGTAACTTTCTCCCCCTTGAATAAATCCACCTGCCACCTCATTCCCATTTCCTTGCAATGGCCTCTTTTCTCTTCATCTGCAGCTGCACCCCTTGCGGAGGCATCAGAAGCCTGCCGATTTATTATTAAGTAAACTCCTAAACTCATTTTTATAGTCTGTAACTTTTACAACACAAAAGCATAATCTCCAATAAACTCGGGTAGGAAATGATTACTATTTATAAATGCTTTAGGGTTCATCCAAATAACTCTGTTCTTTTTAAAATTTCCATTCTCTTGATAGGCGAGTTGAAGGCATGTTGGATTCACAACTATTTGTATGTGCGTGCATGGCAGTTTTCAAAGATCTGTGAGTACCATATGCAGAAAACAAATCACACAAAGCCAAGCTAATTAGTAAGAAATAGCCCAGAGGAAACAAACCTGGACTTAGTGGTGGCTACCAACCTAAAAAAGCAAATGTCATTCTACCATAAAATCCCAGAACATTCCTTTTGGTTTCTGAGGATCTCAGGATCAGAGGAACAAATGCTGCAAAAGTAAATAGTAATCCATGTAGCCGCAACAAATGTTGTTTGTGTAGATCAGACCCAAATAACCACACTGGCATCAAACTAGAGCTTTTTAATTGGAGACCAGTTGTGCCCAACTAAAGATGTCTTAATGAGACAGAACCACAAAAGGGAAGGCACATTAACACAAAGCTTGTTTATAAGTCAGCTGGAGATCATTATTTTTACAGGAAGGATTCCATATTTTGTCATTTTCTACTAGTACTAGACAACTACTGAGTAATTTGCAAAAAGTAAAAATAAGCATATCTTAATGAACCGGCAATAGTGCAGAGTTATTTTTGGAAAATTTTATCAAAAAAATTCAAACAAAGCCACTCATACATGTGAATATGCTAAATCTGCCCCTTGTTTTGGCATGCGCTTTCTTGTTATTCAGTTAAAAGATATAAGATGAGCAACTTCCTTTCACTAGTGGAAGTCCATAGTTCATCTCATCGAGGCTGTACAAGCATTTAATTCACTATAAATATTTGGGTAGATTTTGATCTTTCCTCTTTAATACAGAGAAAGATTCAAAATCAATTTCAATCAGTAGAAGATAAGCATATATTTTAAGAGACAAATCGAACTAAACAGCTTTATCCCAGTTACTATTCAAGAAAGCTTGTTCCAGTGTGGCCTCATTTGAACAAACAGCCTAGTCAATGAATTTGACCTTATTTACTGAGTCCTAGAAAAAAAAAGAGAAAATCTGGGAGGTAACGGGAGTCACTATAAAGATTTTTGTCATTCCCTCTGTCTTTGCCATTCTCATCATGAATCTATTTCACTGGAGTTTTCTCTTTTAGTACTATTTCTGTACTTTTCTATAATGGGAAAATCATTGTCCTAATGGAAAAGTATTTTTTACCTTAAGTCCAACTAAAACAAGCTTGGAATTAGAATATTTTTGGGAGAGGAAGATTTAGCAAACTCCTAAATTTTTTATTGTGTTTACCCCAGGGTATATGATAGCACCAAGTTTGTTATTTTGGAGAATGCAGTTCCTAATAACTTAGGTTGGGAAGTAGAAGGCGAGAGTGCAGGATGTCCACTTTGACTTTACAAGCAGGGTCAATTTATTTCAGTTAAAACAGACATTGGCCTGGTAGTTTCTGCATCAACATATATATTAATATAAATACCTATATTATGTATAGATATATATATATTACTTATAGTGGTAAAAAGGAAGCAAAGTAACATATTACTCTTGGAAAGTCTGCTTTTGAATGGGATCAAAACAACTCTTCTGATCTGCTTTTTAAATATAGTTTAATCCTTTGACGCTATGTACTAAGAGAGTATAGATAAAAATTTCCTCTTATATTTTGTATGTACATCTATTACTTACCATTAAATACAATCTGTTTTAAAAATGGTTAATGTATATTTTATATAACTATCATATCAAGTGGACCATTGGAGTAGAAAAATAGGATGCCGTATACATATTGTACGCAGCCTAGCATAATGCCTTGTGATATGTAGGTGCCTAAGAAATGAGACAAGATGGCTCTAGATTTAAAAAATCATGTTAGGGTTGGGTATGGACTTGCTAATAAAAAGAAAACCAAACACCCCAAAACACCACTTCCCTTGATAAATTTTGAAGTCTTAACTTTTCTTAGTCGTTTGGATGCATCATAGAGCGAACACTGACGATTATATGATGCCACAGCTTCTTGGCAATTATTTTTATTATTTATTAGAATTGCCATGTAAATAACTTGTGGTAAATTGATATTCAAAAAATAGCACATTCTACTCCATAAAAAACTTGTAAAATTGAAAGCAGATAAAATTTCTTAGCAGTAATGAAATAGATCAAAGGAAATTTATAATTTTTTAACACATTATTTAAGATGTATGTCAGACAACATGATTTTTGAATGCTTAATTTTTCTTCCACTTAACAGAACTTTTTTTTAAAGAATCCTATTATTTCCTATGTTAAAAATGTAAAAACCAAAAGATAAGATAAAATCAAAATCAGCTGAACTAACTCTGGTTTAATTAGTTATCTTTCCCATTCTCTTAAATGAAGATGCCTACAGAAATAGTAACATTTTCATAAGAAACTAGAGACCCCAAAATGAAACCATATGTCCTGCTCAAGCTAGTCCTTAAGCTCAGGAAATACCAATTATCTTTGTTGTTGTTTTTTTCTTTTAACTCCTAAAAATTTAGACATGGTTTTGAATTCCATTTTGGCAACTAGATGCAGTTCCCCATCAATGTCACTTATTTTTGTGCCTTTTACCTTTTTTTTAAAGTTATGTTTGATGTTTCCTCAAAGAATTTTCTTCTGAATAAAAAAAATGTGATCTTAGTTCACAGTTTAGTTTTGTGCGTATCTTTCTTCACATCCTCAAGCCAACCATGAGCAAGATTGGAAATATGTTCTGTTCTCTGTTAAAACTGAGTTCTATGGCTGCTGAAGACTGACCATCCATTTTTAATTTTAAAAGTTTTTTATGGACTAGAATGCGCTATTTCTTGACTATTAATTTACCATAAGTTATTTACATGGCAGTTCTAATAAATAATAAAAATAATTAGAATTAAAGAAATATATCATAGTACCGCTTCTCATTGGGAGATAGCTTTAAAATCCTCTTTTCTGCTAAAATTTCCTGGTTAATATTTCTAAACTTACCCAAGACTGACCTACTTCTACCTTTTTAAAATTTTCCGGGCCATAGTTATTCATTGGTTCAGAAAATATTGTTGATTAAATCATATGACAAGAAGTGTGGTGGTAGAACATCTCCAAACAGATTTCTATCCCATTCAGAAATGTTGTTGGACAGTAAAGGATTTTTTTTTTTCTCTCATTAACTCTCTTTGTTTCATATAAACCAACAAGTAGCAAGTAGCATACTATTAGAATTTCATCTGCAAGCTAGTCTTCTCCTGTTACTATTGTTAATTTCAGTATTTAGTTTTCAAACATTTCAAAGTTTTGTGTGTTTGGAATCAATTGTTTAACAATTCAGAAACAACCAAAGCTAATGGCAGTCACTTACATTGGTATAGTGCAGCTTACCGTCTCCTTTTCATGGATGGTAAGTAGATGACAATTCTCACTAAAACTGTGCACCGTTGGTTTATTATTATCTCTCCTTGCCAAAGCCAAGTTAGTATATACGGACAGGCTAATACATATAGACAAGGTCACCCAGCTACAAAGTGGTAGAATCAGGATTGAACCTAGTACCTCTGATTTTCTTTTTTTTTTTTGAGGAAGATTAGCCGTGAGCTAACATCTATTGCCAATCCTCCTAATTTTTTTTGCTGAGGAAGATTGGCCCTGGGCTAATGTCTGTGTCCATCTTCCTCCACTTTATATGGGACGCCACCACAGCATGGCTTGATAAGCCGTCCATAGATCCACGCCCGGGATCCAAACCCGGGAACCCCAGGCTGCCAAAGCTGAGCGAGTGAACTTAACCACTACACCACTGGACTGGCCCCTCTGATTTTTTAATATATTATTTAATTGTCTGCTCCTGAGCTTCTCTTCTGTCTCTGCAATCATGTACTACGTTAAGACAATCTAGTAAAATTTGGAAAATAGAGGAAAATAAAATTGTTGTCTACTTTTATGGGTATGTTTAAAATGTAAATCCTTTAGACTTCAATTTTTACAACATTTATATGAGCATAGTCATCTTGACTATTCCTTTTTCATACCTTATTCATCATGGGTCAGATTATGAGCCATAGAGTTTTAGAAATATGAAGAGGATTAAAGATCGTCATGCTCATAACTCATTGTTAAAATAAAACTGTGCATAAGATGTTATTAAATGTATACAAGGCAATAGAAGAGAATCTGGACTTTATGTTAATAGAGTTACAAATGACAGTTTATGGTGGGGAGGTAATCCCATGTTATTTTCATGAGCTTCAGTTTTTCTTTTGGAAAATAGTGATACTGATATCTGCCCTACCTACCTGAGGTTCTTTTTGAGGATCTGATGAGCTAGTTAGTGGGTGTAAAATCACTTTATAAAATGTCATAAAAATATAATCTGTTATTATAAAGTATTCATATAGTGACATTTCCATAATATTTTATTTCTAGATGGCACATTCATTTCTTACAATTTCACTTAAAGGAAGTATATTTTTAAAAAAATACGATGTTTATGTCACACCAAACAAGGCAATACAACATTTAGTGATGAGCAGAGCTGGGAAAATAATACAGTCTCCTCACCTCCTATAGAAACTTGTCTTGTGTGTTAAGTTTATTTTAAACATTAATGAGAGAGTTGGAGTTTATAGTTATCCCTCATTAGAACTCCAACTGGAGAGACTAGAAAATGGGCCAACTGCTCTCTGTAAGACTGTTTTTCAGATTTCTGTTTCACAAAGCAGATTTGACTCTGTTTTTAAGGAAAAAAAAAATCTTCCAAGCTGCCAGCCGCTCAGAGCTGTGTAAAATGAAATGGAGGTGGGAGGACAAAACCCTTCAGGATCGAGCAGAGGCCATGTAAACAGATGTGGGTGCAGTGAATAGACAAGGTTGAATAGTTGCTTTGTTGCTTGCTTTCTGTTTGTCCCACAGAGAGTCCTCTCTATACAAATCTTCCTGGCAGATGATGTACCACATAACTCTTACTGCCCGTAGAAACATACAGACCCTGATCTTTGCTAAACACAGTCCCCTCAGCTCTTGGCTCTGTTTCTTTTAATGAATGTTTCTTTTAATGAATGTTTCATGTAAGCCCAAACATTTATGGTAATTTTGAAAGAGAATTTATGAAGAACATAACTGAAAAGCCAATGTAATTTTGCTTTCTAATCTACTGACAGATAACCATCAGTCTCAGACTGCCTTGTATAAAGAAAAACTCTATATATGAATTTTTAAAAGTAGAGTTTACTATTAACAGGCATTAAATGACATTATAGGTAAAAGAGAAGGAAGGTAGGTTCATAATAAAAATATTTCTGAAAAGAAGCCCTGTTATGAATGTAGATAATGTGTTGGAATGAGCAACATAACCTTCAGTCTATTCTTAAAGATTTTGGTAGAAAAGTACGTGGCGTTGTTGAAGTACTCTACACGTCCATTGATTTATTTCATGAGGAACTGTTATTGTTGACTACTTGTTAAAGGTCAGACACGAGAATTTGGAAGCCTGCCCAGGTTCCTTTAAATAACCCCAGAGGCCTGACATTTTGTGATCCAGGATGTCTTGTTGGATGGGTGGGTAGATGGGCAGTGTGGTTGGGGGGGCGACGGGGTGCCTGCTATACCTTTTATTATACTCTTATTTTGAGTCAAATAAAATCAACACCAGACTCGAAGGCCAGTAGTAGCCTACAGCAATAAAGCATAAAATGTTCCTTCATAAATGTATATGGTTATATTCAACTCTTCCCCTGTAGTAGATTTTTATTTCATATGGAACAGAATAAATGAGTCTCCTGAAAGCTGGTGGATTTACAGCTTGAATTTACTATTCTTCTAGCATGGTGTTAACTTCGTTAATAAAAATGTTGTGTCTGCTTTGCAGAAATTCTCCACTGAAACAAATCATGCATATCCAGGCACAGGAGAGGGGTGCAACTTCGAGAAGAAAAGGAAAGAGAGAAGAAGAGAAACATTGAGAATGTGCCCCTTTTCTTGAATGGCTTACTACAGCACAATAAAAAAAGGCATAATCTTAGAAACTGCAGTTAACATTATAATCAGAGAGAATTCTCTCATTAATGCCTGTATCCTCTTGTATTATCTAGATATTGTTCTTTCACGAGTTACTTAATTTATGTGTGTAGAATTATTCTTTGGGAGAAAGGAAAAACGAGTGTGGTCTTCTTTAAATTGGTCTGTTTTCCCCTCACATGTTTAAACACTCGTGTAATTCTTTATATGCTCTCTGGAGATATTTAAAAGTGTGTAAATAAGATAGCTTGCTTTAATTCTTTAATTTCTCGTTCTGTCACACACTCTGACTTTGTCATTAATAAATGAATGTGATTTGAGCACAGAACTGAAAAACAAAACAAAACAGAAAACAAACAAACAAAAAAACGGAGGGAAAAGGACCCACAGAGAAAGAGTTTAAATGAGAGGCCCAGGGAGCTCCCTCTTTCTCTGTCTATACAGAGTCAGCACTGTCAGCCTTCCCTTTGGTCCTCACTGAAGGGCTGAGGCCCTTCTATACATGACTGTGTCTCATGCATTCATGGGCTGCTTTGACACCACAGCCCCTTTTGTTCAGAGCCAGATCATCACTCTCCCCTCTCTCTCAGCTGCCATATGGTGCAGTGGAGACCGATGTACAAAGACAGACAGGGAGAGCGAAAGACTGAAAGAGGAAGAGAAGAAAGACAATCAAGAGACGGCAAACGAAACTGATTTATGTCCAGTGTTAAAGGGGCGAGGAGGCAAGGTGGGGCTCAGAAGCAGGAGGGTAAAGGGGGGACATGGAGGGGGCGTGGGGAGCGGATGTTCTTGGAGTATGAAACTTCTCTCAGATAAGCAACCAGGCTGTTTCCTGTGAGAGGCAGGCTCTGCAGATTCTCCAAGTATGGTGCTTAAATCAGAAAACGTCCACTACAGTTGTTTAGCTTTTGTTATCAATCTTAAAATTATTTCTATTATTCCTAATGGCCAGGGCTTACGTTATTTCATTTTATCATAATGAAATAGTTAACAAAATCAAATATGCTATGTTTTTATGCATTATCTCACATACCTGCACTATGATAATTTTTAATATTTTGTAGGGCCATTCTCTTTGTAAGAAAATTGCAATGTACAATAGTTTGCCTCCCCTTGGTCAGTAGATGTTCTCCCAAATAGTTCTATGAACACCAGATGCTATTTTGAGGACATTTGGGGAGACTATTTTTTCAGGAGACTATGGCAAATCCTGTCGTGACATAATTTTTACTTTTTTAATTAAAGCACGTGAACATTCCTAATTTATATGTTTGTATATGAAGATTTTTACATTTTAAAGTCAAAGCGGCCTGAATACATAATGCTAATATATTTTAGCACTTTCAAAATTTTATGGCAAAACATTTGATTTTTCCTCCATTTATTTTCCACATAATACAATATATTGCTATATTTATCATGTTTCATGAGTCAAAAGAGGCAGAAGTGCAGCTCTTTTGCTCTGAGTTTGAAGAGTTTGATCATTTCTTCAATAAGTAGTAAAGTAGTGCAGCTGCCCAATATTTCATATTTAATTCCGACCTGATAACATCTGACAATAAGATAACATTATGTGAAAGTATTGTTATATCACAGACTTCAAAGCATATTTAAATATCAACGAATTACAGAGTAATATGTATTTATTTCAGATATAATTATTCAGCCTATTATACATAATACAGCCTGCTTGAAATTCCATGTTTCACTTGAAGTCCAGTACACCGCATTCTGCTAGTCTTACTCCTGCACATTGACAGTTACTTCTCATTATATGTTGATTTTTCCTAATCTCTCTATCTCCTAAAATTGGAGTGTCCCAGAGCTCCATCTTTGGCTTTCTTTTCATCTCTGTCTACATTTACTCCCTTGGGGTTCTTATCTAATCTCATGGCTTTAAATGCCATCCCTATGTTGACAACACCCACATTCACCTCTCCTAAACTCTACCTGCATATTTCTAGCTGCCATCTCAGCGTATTCTTTTTTTGTGTGTGTGATAGGCATCTCAAACGTAACGTGTCCAAAACTGAATTCCTGATCTGCACCCACTAAATTTGCTTCTCCCATGGGCTTCCCAGCCTCAATTAATGACAACTCTATCCTGCTAGTCCCTCAGGCCATAATTCTTGAAATCATTATTGACTCTTCCCTTTGTCTCATACCGCACATCCAGTGTATCAGCCATCCTTGTTGATTTTACTTTCAAATTACATCCAGAATCCAACCACTGCTCACCAGTTCCATGGCTACTGTTTGATCCAAGGCACCAGTGTTTCTCTATTGAATTATTGCAATAATTTCCTTATTTGTCTTTCTGGCTCCATTCTTGCCCTTATACTATATTCTCAGTGGAGCAGCTAGGGTAACCCTTGTAATACTGTTTATGTTATATTTTGTCCTGTGTGTAAGAACCTGTGAACAATCTGGCCACTCATTACCTCTTTAATTTTGCCTCAGTCCTACTGGCTTCCTTCCTATTCATCAAATACACTAATCACACTTCTGCCTTTGTAACTGCTGTGCTGTCTAGAATGTTCTTTCCCCAGATTTCCTCACTTGGAAGTTTTTGTTTATCCATCTTTTACTTTGCCTTCTTCTTGGTGAGATCTTCCCTGACTCTGCATTTAAAATTTCAACCGTCCTCCCAGTACACGTTATCCTCCTTCCTTGTTATATTTTTTTCCATAGCATTTTTCACTTTTCTAACTTCCAAAAAAAAAAAAAAATCTTCCTGTGAGAGGAGCAGCATGAGGCACAGGAGTCATTGAAAATATATAAGATGTGTTTTCTTGTTAAGTCTAGATTATAGTTACTATGTCTGTTAAATAGATCTAGAAAGTAATAGTGGTTTTATTTCTTTCTGCCTAAATATATATGATTCACCAAAATATATTTTATACTTGCTAATCCTCTTTTTTCTCATCCATTTTCAAAAAAACGAAGAATTTGTGTCTGTTAGATGCCAGGAGCAACTCCTATACAGTATTCCCCAAACTGAACTGACTTTAAGGTAAAAGGAAAACTGCCAATAAAAGAGAAGTTAAAATTAATATTCTATAATGAGGAAAGTAACTGATATTTAGAAAAATGAATGTAGCAACCTAAATTGGCTTGAATATTATACCTCAAAACAGATAAATTAAATGAAAAACTAGAAAGAAAACATATGCATCACTATTATAGCCAAAACATTTGGTATATTCTGTCCATTTAGTAAATGGTGAGAAGATAGTATTCCTCTGTTGAGAAGTAGACAAAAGTACTAATTAGCTTATTTCTTGTCCTCACTTTTTTCTTCTATTGCCACCATGAATTGCAAGAACTTGCTGAGGATAAGTTCTCTAGTGAAAAAGTACTCAAAACATGGAAAGAAGGCCCTTTGAAATCAACATAACCAAACAAAATCATCAGAAGTTACTTTTACACTGAAGAGCCTGGCTCCTGGCGTCAGCAATATTGTTTGATGTCCCGGCTAAAATGATTTTTTTTAAAGACTGTAATGACCCCTCAGTTTCTTTTCTTTTTTTTTTTTTTTTTGTGAGGAAGAATAGCCCTGAGCTAACATCCCTGCCAATCCTCCTCTTTTTTTGCTGATGAAGGCCGGCCCTGAGCTAACATCTATTGCCAATCCTCCTCCTTTCTTTTTCTTTATAATTTTATTTATTTATTTATTTTTCCCCCAAAGCCCCAGTAGATAGTTGTATGTCATAGTTGCACATCCTTCTAGCTGCTGTATGTGGGACACGGCCTCAGCACGGCCGGAGAAGCAGTGCATTGGTGCGCGACCAGGGTCGGAACCCTGGCCGCCAGCAGCGGAGCGTGCGCACTTAACCACTAAGCCATGGGGCCGGCCCCCTTTCTTTTTCTTTTTTTCCCTTTTTATCCCCAAAGCCCCAGTAGATAGTTGTATGTCATAGTTGCACATCCTTCTAGTTGCTGTATGTGGGATGCCGCCTCAGCATGGCCGGACAAGCGGTGTGTCGGTGTGTGCCCGGGATCCGGGATCCGAACCCAGGCCACCAGTAGCGGAGCCTTGCTCTTAACCACTAAGTCACGGGACCGGCCCCCCAGCTAAAATGTTTAGTTGCCTCAATAGCTGAGTCAAGACACTTCATTACTCTGAGTCTCTGTTTCCTCATCTGTTATATGAGAATAATACCTACCTCAAACCGTCGTGGTGATGGTGATAATAAATGCCTCTAAGTCACGTTCTGGCACAAACAAAATACTCACCAAAGTGCACTTATTACTGGTATTAATCTAATAAAATGTTGAATGATATATAAAAGTTAGAGGTATGGAAATCATTTTTAGTCATGTTTCTCCTTTTAAAATTCAGAAGTTCATGATATTTCAATTTAATTTTACATAACTTGCTCTTTATGGTTTTAACCAGAGCAATAAAAAAAGAGAGAAACCTTGATTAGTAATGGGGACACCTGGCACCTTGATCATCACTACAATATGTTTCTTCTCAAATGAATCTCAAAATATACAGAATCTCTACTTGATAGTATATAAAGACAGAACTGCCTGATCTCAACCTAGGGCTTATCTAATATTCACAACTTGGTTTCTTTAATTTTTCAAAAATGACGATAACCTGTTTCAAGGAAATTAGCACAAACTTGTTGAATTCAGAAACTTAGGGGAGCTTCGGTCCAAGAGATCGTGAGGGAGGGTGTGGTTGTGTGTGCTTACGTTGTGTCTTTGTCAGCTCAGGGTGCTACAACAAAATACCGGAATGGGTAGCTTAAACAACAGACATTTATTTCTCACAGCTCTGGAGGTGGAAAGCCCAAGTGGAAGGTGCTCACGGATTTGGTTCTTGGTGAAGGCTCTTTTCATGGCTTGCAGATACAGTCTTCTCCCTGTGTCCTCACATGGCAGAGAGAGAGCTCTGGTCTCTTTCTCTCCTTATATGGACACTAAACCCATTATGAGGACCCCACTCTCATGACCTCATCTAAACCTAATTATCTCTCCAAATACCATCAAACTGTGGGTTAGGGTTTCAACATATGAATTTGGGGGGACACATCCAGTCCACATCATGTTGCCAAGCAGCAGAAGAACTGAAATGAATCTAAGAACTGATGGAAATTGTTACTGATAAGAATAGTGATGCTGATTTCTGATTATAGACCCCATCCTTAGATGGTTCCTTTCTTTGCATGTCTGCTCTTTATGCTTGTAGTTATCATCTAGATTTTGCCTAATGTATCCACTCTATTCATCTGCTGTGGAATGATTCTAAGTGCTGCTGCTCTCTTTCAGCACTCTGAAGCCTCATCACATTGTTTGAAACAGTACAGTGCCAGCTTATACATCGTCCCTCCCCTCTTCCTTCTAGTGGTGATTTCCATTTAGCTGACTCTATATAAACTCTGTAAGCAGCCATGATCAAACCTGAGCAAATGACCAGTAAGATATGCCAAACGAGGCAGATGGACCAAGTCCCAAAGTCTTCTAATTGGGTAAACTATCCCCAGTGTCATGTGACATCTACTGAGCTCTATGTACAAGATATTAAGCTGGGCATTTTTACCGACCTTCCTTCATTTAAAGTTTGCGTTATCTTGTAAGATATATATTGCCATCCCCATTTTTCAGCCACTGAAACCAAGATCAACAGTGATTAAAATATCTTGTCCCAACTCACACACCTAATATGAAAAGAGATCCAGAACTGAACACATATCTTGTAACTTCAAGTCCAAATAATTCCACTCCAATAAGTTTAATATCAAATAGGATCAATAGGTAATAAAAACCCTATTTTATATTGATAAAATCAGATCCCTCAGTCATTTGGAAGGTTGGAGGCTCTCAGAACATTACAGAAATTAGATTTGGAGCTCTTGTCTTCTTTCTGTGTACTGTCCTCTCGCAGGGCATTCTGGCCTTCTTGGCTTACT
Source organism: Ceratotherium simum simum (assembly GCF_057802395.1). Lineage (NCBI taxonomy): Eukaryota > Metazoa > Chordata > Mammalia > Perissodactyla > Rhinocerotidae > Ceratotherium > Ceratotherium simum. Next base: position 45,989,756 of record NC_141911.1, read on the forward strand.
GAATATTCATTTCAGTCAGTATGTTCTTACATAGTGTGCTGTCTAAATAACAATGCAAAATAAATTGATAAGTCACGTTAAGAGTGTGAGCCTTTGATCATCTTAAATTTCACCTATCTTTAATTGTAATCCCAAGAAAGGCCACTTGAGCTAAGTCTTAAAAAATAATGGCTTTTCTAGTGTGGACATGATGTTTTTATAAGATTTATTTGAGGGAAGTGCCCTGGTAACTTCATGTCGTCGACTCACAGGGACTCTATCTCTGTCTGGTTTGTGCTTTTGTGAAAAATCTGCCTTTCTTATTCCTTGGCTGTTACTGGGGACATCACAACTAGCCCTTCTGCAGTTATTGAGTAGACCCCTCCTTAAGAAATAAATGAGTAGAAGGTGAGAAATGTAGCAAACAAATTAGTTGGAAAAAATAGTAGCAGAGGAGAGGGGCTTGGTACACAACAAAGAACTGTGGCCTGGAGATGGAACACTCTAGTTCAAATCCTGGGTCTGGCATCCATTAGTAGTAGGACCTTGGGCCTCATTGAACTTCATTGTCCTTATGTTCAAAACAGTTATCTTAATAGTATGTACCCCAAAGGATTTTACAATGGACAAGTTATATAGTTTATGTCAATATGTGACTGAAATACAACAGGTACTCAATAATTGCTGGTGTCTTTTCTTCATGTGTGTTTATTTTCCCAATTAGAGTGTAAATTCCTTTAGATCAAGGTCTCTATTTTAGCATTTTTTATCATACAAGGCTTAGCATGGTGTTTGTCATGTAATAGTTACTCAGTAAGTGAAACAACATAGAAAGAAAAATAGAAGAACAGATGGTTAGAAAGGAAATGAAAGTCGACACTCTAGAAGACTCTGAAATCTCTCTTCTTCTGGGCAGTGCTTTGCTTAGTTGAGGCATAGAATAGTTATAAGTGTAAACTTTTCAATCAGTAAGGTTTTTTTTCCCATCCTGCTCAATAATGGATCTAGTTCCAAAGAACTATTTTTTTCCAAATTGTACATTTTATTTTTTAATTTATCTAAAGCAAAAATAGGAAAATTTGTGCTATGTACTAAGAAACACGAATTTCTATACTACATCATGAGTTTCTCTCTCTCTCTCTCTCTCTCTCTCTCTCTCTCTCTCTCTCACACACACACACACACACACACATACAGAGCTCAAACTTTCAACGTGTTGGTAAATTCATTCTTCACTAAAATATATTTTGAAACTCAAGCCTTATTGGGGAAACTCACAAATTAACTGAGGTGAAATAATTGCTTTCATTTTCTTCTGTTTTTCTAAGAGGACTGACACACGCTGAGATGAGGAAATATGACCTCCTCCACGTGTTTTCCATGAGGAATATGTTTGTTGCACAGCCACTGAGTTAAAAGCAAGCTTCGTTCCCTGGTGCACAAAGGTAATTTGGAAATTGAGCCAGAGTAGTCAAGACTACTATTTCTCAGTCTGCTTTAACCATTGACAGACTATTTTTACACCAACTATAGAGATATTCAAGTGAGGCAGACACCCCAGAGAATACTGGGGAAACACTTACTTTCACATGAGTATTACGTTATGCTCACTAACATATTCTAATAACGTAATTCCTGTTTCAAATTTAAACAACTTTTAGACTATTTGGTAGAGTGCCTGAGTCTAACCCTTTTTTCACCATCCAGATTTCTCATAAAGGACACCCACTGAAACTTGCCCTTCACTGTTACTGGAATCCAATTAAGGTAACACTACCTCTGTTTTGTGTTCTGATGAACTCACTGAGGTATAATTTTCTCTGAAAAATACCCAGATATCTTAATCAGGTCAATGTCCCTACTTGTCTAATTAACTTCCGTTTTTTGGAATTCACACACTGGGAGTTTTCACTGGGATGTTGATGGGGTTTAGGACACACTACCCCAAAATATGGCACCTTGGCATATTGAATATTACCTCAGGAATTTGAGGTGGAAGGTGCTGGAAGGACTTTCTGACCTTCTTCCCTGAGGCAGGTCATAAGACCCACATGTGAAGGGTGCCCTCCCTACACCCAGAGGAAAGGAGCATCTTTATCTCCAAAGACAGAGGGACACTGAGAGGAATCTGAACCAACAGGCCTTGCTAAGTTTCCCCCAGTTTTTTATACTTAGCTCATACCCTTTGTCCTATCACATTTTTCCACAATTTTCTACTCTTCACCAAACTTAGCATAAAAATGTTCAAGTTCAACTACTTCTTTGGGTCTTCATTTCTTTGTGAAGGCTCTTGTGTCACATAAAACTTATATTAAATAAATTTCTATGTTTTTCTCTTGCTATTCTGTCTTTTGTTACAGAGACCCAGCCAAGAATCTAGAAGGATAAGGAAAAAGATATTTTTCCTCCCCTACAGTGTCTTATTAAAAGAAACAGCTGTTATTAAATATAGAGTAAAAACTGTCCCTGTATAACTCCACATTTGAGGAAATTGAAGATCAGATCATATGTAGTTCTTTTCATAAAATTTATTTTGAAATTATAAATTAATGGTCAATATTTCAAAAAGATTTGGTAAATTTATGTTTTGAAAAAATACTTTTTACTGTATCTTACCTTTACTTTCTTTGGATAGTCACATTTCTAAAAGCTCTCTGAGCAGTCTGATCCAAAGCCCAGGTGGGATGCAATTTATTAACCAACATAGATCTCTGAGCCTTGGATTACTGAAAATTGTTCCTAAAATTCTTGAGCCATTTAATGTGGGAAAGAGACCTTGAGCTTGAAAGATACTACCACTGAATATGAAAAGATAAAATCCATCACTAACCACGCAAAGAGGAAAATGTCCTCTGGGTGTTTGAATAATTTTATTTATCTAGCATTTATTCCCTTTGATCATGTATTTCTATAGAAGACATTTAAAACAGCTTAAATCCAAAGGAAGGAACAAAAATTTTCTTTTAAAAGGATGTTAATAATCCCTTGAGAAGGTATATTTCCTCTTGAACACAGATAGGCATTTATACATTACACATTTGACATTGTTGTATGTCAAGTACCCAAAATGTAAACATATTTTGTCTAATGGGTAAAAGCAGTCACACTATGGAAATTTAAAAGTGAAGGTACCTTTGCATGATAAAAGTCATATTAAGAGTTTGTGCAACTTTTGCAAGCATACATTTACACTCTTAACTAAAGTTCATACAGTGATCGAGGATAATGCAAAAGGAGTATTTCTCTTGTCCCCCTCCCCTTTTTTCCTAAAAGACTTCACGGTTTTGAATATCTCTAGTATTGTTCTACTCAAGCTGCTTGGTGGTAGCTGCCTAGGCTTACATGCTGGTGATTTGATGGCTTATGGTAATTGCAAAAAATACTGCTAGAAATAAAACATCTATTTCATTAATTGATTCTTAACACTAAAGTCTATTGCAGCTATGTCCCTGACATGATTTTCACTACTGAAAAGGAAATCAATATTATACGTCTGAGTATGGGTACTGTGGCATAAACATGTACTTTTCAATCTCATCTTTAATGCATTGATGCTAACCTGAACTCTGGATTACCGTAAGTTTGAGGTCTTAATAATGGAAAGATTTTTATGCATACTAGCCAAAAATTATTTTTCTCTTAGACATTGAGATAAGAAACAGACCAACTTCCTTAGATGATTGAAATTAAGTTTCTTCGATTCCTCCAACTTCGACCCAAGAAGCAGCCATTCTTGACTAACAACTTCCTTCCCACTCCACAGCCCCCTCCCGCCTCCTCCCAGCAATGCTAAACCAAAAACAGATTTTTAAAATATAAACCAATGCTTTCGGATAAGATGCGTTTCTCATACAATAGAAATCTTCCAGAAATGTTGGAAATGGTGGTTCATGAGGAGGAGAATTGTCTTATAGCTTTTAATGTTAAAACTGAAGCAGAGCAATTGTATTCTTCATAAAACTACAATTTGGTGACTTCTGACCTTTTTCTCATCCGGTCCCCAAGTATTCCTCATTCCAATAGTAATAGCACAGGGGGAAAAAAAGACCCACATTTACAGGAATTTAGCTTCTGGCAAGTATCATTTTAAAGAATTCACTTCCTGGCTCATGGTTTACATGACCTGTCTTCTCTTGCTTTTTTCTTTCTCGGCACCCTTCCCCCTCTCCTCTTCATGACAAGCTGAGTTTTAACTATTGCAGACACTGTTGCTTCCTGCCTCCTTTGCTTTCTATTTTCATATTCATGGGAACAGAATCTGCTCAGAACTATCAGACCAATGTCTCCGCCCACCACCACTGTTACTGCTACCCCAGTAGCAGTTAACTAATTAATTCAGTTAACTAATTCAGAAGTAAAAATACATCATAGGATACTAGCTGCCTTAACCTCTATATTGTGTCTGTGGGTATTCCCTCTTTTTTCAAATTGTTATTTCTAAAAAAATCTTGATTTATGTTAAGGTCTAATTTTCTTTAGGGACACAAAATATATGGTCCTGCTCTTAATTAAGAAATGATTTTATCTTATTATTTTTAATACTAGTTTGTATTTCTTGTATTCCATTATTTTAATAGCGAAAAAAAAATTGTCACTCAGAAGTCATGTTTGAAGAACCGAATTTCTACCATTTGTTCTATCAGGAAATGGGAGAATCAACCTTGAGGCAAAAATCAAAGAAAAATATTAAGTTAGTATGGTTAATCCTTGGTTTATAAAATAAATGCATCCTCAAAACATTAGGAACAACACACGAGAGAATCATACTCGTAAATGTGGAAAAGTTTTTCAGTTGTTTCATTTTTAGATAAATAGAATTTCTAAGTAATTTTTCTAGCCTGAGAAAATTTCCACTTAAACATAAAATTAAACACCTTGTCTTTAAAAAAAAAAGTTAGTTCAAAAGAAAAAAACAACAACAATTTAGCCTTGCAACTATGTTCATTATATTTTTTTATTATCTACACTAACTTTTTTTTATCAAATTAGAGTTCAAAAACATCTGTTTCCAATAGGGTGTGATAGAGTATGATTAACCCAATTTTTTTTTTATTAAGTGAAGGGAAACTAACTCTTTCTTTATTCTAGTTTTCTTAATACGATCATCTTCTCTTGATCTCTGCTTCTTATCTATTTTGTTGTTTCTATTTCTGCTATGTAGCTATCTTAACATTTTTCTGTTCTAATTCCAGGGAAAAAAATATAAATAACTCAGCATATTGCCATTTTCCCTCTTAGGCATAGTTTTCTGTGCAAGACACCACCAGCTTTGCTGGCCTGTGATCCTTTCTCTGGTAAAGTCTGTGGTTACTCTCTTCAAGGGTTGCCCTAGGTTCTCCTTCTTCAGTAGGTGTTTCCAGAAGTGTAGTTTCCCTTATAAGAGTTGGCTGGACATGGCAAGTGCTGAAATCCACATCTTGAACAGTGGAGAGACTGTGGGGGTAATTGCTCATAGTTTTTTGGGCCAAAGCAAAGGGTGCCATTGAGAAGGAAAGTGGTGGGGATAACGCTACCAAAGCCTCATGACGGGTCTTAAAGGCCTCATTTGTCATGATGAACAATCTGAAATTTATCCCAAACAGGAGGTGAAGTTGCTCTCATTACCACACATCTGCATTTTAAAAACTGATGTTCATATATGTTAAGTATTTATTGTAGGGGAGGAAGAAATTTTCCTCTGCCCTACTCGATTCTTCTGGCTGGTCTAAGAATTAAATTGACATGAGACAGAATAACAGGAGAAAATCAAATTATTTGTCTACATATCGGAATCCACATACATAAGAGGGTCAGAGAGCCCACATACATGAGAGGTTCAGAGACAAAAGGGTAAAATGAGGTCTATACGTCATCTTGAGCTAAGGAATGGGAGAGGGGCCAGAGGCTTCAGAGGGGAAAAGGGTAATTTACAGAATTGATACAAAGAGCAGATGTTCACTAATTAGAGTTTTACCTTGCCATATAGAAAGTCATTAAAGTTATTTCCGGTAATAACTCTTATTATGGGCAAGGCCCTCAGTTTAAATTCTTTAAGGGAGAGGTAACATTTTCTCTTGAGCCCACAGGGTCTCAATTGCCTTTAGGTCAAAATACTCCACATTCCACATGGGGAGGCCTGTTCTGAACCCCTACGCATATTTCCTGATTTATATGCACTCAGTAAATGTATCCGAGTCAGGACAAAAGGCCTATTTGTCTTTCTATTGTATTATAATTTCATCAGTTCTGTATAAATTCTGCAGAATCTATCAACATAAGGTGCTCTGTATCAATAGTTCTTTTTCATACTTAATTTAATAGACATTTCTAACTTCATTGTTTTTAGCAAGTGATTTAAGATAGTCAAAATTACTGTCACATAATAAATGTTCTTATTCTTGCGTTTTATTCATTCATTCATTCATTCTTTGTTTATAATTTTTAACTTGTTTCTTCCTCAACCTATTCTGGATTGATCTAGATCAATGTCTTTTTTTCTTTTTGTGTGCTGAGTTTGAAACTCTACATTTATTTCTATTCTACAGGTGGTCACTCCAAAATTTAACAACTTTATTTTTCTATTAACGTCTATAATTAATCAGACTCCATAATCTTATACATACTACAAGATAAGAAATTAAGCAAGATTTTAAATGAACCCTCCCTAAATAGTTTATGCTAAAATTTCATCTGAAAATTTTCTTCCAGGAAATTATTTTTTAAGAGATTTCTTTAATGTTAATAATTCCATTAAGCTTTATAGCCTCATTATTGATAAGGTTTCATACGTCATATATTTTAATGCTACATAGTAATCCATTTGTAATATAGCATCACTTATCCTACGATGTAGCTATTGCAAACAATATGAAAATTGAATTAGAATTCCTAGATCATAAGATACGCAGGTTTTAGTTTCAATAGATATTACTTGCTTGCAAAAGTCATTACAGAAATGTGGTAGATGAGATTTTCAAATGCTTACCATCTTTTAAAAATCTTTTCATATGATGATGAACCATTCATATTTTTATCTTCTCTGAGTAGCCTAATGATATCCTTTAAAACATTTTCTATTAGATTATTGGCTCTTTCATGTTGAATTATAAATTTTTTTTATATCTTTGTATCATAATACATTCTCTCAGTCTATGATCTTATCCTGTTTATACTGTCATTTGTCACAGTGAGGTTTTAATATTAACATGGTCATACTATAGTATAGTAATAGCAATATATTCATAATAATATTAGCCTTTTTCTCTTACTTTTGTTCTTTTCATGTGCTAAAGCCTTTGTTCTTTACGCTAACATAAAGATATCTATATATTTTTTTAAGAAAGATTTATTTTTAATTCAGCTTGAAATTTTTTTTAATTTAGATTTTGTTACTCTTCTTGTAATATTCTGTAATTTTGTGACTTCGATATTTATGTTTTTTACTATTTCTGGAAAATTTTCAACTATTACCTCTCCAAACGTTGCTTTGTCTTTATACACTATTTTTCTTCTCAAACTCCTATTAGAAATACGTTGGCCTTCTATTCTACCCCTTGTATCTCTTAACTTCTGTTTCGTATTCCTTATCTCTTTATCTCTTTTTGCAGCTTCTAGATATTTTCCTCAGCTCTATATTCAACCTTGTCAACACTCTTTTCCTGTACTCCTACTCAGCTATTTGGCCTGTCTAAAGAGTGTGTATTTTTCATTTGCACATTTTCACTTTTAAAAGATTTATTTGGTTCTTTTTTTCCAATCTGCCTCTTTTTCACTCAAAGCATTTTGCATTATGATTCAACTTCCTTCTTAACAATTAAAATCATAATTTATAAAAGTATCTTTTATATTGTTCTATGAGCTCAAACTCTTGGAGAGCTAATCTTGTTACTGTGACTGTTGAACCTACTTCATGGTACAGTACTTCTTCTGTGGTTCAAGAGTTTTTACAAAGATATCACTTCAAAGGATTTCCTCTTTTCTCCTGTCAATCACCACTGCTCTGGATGCTGGAAGTGTCCTTATAGAGCCACTTTGCATGTTTTTTTCTACTAAGTAACTCAGGATGACCTCTCCTAGAGAACTTTTTATGGTTATTTCTTGAGTTTGAGTTTTGGCATCATGCAATACTGTAATTTTAGAGCTACTCCCATGCAAAGCTTGGGTTTTCATTTTTCACAGGAGATTTTTTTCTATGTGGAGCCACGAGGAGAAACAAACAGCCTGCTGTTTTATGTGTCAGTGGGTATTTTTTCTTGTCCTTTGTTCAAGGAGGCTACATTAATTCCAGAGTATTGGCTTTTTTGCATGGGTCCTAGTTCTAGGTCCATGCCTCCTCTACTGCTTTGGACCTAAAAGCTGCAACCCTCGTGATTAGAATTATCAGATCAGATAATCCCTGGGTTACTGTGCGTTTTCTCACTTGTTTAGTAGTTTCTTCTTTCTGGCATCTGAGATTTCTTTCTTTCTTTAGAAATCACCACTTTCCTCTTCTCTTCTCTTCTCTTCTCTTCTCTTCTCTTCTCTTCTCTTCTCTACTCTTCTCTTCTCTTCTTTCTCTTCTCTTCTCTTTTCTCCTCTCTTCTCTTCCCTTTGCTTCGATTCCTTTCCCTTCCTCCTACCCACCCCCCAATTTTGTTCAGATTCTCTCTTGTTGAAGGAGGGTCTCAGGTCTCAGGACAATGCATTCCTGATTGTCTGTCTCTTAACCCATTTTGACTGGACTATTTCAATACAATCCCAACTTTTATTCTTGTCTCCAGCCTCTGCCTTCTCCAATCCACAACACAAGCTGATTCAAGTTTCCTCCCTCTAAGCAATACTATTAGCATGCCAAACACCGTAAATCTACCTTTGTTGTTTTTTCTGATCTAATTTTTGAGGCCATGCTTAACATAGGAATGAGCATGTGGTTCAGGGTACCTACAAAAAGTATTTTTAATTAGAGAGACTATTGCATTCCTCTTAACTGTGAAAATAATCATTAAGAGGGCAATGCACTAAATAACTATAATAGGAAGGAGCATTATTTATAGCTATAACAGTTGAGATTCTACATCAAAGTAATGGTTAGCAATTACTGCCTCTTTGAAGACCATACTTAAATTTTATTGACTCTCAGGTAACTATTTGAAAGTATCTCATTGGTGATATAACAGACCCTGTTTAAATCCTTAGAAAGTGATAGTCTTAATTCTTTGTCATCTATGCAGAAAGAGAAAGAAAGAGAGAGAGAGGAAGGAAGGAAGGAAGGAAGGAAGGAAGGAAGGAAGGAAGGAAGGAAGGAAGGAAAAGAGAGAAAGAGAGAGGGAGGGAGGGAGGGAGAGAGGAAGGAAGGAAGGAAGGAGAGAGGGAGAGGAAGGAATGAAGAAAGAAAAAGTGAAGCTCCTAATCTAAAATACTTTGGTTTGTTATGTACAAAATTGGTTGATCTTTTGTTAATATACAACTATTATATTTTCTGGTGTGTTTTCCTTCCATCCAAGCTTAAGTTAGTTTGCATTTCCTGGGAGTACACATATCCCTGTTAGGAGAAGTAATGAAGGCTGGTTGAGTCTCCACTGAGAAAGTCAGCCATATACAGTATAGTGCTCACAGGTAATGTAGTCAATGAGACACTTACATCCATTTGGGTAAAAATGGGTTTGATTCTCCTCCTTGATATAGGTTCTTTCTCTTAGGTCATGCTTCTCCAGAAATATAGGTCTCTTCCAAGTATATTCCATTATTCTTGTATTCTTAGGGCTCTTTCATGATTCATCTAGAGGGTTGTACAGTTTCATAAACTTTTCAAACAATAGGGTAGTACATGTACAGTAGTAAAGTCTTTCTGATTTGTGAATTTAATATTTACAACAATTCTAAGAGTCAGGTACAGCTTTTAGCATCATTTTATAGATGAAGAAATTTGCCCAAGATCACATGGCTGGAAAGTGGTACAGCCAGGATCTGACCTAGACTCTTTGCCTATTGATTTCTTGCACTTGACAACTGTGCTACACTGTTTACCACTTCCGAATTGTTATTCCACTATGTCAGAATATTGCACTGCTCTATTGAACTGAATAATTTTGCCTCCAATTTAGATACAGGTCTAGTCTTTGTGAAATATTTCTGATGAACAACTTATTGGTATGACTGACTGTATCTTTGTTATAGAATTATTTTATTATTATTTCCTATTTCCAAAAGCATTGAAAAAATTTATTATCCAAGTAATCGCTTTATTAAAGAAAATAAGTTTTGTATTGCCCTTAATTTCTGACCGAGAGAAAAACTGATTACAATACTTGGAAATTAATCCACGAACACAATTAAAAGAGAAAACAAATGGTTAATTGTGTTAACGCACATTCCTCTTTATAACCTACAGATGTTCATAAAGTAATTGAAGAAATAAATTTTACCTCCCCAACTGATGAAATATACTCACCATTAGTTGTTACTCTTGCTGCAATTCTCAAGAGGTTTTTATTTATCTGACTGTAGGGGTTGGGAACTGATCAACTAGTATGAGAAATCCTCCAGCTAAATGGATGGAAATATGTTTTCATAAACTCCAGATTCTAGTACTGAGTTTCATCGTAAACTCTATGATGAAAAACAAATAACAGTCACTTGCCAAATCTGTGTGTTTAAAATTATCAATTCTAATGTTTGGATACATGCTTGTCATTATCACATAACTCAAGTATCACAAAATATGATTCAGATCCCCTAAGGAAACATTTCAAAATGTGGTATGTGTTAGATTCTTTCGTTTCCCAAAAGGTTATTAGACGAATGAGAGCTAGAAAATGGTGTGCTTGGCAAACTTTTGAGTTTCACACCCCCTTCACCTATTTTTTCATTTAAACTGATCGTTTACTGGCAGCAGATGGGTAGTAATAGGATGAAAGTTTTCAATATGGTGTGGTGGGCATATATATTTCCAGACACAACATGAGAGTACAAAGCAGCAGCGTTCTTAATGTGGTTAACAAAGAGGCATGGAATCTGCTATCAATCTTCCTTGTTACTGTCTTAGCACTTCCCAGGACTGTTAGAGAAACTTTACAATAGCTGAATGCATGTTACACATACAGATGGGGAAGTGCCTCAGGCAGTTTGGCAAAATTTACTAGGAGTCCATTTTTTGAATTTCTGCCTTCTGAGTCACCATTTAATCTGAGTCTGACATTTTCATCTCAGAAGTCCTCCTACCTCCACGTTGACATGGCAAATAAAGACTTGGCTGGGACATCATTCCATAATAACATTTGCTGCATTCAAAAAATTTTATAATCAACAATGTGCTTCACTGAGATTAACACTAAATTACAAGATGAAAGTTTGTTTTAATCTATTTGGGAACATATATTTTTCCCTCCATGGTTTAGGGAAATCCCTTTCTCAATTTCAATTTTTCTAATTGTAGAAAGAAAATTAAGCATATTTCTATCGAGTGTTTTTTGTGAACAGTGTTCTAATTGATGTATTATTTCAGTAAAAAGGTGTCAACAATTCATATGAGCAACTATTTGCAGAATATTGCTAATTATAAAAGACAAAATAAATAGGAACACCATTCAAAGTAGTGCCTATGCTGAGGGGAGGTTTGTTTGCTTACTTATTGCTTATTTTAACTCAGTCTTTACTAAAAAAGCACTTGGCTTTAGGTAGCCATTAATCTCTGGTTCCAATCAGAACTATAATATTAAAGGGATGATTTTAAATGGCTAAGATTTCCTGAAGAAAGTCTTAGAATAATGGTGATGGATTTTCTACACATGTAAACTATAAAGGATTTTCCTTAGGCCTGCAAACTAGGGTCCTATTTAACCCATCATGATTCCTAGTTCCAATTTGGAATAGAAAAAGATGAGATTAAGAGTCTGGTGTTCATTGAGAGAGAAGGAAAATAAAAAAAGTGAGTGACAACCAAGAAACATTTTTTTAGTGAAACGAAAGTTGAGGGACACCATTTCATTCAACATTAATGGTAAATATAGAGTAGGACAGAATAATTTCAGAATGTGTATGGGATACTAGGCTAAAGTTAAGGAGACTTGAAAATATTTGAAAGAGGAAATATCGAAATTGAGAAATGCCAGTTTTCTTGGCAGTGACGCAGACCTGTGTGAGATTTGGTAGCTGGGGTTTGCAGTGTATCAGATCAACATTTTCTTGTTAGCTTTCTCTAGCAGTGCTCAGAAATCAGGAAGAGGGTTGAGGGATTCAATAGCAGTTAAGACAGAAAGTCAAGACCATGGAGATTCTGGAGTCAAGCAGAAGTATGGAAGGAGGTCAAGCCTCTGGGTTGTTGGTAGACGAAGGACAAAATTCAGCTTATGAGCAAATGAGAGACTTCAGATTGGTAAATAGAGATCAGAGAAGGAAATTTCAGAAATCATGATCTTGGAAGAGGGAGAGATTGGAATAATGATGACACCAAATGTGTGGCCTGTTTATATCATTAATATTGTATCATTATCAAAATTCATAGACACTGAGAAATCAAGGAATTATAAGGACAGGTTATGAAGCCACCATATTTAAATAAGTTCGGATCTTTATTTTTAAATGTTATACCTATTTACAAAGTTCCACACCTAATTATCAAGTACATGCTTGAATATTAATTTCACTCAAAGGATATTTTAAAAGCACAAAGTTATTCTCAGATATCTTTTTTCCATCTATGGCAGAAAACCAACTTGATCCATTCCCTAATAGAGGAAAGAGTCTTCCCAAATTAGGAAACATGAGGTGAATGGAGTACTTTTCTTTTTACAGAGGAAGGGGCTCATTCAGACATTTTGTATGCTTTATAAAAATAAAAAAGTCACCCCTCCTTTAAATACACATTTTCCATATCTTGTCCTCTTCCCAAAAATGTTGGCTGTTATGTTTCCTTTTTATATTCATTAATAAACATTTGCAAAGTAATTCACTTACTCTTCATCTTTTTTTTGTTTTCTTTTTCTTTTTGCTCTGACACTTTAATCCTGCTGACATCTTTCAACACATAATGAAAAACAGCTTTGCCTTTTCCTGGTTTCCTCATTTCTGAGTACTATGGCAACGGATGCTAGTTGACTTAGTAAAACTTGAAAATGTCACATTGCTCTTCATTCTTTGATGAATGCACATTCATGAATACAGCTCGATGCAAAAGCAATTAAAGGCAGTCTTCAAAAGCACCATAACCAGAGTCACCCTCAGATGATATTCCCCAGGTGCTGTATTCAGAGCAAAAGATGGCAAGCCATTCCTGGTAACAAAAAGGCAAGTCTTTTTGTCTCTGAGAATAATTAGCAATCACTTTTAGAAACACTTTTTGTGAAATACAATGACTTCTGTAAATAAATCTTAATTCCAAATCACTGAATTCACTCAGAATGTATTATTTCCTCCAAAACTAATGAAATCCATTAAAAACACAAAATGAGGAAGAAACAAATAGACAAATTATTTAACACAGATAAATTACAACTTAAACCTAATTTCATTGACACCTGTAAAACACCCACAACACACACACACACAGAGACACATACTCACAAATTTTAACTTCTCCAATTTTAACAGGAAGTTGCAATGCTAAAACATATTTAAGAATGGTTTACTGTATAATGGCAAATATTTGCTCACAAAGAGACACTGACTATCTTTATTCAATAATCTACCCCCAAAATGGCTAAATAGAATTATAATAAAAGCAGTACTATTGGATATTTATTATTTTTAAATTTAAAAAAAAATTTATTACACTTAAGAATATATGCTAGGGCCGGCCCGTGGCTTAGCGGTTAAGTACATGCGCTCGGCTGCTGGCGGCCCGGGTTAGGATCCTGGGCGGGCACTGACGCACCGCTTCTCCGGCCATGCTGAGTCCGCGTCCCACACGCAGCAACTAGAAGGATGTGCAGCTATGACATACAACTATCTACTGGGGCTTTGGGGGAAAAAAATAAATAAATAAAATTATAAAAAAAAAAGAATATATGCTTTGTCATTGTCTATATACATTTTCTGGTATTGCTATAATTTTTATTGATGATTCTATATTAAATAACACATAGGATCTTATATTTGTACAGGGTGCTATTAACAAATTATATTCACCTACCATTGCATCATTTCTTCATTTCCATTCAAATTATCTCAATATCTGTGCCATGTATAAATGACATATTTTATTATTTACATTTTACAGTTGAGGAAACCAAGATTTGAAAGCTTAACATGTGAAATGAGAAAGTTATGAAGTGAGAAAAATAAAACATTACGTAGGTCTTCTAACTTCATATTCAGAGCTCTTTTCTTGTCATCCTAAGTCTTCCATGCACATACCTTAGTTTAATACATCTTCTAAATAGTCAATATTCCTTAGAAAAATTAAAGTTGTTAAATAAGAATTTTCCAAAGCAGCCAGTGATGAAGACAATCAGTGAATACCAGCCATAACCGTATGTGACATGTTCCTGTGCTATGCCACATAGAGAAGCCTTTGAAGTCTGTAAAAATGCTGTATCTGAAAGAAGCAGAAGCAAAGTAACGATAAATATACCCAAGGCTTGCTCACAATTATAAATTAATTAATCATATTTCAATGAAAGGCATAATAAAATGTACAATAAAGTTAAAGTATGGGGGGAAAACTACATTCCTACACAGATAATTTGAACGTATCAAAGAATGCCACTCTATTTAAAGGCAGCATTTAGAATACTTACACTAGGGATCTCAAAGAAAATTTCCTTCTGGCAATTCCCAGTGGTCCAAGGACAGACAAAAAGCTTAAAATGAGTCTATAACAGAAGTTAGAAACATGGGAATTAGTGTGGTTTTAAAATGCAATCATTCTCTGCAGGAAAAGGTCATAAATGAGGTTCATGCAAGTGAAGCTTAAAATAAACAGTTTGAGCTTCCAAAAGGGATACATCTTGGCCACACAGCCACACAGGGGACCTACCGGGAAGCTCATTAAAGAGAGTGTCAAGACGCACTCAAGACGCAGAACTAGTGAAGGGGTTAAGAGGGAGAACTCTGGAATAAGACAGATTGGGTTCAAAGCTCAGCTCTGCCAATTTCTTCGATGCAAACTTAGTAAAATGTCTTAACCTCTTGTGTCCTAGTTTCCCCATATGTAAGATAGGAACGATAACAGTAACCAATATCATGGGGGTGTTGTGGGAAATACATGTGTTAATAGAGAGAAAGCAAATAGATCATTTACTTGGGCCTCATCAATAAAAATATTTGCAGGCTGTGTAACACTCTGGGGATAGTCAAATTAGTGGAGCAGCTGTCAACAGTTGATATTCCTGATGTTTCCTTGGGAACACTCCACTAGCCTGCAAAGAAACACAGAAAACCGTCTACTAGATGGCGTTGAATGCATTTCAAAAGAGATACCAATATCAGAAAATATAAAGGGAAAAATGGATTTGAACATATAGAAATAAATATGGATGGCTAAAATATCATAATCAAGATTGAAAAACAAATGAAACATTGGAAAAGAGGATATGTAAGAAATAAGATGAAATTTGAACATCCTTAGTATATAAAATACATGATGTCAGTTAAAATAAAGGTAAATTCAAGAGATGAACAGTTACTTCATAAAATCTGTAATACAAATGAGCACAAAGACATAAAAATATTTTCAACCTTATTATGAATCAAAGGCAAACATTAGAATCACTATAAGAAAGCATTATTGATCATTACCAATGGCAGAATTTTAAGAACCGGTAGAACAGAGGATAGAAGGTGCTCTCATAGCTTGTTGATAGGAATGTAGAACTGACATATACTTTCTAAATGTCAATATGGTAAAACAGATCAAAACCCCAAAACTGTGCATACCATTGTACCAGGTTCTCTATTGTTAAAATTCACAGTTAAAAAAAATCATCAGCTTTACAATGTTCTTCATTACGTGTATAGTTTCGAAAAAAATGGAAACATACTGTTCATGTGATGAAATATCTGTTACCCTTTAAAATAATGATGTAAATCTGTCTTTATTGGCATGGAAAGAAATGCATGATTTAGTATTAAATATACAAAGCAGGTTCAAAACTGTGTAATATCCCGTTTTCTTTAAAACATACAGAAAGAGAGAAATAAGACAGAGATAGAAAGGAAAGAGAAAGGGAAAGAGCAAGAAAAAAAAGGAGAAAGTAGATAAATGGACACTAAAATTAGATTGATTAGACACATGATTTACGTTTTCGTCATTATAGTTTTCTGCGTTTTAAACACTTTTAACAAATGGGAACTTATATTTAGCTGAAAATAAAACTATTTCCATTAGATTAGGATAAAAAATATTTTGTCAACAGCCTTTCTAGGTAAAATAATCTTCTAGATTGGAACATAGCAGCTCTGCTCCAGACCAGGGAATTTCAATATGGTAGCTGAAAAGTAACAAAATAGCGTCCATGTGTGTTTCATCTATAAGGCAAGGATCCTTTCAACTACACAATAAAATGGTTCATCTTCCTGCAATATCGTTTTGTCCAAGGATTTTGAGGAAGAATGAATTTTTGTGCTCTTAAAATATTTTTGTAATACAGGAGCATCTTGTCTCAAAAAACATATATGCATCTGGATTTTTCCAATGTGTTCATTAGCATGGCTTAGAAAAAAAAATCAATGGATGGATACTCTTCCTTGAAAATTCATATTTTTAGACACATTGATAATGAAAATGGAAGTAATTTTAATTGCTTGCTTTTCCACATGCATGTAGGCTTGCTTAGGTAAATACATACTGCTAGGCCAGAATTTTAAGTATGTTTCAATTACCAATTTTTCTCATGAAGAGATAATTAGAAACAAAACCACAAACATGTTTTTAAAAAAGTGACAACATAAATAAAATCATTTTCATGGACGAGAGACTCAAAAAATTATTACATTTAGTGGATTTTATTTTTAGTGCTAAACTAGTCTTATAAGTAGCAGCTATAAGTTTGAAAGATGGATAAAGAAAGTTGATTCTGGGGCAAATGAATTATTTGAGATGCTTAGTTCATTTACATATTTAGAAGATATACAATTATTAGTCATCTTTATCCAAAGAGAAAGTGTTTTGACAAGTATTTCCCTGAAATAAGAAAATAGATGGAGTGACTAGTTGTTCGGAGAGTATTTCCATGTGCCAATCAATTTTCAGCACACAGTTCCTCTGAATAACTCTTGCACTTTAAAATGAATTTTATTAGTTTTTAGCCTCTTTGAAGGCTACTATAAATATATTAGTACATTAAAGATACTGTAATGTTCATGTTGGGATCTAGTATTTTAAGATCCTGCCAGAATCATATCTTTGTCATTAAAATAGGCTGTGTATATCCTCCATGACTCTTGCAAATTGTTCTCACCAAGGTAACATTCATGAGGTATTTGTTGGATGATTTAGTAAGTACAGATTAAATAAATGAACTATTCTTACTCATGTCCCATCCACTGCAAACTCATCCCTTTCCTCAACTTCGCTCCCCCTCACCTTCGGCTTTCAGTAGAAGTTAGAAGACCCGATTTGCCCCAGCTTTCTTACCAGCTCAACATGGAATTTGAGTAAGTTGGTCCCTTTTACTTTGCAGAATGTTACATAAGTAATTTGTAATCAGATATAATCTTAAACTGTTTTGTAAACCTGAGGGTTAGTATGAGGTTCTTTCAACAGAGTATTTCCTTTTTGTTCTCTGACGTCTTGTTCCTTTCTATCTCACAGTAAGTTTGGCAAGTAAAGTCACTTAAGAAGTGTAAGCCCTAAACCATTCTTGCAAATAGCAGATATTATTCTCTCCCACATCTTTTTCTGCTGTTTCCTACATTTATCACTTCTCTACCACTTGACTTAAACACGAAAGGATCCAACAGTCTGTGAGTTTCAGAAAGTCATTTAATGATGTTAGGTATTTATATCAGTAAGAGAGGATTAAGTATGCCTAGATTACAGAGTTCTTAAAACAAGTAAATTGAATAATGTACTCAAAAATACTTTATAAATTGTCAAGATCACAATAAGTTAACAATATTATAAGTGTTTCCTACCTTTGCAGTTTCTTTTTATTCCATAATGTAAGCATTATTTTTATAGACTTTTACACATTTGTTGGCTAACACCTGTATACTAAAAGCTACCCGACATTTTATTCATGTATGAGATTGCAGGCAGGACATGACATTTCATTCAGAGGTATTGAATGAAACAATGCCACTGTTGTTTATTTCTGGCTTTTCACTTTAGCAAGTTGCTTATTGAGAAGAACGATTTCACATGAAAAAAGACTGGACTTTTATCAGTTATGCTTCCACAAAGAATATTTAAAAAGCAGTCCTTTAAAAAATGATGTAGGTTATTTATAACTTCCCGTATTCCTTTGGTCTTAATGGCAACACAATATATGATACTTTATAACCTCTGTAATTTCCATTATCATTCTGCAACTCTGCATTTCTTTCTTTGCTGACTCATATATTTGCAAATTATTTATTCATCCCAAGATATACACATGCAGTTGAAAGAAAAGAATAATGTCAAGGCTGAACATGAGTAAAAATGACTCAGTCAAAGGCACATAAATCTCTCCTTCTTTTTCTCCTCATGTCTCAAATTAGGGTAGTACCAAAGTTTTAGAATAACTTTTGAAAATACTGAAAGATGATTTCTGTGAATTAAGAGTTTTTTTGCCTTGCTACCTTTACACTTTTTCCACCTTGCTAATGTTAATTTCACTTCATTCCCTATTCCAGGGAGTGTTTAGCTGTGTTGTAAATAAATGTTTCACCGTTTTTTGAGATTTCCCATAGAAGATGGGATTCTTCTCATTTATATTTTTATTTGTTTATATAAACTTAGTATTTCACATGCATTTCTATTGAGGATGTCTTTATTTTCAAACATATTGTTTCTCTAAACTTCCCTAGCCTTTATCTTGTTTGTTTCTTCTTAGAACAACTGGTTTCATTTGATTATTTTAACTTACTATCCCTGCTATTGAAGGTCACCATTGTCAAACTTATTTCCTTGAGAACTTCCCAGTTTCACATATTGTGTTTATAAGGCTATAATGGATTTTTTAAAATTATCTAATAATACTATTATAGTAGTCACTTATAGAGCATTTCAAGAATATTGGATCCAAGGATTGCTTCTGTGCTGAAGGTATTTTTTAGCAGTAGGAATCTGTCTACACACTGACACTTAATGGACTCTGGAACACAAATGAATTAGTCTAACTTCTTGTTTATTGTCTTCATAAAAGAGAGCTATATATTTGCTATCAAAAGCACTAACTGCTTTTGAGATGACCTCCCTGAATGAAGCTAACATAATTTTCCGGTCACATATGCGGTCTAAGTATTAACCATTAACCATGCCTAAATCAAGTCCATTTTCTTTCTTTTTCTTTTTTTTTTTTTGTGAGGAAGATTGGCCATGAGCTAACATCCATGCTTATCTTCCTCTATTTTGTTATGGGACGCCGCCACAGCATGGCTTGATGAGCAGTGCGTAGGTCCATGCCCGGGACCCGAACCGGCGAACCCCAGGCCATTGAAGCGGAGCGCGCAAACTTAAGCACTACACTGCCAGACTGGCCCCACCATTTTCTAATTTGTAACAAATCACCAATATAATAGGTGAGCAGAGCAAAATAAAAACACACAATTTATGGATACTAGCTAATTTAATAAATATTAAAGGACACAATATACAACATAAACTTTCTGGTATTGGCAATCACAAAAATAAAGGCCTGAAAGATGGTGGGATTTCACATGGAATATAAAAGTAACAAGTGGTGTAGGACTGCACAAAGAAGAGGAAGACCACCAGATTCAATCTAACTGATGGTTATTGAGCAACTACTATGCACAAAACATTCAACAAGAAAATAAAGTGAATGTAAAGATAAAGAAGATACTTGCTCTGTTCCTAAGACACTTATGGGAGACACAGAGGTGCATCAGTACATCAGACTGAAGGTTGTACCACAATAAAATCTAATGTAGAGGAACAAAACAAGGGCAACGAAAACAGGGAGAAGGGAAAAATTAATTATGACCTAGAGAATCAGGAGAGGCGGGAGATGGGTGCATGGATAAGATTCCCACAGGCAGAGATAGAAGAGATATGCTTTTTAGAGACAACGGTGTGAATGCAGGAACAGAACTGACAATGCACAGTGTACATTTAAGGATGATGAGAAATCATGAGTGATTTAGAAAATAGTATGTGAATGACAGGAGGTTCAGATCAAATTACAAGGAAAAACTTGAATAATATTCAATAATACATGAATTTCTATACATAATATGGATTCAAAAGTTTTAGAATAAGAACGTTAATGGTTAGAATTACACTTCAAAAATGCCATTCTGGGGTCCTATAGGACACTGTAGGAAAAAATGTATTTAAAAGACAATTAGGAGGGCCAGCCCCGTGGCTTAGCGGTTAAGTGCACTCTCCGCTACTGGCGGCCCAGGTTCGGATTCCGGGCGCGCACCGATGCACTGCTTCTCTGGCCATGCTGAGGTCGCATCCCACATACAACAGCTACAAGGATGTGCAACTATGACATACAACTATCTACTGAGGCTTTGGGGAAAACAAAGGAGGTGGATTGGCAATAGACGTTAGCTCAGAGCCGGTCTTCCTCAGCAAAAAGAGGAGGATTAGCATGGATGCTAGCTCAGGGCTGATCTTCCTCACCAAAAAAAAAAAAAAAAGGCAATTAGAATAATCTAAATGAGAGATAATAACAACTTAATAAGAAAAGGCAGGTTACATTGCAGTCAACGAAATTGATTCATCAGCTGATTTTAAATTGAAAAAGAAGAAGAGGAAAGGTTTAAAAGTCACTCTAAAATTTCAGGGCTTAGGGACCATAATGAGTAATTAAGGATGTATAAGACATAGCAAGAAAAAACAGCTTTTATTGCAACTGTTAGCTACCATCTTCTTTTCTTCTACCAAATGCTGAAACTATTAATGTCCCTCCATTCTCAATATGGTCATACAACACTATTCCTGGGTCAATCCTTCCTGTGATGTGTTTTCAAATATCCACTGTCTCTCATCTCTACAAATCCCTTAAATGATAGTATTAAGTCACCATTATAGACCCAGGAAATATAGTCTCTGGAATAAAATGGTAGGCTCCCATTCTGCTCCTTGAGTTTCATTTGATGCCATTTACTCTAAGTACATAATGTCCCCTGAAATAATCGCACCCAAATGCTCATTTTAAAAATCATTAGAGTTATCAGTACACTTGCCTGGGCTTCTATTTTATTTCCCCTTATCCTATTCCATCTGGAATTTGTATTTATTGTCAGAATTCGTATGTAATTGTACAGCCTTGAATTCAACCCCAGCACCTCAGTGCCATAAGAGTGTCTTGTTCTTACCTCTTATTCTGCTTAGGACTGACATTTTTCCTGTAGTACTATTTCCTGAGTACTATTGACTTTTTCTCATTCCAGTTCTTATGTTTGCCTATCTTTTTCTAAGTGCCCAATCTGACCTGTGCTTTTATAAATGTTTTTAGAAATTGAAAAAATAAAGAGATAAATTATAAATTTTGAATGTGTATGGCTCATTTACTTTTCTAGAGACAGTCTGAGTATCTGTATCTGTCCCATCCTTGTGTGTGGCGATTGTCCCAGGTACTACACAGAATCTTTTTCCTCCCAGATACCAGAATATGTCTTGGGATTTTATAGATATTATAGGAAGGATAGTGATTTAATTTGGGAGTAAATATTGGTTCTAAGTAGAAGTAGAACATTCACATAGTGACGCCCAACCGGAAGTTGGATTGATGGCAAGAGAGCAATAATTTGAATACTATAAACAAACATTATTAATGGGATTATGTTTCAAGAGGTTAAATTTGCCACATTCATTTAACTACCTTCTTGGCCATCACTGAAATGATAGTAAAGGAAATTTTTTGAAAGTCTGAATCAATAAGGTCAACGATTTTGGGAGAGAAGACAGCAGACTATAGGATATTTTGAAAGATCTGTAGCAGATGGAAGACTGCTTTGCAGCCAAAAGGGTGAATGAAGGAGTGATGGCACAATATTTGGACGTTAGTATAAGGAAGAGCAGATTTCTCTCCTGAACCATGCACAGAATTTATGTCACAAAATTTCTAGTGAAAGGCAAGAATATTGGCATTTAATTTCTGACAACACTAAAATAGAAAGGCTTAGAACTTAGGAACATTAGGTCTGTGAGGGAGCAATGCTGAGGAGTGGGCCAATAACAAAAGAGATTAATTCGACGTCCATAAGTGCAGTGTAAGTTAATGGGAATTGCTAGAGAGATTACAGATGCCAAAATAAGATAGAAGACCTAAATGAATAATGCAGGAAGTCTAACAGACAAGTAATTGAGACTTTCAAAAGCGAGACTAGAGTAAATAGAAGGAGGGAAATTATCAAAGACACAATACAGGAAAATTTCCCAGAATTAAAAAACATGTGTCTTCGTAATAAAAGAGGCTGTAGGGTGCTCAAACAAACATGAAATTATCAAGGTGAGGGCACAGCATTAAAACTTTTCTAGGATAAAAGGAAAAGGGATAAGCAATAAATAAATACTCCAAAATCTTCCAAAGAAATTAAAATAGGGCAGAAATAAAAGAATAAGAAAAAAAATGACATTAAACTTCTCAATAATAATATTGGACTCTAAAGGACAAAGAAGGAACAACTTTACATTTATGACTAAAATATGATCTCCAATCTAGAATTCTATTAGATAGCCAGTCAAACTTTTAAACTATGTGAGGATAGATTTTTCATTTATACAATAACTAAAAATATTTAATCTCTTTGATTAGGAATCTAATTGAGAATATGCTTCTCATATTCTAAAAGAGGAAGCCAGCTGGATTTTGGGCCAATCATTGGCTTCCCTGTATCCATGCCCTTTGATAATATCCTGTGAAGACCACTCTGCACTTGGACATGTGACTTGCTTGGAACAGTGGGATAACAGTCAACTTGATGCAAGCGGGGATTTGAAAGATCACTTGTACATTTTCCCTTCCTTCTCTAATTGCCACGAGAATATGTCAAGAGAACAGAGCTAGTCTGCTGGAGGACTATGAGAGACTCATGTACGTGAGAAATCTGTGAAGGGTAGCTGAGTCAACCAGATGAGACCATGCTAGACCAGTACGCCCCAAGCTGGCCTATCAGCTAAACATAAATACCAGCCAAGATCAGCCAAATTCTACCCAGTCAGCAGACCTCCCAGCCAACTTATAGCTTTAAGAAAAAATTTAATAACTGGTTTTTTATACTTTACACCAATAAATTATCACTAAACATGTATCAGAAGGGGTGGACAACTAACAGAAATAAAAGCTAAAATGGGTTAGCTTTTGAGAACTGGGGCTGAGTGGTGCAATGGGTATGCCTTCTTTCATTATAGCCTTTTAGTAATAAATGATTTTTTAAAATCATGAGCATGTTTTAAAATGATGACCGATAGGGCTCTAGATAGATAGTTTTATGCCAAAGGAGTTTTATTGTTTATGTTGTTGCTGTTTTGATTTGAATGAGAGAGGAAAAGTAAAAGTCTAGAAATACATTTGAGTTGGGGCAGGTAAATATTAATCCTGTCTTTTAGCCTGAAAATGTGAGTGTCTAGAATAATCAGTAGCTGACAGGAACCTAGTATTCTCAGGAACAGGGAGAAGTTTCTGCTGGAGCAAAGACTGAAATTGATTTAGCCTGTTTTCTAAGGAACAGAGCTTCCTGGGGAGCACAGATCTTCGTGGGTAGTGGAGTTTTAAAGACAGAAGTTGACAGTAAGGGACTGTGTTTTTGCCTTTTACTGAGATACTAGGCATAAAAGGTATGGATCAACTTAACTGGCTTTCCAAATCTGACCACATCTCCTTTAAAGTATTATTTGGTGTGAGAATTGCTTGAAAATCCCAGATTTTTCTGGGCCTGGATTAATGCAGAGATTTTATAAAGATAGAGTTCACCATGTAAAAGTAAATTTTAGCTCGGAGTCCAATTTCAGTATCACGTATACTGGAATGTCTGATTCTGAGTTAATAAGCTAGTGCTTGTACATGAATGCATGGATTACAGCTGCTATCCGAGGAAAAAGCTTCTTTTAAGATAGTGAAAATAGAAGCTTTTCCTTTATCTGAAGAGTATATGGGAAGAAAATATATGATTGGAAATTCAAACGTATCATTTACAAAAACAGTTAGGTTTCCAAGTCTCATTTAACTAGAGGATAAAACTTTTAAGTATAGTGTGATATAAATGTGCCCAAGTAAATCACTGTGCTTTGATGGGGCAAAGATTCCTATTTGAAGTAAACCAGCTTCTCCTTCTATGTGAAACAGACATTACAACAAGACATAAATAAGCTAACAACACAGTCATTAAGCAAGGATAAAAATGTTCAGTGATTCTGTATTTTATTAGACTATATTAACAATAGTTCGAGGGTATCAGTACCCCCGCCCCACTTAATCTCCTTCAGTCCCCACAAGCACATAAGGAAGCCTTCAATGTCAGTAAGCACAGAAACATACAAGTTCAAGACAAATCAACTAGTCTCCATTATCCACATTCCTTCCCTAGGTCCTCACATAGACATTGGTGAAGAAAAAGAATGATTTCTCTGCCCACACCCACCCATTTCCAATCACGTTGTAAGCCCCCACACCTCTGTATGTATGTACGTCTCTGTGTATTAAAAACTTCTACTAATCTCTTTCTTGTCTCAAAATTACCCATATTTGACAGTACAAATCATTCAAATTGACCTTATGTAAATTCTTATAATAGCCATGCTCTTCAACAAAAAACACTTTAGCAATAGGGTATCATCTCGTCACACAAAGAGAAACCTGAAGCAATGTGTGTGTCTACACTACTTTGTAACATGTATCTGCTAACCCGTGATCTGCTAACCCAGGATTTCCTATGAAAGCAATGTAAAGAACTATGAATATTTGTTTTCTTAGTAAGATGCATCATAAGATCCTTACTCCTGCAAGTTACATTTGATGGTTACAGACTGACTTCAACTAAAATGTGTATTATTTAGTATTGAGAGAAGATAAAATATGGTCTCTATTGCTGTATGTAATTCTACATACATCAAAAGCAGAATTGAAAATATTCTTCTTTTGTTGTAAGAATGTTGAAAAATGGTATTCATAAGAACTCAGATTGAGAGTCACTAAAAATCAAGTCTGAGTATATGTGAAAATACAGAACCCGTGATTTCTCTTAATCAGATTGGAAGAATTAAAAGGAAACAGGCCCCATTTGGGTTGACAATTATTCATGAACGTGGAATACATACAGAGAGAAGGTAGCCCATTATCCAATTACATGACCTGAGCAAAGTTAAGAAGTAACAGATGACCTAGAATATTTCTCAAACCACCAAAACTCAAATAAGAAATATATACATTTTAAAATATAAAACAGCAAAAAATTGAGATGTTTTATTTTTGCTTCTGAGATCAGAATAATACACAAATCTCAATTTTGCTTAAAATATACCTTAAGTTGACATGAATGAGAAGTTTTAATAATGACTATGCAGGAATTTTTGTTCCTGCCTAATTACACATATGGTCAAGAAGCACAAGTGAGTCATTATTATTATACCATCATGCAAAGCACCTCCTCAAGTTTCTTGTTTCCTTGTATATTTATCATCCTAGATATAATCACGGATGTTGGATATTTCAGGAGCTGGATTCCCACATTTTAAAATGCTCAATAGGGGTGGCCCCGTGGCTTAGGGGTTAAGTGCATGTGCTCCGCTACTGGTGGCCCAGGTTCGGATCCCGGGCGTGCACCGATGCATCGCTTCTCCGGCCATGCTGAGGCCGCATCCCACATACAGCAACTAGAAGGATGTGCAGCTATGACATACAACTATCTACTGGGGCTTTGGGGGAAAAAGAAAGGAGGAGGATTGGCAATAGATGTTAGCTCAGAGCCGGTCTTCCTCAGCAAAAAGAGGAGGATTAGCACGGATGTTAGCTCAGGGCTGGTCTTCCTCACAAAAAAAAAAAAAAAAAAAATTTAAAATGCTCAAGAGCTGCTGATATACTGTCGATATACTGTTTGATCACACCCTATTTCTAAATGATCTCATAAAAGAGTTGACCAAGAAGAACCACAATAAGACATGGCTTAACTGTTTTCAGTGAAACTTGGATTTCTTAATCATAATGGCAAAAATGCTCAGATTTTCTTTTTAAGAACTAATTAAAATTATTTTTCAAATTAGTGATGGTGGATGAGGGAGCCACCATTGTGCTGTGTTGCCTGGCTTTGTGAGTGTGTGTGCACGTGTATGTGGGGGAATGTTGTCAAATGAGAACACAGGGAGCAAAACTGAGCTCTTGTCTTATCTTCTACTCTTATCCCAAAAGAGGGGCATTTTTGCACGAAAAGTAAGAATTTCTATATGTAAATATACTAAATATATAGAGAGAGTAATTTCAAAAACTAATACTTGTAACTTAATGAAAAATGCCCCATATTGTTCTTATTTTTCTAATTTCACCACAGACCAAAGAATACTTGGTTTACACAGTGATATTGAGGCAAGTGCAGGTGAATAACCATATTTGCACTCGCCTTTTCATCACAGACACAGAGAAATAGCCCTGATGGCAAATGACTATAACCTGAGTAGATACTACAATTCCATCACAGAGTGATACCACCACACTGCACAGATAGAACTTGTCATCAATTAGTCTGATATGCAAATATATTATATAGATGATCCTATTTTGGAAAAAAGAAAAAGAAAAACCTTGTAGGGTCTGATATGATAACAAGAGTAAAGTAATGAAGACAATTATTATGGGAGAAGTGGCAGAAATATCATATGAAGAATACTCAAAAGCACTGGTTTATACTCTGCAGCAGTAGTTTTTGTCACGCTATTTAAAAATATATCCAAATGGGCCGTTATCTCTGAGAATGGCATCTTATATTTCTATTAGAAATTCCTGACTTTCTCTCCCCTGTTCTTCATATATTTAGATCAAAAGTCTGGGAGCTGTGTGAACTACAAAACATCTATGTTCACATAGAGTTCAATGACAGAAGAGGAATTTTGCCAATTCCTCTAGGCCTGAACAACTTAAGGTCAAAGGAAAAAGCTAAAGGAACTAATTACATGAGATTATTTTATTAAAAAGAAAACAAACTAATATAAGCCATCATTGTTTTTTTTCAGATTTGATGACACCCACTTTCTTTCATTTCCTTACAATAATTTCCGGCCTTCTTTGGTTTTTATCTGTTCTAGCTTTTCCAAAGTTGAAAACTGACAATCCTTAAAATGATTAAATCATGGTTAAAACGTGGGAGTTTTCATGTGTACATGTATGTATACCTCTCCTTTATCTAGATGTACTTGATGTTTTCACTCATGGGTTGTGGATAGATGGAGATTTTAAAATATTGTATCATTTGTTTCTTTGGTACCAAAGGGGATGTATCCACCAACACATTTTGACAAAGGGACAAAATAAGCAAGCCCATATGAGAGAGAGAAGAGTCCGGTAACCCAGGCCATAAAAGAGCATTAAAATCTTCTTTCTCTTGCAGTGTTAGGCTTTATCATTCTCCAAGATTAACGTTTTCTATAC
Source organism: Ceratotherium simum simum (assembly GCF_057802395.1). NCBI lineage: Eukaryota > Metazoa > Chordata > Mammalia > Perissodactyla > Rhinocerotidae > Ceratotherium > Ceratotherium simum. The sequence continues at coordinate 46,017,388 of NC_141911.1, forward strand.
AGAACAGATAAAATTGACAACACAAGAATCTGTCAAAAACTAGTTAAAATTTTTTTATAAACTGTTTTTTTTCTATCCTGCTCTCAAAATATATTTCTCTGGCTTTAGTTTAGTCAGGTTTAGCAAATGAAAACTTAATGGAGAACATGAAGCATAATATGTCTTCACAATAGCAGTGTTTGCAGAACAAATTGCTCCATTTCTGCAGCTGGAAATATGAGTTCAGAGGGATTCTAAATGTCAGGAAACTTACAAAAGGAAGGCACTTTTAAAAAGTCAAGGTTTTTTTTTCCTGTATATTAAGTAATCTCATGATTTTTTCATTTTCCCTACAAATTCCTTTCTATTCTACATATTTCTAAATATTCCAATAGATCAATTAAAAATATATTGAGATATGTACATTTAGAAAAAAATATGACATAGTATTAAATATTTAAATTACTAGACGGCTTTCTGTATCCTTTAAATTGCCTTCATAATTAGGATAATATCCAAATAACTTTAAAAATAATTTCACTAGTAAGAGCATTTTATATTAATAACACTGTTTAGAAACCATAAGCCAGTGGAGTCAAAATGATCAATGCTATTATTATAAAATTGTCAATGTAAGCTATTTACCATAAATCAAGTATAGAAAATAGATTTAAGGTAATCTACCAAACTAATGTGGTTGCCTAGAGTTGTAAGTTAAAACAGAATGTGAGGCTGTCTTTTTTTTTTTTTAATGAATAGGTGCTAAGATTAATAAGCAACATCTGCTATGGGAGAGAAGTAATAGCACTTCTGCTTCAGATTAGTCATTCCTGATATGAAGCTAAGTTTGGAATGATTTATTATATAGAAAGTAAGCTATATATGATGAGTTTCTATTAAAAAGATTTCTACATTTGCCACGATATTTTTAATGCCTTCTTTCACTGGTGCTTTTCTCTATGCTTTCAAATATTTGTTGGCTCAATTCAAGGGAAAACTTCATTCACCTATATCTATGGCCCTGTCCTGAAACTTTTTATTACCTGGAATTTCTCTGCCTTCAGAAAAATGTAATATATCCATGTTAACCATTCCCTACAGCTCTCAGTCAGTTACATCTAATGTAATTTTTCTTTGACCTCACAAAGACTCTGCATCTTGATTGCCATGTTTTATCCCAGTTGTCAGCCCTCTATGAAATTTGTGCTTTTTCCTATATAGTTTAGATGCTATAATCTCTCATTTCAAACATGATTATGCCACAGTGAATAAGGAGAGTCAGCTTCCTTCCCCATGATTCTCTCTTCCCTCAATTTCAACATTTTGTTCCTTTATATCCATCCTTACATCTTGCTTTTCTGACCCGGAAGAATAAGCATCCATCTTATTCTTTTAGTCTGTTTCCTAACCATGTTTCAGATGCCATCTTCCCTGCCTCTCCATGATCATGTCATATAAATTTTCCCACTCTTCCTTGTCTCCCTCTCTACTAACATATTGCCCTCAGCAAATAAATATTCTTAAGTCAACTCCATCTTAAAAATCACAACCACCACAGAAATAGACCCCCTGGACTATCAATTTCACTCTAGTTATAAGTCTGTCTCTTTCCATCCTTTCTCAGGCAAACTTTTTCAAAGTGGAGTTCATATTCTCTGATTCACAAAAGAGGTGGTCCATCATTGTATTGACAATAATGAGCCTTGAAATCAGTATGGGCTGGAATCTTGGGCAACTTATTCCTTGCCATGTAACATTGGGTAAGTTATTTAAACTGTCTTTGAAAGTTTCTGTCTCTGTAAAAGGAGATAACACACATGCTCAATATGGATATGTGAGGACTAAATAATTTAAAATATGTAAGGATTTTAGTATACACAAGCAATGGCTTTTGTACTGCCCAGTTGATTCTTTATCTTTTCTCATGGCTTTTGTCCATTCCCAGTAGTGTCTTAAGTCAGGCATTCATCACTTCTCACCCAGATTATTCAACAACTTCCTAATTTGTATTATTGCCTACTACCAACTTGTTACCACACATTTCCTCACCCAACTACCAGAGAGTTTTTTATTTTCAAAAGAAATTTTCTCTTGTTACCTTGTGGTGAATACTTTGAAAGCATTCCCATTATCAAGCAGTTTTCCAAAAAGTTTTATCTAATTATTTACATCAGAATCAACTGGGATATTTGCTAAAAACAAATATGTCAAATCTCTACCTACTGAACAGGATCTTTAGGCAATTTTTATATAACACTGCATTATAGATTCGATTCTCATTTATTTTTGCATTAAACATAAGGCTCATTATTACTGGCCACTACTTTCCTTGCACATGATGCTGCACGGTATTGAATTTTCATTGAAGTTTCCCAAACATGAAGCATTCTCTCATATTGTATCGCCTTTGTGTTTGACTCTCCAGCAGCTCACAATATTTCCCCCTTTAATTAATTTTTTGAGAAGCCTCTGCTGCAAGAAGTTTCCATTGGCCATCAACTTCCATCTTGCTTTCTCCACCCTTGTATGGGTTTAATGCCCTTAATGCTGCTTATGCTTATGTCTATCATTATACATACCTCATTTTAATATCTTTCCTGTAAAACTGTAATTTTCTTTAAGAAAGTTAGAATGAACAGTCTTTTATCTCTGCATCCTCAGCACCTAGCACGTTGTATTGTTTCATAATAAGGAGTGTATGTCGATTTGTCTTTCTATCTTTAACCTACATACTTATCTATCCATCTACTTATATAATTGTCTATGTATTTATTTATTTCTATAGTTGTTAATTTATCTGTTCATGGATTTCTTACAGTAAGTATCAATTAGTTCATATAACTGCATAAAATACATGATAAATTTATCAGCTATGTAAAAGGGAATAAATAAAGTGAGACAACTTTATTGAAGATAATGTATATCGAAACCTACCATAAAGACTTTAGGACAAAGGAGATTTGTCCTTTACACAATGGCCATTGTCCATAAAAAAATCAATATTACTAAGTTGTTCAGTGAGAATTCTCCTGGGGCTCAGAAATACTGAAATTAATAAAGAACAATCTTTAAAGCAATTAGCCAATTTTAGCTGAAAAAAAAAATGGCACAATAGATCCCTCAATGAGTTCTTAGCATTTTTGTTTTTATAATAACTTTTGCCATAAGGTAATGGCAAAATGAAATGCATTTTTTTTCTGAAGTACCAATAAAATTACCAGGTACACAGGTTTCTTGTGATCTGCTGCAATCTCAGAATATACTTTAAAAGTCTAGAAGAGTTCATGAACTGACTATATATTTTTAAAGCAATCATCTCTCAGTATTATGTCTCTCATCTTGGCTTTTGATAAATATTCAGTGACTGTGAAGTAGTGTGTGCCCCTTAAGTTTAAATGAAAAAGTGAATTAATTTAATACATCTCAATTTCTTTTTCCCTGTGGCTCTACTTAAGAGAGTAAAGAAAAAAATGATGAAGAATAGAATAGAATGGAGTTCAAAAACCTTCCACATATGAAGATGAAGCACCTGGTTTAAACTGCTTCAGGAACAGAATTTCGGGAATGGTTTCCATATTCCTTAAAGCTGTAGCATTAATCTTTCTGCTAATTCTGATTCCAGCTGTATCCTTGGTATAAACTCTAAAATGCCCTGAGGATACAGAGTGATATTAAATACAAATCTAGCTACAATTGGTGAAAATCAGGTTTCTCTTCTACTAGTAATCCTAATAGTATTATAAACATTTAAATAATGGATAAGAATCCTAGAAACAGCAATATTTTTATGTTAGTTTTGTCTGAGGTAACTCTACAAGGTGTCTTGTGTGTTTTGGAGGGCACTGTTAACCTAAAACAAATAAAGAGAACAGTTTCCAAATATTCAGTGTAAATGGGTACAAATCAGGAAGGAATCATTGGTAGGTAATCCTTCTAAGGATTAGTGATTGAGTTTAATATGGGTACACACTAAATTCTATATTCTTATTCAAAACATTTTCATCATAACCATCACCCCTTTCACCAAAGTTAATGATGTAATTCTCTCACAGTTCTGATTTTCTCATGAGATGTTAAGTTCTTCCTGCTTACAGTTAATAATCTGGAGTGTGTGAAAGGAAGTTCTCAGTTTTTTCCCCCTATTCTCCTTCTCCTATAGGAGCTAAGGAAGGGTGGAGGCATATGAAAATAAAAACTAATGGGGAAAGGAATGCTAACAAATATTTGCTATGTTTTGAGTAAGAGATTGGGTCAATTTTCAGTTCATTTTATGTAAATCTCTCTGATGGGACTTGATGGGAAAAAAAAACCTACCGCTTTTTTCTTTAAAAAAAAATGCTATAGCTTCAGTTGTTTAACTAGGCCATATTTAAGTTGTGAATATACAGTTGTGAAAGTAGTTTCCTTAAACTGTCCCTAGAAAGCAATCTTTTTGCTTCAGTCTTACTGTTCTTGTGTTAAGGGAATAAAAACATAGCTACAAGTCATCCTACCTCTTGTCCATTTTAAGTACCATGTATGGTCATTACCTTACTAGTCTTTCTCTCATTTGCATGCATCTCGGCCTCCATTTCATTAAGCTGTCAGTGTCAGGCTGAAAGGAACTTTTCCTTATCTGAGCTGATAGATAGCAGTGAAGCTTGTTCCCTTGTGTCTGCATCTTTCAGTGAGAAAGCAAGATTGGGAAACAGATTTATAACAATACATGGATGCACTGAATTAGAAAAGACAGTTTCAGAGCAATGACATGCTTTTTTTCCCCTCTGATGCACACTCCACCGAGATATGTCAAATACACTGTATTAAAGCCTTACAAGTTTTGAAAGCTTTTCCAACCTCTTTCTTTTGTTGTTTTTGTTGCTGTTATTCTTTTCACATTCCCTTGTTTTGTTTTGTTTGTTATTTCCTCTGAACGAAGAACACCCTCCAGATTGCTGTGTTTGGAAGAGGGTTATAAATTATAGTTTTCCCTCTTATATTCTACGCTTAACTGTTAAAAGAGGATCAGCGACTATTTTTCTTTAAGGAAAACCTTACAGAAAAGTAAATCTGTCACATCAGCAGACCAGTCCACATCCATCAAGGAAGGATGAAGCTCTCCCAGTTTCTCATAAAGAGCCACTGCTAGAATAAAAATGCTTGAAAATCATTCCAAAAGTGAACTTATTCACTTCCTTGGAGGAAATGAAAATAAGTTCAGTATCCTTATTTTAAGTTTTTAATCTGTATAGCCAGCATAATGAAATAATGTGACTCACGACACTTTACAACTACTATTACCTGAGTCTACAAGTTCTAAGTATCAGGGTTATTCAATCCTTAAACATAATGAGACAATAAATGCTATATTTTCAGATTTTATTTACCAGGTATTATATTTTCCTAAGCAAGATCCATCTAGGTAATAAATTTCTATTTGGTGTCTAGGAATTTTCTTGAGTCCAGCACTCCCTCTAATATATGGACCTTTTCAATAATATCCTAGAAAGACGGTGCGTGTAGCCTGCTTTGCATTCCCACTATGGAGCACTATTGAACTAAAAGGCAGCACAGAGAGCTAAAAGCATTCAAATGGCTGTTGAGTTGGTAGTGGCCTTCCTGGAATATCTATTGAAGACTCAATTCATGTCGAAATACTGAACAACTGTCATGAAGTTCACCACCCCTATCTCCCTGCTACCCCCCCATGCTCCAAGCACATTCATTCTGAAGTAACAAGAAGTCCATTGTGGTCTAGCAATGTGGTAGGTGCTAGGAACACACTGGTGAACAGCACAAAGCTTACCCTACCCTTAGGAATGTTATAGTCTAATTAGGGACACAAAATATATGTAAGTTATTACAAAATAATGTGATTTCTAATATGATAATGATATACACAGATAGATATGTAAAGATATATGAGAATGATACCTCATTTGTGCCGGGATTTCTGGGAAGCTTTCCCGGAAAGGATGACTTGTAATCAGATTGCTTTCTTGGATATAGCAATCAGATTGCTAAGTGATGTGTAAGAATTAGGAAAGTGAAGAGGTAACTAAAGAAAGAACCCAAAACATGGCTGAAACTCAAATCTAACGTGACTGTTCCATAACTGTGCTAAGCAAATTACAATGTTTCCACATTTATTCATCACAACAGTCTGATACATTAAGAATTCTTAAATCCTGTTTATAGGTAAGGAAACTAAGGAGCAAAGATATAAGTGGATTGTCCATGGTCACACAACTAATAAGTAGAATATCCATCCAATGAATACATTTCTTCCTCATTAGAATGTAATTTCCAGGAATGATGGAACCACTATACACAGCATACACTCAATTTTTGATTGTTAAATTAATGAATGTGTGAATGATTCCAATGCTATTCACTTATTGTTATATTATGGTTTTATCTTACTAGGCAGAGAAAACAGTTTGTATAAATGCCTAGAGGCTAGGTAAAGCATGATTGATGCTTTTAGAGATCTGAAAGTGCTTTAGCTTGACCAAAACTTTTATTTCTTATTTAAAAATTCCCAAATGTAATACAACATATTTTTTCCCTTTAAATTTTATCTACGTTGCATGGTAAGACAGAAGCCTGTTACATATTATTAGGTGTCCTCCTGCAAATGTGATTTAAAAAGTAAAAAAGTTAGATTTGAGTTTCAGGGGAGACATTTACTAGATGTGTGATCATGGAGAAATAAAAATGTGAAAGTTTCCCTGTGTGTAAAATGCCATAAAATGATATAACTCCACCAACTTACTGTAGGGTTTAAATTGAACTGCCTGTGTATGGTCTCTATCATAGTACTGGCCAATATTGAGCCCTCAATAAATGTTAGTATCCTTTCCCCTGCCCAAACTTTTTTTTTTTTTGGTGAGGAAGATCAGCCCTGAGCTAACATCTGCCAATCCTCCTCTTTTTTTGCTGAGGAAGACTGGCCCTGGGATAACATCTATGCCCATCTTCCTCCACTTTATATGGGACACTGCCACAGCGTGGCTTGACAAGTGGTGCGTCGGTGAGTGCCCGGGATCCGAACCAGCGAACCCCAGGCCGCCGCAGTGGAGCGCGTGCATTTAACCGCTTGCACCACCAGGCCAGCCCCTCCCTTGCCTAATTTTTGAATTGAAGTTATTACTTTCCTTGAGTTGCTACTATTTTGTTATATCACCTGACAATCAGGTTTTTCCAATCTGTGCAATAATTAATTTAAAGTGTAAATTTTTGGTGGTGGAAAATACATCATGTAGAGTTATTTTTTTCTTGAGGAAGATTTGCCCTGAGCTAACTTCCATTGCCAATCTTCCTCTTTTTTTGCTTGAGGAAGATTAGATCTGAGTTAACATCTGTGCCAATCTTCTTCTATTTTGTTTGTGGGTTGCTGCCACAGCGTGGCTGATGAGTAGTGTAGGTCCATGCCTGGGATCTGACCATGAACCCAAACTGCCAAAGTGGAGCAAGCCAAAATCAACCACAAAGCCACAGGGCTGGCCCCTAGAGTTATTTTTTATAGTATGTAAAATTTAACTTTAATATCAATTTCTAGTCAAGTGATTTATTAGAAAGGAAGCTCCAAACTTTAGCTTACATTTCTTTGGAAAACAAAGGCCACAAATTATAAACTACAAGTTATATAGTTATATTATAGTTTATAAATTAAAAATTTCAACAAATGCATGGGTCATGTTTAATTGGATTAGGGCACTGTACAAGGTACCCCAAGGCATTAAACTATAAGTGGGCTTATAATCTAGTAGGGCTTGTATAATAACTAGGGTAGTATGCAAAGAAATGATAAGAGGAGGATTGGAAACATATTTTGGAATTTAGAATCACATTATATAAATACTAATTCATCATAGTTGGTTTGAGAGAGTAAGGAATTAAATATGACCTGAGGTTTTACACCTGAGAATAGGAAGAATGGTGGGATCGTTTAATGGAGAGAGGGAACTTGAGAAGATGAAAGGTTTTAGGGAGGATGCTGAGCTGAGTTCTTTACACGTTGGAGTATCTATATGGGATAAGTTATGTAAATTGTACAAAAAGTCCATCTGGAGTTTGATCTAGAAATGAGAATTTCAGTGCTGCTTAAAAAATGGTTAGGTGGCAAATGAGATTTCCACCAGAGAAAATAGATGATTGATTGCAAGATAAATAGGTAGCTAGATGATAAATAAGTAGATAGATTTTAAAAAGCCAATGATAGAACTTAAACTGGAGGAATATTCGGATTTTGAAGGAGGAAGCCTAAAGAGAAGCCAGCAAAGGAAAAAGAGGAGTAATAAAGAAAAGAAAGAGTGAAAGAAGAGAAATGAAGGGTTAAAAAGAAAGGATTGCTATTAGAATTAATTAAAGACTGTAGAGAATTCTAAGTTAAAAACTAAAAAGGGACCATTGGATTTGGCAAATATATTTTTGTTCATTATACAGTACTTAATTTTTACTGCTTACCTCATACTATTTAAATTATTAAATATATCAATATGAGAGAGATTCAGAGATGTTTGCAAATAGCCAAGAGTAAATAATCCTCTTTATTAGAGGGTATTTTTTTCATATTTAAGTAGAAAGGGATCATTAGAGCAGATCCTTCTTTTATTGATCTAACTTTCAGGACTTTAGGGAAAACTTCAGGTAAAAGGGTTTGTCACATACATAGAATAAGGTTATTTCGTAGTGTGAATCCACTGATATTTTTATATTAATTTATTGTGGATAGGAGTCCTAGTTTTATTAGATTTTTTAAATTTAATTTCTTAAGATAAGGTAGAAAAAAAAGAGTAGTAAGACAGCTCAAAGTAAGGGGAAACAGTTAATACTACAATGTTAGTCATTGTTAAAACAATATCCACTTGAATCTTTAATAAATTTCCTCATAATCAAACCTGGCATCCAATGTAAGCTTTTTTCTGTTATTGTAAAGAATCAAGCTTTAAGTAAACTTGGTCAATGATTACAAATTACCTCTTTTTACTCTATCGCTTTGGCTGCTTAGCAAGATATTCTTCCCATGAAACTTATGTTCAGTTTTTCAAATTTTCCAAGAGTCCCCCAAACATACTTTCTTACAGGAAGTTATTGTTTTTAATTTGTTCCCTGTATTATTAATGCTTGAGGAATAATTTAGATAAGCAGTTTAGAGGAATAGATTTTTTTAGCTAAGTGTTTTTCAAAATTATGGTTTATTTTAACTACAATCTTTTGATTTATATGGGAACTTTCATTGTTAGGAATTATCATATTTCCAGCTGTATTTATCCCCAAATTATTAAAATTCTTAAAAAATTATTCCAGCAAATGGCAAACTAGGGATGGATGTTTTATCTAAACTAGAATATACACATAGGTGATTGATATCTTTAAAATAAAGAAATGTATCTTCACTATTAGGGATATTTGCTTATTCTATGCAAACGTCAGAGCAAATATGCAAGTATTCACATATACATAAAAACATCACAGCCTATATAAGTTAAAAAGAGCAATGACTACAATGGTTTAATGGAGAACTAAATGTATTATCTTTCACTTCTCCTTTAGTATCACTGAGTAAGTATTGGAGCATAACTAGTTGGAACATTTGAGGTTCCCATAGTTTCTCGGCTCACGACTAGGTTCAAACCAAGTGAACAGATGTCCTAGACACTGAACAAGCTATGTTACCAGCCGGGTCTGAAAGGAAGGCCAAATAGACCTGGATCTATCTTTCTAGGACTTGTTTAAACCCAGATCTGTTTATTCTAGGTGTCTATGAATGGCTGGTATGTTTCCCTCAGTAATTCTATTTCACTGAAAGGGAAGGCTGTGGCTTGATGGCCATTAACTGCTCTTTCTTCTTTTCTGAGCTTTTTTTTTTCCTCCCCAAAGCCCCTAGTACATAGTTGTATATCTTAGTTGTAGGTTCTTCTAGTTCTCAGCATGGACCGATGAGCAGTGAGCAGGTCCCTGCCCAGGATCAGAACCAGAGAAGCCCAGGCCGCTGAAGCGGAACATGCCAACCTAACGGCTTTGCCACTAGGCCGGCCCTGCTGAACTTTAACTTTTGAGAGTCATTCCTCCTCTTCCACTCCATGTGGCTCTACTGGGATTGTAACACAAAGATATACCTTCTTCCCCTACTATTGAGATAAGTTCATATCCTGGGGTGGGGCAAAAGAATAATTTGAGAAGACTCACAAGCACATTGTGAGAGAGAAAGCTGCTTTTTTTCCCCTGAGATCAGTAACTGTAAGCCCGGGGTGGCTAGTGGTCATATTGACACCAATTATAGAGATACTGTCTGAAAATGAAGCCAACAGAGAATGAGAAGCAGAGAGAGAGAAAGCATCCAGTAGTGTTTTAACCTCAGGTTCTAGCTTGAGCATAGCCCCTTGGCTTTCTCAGATACAGGAGCCACATTTGCAGTTGAAAACCTCCTACCTTAATTTCAACCATATTAGATTTAGTTTGAGTTTTTCTTAAAAATATTCTTGGATAAGAAGAAAAGGGGACATGATACTGAACCATTATTCTAAAAGTCCTCTGAAAGTCTAGAATGAGTATGATCTGGTATTTATTCATTTATTCGATAATTTTTTATTGAGTGTCTACTTTGTAGGCATTGTTCTAGGAAAGGTAAGTACAGTTAAGCTGTAGATAAAGATTCTAAAACCTCTAGTGTGGAATGATACACATTAAACACATAAATGAATAATTTCAAGTACTAATAAATGCTACAAAGGAAAAAACAAGGGCTATGGGCTATTAAGGGAAGGGTAGTTAGAGAAAGCTTCTTTGAGCAGAACCTTGAATGATGAGGAAGTCTAACACACAATGATCTGGGATAACAAAGAAAAGAATGGGCTTTTCTTGTTCAAGAGACTTAAAGAAGGCCAATACACTGAGAAGCAGTGAGTGAGGGGGAGAGCAGCAGGCAATGATGTCGGGGGGCTAGGATCCTATTGGCTATTCTAATGAAATTGTATTTATTCTAATTTTAAAGGAAAATGGTTGGAACATTTTCGATAACACAATGTTATGACATTTTCTTTTTAATACCTACCAATTGTTCTATGGAGAATACATCAAGAGAAAAAGAGTAGAGCAAGAAGACTAATAACAATACTGTATTATAACATGGAAAGAAAGATATTACATGGACTAAGGTAGCAATGGATGTAATAATAAGTGATTATATTAACTATTTATTTTGGAAAATGGTACAATAACACTGACAAATGGTTGAGGGTATTGAGGGAGGGGATAGTCAATAGTAAGAAAAATTTCAAGAACGAAACTGATTTGCTAAGACTGTGGGAGAAGCTTGTATCCCTTGGCTACCCTTCTAGTCTCAGGATTAGAGATTCCTCCAGATTAAAAAAAGGAATAGCCATAGTGGTTTAAAGTTTTGCTTAAATTCATAAATGTCTGAGTTCAATTCCTAACTCTACCATTTCTTAGATTTGTGATTATTCATTTATTCGACACTTGATAGGCAAACATTGTTATCTGTTGACATGCTAGACATTAGAGAGACAAAAGTGAACAAGACAGCTATATCCTCTGCTTTTAAATCATGTAGAAGCAGGCAAATGCCAAGTAAACAAATATAGAGATAAAATAATTAGAAATTATAGATAAGGCTATAAAGGAAATTAATAAGGAGTAGAGGAGACTGGCTTTAGATGATATGGTGGGTACAAGAGTCCTCTCAGATGGGGTGATATCCACAATTAGATCACAGTGTTGGAGGAAACGAATCAAGCAGAGATTGTGGGAAGAATGTTCAAAGGGTAGGATACAAAAGCATACAAAAAAGCTTTGTGGCTTGAGTTTCTTCATCTGTGAAAGGAGGAGGATGGTAATCTTTACACTCATTTTTGATAATTAAATAATAGAAAGCATACGCAGGACTAAGTACAGTTCTAGAGGCATGGTAAACATTAAATAAGGTTTATAAAACTCTCCTGATTAGTAGAATTGTGAAAGTAGGAAGTTACTATTGCGTTTGTGTTGAGAGCACTGGTTTAATTTTAGACAGTGCTCCTAGTTATGAAGCCCATGTCTTTCATATACAATCTTTCTTTATTATCTCAGCCAAATTGCCTATTAAGATCATAGAATCTCAGATTCCTCTTCTGAAAAATGAGATCAGTCCTGGGAGGTCAGCCTCCCAGGCAGGGAAGACAAGGGCAGAGACAATCTGGGGGAGCAAAAGAAAATAATCAGCACAAAATCATTATCTCAGCTTTACAGTTGAGAAGACTATGGTAAGAGATTTTACATTATTACTCAGTACTAAAGGCAGAGTCTGAATCCAAAGTTCATGATAGATTATATAACTGTGTCTCATTGCCTGTGTTTCTTAACACGTTAAATTTTCCTTGCAGTAGAATTTAAAGCTGAAAACTCTGTAGATGACCCTGTATCCATTTGGGAAACTTAGACAGTTTCTTCATGCTTTAAGACAGAAACTCACAACCTAGGATAGGGACATGGAGGAGTCTCCTAGGGGACATTTGGTAATATGTGAAGCCATATCTAGTTGTCACAAAAAGGGTGAGGAGGAGAAGAGTTGCCATTAGCATCTAGCGGACAGAGGCCAGGGATACTGCTAACCATCGCACAATACTCAGGGCAGCCACCTACAACAAAGAATTATCCTGCTCAATATGTCACTGGTACTGACGTTGAGAAATCCAGGGTTAAGACAATAAAGAGGTACATATTCTATTAATGACGGAGGAAGTTGTGTATAAAACAACAAAAACAAAAAATTACAAGTATCCTAAAAGGGGTGAGATCAAAAGATTCAGGAATATACAGAAAGTAATTTCCTAAACCACAATAGATAAGAGTTTTTATTTTCTTTGGAAGATGTAATCTACAAGAGTGGCATGAGAGATGATCTCCATAAATAACTGCTTTTTGATGTAACTCATCCTTGGAAATATGATATTGCTTTTCAGAAGTTGTAATATGGAGGAAGGAAATAAGTTTTAAAACCTAGATATTTTGCAGACTCACAGTTTTTACGTATAATTTTTGAAGTATGTGATGAAAAGTAGATGAAAGATCAATGAGCTCTTTTCAGGAATGAGGGATAAAAATTCAGAAGGCCTATATTAAATTTTATTGACATACATGCTTCCATTTAGGAATTTGAAAGCTCTAGTAATTCAAAATCTTGTTTCCATCCGGCAGTGGCTCTGTCAGTTTTCTGGCCATCCAGTAACTGAAAATTCTTCTATGCCTTTACGTTTTGGCAGGACATATTTTGGTGGGATCCATCTATTTCAAACATCGTGGGCTATTAAGGAAAATGGATGAGTAGCCAGAGTTGATTGATCCACTAAAACTGAGTCATAACAATCTACTCAGGTGTCTGATGGAAAGTAGGAAGAGCCTCAGTTAAAATGGACACCTGCTAAAGTCGAGTTGAGGCGTAACTGATAGCATGAGTTCTGGAGCCAGAATTTCTGGATTCAAATCCAAATACAGCCTTTTACTATTCACTTGTCCTTGAGCAAGTTGCTTACTAGGGCTCCACCTTATTCTCTTGAATGCTAAAATGGGCATTGATAATAGTACCTGCTTCATAAAGTTTTAGTAAGGAACCAATTTTATAATATGTGTAAAGTTACTAGAGGAAGGTCTAATATATTTTCACAAGTGTTATCTTTACATAGGAGCAAATGTTCAGCTAATGAAAAACCAGTATACTTCAATTCATTCTATTGCAAGACCACATACTCAAAACATGTCGCTTCATATGGATGAATTCAAATTAAAGCTATTAAGAATGTTGTTTTAAGACTAGCTAAATAGAACCTGCTGGGATTTAAAACATATTTATTAACAATGCAAATAGAAAATCTTTCCTAACACATGGAACAAAAAGAATACCATTAAATGATACTTGTTCTGGAATTGATACAAAGGTTACCTCCAGGACCAAATGTAATGGGGTCTCAACTGATTTGAAATACAGGGCCCTTAAAAAGAACGATGCAACAGGTAAAAGTGAACATCGGCAAACTGTAACATGGGCTCCTCCTTGGTAGTCTTTCCTTGTGTACACCATGAAGAGGTCTTTTCTTCTCTTGAATAGAGGACAGGATTTGCCTAAGTAACAACAATGTTCCAAGAGATGCTTTTTGGAAGGGGATAGAACCTTCCTTACTTACACGTGAGACAGGTTATGCCTTGGACTGGGGAGAAGAGAGCTGTGGGAGAGTTATCTCCTGGGGCTGAAGCAGAAAAACACATGGGTTGGAGAGGGTCAGGCTCTCTTGTCTGTTCTTGAATTGGCCAGCAATCCCATGTTCCTAGCTGAGTTGGGGGAACTGGTTATTCAGTGATTCAAATGCTGGTAGTTAGCTCTCTCTTCTCTCTCCACGTTTAGAGAGGGACATGGAAAGTGTGAACATCTCATATGGGATCTCGATGCCTAGATCATGCACTTCCTTTTTATGACATAGTTGGAGAAGATGAGAGAATTCATTACCTTCCTTTTGAAAGGAGTAACACACTTTGAACCCCTTTATAGAGCCTTGCCACTTTGGTTTTAGTTTTGCTGCTAGTAATGGGAGAATAACGTCTTATCTAAAACTCAAAGACAAGAGGGGCCGGCCCCGTGGCTTAGTGGTTAAGTGCGTGCGCTCCCGCTGCTGGCGGCCCGGGTTCGGATCCTGGGTGCGCACTGACACACCGCTTCTCTGGCCATGCTGATTCGCATCCTGGGTGTGCACTGACGCACCGCTTCTCTGGCCATGCTGAGGCCGCGTCCCACATACAGCAACTAGAAGGATATGCAGCTATGACGTACAACTATCTACTGGGGCTTTGGAGGGAAAAAATAAATAAATAAAATTTAAAACTCAAAGACAAGAAAAAGGGCTAGTAGCAGGAGGAATAGGAGATTAGCAGAAAAGGCAGACAATTGAATTCTGAGAAGGAAGAATGGTTCAGCGAGTACAAGAGGAGTTGTGTGGAGCCAGTCCACAGGAGCAGGAGCATAGACTCAAACAACCTAGACTACTGGATACACTACACATGGCTATGTGCTTTATTTTAGTGACTATCCGGTAGTTAGACTCATATCTAGTATTAGTGTTAAGGATTCTGACAATAGCACACTAATGAAACTAGCACCAGTATCATGGAAGTTATTTTTCTTTTGATTTCCTCTGAAATAGAAGGAAAATAGGAATGAGCAGTCACTCTGTGATGAATATAGAACATCACAAAATCACTTCCCATCTGCTAGCTAAATAGACAACCATAAATCTTTTAAATGATAAAAACAAGAAAATGTAGTACATATATCAGGAAAACTCTTTGACGTCTCCTACCAGAAATTAAGAGGAGGTAGGTGTTTAATTTTTAATGTGCTGGGGTTTTTTTTTGTAGTGAAGTTAATGCTAAGTTAACATTTAAAAAATATATATATATATTATTGATCAATGGAAATTAAAGTTTTTTCTAATCGTCCTCTCTAGTATTGACAAAAACCGTCTTTAGTTCATGGTTATACTGACAATTATAAAGTATTTTACTAGCTATTTTTAAAATAAAATACATTAAAAGTTTTACATCATCCTTTTTCTTATGCACAGTATTTTTAAATCAGATTTATTGAGGTTTAACTTACATAACTTTCTCCCTTTTAAGTGTATAGTTCTATCAATTTAAACAAACATATACAGTTGTGTTTTGTTAACATTTTAATACTGGTTTCTAGAGTCTTTGGGAGAGGAAATTCTCAATAAAAGATAAGATTCTGAATTCCCAACTTTTAAAAGTTGACTTTGAAGCTTGCTTGAAAATACTTAAGATAATTTCAAAACTGAACCTTTCAAAGCTGAAAATACTTAAGATAATTTCCAAAATGAACCAATATGTATATTCAATTGTCTCATAGAACTACAGTGAAGAAAAGTACGTATATGCATACTAATATTAAAAAAAATACATTAGTAGCACCATAAGCAGAAAATGATCACTAGTTATTATTACATTTTGACTTTAAAGTTCTACTTATTTTTCAAACCTTTGATATTACAGGTGTATATTATTATACATTTTCATAATGTTTGGTGTCTTAATTGAACACATATTGTCCTAAGAAAATATTATCTTGTTTTAACTAAGTATTGGTTACTTTCCCAATATACTTTAAATTGATATGTTAAATATTCAGTACACGTATGTATAACTTAAAATAAAATATAAATGTCTTTCATAGCTTAATGGTTTTAAGAAAAGGACATATATTCCTTATTAAGATCCATAAATGATAAAATTGATAAATTTTTCAAATGTTTTAGGTTGGTTGCACAAGAAAATAATGATGACAATATGATGTCACAATAATGTTCTGTATTATGGCAAACTAATAACCTCCAGGGTGCTCAACTTCCATAAAATTCCTTTCATATCTCATCTATTATGGAGGATCTGTGAAAAATGGTTTACTGTTTCCCTTCTGAGATATTTGGCAATGCACGCCTGGCTCATGAAAGCAAAGAGATTAGATATTGTCATTTTCAAAGGGTAAAATCTGTGAAAGCTGCTTTCTAATTCAAGAAATGTCTGAGTGATAAAAATCCCTTTATGCAAATAACATGGGAGGAACAAAACGCAGTCATTTTTCTCAGCTTTCAAGATAGATACATTCTTTTCGTTTTAAGTGGTACGCTTCTCAGAGGAGCTATTTCTGCCTACACACAATCAGGGATATATGCTCTCATAGATGATGTTTACATCTTGAAAGCATCTACCCTTGGAGATAATGTACCCCTCTTCAGAGAAGGGTTATAATCCTTCTGCACTTAAGAAGTGTCCTCAGAATTTTAAGTCCACATTGTATCCAGAGTTCTAGTTAGTGACGATGAGATTCACATGGAACCAAGAAATTGTTTGCACTTTATCATTTTACCTGCATATTTTTATTTAGTTCCCGTTGCCTACACTCAGAACTTATTGATGGCTAAAGCCTTGTGTGAAGCCCTGAAACAGTGTCCAAAATATCACCTGAATGTGCACCTATGCATGAGAAGCACAAGTTTTCCTTGGATCCGCAAAGGAATTTGTAACCAATACAATGCAAATACCTTTCAACAGGGCCTTTAGAAGCTCTTCAGACCTTCCTTATTTCTTTTTTGGCCTGAATTGCCAGTTTCATCCCCCACAAAACGCACCTTCCCTAGAATTTGTTTTCCATCGTGATATTCCTGGCCTTCTGCAGTTCCCTTCTATTGCATCTCCACCTATACCAATTTGACACAATCCTCAGGGTCCAATTTATATATAATCTCATCCATTGGTCTGTGACATTTCTAAGAAGAATTAAACCTCTATGCTCCTGTGGCCTCATTTCCCAACTATGGCCCAATTCAACACATGTATTTTGTGTTACTTTCTTATGCACATCTCTTCCCACTTTGCTATAGTAAATGCCTATGACGCCTTGTTTATTTCATATCTCCAAAAGTCTAGTCACGAGCTTTGCGCAGAGTAAGTCACACGTATTGAGAGAAATCAGTTGAGTTCCCAGTTTATTTCAAGCCATCTACTCTCCATGTATTCAATGATGAAGTAAGAGGAAGAAAAGGAGCAAAATAGGGACAATTTAGTCTGAGTAATCCTTGTTTACCAAGCTTTCTCCATTTTTTTCTGTCTTCACCCAGGAATTCTTTTATTTTTGTCCTTCTGCCACTTTCTCCTTTGGGTGATGGTATTGGAGAGTAAACTTCGTTGAATTCCAATACTTCTTCCTATCTTCTAGTATCTTCTATGGAACAAGACAATAACTAATTTCATAAAAACAACATTTGGCAATATGTTTTTTCGTTTCTTGAATTCAAAATGTAACCACAAAATTGAACATGCCATGTTTGGTTTTGTTGATTTTCTTTCAGAATCTCAGCAATGTGAAAATACAAAGAAAATAGTACAGAAGTTTTCACCATTTAGTTACTTTCCTGTCACTTTCATGGCTCCAAAGGTGACGCAAAAGATCTTCTTTCCAACTATGTATTTCTATGTGTGCTATCTCTATATTTCTGGGCTTTTCTTTTTCTACAGATTTGCAAACTACTCTGCAAAAGCTACAGACCCCTTTAAGTAATTGTCCTTCCCTCCCCAAAATGCTTGTCTCCCAGACCAGCATTTCTCCATCTCATCACTTCATGTTGTGGACGTCCTCCACCTCCACACACTTTTCCTCCTCTTATCGCCTTTCCAACTGCTTAAAGTTGTTTTGTCTATCCCCTCTTGATTGCTGTCCCCTCCCATCTCACAGGCAAATAGTCTCAGATATTTCATAGGATGATCTCTGAACTTCCTTAGCATAACCAATACTGGCCTCTCCCTTAAAATTGTTGATTCTTTCACGAATGTCTTGAGTCTAGAACCCTAATTCTCCTGTGTCTCCAGTAAATTTAATTAGGAGGAAATCTTCATATTTTTTTAGATCCCACTGACACTTCCTCACCACTCTCTCCCTCTTCTGACCAACCTTTCTTCTCTGAGGCTTACTTCATTTGATTATATTGTAAGTTATTATATTATTGTCTCTCTTTATTGTTTCTATCTGCAAATACTCCAATCACTCTTCACCATTCACTGAAATCTTTGGTACACTGGACCTTTGTTTTTTTTCTAACCTTCCTCCTTCCATTACTGTACACAATATTATATCTATATGGAGATCCTCTCAATACTAACTTCAGAGTTCCTTGAAGTTCATTAATATATACTCCATTTTAATAACCAGTCCTTTTTAACTCTAAGATAGTATGATTCTTGGAACCAGAATGCCCACCATAAAATATCAATAAGATTTTGGCCATTTCACTGAGGCTTTACATTTGTTAAATGGGGATATGCATACTTGCTCTACCCAAGTTTTAGTACTCGTGGGAGGATCAAAACACATAACATATATGAAAATGCTTTGTATACCATGAAATCTTCAGAAATATAAGTAATATGACTTTGAAAACTATCCTTCAGTCCAGTATTCACCATTGTGGAAGTATATGATAGAATTTTAGGTGGTCCATGGAGGAACTTTGATTTTTATTTCAACGGTTATGTGATTTGTTTGTTGGATTTACAACCTAGATAGACCTTTTATGTCAAAATTAAAGATCTAATCTGAAAATAATGGTGCTCCAGTATTGAAATGGCACTGCCTAGGAGAATTTGACAGACTCAAGAATTCTGAAAATCAAAATTCCGAACAACAAAATCACCTTGACAATCTCTCTCACCTGAGAAAGGAAACACAGCCTTTCTCTGGAAAAATATAGCAATATCTCAAAAACCATATCTAACTGTCATTTGGCTCATTGTTAAATCTAAATTCAACATGGTTAGGAGTGAGAAAAATGTACAATAAGATGAGTAAAGGGGGTGGTTATTCTAAAAAATATATATATAGGATTTTTCTTCCTTATGTTTTCTTCTTTACTTTTTTTGTGAGGAAGGTCAGCCCTGAGCTAACATCCATGCCAATCCTCCTCTTTTTGCTGAGGAAGACTGGCCCTGGGCTAACATCTGTACCCATCTTCCTCCACTTTATATGGGCTGCCACCACAGCATGGCGTGACAAGTGGTGCCTCGGTGCACGCCTGAGATCCAAACCCGGGCCGCCAGCAGCGGAGCGTGCGCACTTAACTGCTACACCACGGAGCTGGCCCCCCTTATGCTTTCAAAATATGGTGGAAATACATTTATTTTTTCATTTATTTATTTAACAAAATATAGTCTGCATTTATTGTGGGTTGGTCATAATACTAGTTGCTGCAGACACAATGCTATCATAACCATTCATAATCACAGTCCTCTTGAAACTTAGAGGCTAATGGGAGAGAGATTAATCAAATAGACACAAAAACAAATGAAAAATCATTAATTTGACAAGGGCTAAACAGGAGAAACTATAATGGGGTGATTTGACTTGATCAGAGAGATCAGAGAAGACTTCTTTGAAAAAACAATGCTCCAACTAAAGTGTAAAGAATAAATCATCATTAAGTAGATATGGAGAGTATCCAGGTAGAGGTGATGATAAATGCAAGGCCCTGTGATGAGGAATCACAGAGTACAAAGGCTTGAATGACAGTTTCATGCAAAAGAGTGAGTGAGGGGAAGCACAATGAGAGAAGAAGCCAGAAGGGTTACTAAGGCATGGACTATCCAAGGTCTTATAAAAATCCATGATGGAGGGATATTGACTTAATCATTATCTTGTTTTTATTTTAAAATAACGATTGTTTTCATTGGGTATACCTTTTTTTTAAATATATGGCAAGTGATTTAATTTTCTATTTGTTTTCTTCTACCACTGTTTATAGTAATAATAAATTTTCCTTTTTTAAATTTTTAAGTGAAAATATTAGGTCAGTGTGAAGAAAATATAATTTTGTAACCATATAGGTGTTACAAGAATGACTAACATTTATGAAACATTATTTTAGTCTAATATATGAATTTTTTGAAGGAAAGGGTTGAGCTTTTCAGAGATTGTTTATCATTAAGTTTGGAGTTTTCATTATAATCAATCCAATTTGTTGAAGGAAAATGATACAAATTATAACAGTAATGCTGATACCATTTTAAAATATTTTGAGATTATTTGTAAATAGAACTTCTGTATTTCTAGAAACATTGTTTATCTTATGACATATGAGATACAGGGCCAGATATTGATTCCTTTGTGTTCTTAGAGACACATTTTCTTGCATAACATATATTTCTATGGAAATATTTGAATGGGTTCTAATCTGAGGGTCCTGGTTTATGACAAACATAAAGAGCAAGTTTGATCATTAATTATGCTACTTATAGTCAGGAGGAAAGTGTTCACAGATTTCTAGACTCTTCCTTACAAGATTAATGGTTTGGAATAGAATTTTTCAGGCTCAATAAAGATAATCCAGGTAACGGGAGAAATAATATTGAAAAGAGTCTCTTCTGAATTTAACTCTCTCCTCCGTGCATTCTTTCTCTCTTTCTATATTCTCTTTCTCTCTCTAATAATTTTTTTAAAAAAGCTTGGATGTAAATTATTCATGTTGGTTTATCTGTGGGATAACTTGCTGAGCGCTGACCAAGTGCCAGGAACTGTGCTAAATTCCATAAATTCATTATCTCAATCAATACTCACAGCAAAAGTATGAGGTTGGGATTTTATTATCCTTATTTTAAGACGAGATAGTTAACATCAGTATCAGTAATTTGGCCAAGTCTGCATGACTAGTAAGCACCAGAGCCAAAACTGGAGTGGTACCCAGGAACATCTAACTCCTTAGAGTTTTGGCTCTTGAGCACTGTGAGACTCCTGCCTCTCTTTCTCACACACACACACATTTCCACAAACTCCTGTACACACATACATATATAAACATGTATAAACATATCATATAGGCATTTATAAAAATATAAATATCTGGAAATAATATAAACTGATGTCTTATAAACTTATGACCTTGGGTGAGTCAATGAAATACATAAAGAAGGAGCTTAATTGATAATGAGTATGCTTAAGCTGTCATTTATTATTTCATTCTCTTCTATTCTAGTTACTCTGGGATCTATTTCCTATCTATTAATTACACAATATCAAATGTTTGTATTTCTACCAACTAAGACACAAATATGAGTACCAATAGCCTGGAAATTACTTGTTAGCATATAAATCAATAAGAGATTATAAATTCCTAGTACTTTCAGATTGTATGTCAGATTCAGGAAGGACAGTTGCCAGAAAGCCACATTGCTTGGAATAATTTCTGAATTACTGGCACTGGATGTTGCCATATCGATTTATTGATTAAAACAACAACAATAATCTACAAGCTTAAGCGGCATCTGAAATAAGTGAGTGATTTCTAGTGCTATTAATTGGGCAAGTCGATTTTTTTTAAATATAAAATAATTATCATACATTTAATCATTTTTGTAGAAATTATTTTTTAGGGTGCTTCTCAGAAAAAGTCTAAGAGTTAAAGTGATGCTTTTTTACTGATTTTTTTTTTTCCTGAGGGCTCTTTAATCAAACATAGCCACATCATTATCCCATGTTAAGGAAATAATTCCTTAATATTATAAAATTTTTCCAATTTTTTTTAAGTTTAGTTTGGTTCCTTGAAATGTGAACAAAAAGAAGGGCCATATTTTCTGATTAATTAAAACATCTTTTAATGCAGAGTTTACCACTTCATCTCTTTAATTGTTGTTGAACATATTTATTAGTTATTTTTTCTGCAGAGTTTCCCACATTCTGAGGTTTGCTGATTGCATCCCAGCAGTGTCTTTAGCATGATTTTCTTTCCTTGTATTTCCTGTAATGTGATATTCCAGAGGATTTATCAGATTCCTTTTAGGTGTTTTATCAAGTCTATTTTCTAAGTGGTGGTGTATATTTCCATCAGGAGGCGCATAATGTCTCTGATTATCCTCTTGAGATATCAGTCATTGATGATCATTGCCTACAAGACTTATTTCATTGTAGATTGAAAAATTACAATATTCTAATTTTAACATTCATCTTCTTTTGTCAGAATAGTTCTTAAAAGGAGGAACATTCCCATATCAACTCTGGTTAACCATAAGTAGAGGTTATTTAGAAAAAGCAGAATAAAGCCCAATTATTCTTGGGCCGACCCCGTGGCTTAGCGGTTAAGTGCGTGCGCTCTGCTACTGGCGGCCCGGGTTCAGATCCCAGGCTTGCACCGACGCACCACTTCTCCGGCCATGCTGAGGCCGCGTCCGACGTACAGCAACTAGAAGGATATGCAGCTATGATGTACAACTATCTACTGGGGCTTTGGGGAAAAAATAAATAAATAAAATTATAAAGAGAAAAAAAAAAGCCCAATTCTTTCTCTTTATTTACTAGATATTAGGTTCTTTAGCACCCTTCAAAGGTGACCAATAATTTTTTTTTGTTTTTTTATCTTTATGAACTCATGAATTTAAACATTTTCAGTATATTCTAATACAGTTCAGTTATTATCCTTAATGATGATCAAATGTTTCCGTTTTGGCTAGTGGGGGTCTATTCAAGTTTGCTCCTCAGTCCTAAAGACATTATCCTTCTAGGCTTTGCTGACATTTTTGCTTTCTATTATGATGAGATGATCCAGACTCATCTTACACATTTCCTGTCTCAGACCTAGAAGCAACCTTTTCTCTAAGGAACCCTAGTTCCTTTCAGTAGAAAGTAGTATTGAGAGACCACAATTAGGGCAAAGGAATTCATTCCTATTAGATTGGTCATTGATTCTATGTCTCTTCAATGGCAAGAATTAGGAAATATATGTATGAAAGAGTGTGTGTGTTTTTTAACAAATAAAATACATACTTATGTTCATTTGTTGCATGTTATTTATTTTAAAAATTTGCTTGTTTTATAATTATAGAGTATATTTTTGATCGATGAACTTCATGATTCCAAAGTTCAATATATAAGCAGGATATATGCAAAGAAATTCAGCTTATATATTCTCACCTCCATCCTATTCTCTCCTTCCTCCATCAATAAGCTTTTTAAAATTTTGCAGATTATACCTCTGAGATAACCTGAAACATAATCTATATAATTTTATCCATGTCCCAGTGGTCACTCAGTAAAATGGCTACTCATGTCAGCTGCATAGTCTTATACATAGTCTTTTTTTCATAGCTTATTCAAACTTATTCATACACTATTGATAGGTATTTGAGTTATTTCCACTTTAATCCTGTTTTTATTTTTATTTGGGGGGATTATAAATAGTGTTGCAATGAATAGCTTTGTCCAAATAATTTACTTTGTATTATTGCCATTCAATGACTTGATTTTTATAATAATCATTTTAAGGTAAGCAATTACTCCATTTAATAAAGAAAGATGAATATTGGTCAGAAAATGTAGTGCTGAGTATAATTTTAATCGATTGACCAATTTGATTGATCTAGTCAAACAATTGTAATGCATAATGGTGAATGAAATTAGGACAGGAAGAGGGTACCATCTCTTCACATTTAATTTGTCTGAAGGTCAAATCTCAAGTCAATGGCAAAGCCTGCGGTAAATCAGACCGCGCTCAGCATGGTGTCCGTCAGAAGTCTTCCCCAGCCAGACTCTTATCTCTAGTTCTCTGATATCATGCCTCTGCTTTCATTGTGTTCATCTGTTTTTTTCTTTTTTAACACTTGCCCCTTGCCCTTTTCAGTCCATTGTTGTCCATAATGTACCATTTAAGAGAAAAATTAATGTTTAATCATCTCAGTACTTGAGCTATAGAGTTATCAATTTCACATTACCCAATTAAATTGGCACATGTTTAAGGTATTAAATAGTCTTCCAGGCACTCCTCCATAGTGATGGGAATAAAGAAATCTCTTTAACTCTTTAAAACTCTACCCTCTGCCACCCCTGTTCACTTGGCCTAGCCTAGATATTGCATCTCCCTTACATGGATGGCCTAATCCAGTTTCCTCAGACAGCCACTGTGCTGAAATACATGTTTGCTAGGGCCTTATGGCTTCCCAATTTGCCTCAGAGCGTCTTCATTTGTCCCTTTTCATAACACTTTAAGTTACTTAAAGTGTAACATTTGTATTGTAGCACATCTATCACCAATTCTCTTTGGGATTGCCTTTGAACTGATAGTTCATTTTTCAGGGAGAGTGAAGGTGACTTTTAAGCCAGAATCAAGGACCAGATTTTCATAGTTAGAATGCTTGCATAGAAATATGAGACATCATATATGAATGTGTTAGTCCTGACTTCTCCTTGGTCAAGAAGCAACTCATTTCAAGAGAGTCTCTAAAGGCAGAATTTGTTTCTAATTTAGTCTCTTTTTTAAAGATGGAACAGCAAATAGCTATTGTTTAATGCTGGTGTTTTGTTATTTTTCTCCTTCCAATATACAATCATTTATACATAATTTGTATTCTTATGTGAATAATAAGAAAATAGGGGATTGTAAGGTAGAAAAAGTTTGACAGAAATGCTCTTACTCACCACATCCTTCTCTCCCTCCATTACACACCAGCTCACTCTCCTCTCCTGCTTTCCCCAATGTGTTCATGCTCCTTACCCTTCTGCTTCCTCACCATGACCCCTGTTCTTTATTTGCCTCTTCCACTGCTATTCTCAAATCTGAAATGAGATATAAATACCACAAATTTTGCTGTCAAATCAGAAATCAGTTTGCTTGTTTCAATATTTTAAGCATAATACAGACAAAATCTTCTTCAGAGTCAAATTGCTTGCTTTTAGAAAATGTCAACTGTAACGATTCTCAGCCTTCACTGAATATTATAATCGCCTGGGGTACTTTTCCAACTACCCAGGAAGCAAAACAGACCACTTAAGTCAGAACCTCTAGGGGTGAGATCCAGGCATCAGTAGTTTGTAAAGCTCTACAGGTGATTCCAATGTCCAACCTGGGGAGAATCACTGAAAAAATGCATTTTTTGAGCCAGCTCTGATGGCCTAGTGGTTAAAGTTTGGCATTCTCTCCACTTCGATGGCCTGCGTTCACTTCCCGTGCGCAGAACCACATCACCTGTCTGTTGGTTGGTGTGCTGTGGCGGCGGCTCACAAGGAAGAACTAGAAGGACTTACAACTAGGATATACAGCCATGCACTTTTGTGGGGGGAGGACAAAAAGGGGGAAGATTGGCAACAAATGTTAGCTCAGGGTGAATCTTTCCCTGCAAAAAAAAAAAAAAAAATGCATTTCTCTAAGGCTCATACATTTGCAGTTGAGAATCACTACTTAAAAAGTAAGCAATGGCTAATAAGGAAGGTTGTCATGACCCTGAGCAAAGAAACTTTTGTGAACCAATGTCATCAGCTCTATAAAACAATCACTCATCAAAAGCCTCATTAACCAATATATTATTTATAATTTAAAAATAGCTAAGGTAAAATACTATTTTAAAGACAAAAATGTAACCTGCCTCGATATCATGATTTTTAAAAAGAGTTAAGTGCTAATATTTAAACTACCTGTTCACGAGACAGAATAAAAACCCCAGGAATAATATTCAGCTTACTCAAGGAATTTGACTAGTGTAGCATTAATATTAGTTATCCTCTAAATCCATTTAGACGCTGATATTCCATTTTATA
The DNA here is from genome assembly GCF_057802395.1 of Ceratotherium simum simum. NCBI lineage: Eukaryota > Metazoa > Chordata > Mammalia > Perissodactyla > Rhinocerotidae > Ceratotherium > Ceratotherium simum. Next base: position 46,043,480 of record NC_141911.1, read on the forward strand.
GAGTTTTACTTTTATCCACATACAAACTTCTTTAATGGAAATTGCCCATATGCCATACAATGCATGGTTGACTTTATATTTGCTTAACAGCCTTATCCCGTGATTTAAGGGGACTTTTGTAAGGGCAAAACAGTCAAACAACATCTTAATAACATGATGGTTTTAAAAGGGCACTCAAAGGCAAAACGTGAATATGACATTTTAACATTGATTAATAACGAGTATAATGCAGATATTCCATCTAAAAACAAAATTCAGCACATCAGTTTTGTTAGTGACATACACAGATTTCTCCTAAGTAAATGGTGAGATCTTATTTTTTATAAAGAAAGTGATTTATTTCACACATGAAGAATAAGGTAATATTTGTATGTATGTTCGAGTTTAAAAATTCAGATTACTTTTAATTCTCATCATGAAAATATTAAAATTTGTATATTTTTAATTTGTAAGAGGTGATACCAGCTGCTTCATTATGCATTGTTTCTGCTCAGGGATTTACCTCATGTGCCTGGGAGCATATGCTTTTTAGAAAACATTCTAGTAAACATTTGGCTGCTGTCATACTTATAACTCTGGAGAGGAAGTGCACTCTATTATTTTAATTATATTTTAGCATGTGGCTATAGTCATTATGTTTCCTTTAAGAGTTATATTGATATATGACTATTATATATAAGAAAATAATGAAAGTATACATGTATACACATATATCTATTTGTATACATACACACTCATGTTAGAATCCTTAGAGAAAATATAGCAAATATGTTTGCTATAATGGTTATACACAATTCTTATTTCCTTTAGCATAATAATGATTTAACCAACTATTGAACTTGATGTAATTGACATATCCTGGCTTATTGATATAGGTTTGTTTTATTTTAGTTACAATTAAAAAAAAATTATACCTAAAACATCACTAACATGAGTCACAAAGATAAGACACAATTCGTTGCTTTTGAAGATCTAATTGTATTAATAACATATATGCTTGTGTTCCATTATTTTTAACAATATTTCATACTATAAACTTTGGCAATACCTGAAATAGAATTTAAGTAGTTGGCATATGTTCAGTTTCCATGAAGTTCACATTTTCTGTAATGCATTAATAAGCAGAAATATTGCTAAAATCTCGTTTATGTTATGGACATTGGCGAGCAATAACAAGCAAGTCTTGGTTAACCATGTGATAGCACAAATTCCTGTGGGGAGAGAATCTGTAAACAAAACCTCTTACTGGAGCCGAGCAAATGCTAGGAGACGCATCCAAAGCATTGAAAGAAGATCCAATGTGGTGGGCAGAACATCAGATCATCTGGCAGCAGACCACAAAGCGTCAATCCATGAGTACTTGGCAGCTTAACATGAGATGGTTGGTACTCTCATGGGTAGGTGGTGCAGACAATAAGGATTCCAGGGGAGATTCCCAAAGGAGTATCAGCATTACAGAATTTCACCAGCTGATAAAAGGGCAACAACCAAAAAAGTTTGGAGCAGGATTGAGTCACTTGGATTTGGAATGGCAGGAGAATAAAACTAGCAAAGCCAGGAAACATCTGAAGATCAACCATTAGAACAGGGACAATAGGTGAGGATGACACATCAGGTATAAGGAAGAGGTCTTATTAGAGCCGGGGACCAGGCTTAGGGTCAGACTAGATGGAGCATCTATTACTGGTGAACACCAACATCCATGCATCCTTCCTGACTCAGGATGAGATTGGTTTTACATACATTGGGGCAGGGCTCTGGAGGAGCAACGGCTGGAGTTCAAGGGTCTCGGATGGGAAAAAAGACAGATACAAAGATTGTGAGCCAGACAGCATTTCATATGGGTATCAGAATCAAGAAACAAATAACAAAAGTTTCATTTCCATGGATGCAACTTTTAAAACGATTTGCAACCATGCTTCTGCAGAGTAAAGAGAAGTCAGGATTTGGGTCTACAGCCTTACTGTGAGAGCCTATGTGGGCACTGTAAGTACCAGAGATGTTTATACTAGACCTCTAGCATACAGAAATAACTTCAAGCATTTTATTCTAAGCTGCCAAGAAAGTCTAGGTACCTAAAGTTTGCTAATGGAATGTAATCACTTATACTAAGACAAGATATAAAAAATTCAGACACTCACTTTTATTTTGTCTAAGCAGCCTGGGGGCAATGCATTTTCTGCAGATTCAACTACACATTACCTATCATCCCAACATGAATTATAACATATAACAAGCATTAGAATACCCAAAGTGAAGTTTTTTTCTCCGTTCACATGATAGTGAATTTGAATTATATCACATCCCAAACGTTTATTTTATTTTCTTTTGTGTTTTATTTGAGAAAACGTGCATTTTGGAGGACCGTATAGAATAGTAAATAAAATTAGGTAATTTAAATTTATAATAATACTTTTATAATCTTAAAGAAAATGTCTTTATCTCTGATGCCAAATTTTAAAAATGTATGTATTACTGAAATTGTATGTTTTGACCTATGGAATTCAAAGGAAAAGCAGTAGAATCAGGATCAGTAAGATTGTTTCCCATTTCTAGGGAAATATAAAGCTTAATAAATGCAAAATTTTCAATAATGACATCACCAATATAATTTTTTTCTCAATTGCAGTCATTCAAGTTTTACTCATTGCAGAAAGATAGTTTTGTAAACTTTCTCTTTCACAACCTAGTTTTTTCATAAAAGTACAAATAAAACTTCATAGTTTTCACCACACAACACAGGTTGCCCAGCTTTTAACAGCCTAATCATTCTTTTGTTGTTTCAAATAAAGAAGCTTTATTCCATTTGAGCCAGATTGTTTTAAATGCTTCTTTTCCAAAATTAAGTTTTATTTTTAAGAAAAGGTGCAGTTTTTATATCACTGAGTAACAAGGAAGGACGTTTGCTTTTAACTTCTTTGTAGTCTGCGTGTCAATAAATGACAGACTTCCGCTGTTTAAGGTAGTAAAAAGTCATATATTATCACCTAATCTGGCCCATTATAAACTTGTTAATAACTGCAGTTTATGAATATTTATCATGAGACACAGCGGTTAAAGAGACAGCACAACTTTAATTTTCAGGTAAGATTTCTGATAATTATGCAACTTAACACTGATTAATCAGACTGACTGAGGCTTTAAAAATCTAGGCCTGCCTGAATTTGTCATATCTTCTGTGAATCTTTCCCTCCTTGCATTTCAGACCCCTCTGTTTAATCTCTACTGAAAATTACTCAAAACCCTTTTGGAGACAGAATTTTGGTCTTGACCAAAACTTCTACAGGATCCAAAATTGGAACTGGAACCAGTAAGGACAGTTGAAATAACTGTTGTTAACTGGTTATAGTTCCTTTAACTGAAAATATTAGAAGATCAAACATAGGCCTTTGAAATGTGATACAGTCTTGAAAGACGTGGCATGCTATTACAAAGTGAAATAAAATTCCTCATTCTAGAACCTCCAGTTCCTTCCAGGTGTTGGTTTGGGTCCTTAGCCATTTTTCTGCTTCTTCACTCTTTATTCCCAGTGCTTTCCTGTGTGTGATCTATTTTCCTGAGAAAACTTTCCACTGAGTTGAAAGCCTGAGAACTCTTAAGTTCAGATGAATGATAATGAGCATTGTCACAGAGGCAGTAAAATTGAGTCCTTGGTTCTGGCTGCTAAGCCGAGAGCCGCAGGAGTTAATTGTGTGAATGGTAATGAGACCAGGGAGGCAGCAGATGCTCGCGTGCCTTTACAATCCAAATCCCACCAACAAATTCCTCCCACAGAAACTGTGAGGGACATCTTGGCACCCTGGAGATGCAGACAGACCCAGCCATAGCCACATGCCACCTGCTAGACCTATTGTTAAGAAAAAAAAAGCCCATTACAATAACAAAGTTGTTTGCTGTCTTTTGCAATGACTTTATGGCACCGGTCTTACCAGACTAGAGGAATGGAAGGAAAAGGAACATCTGATTCTTTATAGAGAAACATTTGTACCCAAAACAGTTGGCAACTTACATGGAAAGACTGACGTTCAGTATACGATGCGTATTCTTCTGAGAAACCATGCCTGCCTTTCCCTCTTGTAACTTCTCCCAGGCTGTTTACTCTACCCCAGATTTACAAGGCCAGATGATTTTGACGACGTTAAGAAAAGGGGCCATTTTTGTCCCTACCGAAAACTCAAAAGAGAAAAAGGTTATGATGTAGAATTGTTATAAATATTCATTTCTAAATAAAAATAAAAACTCTTGACCTTTTGAAGCATCTTAGCCAAAATGTTCTGTGAATGATCTGTTTTTACGGAGTTAAGAGATGTCGCTCACTGATCAGGTAGTAAATTTAATTCTTGAAATATCTGAGACTAGGAAGGCCACAATGCCCAGTCTTAGCAAAATGAATGATCACAATGAAGGCAAGCAAAATTTGAAGTGACCTTCAATACTGAGCGTTTAGGTTTATGTGACAGTATTTTCCATATGGCAGTTCAGGGCTCTCTATGAGGCTAGCAGAACGGCATGAAATCATAAGAAATTCTATTGTATATTACTTACTTGCACATTTGAGGACGTGTATACCTGCTTTTCAGAAATCTTGTTATTATACCCCTTGTAGGAAAAAGTGGACCTATTTCTAGTATTAGAAAATAGGATTTGTTTCATGTTGACTGCAGATATGGTAGATCCGTCACGTTTATATTGCCCTAGAAGAGAGGCTCCATGTCGCCATCCAGATTAAACAAAAACTGCTTAAATTTTCATTTTTTGTTCAGCTGGTTGACCCTCGTTATTATAAAAACAACTAGGCTGGAATTTCTGAGTTCATTGTGGACAATGTTTGATGATCTTGCATTAATAATACAGATTTGAGATTGAAATATTTACACGCTTTGTAAATTTATATCAATTATTATCAGTTCAGGTTTTGGCTGGATAAGCTCTATGGTGCTAGATTATTCTGTTTGCAAAGACCCAAGATTCCATAGTAAATAAAAAACTGTGTTCTTTTCATAATAATAAAATATGTGCTTCTGACTTACTGAGAAGTCAGATACAGATGCATGTGGGAGCAATATGTAAATGCCAAGCAAGCTGTTTATACTGGGATATGCTCCTGCATAATAATCATAATCCAATTCTAGCAGAAACCTTTTGAATTTAAAATAATGTAGAGTTACAGCAAAACAGAAAGAAGCACATCAGATGTTGTAGTGGCTGATTGTAAAAAATCTCAAATATGTTTATGTGTTTTTGCAAATTAGGGATTTTTATAGGTTTAACACTATTCAGCAACATTATTTTAAAACAATTGTATTGTGCTTTGGTGAACTGCTGTGGACAAAAATGGGAGTGGGGTGTTGCGATTTGCTTTTTCATATTCCTATTACTGGAGGAACACATTAAAACAGAAATGCACAGCCATTTTGTCTAAGAAAATTGTATTGGGAGTTGTGGAGAAAGTGAATATTATTTTATTATTTCATTAAATTAATGTTAGAAATTCAGAAATTCTGTGCAGACTTAATGATGTGCAGACTATATATACTTCTCAAAATTTAGAGAAAGATTTTTTCATTGTTGTTATTTATTTAGATGTTTAGATTCAATACTTTTGACTGAAGAAGATAAAGCATATTTGCTTGCCTTAAATTACGTTACTTTCTTTGCCAGGAATGTTAGTGTCTTTCATTTAGCCTCACAACAGAAAGAGAGTTTCTAAAAATGTTTGTCAAAATAAATAATATATTCTGGAGTACTTAATGTAAGCAGGATATCCAGATGGACTTTTTATGTGTTCCTTCCAAATTTAGGATTCAATTCTTTATACAACAAAATGTTTATGGAGAGTGACTTATCACTGAGAAGACTGGTGATGGTATGAACAATGATGCAACATCAAAGGGTTGTTGAGTGGGAAGTGGATTTCTTTGATCTGAGGTCAGTATCTCTTGCATTGCATTATGCTACTCGGTTGTGTCAGTACTCTGGTTGGCTTTTGCTCAAACACTGGAATGTTTCTGATTATAACATAAGTAAGAATCTGAATGTCTACTCTGCTTTTTTCAGTTTCCCAAACTTTCCATTTGCACCTTTTAATCTATAGGTGATTGAATTATTTCCTTCTAGATGAGCCTGATCTCAGAGAAACATTATATGGTATGTGAAGATGTCCTAAGGGACCTGGGGTATTTAGGGTCAAAAAAATATCACCCCTACCTTTACCTCCTCTGTTTTCCCTAGTTCTGCTTAGGAATCACTTTAATCCCGTAGCACCGATAATTTTCAAGGATACTATCCAAAGGACAAAGTAGTGATTTTTTTTTTGTTACGTGGGTTGCAATACTTTTCCACAAGACAATTAACGTTGATGTGTATTGATATCTTTCCCCATAGCTTCATTGTTTTGAAAAAAGAAAGATTTCAAAAATGGGACAGGCTTTCTCTTTAATATCTAAAAAACAAGTAGTTATTGCTATGTAGGAAGCAGATTTTGGAGGCTGATACAGATATACAAAATCAATGTCCACTGTGTATATAGCTGTGTGAAAATTTACTTAAACCTTGAGTCTTAGTTTATTTATCATAACGTGGTTCTAGGATTAATGTGGCAGACAAGACTTGCTCTCCACTCAATATCCACTCTCCATTCCAGTTTGTTAACGAAATCCCAATATTTTAACATTTTGTATGAAGTGACGGAGCTATTCCTGTAACCCAGGGATAAAATTTTCTTCATCTAGGCCAATCATGACAATTCCACTCTCCTGGCTAGAGATTAAAGAATAATCATGTGACACAAATCTGACCAATAAACTTTAAAAGAACATCAGAAGGCTCCTAGAACATAATTTTTCCTTGATGAAAGAAGGTCTATAAAGGAAATACTGCCTTTTTATAACTCTATATTCAGCTGAGTGGGGAGACATTTCCTAGAATTCTAGCAGCCATCTTGGGAAGGTGAAGAACCCATACAAAAAGTGTAAAACATATTGAAGACGAAAGAGTAAAAGGATGAGAGAAACCTGGTTCATGATGGTATTACTGAGCTGCCTAGCTACTCAGAGTCAGAAATGTCCCCTCGCTGCGTATCTTGTGTTCTGAGATGATAAACTCCTTCTTGTTGACACTTTGCCTGGGTTCTATTACTTGTATCCCACATGTTTCTAGCAATTACAAATATTTTATTGTTAAGATTATAATAAGTATTCAACGAGGAAATATATATAAAGCACTTGGCACATAACGGTGTTTAAAACTATTACCTTTATTTACACTGTATTCCAAGACCTTAACATTTAATTGCTACGTGAGATGTCACTATTTTAGAAGGCATTTTTATGAGTAACTCAATTTAAATGGTAACTCTTAAATTTGCCCTCTTAATTACATTCTGGAGTAGAGCTTTTCTAAAATGTTTTACTGCTTTTGGGGTAGGCATTTTCTAAAATGCTTTACTGTTTACATGGGAATCTTCTTTGGAAATTAAATTCCTATGCATAGAGAATATTTGCTATAACTGATTAGTCTATTATAACTAAATTAACTTGCCCAAATTCAAAATAAATACTAGATGATAATAAAGAGGAACCATGTTGTCACAAGTAGTAGCCTGCTTATAGGAAATAGGCATTATTTTCAATGAAGACCTAGCACCTTTCCTCAGTTTTATTCCAACTGAAACATTTTCTATGTAATTGATACACATTCAGACATTTATTATGGAAAAAGTGTGTGCAAACTGTTTATTATTTTGTACGTTGGTAAAGGAATGAGAAGTACACACATTTCCAGAGACTATATCTGCTACATGTTCTAAATGTATTAATCACTTTTTCCTTTATTTTATGAAATTTTAATTATTCTTGATAAAAACTGCCATTTGACAGAATACCTTGAACCTTTTCTTTTCTTTGGAAAATTAAGCATCCCTCAATTTGATAGCATTGCTCTTATCACACTATAAATCCTAGATTTCTCCTCATTGAAAGTGGTTCAACTATTGGATGGAAACGGTGGAGTGAATAATTTTCCACATATTCTAAGTAAATAAGCAATTAAACACTGAAGTTACAATTAATCTAGCTGTATTTACTGAGTGAATTTTTTGTACATATTTGAGGCTATTATTCCATAGACATTAAAGCTTAACATACTATATTAAAACTTCCTTTCAACAAGTTTTAATGTAATCTAATATGTACTAAAATAGCATTTATTTGATTTTCATCGTTTAAGTGGCTGCTCACACTTCTAAATCATATTAGTTCTCCATAATACTTCTAGAAATTTTAAGAGTAGACACCAGTCTACATATAGTGGGACACTCCTAGTTGGAAAAGAAAAAAATGGTTCGATAAGTTAGGTATGTCTTAGGAGCATCCAGAAGTATTGTATATGAAATGGATTTTAACATGAACACAAAAGATTCAAGCATTGGCAATAAACTTTTTGTCACACTTCAATTTCTTTGCTTAATTCTGAGATAGAGATAGTTAAGGATAAATGAACTGTGTACTCAAGATTTGCCTTCTCACACCACTGAATGATGAAGGAATATTGCTATGACATGAAGCAACTTTTCATTTACATACACTTGACAGATGCAAAACACTCAACCAGAGATTTCTAAGCATATACATGTGTACAAATATACGTATATGTAATGACATTGGGAATGTTTTCGCCTTCAGAAATAGCTCTTCAAAATGAATTCTGTTTCGGGTCGGCCTGGTGGCGCAAGCAGTTAAGTGCCCGCGCTCTGCTGTGGCGGCCCGGGATTCGACGGTTTGGATCCTGGGCTCGCACCCACGCATAGCTTGTTAAGCCATACTGTGGCGGTGTCTCACATAAAGTAGAGGAAGATGGGCACGGACGTTAGCCCAGGGCTAGTCTTCCTCAGAAAAAAAGAGGATTAACATTGGATGTTAGCTCAGGGCTGGTCTTCCTCACAAAAAAAAAAAAAAAAAGAATTCTGTTTCTTTTTCTGAAAAGTATTTCCCTTCCTGATGAAAACTGTACTGCCTAAATGGATGAGGACAGGGTGATAACTGGTATAAGACATTGGATCTAGAGGGAAGCTTAATTTCCCTTCTCTTTCTATGAATTTAAGTAAATAGAGAAGTTTTCTTATATTACCTCTACTTATATTCTTGAATAATGACACCTAAGTCTCGGCCCCTTCTATGGTAATCTTCACCATATGCCAATTGTCTAAACTCCCCGGAGGAGCAAAATCTCACAGGACATAGGATGTGAGGGCCATCTTGTTAGGATTTCTACCACTTTAGACAATAGATTACTCTTCATAGCATTATGTCTCAAACTTTAATGTGCACAGGAATCAGCCTAGGATCTTATTAAAATGCAGTATCTGTTTGAGTTGGTCTTGGGTGTTGTCTGAAATTCTGCATTTCTAACAAGCTCCCAGATAGTGCCCAGGCTGCTGCTCTGTGGACCATACATTGTGTAGTAGTGCTCTAAACTAAGAACTGAGACTCAACACACTTAAGGGCTTACTCCTCTTCCCCCAAGTCCCTCAAATCTTCTCAGCAGCAACTTTTGGGACACAATTTGTAGGCTTAATTTTCAGCCCCAGGATACTGCCCTGATGAGAAGGAATTTAAGAGAGTCTATTATAGTTCAGATGATTAATTCTAAAATCAACCTTGCTGCCATCTAGCTTCACTTTATGATCTGGTCTCATATTTTTACTAGGCTCCCAGTACATGCCCATTTTCAGAATACTGGATCTTAGATGCCTGTTTTGTTCTCTCCATGTTAATATCAAATTTCATAACCGGTCTGGCTCAGAAGGTCTGAAGTCCTAAAACGGACAGCAGTTCACCTACGTGCCTTGCTCTGGACTCAGTTGATTACCTGTTGCCAGATCCTAAGTCACCTGCTGGAACTTGGCATGATACCTTTGGCAGGACATCTCAAATACTGATTGCCCACTCAGACAAAATTGACCTAGCACCTGTCACTGTATTTCATGGACTCCAGCTCTTCCTGGCCCCTCACTAATCCTGCCTCCTGGCACTCGCACAGCTGTGTCTCCAGGTGTGTGGCCCTCCTACGGGCATTTATCCCATTCAGTTTTGATCAGAATTCTACTAAAGTCTATTGCTATTCTACAAGTCTAATGATAGTTTAGGATCCGTTCTCCTTTCACAACCCTTGATCTTATGCTGATAACTTTTTTCCAATAAAGAGTTCATATTGTTCAGTGATTTTTCATTATTATATTCTTGAATAGATTAGTAAATGGACTACAGGGAGAACAACATAAAGAGATGTAATATGATTGATAAAAGGTCCAATAGTGCTTTTTAAATGAAAATCTTCTTTGACAAGTTTTATCTTTCCTTGTCATTGTCAAGATATCATATCAAATTATATCCTTTTGTCTTCCCAGTATAGCATGACATGTTGTTAAAAACACCTGTTTATCTCAAATGATTTGAGAATAGGTAAATACTAGATATGTATCCTACCAAATATAAAATTTAATTAAGCCCCTGGTAGACTTCTTTTGACTGTATTAGTAGATATGTTTCTACGGTTTAGGGTCTGGAGGTATACTTTGATATATTTGATAGATTTTGTGGAATTTTCTTCAGTGAACCAGCAAATTTTCAAGATCATCATAGATCAGTATTGTTAGTTTTGTCAATTACATTTCAAAGGTGAGCTTCATAAATCAAAAATGGACAGAGCTTTATCTTCCCAGCATAAAATTATATAAGCATCTAAACAAAATGTTTGAAAATCAACAACAACTATGGCTATATCTACATTTTTTTTTCCTAATGAATGTTAGGAAGAAAACAGACACACACAGGCTAAGAAAAGGAAACTAGCCTTTGTTGTATGTTTACTCCAGGCTAGCCTCTGTGAAAATCCCCAACTATTTAATTCTTACAAGAATTCTTTATAGTAAATTATTATTATTCCCAGAGGATTAGACAGATTTAGAGAAGTTTAATAATTTGTTCGGGATTACACAGCTACCAACTGGCGATATTCATACACGTGTTGGGCTCATATAAAAAATCAAGCTTTTTATCTTAAACAGTTCCAGAGTATTGGGATTCCTTAACTTTACAAACCTTTGTCTGGTAAACTTTTGTTCTTATCTAATGTTCCAGGATACACAGTAGAGTATTATTTAGGCTTGTTACAGACATATGGTGTCAAGCAGGACCATGAGTCCCTCCAAGAAGGCATTTCACAACAAATGCTATGAGGAAATGTCAATCTACAGGAAGATTGTGAGATCCCATAGTATTCTTTTGATGATGGAAAAGACATGATATGGTCAGATGGAAATGATTATTTATCCTTCTGTCTATTTTTTTATATTTCATATGCTCCAATAAAATATAAATTAATAACTAAGAATTTTTAAACAAAATCCACATTTGCTTGTAAGAAATTTTAGTGACTTTAATTTTGTATTCCAGTACCAAAAAAGACACTATTCTTCATGTAAGGAAGAGATATTTGAGCTTTACAATTGAGAGTTACATTTCCCTTCCTCTTCAGTGGGAAGGAAAACGTTAAAGATTTAGAATTATAAAGCTTCGTTTTCTTTAAAACAAAAGTAATCAAAGTAAATGGTATAATAAAAGTGTTATTAGAGGTGACAGGATGTATTGCAAATGCCAGCAGGTATCTTTTCTCTAGGTTTAGCGATTGTCAGCCAACTTAGGCCGAAGCGGTAAAAGGGGCTTTGTGGATAAAATATGCACAACAGGATGGAAGGAGCGAAGGTTCTCCTCCAGGAGCTTAGGAGCACTTTGTTCTCGTGCCTAACATCACTCAGAATGTCACTCAGAATGTCACAGTCTTCAAGAGGTGGAGCCATATCCTTTCTGTGTCAACAAAGGCTGCCATATTAAAGGTGGATGGACGTTAAGGAACATTCAATCAATTCTTCACTGGATATCTGAGTAGTTGTTTTAGAGGGTCTAACACTTCTTCGTGACTTTGTAAAATTCCAGAAGAAGGAGAAAATTCAATCAAATCACCATTAGTTGACAACTAACAGAAGTTTATCAGTTTTCTCTCCTCATGCAAACCCTTTCTCAAACAGCAAATGATACAGGAGAATTTTTTCAGTATTTTCTCTTCAAGGTTACCAAATAAGAAGATTTTGAATTGCTGGAACTAATCAAAAGTGCAAGGAAAGATTTATTCTCTATTCTGTACTTTTTGAAAACATGTTTAAAAAACAGAGTAGTGTATACTAAGGAGAAGTCAAAAGCACAATACTATGGAGTAGGTATATATAATTTCTCAGTGAGAGCTTGGCAAACTGAAAATGAGATGATGATATTTGATGACAATGATATCACAAGTGAAAAAAGCCATTCTCCGGGCTGGCCCCATGGCTTAGCGGTTAAGTGCACGCGCTCCACTGCTGGCGGCCCGGGTTCGGATCCTGGGTGCGCACCGACGCACCGCTTCTCTGGCCATGCTGAGGCCGTGTCCCACATACAGCAACTAGAAGGATGTGCAGCTATGACATACAACTATCTACTGGGGCTTTGGGGAAAAAATAAATAAATAAATGTTAAAAAAAAAAAAAAAGCCATTCTCCATGAAAGGATTCCAAGTTCTTTGAAGACTTACTCATAGACACATCTTCTTTATGAGTATTTATTAATTTACAACCTATTTTAAATATTTCAGTAAGTTAATCTGAAACACTTCTCACAATAATTAATTCTGTTCAAGCTCACTGTCAGAAATAAAAGAAAGATTTCCAAATTATGTTTACTTTTTAAGCATTACGAAAAAATGTCTTCTACATTACGGTAATCAAGTCCATCGCTCTTAGAGTTTTTGGGGGGTAGACTTATCATCCACAAAGAAAACTCTCCTAGAACTAATGGAATTAGATTACCTTTGAATTTTTACCCCAACTTTGAATTGTCACTAATTCCTTTCTTTGCTCTTTTGGTGTTTGCAAAGGGGTTCACCACAGCCTGAATTGATATAATTATTGGCTCAGACTGTTAGAGATCTAGGCCAGATGGCTATGGGTTTTTAAAGTCCCAGTTGCTTGTGGTAGTTTTTCTGGTTTGCCTATAGGGTTTGGTGATCAACAATCTGAAAGGGCTACAAACTTGTAAAACAGTATTATTCATGGGGGCAGAATGTTCATCAGCGTGACCCAGTACTAAATACATTCATTATAGGCATTTCTATTCTGCACAATTTGCCACACAGCACTGGTTTCTGGAGGGGGGGAAAAAAGACAATGGCTTATAAAATGCTTTTGAATGCCTAAAAAGGAGGAGAGTTCATGCTGAGACTCCTCTGCTTTCTTTTTTGGAAAGGACCTTCTTAGTGACTTTAGCCGAGCTCTGCTGAGAGTAAGCAAAGTGGTAAAATCAGAAAATTACTTTTTTTATATGTTTCTGGAGGGCAAAACAGAGAGTGGGAGAAAATAAATGGAGAAAAGTGATAGTGAGATTATGTGAAACGGCGAATATGCAAGTGTATGAAGACAGCTGAGGAATAATGCAAGAGGTATGGAAAAAAAAGCAGCAAGAATAGAGCCACGATGATAAACTTAAAAGGAATTGCAGAGCAGAAAGAACATCATAAATAATCATATTTTCAAATAAGAATATCATATCAGTTTCTGTGACCTGGATAGAGCATAAGCCTCTCATGATATTTTCTCACATTTTGATGCACACAAAATGCAATTTTCAACTCAGGCATTTTATTCTTCAATGTAAACAAGCTTTGGGTTTTTTAAATACATATGTGAAAAGAGTTTTCATAAATAATACATGTATTATAAAAATTTGACTTGTACACTATTGAGTCCATGTCCCCCCAGGATTCATGGTGAAGATTCACTATGTATAGATAGTACCTTCTGGTGGAAACTGGCATGCTAAAGCATGAAATATCTTTTACCCAAGATAAATAAGATTTTTTGAAGTACACGACAAAGAAATATCATAGCCAATTTTGCCCAAACTCAAGGAAAGAAGGGATGTAAGGCAGAACTATATCATCAATTAGTTTCAAATCCTAAGGTGTTCCTTTAAATCTTGCTAATTAAGAGAAATCAAGAGTGGAAAATAACCCTTTTCTTATCGTCAAAGAATAAAGATAAGTGAAAAACAAAAAATGGAACCTCTTTACTTATTCTGTTCTTTAAAACAGAGCCCCAAGAAAATCTGCTTGGGCTCACAGAAGGAGAAAGACCGGAGTATTTACAGAGGGGGAGGGGAAGGAGGCGGTCTGAGAAGCATAATTAGAAGCAAGTTTCCAAATTTTATTAAATTCCTCCACTAACAAAATACACTCAGAGGTATTTTAAGTTAAACCAGTACTTAAAGACTATGAAAAGCAAGATGATTACATGTTTGTGGAAGAAGAAAGGGCAATTAAGAAAACCAGAACAATTTAAAATGCCGTATAAATAAAGGCGACCAGAAGTTGATTTAAAGTTTTTCTTCTGTAATTTGTCTCCCCTTTGTCGTGGCACGCTCAGAGAAAGTGAATGCAGTAGATGGGAAGGAGGAGGGGGGAGGAGGAAGGGAGGAGCAGTCAAGGAGCTGCTCCCATCCTCCTCCCCCAGCGCCCACCAGCCCTTCTCCCTCCTCTCTCTCTCGCGCCCCCAGCCCCCGCCTTCCTCCTCTCAGTCTCTCTCCTTCTCCCACCCTCCACTCTCGTCCGCCCTGGCTTTGGGGACTCCATCAGCTTTTGATTTGGAAGTAATGCTGATTGGCTGGAAGCGATTCAACACACGCTGGGCCAGAGAGCTTTGTCTGAGTTGAAGTGAAGTTGTACAGATTTTAGACTGGAGTCAGCAATCACGGGTGTTTAGTCTGCAGCCGAGCAGAGAAAGGGAGAAAGAATCGCTCCGGAAAGAGCCACTGCAGACTCGGCCGGCACCCTACAATAGATGGATTCCGACTACCCAACGGGGAAGACGCGGAGCTGACACGTCTGCCTGCAAAGAGGATAAACAGCCAAACAAATGCAAGGATTGGACTCCATGCCGGTAATATCTGGAAGTCGTGACACGGTGTGTATAAAACAAAAGTTCGCGAGCTGTTAATTGCTGTGCTGTGTTATTAAGAGACGCTTTCAAGTTTCAAGTACCAAATGTCGCTTAGCTTTAAGTTGCCAAAGGAAGTTGAGGGAATTGCTTTGCTGTTTTATCTTGCTTTGTGAGAGGAGTCTCATAAACTGACCGATGTACCAAATGAAGGCTAAAATGCACTTTAGATTCGTTTTTGCAATCCTGATGGTGTCTTTCAACGCCGAGGTACTGAGCAAGAATTTGAAATACAGGATTTACGAGGAGCAGAGGGTTGGATCAGTAGTTGCAAGACTATCGGAGGATGTGGCTGATGTCTTAGTTAAGCTACCTAATCCTTCCACTGTTCGTTTTCGAGCCATGCAAAGGGGAAATTCTCCTCTACTTGTAGTAAATGAGGATAATGGAGAAATCAGCATAGGGGCTAAAATTGACCGGGAACAGCTGTGCCAGAAAAACTTGAACTGTTCTATAGAGTTTGATGTGATCACTCTGCCCACTGAGCATTTGCAGCTTTTCCATATTGAAGTTGAAGTGCTGGACATTAATGACAATTCTCCCCAGTTTTCAAGATCTCTCATACCCATTGAGATATCTGAGAGTGCAGCCGTTGGCACTCGCATCCCCCTGGACAGTGCGTTTGATCCAGATGTTGGGGAAAATTCCCTCCATACATATTCACTCTCTGCCAATGATTTTTTTAATATTGAGGTTCGGACCAGGACTGATGGAGCCAAGTATGCAGAACTCATAGTGGTCAGAGAGCTGGATCGGGAGCTGAAGTCAAGCTATGAGCTTCAGCTCACTGCCTCAGACATGGGGGTGCCTCAGCGGTCTGGCTCATCCATTCTGAAAATAAGCATTTCAGACTCCAATGACAACAGCCCTGCTTTTGAGCAGCAGTCTTATATAATACAACTCTTAGAAAACTCCCCCGTTGGCACTTTGCTCCTAGATCTGAATGCCACTGATCCAGATGAGGGCGCTAATGGGAAAATTGTCTATTCCTTCAGCAGTCATGTGTCTCCCAAAATTATAGAGACTTTCAAAATTGATTCAGAAAGAGGACATTTGACTCTTTTCAAGCAAGTGGATTATGAAATCACCAAATCCTATGAGATTGATGTTCAAGCTCAAGATTTGGGTCCGAATTCAATCCCAGCTCATTGCAAAATTATAATTAAAGTTGTGGATGTTAATGACAATAAACCGGAAATTAACATAAACCTCATGTCCCCTGGAAAAGAAGAAATATCTTATATTTTTGAAGGGGATCCTATTGACACATTTGTTGCTTTGGTCAGGGTTCAGGACAAAGATTCTGGGCTGAATGGAGAAATAGTTTGTAAGCTTCACGGACATGGTCACTTTAAACTTCAAAAGACTTATGAAAACAATTATTTAATCCTGACAAATGCCACACTGGATAGAGAAAAGAGATCTGAATACAGTTTGACTGTGATCGCTGAGGACAAGGGGACACCCAGTCTCTCTACAGTAAAACATTTTACTGTTCAAATCAATGATATAAATGACAATCCACCTCACTTCCAGAGAAGTCGATATGAATTTGCCATCTCAGAGAATAACTCGCCTGGGGCATATATCACCACCGTTACAGCCACAGACCCCGATCTTGGAGAAAATGGGCAAGTTACATATACCATTTTGGAGAGTTTTATCCTGGGAAGTTCCATAACTACATATGTAACCATTGACCCATCTAATGGAGCCATCTATGCCCTCAGAATCTTTGATCATGAAGAAGTGAGTCAGATCATTTTCGTGGTGGAAGCAAGAGATGGAGGAAGTCCGAAGCAACTTGTAAGCAATACCACAGTTGTGCTCACCATCATTGATGAAAACGACAACGTTCCTGTGGTTATAGGGCCTGCACTGCGCAATAATACTGCAGAAATCTCCATCCCCAAAGGGGCTGACAGCGGCTTTCATGTCACAAGAATAAGGGCTATTGACAGAGACTCGGGTGCGAATGCTGAACTCAGCTGCTCCATACTAGCAGGTAACGAGGAGAACATCTTTGTAATTGATCCACGATCATGTGACATCCATACCAACGTAAGTATGGAATCTGTTCCTTACACAGAATGGGAGCTCTCAGTTATCATCCAGGACAAAGGCCATCCTCAGCTGCATACCAAAGTCCTTGTGAAGTGCATGATCCTTGAATATGCAGAGTCAGTGACAAGTACAGCAATGACCTCAGTAAGCCAGGCATCTCTGGATGTCTCTATGATTATAATTATTTCCTTAGGAGCAATTTGTGCAGTGTTGTTGGTTATTATGGTGCTGTTTGCAACGAGGTGTAACCGAGAAAAGAAAGACACTAGATCCTACAACTGCAGGGTAGCAGAATCAACTTACCAGCACCACCCAAAAAGACCATCCAGGCAGATTCACAAAGGGGACATTACATTGGTGCCTACCATAAATGGCACTCTGCCCATCAGATCTCATCACAGATCATCTCCATCTTCGTCTCCTACCTTAGAAAGAGGGCAAATGGGCAGCCGGCAGAGTCACAACAGTCACCAGTCTCTCAACAGTTTGGTGACAATCTCATCGAATCACGTGCCAGAGAATTTCTCCTTAGAACTCACCCATGCCACTCCTGCTGTTGAGGTAAGATCAGACTCTGCACCAATTCACTGACAAAGTCAGCTGTTAGTGTTCAGAAGTTGTGTCTGTGTTCTTAAAGGTTTCCATTAAGAAGTAACAATACTAATAAGATGCAAATTAATAGGATACAAGTTATATCATATATATGTAGCAAGTATACACATCTTAGCCTACTGTTTTAAGTTTTTCTTAAAAAATTTATTTGCATGTACTATGTATAATATTGCAAAATAAATGGGAAGCTGGCCGAGGACTATCTGATTAGAATCCCTTTGCTTTCCAGATTAAGACAATGGAAGCCAGAAATAAAGGGGCTTGCTTTATTCTCATAGTTGTGGTCTGTACTGAAAAATCAAAAACTAAGGCCTCTAGACTCCTATCTCAACGCATATTATGTTTGTTCAACTTTTGAAAATTTCCTGACATTATTTTAACCTCGTATGTTAGAATGTTGTATTTTACAGCATTGGCCATGTATTTTTTTTAACTGATCACTTTAATCTGAACTATAAAAAAGGAAATCAGTCTGTTATTTATAAAGGAGCCCTCTTGCAAAAAAAAAAAAATATGTCAGTTGTATTAGACCACTCAAATCTCTCTGGGATATATTCAGTTATATTTGGTGGCTGGCTGGCTGGTCTGCCACAGTCTGGCATATGTAAATCTTTAAAACAGAGATAATATGTTCAATATATCAGGATGAAGTAGTGAGTAACTGTCGTTCCTTGCTTAAAGCTTGTGAGTATTTGGGGGTTTGTTTCCAGGAATCAGTTCTGTCTATTTGGTTTCCAGCAGGTCTCGCAGCTTCTCTCAATGCTTCACCAGGGGCAATACCAGCCAAGGCCAAGTTTTCGTGGAAACAAATATTCCAGGAGCTATAGGTATGAATTATCCTCATGTTACCTCTTATGTCTCAATAACATGATTGCTGAAGAGAAAAACTGTACCTTTCCTGATTTATCTTTCTAGATATGCCCTTCAAGACATGGACAAATTTAGCTTGAAAGACAGTGGCCGTGGTGACAGTGAAGCAGGAGACAGTGATTATGATTTGGGACGAGATTCTCCAATAGACAGGCTACTGGGTGAAGGATTCAGCGACCTGTTTCTTACAGATGGAAGAATTCCAGCAGGTAAGAGAGTGGTGATAGATAAATCCTTATTTTCAGATCTACGAAACCAGTAAAGTGAACAATTTCTCCCACGCTTATATTCTTCTCGTCCTTTGCACTCAAGTGTCTGTAATCTGCATACTACTAGCAATGAAGGTAAACTGAAACACTTTAAAATTATTTTCTTAAAATTCGTATTAAGCAGTTGATAGAGAAAGAGTAAGCTTAACAGGACAAGAAGGAAGGAGTGGGGACAGGAGGATAGAAAACCATACCACTTCCCTCCTCTTTCTACTCCATCCAGGACTGCCATAGAACACTCTTGAGCCACTCTATATAAAATTACCGGGTAGTTGTTTTTATTCAGATAGCCTGTTTTGGTGCATAGTGGTGAACTGGACTATAATTTGGAGGACACGTTTCCTGTGATGGGAACCAACTGACAGAATCAGAGGTTAAAATACACTAGGAAATGGTACAATTTAATCACTAAAAATAGGAGAAAGAATGCATCTTTGGTGGTAAGCATAGAATTTTTTTGCCACCTTTCATTTTATGTCTGCACTGCGTGGAAGAGGAACAGGAGTCCAAGAGGGGACTTTATAAGGACACAGCTAGATGGAGGAGAGGCTAGTAAGTTATGAGCCACATTTTCCTTAGAGTCTTTTCTCTCTAATTGTGCAGTACAAACTCTGTGGACCAACTGGGTAAATACTGACTGCATCACTGTAGCAACCCTATTACGAAAGACTGTAATATAAATCAACTCTTAGGAACACAGAAATGTTCCTGCTGCTGCTTATGTTTCTAAATTCCACTGAATGTCGATCAAATGACTGTGATTTGACAAATGAAAGAAAAGCAGAACAAAACTATATTACCCATCTGAGTTCCATTGAACATCTATTTTCTAGATGTTCTATGTTCTAAACTAGAGAGTTTAGAAAATAGACAGGAGGGAGCTTCAGAAGTCCACAGAAATTCAGGAGAAGTCAGTAAATAGGAGCTCTATTGTATTGTCCTCTACTCTGTTGTGTCCCTGGTAAGTTGCAGTCGTAGTGGTGGCACTATAGCTGCAGCAGTGGGAGTATTGGCTGTCGCCGTCCCGGGAGTGGTTACCACGTCCAGCGTTTACTCCGGGCCCCCGAGGAGTTGTGTACCTGCATTGCCTCTCCCCACACTTTACCCCTGGAGTTAGTAACATTGCTGGCAGTAACCGTAGTCTTCATGTTGTTTTAGATTTGAAAACTGAAGCTTATAAAAGTTAAAAAATGTGTCCAAAATCAGGCAATTTTACATGACAGAGGTGAGATTTGAACCAATTCTCATACTCTTAAATACTAATCTATCAAGAGTAATATGAAGTAACAGGTTTTTGGGTTTTTTAAAAATATGTTGAGTGACATTTGTTCTCATGTTCTAAAGTCTTACTACCCTCCGTGAACCTATTAAATGCTGCTTGTTTAATTACATTATTACAGTATGCATTTCTGGCAGGATGGATGTCTGGAAAGGACTTCTAGTGGCCTCAAGGGCTACAATAAATGTACATGAGAGTCAATGTTTACACAGTCATCCAAGGTGTCTTTGTTTTCTGTTTTGTCAATTCATAGACTCCTTAGACCAATTTAAAGAGAAATCTCTGAAAATCTAACAGAATATATATGGCCTTAGACAACTTGCTCAAAGAGAATCAGTTTTATTATTCTTACCTGTGAGACGAGAGAGCTGGCTGAATTTCTATGATTCTGTTTTACTTATGGAATTCTAATTTTGAATATTGATCCCTAATTTTGAATAATGTGATTTCCCATATTATATTATTTCATAAAACAGAAAAGTAACATAATGGCATAATATCAATATTTTATTAGGTTATTTTAAAAGTTGTATGAAGTCTATTCATTGAAATTTTAATTTATCAGCATAGTTAAGAGGAGAATAACTGCCCCTACTTAGATAACTTTGCCATTTGTGGGTCTAAATGATGCCTAAAATCCTTTTTAATTCAGAAATTTTATAATTCTAATAGCTAATCATGGTCTACATTTTATAAAAAGGACAGGACTACTCTTTTACTTTTTCCTGTATTTCCAAAGTTACCACCACCAGATATATTCATGGCAGGAGAGTTATCTAAGGCTTGAATTTAAAAAATAAAATAAAAATAAATGTTAAAGAGTAAAGACATTGGGGAAACAATAGGTAGATATTGATAAATTCTAGATAATAGTGAGTCTTGTTTAGTGAGTGACTTTAGACTCCTTCCGAGTTACATTTCTTTTCAAAGTTAGAGGCTCACCTTTATATTATCATTAATAACACCATTTAATACATAGACGATCTTTTAAAAAACAATTCCATATTTATGCAACCATACTGAACCCGGGTGTGTGGTGGGAGCACTGTTTCACTGGTGCATGGCATTGTATTACAACAGATCGTATTACAGTAGATACATTTCTGCCTTACTAGCTACCTGCCTCCATGTGGGGGGTGGTGGAAACCATTCTGGAGGCATAGAGCACCAGGAAATCACCGATGATCCGTAAAATATTTTATGCCTTTTTCATGTTTGGCTAGTATAGATAGAAATGTGCCTGTTGAGTATCTATACAGAGATAACTATCTCATCATTCTTTCGATGCTTCAGCCACATTCTGGTTTATTATTCACGCTGGCAGCTTCTCCTGGCACATTAGGGTGTAAAACTTGTGCTTGGTAAACTTAGATTCCCAGGAAATGTCCCAAGTAGAAAAAAATGTGAGTCCACATCTGAATGCCATTAACAGAAATCAGCGCAGTTTTCTAAAGCATGAATATTTTTAGGACTTGAGTGTCTTATTCTAACTGCTTTTCTGCATTAGACTGTGATCAAATATAGATTATGTGATGTCGCATTGCCTGCCAACAGGGTCATTTCTGGTCATTCATTCTATTTATTCCCACAGAAATATCCTGTATTCTGAGCAGTAAAATCAGCACACATTTTTGTCTGTTGGCTCATGTTTGTCAACATACTTTTTTCCTTACTCATTCAACTTTAAACTACAGTACTACAAATATTCCTGCAGAATCTCCATTTTCCCAATGCATTAGCTGCACTGGGATGTTTTTGTGATATTCCTTCTTGATTGAGCTCATTCCACTTTTCATCAATCTGTCATCCGTGATTACTTAACTCACACATTCCTCTTTAATTCCATGTTCTCTCCATTCTCACGACTGGTCTCCGACTTCTGACCTTTCTTCCATGGCTGGTTTACTGCACCAGCAGACAAGCTAATATTCACTCTCTGATCGTTCCTCCCTTTGTCAAATCTCTGTTTCATACGGCTTGAACAATTTTTTCAGAACATTTTAATTTATATTTTTTGGTTCAAAATCCATAATTGACTTTTGTTGCCCAGCAACACCTAATTCAACTATTTATCTTGGCATTCCAAGGACAATGAAATAATCCACTGCTAGTTTATTAACTTTCAGTTTTGGCTTTTTCGTATCTTTCCCAATAGGCAGAGCCGTCTCTCCATTTAACACGCCAATCCTTTACCTATGCCATCTTTCTACCTGAAAAACTCTCTTCTCTTTACTTTATCTAAATCCTATTCATCTCTCAGAGTTTGTTTCAAGTTGCTCTTTCTTTAACTACTTCAGCCTCCTCCTCCATTCTTTCTTCTTTTCTTGACATGCCCTCAGCATCATATAGTTTGACACTTTGGGCATGTGGGGTCTCATTTGCTATACTTGACTCAGAACTAGACCTGAAACCATCTGAAGGCAGGGAGCTATCATAGCACCTCACATATGGCAGGCTCTTAATAATTAACTGATTGATCACCCAATAACTAAGGGCTTGATGGAAGTTAGACATAACATTTTTCTTCTTATATTCGCTACTTGCTTCCTGCCCTCCCTATAAGGCATAGTACAGCAATAAAATCGATAGTCATGTAGTGGGAAAGAAGAGTTCTCTGCTTCCCCCACGTCTTCCCCTCCACAGAGGAAATTTACCACCTGGCAGAGCTTTCAAAGAGTGACAGAAAGATTAGCCACTTGCACCATTTGCCAACAAGTCCAGATTCCTTGGGTATGGTATGGAACATCTGTGACGCTGAATTACTTACACTCTGAGAATGTTTTCAAACAGTTGAGTCTCCAGGGAAAAGTTTGAACATATCAATGAAACTGAGAAATGCCCTCTTCTGCACCGTTGCTCTTTCATCTCTGTTATTTTTGCCACCCTTCTCTCCATTAGTCTTTCATCAACTTTTCGTATTTTCAGAATTTTTAAATTTTATGTTAGTTTATTATTTTATAATTAAAGCCACATTTATTTGTTGTGAAGTTGTAAAATAGCATTCCCTGTGTAAAAAATTCCTATGACTAAAATTATTTTTGAACATGAACTGTCATTTTAATCACCCAGATTGTATTGTTGATTATTTTCAGTGTATTCAGTTCTCTAGAAAACTGATCATACTCAGGATTCTTAGAAGCCTATGTAATTTTTCCTTTTCTTCCCCCTTGTCATTAAACACTAAAACAAGACAAAGCCAATCAAATAATCAAGTCCTTCCCACAGAATTAAAGGCCAGAAAACAAATGAAGAGGTGGCATCAGGTCTGTTCCCCTTCCTTCTAACAGGATGTGGGTAAGACAATATAGCCAGCTCTCCTTTCCATTTTCAGAGACCCAGGGAATTAGGAAAAAAAAATTCATTACCACTTTGATAGTTATTTCACTGCTGAGAAAACTTCATTGCCACTAAGATATTCCAGTTACTTTCAACTCCTTTTGGTTTTGTCCACATTAAATGATGAACAATAATTGGTAAATATTTCCAAGTAGTAGTAATGCATGAAGTCAGCATCTCTAACCGTGCTTTTATTCTTTAATCATCCTTCCTTATTTAAATTTAACCTTTCTTCATAGCAAAATTACACAATAATTCCTTGTATTCATCCTCTTTCTTTTACCCCACAGTGATTCCCACAGAATCATTATTTACACTATCTCTGCATTTTTCCCTACTTTGTATTTTTAGCTTTCCTAGCAATCAGACTTTTTTTCTCACTTGTGATTCTTGCTCCGTCTTTGTTCCTCAGCTTATCCCTTCTGTATTAAGAACTGAAGCACAGAATTGATGAGGTATAAGAACTGAATTATCTCAAAGGTTCAAGTGATGAAGAGCAGTGATTTCCACACCTTTTAACCAAGTCTTTTACTTCTCCTTTTTTGAAAGGCAACATTTACTCTTAACTTTTCTTTCTTTTTTTTTTTTGTACATCAATCTTTTTTAAGAGTTTATTTTTATTGTATAAGAACACAACATGAGATCTATCCTCTTAACAAATTTTTAACTGTACAATACTGTATTGTTAACTATAGGTACAATGTTGTACAGGAGATCTCTAGAACTTATTCCTCTTCTTAACTGAAACTTTGTGCCTGTTGATTAGCAATTGCCCATTACCCTATCCAACCAGCCCCTGGTAACCACCATTCGACTTTTGGATTCTATGAATTTGGCCATTTTAGATACCTCATATATGTGGAATCATGCAGTATTTGTCCTTCTGTGACTAGCTTATTTTACTAAGCATAATGTCCTCAAAGTTCATCCATGTTGTCACATATTTCAGAGTTTCCTTATTTTTTAAGGCTGAGTAATAGTCCATTGTATGCATATACCACATTTTCTTTATCCATTTATCTGTCAGTAGACATTTAGGTTGTTTTCACATTTTGGCTATGGTGAATAGTGCTTCCATGAACAGGGGAGTGCGAATATCTTTTTGAGATCCTGATTTCAATTCTTTTGGATAAATATACAGAAGTGGAATTGCTGGATAATACCGTAGTTCTATTTTTAACCTTTTGAGGAATGTCCATATTGTTTTCCATAGTGGCTACACCATTTTGCATTCCCATATGTATAAGGGTTCCAATTTCTCTATATCCTCAGCAGCACTTTTTTTTGGTTTTTATAACAGTCATCCTGACAAGTATGAGGTGATATTTCATTGTGGTTTTGACTTACATTTCCCTGATGAGTAGAAAATGTGTAGTGAATGCCTATTCTACGCAGTCACTTTACCTGGTGCTGGGGATACAGCAATCAACACAATAGATTCTTGCTTCCCCTGACAAGGGATTTGGCACTGCTCAAGAGTCATCCTTTTTAGCAATAATTTGAGGAAGAGAAATCTTTCTTAAGTAGTCAGATCTACAGAATTAGCTCTGAATATATAGGTCTCGCTGATATCAATCCAGTTTTTGTTCAAATCTAAGATAATTGGTTTGCATTTTCTGTGTTCTGTCATTTTTCTCTAAAATGAAATCATAATATTGAAGAGACCTAATTGTCACTGAAAGAGATGGATGATTTATGGAGTATCTTTTATGTCTTTGCATTGCCTAGTTTTTAGGTAGTTTCGTTATTCTATTTGCCAAACTTAGAGATTTTTTCCGTCTCTTTATTTTTTCTGCTTTTCTCTTATCATCTGTTATTTTCTCTGCGTGTGTCCACTCACATTCCAATAAGGCGTCATGATATCTGGAAGAACTAGCCAATGGATTTTTCATATTCTTCATCTTTTGATGACTTTTCCATCTATTTGGATTTCAAGCCTTTAAAAGAAGACTTCTTAACTGGTTAACTACTGATGCCTGGTAGTTGAGAATACTTTACGCTGCTATTTTAAGTAACAAGTCAATAAATAATCCAAAATATCTTTAAGAGAGATTAAAAAGTATAATGACCTTCTAACATTATATTCTCAATGCCTCTATTAAAAGAAGAGTAGCTCAGGTAGACCTCAATATCTAGGAAGTTGCTCAAAGGTATTACTCAAGGATTATCTGGTGGCGTTCTAAAGTTATGTATTTCACCTTACAGCTGTGTGGTTTTTTTTTTTTTTTTTTTTAGAATTTATGTTTAGCAAATATTTCATCACCCACACGTTAGCTCTTTTCTGTCATTCTCGTGTATAAAGCTCTTTTCTGTCATTCTCATGTATAAGTTATCAATCCATTTTCTCTTTACTTGAGTAGCAGAAATGATATTCCTGAGAAGTACATGGGTCATAATCCTTTTTTCCTTATTTGATAAACAAGAAAGAAAAATAGACCAAC
The DNA here is from genome assembly GCF_057802395.1 of Ceratotherium simum simum. Classification (NCBI taxonomy): domain Eukaryota; kingdom Metazoa; phylum Chordata; class Mammalia; order Perissodactyla; family Rhinocerotidae; genus Ceratotherium; species Ceratotherium simum. Next base: position 46,069,430 of record NC_141911.1, read on the forward strand.
AGATATGACTTACAGAGATCCATAAAACTGGCATTCAAATTAAAATCTTAATTGTAGTCCATGTAATGTGTAAAATAGCTAGTTAGCATCATGATAGTAGTTTATAATTGTCTATTTCTATTTTAAAAATATATAAAATTACAATTTTCCTATCATTTTGGGTCATGCTAAGTATAATAATGAATTCCCATCGTTTTCCTTGAGTGCAGCTATGAGGCTCTGCACGGAGGAGTGCAGAGTCCTGGGACACTCTGACCAGTGCTGGATGCCGCCGCTGCCCTCGCCATCCTCTGACTATAGGAGTAACATGTTCATTCCGGGGGAAGAATTCCCAGCACAACCCCAGCAGCAGCATCCACATCAGAGTCTTGAGGATGACACCCAGCCTGCAGACTCTGGTGAGAAGAAGAAGAGTTTTTCCACTTTTGGGAAGGACTCCCCAAACGATGAGGACTCTGGGGATACCAGCACATCCTCTCTACTCTCGGAAATGAGCAGTGTGTTCCAGCGCCTCTTACCCCCTTCCCTGGACACCTATTCTGAGTGCAGTGAGGTGGATCGGTCCAACTCTCTGGAACGCCGGAAGGGACATTTGCCAGCCAAGACTGTGGGCTACCCACAAGGGGTGGCAGCCTGGGCAGCCAGTACACATTTTCAAAATCCCACCAACAACTCTGGGCCCCCACTGGGAACTCATTCCAGTGTACAACCTTCTTCAAAGTGGCTGCCGGCCATGGAGGAGATCCCTGAAAATTACGAAGAAGATGATTTTGACAATGTGCTCAACCATCTCAATGACGGGAAACATGAACTCATGGATGCCAGTGAGCTAGTGGCTGAGATTAATAAACTGCTCCAAGATGTCCGCCAGAGCTAGGAGATTTTAGTGAAGCATTTTTGTTTCCATATATTTGGAAATAGGGGGCAGAGAAAACCCTTAAAGAACTGGCATTGCCAAATAGTTGCATTTATCATAAATGTGTTTGTGTATATTGAATATTAAATACTGTATTTTCGTATGTACACAATGCAAGTGTGATTATTTTAATCTGTATTTTAAAAATACATTTGTACCTTATATTTATGTGTAATTTAACAGACAAATTTTATTTTTTTACTCCCATGACAACCATGTCTTTCCTAATCATGTAGAAACTAGCCACTGTTCAAATCTGATATACTATTCAACCACAAAGTATAAAGGCACTGCTTAGATTAGTTATGTTGGGAAAGAAATTGTTATGCTGTAGAAACAACCCCACTAAAGCATTATATAATTCTTAGTTCCATTAAGTGATCCAACTTCTTTTTTCAATACTTTTTAAAAATTAAGCGTCAATAAAAATTTTAAACTACTTTATTATTATTATTGTTATTATTTTTACTGTTTTCTGCTAGTTCCGATAGTCCAACTCTTACAGTGAAATAGAAACATGAGGTGAAATTTTATTTCAGGACTGGGAGGTATCTTTCACAGACAATGATGAAAATAACGACTAGGGTCAATGTTTCCTAACACCCAGGCCCCTACTAATCCAAGGCCTCACACTGGCCTACTCTTGAGAATATTTCTCCTAAAGTATTATTGTCTATTTATAATCAAGGTAAATAATAAATTTCATTCCAACATTGTAACAAGAGACATGCTCCAAGGAAATGGAATCTGTCCTTTAAATGGATAGCAGCGTAAAGTATTAATGGACAAAGACTGTTATGTCAGTGTCCCCCTTAGGTAGTAAATCTAATGGATTTATTTTGAAACCGTTCTGTTTGAATTTTCCCCTGTCCTCTCACAATACTTGAACATTTTTATCTTTTGCAATGTTTTTACTATAACTATTCACTTTTAGCTTTTGTCTCCAGTGCATGATTTTATATTTTTGCTTTTATTTTTAGTATAAGAACATTTATAAAATTACATTTTTGTTATTGCAATTCCGCTTTATTTGTTGTGTGATAAACAACAAATTCTTTATTTATTGTGCTGTTATTTCTCTGTGTGGAATGCCTTGGTAAGGGAGATCGTTATTATGACTGTTCTCGTTTATGACCAAGCTTCAATTAATGTTATTTCTATGAATACACTATCTTGATTGTACTCTCCAGAAAACTTTACTGTCAATGAAAATAAAAGTAAAATTAAAGTAAAGCTAAAGAACTGTCCATAAATCAGAGTCCTTTTCCTACATATACATTCAAGAGCTTTGCATGAAGCATACCCTTCATGAGAGGGTAATTCAGCATTGGGTTTGGAATGATAAAGAAGGGACATTCAGCTGGCTTGGCAAACAAGAAAAACACAATGGTAAAGGAATGAATTTGAGATCTGTAGTGGGAATGAAAGTAGTCTATCATATTCCCACTAGATTAAAGAATTAAATGCATTTGAAGTGTAAAGAAAAAGGAATAATCAAATAGGAACTGCTTGAACATTTTTCAAATTAAAAAAAACAAACAACTTCATAACATTTTGTATTAAGTCATGTCAAAAAAAAATGTACCCTTACAATGTTTCCAAGAGGTGAACATATTATTCTCCTTGATTTACTAGTGGGGAATTGAAATACTAGGAAAGTTAAATAACCTAAAAGTGGCTAAACTCAGATATTTTAATTCTCAAATGAGTACCACATCAAATAGATGTGGTATGTCTTTCAAAAGGCACATTTTCTTTTATAGGAGGGATTGCAATTACAGTGAAATTTCAGTTTACTTTTCAGTAGATTACACACACAAATGCTAACCACATTTAAAAGCATTTTGCTTTTCAAATCCACTTCCTTTCAATACATATTATCATTAAGAAAAAGACTTTCATAACTCCACTGTTCTTAATTTGAAGCACCAACAGTAATTTAGGAAGCAAAGCAGGAAATCAATGTTTGGATATTGTGAAGTAAATAAAATGCAATATTATATTAAACACAAAACATTTGTATATTGTTCGTATTGTATATTATAAGCATTCCATGTCTCTAACTCCTTGCTTCTCCAGCCTTCTCCACTTGTTATTGTTTTTCCATGCCCCCAGGTTAAGGGGATATTAGGGCAATTACCTTTTTTTTTCATAGGTCATATTATCTTCGTGAAAGAATGTCTGGTGCTATCATAGCGACCTAACCTCTCATCAAGTTTATATTCTCTCTTCTTTGATACCATGCCCCTCCTCACATTGAAATGACCAAAAAGCATTTAAACCAAGGAGATTCCTGGGCCGGCTCCGTGGCTTGGTGGTTAAGTGTGCGCGCTCTGATGCTGGCGGCCCGGGTTCGGATCCCGGGAGCGCCCCGAGGCACCACTTCTCCGTCCAACGTGAGGCCGAGTCCCACGTACAGCAACTAGAGGGATGTGAACCTATGACATACAACTATCTACTGGGGCTTTGGGGGGAAAAAACTGAATAAATAAAAAATCTTTAAACCAAGGAGATTCCTTTCTCCATTCATTATTTCCTAATCCCTTTGGCCCCATTTGATTCCTTTAAATGTACTTCAATGATAAACATGTTAAGGGAATCATCTTCCAAAAATGTAACTCCACACTGAATCTGTTGCTTAACAAACCTTTCTTTTAAATGCTTGTTTATAGGATGATTAGAATTGGCTTTCTTCAAATTATTACAAGTTATTAACATTCTTATTCATTTATAATTTATTTCTTTTTTGAAATTTAGCAGATGGGGCCTATAACTTTGTTAATCATTTAAATTCTTGCTCCTCTGGTCACACATATATCAAATCTGCCACTTACCAATAGATATCTATTAAGGGAAAAGATGGGTGAGTTACTGTCTTCTTGGAGTCACTGAAGAGGTCTCATTTGTGAAAATCAGCTTAGCTTCTTTGTTTCATTTTTCTTTTTTTTTTTTTGCTGAGATTCGCCCTGGGCTTATATCTGTTGCCAATCTTCCTCTTTTTGCTTGAAGAAGATTCGCCCTGAGCTAACATCCATGCCAATCTTCCTCTATTTCATATGTGGGTCACCGCCACAGCATGGCTGACAAGTGGTGTAGGTCCATGCTCAGGAACCAAACCCGCAAACCCAGGCTGCTGAAGCAGAGCGCACCAAACTTAACTACTATACCACAGGGTCGTCCCCTTTGTTTCCTTCTTTTGATACCAACTAGTGTCAGAAAATATTCAAAACAGTTTGAATTATTGTTACATTAAAATTCAAAGTATTGTGAATCTATTTAAAAATTAGTTGTATGGGTGAAAAATGTATTGCCTGACATAGCGACTTTCAATCCCGTATGAACTCATAGAACTGATCTAAGACAATCCAGGCAATTTGCCAAATTATTGAGAAGGTTTTGATGTTTTCATTTCAATTCAATATATCTTGATAACATATCATCACAGTATCAAAGATTAGGGATACACTGAACTCTGAATAGGCAATAAATATTGCTATATAAAAATAAATTCAAGCCATATGAAAGTCTTAAAAATTTATGTTGAATTTTAAAAAAGAATAAAAACAGCATGGACGTTTAAATTAAAAGAGCCAGCATATTGACTTTCTTAATCACAGGTTAAATTCATAAAACAAAGCTATCTTATATTTATAAGCTGTCTTATAAATTGTGAACATATAAGATGCCATACTGATTGTAGTCATTTTTAATATATTAGGATGTCTCTAACTGTGAATGATAGAAATAATTCTATGTGGTTACATAAAGTTTTAATTTAATAAATTAGGCTATTTGGGCCCCTGAAGATTTATCTTATTCAGTTTAGTTCCTAGAACAAGTAGTAAGTCACTTTTTTGAAATAACTGAATGATATCTAAAGGACAACATTGCAATTGAAAAAACCTTTATTGCTCAAATTGTGGTTTCATTCTTCCTCTGTGAAACTGGAGTCATAGTCAAGTATACACACTCTATATACCAAAAACAATAAGACCTTTAATATAATCTAAGCCAAAACATTATTAAATAGGTAGGCACTGTATAATAGATCTGAAAATGATAGTATATACGTCTCATTTGTTATATTTTTATTATATTCTAGCTTACACAACTTGTTGAGCTGTTAAAAGAATTTTATGAGGAGCCGGCATTGCAAAAATTGCTACCAAAATTTACATACTTCCTGACTTTTAAAACTGCAATAACACATCCTACCCTGGCACTTTAAAATAATAGTTTTCTATTTCCTTTTATGACTTCTGCAAGTTGCTGCTAATTCTTGTTTGCTTTTTCAGATTTTATCTCTTCAATTTATTTATTTTATGGCACTCCTTGTTGATAATTTATCCTACTGTTCACATTTTATAGCAATCTTGTCCAAATGTTCACACGTATATAGTTCTTTATATAACCCCTTAGATTTTATCAACAATTTCCATATCTTTTCTTTGTTATTAACATAATAAGGATCATATTTTTGAGATATGAAACTAATACCTTTTCATTCTCAATAAACCTTGCTCCTCTGATTCACCAGTTTATTGAAAGTGTAAATTTATATAATTAAGAACAAAGGAGTCATTTATTTTGGTCTATATTTTAAATTAAATGTTTTTGAGTGCCTAGGGAGACCCTAGTATAGAACACTTGACTTATTGAGGGAGACAATTTTGTTTTTCTAAATATAAAACACTCCTCTTTATGTATTAAGGGTTGAGCTGGGAAATGTGAGGTTGGAATTTTACTATAAACCAAAGTTAAGTGTAAGGAAATGAATATTAAGTAAGAAAGGTCTATTGCCAAGAGAAGAAAGATAACTTGGGCGATTGTTGAAAGTATAAAGCCCTAGAGGTGAATAAATTGAGAAGGGTAAAATATAAGATGTGAGTGTCTTCTTTATTCCCACCTTCAATGATCATTAGAAGAAGCTGCAGAACAAAGCAATTCCTTTGAGGAAGGTGTTTCGTCTTTCCCTGACATTCCCTGCACAGCTCTGCAGACAAGGAAGGAAGTGGTGCCAAGGTATGTGTGCCTCCGGGAGAGCATCTCTCCTCTTCACTGTCATTGGACTGCCTGTAGGAGACTCAGACTTTCTTCCTCACCCAAATGGAGGAGAGGTTGATATTATAAACTATATTCCATTTCCAAGTGCTTTTGTCTAAATGAAGCAAAGCTTTCTAAAAGCCCCAGGTACATTCTTGTTTTATTAAAAGGTATATTCTAAAGCTTAAAATAACTAACCACAAAATATTCTGGACAGAAGCAGCATAGACTTTTCCTTTGGAAGTAGACCTTCACGTTAGACAGAGTTTTAGGTTCCAAATCATCTACACAATTTCCAGTAAATCTTCTTACATGAGATGTAACATCCAAAAAAGGCAATTAAGAATGTTTCATGAATTCTAACCAGAAAAATATTTTGCCAGTCCCTGCCTTGTGATTTGGATCTCTTCTGCAAACTCATGCCTAGAGGCTGTCAATGTGGATTTCGTGAACTTCCTCTAGAGATTTTCGGTAATTGCTGAGAGTGTGGGTTGGCATACGTGATAAGGCCACCTGGTAATGAGCAAAGTATCACTGTAGGAAAAGGCTACAAAGGACAAACCACTACGACTGACTTAGTCCTCCACGGCTTTTTCTTTCTTCCCTTTCTCCTCACTTTCTCTTTGGGTGGCATCTGAGTAGAGGAGCAGCATGTAAATCACTCCTTAATTCAACAAATATTTATTGTACACTTGCTGTCAGATACCGTATCAGCCACTGATCTAGGTGTATGAGATACATTGATGAACAAAACAGACAAAAAAGAGATGACAAAAAAGAGATGAAAACCACTATGCACCTCCTAGAATGGCCAAAATCTGGAACACGGACACCACCAAATGCTGACAAGGATATGGAGCAAAGAGAACTCTCATTCATTGCTGATGAGAATGCAAAATGGTACAGCCACTTTGGAAGACAGTTTGGCAGTTTCTTACAAAACTAAACATACTCTTAGCATTTGATCCAGCAATCGAGCTCCTTGGTATTTACCCAAAGGAGTTAAAAACTTATATCCACACAAAAACCTGCATGCAGATGTTCATAGTACTTTTATTCAGTTGCCAAGACTTGGAAGCAACTAAGATGCCTTTCAGTATGTGAATGAAAAAATAAGCTGTGGTACATCCAAACAATGGCATGTTATTTAGTGCTTAAAAGAAATGAGCTACTGAGCCACGAGAAGACATGGAGGAAATTGAAATGTATATTACTAAGTGAAAGAAGCCAATGTGAAAAAGCTACATACTGTATGACTACAATAGTATAACCTACTGGAAAAGACAATACCATGGAGACAATAAAAAGATTGGTTGTAGCCAAGGGTTGGGGAAGGTGATGAATAGGTGGAGCACAGAGAATTTTTAGGACAGTGAAAATACTCTGTATAATACCCTAATGATGGATATATGTCATTATACATTTGTCCAAACCCCTAGAGAGTACAAGACCAAGAGTGAACCCTAATGTAAAGTATGGACTTTGGGTGATTATGATGTATCAATGTAGGTTCATTAATTGTAACAGATGTACCATTCTGGTGAGGGATGTTGTTAATGGGGGAGGTTTTGCATGTGTGGGTTCAGGGAGTACATGGGCAAATTCTGTATCTTCCTCTCAATTTTGCTGTCAACCTAAAACTGTTCTAAAGTAATTAAGTCTTAAAAAAAAAAAAGAGAGAGATGAAAAGTAAAGCCAGCAGGGAGAAAGTGCCAGACCATAACCGTCATGACAGAACAGGCCACACACAATATCTGTGCAGGCAGACACTTCATATCAGATGTTTATCGTGATAACATATTACCCAAATTTGCTGAAGTTTTAAGCCTCAAGGAACTAAGATAGCATTAAATAAAACAAAATTTGATGTTTTCTACTAGCAGCAGGAATTGGAAATCAAGAAAAACTGAGACCAGATATGAGTGTATAAGTCTATTTCTTTGTCACTTTTTTAAGGACCATTTAGATACTTTGGAATATTATGCCTTTTTCTTTGGAAATTTTTTTCTCGATTAGGTGCTGCAGTCAAAATCTCAAAGATGATGTTCCAGAGCCACCCCTTTCTGGGAGCATGACTTCAAATTAGTCGCATAACAAATGAATAATTTGATCTCCACGCTTGGACTACAATGTTAATAATACTAATAGCACTACTTACTTCAACTGAAACAAATAATGAAACCTTCAAATTAGAAGAGGAAAATACAGGAGAATTTATAACAGGAACATTCTGTTTTGTTGTGTCATTTTTCTACAGAAGATGTTGTCAGTTCAGGTGCAGATATGGAGAGTTAAATAATAAATTTCTTCACCATCTGAGATTTTCCCAGAGGGATTGAAAGGCAAAAATAATTTTATATAAAAAAGAGAAAGTATGGTTGATATCAGAGTTAGTGGGGAAAGCTAACAGTCACTAAAAATAAGCTCAAAATGAATAACTTCTCATTTGTAGCAGAAGTTTCTTTCTTCTCACGTAACAGCCAGTCTTAAGTGAGGGTCATTTGAAGACCGGTCTCATGGAGACACTACCATTGTTGATCCATCATTTTCAAGGTTACTTTGGGAGGAATCTCTTCCGCAGCCAGACACAAAGGAAATGGTCTTGGAGTAGTACAATTAGGAGGTCATCAGAGACCAAGCCTGAAAGTGTCATATGTCACTTCTACTCTAACTCATTGACTGGAAACAGTCATATGGCTCATTTCATATGGCTATGAAATGCTGCCTGCTGTATTTTGGTGAGCAGCAGGTGAGACATACCAGTCTCTACCACGCCATCTTTAGGAGTTCCTGCATTCTCAAAATGTCGCTACAAGTCATTTCTATAATTTCTACAGCAATTTTCAGTTTACTCCTCTAATTCCCAAACTAGAATCTCAGTACTTTGACAGACGGAGCCTATATTTTTATTTTTGATTTATTTTGTGTCTCCAGAGACTAGTACAGTTTTTGACCTGTCAAAGGTACTCAATCTATGAATGAGTAAAAAATATAAGATAGAAAGAATAACATCTAAATCCTATATAGTAATCCTTAATGGCTGGGGTTGGGGGGAGGATAGGGAGCATGATGGGGAAGGGTTGGTGGATATAGTTATATCAGAATTGACCTTTTACTCAAAATAAATATGACTACTTTTTCCCAAATTCTGATAGATATCAGAAAAGTGCTTCCCTGGTTGTGGGGATAGAGAGTGGAGGGGGTGGAAATTGCTTGCAAAACAGAGTAAGGGAACTCTTTATGGTAAAGAAAATGTTCATTATCTGGATTGGAGATGGTACATTGCATTTGTCAAAACTCATCGAAATGCATGTTTAACATCTGTACATTTTTTTGTTTGCAAATTGCATCTCAATAAAATAGAAAAAATTCACAATTAAAAAATATAGCTGAGAAGCAAAAATAGAGAAGACAGTGGAGACTTCTCACTGAATCAAATCAACTCTTCTCTACTTCAACAAGTCAGCTCAGAGAAAGTCCTCAGCAGGCTATTCTATACAGTGTTGCATTGGCAGTGACTCAGTTATGTGACCTAGCCACTTGTCTTCCTGTTACAACTTTAGGTTTCTTAGGTAAGAGAGCATCTAATTAGATCTAATCATCTTAATCTCTATACCATCAGCTGAGACAAGGGGAGCAGTGCTGAGGAAACCATCATGAACGTTGAAGACCAAACTTCATTTAAGAAGTCTTTCAATATTTAGAAAAAATCTTATGGTTTTGTTTTATTTTGCAGAAACCCAAATTGTCACACAGGGGAGAAATCTGTGTGCATTACCAGTGTAGCAAATATTGTGAGAAAGTAGGTATACTGTGTATGTACATGTATATACATACATACATATATATGTAAAAATATAATGTATGTAACAGACAAAATTCTTACCAACTTTTCTGAAAGTACTTTTGGAGTACTTCATGTTAGTTCTAATATAAGAGAAATCTGAGACTTACCCAGAACTATCACACGAAGATTTTGGGCAGCAACAAGATTGTTGCTCCAAAAATATAATAATGAAACAGCCAGAAAAGCTGTCAAATTACGATATCCAAATTCAAAAGTACTCACTAATTGCTCATAGGTTTGATGGTGGCCTGCCAGTTTAGAGCTTACACCATGTATTAGGCATCTATGCAGCCCCTAGGGTATTAGAGGCTGCACATGAAATTTACAGAAATGCCATTCACCACTGGAAAGGTTTTGCAGAAAGCTTCCTCTCCTATGGGGAGTCATTGTTGGGGTTTGTGATTCACAGCATGAGCTCTTTTACAAAAACAAGCAAATAAACAAGTAGTTAAAAAAAAAAAAAAGGCATAATCTCCTCCCCCATATCCCTCATTTTTACTACAATGCATCCAACCTGATAAAAGCAAAGACATGCTATGCATTAAACTAATGAGCTAGATGAAGGAACACAGTGTGAACGATTTATAGCATATCTGGCCTTCCATAGAGTCTCTCAACTCCATCCCATAATTCATTTTAATGTGAAGAGATGATTTCTTCTCACGTAGCATGAAAAATCTCCAGTGATATTTAACTTTCTGAGTTTCAGTGAAAATACCCAAATTCAATAGTACTTACTAATTGCTCATAGTTTTGATGGTGGTTAGAATGCGACTCAGAATAATGCATTTTATTCCATGATAGAACAAATTTTCTTAAAGAAATTTTTATTCTGAGTGTTTTTCAGTTTTCTTTTTTCTACTAACATACCTTCAAAATGATAACCACTCTTTGGGATATCATCTTCTGAATATCACCCCCTTCTATGAGAAGAAAATTTGATTGAATCCCATCTCTCCCTTACTCTTCATACTTTCTTCGTTTTATTTGGTCCCAGTTCAAGTCCAAAAAGCTGTTGCTGTTAAATGTTCTCCTTTCATTTGTATAATATGTTTTTTATAGAGCTCTCAACTATGTTTTTCATTTAAAAAATCTTTTGACTAAAAATATAAAAAATGAATTACATGATGTTGAGCAATTGGTTAGTTTCAGATTAAAAAATAAAACTAATAATGATAGGATAAAATATCGATCTTACAGTGCTTAACAGTACATAAATTGCCTTTCTATTCAGTATCAAGCTATTTTAATTATTGCAAGTTTAAAATGATAGAGAGAGAGAAACATAGTTCCCTCTCTTTCTCTTTCCTGTCTATTTTTCTGATGATTTTATTCCTATTTTAAATTTGGCATTAATTTGTTTAGTTTCCAAAAATATGCTATTGGAATTTTTACTAGGATCACGTTAAATTTATAGATTAATTTGAGGGAGAATTGACATTCTTATGATGTTGCATTTTCTTTTCTAAGAATGTGTCTTTCCCTTTGTGCTAAAGCCTTCCTTTGTGTTTCTCAGTTGTGTGTATAGTTTTCTTTACACAAGATCTTATATGTTTCTTGTTGTTTTATATTTTTTCTTTTGGTGTTTTATTCATATGCCTAGTTATTGTCCATATAGGAAGCCCCTTTATTCCAATATATCAACTTTGTGGTCAGCCCTGTAACTACTTTGTCTTATTATTTATAATAGTCTTTCAATTGATCCTTCTAGATTTTCCAAGGGAAAAAATATGTTATTCTCAAGTAATGATAATTTAAAATTCTGCTTTCCAATTTTTGTTTCTAAATTCATTCCCCAAAGTATTCTCCAATATCATTGGCTAATGCCTCCCCAAAAATTTATAATCAAAATATTGTTATTTGTTGCTTTATTATTGATTTTAAAGACAATATTTCTAATATTTTCTCAGCATATATACACTATTTTTGCATATATGTATAAATATAGTCATATAGGGACTATCTTATATTATCACAGTTTTTAAAATCAAGAATAGATATTGGATTTTATTAAAATAATTTTTTTACAGTGAGATTTATATGACTGTCTATTTTGACTTGCTAAATCTATTGATTTACATTTATAGCTATCTTAATTTTTTTGTGTGCGTATGTGAGGAAGATCAGCCCTGAGCTAACATCCATGCCAATCCTCCTCTTTTTGTTGGGGAAGACTGGCCCTGAGCTAACATCCGTGCAGATCTTCCTCCACTTTATGTGGGACGCTACCACAGCATGGTCTGAGAAGCGGTGCATTGGTGTGCGCCCGGGATCCAAACCCCAGGGCCGCCAGCTTAACCGCTATGCCACGAGGCCAGCCCCTATCTTAATATTTAACCATGCTAACATCCCAGGAATAAACTGTACTTGCTTTACTATTTATTAAATAAATAGCTGAATTTTGCTAGTTATTTTTAAAATGTTTTTATTTTAATATATTTGAATGTTCTGTGGTATTCTTTCGTGTGTATCTTTAATGGGATTTTGGTATTGATGTGATGCATATATTGTAAAAGAGGTAGGAAATTTGCGTGTTTTTTTTTCCCCATTCTCTGAACAATGGAAGTTTAATTGCAGTTATCTATTACTTGAAGTTTTGGAAGAATTCCCTTGCAAAACCATCTGGGCAATAGCTATTAGACAACTTTATCTCTTGAATGGTAAATCATGTGTATAGTTTTCCAGATCTATTTTCCGGGGTCAGTTTTGGTAGTTCATATTTTCCAAGAAAAACCTTCATTACATCCATGTTCTCAAACTAATATGCAAAGATTTGAAAAGATTCCTTGTTTAGAATTCTACCAATTTCCACAGTGTTTGTGGTTATTTCTTTATTGTCATTGATAAGGTTAGATAACTGTCCTCTGTATTCATGTTACCAATTTTATTCACGAGAAATCAATAGGCTTTATTTATTGTTTCTAACATTTAACTGTTTGTCTAATTAATCTTTGCTTTTATCTTTATTACTCCCTTCTTTCTTTACATTTGTTTTGTCTTTTTTCAAACATTTAATATTGGATGCATGCTGCTTTTGATATGATATATTATATTTCCTCTGTGCACTATTTTAGCTGTGATTTTCACGCATTTAGAAATGTTTATTTTAATTGACTTAATTTTCTAAATCATTTCCAATTTTAGTTTGATTTCCATTTTATATTAGAGATGTGTAGGAGAAAAATTCTGGTAGAAAGGTCATTCCTTTTTTTGGTAACTAATTTCTACTTTATTGCATTGAGGTCATATTATTTTTACTCTTTGAAATTTATTATGCTATTCTTTAGGGCCCAATATATGGTCAATTTGTGAATATTATTTGAAAAGAATATGTATTCTCGCATCTTTTGGAAATACACACACGCACATACATATAGTAGTGAAGAATATATAATAGTGTTCATATTATTGAGAAGTGACTTAAAATTTACTGCTGCTATGTGTTTCTGCTTCTTCTTGTTTTTTCTATAGATTTTGCTTCATCAATGTTGCAGCTGTTTTTTTTTTTTTTTGGTGTATAGGGAATTGCCTGCACACATTTATTAATTTCTAGCCAATATAAATATCTTTTTGTTAAGAATGTTTGCTTATTACAGCATATTGCACTTTATAGTCCAACCTGAGAATTTTATTTTTTGAATAAATAAGTGTAGTCCATTTACATTCAGTGGCTTGACATGTTTTTGCCTTGGCACTTCAAATTCTATGTTTAGCTTACTCTATTTATTGTTTCTTTTTGTGATTTCTTATATTAATTAGTTTCATTTTTTTCCGGTTTTTATACACTTATAATTTTAACTTTATATAAAAAATTTAATCTTCTCTCTTTACACAATGTCTATGAACTTCTTGCGATGAGCAATGTCATACTTCAATGTTTCTGCTTCCTTTTTCCTCTCTTTTATTCCCTTTTTCCTTATTCTGTTGTTTTACTTTATACAATTTATAAAATACACATCTGTAACTTTATTTATACCATTAAATTGTTTCATTTAATTTGTTTTTATAAAAAATGAGGCAATCATCCCACTCACCATAGTTCCCATTGTTTTCCTCCTACTATAATTTTATGTCATTTCTACAATTTCGGGGCATATAATGTTTTCATTATGTAATCATATTCTCCACATCTGTTTTTACCTTAGTTGTTCCGGGTAAATTAGTTTAATGTCCATTGGCAGTTCTTTTGCCATAGTTGCCTTGATACTTAAATAAATTGATGTAGAATATTTAGATTGTCCACTCCTACTGTGAAGACTTTGTAAACCCTGGTCTCCTGCTTTCACTGTTAAATGATGTGATGAGGAATTGGGAGCCCAAAATAATTTTGCTCCCCTTATAGATAAGTTGACTTTTTTTGCTTGGATTCCTAAAAGACATTTTTTTCCCTATTTATTCAAAGTGTGGCAAAATCAACAGGCTATATTTCAGTATTCATACATTGTTCTGCATCAGTTTTTCTTATGATAGATGTCTTTTCTTAATCTTTGGATTCATATCTTTTATTTTTACAAAGTTTATATTATTTTAGAAAGTTTTGTTTTATTTTATTTTAGAAGAGTTTTACTGTTTCCTTTTCTAGTCATCAATTCATTTTCTTTTGAGACACCAATTTTACAAGTTTGCCTATCTTTCCTATTGTTCATTGTTCTCTATTCTTTTTTAAACTCTGTCTTCATTTTATCATTCATTTACCCTTTTTTTCCCAATCCTATCCTCCATGTCAGTGGCTGTGTTTCCAGCAACGTCTAACTCATTAGTTGCTCAATCCAATGAGGATTCATCTTCTTGATGGTTTTGTATGTGTGTGGATTTATGTTTGTGTTCTTCTAGGCTTTGTTCCTGTGCTTTGCCTGTTCGTCTTTCATTTCCTTCTGAATTCTCATCATAAGTCCCCGAGCTTTTTGAACCATATTTTGTGTTTCAGTTTTTATTAAGGTGGTCACTTCACTAAGCTTGAGAATGTTTCGTCGCAGATACGGCTTGTGTTTGTGACTCCTCTTTCAGGACTATCTTCTCTGAATCCTGAGGCTTTATTCCAAAGCAGTTCCTTTAAGGTCTCACTGTTCAACCAGGTTTCTAAACTGTCGTTTGATTGGTGAATTATTCACAGAGTGGGCCTTTATTTGGAGAACGTGCTCTGGTTCTTTTTCTGAATTCTAAAACGAAGGGGATCTACATTAGTTTCCTACGGCTGCCGTAATAAATTACCACAAATGGGGTGGCTTAAAACAACAGAAATATATTGTCTCAACCATAATGTAGGCCGGAAGTCTGAAATAGAGATGTCAGCAGGGCCGTGCTTTGTCTAAAAGTTCTTGAGGAGAACCCTTCCTTGCCTCTTCCAGGACTCTGGCATTCTTGGGCTTGTGGCAGCATAACTCCAATCTTAGCCTTCATCGTCACATGGGTCTTCACATGACCTTCTACCCCTTGTCTTCTCTCCTTCTTTTAAAAGGACACCTGCCATTGGATTTAGAGCCCACCCTAATCCAGGATAATCTTGTCTTGAGATCCTTAACTTAATTGCATCTGCAAAGACTCTTTCTCCACATTCACAAGTTTTGAGTGGACATATTGTTCTGAAGGCCACTATTCAATCAACTATAGAATCTTAGTGTGTTCCTATTTGCCTTTCTGACTTTGGCAAAAGTGGTCCTTCTTTCTTTGTAATTTATGGTTTGAGGTTATAAATATCCCTGTTTTATCAAAACATGACCTTTATTTTTGTTTTTTTACTACTTTTTTCTCAAGTTTTATTGAGATATAATTAACATATAACATTGTGTAAGTTTAAGGTGTACAATGTGTTGATTTGATACATTTATATATTGCAAAATGATTACCACCATAACATTAATTAACACCTGCATCCCGTCATATAATTACCATTTCTTTTTTGTGGCGAGAACATTTAAGTTCTACTCTCTTAGCAATATTCAGGTATATTCTACAGTATTATTAGCTATAATCACCGTGCTGTACGTTAGATCCCCAATTACAGTCATTATTGATAGGTAAGGACTTACCAATGCCATCTTCTTGACTGTTTTCTGGCTGTTTTATAGTTCCTTTGTACCTTTTTTCCTCTTTTGCTGTCTTTCTTTGTGATTTGGTGATTTTTCCATAGCGATATGCTTTGATTTCCTTCCCTTTATCTTTTGTGTATCTACTCTAGATTTTTGTGTATGTGGTTATCACTTACATAAAACATCTTATAGAACTACAGGCTATTTTAAGCTGATAACTTTAATTGCATACAAAAACTCTACCTTTTTACTCTCCCCCATATTTTATGCTTTTGATATCACAATTTACATCTTTTATATTGTGTATCCATTAAAAATTATTGTAGATATAGTTCTTTTTAATACTTTGTCCTTTAATCTTTATACTAGAGTTGACTGATTAACGCACCACCGTATTACCGTATTGGAGCATTCTGAATTTGACTTACATTTACCATATGCTTTCACTCATATGTTTTCATGTTACTAATTAGCTTCTTTTCATTTCTGCTTGAAGAACTGCTGTCAGCATTTCTTGTAAGACAGGCCTAGCAGTGATGGATCCCCTTAGCTTTTGTTTCTCTGATAAAGTCTTTATCTCTTCATTTCTGAAGGACAACTTCGCCAGGTAAAGTATTCATGGTTGGCAGTTTTTTTCTTTCAGCAGTTTGAATATATCATCCCAGTCTCTCCTGACCAGCAAGGTATGACTGAGAAATCCACTGATAGCCTTATGGGGGTTCCCCTGTAAGTGACTAGCTCCTTTTCTCTTGCTGGTTTCAAGATTCTCTCTTTGTGTTTGATTTTTGACACCTTTATTATAATATGTCTTGGGGGAAATCTCTTTGCATTGAATTTGTTTGGGGGACATCTGAGCTTCATGAACTTGGCTGTTGAGGTACTCAGTGGTGTCCCAGGTCCAGGGCTAGGGGCCAGAGCAGGTGGTGGTGGTGGCTGGAGCTGATGGTGTGCACATACTTGGCTGTGGGGGCAGAGGCACAGCACAGTGGCAAGGGATGGGGCCAGCAGCAGGTGCCAGAGCCAACTGAGGGTTGGCTGTAGGAACCCTAACTGTCAGTGTGAACTTATGTAACTACAAGAGCTAGCCACAGGCACATGCACGGTGTTGGGGGGCAGTGATGGGAGTCAGAGCCAGCAGCGTGCAAGTGCTAGCTTGCGCCAGGGGCTAGCTGCTGGTGCTGGTGCTGGTGCTGATGCCAGCTATGGTGGTACAGGCCAGTGACAGGAGTTCGTGCCGGATCTGGGCCCACAGCAGCTGTGGGGGCCGAAGCTGTTGGCATGCACTCGTGCAACTGCAGGTGCTAGCTATGGCCACACACATGACAGCTGACCCCTGTAGGGGCCTAGGCTGGCATCTTGCATGCATACTCACAGACGTTGAGGCTAGCAGCTCGTGCTGATTCCAGGCTCCAGCGCAATGGCAGGAGGTGGAGCAGGTAGGGACTTAGGTAGATGGCATCTGCAAACGCAAAAATCTGTGGGGCAAAAACCTTAGTGGTGAAATCTGGAGGGGTTCTGGGGTGGAAGTGCTAGCCATTGGTTTCCTCATGATGGCAAAAGCAGCTGGGGTCCTCTGTGGAGCTGTCTGCTATGGTCTATGTTGTGGTCCTCAGTGATGAAAACTGGGTGGAGGTCGGGGGTCTGCGGCTTCAGCAAGGTCTGTTGAGGTCCTCGGTAGGGGAAGGCTGCTGAGGTCCTCGGCAGGGGAAGGCTGCTGGGGTCCCCTGCAGAGCAGGCCACTAGAAACTCTTGTGATGCTGCTACATGGCCGATACCAATAGTCCCTGCCCTCCTTCCTTGTTCCTAGCCATCTCCAGACCAGCTCAGCTCTGCCAGTCTCTGGGTGGGGTGAAAGTGAGTGAGGTCCTTTGTGCAGAGCCCTGAAATGCTGGGGAAGCTAGTTGCTCGCCCCGCTTTCCTTTTCCTAGTTAGGCGAACTGTCTTGTGCCGGGGAGTTCCCTCTTGGCTCTGAGCAGTGCCAGCCTGGGAGATGGGATAACGCAAGAAAATTGAAACTGTTCTTCCTACCCATTTTGTGTAGTTCTTGGGTTTTTTGCTCCACTGAGTTGCTGAAGCTTCTTGAACGGACTCCTGAGCTCTCCAGAGCTATTTTCATTCGTGGATAGCTGTCTACTTTTTGTTTTTTGTGGGGGAATGGCGGCTAGGGTCTCCTACTCTACCATCTTGATGACATTATTCCTTCTCATTACATTAAGCAAAAAAGGGAGAAACTCTGTCTTCATGCCACTATCTTAAGATTCCTACTCTCCATTTTCTTTAACATGTAGTTCAACTTCACAGAGGTGATATAATCAATCAGACATACTTTAACCTTTTGCATGCAAATCTATCTCCAAATGCAACCATAATTTATACTCCTTTTTTCATTATGAATGAATAAATATGAAGAGCTCTGTTAACCTTCCTTCTCCAGGGATATTACCCTATTTTTTTTCCCTGGTGTTTTTAGACTTTATTTATCCTCTCTACATGTCAAATCCTAGATTATTAATATATTCTCGTGTCCATTTCGTCTTAAATAACTCTCTCTGGAACACAAACACTACCTCAATTACCACCCCTTTTCCCCCTTAACACTCCATCACAAAATTTCTTAAATATGTTTTTCATACTCGCTAGCCACATTTTCTAACGTTATACCTCTTGATGGTTTCCTATCTTCTGTTCCCACTTTTCCATCAAACTGCTCTGACAAAGGCTATGAATAGCTTCCAAGATGATAAAGCCAGTGGATGCTTTTTGGTCCTTATTTTACACGACCTTATAGTACATTTGACATTGTCAACTATACCATCTCTCTTTAAATCTTATTATTCTCTTGGCTCTGGTATTAATTATATATTGTGTGTAACAACTTATTCCCAAACTGAGTGACTTATGGCAACAAACATTTATTATCTCACAGTTTCTGTGGGTTGGGAATTCAGAGTATTACAGATGGTGGTTCTGGCTCAGGATCTCTCATGAGGTTGCAGTCAGGATATTGGCAGGGGCTACAGTCATCTGAAGGCTTAATTGGGTGGGGCTGGATGATTTGCTTCTAAGACGGCTTACTTGCATGGTTATTGGATGGAGATACTCGCATGGCTGTTGGATGGAAGCCACCATTCCTTACCCTCTGGACCTCTCCTCATAACATGGCAGCTGGCTGCCCTCAGAGTGAGTGACCTAAGAAAGAGTGAGTAAAGAGGAAGCCACAGTACCTTTTATGACTGAGTCTCCCAAAATCACACCACATCATTTCAGCTTTATTCTAGTCATTAGAAGCAAATCACTAAGTCCAGCCACATCTAAGAGGAAGGGAATTAGGTTCTACCTCTTGAAGGAAGGAGCATCAAAGAATTTGTGGACTTATTTTAAAACCACTGCAGCCCTCTAATCACAACATTCTAAGGACTCTTTTGTGGATTCTCTGGGTGCTGCTTTTCCATAAGTACCTTTTCTTCACTTCTTCTTTTCTACTCACTAATGGAGAGTTGGTGCACCTCAGAGATTTGCTCCAGGAGCTCTTTGACTGTCTGTCCATTCCATAGAATCCATCTTGGTATTATGATACATAGATATCTAAACTGAGGAAAACACAAATTATCATCATAGTTTAGATTTGTATACCTAAAATGAGAAACCTAAGCAAGTAGTATTCTCACAGTGATTCTCATCCTGTGGCACCAGGTTGGGATAGATAAGAAGAGTTGGGGGAATATAACAGATTTTTGATTTAACAGAAAGGGAATGTATAGTTATAAAAGACACATTTCACCATTTATTTCCTTTTATTTGTTTGTAGTCACAATATTTATTCTAAGCAGAAATTTCAAAGCATTATAAGAGAAGTCTAGGTTTTACTTTTTAGTTTTGTTTTTTGTTTTTCAAAATGAGACATGGACTAGAACAGTTTGAAAAGCACTGACTTGAAGGCTGCTCGCAAGGCTACTTGCTTTCTGAGAACACCACACTTTATGTAAGCAGCAATATTTTGAATGAAATAATAAAAAAATATTATGCATAGTCCTATTTTTTGCTCAAAGAAAATGAGTAGAGCTTAACAAATTTGACCTTTAGAATGGGACAGGAAATATCTGAATACAAATTGTCTAATTGTAGAAAAAAGAGTAGTTAGCAATTATTGTTAAAACCTTTGCCTTCTTGCTCTTATATTTTAATGCTAAGGCATCTGGAAAATTTCACCTTTTCCCCTCAGACAATATTTTGTCTTGATGTTCTGGATTCCTGAAACTTTGTGAAAAGATCACTATCCGTTTATCTCTTTTCAATGAATTCTCAAATAACGCAGGTCTCAAATTTATACTCCAAACCAGCCCTGGGTCATCAAGTCTCTCAGTTTTGCTATTCTAAGTTGCTATACTTCATCACTCACACCATAGGCTCCACATTACCTATCTGAGCATTTCTTTGTTTTCTAAGTGGGTTTATTTTCTTCTGGCATAAATACCAAGGCAAAAATGTTGACTCTGTGCACTAATGGTTATTTTTAACTTCCTCCACTTAAAAGAAGGAGTCAAGATATATGCCAAAGTGGCTCTAGCAAAAAATAAACTTTCCTTTAGCTGGTGTAATCATATATGTTTAATGCATTTTCTTTCCATTTCCAAGATCCACCATGAGAATCTTAGCTTTTTTATTTTCTCCCAGGTATAGAATAAAAATGGCAAGAGGTTATTTCAGGGCCGATTTTTGGAGAATAACTTGAATTAGCATAAAGTTAACATTTCCTAAATGGTTATTTCTGAAACTAGACCATTAACCTTTAGAAAAGACAAAAAAAGAAATATATTGGAACTTTGCTCCAGTATTACTGGCTTCAGACAGAACTTGGAACAAGAAGCATATCTCTTGGACAAACTAAAAACAGTACTATCCATCAGAAACTAATAAAACTTCATAATAAAACTCTCTTACCTATAAGGTAACTTCACTCAACAGAATGTGTTAAAAAGTATTGTCTAGAGTTATGAAATAAAATGGCATAAAAAATTAAAGACATATATTTTTCAAGTTAAATGAGAACATTTCTTCTAGAAGAAATTGTGGAGTCTGATAAAAGGGATAGAATGTAAAGGAAAAGTATGATATTTAGGTGATTAACAATTTTATAGATGAATGATAGAAACTTCTAAAATGAAAATATTCTCCCATAGAAGAATTATATAGATCATATGGAGCCTTCTAAACATGAGCTAAATAACCTGCTTTTAAATTGAACTCAGCCTTATGCATATCAGTGAGAACACTACAGCATTGCAATGCTAGCAAATAGCTAACACGGGTTGAAATAATAAATGTTGCTGATGGGATGGGAAATAGAAGACATCCTTTGGAATCTGGGGTGTTGACTGAGAGTTAGGGATTAACTTGTCCAAAAGGGAATTGATCTCTTGCAGAATATTTGGAAACTAATATCTGTTCCATTGAAACTAGCTGTAGACTTAAGTGCTAAGACAAGCCATGCTAATAGAGTACTGAGGGGATGGATCAGGGCTGGAAGGCACGGGTACAGCACTTCACACAGCTGCAAGCTCCAGACTTGGACATGACTCTTAATCAAGCTGGTGGAAGTGTTTGGGCTTCCTCTAATATGAAGTTATGTAAGCCGCCAGCCCAGCGGGCTGGATCCCTCTTCCAGAGTCTGAACTCTTCTCCACCATTTTACTATGTGTAGCCTTAGAGGGTGACGGGCAATAGGAAAACTATGTGATTGCTGCTTCTGTCTCTTTATTTTCCCCAATAATACTGTTTGAGGTCTCATGTGCCTATTTGCTGGTCAATCAACCTTTTTGCTTAATAACCATTTTGGATAAGTAAGGTGATATACTTGTGCTGTTCAATGTCTCAGAAATTATACCTCTTATGCATACCTCATAAATGAAAGGAGAATGTGTCAATACATAAGATATTATTACTAAAATGTTGCAATAATTACTGCTTATTGTCATATTTTCATCACTAGATTTTAAAATCCTTAGAACAAAGAACTGCTTCATTCATGGAATGAAGTTATCTATTTTTTCATTATGTCACCACATAAACTATTGTGGTGGACAGATGTCAAGGTGGCTCCTAATTATCCCTGTTTTCTGTTGTTCACGCTTTTGTATGCTCTCCTGTCCTTGAGTGTGGGTGGGATCTGTGATTTGTTGCCAACCAACGGAATACGATAAAGCTCATGGAATATTATTTCTATGATTATGTTACCCAAGACTGCACCTTCCGTCTTGCTAGCAGACACTTTCTGTTGGCTCTTGCTGGCTTTGATGAAGTAAGCTGCAGTATAGAGAAGCCCAAGTCATGAGGAAGTGAGGGAGGCCTCCAGGTGACGACAAGGAAGGAGCTGAGGTGTGCAATTGGACAGAACACGATGGACTGAATCCTGTAAAAGCCACTTAAGGGTTACCTTATAGGTAGGAATGTTTTATCATGAAGTTTGATTAGTTTCTGATGAATAGTACTATTTTTAGTTGTTCAAAGATATGCTTCTTATTCCAAGATCTGTGTGAACCTTCGCTTCAGCTTTTCCCATAAAGCTGCAATCAAAGTACCAAACAGGGCTGGGGCTCATCTGAGGCTCAAGTGAAGAAGCTTCCGTTTCTAAGAAGTATTTACATTCTTTGTTTTCTTTCTACAATTTTAATGCTTTGAATATTTTATTTTTTCTGTCCTCCAAATTATTTATACTCAATAAATTAAGGAGACAGTTTCATGTTCATCCCACATCTCTTAAGATCAGATTTATCATTTCTATGTATCTTTCCCCTGGCTTCATTGTGCTGATTTCTTCTCCAAACTTCTCTTTCATTGCTGGAATTACATTGCTCAAATTCGGAAAGATCCAGAAGTGCCTGGCAATTACACCCTTTTAAAATGACTGATTGATGCAAGAGTGCAAATGCCCAGCTCTGTTGCTTCTAAAGGAGATAAATTCTCAGGTGTCATGTACCCACGGAGCTACCCTGCTGGATCAAGTTGAGGCTGAGACTTGCCTGAAACCTGCACCATTGCTTGGCTTCTCCTGTCTCCCTTTCCTGCTTCTTTCTCTCCCTTTGTGCATTTTCCTGGGACCATTCCCTTAATAAATTACTTGCATAAAAATATAGCTCTTGGGGTTTGCTTCTGGGGAACTTGATTTAGGATATAAACCATGACTAGAACATTCTACTTTGGCAATCTGCGCTATGTCTCTTGATTTAGGTATACACTGCTGTAGGGTCAAAGGATGAACCGTATTTCTACCGAATTAGAATGTAAGCTCTGTAACAATAGGGATTTTGATTATCTCCTTTATCACCATATCGTAAGAGACTGGTACATAAAAGATGCTAAATAAATGTTTCTTTTTTTTTTTTCTTTTTTTTTTTTTTTTTTTTTAAGATTTTATTTATTTTATTTTTTCCCCCCAAAGCCCCAGTGGATAGTTGTGTGTCGTAGCTGCACATCCTTCTAGTTGCTGTTATAAATGTTTCTTGAATGCATAAAATGCTATTCATAATGGAAACCTGGTTAGTCAAAAAAGTAAACTAATGAGTTAAAAAACAAACTAATATGTAATATAAAATAAAGGTCATGATGACATACTCCTCTATGTTAATTACGTTATGCTGTGTAATAAATTACCCTAAAACTTAGTAGCTTCAAACAACAATGATCTTTTATTACTACTTATGGTTCTGTGACTCAGGAATTTAGATAGAATACAATAGGAACATCTTGTCTGTCTGGGGCTTCAGTGAGAAAACTCTAAGACTTGGGGCTGATATTATCTAAAGTTTCTTTAGATAATATGTTTGACAGTTGATGTCTGAGAGTACATGTGGGTTGTCAGCTGAGGACCTGACAGGGCCTGTCAACCTGAACAACCACTAGTGGCCTCTACACATGGCTGGGGCTTCCTCAAAATATAATAGTATCTGCATCCTAAGGGCAAATATCTCAAGAAAGAGAGATACAGAAAGACAGAGAGAGAGAAACAGAGAAAGATAGAAGACTGCTAGTAAGAAGACTTTAAGTAAAGGCTTAAAGTCTTAAGCCTTTAAGACTTAGCCTCAAAAATCACACAGCATCACTTCTGCCACATTGGTTGAGATAGTTACAAGTTCCACTCAGTCTCATGGGAGGTAACATAGACCCCACCTTTTGATGGGACATGTTGATGTCACATTCTACATTTAAGGGTACAGAATGAGATACATATTGGTGAAGCCATCTTTGGGGCAAAAAAAATCTACCATGTTCCCTCTAACTATAAAAAGTAAATGTATTTTTTTTAATTTAATTTTTCTGAAGCAAAAATAAAGAAAAAGAACACTGGCTTGTAAGTCAGGCAGGAGATTGACTTCTTTCTCTAGAATTCCTAATTTACTTTGTAAATTTTATTAACTTAGGGCTCTGCTTTTATAGAATTTTCTTTCTCCATCTGTGATAAAAATTATTTGGGTGGACCCTAAATCCAATGACAAGTGTCCTTTCCAGCTCTGGATTCTAGTGTACTTCCATATTATCCATAGTTGAAATACAGTGGTGAAGGGGAGGAAGACTACCCACTCTGGGTCCTTTCTAGCTGGGCTACAAATTAAAATGACATGAGACAGAATTACAGGAGAAAATCAAACAAAGCTTTATAACATGTATACATGGGAGAAACCCAGGGAAGATTGGGTAACTGGACAAAATGGCAGAGGTTCTCATCTTAAATACTATCTTCAGCTAAAGACAAAGGAGGATGTTGGGGGTAGGGGGAGTCAGCTACGGGAGATTACCAGAAAAGCACAGTAAACAAGAGTAAGGTTATTATGCAGATTTAAGGTGTTGCCTTCAGCATTGATAAGTTTCTAGAGATGAGGTCATCCTCCCTTCTTCCCAGTACAGAAAGGGAGATAATTTTACAAATGGAGATTTCCGTTACAAATGTAAATGTCTAGTAAACAGAACTTTGAAAAGAATGAGCTTAGCAAGGACCCTCCCAGTCTATTGATACCCAGAGTTATCTATGGTGATGGCCTGTCCTAGGGACAGGCCTCTTATCTTAAATTCTTTCAGGCAGTTAGTGTGGGCAAAGTCAAAGTGTCTTTCAGAGTCTTCTGAGCCTTTATCGTCTTCAGCTCAAAACAATCCACATACCAGAGTGGCACATCTTGGGATGATCTGCCCTGAACCCCATCAGTGGCTAATTCTCAAGGTAATGTTCAATAAAAGTATCATAGTCTCAAATTTTTTAGGGATTTTGGAAATATAAGTACAGAAATTTTCTTAAAAAAGGATAAGATTTTCTTTTCTGATCATCTTCAAGTTATATTACCTGAAAGGCTACAAAATATAGATGTTAATTTAAGAAAAAGATTTCTGAAATCAGCTTGCTTGGATTCAAACCACAGCTCCTTCACTTGTGTTAATGGGACAAATCACTTTATATTTCTGTGTCTTTGTTTCATGATCTGTAAAACTGGCATAATGATACCTAGTTTATGGAGTTGCTGTGAGGAGTAAATGAGTGTCTTGCACACAGTGAAATTCAATATATATTAACTATCATAGTTATTATTGTTATCATTCAACAATTTAGTTGGGTGTGCATGACCATATTGGAGAAGACAGGTAGAATGCTATTAGAAAATGCAACATGACCATTAAACTCATATATTGCACAATATGGCAGGATAAATAGTGATAGTAGTTGCATTGGTTAAGTTGTGGTCCCCCAAAAGACACGGCCACGTCCTAACCACTGGAACCTGTGAATGTGAGCTTATGGAAGAGTCTTTGCAGATGTAATTAAGTTAAGGATTTTGGCAAGAGATCATCTTGGATTATGTGGGTGGGCCCTAAATCCAATGACAAGTGTCCTTATAAGAAACTGAAGAAAAGAAGACACAGAGAAGAGAAGGCCATGTGAAGACAGAGGCAGAGATTGGAGCTCTGCAGCTAGAAGCTAACGAATGACTGGAATCACCAGAAGTTGGAAGATGCAAGGAAGTGTTCTCCCCTGGAGTCTTCGGAGGGAGCACAGCTTTGCCAGCACCTTGATTCTGGACTGCCGGTTTCCAAAACTATACGGGAGTAAGTATTTGTTGATTTAAGCCACCAAGTTTATGGTGATTTGTTACAGCTACCCTAGGAAATGAATGCTATAGTAGCAGATCTGGTGGCTCCTCCTTTCAGTACACAGGGTATATTACTTTTTGTTCTCTGTTTTCTTGTCCTAGGTAAAACTGATGGCAGGCAACAGCTAACATTCAATTTCACAGACTAGTAGCTGTATCTGCTAAATGTTTTTGATTAAACTGCCGTGTGTGGCTATCACTGGACCCAATTTAAAAACTAGAATTTGGGGTATTTGTTTGGCCCACAACACAGCCTCTAAACTGCTCTTGGTTCGGTAAGTCAACAATAACAGGCAGTGAGGTGGGCATACAGCAGTGAGCATTGCAGGGTGCTGTGAAAGTGATCTACTTAAGACTTTTTAATACCCCTAGAGAAATGGTGCTCTTATTAAAAGATTTTTATTTTCCCATAAGAAAGTCAAACAGTTATAAACATATTTCTAAATTGTTTTTGATCATTCTTTCCTTCATCAAATAAATTGTTCTCTTAAGAATATGTAACATCTTTAGCTGGAAATTGGCTATTAATGTTGCTAGAAAGTGTGTTTCAGAAGCTCAGTTGAATGGATGTTATGGATTAGATTTTTTTAACTCATCTTCATTTATATTAATATTCTTAATACATGTATATTACTCTCTGAATGTTCAAATGTAGAATAAAAATCAATGTGTGTCTCTTCTACAGTCACACAACTTGTAGTTGAATTTACCTGGATGCATTATTTACAGAGGTTATTTGCAGAGTTAGGAAGGCTGTTTCCTACAGCCCTGACCAATTTGCCTTTACATAAAAATAAAGTTAGGAAGTCAACATGTCTGCAGAAAGCCTATCTGTAAAAAGGAATGCTGAGGCATTATAGTAGTTCCCTTATCTACCTCATGGCTTAAAAGCTACTCTCTGGAACAGGCTCCAGATGAGCAAATTTCCAAATCTGGCTCCTGACTAACCTTAATTGTGGAAAGTGTGCGTGCAATCCTGTGAAAGCATTCTAAATCATATTTAGAAATAAATATGCTTCCATAAAGTCCTCAGAGTTGCTTTCAAATTACTATCATAGATTGTAAACTAATGCTTGATCTGCTCTTTATGGCCATATTTTTTGTGCTATATAAACAATAAAGAGAGTGGAAATGTTTTCTGCAATAATTACAGTACAAGGACACATTATATACACCAATAAATATTTTGTAAATAAATAATTTAAAAAATTCATGTAGCTGTGTCTGTAGTGTACTTCAAAATAATTTAATATAAATTTTTAAATATGAATTTTAATTTTTGGCTTAAAATATGAGGTTACCAGAAAAGTTAAGATACAGTTTTTATAAAGAACATAATATTTTTTAATTGTAACTACATCACCTAAAAGTAAGCACACTTTTAGATGGTGTGGATAGGCTTGTGTTTTTTTTCCATTCTTTCCCCTTTTATTCATATTTTACCTTTTCTGTAATTATTTTCCTTAGTGAAAAAAAGAACTTTTTCTTTTAAATAAGGATCCATTCTGTAATTTGATTAGATTGGATATTAAAACAATGTAAAACTTTACAAAGTAAAGAGGTAGGCTAACTTCTTTTTCAACAATACTAATTGAAATTTTGTGTTAATCTCTTAGACCCTCCAAATTAATATACTCATTTCTGTGTTTTAATCAAAGGATTAATTTCTCTTAAAACCATAGTCCTACTTCTGAATTAAGAACATTATTAAGGACATATCCATTTTTGGTGTTAGATTATTTTAAACTGAGCTCGAGTTAATTTTTAAATGAAGTAAGTTTCACATCAGGCCATCTTATACCACAATCTCAGAAGTACTTCATACGCAAGAATAAACTTTATTCAGAAGGAGCATGGACACTAAAATCAGTTAGGAAATCATAGCCTTAACCAAAATAATAGAGTTCATTCTTTCCATACTTAAAATTGGGAATGCTATCAAAGTGTTTTTTGAAAAAACATAAGCTTGGGATGATGAAAAAGTTTTGGAGATGGATAGTGGTAACGGTTGCAGAACAAAGTGAATATACTTAATGCCACTGAATTGTACACTTAAAATGGTTAAAATAGTAAAATGTTATGTATATGTTATCACAGTAAAAAAAGAGAGCATATCTCTGTCTCCTTTTATTCATCAGTAGGAAAAAAATCACTATTAACAATAACTGTGGTCTCTTCTTTATGGACCCCTGTGAGATTGCCCTCATGGGTGTTATAATGTATTAACAACACAGAATGAATGGATAAGAACTGTTTTACAGAATTACTGCCTTAGATTTTCTTACTTTTTTTGAAACATATGTTCTCTGCAAATATGACACAATTTATAGATTATGTTCTCAGAAAAATGCACAAGTTCATAAACTCAACTTAATATGAAAATTGATTCAATTTCAATAAATATGTGATTGCAGCAGGGCCTTTGAGATCTATCCATGAATGTTTGTGTTAAGAATTCTTTCCAAAGGAGACAAAAATATATCCAGGCCAGTAAGATGTGATTGCTATATGATTGTACACGCTGTATTTACAACTCTAAAAGTAATGTGTTAATCGAAGGCGGCTAATCAACCTTAGATTGTAATAAAAGGTGAATCTGGGGAAACACTAACACCAAAAGATACCATGCTAACTTAAGAACTCCATCTCCCTTCTGTGGTGATGGATATATAGAGTACTCTTAACCTGATGTCACAAAACATTTGTATTATTGTAAGCAACTTTACTCTTTTTCTGGGGATGTGTATTCAGCAAGCAAATTCCTAGATTTGAGCAGATTCCTCATGCAGATTTTCTGCATGGCACTAATGTACTTGCCAGATGATGTGACCAATTTCATTCCTTTCAAAATGTATGGTTCTAGAAGTTTCCATATAAATATTACCCTGATAGTTCTTGCCAGTCTCATAATACAGAGATAAACAAGATTTATATCAAATTGCTAGTTGAGGTAATGTTTTCTCCAAACCACCTTTTAGCTTCTTTGTCATTCAAGGCCATTCCCTGTTCCTGAATCATAGGTTTTAGAACACTGAGGAAAATGAGGAAATGTTTAGATTTTTCTTAAAATTGTTATGAGGAAAGATAGTATGAATTCTTCAGCAAGATTTTATTTTATATTATGGACTAGAGGTTCTATGTAAAGTCAGGTGGGAAACATTTTTGGCTTAAAATATTCACTACTTAGCTACTTTCTTTAAAAAAAGAAATTTGTATTGCAAAAGACCTATATATTTAGTGTAACAATTCAAAATATTAATGTTAACATTGAGAACAAGGAATCTAAGAAGTTACTCTCTAGGGGCAGAAGAGTGTTGTGGGTGAGCATAAGGGCTCTGATGTCAGTCTGTGTTTGAATTCAGCCTGGCAGCTATATGGTCTTGAACAAATTACTTATCCTCTCTATGCCTATGTTTCCTTGTGGGGATAATAATATTATTTGCCACATACAGTTATGAATACTGTACATATGAAGTGCTTAGAATAATTTCCAGAACATAGTAAGTACTCAATAATTGCTTATACACTAGTTGACGTGCAATTTCGGAATTTATCCAAAAATACGTTACTAGACAGAAGAAAAATCATGAAATCTACTAGAGAATTTACAGCTGTAATTTTAGTTATGTTTGTCAACTTATATGTAACTCCATCAATGACTGTTCACTTACTAAATCTAGTCAAATGCCAAAATAAGAAACCAAAATTCCAGGCCGGCCCCATGGCTTAGCGGTTAAGTGCGTGTGCTCCTCTCCTGGCGGCCCAGGTTTGGATCCCGGGTGCGCACCGACGCACCACTTCTCCGACCATGCTGAGGCCGCATCCCACATACAGCAACTAGAAGAATGTGCAACTATGACATACAACTATCTAGTGGGGCTTTGGGGAAAAAAAACGAGGAGGATTGGCAATAGATGTTAGCTCAGAGCAGGTCTTCCTCAGCAAAAAAGAGGAGGATTAGCATGGATGTTAGCTCAGGGCTGATCTTCCTCACAAAAAAAAAAAAGAAATCAAAATTGCCCTTTCTATAAGATGTCAGATTGACCATAAACTTATTTGAGATTTTTCAAGTTTTTGCTTATTTTTCCAAAGTGAGCCACACTTTATACTATAAAATTTCTAATAAGCTAATATCTTAGGAGTTGTTTACATTCCTGGATCGTTTTAATGATATTTCTGATACCATTGAATTTCAAAATGGGAGTGGGATGAAGGATTTGCCTCTCTTCCTGATCCTCCCCTTCCATCTCAGAACCTGATTACACAGTTTGTATATCATGTCTTAAAATCTTTTAAAAACAAAAATCCTTTTGTCAAGTCATGTGCTCCATAGTTCTTTAACATTCTAAACCCGCTATGGTTGCTGAAATAGTTTATCATGAGAAGAAAAGAAATGCCTTTGGCATGCCAAAAAAAAAAAAAAGAAACAAAAAAGAAAAAAAGAACGAGAGAAAGGACAAGAAAAAAAGGGGAAGAAAAATCCTGAGTTCACAAGTAGGCTATTGTAGGGCTAGAGCTCAAGGAGGAACTGCTGTTAAGTATATTTCATAATATGAAAGGACAGGCTGATTCAGGCCCCCTCGCCTGATGGTATCAATCCTGTCAGTGCCATTTACTTGCAATCCCTTGTGATTTCTGTATCCCACAACCCTTTTGCATGAAAATGAACCATAAAGGCAGTCAAAACACCTGCTTTACTGACAAGAGCGATTAATGCTTTGATTTATCCCTCTAAGTGTGAGCTAGTCTGCTGCTACAAGGGCCTTGGGTTGGCATATAATTCATCAGACTTTGAAGGTCTTCTTTTCTGTGTCCCAAAGTTTGAGCTGTGAATGTCTTTTGTATATGCTAGAAAGTTCTGTTAACCACCAGAACACTCAGCACAGCTGGAAGCCAAAGTTTTTAATCAATATTCGTTCAGATAGCTCAAGTTTTTAAGTGACTGTAAATTGTTGGACTAATTTCAAAGTTCTCCAGTATACTTAGGGCTGCATTTCTCAGCACCTCACTTAGCCCCAAGAACCCATAAAAAGAAATAGACCAGCTTTCTATAGTTTACTTCAAATTCTTTCCTTTTGTAGACTTCCAAAGTTGATACTTTTCATTTTTTAGTATAATTATAAAAAGCTGGGCTTGAGAGTGGTGTTGAGACTGCTGAAGCAGGACGTGGTACTCTCTCTATTCCTGGACTCGGGGCGATGACAATCCCCTTCAGCCTAGTCGTCCTTTCCCAAGGAAAAGGAGTCCATCCACAATGCCATTAAACCTGGGCCACATATTGATAACAGGATATAGTTGTAGAATTCAGTAAGGTAAGCTAATCTTGAAAAAAAAATCAATAAATGTGCCTGAATTCAGAAGACACTATCTGGCAAAATGCCTCTTTCCACTTTCATACTTAAGAGAACAAATCTGTTTTGTCTTTCTGAATTTAACTGTTTATATACATTTCTTTTAATGAGACTTGGGGAATATTTTTCTCCTCCATTTAACTCCAAAACCTTTCCAGTCTTTTTTAGGAATTTGGGACTTGAGACCATGTCACTTCAGCTTAAATAAGTGTGAAAGTTTATTTCATGAATGCTCTCTAAATCATACTGCTTTATTTGCTATAAAAGATGAGCTTTCCATCCAATGATGGTGGGAAATGATACAGCCATTAGAAAGACAGCTACAGTGGAAGGCTGTTTCCCACTGGAAAAGAAAAGAAAACTATAGAAGGAGAAAGATTTTTTTATACTTTATTAAACTAATGAATACCCAGAAGGACACACTTCTGTTTTTGTTTTGTTTTGTTTTGTGAGGAAGATCAGCCCTGAGCTAACATTCATGCCAATCCTCTTGTTTTTTTTTTTTTTTTGCTGAGGAAGACTGGCCCTGGGCTAACATCTGTGCCCATCTTCCTCTATTTTATATGGGACGCTGCCACAGCATAGCCTGACAAGTGGTGCATCCGTCTGTGCCCGGGATCCAAACCCAGGTGGCCAGCAGTGGAGCGCACGCACTTAACTGCTAGCCACGGGGCTGGCCCCCAGAAGGACACACTTCTGAAATACTGGTAATGCGAAGTGGTCAGCTTCAACATAATGATAAAACTATTTGCTGATATTCTGTTCTATTCTAGGAACACACAAAAACCCCATTAATGTATGATAAAACTAAGGATAAAACTTCGATGATTTCCCTCAACTAAATGGCAGACCAGGATGGCAAAATCAGTCAAGCTCCAAAGCTAATATTTTTTCCATCATACTCCACAGCAATGAATAGTCAGGCATAAACATAGGGGTTTCTACATGTGCCCTTGGAGAAGTCAAGTAATTAAAGTTCAGAAATCATCTGTACTTTTTAGCTTTTATATAGTTCTAGTGCTCATCGTTTCAAAACCTTCTGCAGCTGGTCCTATTCCTGCAAATGTGTGTTTCTGCTGAGAATTTGGCTCTACTCCAAGAACATGCATAGATAAAACTGAAGGCCTGTGTACAGTCTTAGCTTCAAGTAAGTTCAAAGGCCTGAGGGGACATTCAATTTGTGCTGTATTTATGTTTAGTTAAAATGACCTGGTTTAAAATACCCTGCAGCTTCCTAGCAGGATGCATTTTGTGAGGATTAATAAGTCAAAAAAATAAGAACAGAAAAACTTTCCTTCATTTTTGCTTTGTTTCAAATCGAATTATCAGCAGACAAATAACAGAGGTTCGCTACAAAACCATTTGTGAGATTTCTTTGTATCTAAGTCAAGGAGAAATACTTTTAACTAAAAGCAGGAGATTGGCTAAATTTATGAATCTCTTTGCATCTGAAAGCCTAAAGAAAATTTTTGATAGGAAAGAAACTGGAGTTAAAAATCTGGTGACGTTAGTGAAACCAAAGTATTAGTATTAGCAGATCAGTTGAAATGAAAAAGTCAAACCAAGTTTCTTTGAGAACAGGAAGATGTATCCATAGTTGTTACAAACTTGAACTCAAAATACTAGACCGTCTGGGTGTGATTCCTAGCTACGCTTCTACTATTTATTAAGACCTTGACCTAATTATTGAACCACCCTGATCCTCAATGTTCTCATCCGTAAATGAGGATTCTAATAGGACCCGCTTTAATTAGATAATTTTAATGGTCGCAAGGTGCCTCTCTCACAGGAAACACTCAGCAAAAGTTAGCTATTACTGTTAAAAATACAAATTAATACTTAGTAATGTAAAAGATTTTAACCCCATTTTTAAAGATGAAGAAGCTAAGACAACATTTGGGAATAACAAGACAGAAATTAAAGAGATCCAGTTTATTGCAAACCTCTTGGTGAGAGCACTCCTTTCTAAGATCAGTCAATACCCCACTTAAGACACAAGCGAGGGAAGACACTGCATTTTCATGAACACATTTTCACGTTCATTAATATGCTTCACAGTGCCGTTTGTCACCAACAGGATCACAAGCATATTTAAAAATTACTTGCTGGGACTGGCCCAGTGGCCTAGTGGTTAAGTTTGCCTGCTCTGCTTTGGCGGCCTGGGGTTCACAGGTTCGGATCCTGGGCACGGACATACCCATCACTTATCAAGTCGTGCTGTGGCAGGTGTCCCACAGATAAAGTTGAGGAAGATGGGCATGGATGTTAGCCCAGGTCCAGTTTTCCTCAGCAAAGAGAGGAGGATTGGCAACAGATGTTAGCTCAGGGCTAATCTTCCTCACCAAAAAAAAAAATTACTTGTTTACAATTAAATAAGTATACAACACTATGCTATATTATAAAGGAGAGTCAATATCATTAGATCCATGGCTTGAAAATCACAAGATTTGGGTTCTGTTAACATTTGATTTTTGCCTCTAGCTACTAGCCTGGAAAGTGTATTTTCTTCATAATTTATAAATTGATCATTTTATTTTCTAACAATATCACGGACATACAATGGAGATTAAATTTAATGTGCACAAATCTTTGAAAAAATCTATAATACTTTACCCTTTCTATATAAAGTGTATTTTTATTGAAAAGGCAATGCATTCTCACTGATGCGCATTTGGAAAACCAAGAAATTACACAAGAATAAAAAGTGTACCAGCAATCCCACCAAAGAAAATCAAATTAGTATTTTGGTATATTTCCTTCCAGTGTTACCAGAAATAAGTGGTTGTTTCTCTATGTAATCATATTCCATTAGATGTTCTCTTTATACAATAGGGTGATGCTGAAAATATCCCAAACAATATTATTCCCACATCTCTTTCCTCTGTGCTTGATACACTTTTGCACCCAGGGAAGCAGCATGGCGATCATAAAAGTTTATTGAAGGGTACTACACGAAAGGTAATTTAGTTCACCCCTTTGGCTGTTTAAGAAGACATACTGGAATAAGTGTCGCCAATAAATGACTCCGCAAAATTTTCTGTTCCATAATCATTTGGAGATCTTACTCTAGAAAAGCAGTCTTTGTAATGGAAGATTCAAAAACAGTTTTAATGGTTTATGCTTTCAAAAAAATCTTCGTTTCTAGGAGAAGAGATACCTATTGCTCTATTCTATGCACTACGTTTCTAAATACTTTTTCTAATTTTTATTGTTTGAACTGAGTGAGGCAACAGGTCACAAGGCTACATGCACTGTTAAACATTTATTTAGAATCCTACTACTGTGATCATCCTAGTACATTAAATTGATTGTGTTCAAGACAACAGTTTCTTAAACACATAATGTGGGTTAGAATCCTGGCGCTGTCACTGGGTAGCCATGGGCACATTTTATGCCTCAATTTGTGTTATAGAGTAGAGAAAGAGGTACCATAGAAACACAAAAGATACTAAAGCAAAAAAATAAACTTAAGTTATGCTTTAGTCATTTTCTAAAATATTAAAAGCTATCAAAAAAATTGGAATCTTTGAGTGTTTATTTTTTTCTTTTGCTTTGGGGGAATATTCCTTGAGCAAAAACGCTTTGGGACGGGATCGACCCCATCCTATAGCTCTTTCACACTGACTGGATGCAATTGTTTACAAATATGAGTCGCCTTTAACTAGGAGCACTATCCCAAATACAACACATGCCTACAAGTAGTGGAAATTTAAGAATTAACTTTTAAGTGAGTAAATAAATCAATAAATGTGACTGATTAGGAAGAGAGATTATCTTCTTGGCCATGAACATCAAAGGGATGGATAACAAGGAAAATAAAAATTAAAACCATCTCCATCTTCTAGAGCAGAGGTCAGCAAACTTTTTCTGTAAAGGACCAGCTAGTAGACGTTACCCTCTTTGTGGGCCATATAATCTCTGTTGCAACTACACAACTTTAACATTGTGCAAAAGCAGCCACAGATGATGCATAAATGAATGCGTTTGACTGTGATCCAATAAATTATATTTACGAAAACAGGCAGTGGTCTGGATTTGGCTGTAATTTTCTGACCCCTGTTCTTGAGAACAGTTATCTTTCTCTGATGCTAAACGAGCACGATATGTACAAAATCCAATTAAGGTACCCCCTCCTAGCCTTACAAAGCTGCAGATTTATTTATCTCACTGAATAATGAAGTCAAAAAAACGATTGTGTAACTGTGGAACCTCTGATGTTTATTGAAAACTTTCATATCTAATCCATCACCACTTTCTATTATATCCCTTGAAGAGCTCTCCATCACCTTGATTCAAGTTACCATTACATTTCACCTGGATAACATGTGAAACTAACTTCCACTGGCCTATCCATACCTATGTTGTCCTCTTCCAATCCACTCTCCACTATGCAGTCACAGTAGCCTCTCAAAACTCTCTCAGCTGCTCAACATATTTCAATGCCTTATGATTACTCTTAGGATGAAAGCAATATTCTTGACCTAGCCTGAGAGACTCTACGTGGTCTATGTTTAATGACCTCTCTGGCTTTGCCCTCATTTTTTCTCTGCTCCAGCCATAGTAGAATTATTTAGACTTCTTATGCCCACTCTACTCTTTTGCAGTATCTGCTCCATCTGCTAGGTATACTCTCCACTTTCCTCTTAGTAGAGTAGATTTCTTAGTGGAGTTGAGTCAGCATTCCCTGACTTCTTTGGTCACATTAAATTCCCATATGTACCTTTCCTCACAACAAGTGCCAAAGGGCAATTTGGGGGCTATTTCAGAGGTGATTTGATGGGTTCTTTCTTATCCATCTGACTGTAAGTGCCGTGAAGCTATAGGTAATGTTTGTTTTTATGCACTGTGGCATCCCCAGAGCCTGGCAGAGGACCTCACAAAAAGTACCCACTCAGTAAACATGGTTGAAAAAAATTAGTAAATGAAACAACAGGCTCCACCTCCCCAAAATAAACTATAAATTAAGAAATTCAGAATTAGAGAATGTGGGAAAAGGAAAGATGAGAATGAAAAAAGTGAAAAAAATTATCCCAAATAACCTTTTTAACCACTGAGGCAGCAGGTATTGTTCTTCTATTATCTTTTTTCCACTACAAAGTGGAATACATTGTACTATGTTGCTATCCTTTAGTACAAATATGAAATTTTTTTTAAATATGGCACTCAAAATTTTACTACTTATCAATACTGGATAATTAAGTTAAAATTATGTTGATGTCCCATTTCTACTTATACAGCTTCTACGCCTATAATGTATAGGCATAAATATTAGTATACTTTCACACGAGGGCAGATTTTGATATGCCCTCACTCTTAGTTTTCAGTGTTTTATAAATTAAACTTTGCAAGAGCTCTACTCAGTTCTTCACAAGTATCCTTCAACTAGAAACTAACCTATAAGAATGTGTTAGTTTGAGTTAATGTCTGTTGCATAATGTGTGACAGCAACTACTTTGGAACAATAACAACAACAACAAAAGCACCAGTTTCTGCAAGCTCATGAGGAGAAATATCATAAGACCAAAGGAGAAGCAAGAAAGAGCAACACTTTTATAGATATCATTCAGTTCATGAAGAATGAGACAGCTTTGTTCCTCAAGGCACTAAAATGTCTGACTGATTAAGTTCATGTTCTCTTTTCTTCTTGTTCTCTGTCTACTTTAGCAGTTTATTCCTTAGCACATGACATTATATAGAGTTTACAAGGTCAAACTGGTTTGAAATCGGCAACTCATTACCACACAGTTCAGCATACCTTTATTTGCTCATAAATCCTAATAACTACTACTTGCCCGTAGGAAGATTACTGGCTATGAGAATGTATTCAAAAGGTTAGAAATACAGTTCAGATATCAAGATATCTTTCCAAAGAAAATTTGAATTCACTTATGATTCAGAGGGTAATTTTCTTTAGAGAATTAAAATGTGGGAAAAAAACCTCTGGTTTTGTTAAGAAATTGTACAAACAAAAAAAAAGTAATATGTAAAGATTCATAAAGAGTTACTAATTTGATTAATTAGTAACTCATAGAGTAAAGAAGTAAGTTATATTCTCTATAGATAAGAGGTATGAGATTTCTTTTCAAAAAACAATATTTCTTGGAATTAAATAATAGACTCAAGGTTATAAAACCTTTTAGGGATTGGAATTCCCAGGAAAGAAGATATGGATATCAGTTTGAATTGAACTTTTTCCATTTGGTCATAGGACTGCATTTCATATTCATGAGTTATAAAATAATCTGGGAGCTGATTTAGACAATAAATGAGACAAATCAACTTTCTCTCAGTTTACTGTTCTTGGCCTAAATTTCTGGGTTAAGCCTGGTTCTTCTCATTTCACATACTGAAAGTTTTGGAGTCATCTTTATAAATAGTAAGCATCTAGTCATCCTTGAAAATAGTAACCTTAGAACTTAGAACAGTCTGTCTAACTGGAAAAACACAGGGAAAAATCCAGACTCTCAGTTGAAATTGATTTGTTTTTGTTGCTACCAAATGCCTCTATTTTCATTATTTCTAGTAAGGCTTAAACATTCTAAAAAATGGATGCCCTTGCAGATGACTCCAAAGTTTAATGGTGATACTCAGTTGTTATTTAACAAAGAAAATGTAAGTGTGAAACAAATAAACAAACAGATCTGACCAGAAGCTGAACCTTTAGAGTAATCAAACAAGGAGGCTATTAGACAGGTGGCTTGGTAGCCTAGTAAGCAAACTGAAAACTAAACCAGAGTCAGCTCCTGTAAAAGCCTCACTGGTAAGAGAACAACCAGTCACAAACAGCCAACTAGTCTTTCCCAAATCATACAATCCCTTAAGGTATAGCCAATCAAACAATTTCCTTGCCTTGCTTCTTCTCTATGGACATTTTGACACTAGCTCCTGTCAGTGGAGCGCTTGTAACCACTTATGGTTTGGTGCTGCCCGATGGGAATCAATGTTCACTCAAATAAACTCTTAAAAATTTTAACCTGCCTCAGTTTATCTTTCAACAGAACCAAAAGCTAAATCCCCGGGAACAACAAAAACAAAGAAATCATTTTCCGTTATAATGAGTTCCATGTCCCTAAATCCAATGGTGTTTTTTATTTCTAATCCTACTTGACATTTAAACTGCACTTGACAGTATTAACCACTCCTTCCTTGAAAGATGCCCTTGGCTCCACTATACTGCCCAGCCTTGATTTTCCTTCAGCTCTCTGGCTGCTCTTTGTCAAGGGGCTTGTTTGGCTCATTTTCTTCCACCCAACTTTTAAATATTGGAAACCTCAGAGTTTAGCCTTAGTCCAAATGACCTGAGTCTTACTCTTCCCTCTGCATTTGCTAATTTATCTCCCTATATCCATCGACTCCAAACCTCTCCCACAGTTCCTTGATTCTATACAAATCTGATTAGGTCTATCCTCTCCTCAAAATCCTTAAATGGCTTATCATTACTCCAAAGATCGACATATTTTCAAAGGTATAAAGGATTCCTTATCTAGCCCTTGCCTTTTTCTCCAGTATAATTTTATGCAGCTCCCTTGCTTCCGGGGCAAAATGTCACTTATTTGCCTTATTTTGTTCCTCAAACACACTTCTCCCTGCTTCAGGATTTTTACACAGGCTGCCCACTGCCAGAAAGACTCCCTCACGCTTTCTGTTTATTAATTCTCTACTTAGCATTCAGATACCTGATGACGCTGCACTTCCTCAGGGAGGACTTATCTACCTTCTGAAATATTTACGACCCCCCCCTTTTTTTTTTTTGGTGAGGAAGATTAGCCCTGAGCTAAAATCTGTTGCCAATACTCCTCATTTTGCTGAGGAAGATTGGCCCTGAGCTAACATCTGTTCCCATCTTCCTCTATTTTATGTGGGATGCTGCCACAGCATGGCTTGATAAGCAGTGCAGAGGTCCGTGCCTGGGACCCAAACCTGCCAACCCTGGCCGCAGAAGCAGAGCACTTGAACTTAACCACTACGCCACGGAGCCAGTGCCCCCTCACCTTTTTATTTTTCTTTCAGTGTACTTAACACATTAGGTAATCATATTGATTTACGTAAGTATTTAAATTAATGTTTTTCTCTCTTCCTACACTGACTCATCTTTCTATCTCTAGGCCCCTCACTGAAAGCTTGGTACAAAGTAACTGTTTAATGACTATTGACTGAATGAATGGAGGAAATGACAAGTTTTATATCTATTAACCTTACAACAACCCTTTGGAAAAAAATATATTCCTATGATTTTCATTTTACCAAAGAGAATCTGAAACTGGTAGAAGTGAAAAACTTTGCCTGTACTCACAAAGAGCAACTTGAACCTGACAACAAAACTTACACCATAACCACTATGGCTCTCCATTTCCCACCGTATCCAGGTTTTCTGTGGCATAATTGAGAAACTGGATCATTTTCGTGTTGAGGCAATACAGTAAGAGGATTCAAGTCAAAGGCTCTTATGCTAAACAAAGCCAGCTTTAAATTTGATTAGGCCATTTACTTGCTTTGTGATTTCAGGTAAGTGATTTAATTTCTTTAGGAATTGATTTTCTCATCTATAAAATAGAGTTGATAATAATAGCAATCAAGTAACATAATTATGGCAACTAAGTGACACACTAAATATACAGCATATATAAAGGCACCTACTGGCTCAAAAAGAGTATCAATATTATTTACTTAGGCACTTCTGGCTCAGTTTTTAATAGGATGTTATTGTTTATATAGTTTTAAACTTTTTCCCCTCTATATATGACCATAGATCTCATTTCCTAGTATATATTGTGCAGCATTTACATAGAACAGAGGAGGGTCAAACATATCACTTTAAGTAGACATACCCAGAAAACATGGGCAGTTTTCTGATAGAGCTGGATTCTGCTATTTATGTCTTATCACAAATCAGATGATTGGACTGACTTTATTTTATGCAGTGTAAAATCATATACATACATATGTATATGTAACAATAACATTAGTACAGACCATTTTTAAAGAAAAAAATCTATTTACAATAACAAAAATCCTCTCGAGACTAAGTCCTTTGTCCTTCTAACCAATTTCACATGCATATTTGTTTATTATAGCACTGAAATAATATTATGCTTTTATCAGTTCACATATTTCATAAATATCTTCATAATTATCACCAAATTATTTTTATTATTATAATTTTATGGCTAAAAGTAGTTATCTAAATAGATGGTCAAAAATCTTTATTTCTCTGTCATTGAACATTTAGGATATTTACAATGACTTGCAATTATAAACAATACTTTAATTAATATTAGTAAATTTAATTTCCCTTTGTTGAATTATCTTCTTTAAATTCCCCAGTGTGGGTAATTAGTGGTATTCTTACCACTGTGTGTTTGTTAGGCATTAGTCAGTCTGTATCTAAAGAAGTTACATAATAGCTTATACAAAATTCTAGTGACCTAATGCATAGGTAAGTATAAAAATTGCAAACTGCACATTCCCACAATGCTCAGAGAATGTGGGTTATCCCTGAGATAGGTCCTGGGGCTGTATTGACAGACCATGGGGGCAACTGTGAATGATCCTCTTGAAAAGCAGTTCTTCATGGAATAAGAATAGCAAAAGCCATATTGCTCTTCTCCTGAAAGTAACAAATTTTGTTTCATCATATTCAGTTGGTCTGAATGGTATGCTAAGTAGACAATGACTGGTAAAGAATTATCAATTCAATATCAGATACATTATAAGTTTAAAAAATCTATTTTTTTAAAGTCAATTATGCTTTCCTAGAGTATGAATAAGAGCTTTGGACTCTAATTCCAAGATATGCAATTAAATCGTTTATCTCTCCAGGTGCCCAGATATAAGCTAGAATCAGATTCTTTCCCAGGCCTCATGAAGGTCCTAGACTAAATCTTGGTATTGTTTGCAAGTTGCATGTGATAGTTTCCTTAAGTACAGTACCTGACTATCTTTGAGTTAGTAATACTAGAGCTTGCCCATGTCACTTGGAAATTACAGCACATGATGTCACAACCCTCAATAGGGCTTTGTTTGGTTTAACTGAAAATCTTTTTTACTGGCATTGCCTACATTGTTGCAGAACTATTGTTAGATTGCAACAGATAAGTGTAAGTACACAGGATAAAACTCAAGATTTCTGGCCAAAATGTTATATAAAAAGCATAGTTTTATTATTAATGCAAGATATAAAATCTCTCTCAGTAAAGTACATCTTCTTCCCTTTAAAAATGAATTTTAAAGTGGAATAGAAGATTGTTTTGTGATGCAAGACAGGGTTTAGTTATGAATTTTAAATCACTTTTCCATGGTATATAATAAAACTGGGAAATGAAACACGATTGGTTTGAATAAAATGTTTGCTTTTTCTCTCATTCTTTAATATATTACTTAATTTATAGGGCATTTTAATAAATGCATAAAACATGTACTTCAAAATGCAAAATTATTAGAATGCCTATTTCTCTTCCCATAATTTATGATTCACCTACATTTACTTTATTCAAATAGAACATGTCCTCCCCCCAACCCCCAGCAGTACCATTGTTAACAGCAGTTCAGCAATTTCACATCCACTGATTTTTGGTGTTTTCATGTAGTTTTTGTAAAAATC
The DNA here is from genome assembly GCF_057802395.1 of Ceratotherium simum simum. Taxonomy (NCBI): domain Eukaryota; kingdom Metazoa; phylum Chordata; class Mammalia; order Perissodactyla; family Rhinocerotidae; genus Ceratotherium; species Ceratotherium simum. The sequence continues at coordinate 46,111,349 of NC_141911.1, forward strand.
AACTTGGCTAGACCATGAGTTATTTCAAATTCCAAAAAGGAATATGTTTATTTTTTCCTTTTTCTCTTATGCATAATCATCCTTCATCTTCTACCTCTAACCTTCACATATAGATGAGAAGCTCCATTATTATGTTGTCCCAGATATAAAGCAATCACCAGAAATCCTGAGTGGGACATCCATTGTGACACTCTCTCTTAAACATCTATCCCTATAGTCATACAATCTACAGGTGGGATTCCACTAAGAATAAATAAAGGTAGTAGATAGGCACCTATCCATTCAGAGATGAGTTGTTGAGGGAAGTTTTTCTTCTTATTAACCTTGAGAAGATATATGCTTAATTTCTTACAAGTTGGACAGAAGAGACTCATTTCATGTTTAATAGTCACTCCCAACTTTGAGCAATATGTTCAATCAAGTTCATTTCCTATTTCCTAATCTTGCAATTAAGGCATAACACTTTCACTGCTCTTTTTAGAATTCATTTGCCCAATAATAGAAAACCTGGAGAAGTTAATTTTAGCCACAAATAAAAATGGATGAATAGTGGACTGAACTTTAGAACCAGAAACATAGTGCTTGATGGTAATATGGAAAGTAGAGATTAATGGCATGCTTTAGATTTGAGGATATACCAAAACAGGTCATTCTAATACTTGGACTAAATGTATATTTTTGTTGCTACTATTCTCTAAGGAAACTGCTGAAGAAGCAGAAAAAAATTGTCAAGATAGAAAGCAGAAAAATAATTCAGCCTTCTGAGTTTTAACTATGTGCTTCATTAAATTGAAATTTATATTTTATTTCTAAAATGAAATGGGAAACGATTTTGAAATTGCCTGATATCTTCAGAGGAACACCGGCAAAGAAGAATATGACTAGAGAAGAACAATTAGGAGAGGTAAAAACTAGGAATCACATCATAAGAAGTGTCTTAAGATAATGAACTTATTTCTTATTCCAGATGGTAGAAGCAGGGCTCATGAAGAGAAATGACAGGGATATGAGTTTTGAGCTGATTTGGATGTTTCAGAACTGCAATGGAATTGAGTGCCTTATTAAGTAATGAGCTCCCCAAACCCAGCTATTTTTGAGCAATGGCCAATAACTACTAGAAAAAAAGGATACTTTATAAGTGTTTGATACATTAGGTGGAAAATTTGACGATTTGACATCTTGGTTCTTTTTCAAGTCTAAGATTGTATTTTTTCTAAATAATTTCTCTTTCAGGGGGTGCTTTCTGAAACTGCTATCTTGGTAAGGTTATTTTTATTTACAGGAAGCATATCGTTGTTACTACAAGATAAGAAATGTGTTCTTATTTTTAGCTTTTGTTTCTACTTCAGGCTATGTAATATCACACGCAAAATGAATTGAAAAGAGAAGAAATTTCAGATCCATCCATCCACATGAGATTTCATTTTCAAAAAAGGAAACAACAAATTTTAACACTTTCTTCTTCCTAGGAATAATTGTAAATAGTTATTCAAGGTAAACAATGCATATAGGAGTAATAATGTCAGAAAAAAAGTAAGAGGGTGTCTTGTGACAGTATGTAATTCAAGAATACGGCAGCCCTAAGTACTCTTAATTGTAAATGTTCTAAGAACAGCTTTGCTTCAGTTTAAAAGGTATGGTTACCCAAGGATATTCCTGACTAATTCCTATGTTTAATGTTGGAAAAGATCTTGGCTATGAGCTAGCAATTCTTTTTTAAATAGTAAAATACACTGCAGGGAGCTTAAAATGCTTGTAAAATTATTCAGTGAATTAGTAAAAAATAAAAGGTCAACATCCAACTCTCTCCCATCAATACTTGTTGTAATATTAATAGCTACCACTTGACATAGTGCTTATTATGTAGCACGCATTTTTTTTTTTTTTTTTGAGGAGATCAACCCTCTGCTAACATCTGCTAATCCTCCTCATTTTGCTGAGGAAGACTGGCGCTGGGTTAACATCCGTGCCCATCTTCCTCCACTTTATATAGGATGCTGCCACAGCATGTCAAGCAGTGCATCGGTGCACGCCTAGGATCCGAACCGGAGAACCCTGGGCCACCGCAGCAGAGTGCAGGCACTTAACCGCTTTCACCGCCAGGCCGGCCCCCTGTGGCAGGCATTTTTATAAGCACTTTGTATGATTAAGCACATTTATTTCTCCTAACAACCTTACAAGAAATGTCCCATTTTACAGATGAGGAAATTGAGGCACAGAGGGGTAAAGTGACTTGATGAAGGTCATTCAAGTAGGAAGTAGCAGCCTTGAGATTGGAATTTTGGGCAGTCTAGTCATAGTCTGCATTCTGAACTACTGCACTCTTCTGCCTCTCCGAATATTCTACCTCTCCAAATTGAGGTGTTTTGGACGATCCTTTTTTAAATTTTATGCAGAAAATGTTTCAGGATAGTTACAAGTAAATGGGAGTTGGCTAAGGAGTTTATTGTGTGTGGTTCAAATACCCTGGATGAGAATTAACAGACGTTTCAAGGTCTTTCCTAAGCAGTAACTCTGTGGAAATGCCGCCACTGGTATCCTGGAGTTTGGAGATTATGCTGCAGAGATAACAGAGTAGACCTCTGAGGCTTGTGTGAAGAGCTGTCTTCTAAACAGAAGCCCCTGGAAAGTTATTTCAAGTGGAAACTTTGTGTTGCTCTGTTCTGGGAGAGCTGAGAGAAGCAAGTAGAAGGGCTGACAAAGCCAAGAAAGCAAAGTTAGAAGAATTAGTCAGCATGTATTAGTGTCTCTGTGATGGGCTCAGTTAGTTTGCATTGAGAAAAAACTGCCCCCCGTGACCTCACTGAGTCTCGGGCTTTTAAAGCGTGCTCTGATGTCTCTTTCTTGAGGTCCAGGAGTCCAGAGGCATAGTACAGAATATGGAAAGAGAGGTAAATTGAGAGAGGCAGAAAGTAACATAATAGAAGGTTCTAGAGAGGGCAAGGAAAGTCCTGCAAGGTCAGCAAGAGCAAGAACAGAAACAGTAGCCCCTGCTTTCAGGGAGTAGGTTGAATTCCTCATTACAGCAGACAAACCAATAAACACGGAAAGAGATGAGGCGCCTTCGGTTAGTCCTCCGGAATGAAGAGGGCATCCAAAAAGATGACACATGGCTGAGAATAGGGCAAAAGAATAAAAATGAAAGAAACACATGGAAATAGCAGCACTGGGCATGGCTCCAGGGAAATCAGTGCTGGTGCGGTAAGCCAGGTAGTTACACACTTGTGATTTTTGTTTTATTTGTTTATTTTTTGTTTTTGTTACTGTTTCTAGGTATTTGGATTTTGTTAAATATTTGTGTCTGAACATGTTTTTAGTTCATTTATACACTGCTTCCCAGTGGATAGATTCTTAAGCACCTCAACTAACTCTGTGACTTTTTGTGTGTGTGTGTGTGTGAGGAAGATTAGCCCTGAGCTAACATCTGTTGCCAATCCTCCTCTTTTTGCTGAGAAAGACTGGCCCTGGGCTAGCATCCATGCCCATCTTCCTCTATTTTATATGGGACGCCGCCACAGCATGGCTTGACAAGCGGTGAGTTGGTCTGCACCTATCTGGGCCTGAAAACCCCTGGCTGGGGCAGCAGAGCGCGCGCACTTAACCTCTACGCTACCGGGCCGGCCCCTAACTCTGTGACTCTTTCAAGAGCCCCTCAACATACTGAACCTGATACAGCCCTCCAGGATTGTAGGCAAGCGTTCAGCATTTGCTCTATTAGCATACAGTTAGGGAGGGACATATATAAAGTGAGAAATAGACGCATAAATTCAAATTATGTTTCAATAGAGAATATTTATTGAGCGTGGCTTTTAATACTGTTGCCAGAAAGATGAATTCTATGAAGACTTCAAAATTCTAGGGATTTTCGATCCATACCCTTTTCCTCTCCCCCTTTCTCTTTCTATTGTATTTTCAGAAACTTGGCTTATATAGAGATTGCAAAAATCTTTTTGTTTCTTTGGTTTGTTTGTTTTTTCTATTTTAACTGAAGATCTATATTTATAGTATTTGCTCAGAGGGTATTCATTTGAATTATCACTGAAAAGGTTGTTGTCAGAGAGGGGGAAACACTAGAGAATGATTCAGTACAACATGCCCTTTTGTCTAACAAGAATTTGCTTCTACATAACTCTTAAGTTTGTTGCTCAGAGACAGCAGTAGCACATTTAATTATTCATGTTTTCTAATTAAGCCCTGCTGATTATGCCTAAATGGAAACTTTATTTTGGAGAGAATGTGTTCTTAATGTTTTTCACTACAACAATAATTTGTCAGACGGTGACATAAGTCTATCTAGGATCCTGAGTAACCTATTTGTTGGGTTTAGAACTCACATATAGATATTATCTGTCATGTCGAAGGTCCCTAAATTGTTTATTTCATGTCTCATTTAGAGATGAGAATGACATCTGACTTTTTGCTAATGATCTTTTAGCTATTATCTGTATTGAAAATATCAGGAAATTACAAAGCCAGATTCTGTTGCTATGCAGCTATTTAGCAGTTGCTGTATCATACACTAAAATTGCATTCCTTTCAAAGCTCAGCAAAATGATTCAAAGATTACATTTATCTACTTATCTCTTCTTTTTGGTGTCTGTGTGGATCAAAAGTGTGTCATACATAAAAATCGGTCAGCCATCATTACTTTGGACAATATTCATCCTCTTAAAAAAAGTTTGATTTTAAATATGAATATTTCCTCATTATCTAGTCCCATCAAATTCCCAAAAGCTTAATCAATATAGGATTCCTCAAAACACTGAAATTTAGATCATTTTAGCCCTATGTCTTTAAATCAAAATGATTGTATGTATATCTTATAATTCCATTCTTGCCTTTCCTTAACTTTTACGTTCTTCTTAGTACATTTCCTAGGTTTATCATATATTTTATATAATTAATAAAAATATAAAGTGAATATATTAAACTGTATAAGTCTATTTAAAATACTTTCATAAATTTTTTATATGATCCCTTGATAAGACTGAAATGAATATTCTATTTAGTCTGAACAATAAAACAGTGACAATCGGATAAAATTCTGAATCGTCCATTTTAGCTAACACTATTAATCAGATAATATAGAGCATATTTTTTTCCTCTATAGAATTTATGGTGATTAAAGATGTATCTTAAATAAAATGGTAGATCATTATTAAAAATAAAACTTGTAGATTTATTTGATATGAAATATCTATTACAATTACTATATTCCATCAGATTTATATTTTTATTAATAGGTATAATATGGGATTTTATAATAGAACAGAAAAATGTTTTTAGAAATTACTCATATTTTATCTAACCTGGGAACCAAAATTTAAGACAGTTTGAATATTTCCTGCATGTTTTTCTAGACAATTTAACATTTCATATTGAAGGGAAATAATCATTTCACTTATTATGATAGAAACACAGTGTGAAGAAAACAATTTCAAGTTTTGGACAGATCTTTATACATGACCTTAATCAGTTTAACATACGTTTTTAAATGATTATAGTAGTATACACCACCTTTTAAGAAAGGAATTCACATAATGTTATGTATGCAATCAAGTAGCAACTAAAATACTAGAGCAAAAGTCAAATATGGGAGCATATAGAATTATAGTTGGAAATTGAGTAGTTTCAAGAAGAAGATAGGATAGATTTTCTGATACTATATCTCATACTCCATGTCTATAATGACCATTTGATTAAGTTCTTCAAATTAGTCCTGGGATAACACATAACACCACTTAACCAAGAAGTGACACTCTAAATGCTATTTGACAAAGAATTTCTTTGGAGCAGAACCATTTTTTAAACTTTTCAAAAATTATTTATTCATCAAGCACAGATTGTGTTATGGATGATTATAAAGTAGATGAAACACTTTACTGTAGAAAGATTATAAAGCTGAGTGGAATTTTCAGACATCCGTGAGTTTAAGTCTTATTTTCTTATATATTGCAGTGCTATTTACAAACAATATTGAGAGATTTAAATAGGGCTAGATGACAATTATTCACACTATTTTAAGATGTCTATAGGGAATTAAATATCTACAATTAAATTTGAACTTGGATTCTGTTTATAGTATTCTGTTGCAGATGAAGGAGTTTATAAAATGAATTTTCTGAATTCTTTTGACATTTTCACATAGATGTTTGCTAAAGCTATGGAATTTTTTTGGAATGTACTCCTGTTGCATTTTCTCTTAAGAAGTATACTAAATGATTTTGGAGATATTACTGTAAGGGAAAAGTTAGGCTAGCATTTTTACCTGTCTTAGTCTTCAAAGTATTAAAGTAGATTTAGTTTCCATACAAATATCTAATATAGACCAAATGATAAAATAACTATCTTCACTTATATTTTATTTAAACTATATAACTCTGGAAAATAGGTATTATTACCTCCAATGAATCTGTGAGGAATCTGAAGAAATATAGAGTCATGCAAATAAAATATAGAAAGCTTTGGTCCTCCTAGTCTATGTTTCTTATTTCCTACCTGTCTCCCAAATCTATATGACTTCCTATTCCTTCACTTAACGAAGCCCAGTGGTTAATGGATGATCTGAATTTTTTCTCTTCCCTAGAGGGAAAGTTCTAGAGTCTTAATTATATTCAAATAATATGTACTACCATAGATGCAACCTTGTTTATCTCCATCTATATGCTCTTTAAAATAAGTAACTCACAAATAAGTTTGGTTAGACTTGGAGCACTCCAGTGTCCATCAGTGAAGTTTCCTCCTATTTGAAACTTGTTCTTCTACTGGTTTCTAAATGCTCTTACCTGGTTTTCTTTCCATCACTCTGTTTGTACCATCAGATCTCTTCATAGACCTCGTTTATACTGCCTTTCCATTGCACAGTTACTTCTCAGCAGGCCGTTCTTGAACTCTCCACTTCCTTAGATACCGTCACTTTGGGTTATCTCATTAACTACAATGAAGGATTCAAAATGCATATTGCTAACTCAGACTTTTTCTCCTGATCTTCAGACTCATATTCCAACTGCTTAGGCATATCAAAAATACCATGTCGAAAGCCAAATGTAGTCGTGTCTTATGCTTTTCTGTTTCCTCCTCAATAAACATATAACTGTGTCATAAATCTTAGAGATATCTTTGACTTTTTCCTCTCCTATTTGTTAATTTATTAATTCATTATTCTATTAAATTAGTATCATAGAGCTTTTCAATGTGCCAGCAACTGTTCTCTGCATTGAGGGTTCAGTGGTAACACTCCTTGTCTTCCTGAAGATTTTGCTCTAGGTGATGAGATGGATATTAAACAAATAATCACAAAAAAAAAAAAGTCCCATGAAAATTCAGCTCTGTTAAGAGTTTAGAATGAGAGATACTTGGTTCCAGGACAGCATATAATGAAACACTCCTCCTAATCAGGGAGATAGAAGAATCCTTTTCAGAGGAAGAGAAACTTGAGCCAAGATGTGAAGTGTAAGTATTAACTGATTTATGAGATGGAAAAGAGAGAGTTCCAAGTAGGGAACAGCAGGTGTAAAGGCTGTCAGGTCAGAGGAAGCACAGCAAGTGAGAGCAGCTAAAAGGAGGCCAGAGTTGCTGGAGGGAAAGAAGTCTGGGGAAGTGTGATGACAGTTGAGGTGGAGGAGAATAAAGGAATAGAACATGCATGTCTTTATGGAACTTTTAAAAATTCTATGAGAAATGATGAACTTTTCATGGATTTTAGGCAAGGGGGTGATATAATCAATATGTTTTTAAAAATATCCTCACATCTAGTTAACAAATTTTATGTGTATTAATTCTTAAATATCCTTTGAATTTATCCAACTCCTCTAGTTGAAGGTGTCATTAACAGAACAGGCATGTTAAGAAAGAGGCTGTTTTGGGAGTGAAGATGATAAACTGTATGGAGAAACTGGTTAACAGAGGAAAGCTGTGTAGTGTTAAGAGCAGTCCCATTAAACTGTGAACAGCGTTGAAAACTCCACAAGCCTGTAACACTTGGCAATAAGTTTTAATACATTTGTTCCAACTTTTCAATTTTTACATTATAAATAATAAAGAGGTATATGTTTTCTTAATATTATAGCATGCTCAATGTGGTTTTATTAGAATTCTCTACAAAATACATTCCTCTTTCACCCATCCATCTGGGATATAAAACAAACTGTGCTATTATAAAAAGCATTTATTTTAGAAATAGTAATCTATTTCTTGCTATAAATGTCTGCAATATATATTGCTTGACAAATGTGACCTTATCCTTTTTTCTTTATTCAGACTTCAAGAGGATTTAATTTTGATTTTAAGCAACCAAACTGAAATAAGAAAGATTAACTCTAAAACTATTTTTCTCCATTTCTTTTCCTGAGCAGGCAAACTTTACTATGCATTTCAATTAGAAACAGACTTGTCAGGTGGGAAGGAGGAAGGAACAAAGTGAGTCAGCAATGGAATAGGACTGGCTTCTTTACCAAGTCTGCTTTTTGAAAAAAAAAATAGATCTAGAAATGAATTATTCAAAGCCATACTGAAACTAGTCAGCAACATTGAAATAGGGTTCAATACACCTGAAACCTGTTTAGGGGAATTATTTTGACTTCTATTTCTTGGATTTCTGTAAAATTTCCTTGTAAACAGGAGCCACAAAGACTTTCTTTAAAATTTCACTTCATTATAAGGAGCTTACAAACATTGCTGTTATTATTCTCTAGTGCATGGAAAGCTTTACCATAGTTAAAAACTCTGCTCCTAGCTATAACATCCTACACCTGGGACTCAGCTGCTCATGGCCTTTTTAAGTTTTCTGTCTCTTATTTTCTCCACTATCATTCAATCTCATTTTTAGTAACCTTTCTCAAAGATCTGTTTGGACTTTAGAAATAATATAGGAGTCCTGTCTTAAGTAGGTCCACTGATCTAGAAGGTTTTCTTTCTACGTGAGTCAAACTGAATGGCTTCTTCAGAAAGACCTATTATATTTTAAACACTCTAATGAAAATATGTTCTCTTTGGAATTTTTGAAGAAAATTTATAAAACTGCCATTTGCTGTGCATTTGAAAATCTACTGCTGGGCACGTGTAGTGGTATTCAAAACACCATTTTAATTATGCCTGTTTCTTCTCTTGCTTTGGTTTATTACATGAAATAAAATTAATCATTTATCAAATTTGAAATGATGGTAGGTTATAACTTGTTCTATTATTCTATAAACAGATCTGAGTATATCTGATATATTATGTTAACTACAGTAAGGAAATACTCAAAATTGGAAAAGACAATGAAAATAATGCCTGTGTGTGCTGGGGAAGAGGGAAATGCTGCTAATGTTGAATAGGTTTCTCATATAAATAACTGTAAATATCTTCCATGCTGTAGTAAACTTCAATGACATTTTTAGGGTAACTGAAAACACAGTTAGTCAACTTTAAACTCTAAATGAAATTAATACCTGATGATAGGAGGTGGTGTTTTTAAGATTTTTGCCAAAACAATTAGATTAATTTTATAAACTACTCAAAAGAGTTTGAGTATAAACAAAAGATACAGAATATCATTATAGTAACAATCATCAAACTGGGAAATGAGTGCTCTTGGGGGCAAATGGTAAAGGGGCACAGATAGTTTTAAGAAAATCAATTTCCAGATTTTCAACCTCCATATGTAGTATTTCTAATGGGTGAGATGATCATGCATCTTCTCTTTTTCTTCTTCCTTTTTCTCTTCCTCTCTTTCCTCTTTCTTTTTCCTCTTTTTTTTTACCATGCTCTCACCTTACAAAAGAAAGGCAAACCTCTCATGAATTCTAGATTTTGCTCCAATGACTTTCATTTAATGATGTGGATTTGTTGATTGCTCAATTCTAGTCAAATAACACGTTGTCCCTGAGCAAGAAAGCAACAGAGCATTATGCAATTAGGCATCAAAACTCACAGCAAACTCCCATACTTTATCTATCCATGTATCTGTTTATCTACCACCTACCTAATATCATCTAATTATCTATGTATTTCAGAATTAGAATTCAAAAGTGAGATTGTTGCTATGAGATGCATATTGACACATTTATTTAAATTGGAAAATGAAGTCAAGTTTTTTCTGATAGGAAGTACATATGCTCTTACTGCTTTGTTTGACAGCAGGTCTGACTTTGGGAATTAGGTTATATATTAGACATTTTCCCATTAATTGAATGATCCAAAACATCAGCCCCAAGGTTACAAAGCATATGATACTATGGAAGCATTTTATCCAAAAACTAAATTAATGATATTTTAATTTTCTCGAACCCTTCTATTTGTATTTCCATAAAAATAGTGCCTCGAAGTGAAAAAGAAACAGGTATAAGTAATAGTTATTTCGTATGTCTGCATAAAGCCTCTTTTGGAGTAATAGAAAATTGAGAAAATAAATGATTTTAAGAAAACTTATGTCGGGGCCAGCCCGGTGGCACAGACGGTGAAGTGTGCGTGCTCCGCTGTGGCGGCCCGGCGTTCACAGGTTCGGATCCCAGGCGTGCACTGATGCACCACTTGGTAAGCCATGCTCTGGCGGCATCCCATATAAAGGAGAGGAAGATGGCCATGGATGTTAGCTCTGGGCCAATCTTCCTCAAGAAAAAAGGAGAGGATTGGCATCAGATGTTAGCTCAGGGCTAGTCCTCCTCACAAAAAAAAAAAAAAAGAAAGAAAACTTACGTCAAGCCAGATGATTTTCAATTATTTGTTTTTATTAATTAATTAATTAATTAATTTTTTGGTGAGGAAGATTGGCCCTGAACTAAATTCTGTTGCCAATCTTCCATTTTTTGCTTGAGGAAGATTGTCTCTGAGCTAACATCTGTGCCAATCTTCTTCTATTTTGTATGTGGGATGCCGCCACAGCATGGTTTGACGAGTGGTATGTAGGTGGGCCCACATCCTGGATCTGGACTTGCAAACCCCGGGCCACCGAAGTGGAGCATGCTAACTTAACCACTATGCCACCAGGCCGGCCCCTCAATTATTTGTTTTTAACTGAAAATGAATAAAAAATGAATCAATATGTCAGCTGATGTTTGTAGTAAAGAAATATTAAGTAATTAGTGATCTTAACCAGCATGTAGTAGCACTCAACCAATATACTTTTACAGCAATTTTTTTTTTTTGGAGAGGATCAGGGGCTTTGAAAAAAAATATTAGGGGAAAATCTGATAAATTATCTAATTAATTTTATTACTATGGACATCCTAGATAATTCATCTAAAATAAATATAAAACAATACTCCCCCTCCCTTGTTTTTACTATTTGCCCCATTTATTCAGATACATTTAAAAATTTTCTAATTTTGTCTTATATTGGCAAGCCTCACAATTCTGAAAACTACAAAGATGAGAATTTGTTCATTTTGACCAAATAACCTTAAAGATGCTGAAAGTAGAAAGTCAGTGTTCTATAGTTTTTAGTACATAATATATTTATCCAAAATCTCTTAATAGAAATTTTATGAGTGAATCTGATAGAACTTTAACAATGGTTTTTTGCACAAGCATATCTATCCCTTGATTTATTTAAACAAATAAAATGATACAATCATTTTTGCTAACACTTAGTGGTTAGAACAGTGTTTTCCAAGGTGAAGATGTCTGCACAGGATGATTTTAACTAGTAGACAGGCTTAGAACTAAGCAGCATTGAATCACACAAGACAACTCGTTCTTTATTGATTCTCTATCAATCCTTTTTTAATGCATCAAGGAAAAAATCAGTTTGTTGCTAGTATGTTTTAACATTGTTCTAACACTTTCCATTCTCTCTTGGCAAGAGATAGAATTTAATTAAATTTTAATATTATTAAAATATTTTTACTGTTATAATAAAATATGGTTATTAAGTCTTTGGCTTTGAAGCCAGACTACCTTCTTTCAATTGCTAGCTCTACTACTTGCTAGCTTGGTGACCTCAGGTAAGTTTCTTAACCTCTCTGTGCTTCAGTTTTCTTCATATGTGATAATACTTACTTTTGAGGGTGTTACACTATAACGAGATAATTTTTATTCACACAAAGAACTTCAAAAACATATTATTGTCACATATTATGAGCTCAAAAAATGTTAATTATTGAATTTTTTCTCTTATTACTTTATGTCTATTTCAGGTGATATTGGTTTTCCATTTATAGAAGCAAAAAAGTAAGATGATTCAAAGAAATATTTAATAGATAATTGGACATTGATCTTGGAATATTTTAACAATCACAAACGTCAGTACTAAATGGTTAATCTGTACAGGAGCAACCGTTGACATTTGGCGGTTAGGGTTTTATTTAAGCACACATCAGACACTCTTACTTCCAGCTAAAAATAAGTATCTTGTGACACTGTAATGTCCCACCCTGAGAAAAATCTGTGTAAAATACCACAATATTCTGTTTGAAGGAATTTGAAAGCTGCCAAGACAACCAGGACTAGAGAGACTAAGATTCCAGAGAGAAAGAAACCACAGAGAACTTAGTCATCATTCTTCAAGCTGTTTTTCTTCTTAGGGCATTTTCCAACACTTGCCTCTGTGTGAGAAGAAAATATAGGCAGAAGGCCATAGGCAAGGAGCAGAGAAGCCAGCAGAACAATGGGAAATACCAAATAGCTGGAGATACAAAAATCTGAGTTTGGGGCTGCCAAGACAGCACAGATTTGAGGGGCAAGATCCTCGAAAGAGGTAGGCATAGGGAAGTGAACTCTACACTGTTGTTACTGTTTACATTTTCTCAACATTTGCTGAATTTTAAAACTGGCAAGACCCCCAGTTAGTGGTGCTGGATGAGGCTCTGCAGGCAAGAATTTAAAATCCATACCCAGTGAGGTTGGATCGCTAGCCCTTCCAGGACAGATGCAGTCAAGTTGCCACTGAGTGGCCAATTGGTTTCCTTGAGAAATAATAACATATTGGGGCCTCAGTTTTGGCCTCTGTTACCTGCAGGTTGGAAATTTGGAGGTGACAGTGGTCAAATTGGCCTTGGAACATAGGAGAACATACTGTTGGGCCATGGGTAGCCTCCATTTCTGTCACCATATCCACTCTGTTCATGTGCCCATTGAGCTGGTTCTGGGGTTGGCCATTGACAAAATATGGCTATCATCTACTGACTATATTATCTTTCTTCTTGGTTTTTCAGTACCTCTTCCGTGAGGGTTGGTGGTATTAATGTGTGATACAAAAATCTTCCCACTTTGTGCTCATTCCCATTTATCTACCCGCTTGTCTCTATGCCAGAACTTCCTCATTCAATCTTACAGTTTTTTCCTTCCAGGATCCTGACCAACTGACCAAGTCATTGGCCACTACACATGCATCTGTGTATAGTCTCACCTAGGGCATCTGTATATAGTCACACCTAAAGTGTGACAGGTGTATTGCTTACAGATTTGTCTATTGGAAGATTTTCCCTGTCCATCATCTTCTAACTCACTACCTGAAGATAGTTGTATTGCAGCCACCATCCATTGTTGCTTGCATGCATGCACCAAGATTACCCATCCATAAACCACGGAGGGCTATTCCCTCCTCCTTCAGCTAGTCGTGGGTAGAGCCCACGTGGTCATAGGTACAAGGTAGAGGATGGACGTGAATGCAGTCTGGGTAGGTGGTATGGAGATGTGGGCTACCTGCTCATCTGCTTACTCATGCCCTCTCATCCTTCTTGGATTGATCCTTGATGTCCCATTTCTAACTAGTAATGGACTGCTGCTGGCCCTGTCTGACTTTATGACTGGGTCCATCTGATAGACCCAGTTCATAATGGGTATTTATGGATGCATGCTCAATTGTTGCCCCATAGACAGCCTTCTCTTTCTACCGGGACTCAATAGCACCCCAGGAGCTGTTTCTTGAAAGTGTGTAATTTTCTAGTGCAGATCACATGACCTTGCTCTCAAGCCCCAAGGAACTGCACTATGATTCTCTCATTGGATTTTGCTGTTAACACTACACTTGTGTCTTCTCACTACTGAAATCTCCAACTCCATACAGTCTGCCAGATTCTGTGATCCAAGCCAAGGACTGCTTGCACTGCAGCCAGGACCTGCTGCGAAGCCTTTTCCTGTTCAGAACTCCTCTCAAGCCTAACAGCCTTCTGAGTCTCCTGGTATGTGAGCCAAAGCAGTAATTCTAAGTGTGGAATGTGTTGTCTTTGGAATCCTAAGAGGCTCTCCAGACGTTGTGCTTCTGTTTTTGTGATAGAGGATGCAAAATAAAGCAATCTAACTTTTACTGGCCATACTATACATGTCCAAACTAACTTTTATTGTCCATTACTTTACTGTTTTCCCTCTGTAGTACATCAGTATAATTTAGGAATAACTATTTAAATCCATTGTCCTCATAGCATTGCCCCAATCTCAATTCCCACCCCTGTATCCATCATTCAAATGGGTGGATCATCACACGAGCAAGGATATTCTCCTCCACTATGGCATTTCCCTAGTCACTACTAATGAACTATTAAGCAATTGGTTCACCACTTTTTGTTCCATGTTTTTCTCAGGATTGGATTCTCCTTACCAACCAGACAGGAAGTGAGGCAGTCCCCAAATCCATCTTTTTGCTTCTTTTCTTGAACGACTCTCAGTACCAACTCTGTCTGTTCACGTCATCTAAGACATCAAGATATGATTAGACATAAATGAGGTTTATTGTAGTAAATGCTTGTTAAAGTTAAAGGAGAAGGGCTCATGAGTAGTGGAAAGAGCCTTCACAACATGATGCAAGTCTGACACCTATGAAAGAAGAGAGGGAAAGAAGGAGGTTGAGATAGGAAGAGCTCATGTTGTAGAACTACTCTGAGAAAGTTGATGGAGAGAAACTGAAAATGGTTTCTCATTAAAAGAGTGACATATTGGGCAGAAATGGTCCATCTTTAGTATCCCTGACACGCTCAGTCACCGTCTGGCAGCAGCCTGAAGAAAGTATAGCCTCAACTTGAGCCCTCTGGAGGATCTGAAGGTGTACTAGTTGAAAGCTGTCAGTCTTGCTGAAACAGTAGGTCCTCTTGAAGGGAGATCTGAGTGGTGCACACCAAGGACACACACCACAATGGAACTTTTAAAACCCCCATAAAATCCAGCTTTAGATGATATATTACATTTTTTGTGTAAGCTACTTTAATAGAGGAAATGAGCCAAAGAAGAAAAGAAAAAAAGAAAGCATGGAGTTAAAATTTGGCAGGAAAATTTGATAGAAAAGAAGCAAAAAGATAAAGTTATAGAATTTTTAAGCTGGATAAAATAATAAACATAGGCTATAATATTTAATTTTTCAAAGAGAAAGTTGAAATTGAAAAAAATTAAGATTACATTCTTGGTATTTATTTATTTATACCATTCATGTTTCAAAAAATTTTGCTATGAAATACAGCCAGTTATTTTATGGCATTGGAGATGGTGTAAAATATACCAGGTTTGTGGTTCTACACGGTCATTCTATACTCTTGTATGCATGTCTTTTTTATGCTTTATGTATCAAGAATTATGACAAGAAAAAAAACCTGGTCAGCTCTTAATAGTTGAAGAAGGCAGCTAGCTGTGAAAATTAATGAGACGTAAAGAACATATTGAACAGAGATAACAAAGAACTGTAGAAGGAAAAAAGAGATTAAGACAACTTTGTGTGAAATTTTTTTGGAAGCAAATCTTGGATCTGTATAAAACTATTCAGTCTAACGGAATTTTCCTATGATAAGCTAGAATACGACGCAATCTATTGAATGTGTATGACAGGGTAACGGGAAAGGAAGCTTCAAAATACAATATGGGATCCTTTTCCAATAATGACAGCGTACTTTCCATTGGACTACCCCTCCAATGGATAGTAATTACAAACATTGGACAAAATTTAATCAACAACTCTTTGAATGCAATGGAGAGCAATAAAAGGCAGGCAGAAACTGGAGTAGAGTCCATACTGCAAACTTTTGGCATAGGTTGCATCCTCAATTGTAATTTCAGAGGATCTCTAGTTGTATCAAAAGTCGCAGCAGTAATAATGGCAGTGAGAACTCTGACAATGGTGGCCAGATAGAGTTGTCATGGTAAAATTCCATCAGGAGTGTTCGTTGAAGCCCAGACTATGAAAGACATCTTAGCTGGCCAGAGTGAAGAGGGTAAAACTCGTAGAACTCATCACTGCAAATTTCTGAGTCTTGAAGAGATTTATTATGAAATCTTCTCCCTTCCACCATCATGGATAATAACATTTTCCTCTCAGTTCAGGAGAATGATGAAGAGGAGTTCTGGCTGTGACAGTAACTGCAGTGGTGGCAAAAGAGGTAGGAGTAGAACTGCCATTTCAAGGCAGCATCTTGGTGGACTGGTCAGGCTTAGCTATGGCTGTGTAGTCCCGATGGGCAGTGGCAAAACTGAGCCATAAACTGGCCAGGTCTGTGGATAATGAAATTGCATCCTGGATTCTGGAAATATTTAGAAAGGAGTTCGTTGTGATACATTGGACTTCCTGGAGCTGTACAGTGGAGCTTTGAGAGCATTACAATGTGGGGATAAAGGTTAACATGACCTGCTTACTCACATGCTGGGAAGACATGATACAAAGCTCAGTTACTGTGTATTATTTGCAGAGGCTTTTAATATTGCTGACTAATTTTGTGAAAAGAATCCAAATCTCTAGGATGAATTCCCAAATATCAAAATTATGGATGTTAACATTGACATATAAGCCCTCCATTGAGTTTTATTGGTCAAGAGAGAAAAAAAGAGTACAAAACATTGTTATCTTTCATGCTGCGCAGGTTTAAAGAATGCTGCAGAAGTATTTTTTATCTGTGTTGCATATTTAATCTGGAGATGAAATTAGCTAATGGCATGATGAGGGTGAAAATTGAAAGTCTCGGCTTTGAATGCCAGACAAAGGATGGCACTAGGAAAACCTGGAGGCAGGAGCCCAAGGACACTAATCTGTAGAGCAAGGCTCCTTGATGGCGGGCAAGGTCAGGAACATGTTTAAGGGCCAGTTGATAAAAAAGTGTTAAATCCAGAGAGTATGTATCTACTGGCAAGGTGAATTGCAAGGGCAAGGTCTACAGAGCAGACTGCTGGTTTTAAAATGGTCACTTTACCAAAAGAGAACTTAATTTAAACAAAGAAAGAAAGGAAGAAAGAAAATTCAGAGCTGGAGATAAATGAGGACATAAAGAGGAAAAATTAAAATAAACAAATAGAAACAGATCATACAACAAGTTAAAAGTAGCATCAATGATTGAATTAGTTGGAGATATGGAGGCAAAGGGATCCAGGTAAAATTCCAAAGACGAGGGAATTCCGGGTATCAAAGTAACCACAAAAATATGTTTCTGTATGTTTGTTTCATAAGAGTTTCCACTTCTTGGGAAAAATCCAACTTCATTTCTTGAATACATGGTATGTGACTTCTGAGAGTATGACAGTATTAATTCATAAATGCTCAATTATTCCAGCTATATCAGCTAGGAGTCCTTTAATTCTAAAGACCAAATACAGACATTGAAATAAAATTATAAATACAAAGAATAAACATATTCAAGACAAAAATTTTCTATATTTTCTAACCATTCTGTGCATCTTGCTTTGTCCATTCATTGCCAATACAATCTTCTATTATTCGTTAGCAAAGATCCAAAGTGTCCACATTGATAATTCTTTTTAAAAATATTACAGTATTTATAATTAGTATATTTAAAATTTTATAGAAATGAATACAAACTGCGTAAAAATATTGAAAAGTAAGAATGAGTTAAAAGTCACCAAAAATATCATTATAATTAATATATTCCTTTTTAAAACATAAAAATGAAATGATCATATGAGCAGGAAATTCTTTTAAAACATTGTTCCACATTCAATTCTTCTATGTGATGGAAACATCTGAAGATTACATTTCTGTAAGAGTAATGTTTCAGTTCATGTGAAAGTATTTTCATTTTTATAATAGGGAAATCTGATTGTTATGGGAGAAAAAAGGAGACTAGCACATTCATTCAAAAAGATGCTACATTTACAGCCAAAATTGTTCAATGATATTTTATTGTTTAATTGAAACATTTGTCCCCTCTTCTTCCCGATTCTTATTCTGAGAATGCCATTCCATCACTTAGTAAGAGCACTGCAATATACTGAAATGTAAAACCCAAATGGTTTTTATTGTTTGTTTTTCCATCAAAAGCAAATGTGTTTTCCTGAGTTATCTGGCTGTTTGTTTCTCTTTAACTTTTCTGTGTAATATCAAACTTTGAATGAATACAAATCAATACTTTTGCTATAGAATTTTTTTAAAAATCCATCC
Source organism: Ceratotherium simum simum (assembly GCF_057802395.1). Classification (NCBI taxonomy): domain Eukaryota; kingdom Metazoa; phylum Chordata; class Mammalia; order Perissodactyla; family Rhinocerotidae; genus Ceratotherium; species Ceratotherium simum. The sequence goes on from NC_141911.1 coordinate 46,129,635, forward strand.
AGTGTCTCGAAATGGCTGAAGTTTTAACCAACAGTTGTAAAATTTTTAAAAATAAAACTCTGCCTGCCAGACAGTTTCACATTTGGGAACTCAGCTTTGCTTCAGATATCCTGGCACGAGAAATAAAGTTTCCACATTCCCAGAAACCTAATGGTAATTCCACATTGCTGCTTCTCTCTGGGGGTTCACAGCGTATGTATCAAATTGCAACCTCTCTCTGAGTTCATGTTCATTTAAAAATCTCTCCCCACCTTGAGCTTTATTTGTGTTTCTCATTCCAAATTATTTTTCATGAACTTAGATTTTCTCAAGGAAAAGAATTTCTCTTTTTACTCTTGCTTTGCTAATTATGAAAATCTCTGATCTGAAATTCTATAAGCGACATTGTTGGCAGAGGATTTGTAGAGACATCTCAGCATCAAGGAATTAATAGAGCATTACATCTAACTTAAAAATCTCTCCAATGCACAAGATCGTATTCTGATCTTAGACTCTGTTTTTATAACAGCATTTCTACATATGAAAATATATAAATAAGAAGTATATGAACCCTGACATTCTAATTCTTTATAGATTAGAGGCTGAATTATGCATGTTAAATATGAAGTAAAAGTAAAAACTTAAATATTCAACAACTTATTTAAATTTGGTCTACATGAGGATAAGTGCTTTGGTCTAAGCAATCTGACTATATTGATAAACCATTGAGAAACCACAATATGAATTTCTGATTTACTGTACATTTCTATCATACAGTTTGTCATTAATAGCCAATAATTATATTTAATAAAATTCTACGTATAGCAATCATACTAGGTTAAGTGGAAATATATTTTTAATAAATGCTTTTTGATGGTGGTAATAGTGAATGATGAAAAAGCAACTGAATTAAGCTTATTTACATTTTAGCAAATCCAAATTAGTTTAGGTAAAATTGACTAGAGAATTAGATTATTTCTAAATACAACCTATTATAGATTCTTATACACACTATGACATAGAATAAATGGATCCTTCCATTTACTTCTGTATATGTGCTGTATCTAAAAAATTGGAATTAAAGGAAAATGTGTATTGCTCCAATAGCCTTTAAACCAAAGTAAACAGAAAAATGAGTAAGCACTGAGGGAGGATTCTGTTTACTCCATACCACTGCCAAAATAGTCCCTTATAGACTTAAAGAAAAAATTAGTAGCAAAAGTATGGGGCAAAGAATTGTGGAAATTGAATAAACATTTTTTTCCCCAAACTTAACTCTTCTGGAGAATGTATATTACAGTATACTGTGTTGGCTTGTTTATGCACTCTTTTATTTGTTTGCTTATTTATTCCTTGTCATTCTGCTCCTCTGTCAGGAGAGGTTGTTGCCAATGTGCATAATATTTTTTATAGCCTGTCAAAGTATCAAAATCAGTATTAATAAACCCAATGTTAAAATTTTTCAGGTCACTTAAGTAGCATTTCCTGAAATGTTGCAGTAAGAATCAATATAAAGTGCATTTTAACTTATTTTCTTAGGTTTACTGCTGATGAGCTTTCTGGGTAGTGATATTTATGAGCAACATTTTTTATTGTTGTTGTTGTTTATGTTGTTTTATATGTAGTAATAGGTTTCAGCAGACTTATTCCTGGACCATAAAAGTGGATTTTAACGTGGTAAATTCACTAATATTGTTACCAATCGAACTCTCTCCCCAACCTGGGAGAGACCTGAGGAAGGGTCTCTTGCCCTTCCTCTTGGGGTTCTTCCTCTGCTTGGTATCGCAAATTTGAAACAAGACTGAAGCTGAGCATTCAGGGGCACAAGCTTTATTCGATGGCCAAAGAATGGAAAAGTGGGAACTGAGCTCACAAATCAACTTCTCAGCTCCTAGCGTAATGAAGCACCTATTATAAGAGGTCTAGGTAAGGAAGAGGAGGAACGTTCATAAATATTCGGGAAACTGGGCAGGCTTTTTGGGGGAACAAGGATGTCACTTCTTTTCTTTCCTTATTTGGTTATATCCTGCTGTTGCCATGGCAGTTGTAAACTGCCATGGTGCTGGTGGGTGTGTTGTGTAGCATGGTAATGTATTACACTGAGCATATAATGAGCTGTGGGGTCTATGTCAGGTCAAGTTAGATGCCATGTTGCCTTCAATCAGTTTTAACTGGTTTCGACTATATGTCTCAGACATCTCCTCCTTCCTTTCTTTGTGGTTTCTTGTAAGCTAAAGACAACATGTTAGGCTTGTTCTGAGCAGGGTTGTGGTTAATGTCTTATGGGGCCAGGGGCTGGGGTAACAATATGAGGCAAGCACAGTGTAAACACAGATAGCTTAATTTCTCATATTAACAGAAAAGATGTATCCAATGATACCCAGTAAAAAATGCAATAGTATGTAGCAGACTAATGGTTTCAAAAGGAGAGTCTCAATTTAACCTGGGGTCCTTGGGGAGTGAATTCAAAGTATTCCCCTTGTCCACCTACTACGCGGATCTTATCTTGCTTTACAGCATTAGCTGATGAGATAAACAAGCTACGTTATTTTCTATGTGTGGTAAAATCTCTCTGCCCAGTTTAAAGAAAGCAAAGGAATAAATCTGTTAATAAATAGTAAGGACTTTTCTGAATAACCAAACATAATGGAAGTCAAATACCTGTTTTCTCTGTAGGGAAAGATTAGAGAAAGAGACTTTCTCTGCCACATGCAGTCATGAGGGGCTGTTTCACTTGCAAAGCTTTCTAAAATCCCACTGTTTGTGCTATGGTGAAAGTATAAACATTTAGGGCTCAGGTATATTTCATCAAGCCTAGTAGAATCACAAAATACGTTTTAAAGTACCAAATTTACAACTGATTGGTGAAGCAAAAATTACTGCTACATGAATTGCCTCAATCACTCCGTAGTATGAAATTTCCAAGTATTTTAGAGAAGAGAGAAAATACTCTGGCTTGCTGAATTTTATGAGATTTGATTTTATGAGGTCTGATACTTGCATAGAAGTAGGTATTGCCATATTCCATACCTGGTTCAAGGGCAAACACTTTATAAAGATTTATGTACATTATAAACCATTCTCCCCTATATTGAAAAAGCTTTTAAAATTCGTCACCTCCTTCCTTCCATCACAAATACTACATCCTATGACAGTACCTGTGAATTTTATCTAAAGAGCTCAGAGAATCTGGAAGCTCAATCTTCACTGAAGATTTTGAAATGATTATACTGATGGGAATCTTCTCATGTGAGGATTTATCTTTGGTCTAAATCTTGAATAATAATGAGAAAAGAAATAATATAGAGAGATATTTTGATATTATATCCTCACTACAAAATAAAGTAGCAGAGACTAGAAGATTCAAATCTTAGTGAAGTCTTTCCATGTTGTTATCATGAAGAAACTAACAATGGCTCACCATGCACAATAGAGTCCATGTGCAAATTAATATAATTGTAAAGGAACTCTAATTCTCCTCCGGAATCAGATTGAAGATGTAGAAAAGCCTCTTTGCTACAGAATGGAATGATGGTTAGTATACGCCTGGGGAAACCATGATCGCCTCGTGCTCCAACCAGATCCTCATTGGAACACTTTGTCAAGTATGACTTAGTATGTTTTATAGGAATACATAGAATGTACTACACTATATTATACCTTTTATCGTATGCCTTTACATCTTTATCTACAAATTCTAGAGTATTTTCTTTTATATTTTCATTTGTATGTTGAGTATGTTTATCTAAAAGGCATACATATTTAACTTTTACATAAATATGTAACAATTTGGGCATAATTTGAATAGACAAGAAATAAGAGAAATTTTCTTTCTTTATATCTTTCATTTAAAAGGATGTATACCATTTAAAAATAGAGGATAACATGAGAGTTCATATACTAAGACTTGTGACTTCCTGCTCCCTTCTTCTCTTGGCCATCAAAACGTCCACATTATGATAAATTTAATCCTCACAGACAGCAGAGCAAAGAGTCTTCCCTGAGGCTCTGCCAGCCCATAGGTACATAAGCTGCACTCATGCCCAGAGAATTTCCAACTAGTGCAACTTCTTAGTGCATTAGTCATAAATATTTGTCAATATTTAGGGATCATTAATTTGAGGAAAGCTCTAACAGAAAAGATAGAGACCAAAATACACAATAGGAAAAAGTCAAAAGGAACTTTGAGAAAACAGAAACAATTCAGGGATTAAAAGTTTCAAATAATTTATTAAGGTACTCAGAGAAATAGGAGAAGATATCATTAGCTATGAAGCAAAATGAGTGTACAGAGAGCTAAAAGAAACTCTTGGGGAAAAAATATAAATGCACATGTATGTATGTGTGTGTTTGGAAATTTTTTAAAAATACTTATTTGGAAGGTTGGAAAATAAAATTGAAGAAGTCATCTAGAAAGTTGGAAAATAGAAAAATTGATGAGAAATAGGTGAGACAGGTTAAGAAAATTAGAGGATCATTGTTCCATTACCTGAAAATAGTATTTCTAAAATGAAAAAGAGAGAAAGGACAGGTGTACAATATCAAATAAATTATTCAAGAAAATTTCCCAAAACAGTAGAATGTGTTTCCTAGGTGCAGAGAAATTACCTGATGGGGGCTGGCCCTGTGGCCTAGTGGTTAAGTTTGGTGTGCTCTGCTTCAGTGGCCCAGGTGCGGACCTACACCACTCATTGACAGCCATGCTGTGGTGGTGACCCACATACAAAATAGAGGAAGATTGGTACGGATGTTAGTTCAGGGCTAATCTTCCTCAGCAAAAAAAGAAACCACTTGGTGCCTGGTACCACCTGTACCAAAGCATATCACATTGAAATTCCGGAAAACTGAAGTTTGACAAAGAGAGTGTCCTAAAAGTTTCCAGAGAGGGAGAAGGTATAGGTCACACGAAAAGGATCAGGTATCAGAATGGCATCCGATATCTTAACAGTGGCACAGGCAACCAGGAGAAAATAAAAAGCAACACCTTCAAAGTTCTGAGGGAAATTGTTTCTAAAATATAATTATACATTTAATCAACTACTAATCAAATTTGATGGTAGAAAAATATTTTTTTCAGACATGCATAATATCGAAACTATCTTCATTGCCTCTTTTCTCAGGAAGTGACTAGTTGATGTACTCCACCAAAATGAAAAAGTAAAACAAGAAAGAAAAGAGGAAACCTATGTGACCTAGGAAGAAGATCCACTGCAGAAGAGGAGAAAGGAATCTCAAGGATCTGAGAGAAAGGTTTTGGAATAGAACAACTGAGTCACAAGCCTTGAGAACAGTCAGCACAGATTGGAGACTTTAGCAACTCTGAGGAAAGACTTCTCTAAGAGATTAAGTCAGTAGAATACCTGATGTGTTTGCATGTGTTAAGGGGTGTTTGATACTAACAGAAGAGATTTTAGAGTAAATTAGTGACAAGTTCTCAGAGTAGCCAGGAAAATTAGAGGAAAAGATAATTGTCTTGAAAACCAAAGTTCTGCCAGAAGGGAAACACTATCCTGATACATATTAAGGCTAAACTGTGACTGGCCTTCACATCTTTATTTGCCATAATATAAACCCTAAATATTAATTAAACCTGAGATCTATTGACTGAACTGGTCTCTAGATTCCTAATATGGAGGAACTTGCAACCTTGTAGGGAATATACATGGTAATGATGCCTCCAGGCTTTGTTCAAAGGAAATTATGGATGTTTACTCAGGTCCACTGGAGAAAGTGGTTCTTATACATTTTGAAGATTATTGGACATAAAATCTGAGTTGGCATTGATCCCTGGAGACTAAAAGTATCATTATGGTGGTCCCACTCTTAGAACGGAGATTTATGGGGGCCAGGTAGTAAGTGGAGTCCTGGCTGAAGCCCAGCTCACAGTGGGCCACCTTAGTCCACATACCCACCCAGTGGTCGTTTCCCGACTATTACGGGTGTGATAGTAGAATTAATATACTTGGCAATTGGAATAAACCTCACATTGGGTACTTCGTCTTGGGGAAGGCCTTTGGGAAACATCAAGTGGAAATCTTAGAAAATGACTTCCAAGATAATAAATCAAAAGTGGTATCATATCCCTGGGGAGGGGGGACATGGCAGATATTAGTTCCACCAGTAAAAACCTAAAGTATGGAGGAATAATGTTCCTTATCTTATAATTTATTTCACTAATCTGGTCCCTACCGAAACTAGATAGATCATAGAAAATGACTGTAGACCACTGCAAGCTTAACCAAGTGGTAGCCTCAATCACAGCTGCTGTGATGGATGTGGAATTCTTGCTAGAGCAAATTAATAAGGCCTTAGGTATATGGTATGCAGCTATTCTGATTAGCCAAGAGGATCAGGAACAGTTTGCATTTACCTATGATGAACCACAATATTTGTTGACAGTGTTGCATCAGTGATTTGTTAACTCTCCTACCCTCTGTCATATTCTGAAGACATGTGTACTGCCTTGACACCCCACAGGGCATCACACTGACCCATTAAAACAATGACATCAAGTTGATCAGCCAGGATGAGCAAGAGGTGGCTAAATAATAGAGCTTTGGTGTATCACGCTAACACTCCAGAGGGTAGAAAATAAACTCTCTTAAGATTCAGTGACCTGCCACTTCAGTCAGGGGTATACCAATTCCTAACCACAATGAATGAAGCACTGCTGTTGATAGGTCTAGACCTTTGAGTTCTTGAGGCAACATATTCTAGACCTAAGACTACTGCTCCAGCCTGACATACTAGGTAACACTGATTTGAGTGTCAGAAGCTATCAGATTTTGAGTGGCACCTGGAAGACATAAGAGCTCTGCAGTAGGTCTAAGCTGTAGGTCAAGTTGTTCTGCTACTGGGTCCACATGACACCTTAAGATCTATGGTGCTAGAGATGTCAGTGATTGGAAAATATACAGTATGTAATATTTGTCAAGCCCCTGTGGAAAAAATCACAACAAAGTCCCCTAGGATTCTAAAACAAAGCCAACCTATCCTCAGCGGATATTTGTGCACCTTTCTAGAAGTAGCTCTTGGCATGCTGAAATTCTGTAGAGATGGAACACCAGATGATAGACCACCAAATGATCGTGCATACAGGACTACTCCTATGATCTGGGTTATGTCAGACCTTCTGCTATGATCTGAATGTTTGTGTCTCCCCCAAATTCATATGTTGAAATCCTAACTCCTGAGGGTGATGGTCTTACCAGCTGAGGCCTTTGGGAGTTGATTAGGTCATGAGGGTGGAACCCTCACGAATGATATTAGTTCTCTTACAAAAGAGGCCCCAGAGAATCCCTAGCCCCTTCCACCATGTAAGGATACAATAAGAAGTCCGCAACCTGGAAGACAGCCCTCACCCAACCATGCTGGCACACTGATCTTGGACTTCCTGTCTCCAGAACTGTGACAAAGAAATTTCTGTTGTTTATAAGCTACCCTATCAGTGGTATTTTGTTATAGGAGCCTGCATAGACTAAGACAACCTCCAACTCATAAAATTGGATGGGCCCAAATAGCAGTTCATCTTGATGGTAATTGTGCATCTGAGATTGAGTAGAAAGAGTGAACATGGATTAGCTGAGTGAGCAGGGATCTCAGATCCCCCAGGTCACTCACTACAGTTGCACCAGAGCCTCTTCCCCCGTTCTCACCTATGACCATATTGGGGGATAGGAAGTCCATACCAGTAGCTAACAGGGAAGGAAAATTCCCAACTTCTGATTTATGGATAGGTCAGGTTGATTTGAAGGCAAAAGCTAAGAATGGATGATGGCTCCATGACCGTCATGTTCAGGGGTTATTTTGAAAATGTTTAGGAAAATACCTTCCCATTGGGCAGAACTATGAGTAGCACAACTTGCTATCCACTTTATGTGGAAGAAAAAGTGGCCAAAGCTGAGAATTATGTGCAGATTCCATTGGAAATGACCAATGGCTTGACTGTCTGGTCATGGGCCTGAAAGGAAAATTATTGAAACATCAGATATCTAAATGTTATAGTTTACCAAGGATTCAGTATCCAAAATTACATAGCTTTCAATTTGCAAAGAAAGGGACACGTAGTAAGCTTATCATGTTTAGAGAGTTTTCTCTATGTCAAAAGAAATTTCCTTTTAAAAATTTCAAAGTTTTCAATTTGGATTTAAAAATATATATCTTTAAGTATATTATAACTATTTAACTATATTTGGTGGAATTTTTCTTATGTGTACATGTACATAATAAAAAATAATAATAAACCAAATTCTTTCCTTCTCTTGATAGAAAAAGACAGTTGCCATAAATCACTACATGCTTGAATTTCTTCTGCAGTGGAATCTTGAAAAGGAAAATGCCAGAGTGTGATGGCATATTTGTTGCCACCAAATTCTTTATCACATTTCTTCATGGAGCTTAATATTTTCTTATAAGCAGCCACCACATAGTGGCATCTCAGTGATCCAAAAAATTAGGCTTGCCTCTATATGCCTAATATCAGGATTTCTTTAAGCATCTGTTAAAGTTTCATTTTTTTGACTTTAATTTTCTTGCTAGTTTTTTGTTAGTTGGGAGCATTAGTTTTAGACTTTCAAAGTTGACATATGTATAACATTGTATACAATCACTCATTTTTTCTGTATAACAGATAGGGAAATCACATATTTTTCAAGGCATTTTCATCCTCATGGTGCATATTTCCATACAACCTGATTACACATCATTATGCAGACTAAGAAAAGGAGATATTTTCTCAAATGATAGTAATTTGCTGTTAGGTGACTAGTATAAAGGTACCTGATATGAAATATTTGAGCTTTCTTGCATACCTTAAATGTAGTAATTCCTGTAAGTATTGATATTTTAAGGATTAGTAACACTCATTGTCTTATGAAACCTTTACATGTGAGGTTTGACAGAGCAGTTTTGTGCCGGTGTAGGCTTTTGTTTCTATGCTGGGGCTGTTTGATCATTGTTCCTCAGTTTTAAAGAAAGAGATTGAACTATTGCAGTAACATAATTCATCCTTGAATAGTCATTCTCCCTTCTAAGCTTTCAAACCTACCAGTTCCTAATGAAACTTCCTAAAGTGTATTTCCGAAACTTTTAATGATGTCTTAATGCATCTTACTTAATGGTAAAATTCTTAGCATAACATTCAAGAACCCACATGAAATATCCTCAGCTCGCATTTCCCCAGCCACATTTATTTTTGAGTGTTTTATGTGACAGGCAGGTGGAGGCATTGAGTTCCCCGCTTTTTTCCAATGCCCTTAAAACCTAGCCAGTGTCTTACCTCTGTGTTTCTTCTACAGTACCTACTACAATATGTAGGATATAATGGGAGCATAAATGTCATGGGTTTAAACTAGATGGTTACATTTTCAACGGCATAACACTATTACAAAAATGTAGATAACCTATTGGAATATGAAAACTTTGAATCCAACTCCTATTCCTTGCCAAAAATTCAGCATTCTGATTGAAGAACACTTTGGTGAGAGAGAGAGAATCTCAGTCCTTCAGAAGGGGAAAATGTATGGTTTTGAACACACCTGTTTCAGAATAAGAATTAAGAATAATTGAAAAAGAACTCACCATTGTAATAAGATATTTTATGGGTAGAATTGCTTTTTGTGACCTGCTTGGAAAAATTAATAGTCCACAATACTACTTCCATAGAAAAAGGCACCTGAATTCCAAATGGCTGAATAAAAAGAAAATTTTTTAACACAACTTTTTTATAGGACGAGGCTTATCTAAGTTTTCAATCAAACCTATAGTCAGAGGATTATATTTTAATTCAGAGATAGTCTGATGTGATATTTTTGCCATGGACAATATGACAGAACCAACTGGGAAACATGTCTACACACTAATTGTGAAGCAAAGAGAGTTCAGATTCTTTATAGTATGCTCACAACTCATCATGAAATTTTATTAGTGTATATTTTGACGATAATTCCTCATCTTTCTACATCAGTAATATATCATGTAATTCCTCACAAAGATAAATGCTCATCCACTTCTTTATTTACCACAGGTGTTTTGAGTCTCTTCATACCAGTCACTGAAGATGCAGGAAAGAATAAGGTGCTTTCTGCATGAAGCAGCTTCTAGAACACTAAGGTAAGCAAATAAATATGCACACAAATACATGGCTGTTCAAGATGATAAATTTAATAGTAAGAAGCATGCTTAGTGATTAGCATTATCGCAAATATGGTAGTCATTAACTGTATGTATGAATGTAAAGAAGATTTTCTAGCTATCCATGCCAAACCAATTAGGAGTATTCCAAGGACACAAAGTGTGTATATATCTGGGTGTGTGTGTGTGACTATTTCTAGCTGAAGAAATATTATATATGAAAGAATGGACATAACAAATATCTATTCTGCTAAAACACATACTAAGTTTTAAAAAGAGGAGGCAAGGGATTTAGAGAGGGACCATATCAAAAAAGGTTTTGTAAGCTAACTAAGAAGTGTGCGCTTTACTGTGTGAGCAATTAGGGGTCATAAGCATTGGAAGCAGAGTAATCAAGCCAAGGATTGTGTTTTTTAGAGGGGTCAATTTGGTGGCAATGGGAAGAATAAACTAGAAGGAGAAGGCAAGACTGGAAGCAGGAAGCTATGAAATAATTTGCAAAAGAGTTGATGAGAGATTGAGTTAACATGTAAAAGAAAAGAATAATGGATAGATTTGATAAATAGCAAGAAAGAGTCATTGACAGAACTTGAAGACCAATTCGATGTAGGGAAAATGACTGGAGAAGATTCTAGCATCACTCTTAAGTTTTTGTTTGAGAATTAGAAAGCACCACCAAAAAAAGCATTCAATAAAAAGAGCAAATTCAAGGAAAATATGATCAGTTGAATTCAGAATTGATGCATTTGAAATGTTTCTGGGAATCTAGGTCAACATTTAGTAAACTATTTAGTATGTACCTACTAAGCTCCATAAGCATTAACATGAGTGGTCTGGGCTGGGAAAAGAGATTTAGCAGCTATTCTTGAAAAAACTGGATCAAAATCATAAGAGGGTTGTTAATGCTAAAAAAAAAAAAAAAAGAGGTTTTAAAGGATTAGTTACAAAGACATTGATATTTGAGAGAAAGACAGAGGATCAAATTTTTTAAAACTAAGAGAATAAAAAGAAAAGTAGGAGAAGAACCAGGAGATCACACAGTTGTGGCATCTGTGGCTTCAGAATACTGAAAAAGAAAGCATGTTAAACTCACCTGATAAGTCAAGTAAGGTAAATAAAGAGAAATTCCCACTGAATTCAGCGATCGGATCGTTGTGTACCTTTGCCAGTTGGGTTGGGTTACCTGCTAGACTGTAATGATCTATGAAACGTTGGGGGTAACACGAAAACTATTCTTTCAAGATGTGTTCCTGAGATGCAAAGGAAAAAGACATCAGAAGTTAAAGGAGGATCATTTTATGGACCAGAAATTTAAATAGATCACAGTATAATAGGAAGAAATTGGTAGAGAGGTAGTGATGCCAGTACAGGAAAAGGAGAATATGATACACAGTTCTTGAGCTGGGAATTGGATGCCATACATACAACTCAGCCTTCAATAATCAGATATTAGAAGAGAAAAGTATTATATAAATGAGGATTTAAGAATGAAGTGGATAGATTTGTAGATTTTTTAATGACGAAAAAAATTTGGAAAAGTCTTTGGAGACTATTGGAATTAATGTTGACCAGAGAAGACTGATAAATAGTTCTACGGATTCAACTAAGCTAGGGAACCATGAATTTTTATTTAAACGATGTTTTTAAACAAAATTACTTTTTCCTATGTCACTCAGTTTCTCCAATATAAAAGTACTGATATCAAACAGGATCAATTCAGTGCTGATGGACTGAATATTGAGCTCCACAGATTAGTGTTTTCAATAATCTCTGTGTGTTTGTGAGTGTATTACATGTATATATATGTGTATTTGTGTATACTTATATACACATGTATGTACACATATATTGTCTCTTACACACATATATGTATAGATATATGCATATATATGTATACACACATGCATATTGCCAACTAATACTTATTTGAGTGCACTGTGATACTCAATAATACATGCAAAAGAATTTAATGAAAATTTTAATATACACTTTATTTGGTAACATGTTTAATGAGCAGTGGAGTTGGAGAAAAATAAGTCTTTGGATCACTAGTCCAGGGTAATTTCAACTCTGCTACATTCATTCTCGCCCGGCTGCCTATTAAATTTATTTCTTGTTATCAGCAGGGTATGGTTAATGAATGTTAACCCAAGAACACTTTTAAAGAAAAGGAAGCTCAAATAAGCCACAGGATTTGAAAAGACTCAGTATGAAACCTAGCACATGAATATGTTCATTATTCTTTTCAATCATCTTCTTTACTTTTTTGAGAGAATTTGCTGAGACCTCTTTAGAATGTGGCCTTTGACACAGTAAGAACCAAAATATCTCATTTAAGATATTTCCTAGCCTTTGATCAATAATCACAGAAGGTCTGCCACATTAAAATTATAATAATATTGCTTACTTTAACAAGTTTTCCATATATATTGGTTACTTAAGTAAATCAGAATTTCTTCATCATTTATTTTAAATTATCATTCTAAACTTATAATGAATGTCTTGATTTGGGTACTTCCTGTAGAGAAGGAGAAAGAAGATCATAGAATCACACACATAATATGACTTTGCTGCAAATCACATACGTTTGGAATGACATGCAAAGAGATAGTATGGCTTTGTTAACAAATTTTAAAATAAAAAGTCAAATTTTGTTGGGAAGGGTATCTAGGTCAATCTTGTTAATTGACAAACTATTTTCAAAGTATTTTAAGCAAACACGATCTTAAAACCACATACAGTAAACATATCAAAATATTTGTTAACCAACAACATTATAATAGTGTTGAATTTATCAAACCAAGAGAATCTTCTTGTTATAACAGTCTACATACATTTTCAGATTGAAAAGAGTTCATTAAAGCAATGCTTCAAAACCATAGTAGTAAAGGGCCTGCCTTCTTCCCTCTTTCCTTCTCTCTCTCCCTCCCTCTTTCCCTCTCTCTCTCCCTCCCTCCTACTCTCTCTTCCTCCCTTCCTTCTTTTCTGCCTTCTCTCCCTCACTCCCTTTTCTCTTTCTATCTCTCTCTCTCTTTCTTTCTAAAGTTTCCAACCCATTATAAACAAACACTTTTATAAAATACAACGTGTTTGCTACTGATCTCCACTGACCTCTAATGAATGCCCGTATTTGTGCCACAATGCCCTCATCCTCCCTCTTCCAAAAAGCCATGTCTCTGTAATTATCCCATTCTGGTCACCAATACTGTGAAGAACTGTGAAGAGTCTGATGTTTTACCCTGTTTGCAAGCTCACAATTGAGCCTGCCAAATTTCACAGCTGCTGGGGGAAGACATGCAACTCCTGGGTCAAAGACAAAGGGCTCTATTGCTCATGACACAGTAAGCAGCAGAGCAACACATTTGTATCAGTTTTCCTTGTCCCAAGTCCCAAAAGGAAACACAAACAGGCTCAGATGAGTTGCATTACAGAGGAGAATGCTAAGCTTAGGGAACCCAGATCTTTTATAATGGGGAATAAGTATGCCTTTCCTTTCTCTTGTGGGAGTCATTATCTTTATTATCTCAGACAATAAGCATGCCTGGCTTTTGCTCTAGGAGGAGACACTATCATTAACTTCCAAGGCTTTTTGCCATATAACATCCTTAAAAAGACAGCTGGGTGATAGTGCACATGTGTATGGTGATGGATAGTAATTAGTCTTTGGGTGGTGACCACGATGTAGTCTACACAGAAATCAAAATATAATGATGCACAGCTGAAAATTATATAATGTTCTAGACCAGTGTTACTTCAATTAAAAAGAAAAAAAGAAGATGACAGCTGGGAACAAAAGCAATCAATATTTCTCACAAAATTTAAAGAAATGTGAGACTCGTGGAGAACTGGCTATAACAGTGGGTTTTGTCTTGAATTTTTTCAAATAATTTATAGGTAACTGGGATTCTTGCCATCATACCTTATTCCTCTAACTTAATATAATGGTCTGTGTACTTTAACCTCCAAGTGACTAGGTCTTATCCACTGATATATATCTTGTATGCTGTCAGTGGACACATCCATCTATAAAATCTAGGGCACCTCGACACTTTTAAACAATAGTCGCTTCTGTTCACTTGACTCTATCCTACAGAGAATGTAGGTGGTGTAGGTTAGTTTGCTTTCTGAAGTTTTTTTGTAAGTTATTTTGTTGAAGAGTTGACATAGCCTATTTCTTTATGAAAGAATCATTCAATATGAAATCCTTACACATCTGAATCCAATCTAGATGTCTTTGTTGTACATATATATTTTAACATCATTCATTCTCTTTTCTCTAATCATAACTCTGGCTCTTTCTACAGCCAGACCAGTCCCACTGATGAGAATTTTTTGGAGGTATATATTTAACTGTATAATGTTTGCTTTTTCTATTGCTTCATCTTGTTACGTGGAGCATCTTTTATATTTAACTACTTTATTATTAATGTGTTTCTATTAGTTTCTGAGCAGCAGGGATAAAGTGATAATGGCTGTTTAATTTCTTTGGTACATTGGCTAGTAGAGCACTGGTGTATTAAGATGATAAATAAACATTGTTTGGTTATTTGCTTATGTTGCAATGTTTTGTAATATTCAGAGAAAGCAGAGAAATCTGACAGAACAAGTGTTTTCTATTGAGATGATACAATTCTCATTTCTTAAAAAGAAAGTAGTCTTGTGTTTGTCTCATTTGCCAAATGGCTACATATTCTAAGCCATTTTAGGGCTCTATGAAGCATAAACTACACTTCAGGTGTTTTAACCTTTAATTATAATTGAGATACCATGCATCAGAGAAATATCCAAATGAACAATCATGATGAATGTGAGTTTGAAAAAACAAGATTGGAAATGAGGCTGCAGCTAGAGAAGACAGAAAACAAAATTTTTTTTTCTGAAAATTGAGTGATACTATTGTGTTTATTCCATTAAACAATATATATTATATTTCTTTTAAAAATATGTTATCTGCATAAATTATGAAAATAACATATGTTTATTTAAGCTAGCAAATCAATCCAAAGTGTAAGGTAAGTGTTCTTAATCTCCCTCCACCCTTCTGAATTCACCAATAATAATAGCATGACTTGTATTTCTCTAAACTTCTATGAATTCTCATATGGGCGTGCATAAAAATGTACACACATGTGCATGGTTTATTGTTATAGGTGTTTACAATAAAGGCTGCACATTTACACATATTTTTATAATTTATGTATCTTGCTGAACTTAAAAATATAATGGCTACTTTTCTCAGTAAATTAATATACATCTAATTCAGATTTGATATAATTATTGAACAACTCCACCATTGATGATCGTTATTTTTTTATGCTGCTATAAATATAATAAAGTCCTTGCACAGAAAAATCCTTGCAGCAAAAATTCTTGCATGTATTTATGTCCTGGCTATTTTATTTCTATGAGGTCCTTTAAAAATATAGAATTTCTGGGTCAAAGATTATGATATTTTAAATTTTAACAGCTATTGACAGATTTTTTTTTTTTTTTTTTGTGAGAAAGATCAGCCCTGAGCTAACATCCATGCCAATCTTCCTCTTTTTGCTGAGGAAGACTGGCCCTGGGTTAACATCTGTGCCCATCTTCCTTTACTTTATATGGGAGGCCTCCACAGCACGGCCTGACAAGGATTGCGTCGGTGCACGCCTGGGATCCGAACCCCAGCTGCCAGGAGCAGAGCATGCAAACTTAAATGCTGCGCCACGGGGTTGGCCACTATTGACAGATTTTTTTATGCCAACTTCCAGGTTACTTCCAAAGGGTCCCAAAATTCCTACTCCGTCCATCAGAATGAGAATTCTCCTCATCAGTAGGTACTATTCCTTTTAAAATTTTTTGTCAAACTAATGTGCTACATTAGTTTATTTAATTTGTATTTCTCTGATACTGATTACTAAGATTAAGCATCTTTTCATATGTTGTTGACCATTCAGACTCCCCTTGTTTGAAATGCCATACACTTTGGCCAATGTTACTGTTTGTCTTTTAATTAGTTTGCAATTGTTATTTTTATGGTAGGCATAAATCCACTTTTGTTATTTTTGTGGTAAGCATTAATCCCTTCTCTATCATTTGTGCTGTAAATATTTCCCAAGTTGACATTTTTCTATATACTAGATTTTGGTGTTTTTTGCCATATAATTAAACAAATTATATGTAGTGCCATATACCTTTCATTTTGTTTATGGTGACTGAGATTCCTATATTGCTTAAGATGATCTACCCATTTCTAATATTGCAAAGTTTTCAATAAATGCTTGTAACATTATAAATATGAGGCAATCAAATTTATAAAAGAGTTTGTGTGCTCTAGGCTTATGAGTAACTATATGAGTTTGGGGAAGTTTCAGAGTCACTTTGTAACTCCCTTTTTTATATTTATTTTTCCAGACATTTGGATTGACAATAAGACAAAGCATGTCCATATTTTGTAAGCTAAATATTGTATTTTCTCCTTGGTCAGGGTCATTTTCAGTCAAGAGAAGGCCCTAGTGATATATTCAGATGTCTTCATTTCTTTCCAGGGTCTTGATTGATCTAGGTGTGTTATCTGTGAAATGCGATTAATGCACACAAATAGTAGGGTTTTGTGTATTATTTGAGACAATGTATTGGGCAAGTGAACACTATAAATCAATATGAAATTTCAGAAATTATGATCAAATTCTCAGTTTATATAAAGTTGAGACCTAAAACTAACTTGTATTATGACAGAATAAAGATGCAAAAGAATCTCAACTAAAATTCTGGGCCATCTTTATTTATATGCCCATATCTATGCCTTTGCTTATATCTATATCTATATCTGTGTGTATGTGTACATCTATATCTATAGCTATCTTACCAGAATTACCTATTATGTTCCAAATACTGCATTAGCTGCTTTCATATTAATCCTTATAATAATCATAAATCACTAGGAGGGAAATCCCTTGAACTGTTCATCAAAATCCTTTGAATTGTTTATTGGTAAATTCACCAATATGGGTGAATTCAAAGAATTTCACAAATGAATGGGATGAGGATACCCACCATCATTGGGTAAGGGGGACTGGTTACAACCTTCCAACTTTAATCCATAAGTGCAGATAGTAGATAGAGCAGAACTCTCCAGAATTGAATGCTTTAGTTGCTCACCCATAGTTGAGCTAAGTGTTTTTTGTTTGTTTGATTTTCTCTTGATATAAAATAGGGATCTCTATATCCAGTCCTGTTCTCTCCCAAGTATTTCATATTTATAGTCAAATGAAATCCAGTTTCCTATTGAGCCTTTTGATCAACTGCTCATATATAATTGGTTATATACGTAGCAAGGGTAAGCATTTAAAACTATAATTAAGGCTCTGTCATTCTCTACATAAAATTCGTTAGTGTCTTCCTTTTACATTTAGAATCAAATATGGACTCCTTATCTTTGTTTATAAAGCCCTACATCTTCTAGAGCCTACTTATCTCTCCCACCCATGTCATAGCACTCTCCTCTTTGCTCAGTCCTCTCTAGACACACAGGCCTTCCTTTGATTCCTCAAAATCAGCAAGCTTATTCTTTCTGACTGGCCTGAGATTATCTTTCCAGTGTTCCTTATCATGTATCAGCCTAAACAGATCCTCCTCAGAAAAGTTTCTCCCTGTTTATCCAATCTGCAGTAGACACTAGTCATTTTCTATTGCTTCTTATTTTTAATTCCCTGCATACCAACATATTTATTTTGTGTGTGTTTTGTCTCCCCAAATAGATCTTTATGAATTTTCAAAAGAAGAATTTAAAACATTGCCTAGAGTTTTACAATTAAGACATGAAACTGGGATTCAAACACATGTATACTAAACTCAATGCCCATACATTAACCAGTGTTTGGTACTGTTGAGAGGAAGGGTGTGGTCAAGCATACGAGATGCTGCCAAGAAAAGTAGTCGAGTGAAATAACCTCTAACTAGGGTTTATATGGTTTAGTAAAAAATTCACTGTTTGAAATTTGCAGAAGCTGTTTATTTCCCTGGAGGGATGGAGGCAGACACCAAATTTTATTCATCTGAGGACTGAGGAGTAAACAAGTTTTAAGGGAATCTGTGTAGGGACAAAGTTTACCTAAGAATGAAAGGAAACATCTGAGATTGGAAAGACTTGAGTCTTAGATGTCGATGGGAAGGAGGCAAAAGGAGATTTTGAGGTTAGAAGAGTGATGAGAGGGATATTCCATTGAGCCAGATTCTCACGAAGATGGAAATTTTGAATGCAAATGAATGAGAAGGATCAAGGAACAGATTTACCATAGCTTGGAGGAAAGAAAGACAGACAATTTGGCATATCGAGTAACAGTAAATTATTTGGAGTTGAAGAGACCTAATTTAAACTTTGATTAGCATCAGTTTCCTTCATTGCAAAATGAAAGATATAATAGCTACTTTGACAAGGAGTTGTTGTACTAATTTGAGAAAATCAGAGTAAAGTATGCATTGGAGTGCTTAGCATATAGTAGGAACCCAGTGAGTGCTAGCTACCATGATGTAATAGCTAAACAGCTTACCCAAAATATTTCCCTGGTAAGTGCTGACCAAGACTTGAACTTCTAGCACAAAGCCTAGTGACTTAATCACCATCTACTCTCTCTCTAGGATAATGTGCTCCCTGGATATCTTCATATGTCTTTATCTTAGAAGGGAGCATGTTTTCTCTTACCTACAACACAGACATGGCAACCCTTCAAACATTGCTAATAAAATATTTCACTGAAGTGTTTGAAGGGAAAGGAGAACATGAGCAAGTATGTGCTAGGACTGATTCACTTGGGATATCATTAAGAGTAATTATCGAGGTGGATGCTGAATTCCTCTGTCTATACTGCAAGATTAATTCGTGCCACATAATCTGAGGACAACTATCTCACTCTTCAAGAAAATAATTCAACTGTAGGATGTCATATTTTCCCCTGTAACAAATACATGGTGGGTGGCAAATGAGATTCACTCATGAAAAGGAAATATCAATTAAGGCATCAAGATCAGAAAGTAGCAAATATGTAGCATCTTCCACATCATCTATGGCTCTGTTCATTCTTGTATCTTCCATATATATGCATGGACTTTGCAGTCAGTCCCACCAGATCTATTCCTTGATCTACACTTTATAGATTTTGGAATTTTTGACAGGTTACATAGTTTGTTTGAGCCTCAGGTTAGTCATCTGTAATAAGTGGAAATAAAACCCACATCACTGTCTGGCTGATAAAATGAAACTGAATAATGCAAGTTTCATGCCTTGTATACAGCAGGCAAGCTGCGTGCCTTGTATAGACTGGTTTTTCTCTCTTCTTTGTCCATTTCATCTAATCATGGAATTTTAACTATGTTTTCAATGAAGATAGCTCTCACATGTGTATTTCTAGTTTCATATTTTCAATTGCATACTTTTTTATTCTTCAAGGGCCAAAGCAAATACTACACTTCTAATTGTAACTTTTATTAGCAAACCATAACAGTAAACTTTCCTCCTTTAAATATTCTAGTATCTTATTTTTTTTATAATATCTTTCATTTTTACCCTAATCCCTATTTCCAGATATAGACTGTGTAAATCAGAATCCATGCCTAAATGATTTTTATTCAGGCATAATTGTTAATCCAATGACTACTATCATACCAGGTTGGCACCCAAGAAATGTCTTGACAGAAGAAGTTACACAAAACCTAGCAAATACATTTATTAATTATAGTGGTAATATATGTGGTAATTATAGTGGTAATCTCATTACCAATGAAAATTAAAATGTAGATTTGATGATGGGTTTTGGCAGTTAATATGTTAATTATATCCACAAGATCACTATTGAAAATACCTTTGAATATTCCAGAGTAATATCTTCAAGGGAAAAATACATTATACATTTTTAACCACTGTTCATTATTTACATGGATTTGTTATTCATTATTTACATGGATTTGTTTTGTTTGTTTCTTTTAATGAAAAGCAGTCATCACATTCATACAACATGTAATTTTGAGATAGAGCATTCTATTATTTTCATCAAATTTTTCAAGGGAAATAGTCTCTTTTGCATTTATTTCTACAATCTAGAATTACCCTTTATTTCCTAAAATAGCTAGAATAGCATATTTCTTTTCTGTTCATGGCATATAATGCCTTCATAATCAGCTTAGGATTCACTATCAGTATATTTCATATTTATCAGCCCATTATGTTGCCATTCATAAGAGCTAAAAGAATTGCATTTTTATTTAAAGAACCTGGTAACACACAGTACTTCTTGTATTGATGGTCAATGTCATGCTACTTCTGACTACACATATAAGGCCAAACAAATTTGGGTACGACGTGCTGATCCTCAAGTCTATATTCCGTAAAATAGTCATCATAATATTTTCTGATCTGTATCTTCGTTTTAAGTATTTTCTTGGCATGCAGAGATTATTAATAAAGTGGTTTCAATTACACTGAAGAAAGGAAAGGTGTACATAAGATGACATTATTATTGAGTAGTTATTCTAAATAGAAAAATCTTATTTAAAATGTGGCTAAATGTGGTTTAAATGTAGTTCTTGTAACTATATTTTTTGTTTATTAAACTAAACAAAAAAGTTCTCACTTAATAAATGTTATATGTACTGCTAATTTTCTAAATTTTACAATGTCTAGCATCATATATTGACATTAACTCTAATTAAGTGTAAAAGATAAAAGGAATGAAAGATTTATTTTTACAAAAAATCTTTTTTCCTTTCAAGAAACAACTTATACTATTTTCAGATTCAAACACAAAATGTGTAAAAAACACCAAACCTATAATTTTCTTTATGATTGCATGAAATTGGAAGTATCATGAGAAAAATATTCTTACTCAGTTAAACATTTTATATTGGTTAAATTAAACACAAAACTAATATGAGTTTCTAACTAGTTTTATTAAACACAATAATTTAACAATAATTTATTGTTTGAAATGGTCAAGTCTTTTTCACCAAATACCTTCCTTAACCCTTAATGCTTATTGTGTTTAGAAATTGGATCTGCTTCAGAGGTTTCTAGCTCCTTATTTTACAAGAGACATGGTTAAGAAAAATGTATCTGCTGGGAGTATAGAGCATATCTGTAGGGATAAATGAAGTATCTATGCATACAGAACATTAAAAATAATTAATTAGTCTTTTTTTTTTTGAAAGTGAACTTATTTATTTATTTATTTTTTGTGAGGAAGATCAGCCCTGAGCTAACATCCATGCTAATCCATGCTAATCCTCCTCTTTTTGCTGAGGAAGACCGGCTCTGAGCTAACATCTATTGCCAATCCTCCTCCTTTTTTTTTCCCCCCCAAAGCCCCAGTAGATAGTTGCACGTCATAGTTGCACGTCCTTCTAGTTGCTGTATGTGGGATGCGGCCTCAGCATGGCCGGAGAAGCGGTGCCTTGGTGCGCGCCCGGGATCCGAAACCGGGCCGCCAGTAGCGGAGCACGCACACTTAACCACTAAGCCACCGGGCCGGCCCAATTAGAGTCTTGATTATCAAAGAAGTCAGTTAACTGAGTGAAAAATATTGGCTTTAATTTTGTAAAAATAAAGAGTTTCCTCTGTTTCTATTGGGAAAAACAAAACAAACAAATGGATGACACACTAGGTGTTTTTTTTTTTTTTTTTTATTGATGTTTTAATGGTTTCTAACATTGTGAAATTTTGGGTTGTACATTTTTGTTTGTCCATCACCATATATATGACTCCCTTCACCCCTTGTGTCCACCCCCCACCCCCACTGCCCCTGGTAACCACAGTCCAGTTTTCTCTGTCCATGTGTTGGTTTATATTCCACATATGAGTGAGATCATACAGTGTTTGTCTTTCTCTTCCTGGCTTATTTCACTTAACATAATATGCTCCAGGCCCATCCATGTTGTTGCAAATGGGAAGATTTTGTCTTTTTTTTATGGCTGAGTAGTATTCCATTGCGTATATATACCACATTTTCTTAATCCAATCGTCAGTCGAGGGACACTTAGGTTGCTTCCACTTCTTGGCTATGGTGAATAATGCTGCAATGAACATAGGGGTGCATAAGCCCCTTTGGATTGTTGATTTAGGTGCATTGGATAGATTCCCAGTAGTGGGATGGCTGGGTCATAGGGCATCTCTATTTTTAATTCTTTGAGGAATCTCCATACCATTTTCCATAGAGGCTGCACCAATTTGCATTCCCACCAGCTGTGTATGAGGGTTCCTGTTTCTCCACATCCTCTCCAACATTTGTTGTTTTTTGTCTTGGTGATCATAGCCATTCTAACCGGCGTGAGGTGGTATCTTAGTGTTGTTTTGATTTGCATTTCCCTGATGATTAGTGATGTTGAGCATCTTTTCATGTGCCTATGGGCCATCTGTATATCTTCCTTGGAGAAGTGTCTCTTCATTTCCTCTGCCCATTTTTTGATCAGGTTGTTTGTTTTTTTGTTGTTCAGTTGTGTGAGTTCTTTATATATTATGGAGATCAACCCCTTGTCAGATGTATGTTTTGCAAATATTCTCTCCCAGCTGGTTGGTTGTCTGTTCATCTTGATTCTGGTTTCATTTGTCTTATAAAAGCTCTTTAATCTGATAAAGTCCCACTTGTTTATTTTTTCTTTAGTTTCCCTAGTCTGGGTAGACATGTCATCTGAAAAGATTCCTTTAAAACCAATGTCAAATAGTGTGTTGCCTATATTTTCTTCTATGAGTTTTATAGTTTCAGGTCTCACCTTCAGGTCTTTGATCCATTTTGAGTTAATTTTTGTGAATGGCGATAGCACATGGTCCACTTTCATTCTTTTGCATGTGGCTGTCCAGTTTTCTCAACACCATTTATTGAAGAGACTTTTCTTTCTCCATTGCATGTTCTTAACACCTTTGTCGAAAATTAGCTGTCCATATATGGGTGGTTTTATTAGGTGTTGTTTATTTTGTGTAAAGGAACAAAAGCTGTGGGTATAAATTAAATTTCTGAAATTATAATTAAGGCATAGAGCTGATTCCTATCAAAACTATATATTGTGTTATCCAGTGATAATATTTAATGATCATGAAAATAACTCTTCAAAATTAATATTTGCATGTATGCTTCATTATTATAAATATCTGTTTCAAAGATGGTATTACTAATACATTGGCTTTCATTATCTTAGGTTCATTGATATGAACCTAAGATGTATGGCTTACAGTAGGATAATAATTCTCTTAAATAATTTCTTGATTTTGATAAACTATGAGATCCACTAGGGCATAAAGTCTATTCATTTTTGTTTTACACTTGTAGCTCTAACTTGTAGCATTGTGTCCAAACCAAAAAAGACACTTGATAAATTATATTAAATGAATGTGTGAATGAATTTGAAAATAATGCATCATTGATTTTGATATTATCAATTAAGATTTTTAACACCATATGAATCATATGAAGCCCTGATTATTATTACTAAGACTATAGTTTAAAAAGAGAGAGAAACACTAAGATCAATAACTACCTTAAATAAGACTTAAAAAAGGAGCATGACTTAAAACTTCCAATGTTCAAGTCAGTATGGGCCTAGCCTCAGGAGACAAAGAAGCCCTTTCTGAAGGTATATAATTAAAAAGGATTTAGAGAGAAGCTCTAATTTTCCATGGAAATAAAGTCCACAAAATTACAGCTGTCTAGTTATAGCTGGTTTCACGGGCTCTCTAGGAGGAACTCACTTTTTACTGAGTTTTTTACAAACATTTAGACTCAATTTTAAAACATCACTTTAGCCACCCCTCCTCCACCAAATTTAAGGCAGCAACTGAAAAACGAGGATGTATTCCTCCAGTTTTTGGATTTATAATCAACATTTTCTTTCTTGGACAAATGTCTAGTTCTTGCCTACTAGAATAGTAAGGACAACAGAATTATTAGTTTATGTTAATTGTTTAAGCCCAAATAGTTCCCAGGCTAAAAAATTCAAGTAACACTGTAAAAGTTAATTTAATAAACGTAAGGACCAAGTTAGAAGATCACAGGGAAAAGCATTTTGTCTTTCAAAAAAATTTTTAAAAAGCTATTGATAACAACAGTTTTGTAGTACCACCTCTGGATGTCTTGGAGATCTCTGGAAGCCAGATCCTACCCCTGTGCAATCTGATAGCCCCTTACTCTTCCTAAGCGAAAGTACAAAGTGTTGACTATACATAATTGCTTTTTATAAAGATGCCTAAATTTACTCTATTAAAGGAGGGTTGACCTTTAAAATGGACATCTTAGGAGAACGTCTATTTATTCCGTTACACAAAGAATTTGGAAAACCTCTTTTATTGTATTTTCTTGCAAATATGTAAGTCATGCAAAAACAAAAAACAATCTTAGAACTGTTAAAAATACAGACTGTTTGGAGGCTAAAAATGGCACAACCCATTCCATCGCTTACAGTTTTCATGAGTCTTGGTTCCAAATGAGCTCCATCTTTTTTCTCAAATGAAATCCAAATTTAAAGTATAAAAGTCTGATGTTACTGGATGAGTCAATAAAATATACCACAGACTGTAAAGCTATTTTTAAAAGAGGTGTTCCAAACTGCCTAAAGAGATGGGACCATCACTAGATTTGGACTATAAACTCCCAAGTGACTTTGAGGAAGAAACTTTACTTGGATAGATGCTTAAAAAATCACCCACACATATTTTTTAAATTATACTTCACAAATGATGTGTACAGTAAATGTTAGAATATCTTACTTTTTTCTTGAGTTCTAAAATACACAGTACATAAATAATAAGATTACCTTAAGAAATCATTTTAATTTGTGAATCTCTATTGTGAAATGCTCATAGTTTTGAATGACGGTCAATAAACAAATGTCTGGATCTTCATTGTGCCCACATGATTAAACAGAAGCAGAGCCAAGGGATGACTTGAGGGGTCTTAACTGGAGCCTGTGTCAGGCTGTCTGACAAGATGTTGGACCTATCTACACAAATTTTAATATGGTCTTTATAAGAAGTCATTTCTGACACTGATAATAATCCACTACTCATACTTTAGACAAAATACCAAAGTCTCTCCAAGGGAGTTAAAAAGAGATGGTTTATATGTGTAAATAATGGACAAGGTGTCACATATAGCAGGATTACAGCAATGAAAAATTAAAGATTATCTTCAGAGAAAATAAAACAATACATTTTCATCTTCCTCAAATATAGCTTTAATTTGGAAGTCAAACTATCTTGCAGAAGTATGAAATACTCTAGGCAATTTTCTTAAAATATTAAAATCAATTAATTAGAGGAAATTATTGATTTGTATTTTATTTTCAATTGCCAAAAACATAGGCAAAGCTATTTCCTTCTTGAGTGTTTTCCAGATTTTGAAGTGATTATATTTTCTGAAAGTAAACTCTAAGTAAAATAAGATAAAAAAGTTCAACATATGCCAAGTTGTATATTAAACACATTTGAGATTTCATTTTACCTACTGTATATCATCTACTCAGTACACACACCTAAAAGGTAACATTAATATACAAGGATACCTTGTACCTAGAAACCATGGGTGCAATTAATTCACCCACAGTACAAGATCTCTTAATCTCATTACTGTAAATTCTCTACTTTTCTGCCACTGAGTCTTAGAGAAGCATAAAATCAAACGCTAGACTCTTAAAACCATCACATGCGTGAATATCAACAAATATTAATTGAGCACCTACTGTGCACAAGACCCCATACAGAATACAAAGAGATAGTTCATGACCTCGAGGATCACAATAATTATACTTGGTGAAAAAAGACATATACATGAAATCTGTAAGGTTCTTTCTGGAAACAATCCTCCGAAATTTTGTGAAAATTTAAGTTTCAAAACAGGATCAGTAGAAAATTTATAAAGATATCAAGTGAATGAGAGAATACTTTAAACTGAAAAGATTTTAAAACATTCTTTTTCTGTTCTAAACATTAGCTATTATGACATTATTTCCTAAGGATGAATTCCAATCAGAAACTGATCAGTTTTAGGCTTTACTCTGCAAACTCAGTGCATACTATTGACTAATTAAGTGAAGAAATGTTAAGGAATTGAAAAATAGACACTACCAAATGATGCAAATTTGGCCCTTGATAACATAGGCAATGAGTTATTTTATAGCTAAAACCCAATCATTGTTACAAAAGAATAATTTCAGAATTGTCATAGCATTAAAATGACTTTGATAAGCAGTAGAGCATTGAAACATATTAAAGAATAGAAGATTTATATCTTTGTATTTAGTGCTTAAGGGAAATACAGGCAAATTTTTTTGCTTCTGTTTATAGTCCCAATTATCCTAAGTACTTCGTTTAATTTGTTCTCTTCCTGATTAAATCTAGAAATATAAAGATCTGATGAGAACACATGTTCTTGTTAAATGTTGATTGAGGATGAAGCAGACGTGATACATAGGATTCTTTTCATTAAACTGATAACTTTCTACTTTTATCGAAAAACATTAAGTATTATCTCTCTTGGCCAAAGAATCAAAATTTAAGCTTAATATGTTTACCTACTGCGTAAGATGTATGAGCAATTACTCAATAAAACACACATATAGATCATCAGAATATTAATGTCTGAGTTGTTCAAAACAAACCCTAATTGATATGGGCCTATGTGGTTAAGAGTGGGTCAGCACATTGATAACTCTCAGAATTCAAAGTACATTTGATCAATTGATGTAAAGTTCTGTTTGTGATTATTTGGTTGTGGGGGATGAGGAAAAAAAGAACAAGCCTATATTTATTTTATAGAAGGTATACAATGGTATCAAAAAGAAAGAGTAAAGTTCTTTTACTGTCAGACAAATCCTGACCATGAAAGTATTTTAGTTTCTAGTGTTAATAAACTTCATCTTATTAAGTAGATAAAACCCCATAAACCAATAAGAATCCAGCCCGTTTCTGATAAATAGAACTAAAAGTATTTTAGACACAGAGAAGAAAAAGCTTATTTCCGATATAAAAACTTAAGGTATGCTTTTGATCCACAGATGGAGGGAGGCACCATATGAGGTCTGAGAGCAGGGGTCAACTGGTCCGACCCCTATAGACCGAACTGCTTCTGGGTATTTATATGATGGACCGTGGTCCAGTTGGACCAGCGACTCTCAACTGGGGATGATTTTGCTCCCCCCATGGGACATTGGAAATGTCTGGAGACATTTGATTGTCACAGTTTGGGGGGAAGGGGCATTCTACTGGTGTCTAGTGAGTAGAGACCAGGGAGGCTTCTAAACATCCTACTGTGCACAAGAGAGTCCCTCACAACAAAAAATTATCTGGCCCAAAATGTTGATAGTGCCAAGGTAGAAGAACTCTGAGCAGATCTATTGTTTTCTCCCTGTTGACAAATAGCTTGGGGTCCCATCTACTGATGTTGTTTCCGCCTACAGATAAAACTATGGTCCAAGAAAAGCAGCATTGTATCCAGTAACAGACAATCCTCACCTGGCTGTACAGCTTTAGTATAATGGGAGAGAAATTAGAAGTGGGATACATGAGTGAATGCCAATACTTCTTTCTTTGTGAATCTAATTTATTCTCAATTTTAAGGACTTTTTGGTAAGAGTACTCAATTAATTAGCTCATGGCAGTGGGTTAGGAAGAGCTGAGTTAATCTGCTTTCCCTTGCCCATAAATCACATGTTGACTCAGGGTTCCTTCAGAGTTAGTAGAGAAGAGGTAAGATCCTCAATAATAGAGAAAATACAAGGTACTTATGGGAGATCTGGGAAGGGAGGAGGGAGAGTAATTCATAAAACAAACTCTGTAGGGCAATTCATTTTTATCTCCAGGAGTGCCAAATTACTCATTTGCAAAATATTCTGTTATAATACAAGGCCGTTCTGTTTATTATTCTATACATTAGATACTTATTCCTTTCTACGTTCTTCCAGAGATGTAAGCAATGTGAAAAATTCATTCAAACATGTTTAAGGACAAAGATGTTGAGCAATGATTAAGATGGTAACTACGATTCTGTCCATTTCTATCAGTGACACACTGCTAAATAGAAGAGTGCTTGGCAGGCAGCAAGCAGCTGCTTAATAAATATTGGTTGGATGAATAAATGGTTCATTATCAAAATATGAGCTCTCCTTTAATGCATTAATACCCATCCTTCCTTTTATCCAGTGGTTTTCAAGCCCAGACGTCATAGCTTTTCTAACATTCTTTTCTTCCTTTCTCTTGCGGATATGACATTCTAGGAGACACTTCCATTCTTGCTATGGTTTCCTAGTTGTTTTTTATGTTTTTAATATTAACAACCTTTGACTATCTTGCTGCCAAATTACTCCTTTTACAACTACGTTTCTGCATACTTTTTACTACTTTTAGCATATTTAAAAATTCTCTGTGTCTGAAATGAAACTTTTTAGTTTAACAAATTTTGGTTTATCATTTTAATTTCACTAATTAGCTTGGAATTTCACGGTTTATTTAAACTACTATTTGTATATTTTTTAAATCACTATTTGGCAAAATAGGTAAGAAGGCCAGTACGTCATAGAGTAGAATTATCTTAAACTAGGAATTGAGACTTTAATTGTTAATCTAGGTTTTAACATTGTCATTGTGTGAATTTCAATAAACTTCTTAAATGATATCTGAGATATGTTTCAGTTATACAATGCTTTATGTCTCTGTGATTTTGGAGGAAGGAAATAATATTATCTGATATTTGGATTCAGAAAAAAAAATTTTTGGTCAATACTTTCATGAAAGAAACAAATTATGAAGCTAAAATTCAGAGACTCAGGGCCTATTTGTTACTTAGCTACAAATAAATCTTATAGAAGATAATGTTACAGAAAATATTGGGAGGATTAAAATAAATCATTTGCCACATTGTTGAAGGGAAATTATTCTTTCATAAAGAAAAATTTTAAAAGTAAAATGTTTCTTGCCACTCATCTTGGCTCCAATCAGTCCAGCTGCCTTACAGCAGTCAAGCAACCCATTATCACTATTATTGTTTTTGAATCACCATGGCCTGGAGATGAACTACTTGAGGAAAATGGCTTGAAAGAAACACATACATCTACGTTGGCATCATTCTTCCGTCTCTTCTTTTTAGTGGCATTGCTTTCAAGTCATGTTGGCTCTTGTCCAAAACTAAAAAAAGCAACAAACACCTGGTACCAATTATACTAACTTCAGTGGGACTACATGCTCAACTGTCAAAGTAGCAAACTGGATCTATGATGCAGTGGACTTGTTATTTTGTAACTTGACCATGGTGCATATGCTTAGCTTGCCCATCAGCTCCTATTTAAAATAATCTCCAGAATTACATACTTACCGGCTCTCACAATAAGCAAGTGTTGTTATTTTGTGTGTTTCTATAAGCTCATTAAATTACTGCTTAATTGTATATACACACCATTGGATCTTATTTTCTGAGAAAAAATTATATTTTTACACTAGCATAGAGATAGGGAACTTTAGAAAGAGAAAAATACAATGATTGTGAACAAAATGAAATGTACATCACAGATTATTTTTTCTAGCATCAAAAATTATTAAAAATATAGTTCCACTCAAGTGCACTTATAGAAAGGTTGGAAAAACTAGTATATTATGCATTATTGATTCATTTTTAAAATATTTGCCTTTAGAAGACATACAATGACATTTCATTACATACTCATTTCTTTTTTTTTTTTTTTGGTGAGGAAGATCGGCCCTGAGCTAACACCTCTTGCCAATGTTCCTCTTTTTGCTGAGGAAGATTAGCCTTGAGCTAACATCTGTGCCCCTCTTCCTCCATTTTGTATATGGGATGCCACCACAGCATGGCTTGATGAGCAGTGCATAGATTCGAGCCCGGGGTTCGATCTTGCGCACCCCAGGACACTGCAGTGGAGCACACTTAACCACTATGCCACCAGGCCGGGCCCCCTACATGCTCATGTTTTAAACTTTATGTTTTATAAAGTTGCTTCACTTTTTAAGGAGCTTAGATTGCAACCTTAGCTGTCTGATGTGCTATTCTCTAGAACCAGGAAGTAAATGTCGGCAATACTAAATAGAATTTGGACAGGAAAAATTCCAGTTCATAATTTTAGTCCCGAAGAAGTACAAGTTCTAAATTTGGCAAGATATACTGGTTTTAATATGTTCCACTCTGAAATAGAAACTCTCTTAAGTTTACTTCAGGAAAAAAAAATCCGTTGCTCTCCGTCATGACAAGCATCTCACAAATCACAAAGAGGATTTTGTAACTAGGCAACCAAGGTCAGCGAGGCTGTGACCAAGGTCTGGAGAACCAGTTGAACACACACACCGGGAAGAGTGACGACTCGAGCTGAAAGGAAGGAAATTAATGTTGTATTTTGAAGCATTCCCTTTTAAAACCTGTACAACTGTACACACTGAAAAACAGCTGATAAATCTGCTCCAGATCCACATTTTGAATAATTATATTTTATTCAAAAGATTTTCCATTATAAATATACCCTGATCAGTCAAGAAACTGGAAAACAAACAACAAAACCCTTAAACATTTTTCTAACACGGGTGATTTTACCCGAATAGTACACGAATGCTTGACTTTCCTAGGCAGATACATGCTCATAAAGAAAGGATAAATTGGCTAACTTCTATAGCTGCCAATGTTAGACGGATGAAATGCTTTCATGAGTTCTCATAAACTTTTCCAAGTAAGTGAAATTGATCTTTGTGTTTTTTATATTGACACAGAGCAAAGCATATTGATTAATACTAGAAAGTTATCCTACCTATCAGAATTCTAGAAGGTAACAAATATGACTAAAATCACCTACTGTTATTGATTTTAAGTTGATTGTAGAGTTGTTAGTTTCAGGAGCTCAAAAATTGTGGTAGGCCCTTAGCCCCAAGTAATTTTGTCAGAAAATTATATTGAGCATTGTAGTCATTTGCACTGTTTGCTGTTGGAGTGCCTTTTTTTCCGATGCCAATCTTCCTCTTTTTGCTGAGAAAGATCGGCCCTGGGCTAACATCTGTGCCCATCTTCCTGTACTTTATATGGGACACCGCCACAGAATGGCTTGCCAAGCGGTGTGTTGGTGCATGCCTGAGATCCTAACCTGCCAAACCCCGGGCCGCCGCAGCGGAGCGTGAGCACTTAACCGTTGCGCCACGGGGCTGTCCCCTGGCGTGTCTTATAGGGTAAGCAGTGTTGTGAAAACCTTCAAAGCTTGCATGTGACTTCAAAGGTCTTCTAAGTCTCAACTGAGTGGATTTGGTAGACAATTTGGATACATTTATCTATTATTTTGTTTGCTTACTTTCCGTCCATTTTTCCCAAAAGACATGTTCATGTGAAAAGAATTAACATTTAGTTTATGAAGTCATATTTAAATTCTTCCAATCTAAATCTAATGATGAAACTCCTGATGCCATTTTAGCAATATGCACCTTGTCTAGGAAATAGAGTACATATCTGTCCAAGATAGGAAAAGAATGTAGGAGGTATTCATGGAATCAAAATTTCAAATTGTTTTCACATGTTGTAAAGGCACAGGAAGGGCACAGATAAACACTTTTTTTAATCATGCATTTACCTCCTCTAATTCTTCTTTCTCACTCCTATTTTTGCTCTTAGCACATCTAACTCAGCTTCAGTAAGGCCATAATTAAGTGTAATCTTGTTGTTGGTTTAAAGAGAAACGTGTATATCACAGTAATGCTGTGTTCACTGGACCTCAGTGTTATCATCTCAGCACAGATGCCTGACCCAAAACTGCAGGCAACAATTCACATCTTTCTATATGATACTGAGAAAATATATTTGTATGCCTACAAGTTTATAGGTGAAATCATAAGCTGCTTGGTTCAGCAGTATTTTCTGAACTTGTAACCTTTCCCTCTTAGCTGACCTGCAGGAAGGAGGATGACGTTAGATTTGCAAGAACTCTAGAGACATTTGAGAATTTATGCCCCAGTGGGAAGAACAGTAGGGAAGTAAGATTCAGGAATTCACGCTCTGGATGGCAACTGACTGTATCAGAAGAATATCAGGCACCACATTAAAGTGCACTTACGCCCCATAGTATCTGCCAGATGGTTTTAAATGCATAAGACAGTTGTGGTGAAAAAGCCAGATATGGAATGAAAACCATCTATATATATGTTTTTTACAGATTTAGTGTTATGACTGGCTATATGGACATTATTTTAAAGGTCTACTTTTTTGCACTTTTAAAACCAAATTTTTAACATGTTATATTACATATACATTCTAATAGACAAATATGAAATGTCTACTTAACATTTTCTTAGAAGCCAAATTTAAGTGTAAACAAAAAATGCAGCAGAATTTCCAAAGAATGTTGTTAAATGAATGCTATTTTCCCCTAAAGTAATCACTACGTGTATCCATATATTCTTTAGTAATTAAAGTACATTTCCTTAAAAAATATTTTTTTCAAAAATCATCCTATGGACTGGTGAAAAAAATTGTTGAATATTATTTTAAACGAGAATCATTAGCTAAAAAAAATTACCATTTAGTAACATAAATTTTTTAGATTTCATAAATATATAAATATATCATTTTTAAACTTATCTGTAACATCTACTAGGCCTTTTATCTCTCCATAAAAATGAATGTGTTTCAAAACAGATTAGCCATAAGGTTTTCATATATTTCCAATTTTCACAATCAATGACATCTGTGAGCCAGATGGAATTAACAAAAAAGTCCCTTCACTTCCTGGGTTGCTCCCGAGAAAATAATACTGATCATTTTGACCTTAAAACAACCACAGTTTTATTGTCAGCAGATTACATTGTTTTTCATGTTTGCTCCTAGAACAAAATAATTTCCACACTAACAGCTTTTTCAGTTGATTTTGTCTTGTTCTTGAAGAATTAGTGCTTTTCTTAAAAACACAATACCCACTGAAAGTTACAAAATTTCCATGCTAGCATGAGAATATACTATCCGGGCTTCCAGTACAAACCCAGCTCTCCTACCACTATTTTATTATAACTCTGTCAGACAAATGACATAAAGATAAAGCAAATATTAGCTAGATTTTAAATCAAATATTGATAAATTAATTTAATAGTTAAATGCAAATCTTTAGAAGATATTACCGCGAATGTCTAAAATCATATAAGTTTTATACTAGAAAAACAAAAAGGAGAAATCCACAATTTTCAGGTTGGTTCATTTGGTAAAATAATTTTTACCGTATTTAATTTGACTAACACGTTTACTACTTTATTTTGTTTGTCTTGTTCTAGGCATAAGCAAAGCAAATGGACAACAGATGTAAGAATGCAGGTCCTGGAGACATTGCAAAAGAAAGCAACAATGAAGAACAGGAAGACAAAGACTTTATCATTCTAAAGAAAAAATTTATTAAGAAATTCCTTGCATTTGCAAATGGAGGAAAGCGAGAACAATGTATGAGAAAAAAGTTTTTAAGTGTTCTGAGGCTCTTTGGGTATGTCTTTATTTTAGCTCTGAATGCATAATGTTGAATGCTTGCAAGTCAGCATTTCTCACTAGACTGGAGTCTACAAAGGTGGGGATAATGCTTCATTCATTTCTGTAGTCTAAGAATTTAACAGACTGTGAAACTCAGTATGGAAATAATGCAATCTGATAAATGAATGGATAAATGAATGAACTCCTTTCATCAGTTCTATCAATAACCACCTGTCAATATTACTTGTGCCCTATTATTGAAAAATTAATTAAAGAATAAATTTTAAATAATGGAAATGAATAATTATTTGTCAAAAAATATATGTAATTGATGTTTGTCTAACCTAATCTATTAGTTCTGAAAACACTAAAAAATTATTATTAAATGTTTATTTTCATTTATAAACAGAGTTACAATGAAATTGATCTGTTTCTCCCAGAATTCTTTGATATTGCATTAATAGATGTTACTTTTTTAAAAACTCCAGAAATTTTTTAATGAATTCTTAATGGTTTCATTAATATATATGCAAAATACGATCATATAATTAATAGTCTTTAAGGTAAAGAAGAAATATGGGGACTATATAATTAACAATCATATTGTAAACTTTACAAAGATAAAATGGCATGTTGATAAAACTTATTTTAGTCTTTTGCTCACAATTTTGAAATAAAGTAAATATTTGACTTGAAAGATAATAGAAATTGTTGTATTATTAAAAGGAAAAAACGTTAATGTTTTTACTGAATACTTAAGTCATTCTCAAGTTTAATGAACAATATCAAATTAGTTAAATAGAGTTTTCAGAGGCCTTTCACAAACATTAATTACCAACTGTGAGCATAGATTCCAAGTGGCCTTGAGGTGTGCAATAGTGTGTATATGTGTGCACGTGTTCGTGTGTGTATGTGGCAATGTCTATTTATCTATCATCTGTCTATCAATCTATCCTATCATCTGTCTATTCATCTTTTGATAGTACTGATAGCCATAACTATATACTGTTTTTCTTCAAATGGACTTAAATAAGACTACAGTAACTCTATTCAACTTAATACCCTATGCGAGGTATCTAATTGTCAATATTTTTCCTTAACTTGTTACTATTTTTTCTCATGGGGTTCATAAAGAAAAATAAATTTTATTGTTCCATCAATGCTTGATACATTGATTAAATTTTTTATACATATTATATTTATAAATAATTATGTTATAACTACACATAGACATACAACAAGGATATGTTATCACCACTAGACAAAAATGAGAAGCAATAAAATAAAGGAAATTGTTTAGATCCAGAAAGGTACCCATACCCTCAAGTGTGAATTCAGAATCATGTTTTCCAGGTCTATTCTGTCCTGGTTAATACGTTTATCTGATGGCTAAGCAGGCAAACAAACTAACAAAATGCATAGCAGAATTAAAATAGGTATATTGGAGTTAAAATTTAGCAATATACATCTTTAGGAAGTATAAAGTATAATTATTACAAGATACATGGAGCACAAAATGTATATAGAGAGGTGTGATTAAATTGAAAAACAATATATGGTTCCACATCTTGAAAGACAGGCACTGGGTGGCCTTAAATATTGAAAGACTCTGTTTAAATCAGACAGTCCTTATAATGTCTGTCCTGGAATTTTTGCCAGTCTTTTATTTTCAAGGTGTAATCGCTACTCTTCACAACATGTCTTCCCATACCTGCCATAAATGAAGACCATACACACAGAGTCAAACTATACAGTTTGCAATATTTTTAACATTTATCCTTTTTTCTCTTTTTACTACTCTCTTGTGTTGGTTTGGTTTCTCAGTAGAGCTACACCATGGTATTCTGGCAGGACAGCACTGACCTGCGGTCTGAATCATACAGCACAATTGTTTCCAGAAGTTGTAGAGACGTGATGATCTTATTTCCTGTATTTTCTTTCCCTTTCCTTTGCTGTAACAACTGTATGGTGGAGTGAGTTTGGGATGTATTCGATATTCTTGTAATTAAATTGAAAAAAAAAAAGCACATGCTGAGGAAAGAGAAGACAGTTATAGTTGTCATTTTCTATCTGCTTTAAAAATGTTATTTATTCATTTCATTGTGGGGTGGTCCTGAGAGTAATTTGAATATTGAGATCAGATTCTAAAAAATTTCCTTGCCCTAATATTACCTCTAATATGCAGGGAAGTATGTGATGCTTCTATACATTTAGACAATTTTTGCATACCATATTAAAATATTTGCAATATCAGTTCTGATTTATTGAAGTTTCCAATATAAGTTCCCAAGGCCTTACATACAGCAATCTCTAATACGAAGAGTTTGTATTTGAACAATCAGAACAATACAATTGACTTTTTTGCAAATTTTTTAAACGTAAATGAGTAATAGACTTGAAGATAGCCATATGGTTTACAGTTCTTCAAATTAGCCTCTGCTTGTTCAAACATGTAGATCAGGGATCAGGGATTGGCAAACTTTTTTTCTTAAAGGGCCAGAGAGTAAATATTTCAGGCTTGTGGGCATTATGGTCTTGGTCACAACTACTCATGTCTTCCATTCTAATGTGAAAGTCACTGCAGACCACATGTGAATAAAGAGATTTGGCTGTGTCCTAATAAAACTTCATTTACCAAAACAAGTTACCCACTGTAGTTTGTCGACCCTTGATGCAGATAATTGTTCAGTATTATTGGGTACATAGAAATTGATATGATTACTGATCTTAAGAATTTCTTTCTGAAAATTAAAAACGTTTTAAAAGATAGATGAAAGAGTATGAGGTAAGTTGAGACACGATTCTGGAGTCAAAATAATCAGAAAGCCAATATTTAAACAATGAAAGCTTGTTTACCCTCAAGTAAACAAATCTTATTCCTGGTAAAATCCTCCAGTTTTAAGTCTGTGATTTATTAAGACAATGTATTTTATTTACTGTATACTTATTTGGTGTGGCATCAGAAAATAAAAACATGGGATCAAGAAAATAGTCACGAGCTCGTTCATTTCTTGAATGTAACTGGCCTTATATAAATTGGGAGAGGACACTGCTTTACTAAATGTTCCTTTCTGCAATTGTTTTGTGAAAGGTTATATATATAAATTAGATCAAACTTGTTAAGCATATTAAATCTCCAATAGTCTGATCAATTTTTGTCTACATGTCCTGTCAATAACTGGTAGAAATGTGTTGAAATTTCCCACTTTGGTTTTAGAAATGTCTATTTCTCCTTTTAGTTCTGTAAATTTTTGTTTTACATATTTTGACGCTATGTTACTAAGTATACACAAATTTGGAATTGTTATATATTCTCGATGGCTTTTCTCTTTCGTCATGAAATATCACTCTTAAATCTTGGGGTTCACAGTGCTTCTTGCATCTGTACCATAAACTCCAGTGATTTTAGAAAATTCTGGTACCATTTCAAATGTTGATTCTGTACATATCCTTCTAGAACTGCAAAATAAATGTATATTATACTTGTTAGTAAATATCGTGTCTCTTACTATGCTTTTTTAAAAATTATTATTTTGGTATGTGCCATCCTTTAGTCTCTATTCTTTAGTCTGTGTGCTGCTATCTGTTGAATTATTAACTTCAGTTACAGTATTCTTTAGTTCTAGAATTTCTGTGTATTTATAGACTCTAGTTCTCTGATAAAATTTCCTAGTTTTTCTTTTAATAACTTGAACATTTTAATCACACTTATTTTAAGATCTCCTTCAGGCAACCTCAATATATGGCTCTCTTGTGTTTCTGTTTCTACTGTCTATATTTTATTTTGATTTTTGTCAGCTGTTGCATACATTTATGCTAGGTTAATTTTGCTCAAATGCCAGACCTTATTAATGAAAAATTTTAGACTATTTGAGGGTCTGTATAATTTATACTCCTGCTGAGAGCATTTGGTTTCATTTCTGGCAGTCAGTTTAATTAAGGGCAGAAAAACTTAATCTAATCGGTGATTGAGATGCTTCAAAGCTGAGATTCAGTACCTGGAAGGATTTTATTTCCTGAAAGCCCATACTGTCATGGTATACATCTTTGGGATTCTCAGATCTCAGAGGGAGGATTGGTCTGAAACAAGTTCCTTTGCTATAGGTGGAGAGGAACCTAGAGACTCCTCTATTTATTGAACTTTGGTCTACGTCACACAAAGATACAGAAACATCATTTTGACATTATAGTCTTTTCATATCCTTGCCAATACTTGGTAATATAAGTCTTTTGATTTTTCCCATTGTAGATGGCGTGAAGTGTTATCTGTTGTGTTTTAACTTTGGATTTCCCCGGTAGTTAGTGATAGAGTACAGCTTCTCATGTACTTACTGATCATTGGTATACTTCTTTGGTGAAGTGTGTGTTGAAATCTTTGCCTATAGCATTGTTGGCTTCTTATCATTGAGGTGTGAGTGTTCTTTATATAATCCAGATACAAGTCTTTTATCAGAAATGCACATTGCAAATACTATCTTACATTCTGTGGATTGATTTTTTTAGTTTTCTTAATGGTGCCTTTCAAAGAAAGTAAAGCTTTTAATTTTGAGAAAATTCTGTTTATTTTCTAAAGACTTATGCTTTTGGTATCCTGTTTAGGAAATCTTTCTCTACTCTAAAATGTTAAACATTTTCTATTTTGTTTTCTTCTAGAAGGTTTATATTGTTAACATTTTCTTTTAGATCTATAATCCATTTTAATTTGATTTTTGTATGCTGTGTGAGATGTGTTGATGTTTACTTTTCTCTCATATAGATGGTAGATATTTAGTTGTTCCAGCATCACACGTTGGAAGACTTTTCTTTCCCCCATTGAATTGCTTAGAACTTTTATTTAAAATCAACTGATGATATATGTGTTGGTCTATTTTCGGACTCTCTATTCTATTCCATTGATCTGTATATTTATCTTTTCATTAATACCATCCTTTTGATTACTGTAGCTTTATATGTCTTGAAATCACATTCTCCAAATTTGTTTGGAGTAGTGTTCATTCTCCAAATTTGTTCTTGTTTTTAAAATTACTTTTGCTGTTCTAAGTTGGTTTCATTCCTTTATAAATGCTCAATCCTGCTTCCTTCCCTCTGCCACAGGTGTTGATCCTGAGTCCTCTCAAAGACTCAGAATCTCTTCCCCAGGCACCTTGACTTGCAACACTTCTGTTTTATATATGGTAAATTTGAGGCTCTTTAAAAATAAGTAGAGATTAATGTTACAATATAGTACATGGCAGAGATGTTGTTAGACCCATGCATTTTTAACTGAGTGCCTCTTAGGCTATTAGACATTATTTATTTTCCCTTCCAAACCCCTAATCCAGGTCACCATTCTCTCTTTCCAGAATACTTTAATAGCCTCCTAACTAGTATTCTTTATCACTTCTGCTCCATCTAATCTAGTCTACACAATGCTGCCAAATGTTTATTATGTTTACAGAAATCGTATCATCTCACACTCGTGCTAGACACCCTAAGTAGATGTCCATTGTACAAAGAAAAAAAAAAATCTCACCCCCTTATTGTTGCTAAAC
Organism: Ceratotherium simum simum; assembly: GCF_057802395.1. Classification (NCBI taxonomy): domain Eukaryota; kingdom Metazoa; phylum Chordata; class Mammalia; order Perissodactyla; family Rhinocerotidae; genus Ceratotherium; species Ceratotherium simum. The sequence goes on from NC_141911.1 coordinate 46,168,717, forward strand.
CAGCATTTCACGGTCTTTCCCCTTGTTAGATCTCCAGTCTCACGTCCAACTACTGTCTTCCTTACCCTTTATGCTCCAGCCTGAGTGGTTTTCTTTCAGTTCCTGGAATTTAATAAATTCTCACAGAGGGCTGCTGCATATGGTGTTTTTCTCTGCCTGGAATGCTCAACCCTCCTTATCAGGGCTAGTTCCTCCTTATCCTTCAAATTTCAGTTTCAATATTCTTTCCTGAACACAATATAGGCACTCTGTTATTCTCAGCCACAAAGCTTATGTGTTTCTTTCACAACATATATTTTAAAAATTATTTGACTGTTTATTTTGCTTTTCTCCTGTACAAGGGAAGACTGTCTATCTTGTTGCCATTGTTTCTGAATCTGCAGTGATTTGCAGAACATCTGGAAGATAGTAGAATTAATATGTGTGGAATTAAATAAAAACGTTTGGTATCTGCTGGAATCCCTCTGCTTCTCTCACTTTCTTTTAAGACAACCATTTTTTAAATTTATTTCCTTTTCTCGAGGTTCTTTGTACTTTGCCTCTGAAATGGGATATGACACTATTGAACACCTCTCTTCCTAGAGTTATCCTCTTTTCTTCTTTGATTCCATACTTTCTAGTCCTGTTTCTTATCCAATAACTTTAACTTCATCATTTTGCTCACTCTTTTGTTCTGTGATCCCTTAAACCTAGGAATTCTCTAAAATTTTATTCTGCAGCCAAATCCATGGATTTTAGCTATTGCTGGTGTCTAGTCTTCTCGGACCCACTGTTTTGGTTTGCTCGGGTGGTCGTAACAAAATACCATAGATCAGGTGGCTTAAACAGAAGACATTTATTTCTCACAATTCTAGAGCCTGGAAAGTCTCATGTTCTAGATGCTGTCTGATTTGGTTCTTGGTAAGGACCTTCTTCCTGACTTACAGCTGGCTGCCTTCTCACTGTATCCTCACATGGTGGAGAGAGGAAGCTGTGGTGTCTCTTCCTCTAGTTATAAGGGCATTAATCCCATCATGGGGGCTCCACTCTTAGGACCTCATCTAAAGCTAATCACTTCCCAAAGGTCCCACCTCCTAATGCCATCATACTGAGAATTAGGGCTTTAACATACGAATTTTAGGGGGGACATAGACATTCAGTCCCTAATACCCAGTTTCAATGTTTCATTTCCGCTTGCCATCTAGACATCTCTACGAGGACATGATGGACAATTAAAACTCAGTGTGATGTGAGCCAGCCCTGAGGGCCTAGTGGTCAAGTTAGGCATGCTCTGCTTCATGGCCCAGGTTCAGTCCTGGGCGGGGAACCACACCACTCATCTGTCAGTAGCCATGCTGTGGTGGTGGCTCACACAGAAGAACAAGAAGAACATACAACTGTACACACTACGTACCAGGGCTTTAGTGGGGAAAAAGGAAGAAAAAAAGGCAGAAGATTGGCAACAGGTGTTAGCTTAGAGTGAATCGTCCCCTGCAAAAAAAAAAAAAAAAAAAGCCAATTATTAGAATTTCTTAAAAAAAAGAAACCTCAATGTGATGTAAAGCAAATTTTGTACTTTTTATGTTTTCGTTTTTAACTTACAACATTCCAGGATCTAGGGTTGGTGGCTGACATAAAGTAGATTCAGCTGCTAATTATTGAAAAATGGATAAAATTGTCTTGAGGACCAAACATCTTCTTCTCTTTCCTCCTCTACTTCTCTAATTGTCACTTGGTAAGAAACTTAGGGGTCGCCTTTGTCTTTTTGTGTTTCTCTTTCTTTATAATATCCACTTAAGCAATATTTTGCTAAATTCTATACATTTAACTTGAAAGTGCTTCTCACAGCTATAAATTTCTTTTCCATTTTGACTCCTCTCTATTTCAGACTAATTCAAGTTCATTTTAATAAATCCTTTTCATCCTTCATACTTCTCTCAATTCAGACACATCCTGCATCATTGTGAGATTAGATGTAGTAGAGCTCATACCAACATAGTCCAATTCATAAATGAACAAGAGCTCTCAGTTCACCCTTCAGAGAACTGGAGCAACCGTCTCAGTTCACCCTTCAGAGAACTGGAGCAACCGTCTCTCCTCCCGTATATCTCCTCCATCTCCCGTAGACTCCAGCAAATAACTTCCTCTGTTCAATGTGTCTTCTGTTTTTCATATCTGAACTTTTAATCACGTTATTCCTTCTTTTCAAATATGTTTCTTTTCTTCTCATTTATAGGTCTTGAAATTCCACCCATCACTAAAATTTGCATTCCAATATAACACCACCTGGAGACTATTTCTGATACTCATAGACCTTCGGGGGGTATCTTGCTCTGATAGATCCTCCAGCATGTTGCTCACGTCTTGCTAATGGCACTAAAGGCATGAAAGGCTTAGTGTGCTTATTTAGCAAAGCTGAAAATGAAAATATATTGTCATTCTCATCCTTATTAAATTGTGACCTTTGAGAGAAAGGACTGAATGAGACTTGTTCATCTTTTTATTATATATTTTTTTTTCTTGGTGAGGAAAATTAGCCCTGAGCTAACATCTGTTGCCAATCCTCCTCTTTTTGCTGAGGAAGACTGGCCCTGGGCTAGCATCCATGCCCATCTTTCTCCCATCTTTTTAAATATCACATGCCCCACAAACACACACACAATGCCAAGAACACTCCATGTGGTGCTTAGTCGATTGATAAAAATAGATGTGCAAATAGACAATTCTTATCAAGTTTATTTGATTTGATTCTTTTCTTCAACCAATCAGATGTCTCTGAGCTATGAATAAATATATAGATACAATTAACCCAGGAAGTATCTACCCTGCTTGTGGCAACTGAGGAATTTTTGATCTGTAGGTAAAACAAGAAGCTATTTCCTTATTTCCTTGTAGATTTAAAAACATTATTTGCATACAATACTATATAAAGATTCAAAACTACTGTAGTAGAAGCACAATGACATTAACCTACAGCCTAAGGGATTTCCTTCTCTCTCAAATGACACAGGCTTCAAATAGGTAAAAGGGAGGAGGGTAAGACAGTATTGTCAACATAGGGCTGGCTGATTTGTTTCTTTAGAGGCAATAATGCAGACAGCTACATTCTTCTACCATCATTTAACATATCACAAGGCTTGTCTATTATTTTCTATAGCTTTATTTATATATTGTATCTGTGTGACTTTACTCTTAGGTTATTCCCCTATCATGACTATTCACTGACTCTAATCTGTTTTATTAAAAGCAAACCTCCATTCCTATTGGACTATCACCTAGTTTGACCATTTACAGGCTTAGAAGAAGATATACATTCACACTCATGCAGAACACATTCCTACGTTGTGATATCAAATGTATTAGCTATTAACTACAGATTTCTTCACATATCTGGCCAATTAATCTCCTTAAACAACCTTTTACAACATGAAATAACATATCGTAAGGAAATATTTTGTACTGAGTATCTCAACAAGCCAATTTTCCTACTAAACAAAGAGCTCATATGAATTAAACACACATGATGTTTCCACATATAAGTAGCATTTCTTAAGTAGATTAAAAATTTAAGCATTCATAAAGAAAATCTCAGTTTTGCTAGAAATTGTTGAAGAGCAAAGTTGATCATTGGCTAAACTGATATTTATTGAATATATGTTATGTGGTGATTACTATGCCACGGATAATATATTAAGCAAGCCAACAATCTCTCTGCACTCATGCATAGTACATTTTGGTGAGCAAAAGAGAGAATTTTTAAAAATTAAATACTTACAAAATTTTGTTGCAACAAACTATAAAACACACTGAGGGATACAGCATTCTGAGATAATATTAAAGAGAGAGCATAAGCTATAGTCGAGAGGGTCCGGGAAGGCATCCTAAGGAAATGATATTTAGAGCTGAAATATGAGGAGTCATTTAGGTAAATGTCCCACACCAGCCAACATTACATACACACGTTAGGTAAATATCCCACACCAACCCACTGACAAATGAGAGAGCCTCATGTGTATAAGTATCATCCAGCCTTGTCTATAATTAGAGAGAAAGAAAAAGACTAACAGTCCAATAATAGATGACTGATTAAGTTATAGTACAAATAGCTGATGAAATATTATGAAGTCATTAAAAAAATTGTGAAATTTATATTGATTTCATGAATACCCATGTTGAATCAAAAATGATTCAATTATACATATAAATATAATTTTATAATACCAGTGTGTACTTGTGTATATGTGAAACAAATGAGCAAACTAAAAACCAACCAACCAACAACAGTAAAAACACCTCCTCATACCTTTGGAGGATTGAATATATATGAAGATGGCATTTTACCTTTTTTCCCTCAGTTTCTCTATACCACTGGTCTTCTGTAGCACTACTGTGGCAGCTTTTCTTTCTGCCCGTTAAATCCGTATTTTCCTCTTCTATCTGAGCACAGTTAGACCACGTTTCCTTAACTCTGGGTGGGAGCAGCTATATAACTGAGTTATAGGCATTGCACTGCGAGGGGAAGGGATGGGTGCCCTTTCCAGGTCTCCCCGCCATGCAAACCTTCCACATGCTCCTTGTGTTAGTTCAGCTCCTCAAAGAAGTAGGTGCCACCATGGGATTAGATGTGCAAGAAATTTCTTGAGAAAGACATCTGTGAGAGAAAATAGGGAGGGAGACGTGTGTGAAAAAGCCTTCAGACTGCATGCCAGGTCTGAGCCCTGTGGAGGAGAGAGAGAAAGGAAGGAAAGTTGGGTAGGAAACATCTTAAACTGCAGTTCAATTCTGGGAAAGTTTCTGCAAGGCCACTGGGGAGTCCTTAAGACAAAGACACCTGTCAGAGGACTTCTGGGAATGCATCTGCCTTACTCTCCCTGATGCACTCAGTCATTGGCTGAGGATAGCCTGCAAGAAGTGTGACTTCAGCGTGACAAGGGTGGCAAATCCAGAAGGACAGTCACTTATGCTTGCAGGACGTGATCTGAGAGGTGAATTTTCTTGGCTGCCACATTCCACTCCTTTCACCACACAGATTTACTTCTCCACACATATTCTGGGAGCAGTTCCTCCCTGGTTCCTGTGGGTCACTTCCTATGGGGAAACCCAGAAGAGAAATGTTAGTGGGACAAACTACAGTCCCCAAGCTGCAGTTGTTCTCAGGATCATAACTAGTGCTCACTCCCATTCTATTCCAGTATCCATTCTAAATTCCTTTTACCCTAAGCTCTCACCTTGGCAGTTCTTGGAGACTTAGCCGGTGACATGACTCAAACGTTCATTCCTGAGGAGTCTGAGTCTTTGGCAATTGTACATTTCCAGGCCAGGGTTGTTGAACCTGTCCATTCACAGTTACAGAGGGGCATGAAATTACAGAGGGGTACCAAAATGGATCACCCAGGTTACAAATTCCTTCCTACCCCAATAATACAGAGTCAGTCCTACTTTTAATCAGGGTCAGTTATTGCTGCCAGTATGATGACGCCCTTCGTGCCTGCTGGTCCCTTGATGTAAGGAGTCTAAAATGCTTCATATTTCATGTTTCAATAGATCCCTTATTTTTTACCCCGACAAAAGTGCACCCCCTTTGGGGACTAAATGCTCCAACCCTACAGAGACTAGAGTTGTTGCAACTGGAGGCACAGAACCACCCACTGGGTCTCTGGGAATGATGGTGTATTAGTCAGGGGTCTCCAGAGAAACAGAACCATCAGGATGTAAACTTATATACAGAGAGAAATTTATTTTAATTGACTCATGGAATTGTGGAGGCTTGGCGAGTCCAAAATCTGATGATGTAAGACAGTAGGCTGGAGATCCAGGGAAGAGTTGCTGTTTGAGTCCAAAGGTAGTCCGATACCGAATTCTTTATTGCTTTGGGGAGGTCAGCTTTTGTTATATTAAGGCCTTCAACTGATTGGATAAGGTCCACACATTATGGAGGGTAATCTAATCAAAGTTCATGGATTTATTGCTAATGTCATCTAAAAAACACCTTTACATAAACATCCAGATTAATGTTTGACAAAATATCTGGACACCATGGTCCAGCCAAATTGATACATAAAATTAACCATCATAGATGGTAATTGGGCTACTCCTATTTCTAATACTTTGTTCCTGGACACATATATTCTTCCTATTGGAAATATAGTACTACCTCAAAGTCTTTAATTTAATGTATATGCTGTACCCTGAAGGATGGAGCTGCATGTTTTTAGAGTGTTGCCTTTGAGCTAGTGCTTCAGTTGTGCTATTAGAAAGCCGTTCTAGCACTCTGTAAGGCCAACTTCTTCTGGATGATGTAGAATGTGAAATAACCAGTGGATCATATGGTCGTAGGTCCACTCCCATACCTCTTGTGTTATGAAATGAAGCCTCTGAATGCTGAATGCTGAATTCCATACATTCCATAATTCTCCAGATTGTGGCACTGGCTTAGGATTTATAGGAAGAAGAGACAAATTGATACCCAGAATAGGTATCTGTCCTTGTCAGGAACAGTCACTAACCCTTCCAGGGTGGAAGTGGCTCAATGTAGTCATCTTTCTATTATGTGGATGGTTCCATGAGCATTAATGCCATATTGGATACTCAGCATTGGTCTCTATTGCTGACATATTCGACTTCCAGAGGCAATATTGGACAGGGATTGGAAAGTAGTAGGTCACACTGTTGAACTCATACAGACCCTTTTTCTCCATGGTCACTATTTATGTGTCCGTCATACCAGTTCTAGGGTGGCCAATAATGAAGGCTGGCTAAAATCTACTGGCCTAGTCATTTTGTTTAGCTAGTTTTCAGTGCCTATTCCATGGTGCATTTCTTCTAGTGGGCATTATGATGTGATATAAAATCTTCAATTTTTCATACCCATTCTACATATGCATTTACATGTCTCTACCCCAGCCAGGCCTTGCCTTGACTCTTTGTCACTGACCAGTAATTTCACCTTGGGTCATCTTTCTCCACACTAATTGGATGACCAGATGCACCAATCATAGATCTACCCATTAGAAATACTGCCCCTACCCACTCTCTTTCAAAGTAGTCCCTAAATGTGGCTAGAAAGCAGACACCATCCATTTTCTGCTTGCTTCCACCCACTGAGTCAACCCATTTGTAACTCAAGCACTGAGTTTTTGTTTGTTCTCTTTCAGTATATCATATGGGATTCCTCTTACCCATATAGTCATAAGTGTAAGACGGGAAGAAGTATTGCAACTGTTGTGAATGACATGGAGTCTGGGCTACCTGGTTATACAAGTTACTTGTTCTCTCTCTCCCCGCTCAGGCTTGATCTCAAACATATCACACATTGGGCCTTATCTAGCTTTGTGGCTTGGCCTGTCTGACAGAACCCAACTTGCGCTGTGCAGTTCCAGACACATGGACATATGGTGTTCCATGGTCCAAGCATTCTATCTCTCTAGTGCTAAGTGATATGTCAGAAGCTTAGTGAAAGGTCTGTACTTCTCTGCTTTAGATGGCATGGTCTTGCCCTAGAATCCCAGGGGCCACACTAAAATCCTTCCACAGAAGTCAGCCATAAGATCTATCCTCCATCTTTTCCCACCTCCAATGTCATATAGTCTGCTATATCATATGGGCTAAATGACAGGGCTATTTGCACTACAGCTTCGACCTGCTGCAGAACTCTTTCCTGTTCCAGGCTTGATTCAAAGCTAGGTGACTTATGTGTCACCAGGATTATGGAATGGAGCAACATTCCTAGGTATAGAATGTGTTGTCTCCAGAACCCAAAGTGACCTATCAGGCTCTATGCTTCCTTATGTGTAGTAGAGGATACAAGAAGCAATATTATTTTGAGTAACAATTTTGGCATATCCATGAGCATGGGAACCCTAAAATTTTCTCTGAAAAAAAGGTTCCAGGATCTTTCTACAGTTTATCTCCTACCTCTGGAGAGCAGGTGTCTTATCAATGCCTCCAGAACACTAGCCATTTTTTGCTCATTGTGCTCAGTCAGCATGAGGTTCTTGATGTTATGAATCAGTGCAGTATTCTTAAGGATGTCAAGTTGGTCCAAATTTCTTTGGAACGTACTATGATTTGGGCAAGAAAATTAACATAGTCCTGAGAAGAAATTTTAAATGAGTATTGTTGTCCTTCCCAGTGAATGCAAACCATTTCTGTTCTTTCTTGACTGGATTTAAAGAGAATCTTTATTTGATCAATGGCTCAATAGCATGTACCTGAGGTCTTATTAATCTACTCTGGCAACGATACTACACACGGTGTAGTGGTTGAGATTGAGGCTTGGTTAAGCCTGTGATAGTCTACATATGTTTTACAGAATCCACATGGTTCTATAGGGTTCAGACTGGTGATTAAACAGGGATATGATAAAGACCAGCACCCCTGTATCCTTTGGTTCTTTAATGGTGGCACTAATTTCTATCATCTCCCACCCCTCGGTTTGGTTTTTTTTTATTTAAAATTTCGGCTATTGAGGAAGGTGGTGACAGAGGTTTCCACTTGGCCTTGTCCGCTGTAAAAGTGCTTACTCCACAGACCAGCAGCCCTATGTGGGATTATTTCAATGGCTAACAACGTTAATTCAATTATGCACTTGGGATCTGGTGAAATTATCACTAGATGAGTCTATGGAGCCAGCAGTCCCATTTTAAAGCAAACTTTTTCCTGGACTCCACTTATTACCTGGCACCTGTAATCTTCTACTGTAAAGGGAGCCTTGATTGCAATTTAGGTCTCTCGTTATCAATGTCTCAGATCCTGCGCTCAATGATCCTGGAAATGTTTGAGTATTCTACTTTTCCTAGTATACTCATCAAAATAAATGGTCATAGATCCTTCTGGGGAAGAAGTGTGGTGATCACTACAGTATGTACTTGCCAGAGTATGGCAGAATCCTTCCTTCTTGACACTTGGCCTCTTCTTCAGCTAGTAAGTTCTGGATCTGAAAATTGGTTCAAGTTTGAGAATTGAGCAAGTAATCATGACTTTCTATTGGGACAACTACCTTCATCCTCCTGTTCCTCCATTCTTGTCTTTTTCTGGTTATAAAAGTTAAGCAGCACCCTTAGTGGCTACAGGTCTATTTGCCCTTAAGGATGCCACTGTCTATGAGCCGTCTCCAAACACCCTGCTAGTCAACCCTTTTTGGCTGCTTCTCCAACCGAGATGTTTATATGGTACTTTTGGCCTCTTGATTTCCCACAGTTAAGTAATACCATCTGACCTTTGTTACTTCACAGCACATCAGCATCATGGATGGTAAAGAGTCAGCTCTGTAACTGCAGAGGAGGGCAAGGAGGGCCACTACTGAACTTTTTGTGTGATACTGTTTCCTCTCTCACCAGCACGTTCCTGATGGCTTTGAGAAATGGCATGTCTTTTGGAACCTTGAGTAGAACATAACCTGGTGATTTTTTGGCCTTGCATAATACATCTATTCCAGCGTGCCCACTTTACCTGGTCCCTTTATTCCTTCCTCTACCGTCAGTCAGGGCAGCTTGAGCATTTCCAACTTTGCTCAGCATTGGTCATAGCCCTTTTTTAGGCCTGTCAGCATTACTCCAGTGGTGAGTAGTATGTATCATTCCCCGTGGCCCTTGCTAGAGTGATAAATCCCTGTATATCTAGAATGCACCCCTAAGTCAATGAAATGTTGCTTATCCAGTCATATATACTAGTCCCCTTGACCAAGTTCCCTCAAAATCCAATCACAGGGGTAGTCCCCTGGCTCATGTTGCTGGTTGTGTAAGTAGTTCTTACTTTTCCTTCCATGTATAATTCCTTTCTTGCCCTCTTGGGCTAGCATTTCCCCAGCCCAGTAATCCTGTGATTTAACCCTTATAATTGGCTTTGTAGCCAGAAGAAGAGTTGAGGGGAGCTCTCGAGAGGAGGCAAACCGTGTGAACTCTGAGGGTATGGAGCAGGAATGTCTGCAGAGACAACACCTTCAGAGGAGTCCATTCAGAAGTCCTAGTCCCATGTTTCAAGGTCTCAACAAAGGCCCTGATTGTAGCATGACTCACTCACCTTAGCTGGCTGTTTAAACATGTCTGGAACTCTGCAATTGTAACTATTAGGTGTTTTATTAAACGCTTAGTTGTGTCCTCTCCTTTACTGCAGGATGAGAGGCTATCTGTAAGCTAGAGGCCCTCTGGCTTTCATCCTTAGTCTAAGTCCTAAATTTCATATTATCTTTCTGCAGGGCAATAATTCAACTTTGCAGTAAAAAGCTCCTACGCCTTCTAAGCATTTTTGCCCTAATATCTTTCAAACTCCTGAATTATTAAATCTATAAAGGCATTTCTCTCCACAGGGATATTTTCCCTGGTCACCCCTGGTGAAATCATTAGTGATTAGAGTATCCCATCTGCCAGGGACTATCTGTGCCCCACCTTCTTCAGAATAGCATCCTCTTTGTCTGCCAGTCAGTGAGTGACCTAGTCCCAGACTCCATTTTATTGCCCACTTGCTGGTACTACTTGCATTAGCTTGGGTCCATGGAAAAGCAGATATTGGACAGGTTTATACATGCAAGTCATTTATTAGATAAAATCACCTATGAGGAAAAATGAGGAGTCAGATGAGTTTGGGAGAGTCCTCAGAACTTAATGCAGGTCTGATCTCTAGGGAAGACAGGGGAAGGAAGGACAATTGTGTAAGGAAAGTCTTAGACTGTAGTGCCATTCTGAGAAAGCTTCAACAAGGTGGATGGGGAGTCCTGAAGCCAAAGCTGCACGTCAGAGAAGGGCCTGTCTCCCAGGAACAGGTCTGCTTTAGCATTTTTGCCATGCCCGGTCACTGGCTTTGGGAAGTGTGACTTTGGCACAAATGCAGTGTGGGATTTCAGAGCACAGCAGCTGGGACCTGGGACCATCAGTTTTGCTTCCTCAGAGATGTGAGATGAGCATTTTCTTGACTGCTAGAGTCCAGAATGCTTTTCGCCCCTTTGGGATGAAGACAAACTCTTTGGAAGACGTGTTGAAAATGGCAGGAACTCTGTCAGCTTAAGTTTCTGAAGGAGTGCACGGAGTATCGCACCTCCCATTACCATTATGAGGGAAAGAAACTTCTATTGTGTTTGAGCAATATACATTTTGGAGTCTATTTATAGTAGAAGTTAACTTACTTTAGGTGATAATTCTGCTCAACCTGCAATTCTCTTGTATTTGCACTTACATTTCATCTATATGCTTTTGCTGACATCTAGCAAGCTCTGACCCATATTTTTCGCTGCCCCCAATGTTGCCCACTTACAAAACTCTATAATGTGTTTTTCTGATCTTCTGAGCACTAACCTATCTTCACCCAGAGATTGTCTCTTGCATCATAAGGAATCATACCTTTAAGATGGAAGTTATTTAAAACTCAAAGTCTAATTCCGCCCGGTTCTTTGGTCTCCTACCCTGATTGCTTATTAGATTTTTTTTTCCTTGCTTCAACATCTGCTATTTGTGTATTTCTGAATCCTGTGTATTTACCTGATTCTTGAAGCGTTTGGATTATTTTGATTGAAACTGTCTTATCTCCCCCGAGTTTTGCATGTTGGCAGTTGTCCCTTTTCCTCGCCTAAATCAGGAATTAACATTCTCCTCTATTTCTTTATTTCATGTGTTCTCTGAAATACTTTGTTGGTTTTATATCTGGAAATTTTGAATCCTCTATTTCTCTCTGTTTTCTTATTTTATGACCTCTTGGTTCAGAACCATCTTCCATATACTTGGTCCATGATTTTAAGAGGATCTCTATACTGTTTTCTGTTTCTGGTTCTGATTTCCAACTCTGTGTGCACAGCCTATCATTACACAGGACCCCACTTTAACAAAGCTATTTTTCTCTCTGGAGTACCCTCTGATATCTTTCTCCCGCTCCCAGACGGATCTGTCCTTTAACAGACAATACAAAGCAGGGAACTTCCACAGCCCCCAGTGTTTTCTTCTATTCCCGGGTTACTATTTCACAACTATTTTCTTTAATTGGCCATATATTGCCTCTTTAAATATTTTTGCTACACACTGTTAACTGGCTATTTTTATAACATTAAACTTTTTGGGAATTAACATTTTTGCAACTATCAAAAGTTTTGAATAAGGAAACTAAAAAATATATATAATTTTTAAAATCCCGTTTAATTTTTATAGAGTATGAAAATATTTAATGTTCTAACATGCATTTTTCAAAACTCCCAATTTGGATGCAAGAATTAATCAGACTGATTGTTTAAATATCCTCAGATTGTTCATTTTTATTTAACTTCAGGCAGTGGAATGAATTAGTATAAAGATATTGCTTATTAATATAGCACAATTATTGCAATCAAAGAGGGTCTCTTTTGGTTAGTCTTTCAAACCACTGTGGTCCTTATTCACCCTCTTAGGTTAGTGAAAATGGCTAAAAGACAATTTTTAAGCAGTCTGAATAGTTCAAAATAATATTTGCCAACTCTGACTTCTAAAACTCTAGATTGTTGGCATGTGTAGGGAATATACTGTATTTCTTTTTATAGACTTCTTTCTCCTCTTGTAGAGCCCTAGCCACATGTACTAAATAACCCAAGCCCTAACTTCTGCAGCCCTTCTAGAAAAAAAATTGACATTTGTTTATTCTGGCACACTATACGTATTGACCTCTTTGCAACTGTTCACTCCAGTTGCAAAATATTGTAAAACGATACATGGCACAAAAAGCACTGCACTAGGGTTAGCCACTCTCCAAACTGGGTCTCAGTGTCCTTATTTATAAACAGGGGTAATAAAAGTTACAATGCACAATAGCTTTGGAGAAAGGACCAGATACCATATGCAAACACTCAGCATTGCACAGGAACATTAGAAAGGCTACTAAGTACAGAATAAATGGTAGTTGTTACGATGAGCAGGAGGAGAAGGAAGAGAAGACAGACACAGTCAAAAAGGAAGAGGGGAAAGGGAGGGGACAAAGGAGATAGGAGAAAGGAACAAAAAGCCTCCCCAAAGACCTGAGTATTCCCTGCTCTGTAAGCTTTACAAAGATTACTATGAACACTATAATGAATTACTTTGAATACATCCAGAAAGATTTTTTTTCAAGTATTGTTAAACACTTTAGGGTCAGCCTCGGTGGCCTACTGGTTAAGTGCGGCACACTCGCCTTCAGCGGCCTGGGTTCGGTTCCCAGGCGCAGACCTAGAACCACTCGTCTGTTAGTGGCCATGCTGTGGTGGTGGGTAACATTCAAAAAGGGGAAGATTAACAGCAGATGTTAGCTCAGGGTGAATCTTCCTCAGCAAAAAAGAAAAAAAAAATTGTTAAATTTTTATTTTGGTGAGGAAGATTGGCCCTGAGCTAATATCTGTCAACAATCCTCCTCTTTTTGTTGAGGAAGACTGGCCCTGGAGCTAACATAGCCAAGGAGCTAACATCCATGGCAATCTTCCTTTATTTTGTATGTGGGTTGCTACCACAGCATGCCTTGATGAGCGGTGTAGGTCCACGTCCAGAATCCAAACCCACAAACCCCAGGCCGCTGAAGTGGAGCAGGACGAACTTAACCACTAGGCCACTGGGCCAGCCCCTAGTTGTTAAATATTTTAAAGAATTTTAGAAAATTGATATCAATTTCAATAAACAGAAACTTTAGATGTTAGATTCCCATATAACATTTCTTTTCTTTTTTTATTTGCCACAGACCTGATTGTGTCACTCCCTGGCTCTATAGCCTTGGGCAGATCATTTAGATTCCTTATAAAGTGATAATTAATACCTCTTTGCAATTTAACTGTCTTCAAGGATAGATGTTCTTCCTGAAATTTTTTTCATTTAAATTAAACTTTCAATTAAACTTTCTTTAAATTAACTTTCTTGACCAAATTTCATCAAGCTATTGTGGATTGTTAAAGTAAATACAGTTGAAATGATTTTAGCTCATCTATCTCCTACTTTCTTTCTTCCCTCTCTGCTGCCCTCTCTCTTTCTCCCTTTTTGTTTTCTTTCTGTTTCCCCTCTCTCTTACCTTTCGCAGATATACATTCAGACAAAGTTGATTCTTTTTTTTTTTTCAATTTTAGTATTTGCAGCACCAGCCTTTGGATATGTACAGTGTGCTTTTAACTTGTGAATCAACAGAGCTGAGTGTAGAACTCAGCAGTTTACTTCTGAACTTATTTTAATGTAAGTTCAAACTATTTCCAAAATGTCTTTGTTTATATTGTTTTATATGTTCAGTAAACATTTGAAAGAGAACTCTCCTTTATTCCTTTATTTTATTTCTGCTTAAAATATAAAAGCTGTCATTTTAAAGCATTACTGAAAATAAAATAGAACAAAAGCTAATTCTACGAAAAGGATTGCAAACAACACAAAACAAAACAAAATCCAAACCACCTTCCAAATACCTTTCATTATACTCTGCAAGGTACTGAAATAGAGTTTTCTATTCCTGTCACATCCAGTTGCAGGATTTACCAGAAGTAGACTTTGTTCCGTTTAGATGAGTTAAGATTATACTGAAAGCTGCTGATCTGTTTTCAGAAGACTTGTTACAATCCTTGAGAGAAATTGCGCAGAGTAATAGAATTTTAGCAGAAATGAATCTGTTACTAGCTGGGAAAAATTGTTGTAGCCACAGAGGCTTGAGATGCCAAACTCACAATTTTGATCATGGTCTATGGAATTAGGACATAGACGAAGGGAAATACATTGGAAGAAAGTTTTCTTCTTATTTTTTTTAACAGAAACTTAAACCCCTGTGAATTGCACCGTCTCATTTTTTTCTCTAGATAGCTCTCAGAAAATAGCTATTACTAACCCTGGCAATAAACTTGACTTGCATGTCACTTCACGATAATACCTCCCTCTTCCCTGGCTAATCCAAATGAAGAAAGGAAGACAGACATTTAGGCTATTCTCTTTGGTGAAAGTTTTATCCTGAGGGACTAAATTTAAAAATTGATGTTGAGTTGAAAACACTAAATTGATCAGGCATTAATCAAAAATATCTGGTGAGATCAATCACCAACTTAAAAGTCACTCTAGTTCACTTGTAATTTAGGAACTTATTTATTTTTCTTTTTTTTTTGGTGAGGAAGATTAGCCTTGAGCTAACATCAGTTGCCAATCCTCCTCTTTTTGCTGAGGAAGATTGGCCCCAGGCTAACTTCTATGACCATCTTCCTCTAGTTTATATGTGGGATGCTGCCACAGCATGGCTTGATGAGTGGTGCATAGGTCTGTGCCTGGGATCTGAACCTGCGAACCCCAGGCCACTGAAGAGAAGCATGTGAACTTAACCACTACACCACCAGCCCGGCTCCTTAGGAACTTATTTTTTAACTAATCAACTACATTTTAAGTAATTATATTCAGGTGAAATTGCTGTAGGCAAGAAAAAAGCTTGGGAACCAAAGGCAACATTTGACCATAAATGAGGAAGTGTGTGATTTACACACTAAAGGCAACAACAATATTAGGAGAAATAATGAGAAATTGAAGTTCATGTCCACAGTTTCATATTAGAAAGTGTAGAAATGGGCTGGCCCAGTGGCACAGTGGTTAAGATCCTGGGCGCAGACCACTTATCAAGCCATGCTGTGGCAGGCGTCCTACATATAAAGTAGAGGAAGATGGACACAGATGTTAGCTCAAGGCCAATCTTCCTCAGCAAAAAGAGGAGGATTGGCAACAGATGTCAGCTCAGGGCTAACCTACCTCACACACACACAAAAAAGTGCAGAATTATTTTGTTCATATTTATAACTGTACTTAGGCTGTTCAGGCTCCTGGAACAAAACACTACAGACTAGGTAGCTTATAAAAAACAGAAATTTATTTCTGACACTTCTGGAGACTGGAAGTCTGAGATCAGCATGTTAGCATGGTCAGGTGAGGGCCCTCTTCCTGGTTACAGAACTTCTCCTGGTATGCTTACATGATGGAAGGAGCTAGGGAGCTCTGTGGGGTCTCTTTTATAAAAGCATCAATCCCATTCATGCAAGCTCCGCCCTCATGGCCTAATCACCTCCCAAAGGCCCCATCTCCGAATACCATCACACTGGGCATTAGGGTTTCAATATATGAATAGGAGGGAACACATTCAGACCGTAGCAGTAACAGTGGGATGAAATGAATCACAAGATCATATAATTGTTTTGTGTATGTGAAATGTAAATTCAGTCTAATCATCTCGCTAAATTCTGTCTTTGCTGCTTGCTACTAAAGATGTCAATTAAGCAAAATCAAATCAACAAAAATCAATTAGTAATTTCTTAAACTGAAGGTTTTCCAGACTAACAAAAGATTGCTGAGGATCGAAGTTTGATTGCAAAGCCTGTGATGTAGGAAACGTGTCTCTTCACTCCCATCGCTTCTATTATGGCCACTGCTTAACATGCCTCCTATGATTATATTGGCAACTGATTGTTTTTCTAACTCCTAACTAGAACATTCTTGGCACAATTATTTTGGATTAACCCAAAACACATAATCCAGCAATATTGTACTCCAGATTTTTTTCCTTTTTTATCCTTTTTACTTTCCCTAAGTTACTGGCTATATGATCTCTAAAATTACTTTACAATTTATTGCTAAAAATTCTAAAATATGCATATTAGCAAGATCATAGCGAAAGTATATATGTAGTACAGGCTTTAGAGGAAACATACAATGTTCAATGGGGCACGCATTTTTGGACCATAGGACTCATTCTAAATTTCTAAAATTATAGTAATAGTAAATAAAAACTTCTGATCCTTGAAGAGGCAGCAAGGTGTCTCTGAAACAATAAGCTTTGGATAAAAATAATTTTTCCCTGTTACTTAACTTATTCTGGGTATAAAAAATGAGCTTTCCATGTGTCAATTTACCTGTTTGTAAAATAAGATAAATATTAACTATCTCATTTACTGTTGTTAGGACATAATCAAATATAATTAAATTATCTGTGTTGATGTGCCTATTGTGGGATTTGCCATATAATAGATACTTAAGAAATATTAGTTTCCCTATCCAATGAATGCTAATCTGCCTTCCATCTACAGAGAAATACAGTTGTGTACTCAAGACTCGGTAAAATCCTTCTATTGTCAGTGTAGCAGTGAAATCTCATGTTCTATTATTTTGCACAAGGCTCTTTCCTTCAGTGGATTGTCTAGAACTTCTAACTTACATCAGAGCATAAATATAGTGGTTATAATTATGCAACAGGACTATAAATACAATTCTTTTACTTTCAGTTTCAGCTGAAATGTCTAGACAATTTGAGCTGAATAAAGTGGTTTTTATCTTTAACAGCCTATGGAAGAGATTTGGAGGCAGAGAGAAGGTTGTTAAATATGAGAAGGGGATTTTAAATGGAGAACTCGTTTTGTGGCCTGAGTCCTACTCCCCCAGCCTCACCCATACCCCTTCTAGAAGGAGAGCTTGATTTTTTTTTTTTTTCCTGAGGAAGATTACCCTGAGCTAACATCCGTTGTCAATCCTCCTCCTGTTTGCTGAGGAAGACTGGCCCTGGGCTAACATCTATGCCCATCTGCCTCTACTTTATATGGGATGCTGCCACAGCATGGCCTGATAAGTGGTGCACATGTCCAGGCTGGGGATCCGAACCCGTGAATGCCGGCCACGATGCGGAGTGCATAAATCCAATCGCTACACTGCCACCAGTCTGGCCTCGGTATGTTTTTCCTGGGACTCACTCAAGGGCCAGAACTGAGGCCACACAAATAGGAGGGAAGAAATGATAGCTGCATAGGAAGTCAGCATGCACTCAAAGATTTTATTGCAGAAAAAAAAAATATGTGTGAGTATACATGTTCCAATGGGTTCACTCATGAAAGATAACCAGAAAAGGGTCAATTTTGATTCTGTCAAAGGGAGCTGACTGAAAAGGTGAAAATACCACGGGTCAAAGAACTGGTCAAACTACCAGATACCTGAAGAATAAGCAAAGAGTTGCAAATGGCCAGCCACAGAATTTCTTGTACTTGTCACAAAGGAATTGAAGGCCAGATATCCCCAGGATCAGAGAATTTCCAAAGAACACACAGAAACTGTCCAAGAGCATGGTTGCTTCATCTTGTTAATTACAGTCTTCAGTTTACATGGACATGGTGTTTGGAGAACCCTCAAGTGAAGGGGAATTTATCTCTCTAGTATGCATTGTTAGTTTAAGACATTTTATTTTTGTGTTCAGATTGCACAAAGTATCTCTAACTCAAGAATGTAATATGCTGGCTTGCTATTTTTTTTTTCTTTGCATAGACACGTTTGAAACCCAGAAATTGCTAGTGCTGTAACATTATAGCAGCATAAGTGAAGTAAATACTTTCCAGTCCTTTCCTGCTTCCTGTCTCTTACATACGACAACTTTGGAAAGGTCAAGCCCTGAATTTACTAAGTAAGAGAAGGAGTAGTAAATATTAGAAGAGGAAACAGAAATCAACCACATCTCCCTCCCTTTTAATCTCCTCTATTAGTTGATATTTTACTCCTCTGTTTATATAGGTATGGTGATTTTAGCACAACCTTTGAGTAAAGAGAAATATATCTCTCTAATAAGTTATTATCTTATGATTTGTTTTCTCTATTGAATTTTATGAAGATCTATACACAAGTGGATGCAACAATGCTAATGTTCCTGATGATGTATTTGCCTTTACACTTTTTGATAACCCTAAATATAAATAATAAACAGTGTTTTAAAAATATTTTTATAAAGATTTATTTTGAAATCTATGTTTTCTGATTGACTATTTACTACTAGAAATAGTTCAAAGCAAAGAGAACAGACCATATCCTACAACTTATGAAAGTATTGAAGCATAAGAATAGACTAAAAATTACTAGGTGCTATCTTGTCGTTTTTTCAATAAATGATAACATGCTCATATTCACTCAGACATGACATGTAAACAGATGTTTTTACATGGAAAAGACAACCCTGAATTGTTGAATTGTTCTGGTATAGCTGGGCTCAAACAGACACTTGAGGGTTTAAGAGGGAATGCCATGACCAACAAATCCAGACGCTCTGTGAGCTCAACTAAATCCAACAGAAACATTCAGCTTTATGCTTTTACCCTTGAGACAGCTGGAATTCAATAGCTGTTTGCAGTTATGTGAGGGTGAGACAAAAATGAATGTACCATGTAAAATAGCGTTTCAAATAACATATTGGTTTGAAGACATTTATTCCAGTTTTTATAAGGCTTTATTTCTTTCCTATAAGTTGGTTTAGCTTGTTAAAAGAATATTGCCCTCTAAAAAAATATAAACTTTCTTCTCCTTAAGGACAACATAAACATAGTTAACCTATACTGTCACATTCTTCTGAGACTAATACTGAGTAAAAGAGGGCATTGTGTGGACAGTCAGCAATTCTTTCTCTGCTCAATACTCCTAAAACTGTGTAATTATCTGAGATGTTGCTATAAATCCAGTATTTACAGTATACATTCCTTAGAGGGTGAGGTAATTGCACGTGTCATAAGAGAAGAAAAAAAGTTTCAATTTTTTCTACCAGACACTATTTTTTTTCCATCATTGAATTTATACCTGGAAAGAAACGTAAGTGTAAATATTATGCAGTCCATTACATGAAATCATAGCAAAACTACTTTAAATAATACATCTAATAACTTAGTAACCATTTCTCGTATTTCTAGTGAACGTAAAATGACTAATGACATTACTGCTGCACTGTTTTTTCTAATGCTTTTTGGGTATATAATTTCAGAGGTTCCCACATTGACATTGCTTTTTGTGGTCTTTCATGTAAAATTCAAACATTTTCATGCAGTACTACCTGAATTAAAAACATTCTTACCTCTTCCAATTTGCTCTACTGTACAAGTTCAAGGTTACTTAAAAATTGCTTTCATTAGAAGATTGTAGAGGCACTGAACTTGCAAAGAAAATGACCTTAGAAAGTTGTTGCCAGCAAACTGTGTTCATTTTTCAGTTGCTGTTTTTTTCATAGTCTTTAATTCCACACACACACACACAAATTACTTATAATTTCTGATCACTCTAAGAGAGAAGCCCACCTTCAAGGCTTAAGAGTAGATCAGACCTGCGAGGCTCCATCCTAATGAGACTGTGAGTCATAGGGCAACACAACATGGAACTCATACTCAACCTCAGTGAAAGGTGCTTAACTCCCAAAGCTCTCGGCCTTGTCTTTTTACTGCTTCAGTGTGCATCCATTTATTCATTTCAACAAATTCTTACTAAAATTAACAGTCAGTTTTAACAGGCATGGAACACCATAGAAATAATCTCTGCCCTCCTGGAGTTTACAGTCTAGTAGTGGAAACAAATATTAAACATAAAAACATACACAGTATGTATCCATAACAGAATGTATGCATGTTACAGGAATTTGACTGTAATGGCTTAATCAAATAGTATTTATTTTTTCACATTACAGAAGTTCTGTTGTGGGGCCAGCCCGGTGGCATAGTGGTTAAGTGCACGCATTCCGCTGTGGCGGCCTGGGGTCCACAGGTTCAGATCCCAGGCACGCACCAATGTGCCGCTTGTCAAGCCATGCTGTGGCAGCGTCCCATATAAAGTAGAGGAAGATGGGCACAGATGTTAGCCCAGGGCCAATCTTTCTCAGCAACAAGAGGAGGATTGGCATCAGATGTTAGCTCAGGGCTAATCTTCCTCACAAAAAAATAGAAGTTCTGTTGTGACAGATTATAATTCCCAAAGATGGTCACATCCGAATATTCTATCTTAAATGCTCTTTCTCCAATTGAGAGACAGATCTTAGGTTTCGTCCTCTTGAATTTGGTGGGGTTCAACTATGGCAAATATGATACTATGTGACTTCTGTGACTAAATTTTAAAAGGAAATGAAGCTTCTGCCTCATCCTCTTGGGATGCTTGATCTTGGAATACAGCTACCATGCTGTGTAGGACCACGTGTAGGTGTTCCAGCCCCAGTCCCTGCCCCAGGTCCAGCTGAAGTCTCAGCCAACAGTAAGCATCAACATCCATTATTTGAGTGAGTCTTCAGATGATTCCAACACTGTCTTCAAACCTTCCCAGCTGACACTGAATGGAGCAGAGACAAGCTGTCCCTGATAAACTCTGACAAAACTGCAGATTTGTGAGTGAAATTAATATTGCTTAAACCACTAGTTTTGAGATTGTTTGAGCAAACTTTGGTACTTGTAAGTGGGGTGCTAGCAAAATGTATATATATACATATATAAAGTATATCTTTATATGTATAAATATATATGCATAAATTTACATATCTTTGGGAATTAGTGGCAAGTGAGCAAAAGGAAGCTTGAAAAATCTTGAAGTGCGAGTCAATAAAAGCCAAAAAGGGAGAGACTATTATTTGAAGCTTCATGGCCCTCAAAAGGACTGTCAGTGGGAGCTTTAAGGAAAGTAAGAAAAAGCTTATTGTAAGCTGGAGGAAAGCAGGCATCTGTGATGGGGTAGTAGACAGTTTAGATGCTCTGTCACCTGCAGGAACATGAAAAATAGCATATTTGCCTTAAGAACTCGACCAGGCAAAGTGTTGAAAATGCTGCCTGCCTTCTTCAAGCTGCCTATAGTAAAATGAGACAGGAAAGTTGTGGGCTAAAGAAAGAATCATTAGATAAAAGTGGACTTGCTGAGTTGAGAAAATGAAATTGTTTCTCATTTCCTGCTTGTCTAAATAGAAAAAAAGATGCTGACATTAAGAAATGACTTCTGAGCAAATATGAAATCCAGAGGGCTGTACATGGCATAGATAAACATGAAAAACACTAACAGTCCAGAACAGCTTATCTCTCTGCTTTGCCGTCTTAAGCATGTTAATTGTATGCTCATGTTCATAAGACGGCTGTTGCATTTCTAGGGATGAGCACCATTCCATGCAGGATGCAGGATAAGGGCAAAGGGCAAAAGTTGCATAAGTTATTTAGACTCTCTCTGCTTCAATTTCAAAATTAGTAAAATGAGGTTAATAATAGTAGCTACCTCATAGATTTCTTATAGGTATGAAATATGTTAATAAGTACAGTCATGTGCCACATAACGACGTTTCAGTCAATGACAGACTGCCTATAGGACAGTGGTCCTGTAAGATTATAACGGAACTGAAAAATTCCTATTGCCTAGTGACATCGTAGCCATTGTGACATTGTAACGCAACACATTATTCATGTGTTTGCGGCGATGCTGGTATAAACAAACCTACTGCACTGCCATTCATATAAAAATATAGCACATACAATTATGTACAGTACATATATTTGATAATGATAATAAACAACTATGTTACTGGCTTATGTATCTACTATACTATGTGTTTTATCATTATTTTAGAGCATACTCTTTCTATTTATAAAGAAATTTACTGTAAAAGTGTATGCTGTGTTATGCTGGCAGCAGCCTCATACATCTTCTGTTTGCCGAGTCGCTTGATTGCACCATTTTCTTTTCTGTTTGATTTAATCTCGTGTTGTTTTGTTCATTATGGCCCCTAAGCATAGAAAATCCACTGCTGATGTTGCCAGTAAGAGGCCACATTGAGTGACTGACCTGGAAACTAAATTAAAGTGATTAAAAGCTACAAAAGTGGAAAATCAGTGATGGTTATTACTTGCCAGTCAGGCACGTCCCATTCCACCATAGCTACAATCTTGAAGAACAAGAGCAAAGTGACAGAAGCTGTTAAAAGATCTGCTTCACTGAAGGCAAGGAGACTAACAAAAATTCAAGAAAGGTCTATATCAGATAGGGAGAAACTTCTAATTTCCTGGGTTGAAGACCAGACATGGAAGTGTATCTCTCTCAGCACCGTGACTATCATCGCCAAGGCAAAAAGTGTGGATGTTGAAAGAAAATGCTGGACCTGACTACAATGTTAAATTTACTGCCAGTTCTGGTGGTTTAAATGACTCAAGAATCATTATTCACTACAGAATGTGAAAGTGAGTGGTGAGTCTGTGAGTGTTGATGTGAAGGCAGCTGAAAAATTTTTGGAAATTCTAGATAAGTTGATTGTGAAGGAAAATTATTTGCCAGAGCAAATATTCCATACCTTTGAAACCTCCCTATTCTGGAAATGGATGCCTGAAAGGACTTTCATCCATAAGGAGGCCAAGTCAGTGTCAGGTTTCAAGGCTTTTAAGGAGAGGATAACAGTGTTGCTTGGGGGCAGAGTTACATGCTACAAATTGAAACCATTTGTGATCTGTCACAGTGAAAACCCCAGGGCCTTTAAGCATATCAGTAAGCACACACTGCCAGTGCACTACAGGAGCAATAAGTCATGGGTGACCCAGCTCCTCTTCCAAGACGCCCTCCTGAATTGCTATGCCAGCAAAATGGAGAACTACTGTTTGGAAAATAACATACTTTTCAAGATTTTGATTATTGTTGATAATGCTATTGGGCATCCTCCTTTTATTGGTGATTTTCATCCCAGCATCTAAGTGGTATTTCTCCCTCCAAACACCACCCCTTTTATTCATCCAATGGATCAAGGAGTTATAGCAGCTTTTAAGGTCTACTACCTGAGAAGGACCTTTGTTCAGGCTATTGCTGCAACTGAGGAGACATTGATGCAATTGTGGCAGGATAACGACATCTATGACTACATCAAGAACCTTGCTTGGGCTTAGGGTGATGTCACCAAGGACCATATGAATGGCATCTGGAAGAAGATACTCAAGAGTTTTTTCCATGACTTCAAAGGATTTCCCAAGGATAAGGGGGTTGCAAAAATCAACACATCTGTGGTTGAGATGGCAAACAACTTTAGCCTGGGTGTGGATGAGGATGACATTGAGGAGCTCCTAGAGGTGGTTCCTAGGGAATTGACTAATGAGGAGTTGTTGGAACTGAAACAGGAATGCATAGCTGAAGAAAAGGCAAGAGAAAAGCAAACTGCAGGAGAAGAAAAAGAACCTCCAAGAGAATTTGCAGTGAAGTCTTTAGCAAAAGATTTTGCAGACCTCAACAAGCTTCTCAAAAAGTATGAAAACATGGATCCCAACGCTGAAAGTTTTCGTTAATAGAGAGGAATGTTCATGGCACATTTTGTACTTACAAGCAAATCTATGGTAAAAAAAAGAAAAGAAACAAATCAAGCAAGCCATCATGGACATATTTCTGAAAAGAATGACACCTCCTTAAGAAGAGTCTCAGGCAGGTCCTTCAGCAGGTATTCCAGAAGAAGGCATTGTTATCATAGGCAACGACAGCTCCTTCTGTATTATTGCCCCTGAAGAACTCCCAGTGGGACAAGATGTGAAGGCGGAAGACAGCATTATTGATGATGCTGACCCCACGTAGGCCTAGGCTAATGCGTGTGCTGTTGTCTTAGTTTTTAACAAAAAAGTTTAAAAGTAAAAAAAGTTAAAAATTTAAAAAATAGAACAAAGCTCATAGAATAAGGATATAAAGAAAAAATATTTTTGTACAGCTGTACAATGTGTGTGTTTTTTAGGCTAAGTGTTATTACAAAAGAGTCAAAAAGTTAAAAAAATTAAAAGTTCATAAAGTAAAAAATTTGCAGTAAGCTAAGGTTAATTTATCAACAAAGAAAGAAAAATCTTTTTTATAAGGTTAGTGTAGCCTAGGTGCGCAGTGTTTATAGAGTCTACAGTGTGTGCAGGAATGTCCTAGGCCTTCACACTCACTCACCATCACTCACTGACTCCCTGAGAGCAGCTTCCAGTCCTGTGAGCTCCATTCATAGTAAGTGCCCTATACAGGTGCATGATTTTTTATCTTTTATACTGTATTTTTAGTGTACCTTTTCTATGTTTAGATACACAAATACTTACCATTGTGTTACAATTACCTACAGCATGCAGTACAGTAACATGCTGTATAGGTGTGCAGTCTAGGAGCAATAGGCTACACCATATAGCCTAGGTGTATAGTAGGCTGTACTATCTAGGTTTGTGTAAGTACACTCTATGGTGTTCACAGCGACAAAATCTCCTAACAATGCGTTGCTCAGAACATATCCCCATCATCGTTAAGTGACACATGATTATATAAGCATTTTGAATCATGCCAGGAACATAATGAGTGCTATAAAATTGTATATTTAAAGAGAGAAAAAAAACATATGTCTGCTGAATCTGTTCTTCTGGTGAAAAAAAATATATTTTTTATGAAAGCCTTGAATTGTAGAACTCCTCTCACTTCTTTGCCAAAACTGATTCATATATTTTTAAAGGGGTGAAATGCCATATTAAAGAGTATCAGAGTCCTAGTAGTAAGGAAATAGAGAAAAATGGACAGTAGGTGGGCAGCCATGGTCAGTACCCTAAAGAAACTGTGAAATCCCATGTGAGCGTGTTCTAGGAATTCTGAACCCAGTTACGACATTTCAAGCAGGGCAGAAATATTTAGCAAGAACGCACTATATATATTTGTGCTGTGATTTGTTGATATTCATAGGATATTTGGGAGTAATATTGGGAAAAATACACTGTGGAGAATCATAATAAGCTTTGAAGATCAAAGCAGCAATGAACTGTATCATTTAAGCAATGATGCACATATATTCACATATTTACAATTTCCTTCCTTCATATCTGAGTTATAGTCATTTTTCTTTTGCATTATAGACTTTCTTAGATATTTTTTGTTGTATGATATCAATATGTCCTCTTAGATTCTGACTAGCTGAAAATATATATTATTTTCATTTTTGAATTATAGATTAAATGATGCAGAACTGTTACTTGGCTTTTTTTCCCATAGTATTTGAACATCTTTTGGTGGTATTGTTTCTACTGAGAAGTCAGCTGTTAACTGTATTGTTAATGCAATACAATTGTATATAATGTGTTATTTTTCTCTTGCTGTTTTCAAGATTTCCTCTTCTCATTTGGCTTAAGCAGTCTGATTATGCTGTACCTTTGTGTTCTTATGTTTATCTTACTTTGGACTCATTGAGCTTCTCAAATTGGTAACAATATTTTTCACTAATTATGAATTTTTTCAGCCATTATTTCTTTGACTATATTTTCCCCATTTTCCTCTTCTTCTAGTATAATTACAGAAATATTAGATGGTTAGATCATTTTTTACAGATATCAGAGGCACTGCTGATTTTTATTCATATTTTTCTTTTTTTTTAAGTTTTGTGTATTTTTATTTATCTTTCTTCAAGGTATTCTTTTGTCATATTGAATAATTTTTTACTTATTCAATTTTAAGCTTTAGATTTTTCCATTTTTAAAATAGTTTTCATTTCTCTGTTGAGTTTCTGTTCACTCATTAATCTCTGTTCTTTAATTTTTTAAACACAGTTTCCTATAATTTTTAAGTATATTTGTAACTGTTACTTTGCAGTCTTTGTTGGCTAAATGTAATATTTAATCCACTTGGAGTTAGTTTCTCTTAACTTCTTTTTTCCTCCCTAAAATATATAATATTTTCCTGTTTCTTTGATGTCTGTTAGTTTTTGGTTGAAAACTGGACATTTTTTTTATCATGTTTTCTGATTGTTAATTCTGTTTTTTCCTTCTGAGAACTGTTTAATTTTTATTTTTGTAGGCAGATAACTTGACTGAAATTAAAATGTGAAATTTGTCTATCAACAATAGTCAATAGCCATTGCCTCTGCTCAATTTATTTCAGATTCCTGTAGCCCATTTTTTTATCCTAGCTACCTGGTGGCTTCCCTTTGTTTGCATAGTTTAGAGATCAGCCACGGATTTGGGTAGAATTTATACTCAGATTTTGAGGGTTACTTTTTCTGTAATGCTGTTTCTTCTGTGTAGTTCCCCTTTAAATTTCTAGTTGCTCAGTCATCCCAGAGTTCAGTTCTCTAATCTCAAGTCAGTAAGGCTTTAGCTTTCTGATGTCCTTGCTGTGTTCAAGAAGGGGAACATGTGCAGTCAAAGTTGTAGCAAATTCTCAAATCTCACCGGGAGCAAATATGTCTTTCAAGGGTAGAACCCTTCTTAGTTCCTATAGGCTTGTCCTTCAGGCTGTCAAGGACCTCCCACGTGCTCCTGCAGTCATTAGTCAGCCAGAGATTTGGGAAGAATTTATATTCAAATTTTGGATTTTAACCATTTGGTGGCTTTCTTTTTCTTTCCCTGAATTCAATTATTGGCCACCTTGAGCTGGTAAGGCAGTGGCTTTCCTTCACTGGAGCTGGAGTTGGAGAAAGAACGCAGGTTAAAAGGCCACGCACTCACATTTCTGACCCAATACGGTAGTATATTTTTCAATAAACTTTTCTCAACTTTTTCAGACTTTGGTTGTTTCCAATGATTTGGTAAAGTTTTTATAATTGTTATCTATGGTAGAAATTGCCTGCCCTCTTCATATTCTCACTGTCAGAAGTCCCCAATACTTTTTTGTCACTCTAATTTCTATTTCTTTTCAAGCCATACTAGCATTCTTACCTAGGTTTGTAAACCTTT
This sequence comes from Ceratotherium simum simum, assembly GCF_057802395.1. NCBI lineage: Eukaryota > Metazoa > Chordata > Mammalia > Perissodactyla > Rhinocerotidae > Ceratotherium > Ceratotherium simum. The sequence goes on from NC_141911.1 coordinate 46,196,066, forward strand.
CTTTTAGGATGATCGCATAATCTCGCTTTTGTATTTGGTGCAGCACAGAATACTCATCCCCCTGCCCAAGACTATCTAAAGTAGAGTATTACTTTGAAGCACTTATCATGAGCTATTTTATTTAGACTATCATTATCATTGATCAAGTCCCAAGACTACTAGTTTTCCCTGCCCTCAGCCATCATATTTTTTCTACTGGTAGATAGGTAACTTTCTATTAACCTCTTCCTTCATATCTGTAATTCTCTTATGACCCAAATATCTAAATGCATATTACTTTTTTAAATAATAATTGTAATATCCTGTTACTGAGTAAATAATTCAGAGAGGCTGGGCAGGATTAGAATCAGTTGAGTTGTATATTCCAATGTGTCTGGCTATGGTTCTAAAGTGATGGAAATTAAAGGGATACTCACATGTACTGGTAGGAGCTATTCCTTGCATCTTCCTTTCCTCTATTTTAATGTTCACACTTTAGAAAAGATAAGTATAATGCATACCTAATTTTTCCCCTTTTATTAACCACCTGTCAACGTGAATATAAAGTTCTGTATAGGGCATTGGTATGAGAGGGAATGACATATATTTCTTTACTCCTTTTGAAAATTTTTGATCATAGTCTTATGTACATCATGACTTTTTATTCTAAATGGTGATCAACAAAATTTTTATTCTATGCTATGCAATTGTTTGACACATCTTAAAAGATTTAAAGCTTAACTGTTTCCAAAGTTTGCAACTTTAATATTTAAATATATACATTTAGTCTAAAACTACAAAAGAATAGATGTATGAGTTAGCAAGTGAGTGTGTGTGTGTGTGTGCGCTTATGTGTGTGGGTCAGTGAGATTGGAAATTTCTGAACATCCTTGTATCAAACCTTATAATTCAAAAACTTAAAGCCTAAGAACATGCTATTCTTTAAATGTTTACAGGTCTGTCTAATATTTTCTATTACTAGACAACAAAAGAGTTCAACTAGAGTAGGTGAGAGACAAGTCATGTTTTAAGTGCTCTTTTCTGTAGCACATTCTGAGCTCTTAAAAACACTAAGGACACACAATCTTTGTTGGGATTCTTGCATCTTGTGATACAAGTATCAGAAATGAATAGAAAGAACACTCAATTTGCGTCTTTCTCCTCCTGCCACACACTTCTTCCTCCAACTATATGTCATTAATATAGCTAATGGGATTTTGGCACCAAACCGACTGGGAAGGAATGTGGTAAAGGTGGGGGTAGACGAAAGCGGATGACATGAGCAAAGAAAGCACTCAATATTTCTCTGTTTACGCAGTGGCAGCTCCATCAGCCTTCCCTTTAGTCCTCACTGACAGGGCTGGAGGCCCTTCTGTACATGACTGTGTCTCATGCATTCATGGGCCGCTTTGACACCGCAGCCCCTTTTGTTAAGATCTGAAAATACAGCTCATTGCTTTCCTTCTCTCAGCTGCCATATGGCTTTGTGGAAACTGGCCTAAAAGGAAGCAGAAAAAAAAAAACCCTAGAAATAAAACAACCAACAGATGAAACTGATTTATTTTCAGCTTTAAGAGATGGGGGTGTAGGTCTTTCGGAAACATAAAACGTTGCACTAAGCAGGCAAACAGGCTGCTCATATGACAGCTCTTGTATACATTTTTTAAAAAAATAACATGTGGCAGAAAATAGAAGCCCCATTGTTTCACTTAACTACTGTATCCAATTTGAATGAAATGGAATTTTCAAGCCTAAGTAAACTAACTGCCCAGTTTGCCAGTGAACTTTAGTTTTAGTTGCACAAAATACTTCAGACCTTTAAAATATGTATGGAACATCAGCCTCTGGAAGTTTATCTTACCCTCAAACTTTTGCAAATAATTCTAGACTGTAAATCACTTTATTTTAGTTCTCCTACTTTAAGCTTCTCAATTTAGGCAGTTGTAACTCTCTTCTAAATTACTTTAAAAGCCTAGTAGACTATATCTAAAGAGTGGGTTTGGAAATGACATTTTGTCTTGCTGCAAAGATGTGACAAAAGTGCTGAAAAAACAAACTAATGAAGGAAATATATTTGAAAAGAAAATTGTCTCTCTGGCAATTTGTGAAATTAAAATATTTAAATTTTAAAAACAAGAATATTTGAGTTCTAAAATATTATTCTATAAGACAATATTTTTTTCTTTTGGACATTTAAAATGGAAAATAAAAGTTGGTGTAATTGATACAAGTATATAAAAGGGAAATTTATTTTATTGATATTTATTACCTTATTTTCTTAGTTTGATGCTCAAGTGTGTACTGCTAAAACACTTATGATATTTTCTAAGTTTCCTATATTTATATAATAACTAAGCACTGGGTTATCTGTTCTTGGATTTTGAACTCTTATTTTAAACATAGGTTGTAATTTGTCAGGTTCAACTGAGTACATAGGAGAAAGTAGGCTGTGCATACCCAGGAGGCTTCTTACTTAATTCATGAAAGAAAAAACAAAATCAGAAAGATGCCTACATGTGAGTGGTCTACATGACACTGGGGTAGAGGTGTAAGTTTAGCTCTATCCCTGATATATTGTTTGACTTTAACAAGTCATTTAATGTCCTCGACTATTGTTTTTTTAACGTCTCAGAGTTTTCGAAAATGTCTTTGAGGAACATATATCCTTGTATTTAAAAGAAAGCTTGCTGCAAAGCCTAGCATTTAAATAGATAAAATTAGTGCTGCTCTGAAAATCTTTAGACATCTAGAGGAAGTTGCTTCAAGAGATTCTGCACTGCTCCTTCTGTGTTTTGCATCATCCTCTGGGAACTTTTTTGGAGAAGCCAGTTGTACAATTTGTAAAGATACTTATCAGTTTAAAATTGAATTATTTAATGAGGAAAGAAATTGGGGGTATAAATTCATCATGAAATCTGGGTGAGGGTAGCTTTGGAAGAAAAGGCTCAGGTCCTCACTTGTAACATGGGTCTGAAGGCAAAACATTTGTGATGACTCTAGCCAGGCAGGTAAATTTTGAGCCCCTTTGCTTTTGGCTAGATTTGAACTTTACAGAGGAGACGGTATTTAAGAATGTTAAATGGCTAGGTAAGAGTTCTATTTATATACTACACATATATAATATTATTAACATAATATTATGTGATATATTTTAAGTAACAGAAACTTAAAACTATAAATATTAGGAGAGAAATTTATTAAAAAGAAATCTAAAAGCAAAGAAAAATATCTTCTCTGGTTTTTCTGCTTAAAATCAGATTAATTTTTATTAAGACCACATGGCATTTGGCACTGTGGTTTAGAAATGTGAAACCTGAGACAGGATTATATTCCTTGAAACAAAAATACAGAAGGGCAGAAAGAGTGATTGGTCTCAAACAAAATAAATATATTCAAAAGAATTTTCAGTTTTGAAATGTATTATTGCTATTAGCAATTCACTGTGACTTTAGTCTCTGTAGATTCTTCATGGTTCGCATTCTGCAGCTGTACTAAGGAATAGGCTGTGTTCCCCTGAATCAGAAAGAATTAGTTTCTTCTTTAGCAAAAATCTGGGAAGCATATGGTCTCATGCAGACATGCGCATGTGTAATTCCTTGTCTCAGAGTTCAGACAAAGGAGTGTGGCTCGTGGCTCACTTTGTGTCTGTCCAACTTTCAGTCCACATGTTTTACCAACTCAGAGAAAGCAGAAATGGAGCTGCTTCTCACCTCATTACTTGTTCTATGGAGAATGTACTGTAAGGACTTGATGGTTTGTATGGTCCCTACAGGGGTCAGAAAAATCTTAATTTGTGTGATGTTTTGAGCCTTTAAGAGTTTTTCTTCCTCATTTTCAATTGTGACAAGAAGATGTAAAGGAAATGGGCATCTTAACAGCTAAGCTTTGAACACTTAAGTCAAAATCCTCCCCTTGTCATTGAGAGTTTTGTCTGGGTCTTGAAAATCTGCTTCCATTTCTTAGTGATGCAAACTTTCTGGTGTATTTATTTTACTATGATTGCATCTGAACATTATTAAAAACTTCGTTTTTATTGGAACCATCATGATTGTAATGACCTTCAAATGAAAGTCTGTAATTACCTTACGAGGAAAAGATAAAAAAATTTACTAAAATATCTGACTGTGAATATCTCACTTTTGAATTTATACTTTGATAATCTGATAACCATTTTAAAATGGTTAAATGCTGTTATTGTCATAACATTTACAGAAAATCTCTTTATGTATCTAAATTCTTTGTTTCAAGTCTAGGTTTTTACCTCCCTCACCACAAATTTAATTATACGTTATAATAGATAAGATGATCCTATGAGGCACGACTACTTGAGATGATAAATCTGGTGTTTGTTTACCAGAACATTCTTTAAAGTCATCTTTCGTATTTCTTGTAAAAGAAGAGTTTTATAGAAAGTCGTTTGGAGGCACATAGGATTGATTGACTTCAAGGCTGCTGCAGCATTTTGAGTCTAACGGTTTTCTGGCTGCCTCCATGATAAAATTTAAAATATTTCATGTTCAGGAAGCAGAGCCTCAACAGGGATTTGGACTAATACAGAGCTGCTTTAAAAGGCAAGCCAGACATTGAGTATCATTTTAAAACTAGAAATTTATCTTTGGTGATGTAAGTTATTTTCGCTTTCAGTCTTTTAGGCACCCAGTATGGTTTGCATTGCCATGAATCTTCTCTGGAAGCTATTCAAACAAGGGAAGAACTCTTAAACAAACAACAAAAAAGTAGGTACACTAGGAGTCACTCTCTCAATTTCCTATAGCTCATCACTCTCTGGGAATGTTTGTACTTTAAAAGAGAGACACATTTGTAGAACAAGTGTTTAACTTAGAGGAATCACATTTTGTGATGCAAAATTCATTGTGTCATAAAAATAGGAATAATATTTGGAAGTAAGAGGCAGATATCCTTTCCAGAATCCTTCAGAAGTTACCAGATCCCCAGTTAGGTTCCAACTAGGTCTGTAAAGGTAACATACAATTGAAGTCACATACAATTGAGATGTATTTTACTATCAAACTCTTGCTTCCAATTATACCTGTGGAACAAAAAAAAGAATTAGACAGATATGAATCCCATTTGAGCAATAAAAGCTTTTCTGAACCTAAAGTTCCCCATCTACAAAATGCGGCTAATTATATCAACATGTAGGGCTGTTGTAATGATTTGGAATAATTCAATCAATTACAAAATACTTTGTCAGGAATATTTTAGGGACACACTAAATGTTAAAATATAATATATATGAAACATTTTCTGTTTTTTGTGTGAAACTGTACTACATCAGGCATTATGCTAGATGTTAAACCCACAAGAACTTGATTAATATTCTCAACAATCCTCTGAAGCAGACTAAATAATTATCTTATTTTTAAATATGAGAAATTTAAGGTTTAGATATATTAACTTGTCCATAATCTCGTGGTTAATACTAATTATGAAACTGGGTATGAAACCAGGATCATCTGACACAATAGTTCTTAACCACTAGAATAAATGTCTCCATTTTGGCATCCGTCTATCTCCACTAACTATAGAATTCATTTCCATGTCAGTATTATTCTGTTTTTGTAATGATGTACTTGTAAATTTACAAGGATATAACTTGTAAATTTACACTTACTCATTCTAGATCAGATATGTAGTTATTATTACTGAACTTATCAGATCATAGGTGACCCGTTTGCATTTCAGCATCTAAATCTATCTACCCGATGTGGAATGAACTAAGCTGCATGATCCCGCAACATAGCATTCTACTCAACTGAGAATTAAAATTTCTAAGTCGGTAATTTTCTCTCCTCTGGGAAAACATAAATCTAAAAGATAAAATTCTGACATAAAGGAATTGAGTAACTGGAACATTTTGCTTTATGAGAAGTGATGGCCAGATGACCTTGGACAAACTGGTAAAATATTTTAGTACACTTCTTTTTGAAGACCCAAAGTTTTGACTGGAATTATTAGAATACTTCCTTAGACATTTAAGTCTAGACACGAAGCATTAAGGATGGAGATTCCATCGACCCTGAAGCAGGTGACCCCAACGATGAAGTCGTATCCATCCTGCAGCCTGAGATTTCTCCGCCCATTTGATGACACCAGCTGCTCTGCTGAAAGCCTTTGAACGTGTTCTTCTTTTAACCTCCTGGGATATTTTTGATTTTGGCTTTGGATATTTCTTGGCATAGAAATCTTGGACTACCATTTATCTTTGTTCTGGCAGGAGGACTCTAACTCATGATCTCGAGCTTGGATAATAGAGGATTATTGGCAGGGAGATTTCTGTGGCTGGCCTTTAAAAGCTTTTTCTTTTCCTGTTTCATCCGTTCCTTGATTGTTTACCTTTAAGGCATAAGATAATATTTTCTCCCTCTCCTTTTGACCTAATCAAGTATTGGACTTTATTTGGATAAATTATTTGTATTCATGTCTGAAAGAAGCAAAGCAATTTTTATCACTAATACATAGACATTATATATAGTACGCCAAAATATAGTGGTATGAAATAACTTCATTTTTCACCTCTTAATGTGTTTATTATGACTCAGGAGTCCCCATGAGACTTTCTGTTTTGTTCATCTTGTTATGAAGAAAGTTCCATGAACAACTTTTTTTTTTAAAACTCTGGACAGATTATCTTGAGTCTTAATATTTCCTCAGCCTACTAATACTTTTGCCATTTCTTTTAAAACCACCCATACTTAAGGAAGTAAATGTTTGATTTCTAACAAAAGGTAAAATTTTAGTTTGTAGACTTAGCTTGTTGATTTCTGAAATTACAAAGCACAAAGATGCAAGATGAAGCAAATTCTGTGAAGACAATGCTGGATATAAAATAGCCAATAAATTTTTATTAATGACCTCTTAAATGATTATATTGATAGTCTCTATGTTTAGTTATCTGTTACTTATTTGAGGCCAAGATTAACATTATATTGCAAAATTTATTATTTAGCTTCCATAATTGCATAGAGATTTGAAGGAAAAAACAGAAATCATATACAATATATCTTTTTTTCCCCATTATATGGACACAACAATGCTACTCTTGGCTGGTTTATATTATCAGCACTTTAAATAGAGATATATGTGAAAATATAACTCAATTTGTACATGAAAATTGATGGCATAAATTAAAAAGATACTTTGGGAGATAAACGTCAATATTTAGTCTAATTTTTTGCATGTTTTATTTTTTGTTTGTGTGTTTGTTTTGGTTGGATAGTTGAATTTTGTCCCAAATTTCTCCAGCTTGCTACTTTTCTTCATATCTGAAGATGATTTTTGTGTAATCCAACTCACCTCGCTGATATAGCATTTTACAATTTATAATGAAATAGGTTTATTTTTGAGTAGAGGCAGAGCAATGGACTAAGTGAGAATTCTGTCACTTTTATGCTCTTAGGCTACTGGTCTGTCTTATGACTTTCTGTAGATAGGCTAAGAAATTTGTTGGTTTTCTCAGCCATCGAAGTAGGCAGAATATTAAGAATTTCTGAACACTGGATAAATACTACATAAGTGATTATTAAATGATAAAGTAATAAAGGATAATAAATTCCTAAAAATAGCAAATAAAATATTGATTCTTTTAGAAATTTTCTCAAAATTAAAATTGGACAATAGAAGTCAACCATTGTATTGACACAAAACAACATTTTTGATATTCAATTTTATGTGATTTTAAGAAGACATCTTTTCTCATTACATGCTTGCATGATTTGAATTGGAGATGGATTAATTTATAAGTAATCACTTCATAAAATTTTAATAGATGGTATTCCATAATTCTTTTGTGTCATTGTCTTTTGGTAAGCACTGTGTTCCTTTTAGATTTTGCTTAATGTAATCTTGAAACCTCTATTCTCTTATACGTGCAACACATAGTCTTTAGAAAATAGTTATCATATTTAAGGGAAAAGTAAATCAACTCCCACTTTACATGTTTCCTCGAAAATATTAGCAATCTTCTCATAGCGTGGAAATCTTAGTTTATAGAGATGTAGAGAAAACAAACATAAAAAGTACTTTTATGTTTCTTCCTTGAATTGTTGTCACACATGTATTAGAGATTTAATTAATGAAAAACAAATAAAACACAATTATTTTATTCCAAAAAAGTGACTATTAAAAAGATCTAGAAGATAAATGAAATATTTTGTAATTCTATAATTAAAAATATATATAAGCTACATTAATGAAATTTACTTTGTTGGTGTAAGCAAGAAAACTCTACTCCTCTCTGATTAATCATGCAGTTGCTATAATCTAATTTTGGAAAAATTTGGAATAAACAGCAGACTCAGGCAAAGCTGAAACTGATAAATGCATACTATATATAATGTATATTATAGAGTAAGCTAAGAATATGTTAAAGGAAAACGTCACCAATCATTTTTAGGCATCGTGATAGAATTTTGCTTGAAAATCACTTATAGACTCATTTAGTTCATTCTTATGTCATCTCACTCATGCAGAGTGGACAGCAAACAATGATATTTTGCTTTACATCTGGGGAAAAGAGTTACAAACAGCTGAGCATCAAGAGCAAGGAACTCTTGATTGCATAAAAAAGGAATGAGTGGGGAAATATTCAGGAATGAAAATTTCAGATTTATAATCAGAAAAATCGAGACTCCCAGATCTCCCCGGATTGCCTTCACCGGTGATAAACCCATTCCACAGAGGCGGTGAGCATTGGCTGATAACTCGCAGCTGCTGCCTGCTCCAAATTACCACCCCGTCTCCAGACCCCAGCCAATGGCTGAGTTAAATAATTTTATTCAAAAGTAATTTTCATTGTTTTCTCATTACTTTGTAAATATTTTACCTATTTGTTGCTTAGGTATCATTGAGATACAAGCAAAGTCACTAGATTTCTCAAGCTCTTTTTTTTTTAGTAAATATGATCCAAACTATCTGAAAAATAGAAAGGATTAATTAGCAGAAGTATAATCTAAATAATAGATTTCCTGATTAAGAATTGTGAGCACCTAACCAGAGAGCAAGAAAGATGTTTACATAGCAAAACTTCCTTCTGTCCTTCTTTTCTTAGAAATACTTACTCATACAACTGCCTCATTTCCACTTTCAACAATTTTTTTGCTATATATATGTGACATATATGTTGAATACATATATATATACTCTTTTCAGCAAATTTCTATTATTAAGATTTATAACTAAGATATTTAAGTATACAGTACACTTTTGGTTTGTTTTTAATTTTAAGTACTATAAAAAATTATTCAAATTATGAATGAACCACAACTGAAACTGAGTGTACTTGAACTACATTTTATTGCTGTAGCAGTTATCTATGGCCCCAATAGTGTTGCCTAGCAAACAACCACAACCTCCGTGACATATGACAATATATCAGCAAATATTTTTGCTCGTGGTTCTGTGTGTTGGTGAGACAGTTCTGCTTACCTAAGCTGGGGTCAGCAGGGCTCACTCATGTCTGTAGTCAGCTGCTCATCAGCTGCAAGAAGGCTGAGCCTTCTGTCATGTCTAGGCCTTGACTGGTACAACTGGGCCTTCTGTGCTCTGCTCCTTGTTCCAATAATGAAGACAGAGAGCAAGAGGAAGGAAATGGAAGTGCATAAGCCTCTGCTCACGTCAAATGCATACCTATTCCATTAGCTAAGGAATCGCGTGCCCAAACCCAGAGTCAGTGTGGGATGGCACCCTCAAATGCGATCAAAGTGAAGGCCAGTAATGCCGTCAATCTCCTGTATCAGGCTACACCTCAGCTTGAATTCTCGGTAATACATTTCCTCTCCACTGCTTACTCTTTCTTATTTAACTGGTGACCTTAAAGGAAACAGGGAGAAATTTTCTGGGATTTGAAGAAAGAGATGTAACCAAATATTAAACCTGTAGTCTGGGAATATGACACTATCACAGGATCTTTATCTTCTTAGGAGGCAAGTCCCCCAGTATGATATTTCCAGGAAGGGTGCAGATTTTTTACTAAGGCTCCAAAAATGTATCATGATGTGGATAAATTTCTTTCAATTCAATTCAATCCAAAATGTATAAATCATCTACTGTATACCAGGTATAAGTGCCTATTTGTTAGACATTTGACAAAAAATATGTCATAAATCAGTGTTCCTCAAAATTTAAAGTATATGTGAATCACCAGAAGGTGTTGTTAAAATTCATATTCTGATTCAGTACGCCTGTGGTGAGGCACAAAATTATTCATTTCTAAATAGCTCCTAGGTGATCCCAATATTCCTGGTCCGTGGAATACCACTTTGAGTAGCAAGGTCATATATGACACTTTTTTTTTTTTTTTGAGAAAGATTAACCATGAGATAATATCTGTTGCCAATCCTCCTCTTTTTGCTGAGGAAAATTGGCCCTGGGCTAACATCCATGCCCATCTTCCTTTACTTTATATGGGATGCTGCCACTGCATGGCTTGATAAGCAGTGCTTAGGTCTGTGCCTAGGATTCGAACCTGCAACCCCGGGCCACCGAAGTGGTGTGTGCGAATTTAACCACTAAGCCACTGGGCTGGCCCCTAGATCACACTTTTAAGAAACAGAGCCTAATGTGGATAATGAAGCATGTAAACAGATAAAGTACTCTGTGTCGATGCAATGATAGAAATACATATAGAATTGTACTCCTGAAGGAGAGTTATTGACTTAGTTTGCGTTGGAGCAATCAATACATGGAGCTACTTAATACCAAAGCGTAAGGAGAGAAGTACAAGTACTTCTATACCACTGGAGTGTGATGTCAACAGGTCAAGGAAGTTATTGTATTAAAGCTGTGCCATGTCATGAATGTAGTTGATGGGAGCCATCTACTCATCTACAGACTTAAGGTAAGCCATTAACTTGATTAGATGGCCACCTTTGTGACCATGTGTAACAAAGAGAAAAGCATAGGTACTGAGACTGCTATAGAGATAACTTCAATAGTAGAGGTACTCTATGTTGACAGCCTAAATTAATGTCATGACAGGTAGGATGTCGATAATGTATTCAAGACATATCTAAAAGATAGGAGTGAAGTAAATTTGTGATAGGTTAGTTGAGTAAAGAAAAGTAAGAGGAGCTGAACATCTTTTCAAGTGCCTGTTGGCCATCTGTGTAACTTCTTTGGAAAAATGTCTGTTCATATCCTCTGCCCATTTTTTGATTGTTGTATGTTTTCTTGTTGTTGAATTACATGATGTCTGTATATATTTTGGAAATTAACTCCTTATCAGATATAGGATGTGCAAATATTTTCTCCAAGTTAGTGGGTTGTCTTTTCATTTTGTTGATGGTTTCCTTTGACACGCAGAAGTGTTTTAGGTTGATGTAGTCCCACTTGTTTGTTTTTTCTATTTTTCCCTTGCCTGAGGAGACACGGTATTGAAAAAGATACTGCTAAGACAGATGTCAAAGAGCATATTGCCTATGTTTTCTTCTCGGACTTTTACAGTTTCAGGTCTTACATTCAAGTCTTTAATCCATTTTGAGTTAATTTTTTTGTATGGGGAAAGGAAACCAGACTTTTGGTGCTGAATATGAATAGGATGCAATCTATACAGAAGCGAAAATACAATGATGTACACCTGAAATTTACATTGTTATAAACCAATGTGACCTCAATAAAATTAAAAAAAAATTTATAAATGCACAGACATGGAGAGTAGTATTCCCAGTGCCTAGCATGGTGTGGCTTGGAGTAAATAACTCATAAATCATCTGTTGAATGAATGACAAAAAATAAAAGAAAGAAAAATGTAGCTGGAAACAATATAGTAAGCCCCTTCAGTTAGCTATTACTATAGATACAAGAGAGAACATATGTGAAAAAGATTATTTCTCAAAGGAGAGGGGCATATGGGGAGGAAAGAATATGAACTATATTCTGGTCAAAAAAGATTTATTACACAAAAAAGTTGATGCTTCATCTGAGAGAAGAAAACAAATTACCACTTATCGGTAAAGTCTAATTCCCAATGTCTTTAGACTTCTTTCCAATAACCCTTTTGTTCTATTTTAGGGTATTTAAAGTATTTAGCAGGTGGCCCAGTTTTAGTGATTCTTTCCTCAGATGTTTACCTATCAATGCACCTTTAGAGTTGCTGGTTGGCGCCTACCTATAGTCTATATTAAATGCTTGTTGTCATTCACGCATGATTTTATTCTCGGAACTGGCTCCTCCCACTTGGTAAATTGGTCAGTCACGTTGTCCGCATCGCCAACATGGGACCCAGAATCTTTTGCTGAGCCAGGCAGAGTTGTCCCTGGGTTACTGGTACTATTAGAAAACACCTCCATCATAAAGAGGATATGGGCCTAGAGCTGCAGCTGCATTTTTGAAGGAAGCCCAACCATAGGAAAGAGAAGGATAGAAGGAGCTGGGGTCCTCGTGGCATCCTTTGTGTCCCTGGATCCAGCCCTGCTTAAAGCCATGTCTATCCTAGAGCGTAGCTGCATAATTCAATAACTTCCTTTTATAGTGTTTAATCTATTTTGAGATAGATTTTTGTCTCTTGTAAACAAAAAGATCCAGGCTAACTTGCCACCTACAGAAAATGAGTAAAATTACCCATCTTTCCAGTTTCAGTGTACTAAATTCTTACTTGCTCTTAGGCACATGCAAACTATCTCCCTATATAATCATGTGGTCCATGCTAGGTGACTGCACAGCATATAAGTAGAATGCCAGAAATAAATGAAAATAAAAGCACAACACTATTGTTTTTTTTTTTTTGCTGAGGGCTGATACCTTTGTCACATACCTTCTTTTTATAGGTTTAGGAATATTTTTAAATGTAGGGAAAAGAAGCACCATAGAGTGAGTTTTCTTTGTTTCCTGGAGGAAGACTAAGTTTGGTAGCATAATAAAGAAGCCAGACCTTTCACAACAATCAATAGGTCATCTTTTAAGGGATATTATATCTCCAAAACCAAATAAGTAAACAAACTAATAAAACTAAGGGGGAAAAACAATATCAAGGGATCAAAAAAGAATGAGCGTAGTCCATTAGCAGATTCTGGCAGCTTGAGGAGGAATGACAATAAGCAGAATTATAAAGTAAGGAGAGTCAATAATAAGAGGAGCGGGAGCAGAAGGGAAAGAAACATAAGGAAAAAGGCTAAGATTTTAACCATTTCCTTCAAGTCACCTGAATATGAATTCTATAAACACTCTCAGAGGTTTCTTCATTTAAACTAATATTTGAAAATATGTCTTTAACTCTAAATCACAAATAGTGAATTGCAGTTTTTAGAGGAGATATATTATCGCAGGTCCTTTGCGGAACATTTTCATAGTAAATGTTATTCTCTGTTGGAAACAGAAATGTTAAATTTCCAAATCCTGCCCACTTTTAAACCAAGCTGAGTACTTTAAACATAAACTATTGATATCTTGACAATATGCAGACCAAAATTGTTGTATTTAAATAGCATACTTATATTATTACCTCCAAAGGCCAAAGACATACCATAGTATAAGATAAGTGAAAAAAAAACTCCGTAAGAGGCGAGTAATTCAAATGACTTTGCAGGAGCATTTTTCCTCAGTGAATGACAACTATTTTGAAGAGCAAGTTATTGATGGTCTAGATGATGAATGCAGAGTTAAGTGCTTATTTTTGCCTGCAACAACCACAAATGTATTAGGAAATTTGCTTTCAGAAATGATATAAATATTAGTTACCTAATCTTAAAAATAGTTATTTTTTCCAGATAAGAATTATTAAAGAAAAAATCTCTTGCCCAAACTATTTTATATTTGGAATTCCTTCATCAAAATATTTTACATTTGGAATTCATTCACCTAAATATGATGGAAATAAATTCATTTTAAATAATCACTAAGTAGAGCTTTCTATATACTCTGTCATTATACGTGCAGGCAGAGAAAATCATTTAGTCATTTCATAAAAGTGAAATAATTCTTAGATAATATTAATATATTTGTTGCTCTATTACTTTCACTTTCTCCCATTAGAATCTTGTAGGCAAATTTTAGTGATGCCTGGATAGTCATTTTACTGCTACTTTATGATTCTCACTATAGCCATTTATTCATGGACGCACCAATTTATTCCATAAATTACTGAACCCTCATTATGGGCATGGCACTGTGCCAAGCATTCTGGAGCAGACAAAGCTGAATAATTTACAGTTTCAACTTTCAGTGAGCTTACAAACAATGAAGGCCGAAAAACTTCATGCAAAATATCTGTAACGTGAAGTAATAAGATTTTGAAGACTAATGGATCATTGCAACCATGTGAGATCAAGCAAGATTTGAAGAAGGTGACATTTGAACTTTACTTTGAAACATAAGAAATATTTGAACAGATAGGGAAGGAAGAAGGACAAATCAGATGAAAGGGATACCACAAGAAAATAAAAAGTACAGGTCATGTTTGGAGAAATAGACTGACTACAAGTAGTTCCATGAAGGGAAAAAAGGGAGATAAATCTAAAATGGTGTATTGTGACCAGGTAATGGTAGGTTTTGAATGCCTGCCTATGAACACTCACTTCACATTGTAGAAATGAAGAGCTATTAAATATGTTTGCAAAAAGCATGCTTAGGTCAAGCTATGGTTTTTGAGATTAGGGTGTAGGATGGATTCCATGGCACTGATCTTGGAGTCAGGGAGAATAGGCTCTTCAAAAATTCTTAGCAAGTGAAATGGGAGTGGAATTAGAGTAGTTACACCGGAAATGTCAAGGAAAAGACAGATGAGAGAACTATTGTGGAAACGGAATCAATACATCTTGGAGACTGGATGGAAACTGGAGAGGCAAAGGCAGGAGAGAAAAAAGTCAATGATAGATTTGGTAATATAATCCTAGGAGGCTAGGAATTGTAAAATAATTAGTAAAAATATGGATTTAAGTAGAGATATATCAAAATGCGACAAGCAATAAGTAAAAACTAACGTGTTAAAATTTTTGGCTAGAAGATTAGATTTGAGAGGTATAAGCAATCTACTGTAGCATATCTCAGTCCTGGCTGGTTATCACAGTTATCAAAGGAGGTCAAAAATCAAACAAAACAAAAGTACAAGAAGTTACTAGATTCTATCCTCAGGAATTCCGATTCAATGGGTCTACATTGCACCACAAGGTTCTGTATTTTAAAAAAACTATGCTAAAAATCAATCCAGTTTGGAAATTAGAGATCTATATAATACTGTGTATGAAATGATTAGATAATAATGGTACTTAGACTATTTCCTTTTCTTTCTGGGAGAAGGTAATGCAGAAAATGCGACAAATTCATTTTCAGCTTAGAATCCGATTAGAAAGTAACTGTTACTTCTAAAAAGGGATCTAAAAGGGTTTTCTCCATTACAATAGAATGCTCAGAGTCTTGGATGTTGCAGAAAGGAAACATAAACAAATGTTCATGTTAGAAAGTCATAGCTGCAGAGTACTATGCAGGTGTTTCATCCATAATTCTCATAGAAAAACAACATTTTGTAGGATATTTTGGAGAGAGTCAAAGACTTCTTCCAAAATTAACTAATAATTACTTTGTGCTTCAAAACTACAAAGAAAGACACAAAAGGGGGCCATAAATAAAGCTTTAGAAAACACAGCAAGAGAAAAGGAACCAAGGAAGCAAGAAGATTAAGCAAATGCTAATTACTCATATTCAGCAAATTAAAATGAAATGAGTTATCCAAAGAGCCAAAGCTGTAGACAAGACAGAGAGTAGGACTCAGCAGGTTTTACTGGGGTTTGATGTTTTTAATGAGTTTTGAATTTCCAAATAGGTGTAGAAATTCGGTTATCTACAAAAAATCAATGTAAGTAGAGTGGCTGAATGTTAAGTACTCAATAAAATACTTGTTGAATGTATACAGATCCAAACCAATATTATAAATGTTGTTAAGAAAGTGAATGGGTCATAAGAAAGTGATTATACTGCTATTTTATTGTTTAGATTGATTATTTTTTAAAAAGATTAGTTTATTTGGGAAAAATTTTTAGTTTTTGAGATATTTAATATTCCACCAGGAAGAATAGAACATACCAATGAAGAGGAAAAAAATTTTAAATGACCAAAAAAATGTCCAGAGTAGAGGTTCTTCACTTCCAGTAATGGTGGATTTGGAAATTCAGGTCAATTTTTATCAAGTAAACAGAAAATCTTGAAAATATATATATTTTTGTCTTCTAAGCATCAGGGATCCAATAAACCAATGAAGAATTATCTGACAAAAATAATGGAGAAGAATAATCAAGAGAAATTAGCCATAGCCACTTACCTGGAGCCACTTTTCTCTTGAAGGTGTTAGCTGATACGAGAAGAAACAGACAAGAGACAAACTGCCCCTGTGGAAATTTTGAAAGCATCTCAGGTCTAATGAGACCAAGGTTAAAGAGCAAGGCACACCAAAGAGATGAAGGAAGAAGATTGGTGTGGGGATTCTTCATACTTCGGTGTGAGACGATTAGACACTTCACCCTGAAGGCTGATCTAAGATTTCTACTATCCAAGTACCAGCCAAACGTAATCTTCTCTGGAGGAAGACGGGATTATCCCAGGTCTGAAATATTTTGACAAACTTTCAAATAGAAATCCTGGCACTCTATATAAAATGACCAGGTATGTGAACAGGAAAGTGAACATAGGAGAACTTTAATAGAAGTTAAATATTAAAAAAGAATTTTAGGGCCGGCCCCATGGCTTAGCGGTTAAGTGTGCGCGCTCCGCTGCTGGCAGCCCGGGTTCGGATCCCGGGCGCGCACCAACGCACCGCTTCTCCGGCCATGCTGAGGCCGCGTCCCACATACAGCAACTAGAAGGATGTGCAACTATGACATACAACTATCTACTGGGGCTTTGGGGGAAAAATAAATAAATAAATAAATAAAAATATTAAAAAAAAAAAAAAAAGAATTTTAATAGAAATTAAAAACAGCCTTACAGGGGCCTGAACTATGAGAGTTTTCCATCATATTTTTAAATATTCAAGCTTCTATTCTTCAAGGGCATAAAAAGCAAGATTAAAAGTTTATCAAAGAACTGGAAATTACAAAATAGACAGGAAAGATTAATAAATTTTTTTTGAAATAAAAACAAAATAATATATTAAAATGCAATGATTGCATTTAACAGCAAGTGAGAAACAGTAGAAGTAAGAATTAGAAACTGGAAGTTAGATCAGAACAAGATATTCAGAATGAAGCATAGAGAGGAAAAATAATGAATAATGATGACAGAGTAAGAAACTTAGAGGATCCAGTGAAGTGGTCCAATGCATATGTAACCTGAAACAGAGGAGAGATAGAATGAGGCAGAAACAATATCTGAAAAGATAATGGCTCAAAATTTCCCAGTAGCAAAGAAAGACACAAAATCACAGCATGACAAAAAAAAAAAATCTATACATACATAATGTAATAACATAGTGAAAATCAAAGACAAAGAGACATGCTTTTAAAACACGTATATAAAAAATACATTACTTGTCAGGCAGCAACAATTAGACTACAATATGAACTTTGGAAGGCAGAAGTCAATGGGATGATTGATATATAACAAAAATGGCAATGTAAAAGCAATAAGATGCTGTTTTTATTAAATGGTACTGGGTCAGTTCAATATCCATTTGGAAAAAAATGAAACTGGAACCCCGCTTTGCACCATACAAAAAAGTCAGTTCCAGGTATTTTGTAGATCTATATACAAAAGGCAAAGCAAAATGCTTCTGGAAGATAACACAGGAGTATATCATCCATCATGCAATTATGGCTGATAAAGGTTTCTGAAACAAAATATATAAAGCACTAAACATAAAGGAAATGATTAATGAATTGAACCATAACAAATTTGGACTTCTTTTCATCAGATGGCATTATTAAGAGAGTAAAAATGAAGAAAATTAAGCAAGTGGAAAAAGATATCTGTGGCTCATATCCAAATAAAAATTAAAATGTTTAAATTAAATTAAAAGGCCTCATATCCAAAATACATACAAACTCCTACAAACCAATAAAAAAAGAGTAAACCCAGTAGAAAAATGGACAAACAAAGTGAACATTTATTTTAAGAAAAGAGAATATCCGCATGGTCAATAAGTTTTATAAAAATATGTTTAACCTCATCTGGTAAATGAAAATTAAGATCACAAATAGATACCATTACAAACTAATAAGAATAGCTAAAATGAATAAGACTGATTATATCAAGTGTTGACAAGGATATGGAGCAAATAAAACTTTCATGCAATGCTGAAGGAGGTGTATATTAATACAATCTGGGCATCTCTCTGGTATTTTCAGCAGAAGTTGGAATATGCATACCGTAGGATCCAAAATTCCACTCCTCAGCGTATATCCAACAAAATTTCACTTGCATGTGTGTGTGATCTAAATGAATAATGAATGTTCATAGCAGCATTACTCATAATAGCCCCATACTGGAAATAACATAAATGGATAGCAAGAGTCGAAAGAATAAATAAAACGTAGCACACATTCATACAATAAACATTATACAGCAACAAAAATAATGAAATATTGCCATATGTAATAACATGGATGAATCTGACAAATATAAAAGTGAGTGAGAGAAAGTCATGCAAAAAGAATACCTAAGAATGATTCTATGTAAATAAAATTCAAAACCTCATAAAACTGGATTTTGGTTTTAGAAGTCAGAGTAAGAATTATCTCTAAAGAGGGAGAAAGTGTAGTAATTAAGAGAGGGCAAGAGAGAGGCATCTGGATTGTTAATATTTGTTTCTTGACCTTGAAATTGATGAACTCTGATGATCTGTATGTGTTTATATGTCTATGTTTACTTCAAAAATGTTTATATGTTGTGTCTCCTGAAGCGTGATAGTTTCTGTGGTTTCATATATAGTTAACTGGCGCTGAAAATATTTTATATTTCCCTTAGGTGTATAATACTCTTAATCTAAACCATTCATCTTTATCAAAGTTGGTTAGTAAAACACTAAAATGAGAGAGTGAAAAGGAAGCTGCAGGTGGGGGGAAGATATTTGCAACACATATAGCTAACCTATGGTCAACCGAGAATATATGAGAAACTCCTAACAATCAATAAGAAAAAAACAGACAACTCCATAGGGGGATCTCCAAATGCCCAATAAATATAGTAAAAAGTTTTCAACTTGAATGAAAATCAAAGGAATGCAGTTTGAAACCATGATGTAATACTACTAGACAGCCACCTGAATGGCTAAATTTTAAAAAGATTGACAATGCTGCTGGTAAGACGTGGGGCAACTGGAACCCTAATACCCTACTAATAGGAGTGAAAATTGTTACAATCACTTTGGATCGCTATTTTGTAATATCTACTAAAATTGAAGATGGGCCTGGCAATTTCATTCCTAGGTTTATACCCACCGGAAATGCAGATACATGTGCACTCGGGGATATGTCTGACAATGTCCATGGTATCATTGGTCCTTGGCATCACCTGTGGGTTTCTATACAGAAACAATGAAAGTAAATTAATTACAATTACTTGTAACCAGATGGATGGATCTAAAAATGAAGATGTTGATGGGCCAGCCTTGGTGGCCTAATAATTAAGTTTGGTGTGCTCCGCTTCAGCTGCCCAGGTTCAGTTCCCTGGCACAAACCTATACCACTCATCTGTCGGTGGTCATGCTGTGGCAGTGGCTCACATACAAAAAGAAGAAGATTGGCAGCGGACGTTAGCTCAGGGAGAATCTTCCTCAGCAGAGAAAAAAAAAATTACAAAAAATAAAAATGAACATGTTGAGAAAAAATAAGCAAACCCAAAAGAATCATATTTTATCATTTCTATAAAGAACAACAAGAACATCATCAATAACAACAATAAAATAACAAGCAAAAGTTAACTATACTGTTTAAGTGTTCTTGGTTTGGTGGCAAAGCTATTAATCAAAAACATGCAACAAACAAGGAAATGATTGCTGTGAAAGTCAGGGTAGAAGTTTTCCAGTGTGGCATTGTGGGAGAGACTAATGATTGGGGAAAGGAATTAGTTTGGTTTGTGACAATGTTATATTTCTTGACCTTGATTTTGGTTCCATGGGTTTTTGCTTTGTGATAATTCACAGCATAGCTTATGTTTTGTTCCTTTTTCTGAGTGTTATAATAATAATAACAATAATAATAATATACGCTGTTAACATAAACAAAAAAAAAAGAAAAATTTTTTGTTGTAGCAAGTATGTGATCAAGGGCATAGATTAGAGAGTTAAGCATGTAAAGCAAAAAGATTTCTTCATCTAAAGATCTTGGAAAATAGCTGAATGTGAGTGAATTCAGGAAATTTTAATATACACAAGGAAGTGGTTGATGAAGGGCTTATAAAATTATCTTTTCCTCAGCAATCAAGGATGAATTTGGGTAATGAGACACTGTGATTAAAAGTAATTGTCCTAAGGAATAACCACAAATTCAATGTGAAATAGGTATTCTGCCAAACAACAAAGGCAGATTGGGGCCACACACGTAGTGTGCCCGCAGGAGCAGAGTTCACCGAGGAAGACTCAGAAGAAGTGTTTAGAAACAGGGGTGTGGGTCTCTTGCTGCCTAGTGTCCATTCTAGGCCTGTGCACAGAGGTTTAGCAGGTTCAGGCTTCAGACTCAGGGAGAGGACACATGACAGTGGGCTCTGGGTTTCCGTGTGATCACCAGGCAGATACTGTAATAACAGGCCTTGATAGAACCTTTGCTCCAGCCCTCTCCTGTCCATGCAGTGTTTGTGGTTATGGATTGTGTGTGAGAGAACCAGTTCATCCCCTGGTGTCATTAGGGAGCCTTGTAGTTGCAGCTTCATGATGTGGTAAGGTAGCAACAGAATGTGTCATATTAGTGTTCGTTTCAGGAAATGCCAGCCTCTTCCCTGGCATGATCATGTGTTTGGGGACCAGGAACAACTGTCTTAAGCTCTAGGCATAGTGGGTTTCCACAGACATTCACAGGAGGCCAACACTTTTTATGACAGAGCAGTCTGACAGAACATCGGCTGTCAAGTTAATCCTTGCCAAGTAGTCTGACTGAAACCCATGAGTTTTCCAATATATTATATTGCAGAAATGCAGAAATCAGGTTTAGGGATTGGAAAGGCGTGTGGGGAAGTACAGTTAGTGTTTTGGTGTGGACGTTAGCTTTATTTGCCAGGTGGCATTCCCACCACCCCCATTTTTTTAAAACAGAGCTTCTCTTTCCTCCAGAAGCCACTTTTCCCCATTCTCATCCTATGTGCTTTACAGGGACTGAACCTTTTCCCCAACTTAAAGGAGATACGCTAGTGGGCCAGTCAGAATCTTAACGAAGAGCTCCTCACCCTCATGAATTGCAAGCTACTACTCTGATCACAGCTCCAATGTGTGTTGGGGGGTTTTCTCCACACCACCAAGCAATTCTCTGCAACACTAGCTGGGTATCCTACAATTCAACTCAATTCTGTCATTGTCTACCTGGAGATAGCATCAGATCTCACAGGTTGCAGGCTCAATCTTTACCAGACTCCCCGCCTCTACTTCGCATGCCAGTAGCAAGCCCAGGTTATCACCTGTGCTTCTGACTGATTGGCTATAGATTGGAGCTTCCAAATACCCCCTCCCTGCGTTCGGCTAATTTACTCGAGTGGCTCATAGAACTCAGAGAAACATTTTACTTAATAGATCACCAGTTTATTACAAAAGGATATAACTCAGGAATAGGCAGATGGAAGATATGGATAGGGCAGCTTATGGGGAAAGGGCACAGAGCTTCCATGTTCTTTCGTAGCATGCCATGCCTCCCAAAATCCTACGTCTTCACCAACCCAGAAACTCTCCAAATCCCATCCTTTTGGATTTTTATGGAGCCTTCATTACATAGCCATGATTGATTAATTAAGTCATTGGCCATTGGTGATTGAACTCAATCTCCAGCCCCTCTCCCGTCCCTGGAGGTTAGGGAATGAGACTGAAAGTTCCAACCCTCTAATCACATGATTCGTTCTCCTGGCAACCTGCCACCATTCTTAGGTGCTTTCCAAAAGTCACCTCATTAACATCACAAAACACACCTTTATTGCTCTGCTCTCTCTCTCATCACTTAGGAAATTCCACGGCTTTTAGGAGCTCTGTGGCTGCAACAGTGGATGAAAACCAAATGTATATTTCTTAATACAAATCACAATATCACACAAGTAATAACAAATATGTCGATCTGGAGCTTCTGGGAGTCATCTTCCTCACCAACACATTAAGTACATCTGCCTGAGAATTACTGCTACACAGAAGAAAGCAGAGCCAAGAAATGGGGAGATGTGTTCATGATAGTATGGTTTGATCACCTGGGTCCAGCTGTGCCTAAAGCTAGTGTACCCGTAGCCTTTTCTGTTACAGGAGCCAATAAGTTTCCTTTTATGCTGAATCTAGTTGGAGTTGGATTTTGGTCACTGCGGCCCCAAGAGCCTGCCTAATGCACAGAGGAAAGGAACGTATAGTGCTTAAGGGAGTATCATTTAATAACCTGATCATATTGAGTTATACAGAGAGATTATGAATTTATAGAGAAAGGTCATTACAGAGTTGAGAGGCAGTGAGAGCAGGAGGAGTGGGGTGGACAAAGTGTGTGAGAGAGGTTGTGGGGCAGTACATTGTGGTTGTGGGTGAAGAAATTTCACTTACTGGTAAGTTTCAGTTGTGGCTGGCATACTTTGGGACAGAATTAATGTGAATGGAGGAAAAACTATTGGCATGAGGAAGCCAAAGAACTTTGTGGCTAAGCTTTTTTGAAAAAGTATCATATACTTGCATTTTCAACTCCTCGTTGCTCATTCAGTACTCACATCCCTATAATATCTTTGACTCCAACAAGTCACCAAAATTATTTCTGCCTTTGCTGCTAATTACATCTTTGTTGCTAAATTCATTTAACATCCTTTTTTCCTATTTAGTATTGCTGTATCATTTGAAACCATTTAATTCTTCCTACTTTAAAAATTTCTCCTCTTGGTTTCCCTGGCTCTGTTTGTTCTGATTTTCCTCCTAGTTACCCATTCTTTCTCAGTCCTGAATTTCCCGCCTGAAGCCCACTCTGTAAATATTAGTTCATTCCGCTATTTGATCTCTGGCATTTTTTTCTTTTCATTATACTCAATCTTTCTGAGAAATCTCACCATTTCCAATGACTTCAACTATCCTCCGTAAGATGGAGACTCCATGAGGTTTACCTTCAATCTAGACCTTTGTTTAAGTGCTGTTTCTCTATTTGAAATACCACTCTACATCACTGCCTGAGTGTCCCACAGTTACCTCAACATATAAATGTCCTAAACTATACTTATCACACAGGTCTTCTCTTCATTTTCCTGCTCTGCTCAGGTCTTCTGGCATGGAGAATTTCATATATGAATGATTAGACATTTCCTCATGTGTAACTGGTGTATTTTCTAGGATGATGTTATTACCACGCAGAATTTAGATACTTCTCTAATTAAAATTCTTCAATGTCTTATAATAATCTGGAGAATAAAATCTTACCTTCTCAACTTATCTCTTAATGTTCTAATTCCTGCTTAACTTTCTGGTTTTATAACATACTATTTGCGGTTCCCAGAACTATTGGTGTTCTCTGATCTTTGTATCATTTGCCCTTTGCTATCAACCCCTCTGGTGTTTAACTATTACCACTCTTACCTAAGCCCAGTTTAGTTTGTCACTTTCTGGAAATCTACTAATTTAGGTATCCAAGATGGGTAAGGTTTTCCATCCTACCTTCTCATTAATACAATGTGAACATCTATACACAGCTCACATTGGTCTATATGCTTATCTGTGCACTCCATTTGTTTTAAGCATTTTGAAAGCTTGTTGTTTTTGTATCCTCAGAGCCTTGGAAAAATGCCTGGCACTCATTCAGCTTTGAGAAAAAATAAAGGGGGCAGGAAAGAAGGCAGTGAGGGGAAGAGGGAGGAAGGAAGAAAAGCAGATGATGTTAGGCATTTTAATGAGAATGTCTAATTATCCAAAATAGATAACTGTGGATAAGATGTAAAGAGCGGTGACCCTAAATTTGCTCTCTTAGTGGTGGCTGACATAGCTGTTGCTAAAAGAAACTACACAAAGTGCTTGGGTTCAAATCCCATCTCAGAAGATTTTTATAATCTGGCTCTGACACTTACTAACTTGGGCAAATTACTCAACCTCTCTGTGCCTCAATTTCCTCATATACGAAATTGTGGCATTAATAGTGTATAAGTTTAGGATTGCTATGAGCATTTAGTCTGTATTTATGAAGTGTTTAGAAGAGTGCGTGGCCCATGGGAAACCCTATATGGGTTTAATAAATAAATATAGGAGTCGACGTTGGAGGACTCACCATATAATTTGGAGAGTATTTCTCTAAAACTACTCACTTGTTTTGTGTGCGTGTGTGCATGTGTGTGTGTGAATGTGTGTGTTGAAGAGTCTGTAATTAACTACAATATTATTGGCTATTGAGAAATATATCTTAATATAAGTATTATATTTTATGGCAAACAAAATTAACACCTAAGATATTCCATATAAAAAAATTATCAATTTTTGGACGTTTCTTATATTTACATTTTGAACATGGGGAAATACTTGATTCTAAAGATTACGATTTGACTTTGAGTAATAAATGTCTTCCTTACACATAGAATTATGAAAAGAATGCTATTTAATACTTTTCTCCTGTGTGCCCTTCAGATTCTTTGCCTTGTAATTGGGGATGACATTTTTCTAACCTTCTCCGCTGCCAACAGAATTGGCTATACAATTTATAAATTAAAATATGTTATATTCGCACCTTCATTTTGATTGAACTTAAGTGCCAGGCCAAGAGTTTCAGCAAGTTGTTCTAAGCCTGAGCTCTCATTTCTATGAAGAATATGTCTCACAGGCTATGCTTTTCAGCTTTATTTGATGTCATTTCTAGTTATAATTGTTCTATAACGGCTTAGATATGCTTTTAAATGTAGTCCTCAGACTAGGAGTGTTAGTGGGTCTAGTTCTGCCATGATTACTGAGGAGACTAGAAAGGAATCTTGTGCAATTTTCCTAGAGGCTTCTAGAAGTGATTGCCCTTGATGTTTGAAGCATGTATTTAAATCAAAACAATGAAAATGGAATAAACTATTGTAAGCATGTTTTTGAACTGCCAGTGCAGTTACATAAATCATTTTGGGCCCACAGGCAGAGGATGCAAAGGGATTTAACTTCAGATATAAAAGAAAACAATTTAAAGACAGGGAAGAATTTTAATTAACTTGAAAATGTGAATCAAAGTATTAACATTGTTCTGGGTAGGATTTCATTGCCAGCAGAGACATCACGCCTTAGACAACAGTAAAATTCTGAAAACGCAGTAGAATGTGGCATAAGAAATTTTCTCTGTTCTTATGCAAAGCTAAATTTCTTTTCTTTTTTTAACTGCATTGCTAACAGCATTTACAATTAGAAATTAAAACTTCAAGTAAAGTGCTTTTTTTCCTCTGAAAAGTACTATAATTTAATAGATGAAATAAAAATAATAACAAAAATGATAGGACAAGTAACAGCCAAATATGAAGAAAAAGAGAATTATTCCTATTGATTATTTTGATAGTTTTGTCCGGCACACAAACTTTTAGTTTTTTGATTAGATTATGTTGCAAATCTGAGCATTGATTAAAAATTAATATTATATATTAGATTGCTATAATACTAAAGAGTATTGTTTAATTTTTAAAATCATGATTTTATGTGATTTTTTTCCTTAGAGAGTTCAACTTTTTAAAATATGGAGAAAATACTGAATTATTTAAATAAGTACTAAAATATAGATTTTCAGGAGAGTTAGATGGAGGGATGATGAGAAAGAGAATGCACACTCTATATAAAAACAAAGTGAAGTTGCAGAATAAAGAGAGAGGTAAAAGATATAGGAGAGACAAAGGAACAAAGAAGTCCAGGAAAATACAGTAGAAGAATAAACACAACTGAGTTTAGATGGCAGATTATAATACGCATGGAAGCAGCATTAAAAATGTTTCTTGGGGCCGGCCCCGTGGCTTAGAGTTAAGGTGCTCGCACTCTGCTACTGGTGGCCCAGGTTCGTATCCCGCGTGCGCACCGACACACCACTTCTTCAGCCATGCTGAGGCGGCATCGCACATACAGCAACTAGAAGGATGTGCAACTATGACATACAACTATCTACTAGGGCTTTGGGGGAAAAAAGGAGGAGGATTGGCAATAGATGTTAGCGCAGAGCTGGTCTTCCTCAGCAAAAAGGGGAGGATTAGCACGGGTGTTAGCTCAGGGCTGATCTTCCTCACAAAAAACAAAACGAACAAACAAAAAAAAGATGTAAAAATGTTTTTTGTATTATATTAGATTTTCAGGAACAGTGAACATCTCTTGTTATTTTCAGAACTCAATTAGTATCAGAAATATTTTAAATTTCAGGTGCTCATTAATTGATGTCCAAAGTCCACCCTTTTGTCAGGCTCCAATCCTTTCCCTCTTGCATCGTGAAAATGGTGGAGATATTTTGTCACTAGATTTGAAGAAATTCTTTAGTCATGCTTCTTTGTTTCATTAAAATTCATGACATCTAACCTCAGTTGGACTTTTGTGTTAAACAGTGTTCTTTTTATTCAGACATAAATATAAATCCTTATGCATGTCTTCATTGCAGATACTGCAGCGTTTTCACCTCTCTGAAGTTCCTATGACCATTCTGGCCCTCTCCTCCTAGAGTGAGTTAACCTCGCCTCCTCATTTACAAATAACAGAACAATTCTATATGAACTTCTCTAGTGTTGCTCTCCATCCCTGTCAAAATTTCCCCGCACATTTGCTAATTGTCACTTCTCTTTTCAAAGGATGAATTGTTGTTCTCCTATTCCAAATTAGCATCTTCCTGCCCTTCCCAACCATGACACCTCCTGCCTGTCTGGTGGTCCATTGCACCCACATTCCCTTGATCTTGTTACAGTGACCATTTCCTCTTCCATTCTTTCATCTTCTAATTACTCATCTTCTATTTACTCCTTCCCTGTGGCTCTTTGTCAAGACCTTCAATCATGGTGGATTGTAAAATATACCAAAACACATTTCTTTAATCCTGTCACCTGCATGCTCCGCTCACTCCTCAAGAACATCTACAAAATTACTTCATATCTTTATCTCTTATTTACCACTCAGATCATTGAAATCTTCTACACCACTTTGGTTTTATCATTAAATCAAAAGTCCGGAATGATTCCCTAATTGTCACACTCAACCCACTGTTTCTAATTTTCCTATTTGATCTTTACAGTATTAACATTACTCACCAGCATATTTCTCTTGAAAATTCTTCCTAAAATGCAAACAAAATCATCTCTTTTTTTGTCTATTCTTCTCTCTGATAACTCATCAGTCTTTCACTGATTTATCATCTTATCCCGTTATCTTAATGGTCTGTTTTCAATTTCATTAATTTCTGCTCCTGTCTTTATTATTTATTTCCTTCTGCTTGCTTTAGGTTTATTTTTATTTTATTTTTTTCACTGTCTTAAGGTGGAAGTTTATATTATTGATTTGAGTCTTTTCTTCTGTTCTAATATGAGCATTTCTAAATTTCTCTCTAAGCATTGCTTTAGTTGTTTTATTGCTTGAGCATTGCTTTAATGGTTTCTCTGTAAGTACTGTTATAGCCATAAATTTTGATATATTATATTATTGTTTTCATTCAGTTCTTAAGAATTTTCTATTTTTTCTTGAGACTTCCTCTTTGACCCATGAATTATTTAGAAATGTATTGTTTAATTTCCAGATAGTTGATGATATTTTATTATCTTTTTGTTCTTTGTCTAGCTTAATGCCATTATAGTTAAAGGACATATTTGGTATTATTTCATTTCTTTTCTGCTTGTTAAAGTGTATTTAATAACCTCCAAAATTGTCTACCTTGGTGAATGTTCCTTGTGCACTTGAAAAGTCTGTATATCCTGCTATTGTTGAGTGTAGTGTTCTGTAGATATCAATTAGATCCAGTTGGTTGATGGTGTTGTTTATTCTTCTATATCCTTGCTGATTTTTTGACTATTAATTCTATATATTACAG
Organism: Ceratotherium simum simum; assembly: GCF_057802395.1. Taxonomy (NCBI): domain Eukaryota; kingdom Metazoa; phylum Chordata; class Mammalia; order Perissodactyla; family Rhinocerotidae; genus Ceratotherium; species Ceratotherium simum. The sequence goes on from NC_141911.1 coordinate 46,224,133, forward strand.
AAAAAGAATTGTCCTTTACTTCAAATTACTGACCAAATGCTTTACAAAAACTCTGCTTCAAGCCTTCGTTTTGGAATCTGTTACTTTTGTTGCCCCTTCCTAATTGCTGTCCTCTGAGGCTTCTATTTCCTTCCCACTGTACCCTGGAGGTTCTGTTTCCTTCCTGCTGTTGCCTGAGGTCTCCATATCCTTCCTGTGGTCCTTTCAGTTTTGGTGGCTCTGTGGTCACAAAGAGCTGTCAGTGCCGGAAATCACACTGTGAATATATAAAGAACACAACTCAGTAGCAAATACAAACTAAAACCCAATGAAAAAATGGGCAGAGGAACTGAATAGACAGTTTTCCACAGAAGATATACAAATGGCCAACAGATAGATGAGAAAGCGCTCAACATCACTAATTGTCACTCCACATTACAAACCATCAAGGAAATGCAAATCAAAACCGCAATGAGATATCACCTCCTACCAGTTAGAATGGCTGTCATCAAAAAGATAAGAGATAATACGTTTTAGTGAGAGTGTGGAGAAAATGGAACCCTAGTGCACTGTTGGGAATACAAATTGAAATGGCCACTATGGAAAACAATATGGAAGTTCCTCAAAAAATTAAAAATAGAACTACCATATAATCCAGCAATCCCACATCTGGGTATATACCCAAAAGAATTGAAATCAGGATCTCTTAGAGATGTCTGCACTCCCTTGTTCATTGCAGCGTTACTCACAAGAGCCAAGGTATAGAAACGACCTAAGAGTCTGTCAACAGATGAATGCATAAAGAAGATGTGAGATATATATATACACACATACAATGGAATATTATTCAACCCTGAGAAAGAAGGAAATCCTGCCCTTTGTGACAACTTGGATGGAACTTGAGGGCATTATGTTAAGCGGAATAGGTCAGAGAGAGAAAGACAAATACTGTATGATACCATTTACATGTCTAAAAAAGACAAACACAGGGAAACAGAGAGTAAAGTGGTGGTTACGAGGGAAATGGGGAGATATTGGTCAAAGGGTATAAACCTCGATTTATAAGATTAACAAATAGAGAGCTAATGTACAGCATGGTGATTATTGCTAATAATACTCTATCTTACCCTTGAATTTTGCTCAGAGAGTATATCTTAAAGCTTCTCACCACAAAAAAAGAAATAACTACGTGTGAGAGGATGGAGCTGGTAATCATTTTGCAGTTTATAAATGTGTCAAATCAACACTGTTGTACACTTTATATTTACACAAGGTTATGTGTCAATTATAATTGTATCTCAAGAAAGCTGGAAAAAAATATAAAAAATGAAACTACCCGCAAGAAAAAAAGCAGACTAATGAAGAAAAATCACACGATAGTATCGATTGCGGGAAAACTTCCCCGATTCTTAACTTACTTCTTTGGTTGGCTTGTTTTTTTAATGGAAAAAAGATAATTCAGAAATTTTGAAAGTTATCTTGTTGAGCATTGGTACAAACTGGAGAAAAAATATTTTAGATGATTTAACCGTGACTGAGTCATCAACAGATGGTTTTAATAAAACTTTTCTCAAAACACATACTTAGCAAGGGTAAGTCAACCAGTTCAGGTGTCCAGTTTCTACAAATTTATTCTTTCCTTTTTTAAAACAAAAATCAGTTAATTTAAGATATTTCAATATCTGGGTGGAATATATTATAAAACATTGTTTTCTTATCCATGATATGCTTTAGACATACAATAGAGAAGTAGGTGATTATGTTCAAGGGATTGAATCTATAAAGCTGGTCACAAAGTAGGAATATTTAAACTACATTTGCTTGTAAAGGACCCTAATATCTTCGTGAAAATCATAACCTAATAGAAAGCCCTGGCTAAGAATCTGAATGCTTTGTTTAGGAACGAGAAAATAAATAAATGAGATAGCATATTTTTGGCCAACTAGTCAGCAAAATATTCAATTATTTTCTGTTTTTTGATCATGTACTGTTAAACAGTTTAAATTGTCTAATGTTAAAAATGACAGTAACATTCTAACAAAACTGGTAACAAGAGGTGACAGATATTTCCCAAGTTGATTTTATAATTCTAGTATATCAGAATTGTCCAGAGAAACAGAACTAATAATATATATATGTAGAATATTATGTAATATACATATATTCTAATATCCTAACATATTCTAACATACATGTAATTTAAGAAATAGGCTCAAGTTATTGTGGGAGCTGGCAAATTTGAATCTGTAGGGCAGACTGGCATGCTGGAAACTCATACAGTGTTTCCATGCTAGTCCTGAGGTAGAATTCCTTCTCCAAGAAACCTCAGTTTTTGCTGTTAAGGTCTTCAACTGATTGGATGAGGCCCACTCATATTATCCAGGGTAATCTCCTTTACTTAAAGCCAGCTGATTGTAGGTGAGCCACATCTACGAAATACTGTCATAGCAACAACTAGATTGTTGTTTGTTTAAATAATAGGATACTATAGCCTTGCCAAGCTGACACATAAAACTATCACATCTGATTATCTGGTTTTGTAGTTTGCTTTATTTTAAAGTGAGATATATTTTAGGTATAATATATGTGTGTATCCATTAATTCAACGATTAATTAATTATTCATATTCATTAATACTAATATTAATCAATATTCATTAATGCAACCTATATATATTATATATATTTTTACTCATTAATTCAAATATTTTTTATTAAACATTTACAATGTACTAGGTATTGTGCTTTGTTCTGACACGTACAATAAATATATTATCTCTATATACTTGAGAAATTTACATTCCGATGAGATGAAACATTGTCTTGACTTCGCAGACATACGTATATCATCCTAAGTTTTCAACTTGAAAAAAGCTGTAAAATATATTTCATTCATTAAATACTATGTAGTGCTTATATGTGCAAGGCACTGTACTATGTACTCTGCATGCTTTAAAGGGTAAAAAATAGTGCCTTCCCTCCAAGAGTTTATAATCTGCTGGGAATCCATTCAGCTTTTAATTCTGTCATTATGTGATATGGGCAAATTACTGTAATTTGAAGTTCGGTTTCCTTATCTGTGCAATGGGAATTACACTAGATGATATTTCAGTAAGATTTTTTTATAGTACTAAAATGTTATCATTTTCAGAATTCTTTGTATAGAAAATTATTCACCAGTGGATAGAAATGGATACATTATTTATAATGTATATCATTTGTAATGTATATCATTTATAATGATTTGATTCCAAGTAGGAAATTAGTAATTGATGGCTTGCATTCAAGGACTGAACTCTAGATTTGTTTTCTCTTATTTAGATTCACAGCTCAATTGCCTTTACAAAACAATGAAAGTTAACCTCAAAGACTGATGGAGAAAATTACCAAAAAGTAGGCCAATAGCAAAATATGGGCTTTAACATTATGCATACATTACTATTTTGTGATAGTCAACTGGTTATGAACTATACATAGAAAAAAGTGTTATGTGAGGTGTGAGGATTTGAAAAGCTATATTATGTGTTACAGATTATTATTTGGAAGTCATATTATGTTTCAAAACTTGGTCATTCATAACTAGAGGAGCTCCTGTGTTGCAAAATACACATTACAAGGAAGTAAAGGTTTTTAAAGCTTGTAAGAGGTGATTTACTCTAATTGTATTCATTTCCACAAAAAACAATTGCACAGGGCAACGATATTATCATGATGTTATTAGTAGAATGCACGTTTGATGTTTCATGAGTTTGAAGAAAAAGACACACTGTTCTGTATATCCTTTCTTCACAAGGAAAGAGCAAACCTTTCTCTTCTGTAACTGAACTGCCAGCCGTTCCCTGCACACACCAAAGCTTCATTCTTCCTATTTGTTTTCTATTTTCATAGCGATGGGAATGGAATGCGAGCCTCAGCACTCAGACATTATCCCGCCCTCTGTGGCCATAGCCTTTGACTCAGGCCCGAGTTCACCATAACTTATTTTTACAAAGATCCTGAGGTGCAGCCAGCCCGCTTGGCGATATTTTTGCTCCGACTCGGCTCATTTCAAACTGGGGATTCTCACCCTTTCTCTTTTCAGAGCCCTTCTAGTTTCAGCATGACATTTTTTAAAATAAAACTGCTGTTATGCAAATGACTGAAGACAAAATGCATTTTTTCCCATTCCCTGATTCTGTCTGGACTACTAAGCTCCATAAAGCCTTTAGTTTCCAGTCTTTTTCATCAAGATATTACCCAATCTGGCAATATTTTTTCAAGAAGTTTCTGGATAGTACACATTTCTTTCATGGTGGCAAATGGTTCATTGTTTTCATAAGCTGCATTGTAGAGTAAATCCCCAACATGTGTGTCCCGAACGCTTGCCTTGTTTGGTCATGAATCATTGGAATTGTTTGTAACTCTCAGTGAGTCAAAGGGAACATTGTAAGGTTCAGGATTGGGGTTCTTTCCTTTCTGACTTTTCCTGTTCTCCTTTTATGGTTTTGTTTTTCTGTTTACCATATGCATTTTTCACTTCAGTTCCCCACTCCCAAGCCCCAACCCTTGACCCTTAGGGAGTTTTGATAATAGTGTCAGTTGACTGGCTTCAAATATGTAAGCTGTCATTTTCTAGTTTTCTCCCAAGCACTGCGCCCAGTGACCTTTAATTAATTTATTAATTATTTCCCACATAATGAATTTCATGCCCAGGGACGTTGTAGAAATAAATGGCAATTTAAGAAATGTGAACTCATCTTGCTTGTAATTATAGCTTATAGCTCGCTTACTCTAGTGGTTCTCAAGTATGCATCAGAATCACCTGGGGGGCTGTTTAAAACCAACCTGACTTCTGTGCCCCACCCCAGAATTTCTGATTCTGTAGTTCTCGGGGGTGGGGCCTGAGGATTTGAATTTCTAACAAGTTCTCTGGTGATCCTGCTGCTGCTGCTCAGGGGATCACACTTTGGAAATGACCGCTGTGAGATACGAGAGAATACTAGACTCTAGTCGTATTGTTCAAATAAAATACCAGGCTGTCATTTGCTGAAGAGGGCACAATTGGCATGATATTTAAGAAATAACTGTGCCCTTCTTTTCTAAAAAGAGTCCAAATTCCTTAAGCTCAGCTCTTGCGTTCTGTAAATAAAACTCAAATTGAAGGAGTGGTCATATTTCTGACAAGTCATGAGGCTTACCAAGGTCAGTTTTGTTTGCTGTATCACTTAAAATACAATTTCCCTTACAATTGCCTGGCATGGATGAGTGCACTTTTTTTTAATGTACATAATATGTTTTGACACTGGGAAATAAGAAGCTATGAAAATAAGGTTGATAAACCAGTAAAGAAGTCTTTCCTTAAATAGTCACAATCTGCCAGGAGCTGATAAGGAAAAGGATCCTGTGGGGACAATGACAAGAAACTTAGAGCCATCAACCCCATGTCAGCATGAGCGAGAAAACAAATAGAATTCCAGACAATTCAGAACGAATACTACAAATCAGAGAAGATCCCCAAACCTTTCAATCTCACTTTTGAAAGACAACTAAGAAGCACAAAGGACTTTGGGCAACTCCACACTAATAGTCACATTGTGCCTTTTCTTTTCTCTTTCTTCTCTTGATCTCAAATTAAATTTGTCTTCAGTAAAGTTTTCTCTGTGGAGCTTATCATTTCATCTCCAACATAAAATGCTCTAGAAGAGACTGAGGCAGAGCAAGGGTAAGTTAATTATTTAAATTATGTGTTAATTATGATGAATTATTTTAGAGTAATGAAGTAGAGCTTAGCAGATTTCTGTTGTGTCTTTATATACTCTGTTCCAAAGGGTTTTGAAGCTGTAAAGTGTTATTGGAAAAGGATATTGTCAGATGAAGTTAAAATAAGTAATCATAGATTCATAGATCCACAGATGTTGCAATAAGGTTAATTATTCCTTACATGATAGCAAAATATTTTTTTTCACATCCTGTTGCATAACAGGCATGTCTCAGATTTCTAAATTTTTAAATTTAGACATTAAAATGGGTTACATGACAAATTTTGATGCTGCTTCTGACACAGAGTAGTTAAAATGAATGCCAGCAGGTGATGGATTAATTGGAGTTTTTGAACTATAGGATATTACAGTTTAAAATATTCTAAAAGTAGTTGTGCAGCAAAGGTAGATGAGGGATAAAGGCACATTATAACACTATTTTCCCTTAGTCTTTGGGAGAGTGCTATGTTCAAGACTCTCTTCTAAATATCTTGCATAGATCAAATAATTTAACCTTCCTCTCCCCATGCACAAAAAAGGCACAATAATGAGATCTGCATTACCATTCACATTCATTAGACAAAAGAAAATTTTCTTGGGCTGTCATACATTACTTCCTAGGCTGTGAACTGCACAACAGATAGCATCTCATGAAATTTGTGGAATCTTAGTTTTACAAAAGTCGAATAATTTGGCCGAATTCACACACTAAATGCTGAAGCTAGAATTTGAACCCATGCTTATTCTTTTAATTTACATTAATGTAAATTTATATCAATGCTTTAAAGCCCATTTACATGTCTACACAAACTTCTGTTGATAAACTTAACTTAGTTGGAATGAGTCGGCCAAGGTGAAATTTTACCAAAGTCAGCCTAGAAGGTAAGCACTGTTAAAACATGGGGGCTGTGAGGTAGACATAGATCTTCATAGTAGAAGTATATTTGCATAATATAGAAGCATCCTGCTTAATTTACATACAAAAATGATCAAGAAAAAAATGCAGCATTTTGTGGAATTATAAGTAAGTAAGAGATCCAGGGTGAGATAGCTCGGTGACAATAACTTTTTCTGAATATCCATGAAATAAGAGGAAATAAAGACTCCCTAAAATAGAGGTGTGGATATTGATTTTTTAACGTTTGTCTTTTTGTCATGCATTTCCTCTTATTTTTCCAAACTATGAAATAATGTTTGCTTTTATAGTCTTCTAAATGATTGTCATTCTGAATTTACTACTTAACTTGTCAATGGTAAAATGAGTTTCTACCAAGACTTAGTCAAGGCAGTTGATGGTATGAGAATAAACCAGCTTCCTGGAAAGAAAAATTACAGCAGGGCTTCCTGCGGGGAAGCTTCTCTCTCTTGGTGTTGCTGTGGTGACTGGGCTCAGCTTTATTCATCATTTTGCAGAAGGTCGAAACCAAATAGTCAATCTCCAGATACCCTCTAGTCAGGAAAGATTGAATTAAAGAGAGAACATTTAAAATTACGCTTATTTTTCTTTTAATTAATTTCAGTGGCCTACAAGAAGAAAAAGATTAAGAGACACGCAGGTAGAAATAATTTGTTCAGAAAAGTAGTAGAGAAAATAAATGGCTTAAAAATCAGAATATTTGAATCATCTTAGAAACAGCATAAAACTAGCAGAAGAGGGTGACTGAATAAAATAATGATATTAACATAATAAGCAATGTACTATGTTCTAATAATGGCTAAGAAGTGGGAAAATGATTTAAAATATAGAGGTAAACTTTTTTTTTTTGATGAGGAAGATGGTCCCTGAGCTAACATCTGTGACAATCTTCCTCTATTTTGTATGTGGGATGCCGCCACAGCATGGCTTGATGAGCGGTGTGTAGGTTTGCATCCGGGATCTGAACCCGCAAACCCTGGGCCACTGACACAGAGCAGGCAAACTCAACCACTATGCCACCAGGCCAGCCCCCAGAGGTAAACTTTTGTAAGAAAAAATAATAGGGCAAAACAAACATGTTAATTTAAAATTATGTAAAAAAAGACTGATAGAATAGAGCTATAACTTCACTGTCTTGATATCACATTGTATTGATTATAGTTGGGAAAAATCTTCTAAGTTATGATATTGTATAAAATAATTGGTTTTAAGTGTAGCTGAATTAAGAAAGATCTTATTATACTCTTTTATAATTGCAAAATTGGGATATTTTATTGAGATAGTAAACATAATCATTGCATAATTTTTAAAAGATGTCTTTACATAGCCAAATTAAAACGTGCAGGTACAAACTGTTTTCTTTCAAATGAACAGTATTATTACTCACTACTTAATTTAATGCCCAGAAGTGATTATAGCATTTCTTCCTTCCTTAACTGTAAATTTAATAGCAGTAATTTTCCTTTAAAAAAGTAATGTTAGAGTAAAAACATTGACATTGCTCTAAAGGGAGCTTTTTACATCTAAGAAGTAATTGTCAGTAATTAGGCTACAACTCAGTTAAGGCTTACTGACACAAGCAAGAAAAAATGAACAGACTATTCTGTAATACAAAATTTATGTACTGCACACATAAATCATCAAACAAAAATATATATAGTGTCTTACCACTATGTAAGAAATGTATGGAAGGCAATATTTTAGATGTATTAAATAAAAATATATAGATGCTGAATATGTAAGTAAAATACAGATTTTCATTCATTAATTTATTCAGTCAATTTATTTATGAAATGGCTAATATGGTCTTTTTCTCATGAAATTTACATTAATTGAATTTTCTCGAAGAGAGTGTTTAGAGGTTTAGAATGATTGCTCTGGAAAATGAGAGAGGCAGTTGATTGAAGACATAAAAAGAAATAATTGAGAGACTGGAGAAGATGTAATTGGCGTTCTTCAAGATAAAGTGATTTAATCTAGAGGCCTTCAGCAGCCCGTTGGTAGCAGTAGAGATTTCACACAATTTATTGCATTAGTTTGAGGTTTAGCAAAACGGTAGGTGTTCCTAGAAGTTTTGTGTGAGCTTCAATTGCACAAAGGATATATATTGAACTGTAAGAGACGATGTTTCTTAACTAAACCATATGAAATTTCCACATCAAAAGGATAGGTAGAAAAATTAGAATGAGCAAACTTATACTAAGGAATGAGAAAGTAGGAAGATGATCAGAAAAGGACATTAAAAAAATAATAAAAGAGGTATTCAAGCAGAAGATTGCTATCTTCATTTCCAATATTGCAGAAATCTTAAGGTAAAAAATACCCATTGGATTTGTCGAAGAGTAGGAAACTGTCATTAGAAAGAGCCATTCCTGGAATAGCACAGTGAAAGCCAGATTATAGAGGGTTAAAAAATGAGTAGGCGGTAAGCTGGTGGAAAGAGCAAGCAGAAGGTAGGCAATCTTTTCCAACTCAACAGAATGTACATATTCATGGGAAACTGGGTACAAAAATTAAGGGATGCCAAGCAAAATCTCTCAGGTGTCATATTTCCATGTTTGACTTTAATCAAGGAGTAAGTCAGGAGTGAATTTAGTGCATAAGCGAAAATTAATTGGTTTTGCTTTATCAACATTGGTGGTGAGAAAAGTCTCACATTTTTTTTATTGTGGTGAAATTCACACAACCTAAAATTAACCATTTCAAAGTGTACAATTCAGTGGCATTTAGTACACTCATACTGTTGTGCAACAAAAAGCCTCACCTTTAATAAGCATAGTGTGTTTTAAAACATAAAACCAAATAGCTTGAAGAAATTAGACAGGGAAAGTATTTGAGTTGAGAGAATGTACAAGCAAACAAAACAAGAATATACAAGGAAACAAAAACAAAAATCTGAAGTAGGTATTGAAATGATTCCACCCTTTCTTGACTAATGGCTTTAAATATGGGCTAAGATATCTAAGTGCTACTCCAGCTAACTAAGGGTTGTGGCAAAGCCATGGTTTTCCTGATAGCCTTATGTGTCCTTATGGTTGTGTGTGCATGATTTTCCAACAAGTCCTTTCTTATCTTGGAGTTATAAATCTTTTAGAACATGTTAGGTTTTTGTGGGGTTTGTTTTTTGTTTTCTCTAAAAGAACAAGTATCTCTTCTAGAGCAGACTATTGAAAATCAACATTTAAAAAAAAAATTTTTAAATAGAGCTATCAATTGATTTCCCTAAATCTGTAATTAGAGAAATTATATCTAGGAATTATATTTGACTAAATTAAAACTCAGAAAGGATTTTTGTGTTTGGAGAAAAGTGAGTGAAATGGAAGAACTGCCACATACAAATGGTGAGATTAGGTCTCTTTGGTCGTTTTGAGTGAGAAAACAGAGGCTAGCAGAGAAATGTGGAAAAGCAAAGAGCAGGCGTGAGGATTAAGGATGAGAGAAGCACAGTAAAGGAGACACAGATGTGAAGGTTCCAGATGCTTATTGTCTTTAATAGGAGAACTTAGTTAACTATTTACACTGATTTCTTTTATTAAGAACACAATGACCTTGGGGCCAGCCCAGTGGCATAGTGGTTGGGTTCGCTCGCTCCACTTCAGTGACTGGGGATTCATGGGTTCAGATGCCAGGCGTGGACCTACACACCACTCGTCAAGCCATGCTGTGGAGGCATCCCATATACAGAGTGGAGGAAGACTGGCACAGATGTTAGCTCAGGGACAATCTTTCTCAGGCAACAAGAGGAAGATTGGCAACAGATGTTAGCTCAGGGCCAATCTTCCTCACCCAAAAAAAAAGCAACCACAATGACCTAAACTGACTCCGATATTCTCCCTTCTGCTACAAACATAAGATCATAGATAAAATAAAACTCTAAAAATAACATCTAATCAAACACAAATGAATGAAAGGAAAGATTCAGGGAGCACAAAGAATAATAAAAATCAGTATGGTATGAGCTGATGGCACTATAGTCCGCAGTGGTTTCTACCCTATATTTAGACTTTAAAGACTAAAGCCTAGCCTTCTAGTCCACAAAGAGAAGACAAGAGAGATGGCTTTTGGCTGTTGAAGGTGGTTAAACTCTACTTTCTAATCCTGAATAAAATACTGCTTGAAAATCCTTTCATAGAGATTCTTCATTCATTAAAAATGAACTAGAAAACTCTACACACCAACAGAGATGTGGCCATAAAATTTCTGTTCTGTCTAGAGTCTTGAGCATAAAGGGATAAAAGGCAGCTTTGAAAAATCAGAGGCTTGGGGCCAAACACATCTACACCTAGATATCAAATTTACCATATCTACCTACAATTTTTTCGGGAGCATTGAAACCTATATAACTTTTTGAGAAAAAAGGAAACTGAAAGAATATAATCAGATGTGAAAAAAAAAGTTTGATGAAAATTAGCTCATAAAACTCATAAAAAATAAGAAGCGAACCTCCTTGAGGGTATTAGTAGATGCAAGAAACAGAAATTGATATTAAAATTTAAATAATAAGAAGGAAACTACTAAACATATATGCTTAAAATTATTGAAGAACTACCAAAAGAAGAAGAGAACAAATTTGAAAAATATAAAATTGACTTTATAAGTAATATATGTATAAGTGAACTGAAAACTCAATGGAAAGACTAAAGATATTAGACAGAGCTAAATAGAGAATTAGTGAATTGGGAGATAGATCTAAGGAAATCACCTAACATTCCACATGGAAGCTAGCAACTAGTGATAGTGACTGGCAGGGAGCAACAGAGATTTTCTGGGATATTGTGAGGTTTTGTTTTTAACCTGGGGACTGGTTACATAGGCATGCTCACTTTGTGAAAATTCATAGGTAGTTGTATGATTAGGAGTAATCTGCTTCTAAAAAGAGATAAAAAATGTTAGGTACAAGTACACAAAATATGGAATATATAACATCTGAAACTGTAAAAGGAAAAAGATAATAGAAGAAATTCTATCACTATTACTTCAAAAATGAAGTAAAAATAACAAATAAAAAAATACATGATGAGTAGATATACAAAACACAAAATAAAATGATTGAAATAATCCAAATATAAATTTACCTTGTTAAATACAGAGGTTAGATTTGATAAAATAACAAATTTTATATTAAAAAATCATACCTAAAACATAATGACTAAGTTTAAAATTCAAGAGATGGGAAAGGATCCATCAGGTATTACAGATACAGCAATAATAATATATAATCAAATAAACTTTAGTATAAATACTTTTATACAGATAAATGGAGTCATTAATGATAAAAAGAATAATTTATCAGGTAGATATTGTAGTCTTATACTTGAATATCTGTAATTCGGGACTAATTAAAAACGACAAATATTTTCATACAAAAAATGAGAGGCTTTAACGCTACTGAAAGAATTACTAGAAGATGAATTTCAACAAAGAAGACATAAAACTCAGAAGGAAGAATTGGCACATAAGAGGCAAAACAAAACATAAAATTAAAAACATATAAAATTCTTCATATTGTAAGTTAAAGTTGAATTCAAAGTAGAACTCACTGAAAATTACAAAATATCGATAACTGAATGGAAAGAATATTTTTTTAATCAAAGCTTGTGAAATGTAGCAAAAGCCACAGAAATTTACAATCTCAGGTACATTTCTTTAAAAACTGAGAAGAATTAGAATAAGAGGGGCAAGGGTTTATAACTCAACTAGTAAAATAATAATATCAATAATTGTAATAGTATTCAATAGTAATTGAATAGTAATCAATAATATCAATAGCTCCCATGAAATCTAGAAATATGACTACAAATACGATAAAAGAAAAAATAATTTTAAAAACAAAGAATATGAAAAATAAATGCCAGTTCTTTGTAAAAGGCTAATAAAAGAGAAAAAATTCTTGGAGGATAGATTAACAAAGAAGGAGATGAGGCACAATTTAAAAACAATGAAAACATAACTATAGGTACGGTAGGATAAAAACAAAAAGCAATAAAAGAGTTTTGCTTTTAACATCAAGAATTGGAAAAATTTAGATATCTATTAACAGGAGAATTGATAAATAAATTTGGCATGGTTATACAACGGAATTTTACATAGCAGAAATTAATGAACATACATTTATATGGATAAACGTAAAATATAAAGCTACACAAAAATTGAATTTGAAGACTACATACATATAGCATGCCACCAACTGAATGAAACTTTTAAACATCCAAATAATATCAGCTTTAAATGTTATGTCTTCAGATGATTCTACGCATTCCCCTGTTTTTTGCTGTCATCCAAAAACGCTAAGATCAGTCGCCACTATTAGTGTAATATTTTGACTTCTGCATCCCCATCACTCTTTCCAATACTACTGACGTCATAATTCTTTATGATTTTAATACCCACAAAGATAGTTCTTGCAATTCCTTGGCATCTCATTTTCTTGAAGTTCTTTCCTCCAATGATCTTCACACCACCTCCATCACTCCCTCCCATGGTCAAACACTCAATCATTGAGCTCTCCAGCCATCACTTCCTGTCTCTGGGGCTAACTCTCTCTGGTATCGCCACAACTTTGATCTTACTATGACTTACTGTATTTGTTTTTAGGGCTGCTATATAACAAAATACCACAAGCTGGTGGCTTAAAACAACAGATATTTATTCTTCCACAATCCTGGAGGTCAGAAGTTCAAAATCAAGGGTCAGCAGGGCCATGCTCCCTCAGAAGGCTCTAAAGAAGAATCCTTCCTTGCCTCTTCCAGCTTTTGGTGGTTTCTGGGCTCCGTTCTTTAGTTTGTGGCAGCATAAATGCAATCTTTACCCTTGTCTTCACATGGCTCTCTTACATCTGTGTCTGTGTTCTATTTCCATTTTTTATAAGGACATCGGTCATTAGATTAGCGCTCAGCTCACCCTAATCTAGCATAACCTCATCTTTACTTGATCATATCTGCAAAGACTATTTCCAAATGTGGTGACATTCACAGGTACCAGGAGTTAGGACTTTAACATATCTTTGAGGGGACACAATTCAACTCAGAACACTTACAATCCATTGATCCTAACACATTTTCTCTGTTCCTCACACCCCACATGCTTCGATTCTCTTTCATCCAGTTTTACCCTGATGAAATGATTTCATCATGCTATTATGAAAAGAACTGCTAATTTTTCGTTATTCCATATATTCCATATGCACACTTGCATACCATAAGTGGCTGGAAAACACACACACACACACACACACACAAACCTGCTCTCAATTAAAATTTCTAATCGTAAACCTTGATTATGTGCTTTTAAGTTGCCTAAAAATCATATTACATTCTAATATTTCATTTATACTTGTAAGCTTCCCCATGAGTATTTCATCCTCTCATTTCCCTTCAGACTTCCAGCCCCCTTTCTACTACCTCACTCTCAGCTAATGACTTTACTGCTTAGTTCCCTGAAAAGATAAGGACAATTAGAAGAGAGTTTCCACAAGACCCCACCACTATTTCCCATAATCCACCAGTATATGAGCTCATATTCACATTCTCTTCCACACATCTTCACCCTTCCACCTTGAGAACTAGATCTCATCATCTATCATAGCCAATGTCTTTGCTTAGCAATTTTTCTCTTTCTGTCTCTTGTCATCAACTTCTTATTCCTCTATACTGGAACTTTCTCATAAGTACATAGACATACACTTGTTTCTTACATCAAAAAAACCCCGAAAAAACCCTTTCTTAACTTTACCTCCCTTCCAGGACTGCTCTACTTATCTGCTTGTCTATACTCATTGTTTCCAATTTTTCTTTTCCCATTACCTACTGAACCCCCACCAACAGGCTTTCATTGCCACCACTCAACCTAAATGGCTCTTCCTGAGGTCACTGATGACTTCCAATAAGAGACTTTTGTGGTTATTTTTCAGTCTTATTTTACTTGATCTACTATCATCATTTGACACATTAGTGGCTTTGAGGACATTGCACTCTCCTGGTTTTCCTTCTGTCTCAAAAGATAATTCTTCTCATGCACCTTAACTGGTTCCTCATCTCACAATTGTAATATTTGAGCTCACTGGGGATCAGTGCTTGGATGACTTCTCTCTTCTATTTATGCTAATTCCCTTGGTGACCTTCAAATATCACTTATATGTAAAGCCTCCCAATTGTATACCTACCATCTCTTTTCCCCTGCAATCCAGCTTCATATGTACAACTGTCCCTTTGACTCTTCTCTTGGAATGTCTAGCACGCATATGTAATTTACCATGTTCAAAACTGTGCTCCTGATCTCTCTACTCCATTGCCGCCCAACGTACTCTACTTACAAACTTTTAAAAAATTTTCTGTTAGTGGTAACTCTCTTTCAAGCTGCTGAGAAGGAATTCAGTTCCTTCAAGGAACTATATCCTTGATCTGAGTCACCCTTATCTTTCATCTGGATTATTGCAATAGTCTCCCAAGTGACCTTCCATGTCCCTGCTCCCATTACAGTTTATTTTTAACGTACCAGAATTTTCCTATCAAAAGTGTGAGTCAGATCATACTTCTCTTTTGCATAAAAGACTACCAATAGGTCTCCATGTCACCAAGAGTTGAAAGTCACTACAATGGCCTATAGTTCCAGCCTACATTTTCCATACAGCCTTTTCACTCTTCTTTATTTCTTTGACATATTTCCTGCTAATTTCTACCTATCTTTCTATTTTTCTTCACTGTTCTTCAAACATCTCCGGTATATTTTTACCACGAGACTTGCTACTGGCTTTCCTCTCTGCCTGCACTGTTGTTCCCTGCTTACCTACATGACTCATTCTCTCATTTCCTTTAATGCCTTACTCAAAATCACATTGTCCTGAAACTTTCCTTAACACTGACCACATTCTTTCTTACAACATGTTACATAATTTAGATATTTACTTTGTTAATTGTCTGCCTACCCTACCAGAATGCTGGCTTCATGAGAAGAAGGGTTTGGTCTGTGTTTTTTCCTTTGTTCTATATCCAGTATCTAGAACAGGACATGGCACTGAGTGAGTGCTCAATTAATATTTGTTGGTTGAAAGAATGAATAATAAACATGAGTGTATGTGTGTGTGTACTGTGGATATATACGTATATAGTAAGTATAAAAATCTATCCATGGGAATAATAAACACCAAATTCAGGACATTCACCTCTTAAGCAGGATGAATCCAGGAAAAGCCAGTAATCTGAGGAGTACACATGCCGCTTCCACAGCATTTGTGCTTTCTCATCTCCTTAGCTGCGCAGTGAATACCTGAGTATTTATTACATTATTGTTTGTACATTTTTATATTTAAAATTCATAAAATGTTTTATTATATAAAGTCAATCACTTTTTAATCATACTGCAATGTAATTAGTGAACTAGATTAGTTGAATAAGAAATTCTATCAGTATGACATGTTGGCATCTTGAAAACTAGTTTCATAAGTTCCATATATATGTTGAAAGATAGATAAGTTGCTTGAGAATATCAAAATTGAAAGGAATACTATAAACTCTAAAACAAATGTGAATATTTATTTGAAAATTTCCCAAAAATAAATATTAAAAAATTTTACTCCAAAAATAAATACAAACTTTGAATAGAATCACTAATCAAAAATCTACAATGAAAATAATACTAGTTTGAGATACTTTTATACGAGTTTTAAGAAATCTTTAAGGAACAGACAACCTCTATATTATACAATCTGTTCCCAAGATGAAAGGACAGGGAATGCCTCTCAATTTCTCTTATGTTGCATGTATAAATTTGATTTTTTTTTAAATCTTGACAATATTGTAATATAAAAAAATAAGGATCTATTTAATAAATGAATAAAATACACCAAAACCATAAGTGAAATATTAACACATTAAACCAATTGCTTTTTAAAAATTTATTTCATCATCAAAGAGAGTTAAATCTTGATATGAAATGATTATTTAGCATTCTCTATGTTAAGAGATTAGAGAAGAAAGAACATATAATACTCTTAAGTGAGATAGGAAAGGTTTCATAATACTGATCAGTCATTAATGATAAAAATGTAAAATTTGTAATTGAAAGACCTCCTTAATGTGTTAAAGGGTATTTACCCATAACTTTCAGCAAACCTCATAACCTAATGATAAAATAATAGCAATATCTCCTTTGAAAACAGGAACAAAACAGGACTTTTTTTTCTTGAACTTTCTGGGAGTTCTAGTCAGTGTAGAAAGAAAAGAAAAGGAAATAAGAGGTATTAGCTTTAAAAAGGAAAAAATAACAATTCTCATAATATCTACCAATATGAAAGTCTATTTGGAAAAACCAAATCCTTAAAATTAGACTTCACCAAGATTGCCGGATGCAAGATAAACATTGAAAAATAAATCTGTGGTCAAGTCTGTGGAGAAGAAAACTGTTATGTGTTCCTTTCCAATCTAGTTTTTCTTTCTCTGTTTTACTGGCTAGGACTATGGATTCAATGTTGAATAGAAGTAGTGAAAGTAGATATTCTTGATTTGGTCCCAATCTTAGGCTTAAAGCATACAATCTTCAATATTAAGGATAATGTTAACTGGGTTTTTTTGTAGGTAACCTTTATTTCTATGTTTCATTTTGCATAGTTTCTATTGTTGTCTTCAAATTCACGTATCTTTTCTCCTGCATTGTATAATCTTTCATTAATCTCATTCTGTGTATATTGTCATATCAGATATTGTAGTTTTTGTCTCTAGAACTTGGATTTTTCTTTTTTTTTTGAACATATGCAATACAGTTATAATAATGGCTTTAACATCCTTTTTCACAACTTTTAACGTGTCTAAAGTTTTCTTTCAGTTTCTAATAACTGTTTTTTCCCCTCATTGGGAGTCATATTTGCCTTTTTCCTATCATGCCTGGTTCTATGACTGGATGCCAAATATTTTGAATTTTACATTCAAACGGTGCTATGTAGTTTTGATTTCCTATAAATACTTTTGATCTTTGTTCTAGGAGGCAATTTAGTTACCTCGAAACAGTTAGATCCATTTTGGCCTTGCTTTTATGATTTTTTTAGGTGGTTCCAGAGCAGTGCTGAGTATTGAGCTAATTATTCCCTACTACTGAGGCAAGACTCTCCTGATTATTCCATCCGATCCCCTATGAATCTTGAGATTTTCCAGTCTGGCCGGAGGGAATAGATACTATTCACTGCCCTGTGTGAGCACCAGGCACTGTCCCCTCTAATCTTTTTGAATATTCTTCCCCCACATCCTCAGATATGGCCCTCACATGCATGTGCTGCTCAGTACTTTGCTGAATACTCAAGGGGAGACTCTCTGCGGATATCCAGAATTTTGTCTCTGTGCAGTTCTCTCTTCTCCAGCACTCTCTCTTGTAAATTATAGCCACTTAGTTCTCCCTTGGGTATCTACTCAGTTTCCTCAACTCAAGGAGTCTTCAGGGCTCTGCACCAGGCTTGGAACCTTTCTCAAGACAATAAGAACCTTTCTCAAGGGATAAATGTAAGGCTCTTCCGGTTTCTTCTATTCTTTCAGGTATTACTATCTTTTGTTGTCTGATGTTTGGTGTCTTCAAAACTAATTCTTTAAGGCATTATCCAATGACATGATGGATACATGTCATTATACATTTATCCAAACCCATAGAATGTATAACACTAAGAGTGAATCCTTTGTAAATTATGGACTTTATGTGATTATGGTGTGTCAATGTAGGTTCACCAATTGTACCAAATGTACCACTCTGGTGGAGGATGTTGATAAGCGGGGACGTAATGCATGTGTGGGGGCGGGGGGATATATGGGAAATCTCTGTACTTTCCTCTCAGTTTTGCTGTAAATCTAAAACTGCTCTATAAAAATAGCCTTAATTAAAAAAAAAAAAAAGAGAGACACACTACCAGAAAAGCAGGTAAAAGAGAGAAAATGAGGAAAATAAACCATTAATACATAAATGATTTCCAATTTTAATAATAAACAAGCACAAATTAAAACAATGTTTTTCCCATCAGATTAGACTTCAAAAATGGGGAGAGAGAGGCCGGCTCGGTGGTGCAAGCAGTTAATTGCGCACGCTCCACTGCGGTGGCCCGGGGTTCGCCAGTTCGGATCCCAGGCACTCACCGATGCACCGCTTGGCAAGCCATGATGTGGCGGCGTCCCATATAAAGTAGAGGAAGATGGGCACAGATGTTAGCCCAGGGCCAGTCTTCCTCAGCAAAATGAGGAAGATTGGCATTGGATGTTAGCTCTGGGCTGGTCTTCCTCACAAAAAAAAATTGGGCAGAGTTTCACCCACATTACTGATAAAAAATATAATTTAGCACAATGTCTCTGCAAAGAAATTTGGAAAATACATTTCAAAATATGCAAAAAATCCCAGTATTATTTCATTTTTTTTTTGGTTTATTTTTTGGTTGTTTCAGATGGGATTATAAATGCTACCTGTCATTATATCTTGGCAAGAGCTTGTGTTTTATTATCTATCATTTTTCAAATATATTTACTCTTTATTTTCATTTGACTTTTAAAATGCTTTTATCCTTTCTTCCCTCTGCTTTTCTCATTTCTCTAATATTTTTATGTATTCCTCTTTTCTGTCTTTTGTTTCTTCCTTGTTGGTTTTTTCTATGGTCTCTCTTTGCTCTGCTGTTTTGTTTCACAAACAGTTCTTCACCCAGTATCTCTTTCCTGATATCTGAGAGGTCATTTTATACCTTCTGGTTTCCTAGACATATATTTCTGAGCTTTATATATTTAATTTTAGTTGATCTTTCAATGTTTCCATAATTTTTTACAGTTTCCTTATTTCCACCTTGTATGTGTTAAATTACTGTTTTCATCTTTGTTGCAGTTTACTTCTGGTGTTTTCCCAATATTTATTGAAACATCTGCTTTATTTTATCTTTTTTTTTCTTGGAATACACTTGCATGGGGTTAGATTTTATTTTATTTTATTTGTAGTATCCTATGTTTAAATGATGAGGGTTTTCCAGGGAAAATAGCTGGGGAACATTTTCAAACCTCATGGCTTTTTCAAGAATTTGCTATCTGTGACACCCTCCTACACTATCTGAACTGAAGGTCCAGTGTTTTTGTCAATTTCAGTTCTGTAATTAATACTTGGTCTCTGTGTGAGCCATTTTCTTTTGTAAGAGAGTATTAGCTGGCTATATCTGAAATTCTCAGGGGGATATGCTGAAATAGCAATATTTAATCTTCTATATCTGCTAACAGGTTTTTGCATTGCAATTACTCAGCCCAAGAGGAATTTCCCCAGTTTTATTGGTCATTCTCATTGCATGTATTCAGGTTTCCACTCAGAGCAGAACACACTGTGTTATGTGGTAAGAATTTTTTGGCTTTTTTGGGAGGGAGAGGTATTTCCATGATTTGTGGGTATTTTTGTATTTTATTTTCACTCTGCCACTCCTATCACCCAGCTGCTGTTCTATGGCTGTTGCTGTGGTGCTTTGGTCTACTTCATCCTTAATCTGAGATTCATGGGGATTCTTGTTGCCTAGTTTTTGAAAGATGTAATGAGTATTTCTTTTTCTTTTTTCCATCATGTTGACTTGTTTCGTTCTTAGATGGAGTTTGGGGATGATTTGAAAATACTAATGTTTACTATTTGTATAATTTTGACAAAATAAAGCAAAATTAAAAGAGAAAAAGAAAATTTAATGAGAAAATATCAACAACCATAGTAAGAAACACTATGTTATACAAGAATATATATAACAAAAGGAATGTAATATATTTATAGAAAAAGCTAGTAAAACTATTGAAAGAAATAAAAGAATGCTAAATGAGTTAAGATATATATTGTTTGTGGGCGGAAAAATTCAGCATTGTAAAGATGCCAGTTCTGGCTAAGCAAATCTGTTCATCCATTATATTTCATAGAATTTGATCAAACTCTTCTTAAACTGTATGCAAAAGTGAAAAAAGTCAAGATTAGTCAAAACATTGATGAAGAAAAATAAAGGAGCTTATCAGGTTTTATTGTAATGATGGTATTTGTATGATTATAATAATATAAATATTAGTAATACACAAAATAAAATTTTGGGATACTTATATGGTAAACTTATTCAAGCAAGCACTGGAGTATCACAAAACTGAAATAATGTTTACTTTAGTGGAGTAAAGGTAAGAAAGGTAATTTTAAAGATTCTGAAGAGACTTCAACTTCTCTTGAATATTTTAATTCTTTCACAAATGTTAGAATCAGATATGGCAAAATGTTTACATCATTAAGTCTGAGTGATTATTCCTAATGTGTTAGTTGTATTTTCTCTTCCTCCTTCTTTTCCTTCTTTTCTTCTTCCTCTCTCTCTCTCTATCTCAGCAGGAAGTTTGATATTTTTTCAAATATACCTGAATTATTGGGTTGTTTTCCATTGGTCAGTAGAGAATTATTTTTAAAGTAATTTTAAAAGAAATGTTTATATTGCTCTATTTCTCTCCTCTAACTCTAACTATTTTTATTTTGGTTGGTTGTGTGGATGGAATCTATGAATAGAATTTATGAGGAGAAAACAGCTGTTAGCACCAAAATGACAGAGTCCATTAACTGTCCTTACAATATGCGTTGTGCATAATTGCATGGTTGAAGTTTTAATTTAGGTTTAAAGTCTCTAAAAAAGTATAGCAGTAAATCCTAGACCACCAGGCACTAAAATTCATGATGAATAACCAGTTTTGGATTACACTTTAAACATTGCAAAGCTATTTATTCTTTAAAAAGAGGCAGAAAATAAAATATTGGCTTATCAGACTAGGTAAACATTATTTATACAGAGAAAAACTACTTGTTGGGGATCTCTCTAGCCATTTTTAGGAACTGTGTTTGAGGCAGAGTAATGTCAACACAAATAATAGGTGGGGTAAGGGACATCTGTTACTCAGTTGGAATAACTGAACAGGTGATCACTGAAGTGGAGCTTAATATTCAGTTACACTTGGGTAAAACAGATCTTTCTGAATAGTGAGTGAAGGTAGTCTATTACCAACGAAATTTAATAAAGTGGAGTGCTAGGAATAATGTTAAATATTATTTTTTGGATTATCTGAGAGATGTTTAAAACTGACATAGCACAAATAATAAGTGAGAGTTGATTCAATTTCTCTTATATAACATGTTAGAAACATCTATAAAAAGTAAACACATTAAGCATTTTCAGTGACTTCCAAAACTTTTTTGTCATACCACTGTAGGAGAACTCCACATGGCACCTTGGCAAACTTGGACATATCCACATAGGTCACGCAGACAAAGATTTGAACCACAGCTAATCATCTGAGTCTTGGCAGAATGCCTTGTGATACTCCCAGAAGGCAAGACCATACAAGGCATACAAAGAGCTTCCACAAATCCGTCTCCCACTCATGCCCTCCTCTCATCTCCCCTGGGAGATTATCATGAGACAATTGCTCATCTCCTCCTGGGTTCTGATGAGATCTGAGGCTTCTGGAACTCCACACTCAGAACAAAGCTTCTAAACAAAACTGCTCAGCTGTAGTCTAGACTTAGCTCCTCAACAACAGGGTATCCCACTATTTACATTGTCGCCATTTGGCCCCTTTTGTTTGTGTCATCATTTTCAGTGTTGGGACAAAGACAACAGGAAGCTGGCACCTTTGGCTAATCTTTTTTTTCTCTACATAAGTAATAAATTCTCTGAATCTAAAAGTGACTCACTGTATCTTTACTAGTCCAATCAGTTAGGCCTTGGCCTGGCCTTGTCTTGTGAGTACTTGATAGAGGCAGATTAAGAAATTCGTTTTGTATCATTGAAATGGGACAACAGGTCATCTTCTCAGCTTTGAGTCAATAAAGATGTTAGTCTTGCTTCAAGAGTCCTTGCATTCCAGCCCTTGGAACCAACCCGCTGCCCACCACACACACACACACACACATACACACACACACACACGCACAAACTCACACATTACATTCATAACACGGTCTCTGAATGTTCCCTGACATCTGAATTCTTGTCCTCCCATTGAAGTGCATTATTTTTTACAGAGATATGGTTCTGTCAAGTGTCACTTCTCCTGTGAATTGAAATGGTACCCTTGAAACACAACTCCTGCCGCTGTCTCAATATTAATGTCAAATATCTCTGGATCTAACTACTCAACTGTAAGGAGCGCCTCAAATCACCTGTTAGATTGTATGGTTTCTAGCTTTGATTAATTAAATTTCTATTGCTTTTGTTGCTATATTCTCATGCATAGAATAGTATTAGGTACAGAGTAGGTGCCCAATTATAATTTTTGATTGAATAAAAGAAATATTAGAATGGCATGGTATAACATAGAATAGGACAATTTATCCCAGGGTGTGGTGATATTGTTATCATAATTTTAGTTTTCTATATTTCCTGATTCTCTACAATATGGCTTTATAGATTTTACAATCAGGAAAAATAAAAACAGCTAACTTTATAAATAAGTTACCTAAGTATAGCTTAAAAAATTTGACTCCAAAATACAGAAGAATATGTGATATTAACGTAGACAAGATTAATTTTATGATTAAACAGGCAAAGAGGGGATATTTTAATTATGAAGAGTATGCATTTTAGGCTGAATGGTGCCCTCCCAAAATTCATATGTTGAAGTCCGAACACCCAGTACCTCAGAATGTGACTGCTATTTGGAGATAGGCCCTTTTAATAGGTAATTAAGATTAAATGAGGTCATTAGGGTGAGCCTCATCCAATATGACTGGTCTCCTTATAAGAAGAGGAGATTGGGACATATGTACAGAGGAAAGACCATGTGAACACAGAGGGAGAAGATGACCATCTGCAAGCCAAGGAGAGAAAACTTTGAAGACATGAACTCTGCTGACACCTTAATCTCAGACTTCTAGACTCCAAATCTGTAGAAGAATAAATTTCTGTTATTTTAAGCCACCCCATCTGTGCTTCTTCATTATGGCAGTGCTAGCAAACTAATACAGTATGATAGATAATTAAGAGCATCACTTATGAATAATTATGCAGAAAAGAATACAGCATCAAAGACGAAGCAAAACCTACAGGAAAAGCAAGAAGAATAATAACAGGCATTATTTCACCTCTTAACTGATGAAATATGAAATAAACAAAAAATAATAATTAAGGATATAAAATATCTAAATAACATAAATAATGTAGCAAATCAACTTATTTTTAGAAATATCTTCTTCCAATGTCCACTGACTCTAATTATACATTATAATTAGATTAAAATATATAATACATATAAATATAATTATATTTACCATGTATAATTAGATTCAAGACAGAAGGGAAGAGGGGACGTGGTAACAACTTCATTTTAAATGAAGGAGACAAATGGGGCAATAGATGGAGAGGAAACTGGATCGAGAGAGGTTGTTGGTTTATGTAGTTGTGTTTTAAAAAATAGAAATAACATCATGAAAATAACCCAATAGAGAGAGCACAATTAGAGATGTAGGAGAAAAAGAGAAGACTTACCAGAATCAAGCCCGTGAGTAGACAAGAGAAGATGTGCTCTAATACACAGGTGAGTAGTAAATCTTTGCTGGGAGTGCAGGGAGCTCATCCAGAGTCATAGGAAAGAAGGCAGACTCCCTGGAACAGGTGTAGATGTGGTTAGTGAAGGTGGACAATGTTCTCTTCCAATTATTTCTGTTTTCTCAGTGAAATAGGAAGTGAAGTCATCAGGTGAGAATGAAGGAGAAGATTTTGGGGATTTAAGGAGCAGAAGAAAGGATGAAATAGTCATCTGAGGACCGGGAAAGTGACTAGACTACTGAAAGTTATATGTTTGCCAAGTACAATTATTAAGGGCTCAGCTGAGTTTGGTAAAGTGAGACCGATGAATACGACTGTTTCTCTTCAGTCATATCCAGATGTTCAGATGTACAGAGTAGCTGAAAATTTGGATTTAACCAACTTTGTGTGATTGTTAGTTTTTGTTTTCCCACAATGTGATATTCTATCATTTGTATCCAAAAGACAGTTAAATATGCTTGAAATGCATCCTATACCTTTATAAAGAGAAAAAGCGGGTATTAAACTTGTCCATGGATAGAGAAACTGGGGAAACGGCATATAGCAATGGTAGGAAAGCCAACTTGTATGTTATTTAACGTCTCCATAAGTATAACCTGTTCAATTTACAAAGTGTCATATGTACAAGTATGTTTATAAATAACTTGATTGTAACATGACAGAGCTGGATGAAATAAATTTTAGCTGTACAATGAGCATGAAATTTTATTGAAAAACACAGGAATTATGGGAGACAATAAACTCAGTTTGGGCAAATGATTAAAAATTATCAATTAAATCAACAAACAGAATGATCCAATTCAATGTTGGTTTGCAACTTTGGGAGTTTCCTGAGTGAGATTTGAAAGCCTTCATACATGGAGAGCAAGGAAAGACTGAAGAAAGAGGCAGACCACTCCAGATTGATAGGTGACAGGTTTAATAAGCAAGGGAACTTACCTACTAAGCTTGTCTTAGGCGGCTGCAAAACGAGTGGATCTTCACTCCTACCTGCCAGAATTTTAAAAGTTTATATAGAAGCCTTAACAGGGTTCAGTTATGAATACTATCCAGTTGGTCTCAACAGCACATCGCTCTCTCAAGTCTGTGTCTTTGAGGAACAGTGGGCTCCTACTGCAGGAACAGTGAGCTAAATGTATATTCCATGGACAGGAGAGCGGGTAAGAAGCCTCTGATTGCCCAGGTCCAACTCACGGGTCAAACTGTGGTCATGTCCTCTTGATGATCTCCTCCAACACTCAGATCTAAAGGTCAGTGCCGATTTTAACATAACTACAGAGTTTGCGTGAGGAAAAATACTATTTTCCACGTTTGGAAATGTACGTGAATATATGGGCATCGGGTTTTAAAGCAAAATATACAAAAGCTAATTGGAAGGATATATAATCAGTGATAAAAACAAAAAAGTGGATAAACCTTAAAGAAAAATGATATATAGGAACGTTGTGAAACTTTGAAAACTAACTCTTATAGTTTCAATAATTTTTAAAATATAAATCCTCATTTGTTAACTTTGATAACAGCTCATGCATGAAATGATATAAGTGCAAAGGGAGCATATGGAGTAGGTTACTTTGCCTACAAAAAGTAGTGTGGACATCTATACAGGAAAGAAATTGAACATTAAGAATTGAACACGTCTTTAAATTCTAACTTCCCTAGGTTGTGCATACATATAACTGATTACGCATATAATTTCAGTCCTTGTGTTTTTTTCTATTATTTGGTAAATCAGAATTTAGTAAATTCAGAGCATACTAAATCTGTACATACATAAATGACAAATATTGCACAATTCTGTACATATTGTTGGCATTTGTTATACATTTCCTTGATAAACCTGTTCATTTCTTCACAGATGTGAATTATAGCTTTTTTGCTTTAGTTGCCATTCCTTTTAAACATTCAGCCTCACTATGTCTCATAGTTTTCTTCTTGAACCAGGCAGAGTTATATCTCTAAAGATAAAAGAACTATTTTTTTTTCTTCTCGCTTGCTTTGGAAATTAGGTCACCTTGACATTTAGCAGTCTCCTTAAATTATATTGATAGTACTTCAAGGAACAAGTACCTGATGAGTAACATTTC
Source organism: Ceratotherium simum simum (assembly GCF_057802395.1). Taxonomy (NCBI): domain Eukaryota; kingdom Metazoa; phylum Chordata; class Mammalia; order Perissodactyla; family Rhinocerotidae; genus Ceratotherium; species Ceratotherium simum. Next base: position 46,250,391 of record NC_141911.1, read on the forward strand.
TTAATGTTCCAAACAAAGTTGCATTGCATGTTGAGTTTCAACTCAAGGAGGAGAAAGGAACACATTGTATCGATTGGATGAATCTAAGAGAGACATCTACTGGTTACATTTGACTAGCTACTCTGGGAAATTTTTATTAGAATTGGTAGTTTCTTTTAATGTACAATCAGAAGAAAGAAAAAAAATGTGGTAAAAATATCTGAGAACATTTCCAGAATTTAGCTCATTCAAATAATGTTGATGATTAGGTTATAGCTACAAGTTCACAAAAAGACAAATAGGTGTATGCACTGTAGAAAAATGCTTTAGCAATGCTCATTGACAGTGTCGGTTCTTCTTTTAAATAATAATAAATGGATAGTGAGGTCATATATAATAGAATCATAAAATAATAGTAAACAAATGATTATAAGACTAATATACTATTTAGCTGGACAAAGTTACTTATTATATGCCAAAAAGTGATAAAAGAATGCCAAATAACAGAATATTTTATAAAATGTTATCTTTGGATATTAAAATTTATAATTTTAAAACTGTCACATCTTTCTATACACTGTCTTAAGATCTTTCATTATTTGTCATTCAACTTTGTTCATACATTTATTCATATATATGGTACCAAAATTATTAGCATAATAATTATCATTATGCAGTTTTGGGGTTTTTTTTGCTACAGCCACCATTTCCAAAGATCCCAAGACATGAGTATAATTTAACGATTGTATATGTGTGCCACATACTGTTTTATTTATACACTACTATGAAAAATCCATATAGACAGAAAATTCAATCTCAAAGAATAAAATAAAGAGTTAAAGTAATTGAATTATAAAAAGCAATGTCTGATACAAAGGATTGAAAGTCTGAAAGGGATTTGAGCCACTTGAAAAGCCTTTCTCTTTTTATGTGAGTTATATAAAAATAGCCAGTGATTATATTTTTAGAAGTGGTTTATTCCTTTGACCAGCTGTGTACAAGATAAAAGACTGACTCAATCACTTCCAACAAATTTCTTCTGGTTCAAACTTGTGGTTTGTCCAGCCATTCCATCTGAGTCTTTCCCCTGTTAGTGCTGTTGCTTCATTGCTCTTTCTATCCCTTTCCTCTGGGGATGAGTTGCTGCATCAGTGACCCTTATTTTGTTTTAAAGAATTGTGCCATTTTTGTGCATGAGAGTAAAAAGGCCTAAAGGCATCTTCCTAAAACCTTTGCCTCTTTCTTGTATACACAACAGCTTAAGTCATATTGATACTTTAGGGCTGATGTAGGAAATATCAGTTCTTTGCATCCTAAAGCCTCTGATCTCTTCTTCTCTCACGTGTTCGTCAACAAAATTAATTCTTTGCATTTGTACAGACTATGACTTACAAAATAATTTCACATTAAAAAAAATTTATCCAATAATCCTGCTGATAGGTAAGATTATTTCTCCCGGCTTCATCTAATTGCCTTCTTTCTTTTTTACCTTCATTCAAATTATCCTGAAATTTTAAAAATTACTTTATCATATTTATTTCTTCTGTTGTCTTAAAGAACTTCTGGAAAAAATATTCTGACTACAAATAGAAACCAGTTATTTTCATTTCCAGATGAGGAAATTGAGACTCAGAGAAGGTAAATGATTTCCCCAAGGGCATATGTGTTTATTTTTTGTTTAATATATTGCCCAGGCTGGCCCTCTACATCTTTTTATTTTAACATTTCTTTTGAAAGATGTTTTCTATTCATTAAAGAAAACATAAATTTTCCCTGAATAAATATGTCAGGTTAAATTCAAAATCAGTGTTAATTTCCGATAACTAGTCCTTATCTCCAGCTCAATTCGTCTCTAATATATGTTTTCTTATTAACACCTAATTACTACCTACTGACATCTGTTCTTTCGTTCTCTTGGATATTAACCTCAAATCTGTTCTGATTGTGCACCCAATCCTTAAAGAAATCATAGTATATACTCTCAATAAATTTATATTTTCTTACTTATGTTTGATAAAATAGTACTATACAAATACATTTATACATTGTGAAACTTTCATTCAAAATTTTAATTGATTAAATAAACATAAAAAATACACGTGTAAATAATTATTGTGCCCATCCCAATTGTTTCTATATTTATAATTTGACCTAGATACAAATTATTTAATAACATGTAAGACAGGGCAAAGTAATTGACAATATACGAAGATAATAAAGTGAATAAAACGCATCCAAGACCTTACCTGAACCTTATCATTGCCCTGTTGAAAGATGAGGTATGGAACAATTTGGATATACCATTTTCAGCATTCTAAGTTTCTATTCTTTTATTATCTTAGTCCTATTATAAGGAATCTGTGCATACATCAATAATATCCCCGTTTCCATCCCTTTTTTTAACGTCTACAGTCTACCCCAAACCACCCCGTCCTCTTTTTATGTGGAATACATTCTTTAATCAACACCCACATGCCTTGTTTCTTCTACTCTCATCATTCTTGTTCTGTCTGCTCTTACTACTGGCTCAATTTGGCTACACATTTCTACAATTTTAATCCTAGGCTACAACTGGAGAGAATATTACAGAAAAATATTTAATTTATGATACAACACTTGTGTGGTCTTCACGTTCAGCTGGAACTTCCACTTTTTAGCATTAATCCTTTTTGTATCTCGGCTATGTTTTACATCTCTGTAGCTGTTATTACAAAGATTCACCACTTTCCTTAAATCCTCTCTCTCCCTCACTCTTACTCACTCCTCTCTTTGTTGAAAACCTTGCCTACTATTTCACAGGGAAAATGGAGGCCAATATACACCAACTTTAATTTACCCATCCATTTAGCAAACATTTATTGTGCTCCTCTCTATTTTGGATCTATAGCAGTGGAAAAATGTTGCTTGGGGCCCTTATAATTAGTGAGAAAGATTGATGTGGCAGACTCCTAGTTGTCCCCCACTATTCCCCTTTTTAATTATAATTGTGTTTAACTGGTACATGGCCATTAAACAGTGATTATGGATGCAGGGTGCTGTAACTGATACTTTAAACTTTATTTCTTCTTCGTTTACTGACATTTTATATAATTAATCTATATTAGTTGTATAATTCTTAACAGTCCATGAGAAACAGAAATTAATGGCTAACATGTAAAACTTAATAGGTGCCAAACACTATGCTAAGTGCTGCACGTGGATTATTTTGTTTAATCCTGGTCACATACTCATGAGGATTTGGTGATCACTAGGTAGGCAAGTCTGTGTAAATACAACATGCAAAGCTGAGGTTTGTGAGGGTTAAATAACTAGCTCAAGGTCAAACATCCAGTGAGAATATGGACCTGTGGTATAAATATAGGAAAATCTGGCCAAAAAAACACATATAATTAATCTTACAAGAAGAATGTCTTAAGTATCACAGCATTTCTAAAATATAAATTTATCCTTGGCTGTATCTGCTAAAAAGGTAATGCTGAAAAACCTCTCCCTCTTTTATGGCTTACAAAGGTATTTAAAATTACAAACAAAACTTTGATGTGCCCTAAAAAGCTCAACAAGTTATGGTCACTACTCCCACCAACTTCATTTGAACCACTACCTCTAGACTCGGAAACTCCAGCCGCATGGGTTCCTTGTTATGTTTGTTCAATGAATGCAACACGATCTCTTCTATGTCAAGTCTTTTTGCATGTGATATCCTGTCTAGAAAGATCTCCACAACCTTGTGTCCCTATCCTATCGCCTATTTTACCCCATTAAATCTATTGCCATTATTATGATATAATAATATTTTAATTAAACTTTTTATTTTGAGATAATTATAGATTCCCATGCAGTTCTAAGAAATAATAGAGAGATATCCTGTCAACCCTTCACCTAGTTTCCTCCAAAGGTAATATTTTGCATAATTATAGTACAATATCACAAACAGAAAATTAACATTGACACAATTCACCAATGTTATTTGGTTTTCATCAGTTTTATATGCACTCATTTGCCTGTGGATATTTCCATATTATTTTATCCTGTGTAGAGTCATGTGACTACTACCATAGCCAACATACAGAAAAATTCCATCACAAGGATCCCTTGTTATACCCTTTTATAATCACAGCCACTTCCCTCCCCCTTCCCTTCATAATTCCTGACAAGCATTAATTGTTCTGCATCTCTATAATGTCATTTCAAGGATATTATATAAATGGAATGTATGTAAGCTTTTTAAAATTGTTTTTTTTTACTTTTTTTGGTAATACATTCTTCAATTTATGGGACACCTTTAGATTTACAGAAAACTTATGAAGATGATTCAGAGAACTCCAATATGCTCCACACCCAGTTTCCCCTATTATTATCTTACATTAATACAGTACAATTGTTACCCTTAATGAAACAATATTGCTACATTATCATAAAATAGATGCTTTGTTCATATGTCCTTAGTATTTACCTAAATGTGGTCGTCTTTTCTTTTGCAGGATCCCATCCAGAATACCACATTATATTTAGTTGTCAAGTCTCCTTAGGTGTTCCTCTTGGCTGTGACAGTTTCTCAGAATCTTTTTTGTTTTTGATACCCTTGACAGTTTTGAGGAGTATTGCTCAGGTATTTTGAAGAATGGCTCTCAATTGGATTTGTCTGATGTTTTTTCTTATGATCAGACTGCGGTTATGAGTTTCGGGGAGGTAAACCACAAAGGTAAAGTGTCATTTTCATTTTCATCACATCTTATCAGGGGTATATGCTATCAATACGACTTATCACTGTTGGTATTAACCTTGATCAATTGAGGTAGTATATGTCAGATTTCTCCACTGAAAAGTTTTTTTTCTCCCTTTCCAAATGTTACTCTTTGGAAGGAAGTCACTTCCACTTCCATGCGGAGTCCACACTTGAAAAGTGGGAGTTATGCATCGCTTCCTTGAGGGTGAGGTATCTACGTAAACTGTATGGAATTTTTCTGCTCAGGAGATTTGTCTCTTCTCTCCTGGTTTTTTATTTGTTCAATCATTTACTTAGTCATTATAGACTCATGAGTACTTATTTTATACTTTATATTCCAATACTTTTATTTATTTATTTTATTGCTTAAATTGTTAATTGAATAAATAAATTGATAACAATAAAATATTGCTTTATATAACAATATAAAATTTAATTATAAAATTCTAATATAAATTATAAACTTTAATAAGTTATAATATAAATTGTATATTTATTATATAAATTATTATATAATTGTATATTATAATAAAATTTAATTATAAAATTTTGATAACAATATAAATTTTATATATTTATATTTATATAAATAACAATAAATTATTAATTGAATAAATAAATTGAAATTTCTTTATTCCAATGCTTTATTTATTTATTTATTCCAATACTTATATTTATTTTGTTGCTTTAATTGTTCCAGCTTTGGCCATTGGGAGCTCCTTTAGTTGACTCTTGTGTATCCTTCACATACCCGCATCATTATGTTTGTTTCTTTGCTTCCTTATTGTTATTGTTGTTACTTCCTCATTTTCCGGCGGTACAAGATGTTCCAGACTCGTCTGATATATTTACTTCATCAGTCCTAGCATCAGCCATTTATCGAAAGAGCCCTGGTTCCTCTCATTGGAGAATGGTATTGGAAACTAAAATCTGGGTGCTAGGTGTGCTCAGTAAGTATGTATGTTTATGTTTCAATAGTTCGTTCTGTTTAATTGGTGAGTAGTATTCCACGGTATAGGTGTATCATAGTTTATTTAATCATTCACCTGTTGAAGGATATCTGGGCTGTTTCGAGTTTTGTGCTATTTATAAAGCTGCTAGGAACATTCATGTTCTCTGGATTGAATGCCCAAGAGCACAATCTCTTGGTCATATGGTTAGTGCATGTTTAGTTTTGTAAGAAGCTTGCTAAATGTTTTCCAGACCGGCTGTACCATTTTACATTCCATTCCTACCAGTGTATGAGTGATCAAGTTTCTCTGTATCCTTGTTAGCATTTGGTATTAATTTTATAGTCATTTTGATGATGAAAAGTGATATTTTACTTTGGTTTTATGATAGTATTTTACGTACTGCTGAGAAATAAAGAAAAAAGAATGGAAAGAAGAGAGTGTGTATGTGTGAGAGAGCAAGAAAGACAACCAATTAAGGATACTCCACTGATTCTAAGTTATGTCCTGAATTCAGAAATGTTAAAACTTGACAGAAAAAAGTGCACTATAGAATCAATAATAAGTAGTTAACATCTCTTCCTCCTCCTCATCTTAGGTAAAAGACCATTTTCTCACAGAAGCTTTGCCTGATCCTGCAAGCTTGATGGCGTCACCTACTACATCTTCTAGTATCTCCCTGTTTATTTTACCCATAATACTAATAATGCTTTGTAATCATATCACGATGTGTTTAATTGATGTGTCCCTCTTCCTCGCTAGACTCAGAGCTCTGCAAGGGTAGAGACTGTAACTGCTTTGTTTACCACACTGTCTCCAACACCTACTTCAGGTTCTGGTGTGGAGGTGGTCAATAAATATTGTTAAATTAATACATAGATGTATTCTTCATCAATCAATGCGTGTTTTCAATCAAGGAATTTACTCTTATTAAAGTTCTATTATTTATAAAATAGAAAATTGGTTTAGATCAATTCTAAAAACTCTAGATTTCCAGTTACAGAGAGAGGCACGATAAGCAAAAAAGATAAGAAAAGATGATTTTTATTTTTAAACCCAATAATATTAAAGAAAAGAAATACCATTTAAAGTTGTCAATAAAGTATACTATCTCCACATAGTTCCAGAAACAAGTCTAAGCAATTTTTTTCCTTTTGCAAAATTTACTTCTATCCACCCCCATCCACAACATGGTCAAATCTGTCAGGACATGTTTGATTAAGGTGGTCTGTCTTCCCAGGTGGCTTCAGTCTCTATATATTTTATAGAAGGAGGCCATGGTTCCTGCTGTTTTTATATTCATCTAGAATTTAAGACAATATTGGAGACATAAAAATGATAACACCCTAGTACCCAATAAATATTTGGTTTAATGGATTCTACTTATTTGATGGGATCTATCTAATAAGGAAAAACTTGTCAAACCAGAGTGATTTTGAATTTTATTAGTTATTGATCTGTAGTTATAACATATTTCAGAATCACTCTTAAATACTGAGGTCAGTACAAGTTAATTTCAGTGTAGTTATTGAAAACAGTTTCCTGACGCAAATTTATTGCCAAATTTTTGACGAGTAGAATAAAAGTTAAATATGTGCCATGCAGGATAGCCAATGCATTAAAATCTGATGTGCTTGACATGTCCCCAATAAAAGAGAATATAATAAATCATATTCAATATAAATATTAATAAATGACACCTGTGTATTTTTTATAGGAAAGTAAGCTAAAATCACAGTAAAAGGGCATGGGTGGTAATGAAGGCTTTTTCAAATAAAATATTTTTCAAACAATTTATAATGTTTAAGCAATTTTAAATCATTTTTGTTATATCCCATATTCTTGAATAAAGTTTGAATGAGCATAATTTAATCTTAATATATAGAGATGACTTCAGGGAAATGGAAAAATTTACTAGTTTATATGAGCAATGTATATAGTCTAACTGGATAAACTGGATAATTCAGGCCAAATTACTTCATATTTAAATAAACATCAATTTAGGTGCTTTTTTCTTTCTTCTCCATTTTGTCTTAGGAAGCTCTGATGGATTCTTCCATCCCTCACAGTCCATTTTCTCCTCCTTACTTTTAGTTATACAAATAGAGTGCCACTGATCTGTAATCTACATCCCTAGCCGATCCTTCTACAGCTGCGTTGGGTCCATTGGGATGCCAGCAGAGGTACATACAGCTTTCATGTCACAGCTGTAAAGAAGGTTGCCCTTGAGTCTCTTTACTCTCACTTATTGCGACAATAATGGTTTATACCTCAGAAGGAAAATATGAGAGTTAACTAAGATAATTCATATTAAACTGTTGGAATAAAATCAGTCATTATTAATTATTATATTATTATTATCCACAGGTTAGTCATTGATGTTTTTGTCCCTAGTAAACATTGTTAAATTAAAATGTTAATTTGGAAACTTCAAGGAAAATGTGAACGGAATGAGGCCAGAATTTCCTATGCATTACAAAACTTGTTCCCAAATTTGACTCCAAATCTCCCAACAGCCAAAATAAAATAGGGAAATGTGGCTAATTAGATAATTTTCTGTGCCCATGATAAAATGATGTGTGCTAAGGAGAGACAAGAACTTTGAATATTTATATTTTCAAGTGATTTCTTTCATGGACTTTTAATAAACGCATGGCAAGCTCCGCGTCTACTTCTATTCCTCTAGCAGTATAATTTGGGGTGAAACTTCAAAGCTTAATGGTGTGAAATCAGTTCTGCAGGAGTCAAAGACAATGTCCAGGCAGTATAGCAGAGTGTGTAAGGATAGTGACCTAGTTTTGAATCCAAGTTTGGCCTTGTCTGTGGATCCTCAGGCAAGTTACTTACCTCAAGCAAATATAAAACCTTGGACTGCCTCGAAAACTGATCATTCAAATTCCTTCAGTGTACAAGAAAATTTTCAAAAAAGACTGAGCTTATTTGCATTAGTTATTTATACCATCTTAGTAGCCAAGTTTTCCATAAGGGTCACTGAAACAGATTTCTCTCATAATAGCAAGGCAAGTTTCTTACGGCCGGAAGAATCTTCTGCAGAAATAGTAGGTCCTCACAGGGAATTGAAGACTTAGAAAGCCTGAAGATGCTGCATTGTTGCAGATTTATATGGTGGTCTTGGTAGTTTTCCACTTATTTTTCCATTTAAGACAGTTTATATCATTTATCTTTGTCAGTTGGTATCTTTTTATCAATCTTTCTACCAACCTCAAAGGTTGATGTCAGAATATGGGCACAAAGACCTAGAACCTAAATATTAGTTTATTTGGAGGAATTAGGAACAACAACAAAAAACTTGGGAAAGAAAATAATACTAGAAGGCTAGTATTACAGCCAGACCATTCTTAGCAAAGACCCTATAAATACTTACCAGTGATGAAGAATTTTTTCAGTAAAATATGACCATTATTTCCCAAGATTTGCAACAGTTCAGCATACTGGATTAAAAACAAATTGTAGTCCAAGATGGTAAAGTGCACATTTCGCCTTTAGATTCTAGAGTCCTTTGGCTTTAACCAAAGAAGTAGAGATGCCTGAGAGTTTCCAACAGAGACTAAAACCAACAAGCATTAGATCAGGATTCTGGTAGATAAGTAAAACAAAAACTAAAGCTGTGGATTCCTATGTTTTTGTGCATAAATACTTAGGGTGTTAATGTTAGAAATGCTGGTGGGTCAGATGACATAGAATTTTCACAGCAAAAATGTATATAACAAGCAATTTTACCCCAAAACTTCTCTTTCAATGATATAAATGAATGCATGATACATGGCCAGTTAGGGAGATTCTGAGAGTGAATTTTTGCCTAACATGTCAAAACAGTTTCCCTGTTACCAGAGTGATGCGTGATTCCAATAGATACTAAATTGATCTAAAGATAGGGTGATCAAAGGGTTAACTAACTTTTCTCCCTCAGGCATGGCTGTGTTTAAGGGAAGATATTTTGCTGCACTGGAGCCAAAAGAGATAAATGGGGGAGGCTGGAAGTTTGCCCAGCGTCTCCAATCCCCAGGTCCTTGGGAAAATACTTTTTTTTCTTTTCTCATCCCCTTGAGGTGTTTTGCTAACCATGATTTTTACTAAGCTTTCTTAGGAAGGGAAAGCATCTGGCAAGGAGTTGAATGTCTGTCCCCAACCACTGTCCCCCCACCCCTGCCCTGACTACTTTTATTTCCTTAGTAAAAAGTATGTGAGGAGGTGAAGTTATATTGAAAAAATCTTGAATAAAAAGGAAAATTATTATATTGGAAAAAATTTATTCAAGTTGGTTAGCAAAATATTAAATTGTTAGGACCTCTGACATCAGTACTGTTGGCCAGGAGCAGAAAGAGAAGCCGATAGTAAAAAATCAAGTAAGGAGTGGGGCTGTTTCCAGTTCCACATGTAAAGAGCTTCAAAGTTACCACTCTGTCCTAACAAGTAAAAATCTGAACAGACTGAAAAATCAACAACTCTTCTTGGGTCTGTAGAAGAGGGGAGGACACAGGGCAAACCGTTGTCCCCAAGATTGGAGAGAGACACAGGCGAATACAGGGAGTCATGGCTTGCCACAGCAGAGACATACAAGCAGAAACCACTGCAGAAACCTGTGCTGGGGAAGGAAAACCTGAACTGTAATTGACAAATTGCTGGAGGCTCATTGTGGACAAGTCTGCAAGTTAACAACTCCAGGGGAACCGAGTTATGGGGGGCTCCCACAATATTGTGAGATTTACCTCTAGGAGATCTACCAGGTTCCCACAGTAAATACCAGGGGAAAATCCCCTCAGGCTTCTGGCAAGGAGAGGGGGAAAAGAAACCATTTTGAAATACTGGAGTACTCCGATCTTGTTAACAAGGCCTCCTCTCAGGGGAAGCTAGTTAACCAGAGCCTAACTTGCTGGTGTGTTATCAGAGCCTAACTGACCTGGGGGAAGGGAAATACCCAACTCTAATCCATAAAATTGATAAGCCTCTAGCCAGGTTAACTAAGAAAGAAGAGAAAAGATACAAATTACTAATATGATAAATGAAAGAGGGGACATCATTGCCACAGGTCTCATGTATATCAAAGGATAATAAAGGATTTACTATGAATAAGTCTATGGTCACAAAGTTGATAACCTACAGGAAATGGACCAATTCCTTGAAAGACATAATTTCAAAACTCATGTAAGAATAGATAATCTAAATAGGTGTATATCTATTAAAGAAATTGAATCGATAACCTTACAAAACAGAAAGCACCAGACGGAGATGGGTTCATTGGTGAATCCTATCAAACATTTGAGGAAGAAATTACACCAATTCTTTACAATCTCTTTCAGATGATAGAAGCAGAGGAGATACTTTCTAATTTATTCTATGAGGTCAGCATTACCCTAATAACAAAACCATGCAAAGACATTAAAAAAACATCAAGCTATAGACCAATATCTCTCATGAATATAAATGCAAAAATTCTCAACAAAATATCACCAAATCAATTCCAACAATGTATAAAAAGAATTATACACCACGACCAAGTGTGATTTATACCAGATATACAAAGCTGGGTCAACATTCAAAAATCAATTTATGTAATTCATCACATCAACAGGCTAAAAAAAGAAAAAGCTCATGATAATATTAATAGATATTGATTGATATTGCAGAAAAAGTATTAGCAAAATCCAATACTTGTTCATGATAAAAACTCTCAGTATAATAGGAATGGAGGGGAACTTCCTCAACTTGAAAAAGGATGTCTACAAAAACCATTCAGCTAACATCACATGTAATGGTGAGAAACTTGAGTCTTTCTCACTAAGGTCAGGAATAAGGCAAGGATCTTCTCTCTCACTGCTCCTTTTCACCATTGTACTAGAAGTACTAGCTAATGCAATAAGACAAGAAATGGAAATAAAAGATGTACAGTTTGGGAAGGAAGAAATAAAACGGCCTTTGATTGCAGATGACTTGATCATCTGTGTAGAATATCTGAAAGAAGTAACAAAAACTTCTGAAACTAATAAGCAATTATAGCAAAGTTTCAGGATACGAGGTTAATATACCAAAGTCAATTGCTTTCCTATATGTCAGCAATGAACAAGTGGAATTTGAAATTAAAAACACAAAATCATTTGCATTAGCACCCTCAAAGTGAAATACTTAGGTATAAATCTAACAAAATATGTGCAAGATTATATGAGGAAAACTACAAAACTCTGATGAATGAAATCAAAGAACTAAATTAATGGAATGTAGTCCTTGCTCATGGATGAAAAAACTCAATATTGTCAAGATGTCAGTTCTTCCGAACTTGATCTATAGATGTAATCCCAAGCAAAATCCCAGAATGTTATTTTATGGATATTTACAAACTGAGTCTAAAGTTAATATGGAGAGACAAAAGACCCAGAATAGCCAACACAGTATTGAAGGAGAAGAACAAAATTGGAAGACTGACATTACATGCCTTTAAGACTCACTATAAAGCTAGTTATCAAGATAGTATGGTATTGGTGAAAGAATAGACAAATAGATCAACGGAATAAAATAGAGAGCCCAGAAATAGAGTCCCATAAATACAGTCTACTAATCTTTGACAAAGGAACAAAAGCAATACAGTGGAGCAAAGACAGTCTTTTCAACAAATGGTCCTTGAACAACTCAACATCCACATGCAAAAAATGAATATAGACAAAGACCTTACAGTCTTCACAAAAATTAATTCAAAATGGATCATAGACCTAAATGTAAAACTATGAAACTACTAAAACATAACATAGGAGAATATCTAGATGATCCTGGGTATGGCAATGACTTTTCAGTTACAACACCAAAGGCACAACCCATGAAAGAGAATTGATAAACTGGACTTTGTTAAAATTAAAAACTTCTGCTCTGCAAAAAACAGTTATTAAGAGAGTTAGAAGACAAGCCACAGACTTGGAGAAAACATTTGCAAAAGAAACAATTGATAGAGGAGTATTATCCAAAATATACAAAGAACTCTTAAAACTCAACAAAAATAAAAGAAACGAGCCAAAGACCTGAACAGACATCTCACCAAAGAAGATGTACAAATGACAAATAAGCATATGAAAAGATTCTCCACATCATATGTCATCAGGAAAATGCAAATTAAAACAATAACGGATACCATTACACACCAACTAGAATGGCCGGAATCCAGAACACTGACAACACCAAATGCCAGTGAGGATGTGGAGCAATAGGAACTCTCATTCATTGACGGTGGGAATGCAAAATGGTACAGGTAACTTTGGAAGACAGTTCAGTTCTTTCTTACAAAACAAAATAAACTCTTACTATATAATCCAGTGATCACAATCCTTGGTATTCACTGAAAGGAACTGAAAACCGATATCCACACAAAAACCTGCACACACATGTTGATAGAAGCTTTATTCATAATTGCCAATATTTGGAAGCAACGAAAATATCCTTCAGTAGGTGAACGGATAAATAAAGTGTGGTACATCCAGACAATGGAATACTATTCAGTGCTGAAAATAAATAACTATTAAGCCACAAAAAGACATGGAGCAACGTTAAATGCATATTGCTAAGTGAAAGAAACCAATCGGAGAAGCCCACATACTATATGATTCCAACTATATGACATTCTGGAAAAGGCAAGATTACGGAGACAGTAAAAAGATCAGTGGTTGCCAGGGACTAGGGGAGAGGGACAGTTGAATAGGTGAAGCACAGAGGATTTTCAGTTCAGTGAAAGTACTCTGCATAATATTATAATGATGTATATATGTCATAAATTTGTCCAACCTCACAGAATGTACAACACTGAGAGTGAATCCTAACATCTGCTACGGATTTTGGGTGATTATGATGTGTAAATGTAGTTTACATCAATTATAACAGATATACCACTCTGGAATGTGGTGGGGTAAATTATGTTGACGGTATTTGGGTGAGTCTGAGATGTCTCATTATTTACAATTTTGTCTTTTGCATTTTTGAACTTTGTAAACATATTACATATGCTGAGTGAAAAAACAAAATAAATAAAAGGTCAACAAGTCAAAATTATATATTCACCAGATTTTGTTGCTGAAATAGTTCTAGACTTCTTATTTCACTGGTGAAATAAAAGTATTAAGGTTCAGAGGTTTAATAACTTGGTTTAATCCACAAAGATACATTGTAGTAAATCTCAAATTAGAACTGGGGTAACGAACATTGTTAGCTTCTGAAGTTCTGAGTAGTCTTCCTAAGATACTTCTACCAGTTCAGTCCTCACACAAAGGCTACAATGTCAAAAAAATGTGTTTATCCGGGTGCAGGGTCAAAATGGAAATGCTTTTGAGTCCTTTCTTTTTTTTTTTTTTTAAATTTTTTGTTTATCGCAGTAACATTGGTTTATAACATTGTAAAAATTTCAGGTGTACATCATTGTACTTCTATTTCTGCATAGATTACATCATGTTCACCACCAAAATACTAATTACAACCCATCACCACACACATGTACCCAATTATCCCTTTCACCCTCCTCCCTCCCTCCTTCCCCTCTGGTAACCACCAATCCAATCTCTGTCCCTATGTGTTTGTTTATTGTTGTTATTATCTACTACTTAATGAAGGAAATCATACGGTATTTGACCTTCTCCCTCTGACTTATTTCACTTTGCATCATGCCCTCAATGTCCATCCATGTTGTCACAAATGGCTGGATTTCATCGTTTCTTATGGCTGAGTAGTATTCCATTGTGTATATATACCACAGCTTTTTTATCCATTTGTCCCTTGATGGGCACTTAGGTTGCTTCAAGTCTTGGCTATCGTGAATAAGGCTGCAATGAACACAGGGGTGCATGTACCTTTGCAAATTGGTGTTTTCAAGTTCTTTGGATAAATACCCAACAGTGGAATAGCTGGATCATATGGTAGTTCTATCGTTGAATTTTTGAGGAATCTCCATACTGTTTTCCATAGTGGCTGCACCAGTTTGCACTCCCACCAGCAGTGTATGAGAGTTCCCTTCTCTCCAAAACCTCTCCAACACATGTTGTTTCCTGTCTTGTTAATTATAGCCATTCTGACGGGCGTGAGGTGATATCTCATTGTAGTTTTGATTTGCATTTCCCTGATAGTTAGTGATTTTGAACATCTTTTCATGTGTCTGTTGGCCATCTGTATATCTTCTTTGGAGAAATGTCTGTTCAGGTCTTTTGCCCATTTTTAATTGGGTTGGTAGTTTTTTGTTGTTGAGATGCATGAGTTATTTATATATTTTGGAGATTAAGCCCTTATCAGATGTATGGTTTGCAAATATCTTCTCCCAATTGTTAGGTTGTCTTTTCGTTTTGTTGATGGTTTCCTTTGCTGTGCAGAAGCTTTTTAGTTTGATGTAGTCCCATTTGTTTATTTTTTCTATTGTTTCTCTTGCCAGGTCAGATGTGGTGTTTGAAAAGATGTTGCTAAGACTGATGTCGAAGAGCGTACTGCCTATGTTTTCTTCTAGAACTTTCACAGTTTCAGGTCTTACATTCAAGTCTTTAATCCATTTGGAGTTAATTTTTGTGTATGGTGTAAGGTAAGAGTCTACTTTCATTTTTTTGCATATGGCTATCCAGTTTTCCCAACACCATTTGTTGAAGAGACTTTCTTTTCCCCATTGTATGTTCTTGGCTCCTTTGTCAAAGATTAGCTGTGCATAGATGTGTGGGTTTATTTCTGGGCTTTCGATTCTATTCCATTGATCTGTGTGTCTGTTTTTGTGCCAGTACCATGCTGTTTTGGTTACTATAGCTTTGTAGTATATTTTGAAATCAGGGAGTGTGATACCTCCAGCTTTGTTCTTTTTTCTCAGGATTCCTTTAGCTATTCGGGGTCTTTTGTTGTTCCATATAAATTTTAGGATTCTTTGTTCTATTTCTGTGAAAAATGTTGTTGGAAGTTTGATAGGGATTGCATTGAATCTATAGATGGCTTTAGGAACCATGGACATCTTAACTATGTTAATTCTTCCAATCCAAGAGCACGGAATATCTTTCCATTTCTTTGTGTCTTCTTCAATTTCTTTCAGAAATGTTTTATAGTTTTCGGTGTACAGCTCTTTCACCTCTTTGGTTAAGTTTATTCCTAGGTATTTTATTCTTTTTGTTGCAATTGTAAATGGGATGGTATTCTTAATTTCTCTTTCTGCTACTTCGTTGTTAGTGTACAGAAATGCAACTGATTTTTGTATGTTGATTTTGTATCCTGCAACTTTACCATAGTCGTTTATTACTTCTAAAAGTTTTCTGGTGGATTCTTTAGGGTTTTCTATATATAAAATCATGTCATCTGCAAATAGTGAGAGTTTCACTTCTTCCTTTCCAATTTGGATCCCTTTTATTTCTTTCTCTTGCCTGATTGCTCTGGCTAGGACTTCCAATACTATGTTAAATAGGAGTGGTGACAGTGGGCATCCTTGTCTGGTTCCTGTTCTTAGAGGGATAGCTTTCAGTTTTTCACCATTGAGGATGATATTAGCTGTGGGTTTCTCATATATGGTCTTTATTATGTTGAGGTACTTTCCTTCTATACCCATTTTATTGAGAGTTTTTATCATAAATGGATGCTGGATCTTGTCAAATATTTTCTCTGCATCTATTGAGATGATCATGTGATTTTTGTTCTTCATTTTATTAATGTGGTGTATTACGTTGATTGATTTGCGAATGTTAAACCATCCCTGCATACCTGGAATAAATCCCACTTGATCATGGTGTATAATCTTTTTAACGTATTGTTGTATGCGATTTGCTAGTATTTTGTTGAGGATTTTCGCATCGATGTTCATCAGTGATATTGGCCTGTAATTTTCTTTTTTTGTGTTGTCCTTGTCTGGTTTTGGTATCAGGGTAATGTCAGCTTCGTAGAATGAGTTAGGGAGCTTCCCCCCCTCCTCAATTTTTGGAAGAGTTTGAGAAGGATAGGTATTAAGTCTTCTTTGAATGTTTGGTAGAATTCACCAGGGAAGCCGTCTGGTCCTGGACTTTTATTTTTGGGGAGGTTTTTGATTACTGTTTCGATCTCCTTACTGGTGATTGGTCTATTCAAATTCTCTATTTCTTCTTGATCCAGTTTTGGAAGGTTGTATGATTCTAAGAATTTATCCATTTCTTCCAGATTGTCGAATTGGTTGGCATACAGTTTTTCATAGTATTCTCTTATAATCTTTTGTATTTCTGAGGTGTCTGTTGTAACCTCTCCTCTTTCATTTCTGATTTTACTTATTTGTGCCTTCTCCCTTTTTTCTTGGTGAGTCTAGCTAAAGGTTTATCTATTTTGTTGATCTTTTCAAAGAACCAGCTCTTGGTTTTATTAATTTTCTATTTTTGTTGGTCTCTTTTTCATTTATTTCTGTTCTGATTTTTATTATTTCCCTTCTTCTACTGATTTTGGGCTTTGTTTGTTCTTCTTTTTCTAGTTCCTTTAGGTGCATTGTTAGATTGTTTATTTGAGATTTTTCTTGTTTGTTGAGATAGGCCTGTATTGCTATAAACTTCCCTCTTAGAACCGCTTTTGCTGTATCCCATAAATTCTGGCATGTCGTATTTTCATTTTCATTTGTCTCCAGGTATTTTTTGATTTCTTCTTTGATTTCTTCATTAACCCAGTCGTTGTTCAGTAGCATTTTGTTTAATCTCCATGTATTTGTGGCTTTTCTGATTTTCTTCCTATAGTTGATTTCTAGTTTCAAACCGTTGTGGTCAGAAAAGATGCTTGGTATTATTTCAATCTTCTTAAATTTATGGAGACTTGTTTTGTGGCCTAATATGTGATCAATCCTGGAGAATGTTCCATGTACATTTGAAAAGAACGTGTATTCTTCGGTTTTTGGATGGAATGCTCTGTATATATCTACTAGGTCCATCTGTTCTAGTGTGTCGTTTAAGGCCAATGTTTCCTTATTGATCTTCTGTTTGGATGATCTATCCGTTGGTGTAAGTGGAGTGTTAAAGTCCCCTACTATTATTGTGTTACTGTCTATTTCTGTTTTTATGTCTGTTAATAATTGCTTTATATATTTAGGTGCACCTACATGGGGTGCGTAGACATTTACAAGTGTTATATCCTCTTGTTGGATTGTTCCCTTGATCACTATGTAATGCCCTTCTTTGTCTCTTTTTACAGTTTTTGTTTTAAAGTCTATTTTGTCTGATATGAGTACTGCTACCCCAGCTTTCTTTTCATTGCCATTTGCGTGGAGTATCTTTTTCCATCCCTTCACTTTCAGTTTGTGAGTGTCTTTGGGTCTGAAGTGTGTCTCTTGTATGCAGCATATATATGGGTCTTGTTTTTTTATCCAGTCAGCCACCCTATGCCTTTTAATTGGAGCATTTAGTCCATTGACGTTTAAAGTAGCTATTGATAAGTATGTACTTACTGCCATTTTTAACTTTTTTTTTTTTCCCTCAGTGTTTTAGTAGTCCTTCTCTGTTCCTTACTTCTTCTATACAGAATTGATGGGCACTTTAGTTTGACCTCTGTCTGAAAGCTGTACTCTTTAACTACCCTCCTCCCTCCTTTTATGTTTTTGATATCATATCCACCCTCTTTTTGTGCATTTGTATCCATTACGTTCTAATCGTGGAAATAGATAATTTTTCCTATTTGTGGTCTTCTCTTTTCCCCTTAAATCAGTCCCTTTAACATTTCTTGTAACACTGGTTTCTTGGTGACAAACTCCTTTAATTTTTGCTTATCTGGGAAAATTTTGATCTCTCCTTCCATTTTGAATGATAACCTTGCCGGGTAGAGTATTCTTGGCTGTAAGTTTTTTCCTTTTAGCACTTTAAATATATCATGCCATTCTCTTCTAGCCTGTAAGGTTTCTGCTGAGAAGTCAGCTGATAGCCTTATGGGGTTTCCTTTGTATGTAACTTGACATTCTCTTGCGGCTTTTAGGATTCTCTCTTTATCTTTAATTCTGGACATTTTGATTATGATGTGTCTTGGTGTGGGCCTCTTTGGGTTTATCTTGTTTGGGGCTCTCTGTGCCTCCTGTACCTGGATGTCTGTTTCCTTCCTTAGATTAGGGAAGTTTTCATCTATTATTTCTTGAAATAGATTCTCGGCCCCCTTGTCTCGCTCTTCTCCTTCCGGGACACCTATAACATGGATGTTAGTGCGCTTGATGTTGTCCCAGAGGTCCTGTAGACTGTCCTCACTCTTTTTAATTCTTTTCTCTTTTACCTGTTCACCTTGGGTAATTTCTTCTAGTCTTTCTTCCAGCTCACAGATCCGTTCTTCTGTATCCTCTACTCTGCTTTTGAGTCCCTCTAATGAGTTTTTCATTTCCAGTATTGTATTCTTCATTTCTGATTGGTTCTTTTTTATATCTTCCATTTCTTTGTTGACATTCTCACTGAGTCCATCTATTCTTCTCCCCAGATCAGTGAGCATCCTTAACACTCTTAGTTTGAACTCTCTGTCGGGTAGGTTGCTCATTTCTGTTTCACTAAGTTCCTTTTCTGGGGTTTTGTCCTGTTCCCTTACTTGGAATGTATTCTTTTGCCTCTTCATTTTGCCTCTTTCCCTGTGCTTGTGTCTACGTATTAGGTGGGTCAGCTACGTCTCCTGCTCTTGGATAGGTGACCTTATGTAAGTGATCGCTTAGGAGGCTTCCAGTGTGCTTCCCTCAGTTCTCAATGTTCCATGGGTGACCCCTATGTGGGCTACGTGTATCCTTCTGCTGTGGCCTGTTTGCTCTCCCTGTAGGCGCCCAGGGAGGCTGAGTTATGCTCCTGGCCAGCTGTTGTAATGCTCAGCTGCTTGTAGTTGTTGTGGGCCCTTCAGTCTCTTTATCAGCTGTGGGGAGCCCCAGCACAGTTGGCTGCAAGTTCTAATACCACATTTGTGTTGCAGTATTTCTTTTAAGTGAGTAGGCCCCCACCGTGGCAGGTTGTTAGGCTCAGGGCCTTACAATTGCTGTAAGCCTCTAGCCTATTAGGTCTCTTGTCAGCTCTCTGAGGATTGCAGCTGGGTGGGGCTGGCCTCAGGCACAGGAGCACCCAATTGTTTCAGGTTTTGGAAGGTGGAGCAAACCTCCTATGTGGGTCTTTGAGAAGTACAAGTCTTCTGTGGCTGAGAAGCCCTGCCGCCCACAGGTCCACACACACAGTCAACACAGTCCTGCCCCGTGTGAGCGCCCCGACCTCCCCAAGTGGACCCAGTCTCTCCACGGCGGGAGCCCCACACACTCTGCCACCGCCCCACACTCTCCACCCGCTCCTTGTGCACACCCTGCCCGCTCAAGTCGGCTCAGTTGCCAGGCTGCAGAGAATCCAGTCACCAATCTATGCAGGCCCACACGTTGCCTGAGGGCTTGTTGTTGGGTGGGGCTAGTCTCTAGGGTGGGCTGCCTGCCCTGGCTGAGCTGGATTAAATCAGTGCTCTAGCGGGTGGAGCAGACCCTGGGCTAGCAGGCCTCAGGGAGAACTCCAATGGCGTCTGTGTCAGCACGCTCACACCAGGCCACAACAATGGCCGCCGCCAATGTCCCAGTCCCTGGAGAGGTCTCACCCCTCACCGAGATGCACTCAGGGCCTATTAGGTGAGTCTCTTGTCACCAAAGCACTGTGCACCTTTCTTTCTGGTGATTTTAGGATGCTTTCTGGAACGGGTGAGTTTGTGCGCGGGCCCTTTAAGAGCCAGTTTTAGTTTCTTTGTGAACCGGGTTTTCTGGGGGTACTCCCCAATGCTTTAGTAGCAGGCAAAGTCAGATATTATGCTGCTGGTCTCAATTGTGCTGGGTCCACAAAATGCCCACAGCGGGGGCGCTCCCCGGCTCAGGGCCCCGCGCCTCCAGGGAGGCTGCGTACCTGTGAGCTGCTCCCGGCGCCGGCCGTGAAGCTGGCGGCTTGTGAAGGCGGCGTTTTTCCTCTCCAGAAGGGAGTCTCTGCCTCTTCTACCCCAGTTAGGTTTGTCGTTGTTGCAGGAGTTCCTCTTATCCAGTTTTCAGTTCTGTCTCAGGGGTAATTTTTCCACGAGTAGTTGTAAATTGGCTGTGTCCACGGGAGGAGGTGAGTTCAGAGTCTGCCTACGCCGCCATCTTGACTCCGCCCCTTGAGTCCTTTCTGAAAGTATCATATATTATAAATGTAATAGGTCAAAATCAAACTGATAAAGTTAATCTACAAGGACAAAGTAACAAATGAAATTACAGGAAGTGTGCTACATGTGGAGATATTCCTCATAAATATCTGTAGTTTGTGGGAAGAAGTAAAACTGTGTGCTCTTGGATGTGCTCATTGAGAAAGGAAATTGACAGATATAAGCCATTTGCTTTTAAAAAATTATACAGTTTAATATAAAATGAATAGTATTTTTTAAATTGTGAAAAATTTTGCATTTTTAAAATAAAAAGGCTTACATCATATTTTCAAGTTTATGACTCACACTTTGTGAAGTGAGACTGTGCTACTGATAGAGTGAAAACCTGCAATGGAACTGAACATAAAAAAGTGATTTAACTAATTCTCTTCTCTCAAATCTTCTAGGATCTAGAGTGGTTGAATATTTCTTAAATTAATGTTAAGTTTATAATATAAAACATTATCTATTGACTTTGAAAAGTTTTTAAATCATTAGCTTCAATTTAGTTTAAACTTAGCTTATACTATTCTAAATCACTCTAGTATTAAATTGAATATTTCTTAATATCAGAATCAGGCATTTTAATGATCTCTGAATGTCATAAAGAGTTGTGGATTTTTGCCACATTTCTACAATATGTATTTCATTGTTATCATAAATTCAAGTCCTTAATTAAACTAATATTTTTCATTGTACTACAGTAAATCAAGGCAGAAATAAAATTAACAGACACCAACTTTCTCTTGCTTTTTTGTGTTTTCTCATCTTAATTTTTAAAATCTCATTTGTATGGAACACCAAAGTTTACAAGGGATTAGATGAGTATGGAAATCTTCAAGCCAGGACTTGTGTATCTATCCTAGCAGTGTGGGAGTTCTGGACAGATCTCAGATTTTCTGTTGTTCTTCTCTATCACTCTCCTACTCTATGCAATGCTATTATTTTTTTGTAGTTGGAATAAAGTTTTTAAGTTTAGGTAATGCAACCTAAGAAGATGAAAAAGGTATTAAAAACTGACACCTGGAGACTAAATTATAGCAGTGGTTGCCCAAAATGTAGATTTAGAGAAATTATTCTGTCATTTATTTGTGCCATATTATAGAGTGTTTTGATTGCCTCCTATTCATCCTGCTGGTGAGAAACGGATTTTTCTGCTTTAAATAGTATGAAATGGCCAAATACATAACACTCAACTATCAAACAGAAGTTTATTAATCAAACATACTTACAACCCTAGAGGAGGACATGGCATGCCACACAGGGCCACACAGAGGTTGCACTCAGGAATATAATGAATAAACAGGGGCTGTAATAGGAGGCAAGTTTTGTAGCAAAAAGAGGGTGGGGTTTCTGTGGGAGGATGTGATTGGCTTGTCTGAACAATTTTGTGGGTTCGCAGGCAGGTGAAACCCATTAGGTCAAGGAGGTCAGCTGGTGTGCAGCTAGTCCAGCTGATGGGGGAACTAGCCAGGTGGGAGTTTTTCCCTCTGCCTGGAAGCACATCTGGTGAGAGCAAGGGGCCCTGTAAGTCTCAAAATGCCAAGGCAACAACACATGAAATTTTGAGCCTTAAAATACTTAGAGTTGTAGTCTGAAATATTATGTCCCTCTTGAAAGAAGTATTCCATTTATTTTTTGTTTTGGTTCTGTCTTAAATTAGTTTTTCCTTTTTTTCCCTGAAAGCTCCAGAAATATGTCATTCTTCTATGTGAAATGTTCAATATTGCATAATTAAAGATCTTATATAGTACCTCCAGTATCTAAAATACGTAAAAGAGTGGACTACAGATTTAACAAAATAATAAAAATAAAGATTATATTGATGTACAAAAATTTAAGAGATGTTATAATTTTATGAAGTATTTTATTTTGATGATTTTATCATCCATAAAATATAGGGAAGCACAATGGAATGTGATAGAGTTGAAGGAGAACACAGAATTAGTATAGGAAACCTGGGTTCTAATCCTGGTTCTTTTTGAAGTATTTTAATAGTTCCTGTCTTTGGTTTGTTCAGTGGAAAATAACACGGTAAAACAAGATTTTTATTTTCCTCCTGTCTCCAGTATTAGGTTAATTCATCTAACTTTATGCATGTTTCCAAAATACTTGGCCAGTTTGCATGCATACTTTCATTTTGGTTCTGTAAATAATGGTCCAAAGGTGGTGGAAGATATGGCCTTCGGAAGATACTGGTGTCTATCAGTTGATACCAAAGGGATGGAAGCCAAGGGAAAATACCCCCCTGAAACATTGTGCTGATGTTCACCTTGGTAATTACGCACTGATTCATTTTATAGAATTATTGCAAGGATCATAATACTTTACATAATATATTTACAAACACTGAAAAAACTTGTAAGTTTATTATACCTGTGTTAATAAAAGTTGTACAGATAAAATGCAGCAGCTGTTCCTTGAAAGAGAATGTGGCCATTTTGAGGACACATTTTGAAGGAAAGCATCTTCTTCCCTTTACAGTGATTATACTTATTCTTTCAGAATTTATTGAATACCAGATTGAGAGAAAATGGGTTAACCACAACAAAAAATGAAAGGGAAGCAGTTGCTCTATTTTCTTTTTCCTTAATCCTTCTGGGAGTTGATAACACACATAGAAAGGCCTAGCTTTGGCAGAAAGAACAAATGAATCAAAAAGAAACTCAAATGTACTGCAGGCAAAAGAGATAGAGCCTATGAATGTTCTTTTTCCTACGTGGTTTTGGGGATTGATTGCAGAATTCTGAGTGTGTGATGCAGTGGGGTTGCTATTGGCGAGCTTTTGGGGCATTGTATAAGTCATTCCCATGTCTCCATTTTTTTCTCTCCTCTGTAGAAAATCTTTGTTTGGGAAGTAATTTTTGTTTTGGAATATTAGAAGATTCTGATGAAATGGGACTTGCTAAGAAGAGAGAAAGCTTAGGGTTGCCTGAAGTTTAGCTGTGAGTAAAGCTAAGGACCTTTTGTTTTCTTTTTTGAAGCTGCTCAACCACTTTTACTGGCATAGGACAACTGGTGAGAAAATAGCAAAATTCTTCCGTCCAGGAATAAAAATCATGAAGTTGTTAGAAGCTTCTCTTTTATTCATCTTCTTGGCCACCAATCCTAAAGACTGGGCAAAAAATAGATTTGGAATCTGCGATGGTGTCAACAGTATGTCCAAACTGAACAATTAGGTAAATAAGCTTCATAAAATCGCTGTAACTAAGCATCCATCTAAGCATCAACTGAGGCCCTACCCAGACACCATACCATTTTCTTCTCTTGGCAGTATCATTAAATGTGCCATATAAATGAAGTCTATTTACTGACTATTAAAAATAATTGGTTTTTAAATTTTTGTTCTTTTGCATCTTTCTCTGAGAAATCTTCTCAGAGGAGTTTATGTTCTTTATTTTAGCACTTTACTATTGATCTATTGGTAGTTAGAATTAGAATACACACACACACATTTCACTAGCAGCAAGCAATTTGAAATCAGTGATCAGGTTATTCTTCTTTGTTTTCCTGGTGTTAAGTAGAGTGTTGAAACAGAAAAAGTAAACAGCAGTTAGTTTCATTCATAACCTCTTTTTTGATTAAGTCTTATAGTGCGCACACCTTGATTATCCACTTGTCAAAATTTTACCAATCCTTAAAGGCTCATCGCAAATACAATCTACTGTAACACATTTATTATTTCTTCCCATCCTAATCAATATATTATTTTTCCTTTGAAACTGACAATATTTTATATGTTTCTTGTCTTGCTTATCTTTCTCTTCCTAGAACTAAATTTCTATGTGTATGCTTTATCACTAGGAACAAATCCAAATAGTTCCTTCTTTTCAAAATATCTGTCGCATACCTACCAGGGTCCTGTTTTAGGTTCTTGAAATACATCTTTGAACCAAATAGACAAAAGACTTTGCTTGGTAGAAGTTATATTCTAATTGATTAGACAAACGTAATGAATACATTAATTAAACAGAACATTAGAAAATAAAAATATTATTGAAATAAGAAAAAAGTAAAACAGTATAAGAGAAATGGGAGTGACAGGAGGTTGGGGTTGCAAAGTAGCATAAGGTGATTGGGTAGGCTAGATTGAGAAGGAGACATTTTTATCAAGACTTGATTGGTGATTAGGGAGTTAGCCATGGCCCACCTTGGGGGTGGGGGAGTATAGAAGAGTGCTCCAGGCAGAGCAAAGGCCCTAAGGCAGGTTCGGTAGTAGTAGGCAAGTCAGAATAACAGAGGCCAGTGTAACTAGAGGGGGGTGTTTGGGAGATTGGGGTGTGGTAGGAGGTGATGCCAGGATGATAATGAGAGGCTAAATCATTAGGGGCTTTATAAGCCCTTTAAAAGATTTTGCCTTTTATTTAGGTGAAATACTGAGACATTGCAGGATTTTTAGCAGGTGAGTGATGTGATCTGACTGTTTTAAAAGGGTCTCATTGTATTGAGAATAGGTATTAGCAGTGTCAGGCAGAGAAGCAAGGGAGACTAGTTAGGAGGATATTGCAGAAGAGGGATGATGTATTCTCAGATCATGGAGTATCTTTGAAAGAAGTGAGAAGTGGACATGTCCCAGGGAAGTTTGCAATGGACAGATCTGGAGGAGAATATAGGAGTTTAGGAAATGTTGATGTGCTGTCTAGTAGACACCCTGTGTGTATGTTGAGTAAACACACATACTTTTGCTAAGCGTTGTTTACACATAGTCATTTATTACATAGGAGCTAGCGATATAAAACCTAAAAACATTACTTGGTTTTTTCTTATTTCATATAATGGTATTATTAGATAATAATAAAAGCTTATGTTCTATCCTAAGGTAGTCAATTTAATACTCTGAAGCCTAGAATAAATATTTTTTTTAATTTCTGATTCTTTGATAAAGATTTTACCAAAATCTATAATATGTTAGGAAATAAGAATTTAAAAAATTAAAACTTCGTGGCCCATATTGTGTAAATGTGTGAAAACATGCAGTATTTTTTCACTGTGACAGTTTTAAGGTATACCTATCATATTAACTTTCTGGTAAAATGTCCTGAAAATTAGCACAACAAATGAATCAGACACAGGGAGACAAGGCCTTTGCCAGCCCAGAAAATATGTGCAATGCTCCTATGCCTGAGTACCCCTTTATTCTTTTCCTGGTTTATCATGGAAATGTGAGTTGACAGTTTTATGTATGGAATGCAAATCTGGCTCACTTTCTCAATCCCATGCATATTAATATGTATGTATGGTAATTTTTGTTGCTTGTGGAATGGCCTTTAGACACTACTTCAGTTCCACGCAATTTAATAGGTGAAATATTGGAATGTATGCATTTCATGGGCTTGTTTTTATTTAACCAGTAAAATGCTTGTAGAAATTTGCCTAGTGATTGTCATTCTTTTATTATATTCCTAAAATGACCAAAAAGGAGAGGGAAGATGCATTATCATATATGTGTACATGCATAATATATTTACCAATGTAAGTGTTGCTTTTATTTATGGAAGCTCAATAACTTTATTGAAGCAGGAGAATCATTGGGGAAGAGTAATTGTTACAAAATGAAGGCATACATTTTCGTAAAGTTCCAGAAATTATCTGAATTAGAGTAATTATAATCCACCAAGTGATTCTTAGCTTTCTAAAATAATTATGAAAGGAAATAAAACTTCATAATCTCTAATTATTCTCCCCACATGTCAAATATCATTATCATTTAGACTTGGTTATAAAGGTGAAAAAGCTCCCTTCATCTTTTTCCCTTAGCTTTCCTCATCACTATACTTCAAGGATTTAAGAGTTTGTGCTTTGCAGTCAAGAAAACTTATATTTGAATCTCAGATACAAGCAGTTACTAGTTGGGTGACCTTAGATAAATCTTTTAAACTCTCTAAGCATCAGTTTCTTCTACTATAAATGGCAATAATAATAGTAATTGCTTCATAGATTTTAATGATATGAGTAATTGAGATAAGAGCGGTAAAGTGTTTACCATTCTTTCTTACACAGTTAGCACTCAATATGATTTCTATTATTATAACCATCATCATCATACATATATGATTTGTAATAAAGATATACCTTTTACCTGTTTATAGACAATAGCTATACCTATAAAACACATAGATTCTATATCTGCTCAGAAAACTTACACCTAAAATATTATTTCTGTCTCTTGTATATTCTGTAATTACACTGATCCATTTCTACGTGTGTATAAACATGCTCAGATTTCTTCCATTGAAAACAACAATAAAATACTCCTTGGATCCCTTCTCCTAACCTGCATCCCCTTCCAACGGTTTGTTATCTTCTACCTCTCTGCACTGGCACCATCCCAATTTCTTGAAAGAATTGCTATGCTTGATTTCTTTATTCCCCACCTCCCATTCACTAATCCACTCTGGATTTGACCCTCATCCCTCCTTTCAAATTCACCTGAGCATTCCATAACCTTAATATCTGTAAATACAATGGATATTTTCTCAGCTTTTTTGTGTCATACTTTGGCAGCATTTGACATATTGGTTACTTCCTGTATCTTCAATATCTCACCCGTTGATATCAATGTCCCAACTCTCCTTGTTTTCTTTCTAGCCTTCTGGCTGTTTCTTCTTAGTCTCCTTGCCTCACCCTTCAAAGCTTTTCATTGTGTTCTAATTTCTTAGGCATTCTTAATGACTTCACAGAACTTTACACTTTTTTAATCCTTTCAATTTCTCAGTAAATTGTTGAAAAACAACAATGAAAAACACAAACAAATAAACAACAAAAACACGTGGTCATTCTGGCTCAAAAAGTAGAACACATATTTATTTCTTTCCTTCACCTCTTACATCCACCACATCAATAAGTCCTGTCACCTCTACATTTGAAGTATATACTAAATCTGATGACTTTTCTCCATTCCCACTATCATCATTATCTCTACTGGTATACTGCAAAACAGCCATCTTATTGTTTGCTACGTAGTTACAAACTAAAAAGTACAATATACAGCATAGTTATGTTTGTTCATCGTGACAAGTGTCGTGAGGAAAAATTAAGCAAGGAAGGCACCAGGCGTCTTCTAGAAGTGGATGTGGTTTCAGTTTTAAATAAGAAGTTGAATGTAGGCCACACTGACATATGAATAAATAGTGACATTCGAATAGGTGACATATGAATAAATGTTCATAATGTATGTTATTCCAAAGAAATTTGCTTAAATAATTCAAGCCTCTTAAACTTTTATAAAGTAAGATGAATAACTCAAAGACTTTACAAAAATATGTCAATGTAAATCATGATATGTGAGAACGGAATACATGTAACAAATGTTAAATGTGATTTTGAACATTTTTTCTAAATTTCAGCAGAAAGCCATGGTATAGGAGAAAATCCAAGAGTATTTATGCAAATTCTAAGATAGTTGTGAAGAAAAATCTGCCAGTGCTAGCCCATAAGGTAACTGTGAGTTATATAAGAGCAGAGGAAAACATGCAATCTGAAGTGGAAAACACTGGAATGGAGGTCTTCTTTAGAGAGAAGGAGTTGCTGGTATACTGTGGGGTTCCTCTAACCTCCTCTGTTGAGGCAGTGCTTCCTCCTCATCTTAAGCCAAATAGGGGTGAACTTCAAGTGAACCAAGTCTGTATTCAAGTCTGCAAAGTCTAAGTCCAAGAGGCCAGAGCTGATTTCCTTGGAACAACAAGGTCAAATAAGGTCAAATGTACTGCTAAGAGAGAGCTGCACTTCTATCGGCTGCCAAGCAGAGGTATTGCTTTTCATGTGCTAGAGAAGAATACTGAGAAAAGAAGCCAACAGTGAGCCATCTCTAAAGGACCCTTTCTAAAAGGACTGCCATCCAGGAGTGAGGTAACCTCTACAGGATAGACTGGAAGCCTAGAATGCCCTATAGGATATGGGACAGGAGTGATGGGGACATAAACAACCACATGACAGAAGGAAGACCATCAACCACTATAAGAGCTCTAGGCAGCTATGCAGCTATGAAGAAAGTCTCACAAGAGAAAGAGTTACCTTTTGACATATCCTAAACCCAAATGCTGGATCACAACCTTCCCAGGCGAGCGAGACCTTCTGACCCTTATCTCTCCCCATTTCTCTTGCTTCAAACTTGGAGGGTTCCCTAGAGAGCCACAGTGTGGGGCAGGAGATCAAGACAAGGCAACTGTGACTTTCCCTTCCTTTGATTGCTTGTCAGCTGAGGAGAGAGGAATCATAGACTTGAAGAGAGGTTAAAATTTGATGTTAGACTGACAGGGATTTATATTATCTGAAAGGAACCAGAAATCTCTGAGATCTTTCTGAGAATTCATTTAGAGTTAGGGAAGAAAATCAATCTACAGAATGCACTGAAAAAGGAAGTTATGAGGAAGAATAAAGTTTCTCTCTGATTGCATCATACCACATCCAATTGTTCAATAAACCCAATATATGCAATTTTATAAATTTCATTAAGTTCCCTCATTGAGTTATAATTGGTTCTGGTGAGACCTTCTTTGATTAAATTCATTTATTCTTTATCTAAAATTAGAGATCAGTTCATTTAATAGGAACAATTTGGCAAATTACTCTCAATGATACAGTCAGGAATAATTGTGAATGACTTTGAAATGCACAAAAAAGATCCTTGGGTATTCTGTCTAGCTCATCTTTCACTGTCTTTGAGCTATGTTACAGCTCTAAATTGTAAATAACTGATAACAATGGATATGATTTTTCTCGTAGACATGCAAAACAAATTTTGTTCAGTAGAGGTACTATTAATTTCCATAGTCAGTTTTCCATCTATTGATCAAATTCATTTCAACATTCCTGATTACTTAATATGTGTCTCTCAATTCTCCCTTGAACTCTTTTGTAATGTCTTATTGGTTCCCTCATTAATTAATGAATTAAATAAACATTTTGATATGTGTTCATTTTATATCTGTATGAAGGTCATGATTTTATCTTTTAAAAACTATTCATTAAAATCTTGGAGGTCCCACTGAGGATTTCAATTGGGTCACCTGGCAGAGCAGGTGCTGTTGGTCTGCTGGTCTTTACTTGGCTCCCGGATTGAAACCCAATTATCAATAGAACTTTATGTTGATTTAGTGTTTCTTTCATTTTTTCTTCTCCACTGATCTTTTGTTTTGTTTTGGTTTTTGTTTTCACTTGTGTATTTTATTTTCCATTGGTGACGACAATGATTGGGAATTTGATTTTATAGTCTGACTATTTGGTGATCTCTGTAGATGGATTATAGAGATCTGTTCTCTGTTGGGGGAGAGATGACATAGAATAAGGTTTATTATTCTTTTTTGATTGTTTTTCTTTTGAAAAATTTGAGCGCAAATAAATTCAGAAGTATATGCCCACAGGAAGGAAAATGGCTCTTTAGTATCTGTGTTTCTATATTTACTCTCGACCTGTGGCTAAAGTTATAGATCTGAAGCTATGAGCACTCTATGTGTCTATGTGTCTTTGTGTCTGTAATTCAGAGAGGCCTTTACCTCTCATTGTGTGAATGTGATATGTTTTACTCTCTCTAGAGGGTATTGACAAATTAGATTATAAAGTATCTTAAATTATAGGAACTCTGTAAGTTGAATATGCCTAAAATTCTCAGAAAACAAGGACATTAAAATGTTAATAGTTTACATATTTAAACTTAAAGCAACTCCTTTTTATAGAAAATAACTCAAAAATGTTATAAGATACCAAATTCACATAATTAGGATGAGCTTTGATAAGACTCATTGAATAATTTTTGCTTTAAAAAATCCAGCTATGTCTTTTCTCTCATTTATTACTAAGTATAACAAAAACATACATTTA
Source organism: Ceratotherium simum simum (assembly GCF_057802395.1). Taxonomy (NCBI): domain Eukaryota; kingdom Metazoa; phylum Chordata; class Mammalia; order Perissodactyla; family Rhinocerotidae; genus Ceratotherium; species Ceratotherium simum. The sequence goes on from NC_141911.1 coordinate 46,280,970, forward strand.
TTCTATTTGGGTTTATTTCCCCAAACTTTTATAAGTTAACTGATCAAATAAAGTAATAATTACTCATGAGTAATGTTTAAGATTAAGAAAAATTTAAATTTGTTCAACTAAATTGAACAATTATCTTGTCGAACTTTTTATTTGTACAGTAATTAGGTTTTGTAGTATGTTAACTCAAAGGGAATTTCTGAGATCCTTAAATAGTTTAAAACTTCTGTCTGATATTACTTTAAGTTAATTAGTGGATACTCATTGCATCCCCCCAAAATTTTTAAGTAAGACAGATTACCAAAGCAAAGCATGGTTACTAAGCATCATTTTGATCTTACATGCCTTTTTACTTTAATTTAATATTCTATAGAAAGGTTATAGCTTTGGGTCATGAATGTGTAAATGAGACGTGTGTGACCTTAGAAAGTTTTATTATGTGTGTTCATGGAATTGCTAATCTGGTAAATTCTTGTGTAAGGCAGACAGTTCTCATTTATCCAATCCCTTGCTTTTTCTGCAAAATAGTAGTTACCTATACTAGAAGCGATGGTGATAAAGAAATACAATTATGTGTGTGCTTTTGTTTATCATGGAAAAAAGTATAACTTTTTCCTAATGCAGCAGTTTTCAGGCTTCTTAGTCTCTCAACCTTTCATACTTTTGTGGACCCCAGCGAGCTTTTGTTTATGTACGTCAACTATCTATATTTACTGCACTAGAAATAGAAACTGACATTTTTAACAGTGAAGACAGCAAGAATGAACACAGTACATTTTAATATAAATAACATCTTGGTAGTGTTATGAAAATTGTTTTTACCTTGCAGACCCCTGAGAGAAACACTGTCCTAAAGTAGAGAGTCCTTTGGTTCCAGAAAATGAAGGAGCATAATGAAGAATAACATTTGGAAAGTGAATTTTATTTGCCTTGGCTTATAAAATCTGTGTCTGAAAAAAAAACTGTGAAATATGTTAAAATTTTAGCAAACTTCACTCACTTTGGATGGGCTTGCTTCCGCAGTTTCTAATTAGTGCCTTTAGCTACAATAGTAGAGGTTATTTTTCAATTTGATACAATCTACCTCAATAGTAGAGATTCTGTGTTGTATCAAATTAATTTTCTGTTCATTATGTTGAATTTATAATCTTTTTTACTACTTAAGGAAAGGAGGAAAAAAAGACCAAAGTTTCCACATTTGTGGAAGAGCTATGTTCTTTCTTTATAGTTCTGTTACCTTTTATGTCTCCTTAAAATGTTTTATTGTCACTTTGATTCAATACAAAACCAACTACTGCTTCTCAGGCACCCACGATCCTGTACTAATCATGTGCCCAAATCTCTGACAACTCTTTGATTTTGTCTTTCCAAAATCTACACCAAACTTGTATAATATACACTAACAATTTTCTTCGAGATTTTCCAGACAGCTCCTGGAAAATCACACATATTTCCTTTTTTTCTTTATATAAAATGAGATGCTAGAAATCACTAGTTTTGATTGATGTGTTACTATTGTAAGAGTTGCACAGAAAATTGTCAGATCAGAAGATATGCTCAGCCTTCCCTAAGTTTGTATAGGCAAAGCGTTATTAATATAAATATTTTAGAAACTGTATGCTTTATGGGAAGACTGTAGAGATTTGTCAATGTGCTTCTTTCCATAATATGTATTTACCCTTAGGGAAAGCACTGATCAAACTCTTATGAGATAGTTATATACTATACCACATAGAGAATTTTGTGCTCCTCTATCCTGATATTAGTGGTTATAGAAATAAACTAGCTATAGTCACAAATTAATACTCTATCATCTACAGATAGTTTTTATTTTACTGTTAGGCTTTCTTGAAGGCTCTGTTATAAGATGTAGGCCAGAGAATGTGTTTTCAAGAAGGAAAAGTCTCAGATTTTGTGGAAAAGTACTGTAACAGTCACTTCAAACTATTGATACTAAAGAGTAGACTCGAAGGGTATAGGCTCTGAGCAGACATCCCTTAGATAAATTTCACACCATACCAGTGACTGACTCAGGATTTCCAGGACTCATAGATGAAGTCAGCCACCTGCCAATGGGTGGGTAACGCAGGATCCAGCAGAACAAAAACTAATTGCATAGAATTGAATGAACTGATGAAAGAAATTACCTTGTGATTATTTATTTGGAATGTGGTTGATGTTGTTTTAATGTTCTATTTTCCAGATATATGTGGAAGACTTTTTTCTTAAACTATTTGTAACCCTCAGTTTAGTAACTCTTCTTTTATACATTGAAATAAGACATTTTGAAATATCTGATTCTCACTGATATCCCAGAATTCATAAAATCTTATCTAATCTGCTTACTTTTCACGGAAAGAAAGTAGATTGCATAGCTTCCGTAAGAATCTGTTCTCCTTGTTACCAGTACATAATTCACAAATTGCATAACCACAGCCAGACCTGGAGTGTCATTTGAGAATGATGCTCATTGAATCAGGTGTGACAAGCCAGTTCTAAAGAACCATATTTGGCTTTATTGACAAAGCCAATGTCTACAAAGCTCTGTTAGGAAACCTGGCCCTATACCTGGCTTACAGGGCTGGGTGTTTTAGGTGGAAAGGAAGATAAATTCCTGGCAGGCCAAGATCCTTAGGAAATTTAGGGGAATCTCTGGAAGAGAAGAATTCACGCAAATTTATAAGCACTGTAGCTGAAATCTAGTGGAGATAGTTTCTTGGGTTTGTTTTCCTATCCTCTGGATAGCAAATAAATAGAGGCCTTTAAAAGTACGATGTGAGACTCTTTACGAAAACATTTAGACAGAAATGAATTTTGTGACCTTGTGGGTTGTTCAATACTCTGTGGTATTTGATTTGCAGAACATTCAAGGAGGCCTACAGAGTTAATTAAGACTGTTGCTGGACCTACATAAATAATTAGACCAAGCCCAATGAGGCCAGCCTATTTTTCTGTGATCAATGATCATCTTTCTTTGATATTATGACAAACAGAAGATGAAAAGACCGTCTGAAAAATAAATGTAAATGGACAAATACAAATGGGCAAAAATTATTACTGGGTGTCCTGTTTAGTGCATACATCCTGGTTATCTCTGTCTTTCATTAACTTTAGCTATTTCACAACTTTGTAAGTAGTAGATAACTGATAGCGATGCAAATAATTCTCATCCATACACATAGAGATGGATTTTGACTAGTGGAGTTATAATTGATTTCCACAATTCCTGTTCGCTTATATATGTGTCTGCTTTAAAGATAATCCATTGACCAAACGTAACATCTTTCATTCTCTCTCATTAATTAATGAGTTAAACTATATATTTGGAATGTGTTTACATTATATTTAGATGAGAGTCATGATTTTACCTTTTTAAAAAATGTGCTTTAATATTACTGGCAGTACAGATAACATTTCAATTGCCTTTCAAGTCCTTTATTGTCATTTTTCTACTTCTACTATGTAACGGGTGCTAGTCAAGTAGATTTACAAGTTCTTTCACTTTGAACAACTCCACACTGTAGCTATTATGCTCATTTTACACCTAAAGAACTAAATTTTCAAGATACTAAGTGGTGAAATCATGCTGTAAACTGTTTCCAATGCCTATACCCTTAGTAAAACGTTAACTTTTCAAAATGTTTAACAAAGCTCCAAAATGCAAATAATTGATGCTACCACTCACCATCTACTTCAATATAATAGAATTTGGCTTGATTGTTTGATTAGCAATCAGGATGTAAGCTCTAAGAAAGCATTACTCCAGGAAAGTTCTCAGTGAGATGAAGGAAGCTGGCATCTGATGTACACATTGTGTTGACAATTAAAAAAACATAAATAACTCTGGAGAAGTTGTTGGTATATCATTCTCAGTATACCGCTATAAAATTGGCCAACTTCCTAACTCCCAACCTTCCAGCAAGCCTATTAACCTTAGCTAGTATTGTTTTGAACAATTTTAGAGTCCTCTGCTTTATCACCAGAAGCCAGGGATCGCTTGTTCATTTTTACGTTGTTTTCAGTTTTTATAGAATCCTTGATGGAGCTGGCTTTATTTCCTACCTCAGCAATATGATTTGCCCATGCTTAGATATGAGGTAGCATTTTGAATGTCTTGCTATAAAAGTTTTTTCTCTGTCTAAATTGCAATGCTTTGCATTTTGCTTTCTTTTCAAAGTTTTCTCTATTCTATAACTATAGGTTTTCAAAAACTATTTTTGTGAGATCAAATAAAATGTTACTCCCTCTTGTCCCAGAATTCTGTTACCAAATGTCTACTTGTCTTCAGATATTCTCCAATTTTGGCTTTCTCCTAAATTAAAAAGTTCAGAAGAAAAACTTTCCTTGGGCTTGTGATAGTTCTGAATAGTTTGTGTCTTAATTTCTCTCATCCTTCATGATACAATTTTGATAAGCCACAGAGAGCCTGTCTTCCCTTCCATTTCTGTTATGTCCAACAATCTGAGGACCCAGTTGTGTGAGTAATTGTGTGGCCTTCAGTCTTTTACTTAATCAGTGCTTACTTTATAAGGTTGTGAGAATTAAATAAGTACATGTATTGGCTAAACCTCTTTTGAGCACATAGCAAATTTCAATTTCCTCTCTTTCTTCTCTTTTTCCTTTATGTTTAATTTTGTCTTTACTGTTCTAGCACTAATTATCAATGATACCCTAGACACACCCACTACGCTCACTCAGTTCTTATCAGGATTAGTTCTTCTGCACAACTGAAAGTTGTCTGGCTCCTCTACTCAGACATTTCTTTGGAAAAGTGTGTTTATACTTGCATGATTCTTAGATCTTCTTTCTCTGCCTCGTATGTGTTTTTTTTTTTTCTGTTTGTTGCCTTTCTCATTAACCCCATATTTAGTTCTTAAGTCCATGTTTGTTTTACTCTCTCTTCTCTCCTTTATGACATTCCTACATTCAAGTACTTTAAACTGATCACTTGCAGTATTCTCATCCTTTCTTTGTCCTCGGGCTTTCAATTGCATCAGGATTTCTACATCCTTATATGTAATTCTTCCTCAAAATTAGCAAGTCAAGGCTGATTTTATCAGCTTCCCTGAGAAATATATCATTTGAAAATTTCTTGACTCAAGATCATCCTACCTTATTACTGATCTCTATTCAAAACTGGCGTGTGCAGAAAGCAGCTCTGGAACTACTATACTCCCCTTCTCATGACTTCCCATGTGTCCATACAATCAGCCGCTCTCTCAAATAAGGGTCTTAATTTCTTCCCTGTCTACTTACACAGGTCCCGTTTCCATCAAAGCCCTCATAATTTATATCTGGCTAATTAAGAAAAACTAATCTTTCTGTTTTCTATTCTCAACTTACTATAATACAGCTATGTCTTAAACAAACTGTATTTTCCATATATCCTTCCCCCTCTCTATCATGTTACTTCTTGAACTTAAAGGTCCTTCACTTTTCAATACTTATTTACAGATTCAACTATTAAAATCTTCCATTTTTCTCACCACTGGCTCCTTAGTTTGATTAATCTATTGTATCTTATATGCTCTACAACCATTAGATTATATTGTCAGACAAGTCTAGCACCTTTTTTGTTTGTCATGTGGGTAAGTGCTATATAATTTTAAAAATCAAGTGATACAGTAAAATGAGGAACAGGTTTTCTACAGAGATTGGTCTAACATAAAAATAATGCTTAGGATGAATTTCTTTAGAATTTGCCACTCCCATCTGAATTCAGAGCTGGTGGAAATCTCCTTCTCCATTCTGACACTGGCACTGAATGCAAAGTCTTCATTCTACCCAGTGTAGTAAAGATGAAGTGGGTCATGTTTTTCTTCATTCATTCGTTCTTTCATTCATTTGCTCATTCATTAAGCATTCTTTGAGGATGAAATCTATATCAAACCCTTTGAATGTATATAAAAAACAAGATGTGACTGTATTCAAAATGCTTAAGGGGAATGGTGCAAGAAAAAATATATAAAATTAACTTGCAATGCGCTAAGTATCCCAATTAAGGTATGGGAGAATGCTATGGAAGAACAACCTTCGGAAGTCTCGGAATGTTATAAGGGACAAAGAGAGGATTGGATTGTGTCTGCAAAGAGAAACAGCACAAACGTTCTCGGCAGAGGGATCACTTGTAAAATGGCAGGTAGGTGTGGGAGAGCAGTGTGAGGTCAGGCATGATGAGGAGTTTGGGGTGACTTTGTATGAAATAATTGCTGTCTCTCTCTTACTGTCTTTGTTTCTTCCAGTATTTCCTATGAACTCTCCTTCGTCACCTTTATAGTCTGTAGAGGTCTTTATGAGCAATGCCAATCCAATGCTTTGTTCTTTGAAATGATAGTAACTATTAAAACTCAATCTTAAAATACCTTGGTAACCATGTAGTTGGATATATTTTCTTATTATCTATAGACAAAGCATTTGAGCTAGTCTTTCAAAGTAACCTCTATTTAATAAATGGAATAGTCATGAAGTACCTTAATGAACGTCTCAATATGTACATTTCTGCACCTTTATCTAGACTTTCACATGGACAGCTCTAACTGTTTTGGCTCAGATTCGTTTCAGTTCGTACACTCAAGAACACATTTATCAGACACCAGACAGCAAGGCTCCTGTAGACAGTCAATATACTGCAGGAGAGATGATGAAAAGTGAAATTCTAATTATTCTTGACATAGGGCATTCTAAGGGTGTCTTGTGCCAAAATAATGAAGGTTATTTTTCTTTAGGAAACTGAAAGACGATGCATGAGGCGTCTTCAGGTTTCCACGGAAATGGAGTTGAATAAGAAACATGTGGCACTTTCTGGTGGATACAGATCGTCCTGAAATCACTTCACATCTGCTGACTAAATAGAGAAATAACTATAAATCTTTTCAAAAACAAAGGAGAGAAAAATGTAGCAAATATATCAAGTAATAACTTTCTGGCACCATTTAGCATGACTCTATAAAGAAGGTTATTTATAATGCTAGAAATATGACAAATATATCTCACACCATTTTTAGAAAAGAAAATTAAAATTATAGACGGGTTACTATGTTTAAATATTATCTTGTAAACTCTAGATATTTCACTCTGCTATTGACAAACTTTATTTTTAATCTTTAGCAACATTTTAAAAATTTAGAAATATTTGCATTTTCAGCTGGGTGCAAGCTCATATTAAGTTTTTTTCGACAGGGCTCTGTAGAAATTTAAGTGATTCTTTTGTGCTTTCACATGTATACATGTGAAAAGAGTTATTTTCAAGGAGTATTAATAGCGGATAAGCGTACGTTGTCTTTACAACTAAGTACATACTTAATGGGAAATGTATTTAAAGCTCACACAGTTACGAATTCAGACACTCAATCTTCCTCTTTCTAAAATAAGTTTCTAGAACACACTTCTCCCCACCATGCTCCATTTCCAATAACATACCATTTAATTATACAAACATATTTATATAGGAATTTTTATTTTTAATCCTAACAATGGAATTAATTTTTATCACTTTCTTATCACGTCAAGAAGTAATATGAAATATGTATCCATGAGGGTTAAAATATACACATTACTTAACAATTTATCATTATATAACTAGTCTCATGTTTTGAAGATACAAGTAACATGTATTATCACTGTATAAGTATTCTTGTGTGACAAACACAGAATATATATTTTCGTATATTCATATAATGTAAGAGATGATTATGACCTTCAAAAAGCTCTGTGTTGGAAATATTTTCATCATAATCTGCATTCCTGTTTCCCTTAACTCTTAACTATTGATTTTTTCACAAGAATTATATAAGAAAGAAAGGAGTAAAAGTGCTTCTTTTATTCAACTGTAACCCAACCACACAGCCCTGGGAAATGGTGGGGCTGGGAGAGGCAGGGATGCTGTCGGAGTTGTATCTAGCCACATGTCTTATAAGCTAATAAATACCAAATTTGCTTCTTTGTCTTCTCCTTCACTTCTTCAAATAATTCCTCAATGGCATCAGCTGCAGAACGTGAAGGCTTCAAATCAGACTGAAAAATGAGAAAGGTTTGCACCCTGAGTTAAGCATCTGTCTGATATGAACATTAAATTCTAGTTCTGTATGCCATGCTTTTTTCTCATATTGGAGACTGACCCCTATTAAATACTATGATCTGTGATAAAATTCTAGCCTGGTATGAATTTTCAGCCAAAGAAAAGAAAACCATTTCAGGACACTGTTATAGAAGATAGTGAAATTTAGTGATATAATTTAAGTATTGTAAAATGTTGAAGGGATATTAGAGGTTAGAGTTAAACTCTCTCATTTTCAGGTGCAGAGACAATTAGCAATGAGTTTTAATGACTTGTTCAAGGTCATTGATAGCTTTTATCAGACATAAATTGCATATTTTATTTAGTTTCCTAGCTCTTCTATGCCTAGTGGTACTTCTCGACATTTTTTCCATTCTGATATTCATGCATTGGGATGGGGAGTGCGTAATAAGGAGGTGATACTACCCCCCAGAAAGAAGAGAGTGGTAATGAAGAGGTAAAGTCGGGAGGATGAGTCCAATTTAGAAATTCCCCGTTCCCTTCCTCACAGTTCACATTAAAGAGAATTTCTGTGAGAACAATTGCTCTAGACTAGGATTTTAGTTAATTCCCAGCATTCTGAGGGATTTTATAGGAGTGGCATGTTATATTGCAACGAGATGTTATTGAATCTAAACTTCCTGCCCCCCAACTCCCTTTAGGTACTGCCTCAAAAAAAAAAAAAAGAGAGAGAGAAAAGTAACTTGTAAATAAATGTGCAGAAGTACAATTGCAAGCTGTCTGGCCACGGTTTTATACACTAAGTGAAGGGTGCTCAGTATCAACTCCCTCCTGAATATCTCTTCAGCATCGCACAGAACCAGAGCCTTGTCCACTTCATAGTAGGAAGAGAAGTGCAGGACATATAGTTCTTTTGTTAAACTCCCATGGCCCTTTTAGGAATCGCTTTAATTATGTTGATAGGAAAAGTAAAAGACTTAAAAAGAAACACAAGAAATTCCAGAAAGATGCATCAAAGAGTCCCAACATTAAAGTAATATGTAAAGCAGAGTTTTTCACCAATTTCTGATATTTAAATCTGGTCTCTTGTTTCATAGCTATAAAAAGTTTAATCACAATAGCAATGGACCAGAGGTCATTTTATCTGGCATAAGTGGGATGGAAACTGTCCCACTACCCTCACCCCATGAGGAAGTGATATGATTACTTTGAGTTGGAATAGAGGAATAAATGGCACAGAGCAGAGAAAGCAAACTTTTATGGTAGCTCTAATTCACTGAGCATCAATATGTCTTCACCATCTTGCCAAAAGTAATAGCTTTGTTGTCCACTTTTCTGTACATTGCCTAGTTGCATTCTGTCTGTGAATTTCTAAAAAATTTTGCCAAAGTTACTGTGTGATCTATGGTCAATTTAGTATCTTTTCTTGTACTTTTTGGGAGCCCCCTGAGTATGGATATAATAAAAATAAGAGAGCCACATTTATGAACTTTGGATGATGTGTCTGAGAATCACAGATTTTTGGCAGCTTATGGAGACTGATTAGGTTTTAACTTTCTACTCCATTTGCTTTCATCAGGATTTTGTTTTGAAACTCTCAGGGGAGAGAAGTTGAAATATTTTACTTCAGGATTTCAATAGATAAAAAGGTCACTATAGCATAGCTACTCCTTAGGTAAATATAGAGGCTTAAAGAAGAAAGAACATCAACTTTATATATGGTTAAAACAAATAATCTAGATATATTTGGCATAAGTTAGACTTGGACACTTCTAAGGTGAACTAAAAAGGTATAGTTCTTCAGGGTCTCTACTCGTTATTATTAATGGCTTGTTTAGGGATTACCAGGATATTTTTTTTGTGTGTGAGGAAGATCAGCCCTGAGCTAACATCCATGCTAATCCTCCTCTTTTTGCTGAGGAAGACTGGCTCTGAGCTAACAACTATTGCCAATCCTCCTCCTTTTTTTTCCCCAAAGCCCCAGTAGATAGTTTTATGTCATAGCTGCCCATCCTTCTAGTTGCTGTATGTGGGACGCTGCCTCAGCGTGGTCGGAGAAGCGGTGCATCGGTGCATCCGTGCATCCGAACCTGGGCCACCAGTAGCGGAGCAGACGAACTTAACTGCTAAGCCACGGGGCGACCCAGGGATTACCAGGATATTTTATCTAGTTGCCCTACAACATCCCTCGCCTTCTGGCTGTTAGCCAAGAAAGATTTGGGGTGGAAAGAAGGGAATCAATAATAGTTGAGCATCTACTCTTTGCCAGGTACTATATTCCATATTTTATATTTTTTTTAATTTAATACTCACAGTAATCTTATGAGGTATGTGTGCTTTATTTTTTAGACCAAAAAAACAAAACAGAACAAAACAAACAAGACTCAGAAGTTAAGGAACTTGAACATGGGTCACTCCTAGGATATCAAGTACTTTTTGACACTTTGGCTCTTTATCTTTACCGTTTGTGAGCTGTGATCTCTAGATCCTATTTGATTTTTTTTTTAATTTTTATTTCTTTATTTATTTTTCCCCCCAAAGCCCCAGTAGATAGTTGTATGTCATAGCTGCACATCCTTCTAGTTGCTGTACATGGGATGCGGCCTCAGCATGGCTGGAGAAGCGGTGCGTCGGTGCACGCCCGGGATCCGAACCCGGGCCGCCAGCAGCGGAGCGCACGCACTTAACTGCTAAGCCACGGGGCCGGCCCCGAGATCCTATTTGATTATTTGAAGTTCTAATGGAAGAGACATAAGTTTCTGACTTAATCTTTAGACTGCTATTAACAGCTTGTTAACATTGATGGCATTTAATCATTTCACAGCCAGTCCTTCTGTAATGGTCTCTGAGAAGTTGGTCTCTGATTTAACCAAATGTGTCAATCACTGATCTCTATGCAATCAGAGAGCACAGGATGAGAAGAAGGGGCACAACTGAATTGCTCTCAATTCTCTTCAAGTCTTTCCAACTCTGCAGCAACCACCTTTCTCCAGGCAGCCATCTTTTCTTTCCAGGAGTACTGTGACAGCCTCTTAACCCAGCTTCCCACAAGTATATATGTGCCCCTCTGATCCAATCTCTATATAGATATTCCCAAAACTTAAATCTGGTCATATTACTCACCAACTTTTTAACCTCTTAGTGTCTTCTCATTGTCATCAGGACAAAGTTCAACATTCTTAAACTGTCCTATTATCCCTTATATTGTCTGACCCCTATGATCTGGAAAATTAAGGTATAGTTTTCAGGAGAAAAGTGAATGGGTACTAGATATCACCAGATGCAAAACAAGTATTTCTATATAAACATATTAAAATCTATGATTTGCAATAAATTCCCATAAGTTTTTGCCTTACCCCAAAAGTTTCCCTGCTCTTTAGAAGTTTTGAAGAATTTTAGGGAATGCCTGAATTTTTTTCTCTCTTGTCTTTTAAAAAGTATCAGAGTAGAGGGCCGGCCCGGTAGCACAGCGCGCGCTCCCTGCAGCGGCCCGGGGTTCGCTGGTTTGGATCCCGGGTGCGCACCAACGCACCACTTGTTAAGCCATGGTGTGGTGGTGTCCCATATAAAGTAGAGGAAGATGGGCACGGATGTTAGCCCAGGGCCGGTCTTCCTTAGCAAAAATAGGAGGATTGGCATTGGACGTTAGCTCAGGGCTGGTCTTCCTCACAAAAAAAAAAAAAAAAAAAATTAGTATCTGAGTTGAGTCCAAAGCTCAGGGAATGACATGTGTTAGCAAAACTCAGGCTATTACTTTGACACCACTTTATAAAACTCTTTCTGACTAAAAATTATTTCATTATAAAACATAAAGGAGAAGTAACAGCATAAAATATATCCTATTTTTACAAGAAAACCAGGTGTCAGAGAGATGAAGAAAATCTCCAGGGTCACGCAATGGCTAAAGCCCAGCTAGTCTTCAAAGTCAGTGGCAGAATTCAAGTATCATAATTCATTGCTTTTTTAACCACTCGATAACCACCTGTTTTCTATTTAAAGACAGATTTCAGAAAACGTTGAGAAATATGAATCATCCTTTCTACTCTTTGTTCTGCCAGCCGAACACATTGCCTTAGAGGATATTCAAACAGTTTCTATCTAAATAAGCAATGCTTCTCTGCCAGGTACTTTGGACAAATGATTGACAAGATCAAACTGTAGAATGTAATTGATGTCTTACATCGCCATATTATTTAACAATTACACATATAGACTTGTTTTAAAATGGTGAATAAAAGGGGGTACGCATTCAGTGGGATATAAGTAGGTGAAACCTCTGCAAACGAACTGGAAAAATTTTTGTAATAGCTAATATGTTTAGTACTGAACCTGATATAAACTTAATGAACTGTAATAATACTAATTCTTTTCATATGTTTTTAAAGTGCATCTTCATATCTGCTCATCAAAGGATAATTATCAGTACCTATTCTTAGAACAGAAACAGGACAAATGATAATGTTCACATGCTTTTTATGTTTCTGTTACGTATAGAAAGGAAAAAATTTGAAATCAAGGAAATATAGGTAGATAATATTACTGTGTAAGACTAACCGCTTTGTTTGATTTTTTCCAACCATTTTTCAGTTCATGGTCTGCTAGTGTCTCTCTGCTAACACTCTTTGAAGAGGTAGAATTCTTCTCATGATTGGTGTAACTTTGATTCAGTGCAACAAGGACAGGCTACTTGGGATAGATATTCAATTTTTTTTCTGTATGCTAAAGATCATAGAGTTATACTTGTAATGTGTGGTTCCTGCCACTCTCAGTTAAATCAGCACAATTGAAATATGCTTTGTTGTTTTAAATAGCATCTTGGGCAGGCTATGCACCTGCCATCACAGTCAGAAAATATATTTGACATAATCTTATATACTGCTCAATTATAACAATGAGAAATTTATTTCTTGAGTCACTACATCCCCCAAATCCAAGTCACTCTTTTGTGTAAAGATACAAGTGTAAGACTATTTATTTCATCTATGATATACTAGAAAGACTAGTCAGAAGGCAAATGATTGAATCATCACTCTACTACTTATCAGTTGAATAAGGTGCTAGGTTGCTTAAGTGATTTTAGCCTCAGTTTCTCCAGCTGGGGAAATAGCATTAATTTCTGAGAATTTTGAGAGGATTAAAATAGATAATCTACTTAAAAATATTTTGTACATAGCAAAGAGCTATTTATGTTATTATATGAGAAATTTAGGGAACAATTTATTGCATTTTTACAATGAAGTATTTTGGTTAAAAGATCAAGGGCTGTGAATGCAACGAACTGCAACAGAAGATGACATTTTAACTGGCATAAACAACCTGCATCCTGAATCATTACACGGAGAATGACTCACAATATCTTTGTGTCTCACAGTGCACCTTACATGATTGTGAAATATCCGATGTTGTGTTAAATCATTGGGGATTATTTTTTTTACTGCTGTGTAATCTAATCTATGTTTGTTTTTTGGTGAGGGAGATTGGCCATGAGCTAACATCCGTTGCCAATCTTCCTCTTTTTGCTGAGGAAGATTGGCCCTGAGCTAACATCTATGTCCATCTTCCTCCATTTTTTGTGTATGGGATACCTGCCACAGCATGGCTTGATGAGCGGTGCGTAGATCCACCCCCAGGATCCGAACCTGTGAACCCTGGGCCGCCCAAAGCAGAGTGCGTGAAATTAACCACTACGCCACTGGGGCGGGCCCTGTGTTAGTTTTAAAATGCACACCGTAAATGAAATTATTGATAAATAAAAGACTTTATTAAAATAAGACACCATCGAATACAAATTTAAATGACAGACATAACAAAAGGATTTAAACCTTGAGTGTATGTACATCTTATAAACCAATAAGAAAAATTTTAAAAGAAACTAGCAGAAGAATTGGTAAAACATATCAACCGGGAATTCAGAGAAGAAGAAATTATGGAAGCCAATACATTATGAAAATAATGAATGATGTACAAAATTGCAAATTTGAAGTGAATATTAGATATTCAATTGTCAGATTGGAAATAAAATATGAAATTCTGAGAATATCAAGTGCTATCAAGGATGTGGAGCAAAAAGAAGTCAGATATTGTGCTGCCGAGAATATAAACTAAATTATTTTGGACAATAATTGAACAAAATTTACCAAGTTGAAGATGTGCATATTCCCAAACTCATAATTTCTGCTCATAGATAATTCCTTGAAAAAGTTTTTATATGTGTAAGAACAACTATTAGAACACTGAGTATAAGTGCAAAATATATGAAATAACTGAATGTCCATCTAAAGGAGAGGGATAATATATTTGCAGTATATTTTTACAAATAATACTATTTCACAGTTAAAAATATTTGAAATGAACTATGTGCATTGAGAAAGATAAATTTCACAAATACAATATTTTATAGTAAGAAAACTGTAGAATGAAACTTTCAGGATTGTGACATTTTAAAATAGAAAAATATGCATGCATTATGTATTATGTATGGACTCAAATGTATGGAGTAAAATTATGAAATGTGAGGAATAAAAAACACTGCAATTCTGGATAGTGGTTCTGTCTCAATAAAGAGAAGAAAGAGGAGAATGAGATCAAGGAAGAACAACATGGAGAATTTTAATTGTATTTTAATAGTTTTGTTAAAAAATATTGATGAGACCTTAGCTTCCAGACTGGTGCTCTAGTAAATTTAATCAACATTCCTGCTGCAAACAACTGGAAAAGCTAGACAAAAAGAAGCATTTGCTTGAAGGAATTGGTGAGTTAGTAAGACTGAAGAATTAATGGGCCAAGCATTGGAGAAGTTTCATATCAAGCAATGTGAGTCTGGCATTTGGGGCTGCTTTAGCATTGTGGGTATTTGTCAGTTCTGAAGAGGTGACTGAGAGGCGAAGACTCTAAGAACTGCTTTGACAGTCTTGTGGACCCAGGGAAACAAAAATTGGAATCCAGGGATTTCCATGAGGAAGAAGATGCCCCAGAGAGGTCCACCATCTTTGGGTTGGGATCTTCTCTTTGCCTTACAGATAGCCACCTTCTTTCTGTGTCCTCTAGAGGTGTGCATGCTTCCCTGGGACTTCCCTCTCTTCTTATAAGGGCGTCACTCCTATTGGGTTATTGCCCCATTTTTCTGTGCTTATGTAACCTTAATTATTTCTTTGAAAGCCCTACCTCCAAATACAGTCACATTGGGGGTTAAGGCTTCAACATATGAATTTGAGGGGATGCAATTCAGTTCACAACAGTGACATATTCATATAATAGATCACTGTAAAGCAGTGAAAATAAATGAACTATCAATAAGGATGAATTTAAAATAAATGTTGAGTACAAAAAACAAGTATCATAAAGATTTTAGATATAGGAAATAATATATAATATTTGTTGCTTAGGAATAAAATTATGTGTAGTTAACTTGTAAATAACTGCATAAGAATAAAAAATTCAAGATAGTCTCTTCTGCAGGGGAAGGAAGAGGATTCAATAGCATAGGTGGGTACTGAGCACGTTAGCTCTATCGTGGCTGGGTGGTGTATATATGTTTCTTCATTGTTCTATTTTTTTGTTTGTGTTAACGTTTACATTCAAAAGCATATATTGTGCAACAATTATGTGTCACACATTCTTGTAGAGTCTTGGGCTCTGTTGATGAACGCAATGAGATTCATTACTCTCCTGGAACTTACTTTCTGTTGCAGTAGACAAACAGTAAGCACAATAAAAAAGCAAAATGTGTAGTCTTTTAGAAAAAAGAAAGGAATAGAGCATATTTTTTCAAAAGTATATGTGTTTTTCAGTGTTTTCATTCACAGAAATTGTTTTCCTTTTACTTTATGCAGTTTTCAAGTTTCCTACTGGATGAGAACTTTTTTTCTAATTTCACTGCCAGAGTTTAGATCCAACCTGAGTAAACATGGAGGCACTTGTTATCTTATATGTTATGCACTTTATACTCAACCCTAACTTTCTTTTAGATCTCTCATTTTAGTGCTAACATTCATGTACGATGCCTTAATTCTGTCTATAAAAATATCTGGAATATAAACAAATAAATGAATAAAGAGAGAACAGAAATCAGGTAATCCTCACATTGTCAACAGATTGAATACAAAAAGTGCATCTGTTAGTTTTTTGTTTAGAATATAATACATATTTTGTTACTTCAGTAATGTTAGTGTTGATCAAATACCAACAGCCCAACTTAGAAAGAAAACAAAAACAGAGAAAATGAACAACCAATTAAAAAAGAAGTAATCCAATGCCACTAAGTGATAAAAATATTTTGATTATATAAGTTATACAACAAATACAGATTAAAATAATAATTCAATTTATTATACAGGCAAATATTTATACCTGTATCTGCATATATATAAATTGGAAAAGTAAGGTAGTTTTTACTATAGCATATTAAATAAGATAAGGTATATCCATATAATATCAAAATTACAGTTTTGAAAAATGTTAAAGCACAGAAAAAAAACACGTATTAGAATGTTTAGTAAAAAACAGAGGATATGAAATTCTATTCTGTGACAAATTCTTTGTTCATAATTATATGATATACACACGTACACAGAAAGATATAAATAATGGTTGACATTTAATGAGTACTTACTTTGTTTCAGGCACTGAGCTGAGGATTTTATCAGGATTATTTCACTAAATCCTCATAAGAAACCTGTAATGTAGGTACCAATTTTATCTGCATTTGACAGAGAAGATGAGTTTTAGAGAGATTAAGATGATTGTGGAATGCAGGATATAAACGAAAGCAGTGAGACTCCAGAACCTTAATTACAATGCCAACTTGGAAGTCAACTGAGGTTACTGTTTACGATAAAAATATAATTAGTTAGAGATTAAAGTCATAATCCTGCTTCTAATGGTAAGGCCAATGCCGTCCCCAATATTATGCAAATTTCCAGGGGCTTATATTATCATTTTCTTTTGATTCATAGAAGTGATATTCATTATAGCAACAGAAACTGTGAATATGAGAAACTTTTATTCTTAAGAGTCTTAGGTCATCCTGACACTGGAAAATTGTTGCTTGATACCTTTTCTTCAAGCTAGAGCCTTCTAATCCTGTTTTTCTTCCCTCTCTCCTCCTCCCTCTTCCTCTTTTCTTTGCCCAACCTTACTGTGATTAACTGTTCATTGCTTATGCAGAGTAATTTAACCATCACTTTGTTGTTTCCTTCCATGCCATATTGCCTGAGAGTAACTTTTCAAGGCATTTTGCTATATGAAAACAGTTTCCAAAAACAGTGGATGCTAACTGTTAATGGTTATTTATCTGCTACACAAGATAAATATGAAAATCTAAACAGAAAAATATATATAACAGACAATTGCAAGATGAAATACAAATGACCAATATATATTTGAGAAATTTTTCAAGCTCACTAGGAATTAAAGAAATACTAATATGAATAGTCAGTATTGATGCAAAATAATCAATAACCATCCTATAGATAAAAGAGATAAGGTGAGTTTTACTTGAGCCAGGGTGAGTATTATAACCTGAGAAGGCAGTCTCCACAGAGGAAGAAAGCATTCTGGAGAAGCATGGTTTTCAGTGCAGTCTTATATCTTTTTAGAACTAGGACATACATTAAACATGCCCAGGATACGTATTCATCAAAGTGTCAAAGAGGTATTCAGTTGCAAATTAGGAGGTCAACATGACCCTATGGGAGATCAAAATTAACCACCCTGAAATATGTATCTTTACATTGATTATTTTCTTTCACGGACATTTGACCTCCCCAAACTGCCTAAAGAATTTAACACAGAAGGCCTGTTTCAGGAAGGAGCCACTACCATATGATGGCTGTAATATAATGTAAAATAGATGTTACAATAGGAAAGGCACCACCAAGCCCATCTTATCAAAAATTCTGTCTCTCCCATGCCACATTCTCTAGGTGGCCGTGTAAAGGGTTGTCAGACAAACATTTACATTTATAAGGGAAATCTCCATTTGTAAATGTATCTCCCACTCGGTACTGGGAGGGGGGGATGACCTCATCTCTAGAAACTCATCAATGTGGAAGGTGAGGCCTTAAATTTGCATAATAACCTTACTCTTTTTTACTGTGCTTTTCTGATAATCTCCCATAACTGACTCTCCCTATCCCCAACATCCTCCTTTGTCTTTAGCTGAAGATAGTATTTAAGATGAGACCCTCCAGCATTTTGTTGAGAAACTCAGTTTCCCTGGTTTCTCCCACGTATACATGTTATTAAACTTGGTATTATTTTCTCCTGCTAACCTGTCTTTTAATTATTTTGCCAGCCCTAAAAACCTTAAGGGAAAGGGCAGAAGGTCATTCTCCTTCTTCCCCAACAACCCTGATGTCCAGGAAAGGGAATTTATCTTCAGGTGTACTAATATGGGCGTTACCTATAGGGCTTTACCAATACTGGCATCACAGGAGGGGAAGAATGCATTCTTATCTTATGAGAGAGTGCAATCTTTTATTTTGAGGTAATGTTTAATGCATTTTTTACTTTATTGGTTAAAGCAGATGTACAATGTGTGTTTGATAGGCCATAAGTCAGGCTTCTTTAATTCAAGCCAATTCTGTTTTGAACCAGAATAGCTATCCCACATACCTCAATTTTTGAGTCTCTTGTCATCACAATATGATGTTCACCTCAGAAACTGGAAAAACTTTAAAAATATATTACTCAATGCTATAAAAGGTGTTTTGGCAGTATGCACTGCTGTGAAATTTACATTGCTACTTCTGACAAGTTATTTGGCACTGTATTAACAGGAATCTTCATATTAAATTCATACATTTTGACCCGATAATTATATGAATATATTCTAAATGGAAGAATCTTCTTTTATTCTTTATACATAGACAGTGATTCCTATTGTCTCTTCTCACCTGTATTTAATATTACTTATATCCAGACAATAAAGTTAATATTCACCAGAGTCTATATACAGCTTGTTTACATCATAAAACTACATTATAGTTGTTATGAAATTCTAGTTATTTATGTGTTTATATAGATGAATATATAAATATAAGCCAACAATTCTAATTTATAATTCACAGTAATTTGCCCCTTCAAGATTTACATATTATTTCTTTCACTCATCTATATACCCATAAATGGTCATCCTTTCTGTCTTCATCTCTGAAAACAATTATCCTCTATCCTCATGGATTTGCCTACCAATTCTGTTCAGAGCATCTTCATTTTCAACACTAGAATCTTAGTATTTTGTGAGTTTCTAATTCTTTCTCTCAGTTCTCTCACGTGGGATGTTTTGCCCAATGCTGTGTCTTGCTCCAACTCCTCTTGTCTATGTGGATCTCCTTATTTCTGTTTCTCTATGTCCATGTCCTTCTCTAATCCTGTCTTTCTCTTATTGGCCATTTTTTCATTAGCTCTTTAGCTCAGTTTATAGCATATATAACAAATGTGGCACTATTTTAATTGCATTTTAAAGGCAAATAATCAACCTTTTCTTAATAGTTAAACATATTCTGATACTCAGCGAGAGAGGCCTTAGCAGGGAGATTAGAGTCTTCAACGTTTGGAAGGTGAGGTAAGGGAGAAAGGATGTGTCAGATTTAAGTTGGAACAGAAACTAGTCTTCATTCAAATAACATTCAAAATTCAAACTCTAAGTTCAAACAACAAAAGAATTCACAGATATGAGCAAGAAAGAAAACTCATCTGTAAGTCAAGCCTTCACTAGTTCAGAATTAAGAAACAAGATAATTTTACTTGGTATATATAGAGAAAAATTCCCCACTTGAATATTTTAATAATAATTTGTATTGAAGGATAACTTCTGAATCCCAAGTTTCACATGTTCATGGATGTAGAAGAAGCCACATCTACAGAAATAATCCAAACCTCTATGCTCTGATCTTCCAAATGCTTGACTATTGGGATGCCAGCCATACCCAGGAATTTCTGCCTTGAAATTTCTGGAAATCTCCAAGATTGCTGCAAATGAGACTAAGCTTTTGTTTGCCTGCTTTGACGACAGTAGGAAAGCAATCTCCTCCACAAAGGCTTGAAGGGACAATGAGTCCAAGACACTGTTGCTCTCATTGAGTACTAACTGCCCCAAGCATGTCCACTTCCTCTATAATGTTGTAGAATTGGGAGCAATTGGCCCTCCTTCTTAGCAACCCCCTTACCAAGCCAGAAAACCATGAACATTGTAGGTGTTTTAATTAACACACACCACTGCTAGCTGTAATGTAAGAGGGCGAAAGCTCTATAGGTCTGTGTTACACACAGTCAGGAAGCATTTCACAGCAAAATTACCAAGGGATTGAAAATTACTTCTATAAATGATGAATTCCTCTCATTTTACAGAGTCATTGACAGAAACAGAAGGACAAGAATATTTACCTCAGAGTTTCACCAGTGCTACCAACAAAATGGTGACCCAGTGACTAGATAACATTTAGTTCTGGTACTGAACACATCACTGGCCCTCTTTTACCCGCCCCCCAACCTTGGTAGAGTTTCAATTATCAGAATAGACCCCTACTTTGTAGTTTTTAACTTGTGTCAATCCAGGTTCACCTCAAAACTGTTTTATGTGATATAGCTTCAATGTGGGTTGAATCCAAGTCCCTTTTATTTCCAAAGGACTCTTCAACTGATAACGTAAATTAGCAGATATAAATTCATATGTAGAAACAAGAGAAGGAGAAACTCCATCTTACCAACACCCTCTAAGCATCAAATTCAAGTGCAGATATTGGAGGTTGGATGTAACCAATTCCAAACATGAATAGTGATAGACTTCAGGCCTAGCTGACATGTCATGTTATATACACATTGTTTATATTCAGAGCTCTCTATGTTTAGTATCAAAAGGAGAGAAAACTCCATGGCTATTCAACTTCCATCACTATATGATGGTGACTATTTTAAATTGAATCCAAAGATCCTACAGGGGTGGTCCTGTCCTTTCTTCTGAGCCATTCCACTGAAGCTTCATTAGGAATTTTAGCAAGGGGAAAGGTCAATATCATACAACTTCTTGTGTAGCATTCTTGCAAAATGGAAAAATTATATATAAATCAATAAATAAGGAAGACATGAAAGGTTATGCGTAAACCCTTACGGTGCGGTTCTTCTGAATCCTGTGAGGTTCTATGTTCTTGTACACTAGAAAAACTAATTACAAAATATTAGTTTTTGATGGATTATTTTTCTTCTGTGAATATTTATATACTAGTACAATAAATGCAAAGAGAAGTTTGTAAGTAGTTTATGGTTTATTTTTAAGATTCCAGGTGTTCAGTTCATCTGCATATAAATATGACACCCACACAAGCATGTAAGTTTATTCTCCTGAGTAAATGAGGCCCCTCTAGCTACATTCCTTGTACTTTCTTCAGAGATCAATTCAGCACAAACCACATTATTTATTCAGGATGACATTAGGATGTTCACTCTTCACGAGAATAAACACATTGATGATGTTAATGCCAGCACTTCATTTTCTGTGGAACACCTACGCTTAAATCCAGCAGAGGAGTGCATGGCATTTTCTTTGCGTTTTTCATTTCAACTTGTGATTATAGTTTCTGTTTGCACTAAGTCACTTCTGCAAGATTTCTTAGATTTAATTAAAACTTTAAAATATTATATATACTTCTAGGTTTCTAAATAAGTAACCCCAGCATGATTTTATCTCTGCTACTCTTTGATGGAAGCAAATAGTAAAAATTTAAAGATACACAAGAACACCAAATTCTATTTTTCCAAAGGGACTCAAAAGGAAAAATAAAAATGAAAAGCACTGAACAACAGGAGGAAAGTCATGGTTGTCATATAAAACTCTGGGTAAAACAAACCTCCTAAAGAAACAGGTGGGTCTTTTTACAATGAACCGAGCATTTTTATGGTGCACTGGAGCACACACTATAAAGTGTTGATGAAGAAGCTTAGATAAGTCTATAAACTAAGATTCTGTCTTCGTAGGGGATGGTAAACAACTCCAGGATGTATCCACAAAGGCTTTTTAGATCCCGCTACACAAACAATAGATGTAGAAAGCAACATGTGACTGAGACCAGCGTCCATTCTTTTCCAGTTACATAAAGATTTTGTTCCCAGGCTTCTAGCTCTAGAAGCTTGCTGTTGCCTGTTTCGGGTTAACATCATTTACAGAATTAACTCTTGAGGCACTTGACCCTGAAGTTATTGCTGATCATTCAATTCTATACATTACGCTTTGTGAAAGAAAAGAAGCGATTCCCAAATCCCACAGCGCAGATTTCTTATAAAATATATAGCAACCCTTTGAAAACCTTGAGACAATTTTCAAGTGAAAAATTGTAAGTAAATTTTTAAAACTACAGCAAAAGAATGAAGTAGATATTCCTCAGAGATCTGGGAGAAAGTCAATAAAAGTGAAAGATATAAAACATATCCCAGATAATTAAAGGAAAAGTGATACCACATTGGTCAATGTTGAAATAAAAACTTAAGTATATCTCCAAAATATAGTCATAAAAGAAATAATTTAATAAAATGTATTTTGTACTTCTAAATGGAAATCATATCAAACAATATAATCGTACTTAGCTGACTGAGCAAATAAAACTCAATTCCGTACAGAGCAAAATAGTCCAAATAATTGTTGGACAAATGTTATACCTAACATAGAGTTAGTTTAACTCAACTTTAGAAAAACATACAAAGAAGAAGAAAAATAATGATTTTATACTCTAATTTTAAGAAGAATAATTTCTACTTCTGCAGGAGCATAAGAGTAATCAATCTCAAAATTCAAATCTCAAAATTAGAATAAATTATTTAAGTTAGAAGCAAGTTGTTCTGGATATAACAACTTAAAATAATATTTTAAATACGTATTTGATTATGTGAAAGGTAAAACTTGTGGTAAGAGAAAAATTCAATGTTTACAAAATGGTATACAATGAAAAATCCGTTTTTACGCCACTATTATCACCTTGTTTCTCCCCTCCCGGAAGCAACCATGATAATATTTTTACACAGTATTTTTTGACACATTTTTCCACATATTATAATGTGCAAAAATTACATAAAATTCGTATAGTTCTGCCTTATTCTTTTTAAAGGCTGTGTAGTACTCCATTGTTTGTGTATATCACAATTTATTTTTTGTAGTTTCCAATATTTTGGTATTAAAATTGATGATGATACTAACTTGTATTTGTGTGTGTATGTGTATTCCTAGATATATATATATCTATACATAAATAACACATTTCACCAATTCTGTTTTGCTATTGATTGGAAGATATGTCATTATATTTGATTTCATGAAGAAAGAGCAAAACACCACCATCTAAATAATATACACCATCAATTATAAAACACCCCTTGATTTTAGAGATGTTGAAATATGTCTTAGAATCAATAAAACATGGAAAAAATATGTGCATCTTAGAATCAATGAAATATGGTACTAAAAAGCAACATTGCTAAGTCAAATTGCTAAATTGCAGCCTAAAGCAGTCTAAATAATTTATGCTCCATGACAATACAGGACAATGCCTGTTTCCTTTTTCCGAAACAGTGCATATCAAATTTTGAATCTCGGCCAATCTCATGTGTTAAAAAACAGTATCTTTTTTTTTGTGTGTGTGACGAGGAACAGCCCTGAGCTAACATTCAATGCCAATCTTTCTCTCTTTTTTTTTTTTTTGATGAGGAAGACTGGCCCTGGGCTAACATCCGTGCCCATCTTCCTCTACTTTATATGGGATGCTGCCACAGCATGGCTTAACAAGCAGTATGTCAGCGTGTGCCTGGGATCCAAACCGATGAACTCCAAGCCGCCGCAGCAGAGCGCACGCTCTTAACCGCTTGCGCCACTGGGCTGGCCCCCAAAAATAATATCTTTTAATATGTAGAATGACATTGGTATTTCCTGTTCTGAAGGCTGCTCTAGATTTCTTACATAAAAATTTGAAAAAAAATAAATGTGCTGACACTCTGACAACTAATAAAACTTTATTTAGAGACCTTTCTAAAGTTGGACTGTAGGTTTTAAAATCCTGTGTGACCTGAGGCCATTCACTGAATTATTTTAACCCTCTATTTCTGTTTCTGTAAACTGAAGACAGTATCTTATTCATGGATCATCATAGGGTTAAAGAAGATAATACATGTAAAATATTTATGGAACATAGTAGGTAATCTTTATATATTAGCTATTAGTATTGTTATTCTCATTAGTACTTCTACTGCTATGATATTGTGCTTACAAACAGAATAATTTTAATTTACTTATCACAACAGTTCTTATTCGAACAGTTAGTTTTTAAGTAATGAGTGCATGTATAATGCCTATCGAAAATGGTTCAATTTTGGGGGATGCCTCTTCAACAATAATAAGTATTGTGTTCAGATATCCAAAGTGACATCAGGAATAGTTTTTAATGAAACATTAATTATCATACTGAAGTCTCATGAGTAAGACATGCTTTCTCCATTAAGTTCTAATGAGTCAAAAGTAATGTTAATTTTGCAGATTTTGAAATTTTAGTGATATAATATTTATTTAATTGGCTGAAAGAAAAAAAATCTTATTCATGGTGATGTATAGTACATAAACCAGAATAGGAATTAAATGCTTACCTGCTAGAACCTTGAAACACAAATTTAGAAGGGTTCTTTGTGCAGTATGCTGTGCATTGATATATATTGCTATAGAGTTGCAGATTTATCTCCAATGTGAACAATTGAAATAATTTTCAATTATATTCTTGTAAAAATTAAAATGTTTTAAGCTTTGTCTTAAGTTTGTTGTCACTTTTTTAAAAAATGAGAGATTATAAGGAGACATATATGTATAAGGAGATAAAAATATATATATGTAATTTGTAAGCTCTTATATTTGGCTGGACATTTTCCTATGAAAATAGCAAGAGTTGTTACAGTGATAAAAATGTCATAGTTTCTTGATTTGTATATTTGGTTAATATGCCTTTGTTCTGTGCTTCTGCAAGTTGTTAATATTCACCAAAATTCTAATCTCTTGAAAATTGCAGACACTAACAACTGATATTTATATTGTGAACCATATAATAGACACCCTGTTGAGTGATTTAAAGGCATTATTTCATTTAAGTCTTTTTTTTTTTTTGCTCCCTGAGCAAACATCTGCCATGAACTAACATCTGTTACCAATTTTCTTCTTTTTTTTTCCTCCCCAAAGCCCCAGTACATAGTTGTATATTCTAGTTGTAAGCCCTTCTACTTCTTCTATGTGAGCCGCAACCACAGCATGGCTACTGACAGATGAGTGGTGTGGTTCAAACTGAACCTGGGTTGACAAAGCAGAGCACGCCGAACTTGAACCACTAGTCCATCAGGGCTGGCTCTATTTCATTTGATTCTTAAAATGAACCTATTAGGCAAAAATTATAATTATGCCTACTTTATATATAAAGAAAATGAATCTTAGAGAGATAAGCCATTTCCCCTCAGTCATAGACCTTATCTAATTATTTATAATACACTATATAAAAAATATATAATTATGTTCTCTTACCTGCTTTGTATAATACTACTAATCACTTAATTTGTTTATTTACTCACTCCTTTATTCACACCACTAAATGAGAACTTTTGTATGCTCCAAAATCATGCAAGGGATTAGGGACACATTTATGAGTAGGGGAAAGTGTGCAGTTTATTTAAGGAGAAAAGAAATGAAATTTTAAAATGATAATAAATTGTAATTAATGATATAAAGTAGGACATGGAGTTTAGGAGCCTATCATTATAGGTCAGGATTTTAGCCATCAATCATAAAACCCCCTTTAAACGGATTTACCAGAGAATTTTAGAAGCTTGCAGTATATGGAAAGAAAACAATACCAAGTCTGGATGTTACACAGCAACAAAACTCCACTGTTCTTTATGCCAATTACTTGAATCTATTAATTTAGGAAATCAAATGGTAGAATTTAACACAGCTACATCAGAACAAACACTTCCACCACAAAATATAATTTCCTTAAGCCCACTTTCTTTTCCATGATCATTATCCATAAGTGGTCACATGAGAACTCTGGATAAAAGAGAGCCTGGAAAACTTTAGTTTAGACTTTCCAGTTTCAACAGAATATCTGCCAGAAGATTGGAGTGGACTTTGAGTCAGGCAATCTGCCTTATTTGACACACCTTGGCTTCTAACGTCTACAAGAAGAAAATGCTTTAAATAAGAAGAAAGTAAACAAGAAAATAAGACCCCACTTAAGCTTAACATTTTCTGGCTAATACTTGCATTATGCAGTAGTATTCATTTAAGTTTGCATATGCCAGCCTCCTTACAAATTCCAAATACATAATAGTGGAAAAATAGACAAAAATGGAAAGAAAAATCTTATAGTCACTTACCATTAAATGTGTCTTCAGGCATAAAAATAACTCCACATATCCTGAGTCAAACAAATTTCATTAAAGACACAAGGGACTGATTAATGTCTCAGGAAAATTTTTTACAGTTTTATGTTTTTTGCAAGAAAATATACAATTAATTTCAGCTTCATTTCATGTGAATTCAGGGAATTTTGATGCAAGATTGTAGTTAGTTTCAGGTGTGATCCCATTTAACTAAATGTTTCAAAATGGACTTATTTTCCTTTTGAGTATTAGATTGCATAGGGCAAAAGAACACTGTAAAACTTTGTGATAGTAAATCTTTGAGCATTCTTTCTACCAAATCATTAAACTTTATACAATGTATAATTTGAGAAAAGCTGTGCTAACCAAAATGAAATTCTGAATGAATAGGGTTAATGTCTTATCCTTAAAAAATATGCAATTCTGAAATTTTGGTGGAGTGAAAGCATTACAAAATCAAAGAAAAAAAGAAGATACTACTGCTACTCAAAAAATAAAAATAAAAGATAAAATGTAATGCAATAATTTGTTGAACATCTAATATTTTCTAAGCTTTCATCCATTCATTCATTCCCTCAATCAGCAAATATTTGTTGAGTACCTACTATGTGCCCCATGTTTTTTAAGGCAATATTGATACAAAAGTGAACAAAAGAAATTCATTTCCTTAAAGGAGCTTACATTTAATGACAGGAAAAGAATGATGACAGACAGAGAGAACTACAGGTGCAAAGGAAGGAATAAAAGGAATTTTTAACAGTGTAATACTGGCATTGAGTTGGGTGATGCCTTAGAGGCTTACAGAAATAAATAGGCAATATTTATTGTGCTAACATTGGGTGCATTCTAGAGAGGAAGGCAAATACGACCATTAGTGAAATGTTGAAGTAACACAATGGTTTTCTAAAACAACAGGCTTAAGAATTATCTCTCCTCTCAGATGTCCTGGTGAATTCTACCAAACAGTCGAAGAAGATTTAATGCCTATCATTCTCAAATTTTTCCAAAAAATTGAAGAGGAAGGGATGTTTCCTGACTCATTCCACAAGGCCAACATTATCCTGATACCAAAACCAGAGAAGGATAACACAAAAATAGAAAATTACAGACCAATATTGCTGATGAACAGAGGTACAAAAATCCTCAACAAAATACTAGCAAATCAAATACAACAAGACATTAAATGATCATACAACACGATCAAGTGCGGTTAAATCCAGGAATGCAAGGATGGTTCAATGTCTGCAAATTAATTGACATGATACACCACATTAACAAAATGAAGAATAAAAATCACATGATCATCTCCACAGACACAGAGAAAGTACACAACAAGATAAAGCAGCCATTTATGATGAAAAGTCTGCATAAAAGGGGTGATGAAGGAAAATACCTCAGCATGATAAATGTCATATACAACAAACCCAGAGCTAACATCATACTCAAAAGTGGAAAACTGAAGACTGACAACTATCCCTCTAAGAACAGGAACAGGGTGAGGCTGTCCATTTTCACCACTCTTATTTAACGTAGTATTGGAAGTCCTAGCCAGAGCAATTATGCAATAAAAAGAAATAAAGGGGATCCAAACTGGAAAGGAAGAAGTAAAACTGTCGCTATTTTCAGATGACATGATTTTATACAGAGAAAACCCTAAAGAATCGACGAAAAACTATTATAAATAACAAACAAATATAGTAAAGTTGCAGGATACAAAATCAACATACAAAAATCAGTTGTGTTTCTATACACTAACAACGATGCAGCGGAAAGAGAAATTAAGAATGCAATCCCATTTACAATTACAACAAAAAGAATAAAATATTTAGGAATAAATTTAACTAAGGAGGTGAAAGACCTGTACACTGAAAACTATAAAATATTGTTGAAAGAAGTTGAAGAAGACACAAAGAAATAGAAAGATATTCCATGCTCATGAATTGGAAGAATTGACACAGTTAAAGTGTCCATACTTTCTAAAGCAACCTAAAGATTCAGTGCAATCCCTATCAAAGTCCCAATGACATTTTTCACAGAAATAGAACAAAGAATTCTAAAATTTATATGTAACAGCAAAAGACCCCAAATAGTCAAAGCAATCCTGAGAGAAAAGAACATAGCTGGAGGTATCACACTCTCTGATTTCAAAAATATATTACAGAGCTATGGTAATTGAAACAGCATGGTACTGGAAGAAAAACAGACACACAGATCAATGGAACAGAATTTAAAGCCCAGAAATAAATCTACAAATCTATGGGCAACTAATTTACCACAAAGGAGCCAAGAACATACAATGGAGAAAGGACAGTCTCTTCCTTAAATGATGTTGGGAAAACTGGACAGCCACATACAAAAGAATGAAAGTAGACTGTTGTCTTACACTATATACAAAAATTAACTGAAAATGGAATAAAGACTTGAATGTAAGACCTGAAACCATAAAACTCCTAGAAGAAAACAGACAGTATGTTCGTTGACATCACACTTAGCAGTATCTTTTTGAATATCGTGTCTTCTCAGGCAGGGAAACAAAAGAAAAAATAAACAAATGGGACTACATCAAACTAAAAAGCTTCTCAGAGCAAAGGGAACTACTAACAAATGAAAAGACAACCTACCAATTAGGAGAAAATATTTGCAAACCCTATGTCTGATAAGGGATTAATATCAAAAACATGTAAAGAATTCGTACAACCCAACAACAAGAAAACAAACAAGCCAATTAAAAAGTGGGCAGTGAATCTGAACATTTTTCCGAAGAAGTATACAGATGGCCAACAGGTACATGACACGATCTTCAAGATCATTAATTGTTAGGGAAATGCAAATCAAAACTACAATGAAATACCACCTCACACCTATCAGAATGGCTATTATTAAAAAGACAAGAAATAACAAGTCTTGGAGAGGATGTGGAGAAAAGGGAACCCTCACACACTGCTGGTGGGAATGTAAACTGGTGTGGCCACTATGGAAAACAGTAAGGATATTCCTCAAAAAATTAATAACTGAACTACCATACATCCAGCTATTTGACTTCTGAGTATTTATCCAAAGAATACGAAGTCAATAATTTCAAAAGAAATACGCACCCCTGTGTTCATTGCAGCATTATTCACAATAGTCAAGCTTGGAAACAACCTCCTAAGTGCCCATCAGCGGATGAATAGATAAAGATGTGGTAATATATACAATGGACTACTATTCAGTCATTAAAAAAAGATGAAATCTTGCCACTGGTAACAACATAGACAGATCTCGAAGGTATTATGCTAACCGAAATAAGACAAACGGAGAAAGTCAAACACCATATGATTTCACTCAAATGTGAAAGACAAAACAACAACAACAAACAAACACACAGACACAGAGAATAGATTGGTGGCTACCAGAAGGGATGTAGGGAGGAGGGAGGAAAAAAGGAGTAAAACGGCACATTTGTATGGTGACAGATGGCAATTAGACTTTTGATAGTGAACACGGTGTAGTCTACACAAAAGTTGAAATATAATGAAATACACCTGAAATTTAAATAATGTTATAAACCAATATTACCTCAATTAAAAAATTAATTTAAAAATAAATAAGTAAATAAATAATCCACAATTAAAAAAAAAAAAGAGTTTCTGTCCTCATGAAAAATTTAGAACATTCTGAAACCAAATATTTTGGTTAAAAAGTGAAAGTGTCTCCATTACTCTAGAGTCTTATTCTCTTTGTTTGTCTTGATAGAGAGGAAAAATTACCATAACGGTTTCTTATGTATGCCTTTTGAAATATGAAAATAACATATATTGCTTGTGTAACTAAAAAATCCACACACATTAACGATTTTGTAACTAAACAGAGACTCCTGGGTGTCACACCTCCAAGTATCTGACTGAGTATGTCTCGGCTGGGGCTGAGAAACTACATTTTAAACAAGCACCCGAGGTAACAGTGTTGCAGGTGGTGTAAGAATCAGACTTTGAGAGACACTGACTAAAGCAGTAGGAAACCATCAACTGTCTGAGGTAGAAATGAGCATGGCGGGGCCGGCCTGGTGGCGTAGCAGTTAAATTCACACAGCCCAGGGTTTGCAGGTTCAGATCCCAGGGGTGGACCAATGCACTGCCTGTCAAGCCATGCTGTGGTGGCCTCCCATATAAAGTAGAGGATGATGGGCACAGATGTTAGCCCAGGGCCAATCTTCCTCAGCAAAAAGAGGAGGATTGGCAACAGATGTTAGCTCAGGTCTGATTTTCCTCACAAAAAAAAAAAAAAAAGAAGAAGAAGAAGAAATGAGCATGGAGACTGGGGTTGACCACAATGGTGAACAATGGACAATGTGATGAGAAAGGAAGTAGAGTGAATTGAGAACTAAACAGCTTCCACAGCTTTGGTAAGAAGAGATCAGAGAAAAACATCAGTTTTCAACCTCAAAATTCAGGTGTGTGTGAAGATAGTATAAAATTATGATTGTATTTTAAATTGTGACCATTAGAGGCAGTATGGTGTAGTATTTTTGGAGCAACATGGCCTAGCTTGGAATTCTGGCTGTGACAATCACTAGTGATGTAACTGAGAAATTGCCTTAACATGTCTAGGCCTCAACTGCCTTAACCATAAAACGGATAGAAAAATAGTACATACTTCATATGAGCATTAATTTAATAGCACTGGGCTCATAATAAGGGCTCAAAAAACAGCAGCATTATATATTTTGTTGTTTTAAAACATGAAAATATTTTATTCAACATAAAGTATTCTATTTGGCATTGTGGAGCAAAATCCAGATACATAGTAGACCCTTCACTTTACTTGAAATACAGGCTTATGTTTAATTTATGAGAATATGCATATATAGTGATGCTAAATATGATATGAAATAATCCACTCAACTGAGGATGGTTAGTTCTTCAGTTCTGTTTTTTTTTTTAAGACTATTTTTTTAGAGCAATTTTAAGTTTACAACAAAATTTGAGAAAGCAGGTATAGAGATTTCCCATATACTCCCTACACCCACACATGCGTAGTCTCCCCCATTATTAACATCACTCAGTAGCATGTTACATTTATTAACAAGGATGCATGTACACTAACACATCATAATGTCCAGAAGTCCATTGTTTACTGTAGGGTTCACTCTTGGTGTTATACATTCTACGGTTTTGGACAAATGTATAATGATATATATCTGTAATTATAGTATCACACAGAGTAGTTTCACTGCGCTAAAAAACTCCTCTGTGCTTTGCCTATTCATCTCCCCCCAACAGTAACCACTGATCTTTTTATTGTCTCTATAGTTTGCCTTTGCCAAAATGTTATATAGTTGGGATCCTACAGTACATAGCCTTCACTGATTGGCCTCTTTCACTTACTAATATGCATTTAAAATTCCTCCATGTCATTTCATGGCTTGATAGCACATTTCTTTTCAGCACTGAATAGCATTCCATTGTCTGGATGTACCGCAGTTTATTTGTCCATTGACCTACGGAAGGACATCTTTGTTGCTTCCAAGTTTTGGCAATTATGAATAAAACTACTATAAACGTCATGTGCAGGTTTTTGTGTGAACATAGGTTTTCAACTCCTTTCCGTAAATGATAAGGATAGTGAGTTCTGGATCTTGTGGTAAGAGTGTGTTTAGTTTTGTAAGAAACTGCCAAACTGTCTTCCAAAATGGCTTTACTATTTTGCATTCCACCAGCAATGAAGTATGATAATTCCCTACTCCACATCCTTGCCAGCATTTGGTGGTGTCAGTGTTGCAGATGTTGGCCATTCTAGTAGGTGTGTGGTGATATCTCATGTTGTTTTAATTTGCATTTCCCTAATGACATGTAATGTGAAGCATCTTTTTATGTGCTTGTTTGCCACTGCATGTCTTCTTTGGTGAGATGTCTGTTAAGGTCTTTGGCCCATTTTTAAATAGAGTTATTTATTTTCTTATTGTTGAGTTTTAAGCGTTCTTTGAATATTTTGGATAATAGTCCTTTATCAGATGTGATTTTTGCAACTGACATCTCCCAGTCTGTGTCTTGTCTTCTCCTTCTCTTGACATTGTCTTCTCAGAGCAGAAATTTTTAATTTTAATTAAGTTTAGGTTGTTGATTCTTTGTTTCATGGATCATGTCTTTAGTGTTGTATCTAAAAAGGCATTACCTTACTCACAGTCATCTAGGTGTTCCCCTATGCTATCTTTAGGAGTTTTATAGTTTTGCATTTTACATCTAGGTCTATGATCCATTTTGAATTAATTTTTGTGAAGGGTATAAGGTTTGTGTCTAAATTCTTTTTTTTGCACGTGACAGTCAAGTTGTTCTTGCAATCTTTGTTGGAGAGACTGTCTTTGCTCCATTGCGTTGCCTTTGCTCCTTTGTCAAAGATCAGTTGACTACTTTTACAGGGGTCTATTTTTGGGCTCTCTATTATTTTTCATTGACCTATTTGTCTATTCTTTCACCAATACCATACTGTCTTGATTACTGTCACTTTACAGGAAGTATAGTCCTTTAGTTCTCAGATGTAAAAATAACAAGCAACGTAAGGGCATTAATGTGACTTTTTATTATTATAGATGTAGTTTCAGGAGAGTTTTTGAAAGATGATAAGATATTTCATTGTATACCATATTCACGCTATTGTTTTATTTGAGGACAATCTAGAATCATCCAGGATCTTTCTAGCATGTGCTGGATAACTTTTTTAGAATTTGCTCAAAAACATTTAACCCTTGGGGGGAAAAGCATTAGGTTCAATGGTTCAGGTCACAGATAATTATTCCTGAATGCATGCTAGAAGTTTGTGATTTATATTGTCCCATAGATACAGAATTTAAATATTAACTATTCCTCCATCTTTCTATTATTCCTTTAAAAATGACACAATGATGGTTAGAAGCTCTGATATGAGGGCAGGGTATTTGAAATGATAGCAGAGCAACTGATATTTCATTGGGAGACTCCAAAATGTGAATTAAAAAGATAATTTTCAAAGTGATTCAGTTCTCCTCCCGAGAAGAATCATCCAGTCTCCTTCCTAGGTGTTACATGTTTCAGGCTCAGAAATACTTGACAGTTATGAGTCACTGTATTATTAGAGAGATTCGTCTCTCCCATGCTTCATATAAGGATTTCCTTGGTTTCATCTGTGCCAAGTGTCCCCAGTGCTGAATCCTTTCTAATTTGGTTTCTTTACAGAATAAGTTTCCTAAATGAGGAAAAGAGATATTACCTAGAGATACGCAATGAAGAACATGACCTATTCTAAACAATCTTTATTACAGAATTTTCACCAATCTTCTTTTCAGTGTCTGACTTTACCTCCACTTATCACTTTAGCTGGTGTCTTCAATTCCTGAGCCTTCCTCCAGTTCTGCTGTATGAATTGTCTTGCTTTTCACTGTCTTCCCCCCTGTAGTCAATTGATATTTGTTTTTCTCCATTCCCTTTCCTCTTTATTCTTCATTTCATCTCAAAAACATGTTGAAATGTCATCTAGGGCCAGCTCCATGTCTTAGCGGTTAAGTGTGCACGCTCCGCTACTGGCGGCCCGGTTCAGTCCCGGGCGCGCACCGACACATCGCTTCTCCGGCCATGCCGAGGCCACGTCCCACATACAGCAACTAGAAGGATGTGCAACTATGACATACAACTATCTACTGGGGCTTTGGGGAAAAAAAGGAGGAGGATTGGCAATAGATGTTAGCTCAGAGCTGGTCTTCCTCAGCAAAAAGAGGAGGATTAGCACGGATGTTAGCTCAGGGCTGATCTTCCTCACAAAAAAAAAAAAATGCTGAAATGTCATCTGTTGTAGTTGTGTTCAATATTCCATGTTATTCTAAAGTTATTCCATAAATAAAATACATACTTATTTTGTACAGTCCTGATTTTGCATGAATATATTTAGTAAAATTTCAAATTAATTAGTTTGTCAAAATTGCATAGTAAAATTAGACTACTAGTTATTCATTTAATCAAATTGTATTGTATTAAAATAATTCAGAATTCTAAAGAAAAGTGTGTGATATTTAGCAAATGATTTTTATGAAAAATATTTTCATGATCTGACTTTTTCATAAAGATGCTAAGCATATTTTTACTTTTCCAGTTTGCCTTTTTTTCTAGGTCTCTCATTTATAAAAATAATCCTATTGTCCATAAATAAGCACTACACTGCTCATTCAATTCTTTTATTTATGTGTTTCTCCCTTCTGTATCAAGGATTCTCTCCATTTTCCCCATTTATCTATCAAAATCCTAACTATCCTTCAAGATCCTTCTACAACACTACTCTCTCCGTTTCTTTGGCCAGTCAATGTGTCTCCTTGCTTTAAGCATCAAGACAAGTTTTCAGTTCATCAATTCTTTCAAAATTCCACTACAAATTCCCTATTTCATATCCTCAGTGTCTGTTTCCATAATTATAGTGGGAGATTTCTATCTGGTTTTCTGCCACTAATCTCTCCCTTTAAGTCATTCTCCATAGTTCTACAAGAATCATTTTCTCCAAAATTTTCTTAAGTAATTTCCTTTCTGAAACCAAACAGCATAATAAACCAAACGGTATTCAGATACTCTTCCAGTCTTGCTATCACCTGCCCCTCTAGCCTCTTCCATTCCTCCATCTCCCCATCCTTATGTCACTACAATAGGTCCTACTTTAGGAAATATGCATATTTAATGTAAAAATAGGTAAACTGTTATTAATAGAAAATTAAATTTTCTTCTGACAGTACAAAATAAATATTGAACTAATGTTTAAATTAAAGGAATACCAGACTGTTATTCTCCTGGTAGACTCAATAGGATTAGTTACTGAATTAAATAATGATGACAAAAAGAAAAAGTCAAACATGACTCTGATATTTGAGCCTGGGTGACTGGGAAGATGGTGTTGATGGTAGCAAAATGTGAAAGGAGGCAGGTTTAGGGAAAATTAATATGTTTAGTCTGGAAATATCCTAAAGTGCTTGTGAGCTTACTCTAGTGGAGACAACAAAGCATAGTCGGAAGTGTGACCTTCAAGATTTGAGAGGGGTTAGGCTTGGATATGTGCGCTGAAAGAAATTTACATTAGAGCGAACATCACAAAACCATTTAAATCACTGAATATTATATTTATGTACATCTTTATTTTATATGAAGGAAAATCCTTCGCTTTGGCATATTTATGCAAATCAGAAATTTCAGAAAAATCATGAAATTCCTTATAATGATTCATTTGTTACATATCTATATACTTTTTCTTAAACCAACCTCCTGTGCTAAAATTATCACAAATGCACCTATTTAAAAACAAAATAAAGGACTAGATGATTATTATTTAAATCCAGAAAATGAATAATATGTAACGTAATATATTCTTTCTGATATTCAAATACCATTTGAATAGTGGTATGCAGTATTGTGCCTCTTGGTTGTCATGGCAACTGCATCTCAAATTTAGAGCATCAAATCATTCTCTACGAATTTCCAAAAGACAAGAATGTATAAAATAACATGTTATATAATGATTCTTTTGTTTTTTGTTTTGAAGTCAGATGTAAATACATCACATGTGGTATAAAATATAGTTCAGTTAAAGGAATAACCTAATCTTAATGGTGAAAATTTAGAGTTGGAGTAATAGGCTATTTATTGATAAGTACACCAATTTTTAAAGACAGAGGTTTGAAAAAAATGTGTATTAGCTACCAGAAAGTTATTTCCATCTTCTGCTAAATATTAGCTATCTGGACAATAATTGGTTGAGGTTTTTTGAAGATGTAATAATTATGATATTGTTTAGTTCTATTTTAACTTCACTCATGTCATATATTAAATGAAAATTTACTACTCTCATTTTCTAGCTTTCTGTTTGACACTCAGATGCTTAATGTACTAAATAACTAGCCTCTACCGTTACAGTCCTCTACATAAAATAATAACAATCTCTGTACTAGAACAATAAAAATGGCTTATGTCAATATTTTGCTTATTAGGTCAAAAATATGGGAAGTTTTCAACCCCAAGAAGTGCTCTTATTTTTAACTCACAGCAAATCAAGTGTATTTTGGCATGTAAATGAGAACATAGACCTCTTTAGTGGTAAATATAGGTCTAAAGAGTTGAAGTATGAGGAAAAGGAATTAAAGATTTCAAATGTCAATCAAAGAGTCACTTTTCTATGTAGGTAGAGACATACTTTCTTACTTGGAGCATCCATACAGAAGTTGAATAAATACATAATAGAGATAATTTCCAAGATAATTCATTGTTTGTTTAATGCACCATATGGATGCTGACCCTAGTGAACTCTAATATTCTCTTTTACCTGAAAGGTTCAGTAATTCCATGCAATTATTTGCCTTGTTGCAGACTCAGGAAAAGAAAACCACAGCATAGAACTTGATGTATTTTAAAAACCAATAGTGGCTAAAATATATTTTTACTACTAAGGATTGTTTTATCTTGAAACACTGTAATCATTTATATATAAGGGATTAGAATATAAAAGTTTATGCATCAAAATTGACCTTCTTTAGAATAAGTTTCTGTGTATATTTCAAGTAATCTTGGGCAAAAAGTGGAAGCATTGATTTCCTCCTCAGTAAGGAAATAGGTAATGCACAGAGCGAGTGACAATGTGCAGCCCTGTGCTGATGGAGATAGCACTCTCTTCTATTTGTGACTGCGTGCAGCTAGGGAATGAACCATTTAAGCTGAAATGATTGGTTTTGTTGCCCTTCTGATTTTGCTGAACTCACTATTTTAAAAAATCTGAATCAGTAAGCTATTCAGGCAATTGTGCAGATATGACTTTTTATTCTTAAGTTGGTTTGACATGTGGTGGATTTTAGCGTGAATCTAATCAGAGGAGAGGACCGTTTCCAAGCAGTGAGCTTCAGGCTAAGATTTCTTTTGCATGTCAGTCCAGAAATCCGCGTATTAAAATGTGACTCTGCCTTAACAAGGGGAAAAATCATGTTGTTGAAAGGTACTACCCCAAGTCAAGACTTTTAAAATAAACTTGATTTAAGTCAACCAAGTACTGGCCATTCTATTGTTAAACTCTGGGCCTAAAAACTATCATTTCTGGTTTTTAAAAAATATTTTGTCTTAAAGCCACTTATGCTTTAATGATGACTTAAAATGTTCAGATTGTTCTTATATATTGGAGACCAGGAGGTTTGGATGGAGCTATTCAAATGTGATTCCACCACTTTGTAGTTGTATGATCTTAGAGAAGAAAAAATTACACTAAGCTACCCTTGTCTGAAAAATCAGAAAAATTTTTATAACTCAGAAAGCTGTTGTGAGGACAAGAAAATGGTACACCATCTGCGACTTAGCACAAAACAGGTATAATTGCTAATTCCCTCCCTTCTTCCTTCTCTCTACTCTGGTCTCAAATGGTCATTTACCTTGAACTTTGCCTGTCATTAATGTATAGGTTCTGCTGGATACCAACAAGTGAATCAGGCTAAAGGATGTGTTGAACAGAGAAGTAAAATTTCTTAGAGCAAGCATTTCGAGTGGGTTATAAATATCACAAAAAAACACGTGTAATGATAGTTTTTGGAACATCTGCACAAACAAAATAACCATCTAAGTAAACACAAGAGTAGGAAATGTGATTTTTTTCCTGCAGATATTTGGCTCAAGCAGCAACCCTTTGATTTATGTAATTTTATCATTATGCTGCAACTGTTTTCATTCTGAATTATTCATTCAACATAAGCTAGCAATAAAGGCAATGTCTTTCTTCAGCTAAAAATTCTCTAACATTAAGAAGGCTGTTAAATGAACCACAGAGTTTTTTTCCTTCATTTTATGGTCTGAATAGATGTTGGTCTTGGACAAACCACATTTTGGGGAAATTTATCACAGCTTTAAGAAAAGCTACACATGCACTAATAGAATAGAATTGTCTTTGAGCCATGTCCTTGAATGGCCACTAATTTCTTTTCTTGGCTCCCTGCTTGTCTGGAGAGAGTTTCACTGAAAGGCCTGTAATGAAAATAACAGCACAAATATTGGTTTCTGCTGCTGAAGGTACTCCAGATGGTTATATGTTTCTGAAAATGCATGTACTCATATGATTAGTTTTTTCAGCCTACACTTTCAAATGTGAAATCAAGGAATAATGGATCATTAGTGTACTATTTTGGGTCTTTATAAATAGACCCCATATTAGTATATGTAGCGCACGGAAACTCAACCAATTGTTTTTTCGTATTTAGTTACATATTTTTAACCCAAATATTCACAGGTTATGCAATATGTATTTTTTGCACAAGACAGCCATGGGCTGTACAACATTAAAATTAGGTAAGTTCTATTATTTAGTGTTACTTACTCTCTTATGTTACTAGAAATTTAGATTTACTCTTTAAACTAGAATTCTTTGTAAACTAGAATTTACAGTAATTTTCTATTAGTATTTTGTAATTTTCTATTAGTATTGGGATTTTCTATTAGTATTCTATATTTTGATCTTTCACTTACATTTTAAAGATAATCCTATCAATTTTTGTTTGTCATGAAAATAGCTGACATTATTTAACAATTTTGAACAAAGACATGCTTCTCTATTGAATGAATTAATTGCATGAGTCTCTGAGACATAAATCAAATGCATATAAAATAATGTAATGTATTAAATAAATTAAGTACTACTTGAGACAACACATGCCAAACATCTTGCCTAGTACCTGGCACATAGTAAGCACTCAAGTAAATGCTCATAATTACTCTTATTCTTATCAAGTTCCTAGTCATCCAAAACATATGTTACAATAACAAACATATGTATTAATTATCTACTATGTAGTAGGCACTAGGTTTTATGCTTTATATTTAATTATAATCTCATCAAAACACTGAATTGGAATATTTATCCCTATTTTTAAGGTAAAGAAACCATAGGTCAGAAAATTGAAGTAAGTTGAGCGGGACCTACAGAATCAGAATTCAAGTCTGATTTTATCTGACATCAAGCCAGCTTCTCTCTACTGACCAACTGACTCAGTGCTAGAAAGTAGATTAGCATACACGTCGAATGAACTTTCTTTAAGATTTGAGTGAGTACATTTAATTCATTTATAAAATTTCAAAATTCAGTGGCATTTATTATGTTCCCAGATTCTGTGGGTCAAGAATTGACTCAGGGCCCACTCCAAGGGATCAGACACCAAAATGTCTGGGGCTGCAGTCAGAGGACAAGAAGGCTGAGCTGAGAACTGGAATCAGCTGAAGGCTTGCTCACTTGCTTTTCTGGCAGTTGATGCTGGCTGTTGTCCAAGACCTACCTGTGGCCCCCGCCATGTGGCCTGGGCTTCCTTACAGTGAGTAGCTGAGTTCCTGGGGTAAGCATAACAAGAAAGAGAGAGGGTAAAGCAGAAGCCATGCCGTTCTACGGACCTGGCCTCAGAAGTTACAGTGTCGCTTCCTCCATAGTCCGCTGGTTGGAGCAGTCACAAGCATGCCCAGGTTCAAGGGAAAAGGCAATAAACTGCACCTCTTGAAGGGAAGTGGCAAGGTTCTGAAACAGCGTTTGGGACCAGAAATAATCCTGTGGCAATTTTTGGAAAGTACTATCTGCTGCACTATTATAAATAGTAATTATTTTAACCAAAGAAATAAGATACACATGTAAACACTAAGTGAAATGCAATGGCCCAGTAAGCTAAAAATTTATGAAGTTTTCCTGAAGAAAAAATATATCCTAAAGGCCTTGTGCAGTATATTAGATCAATATTGTCCGGTAAAATTTATATTCTACATATCTAATGAACATACATCTAATGAAAACATATATCTAATGAAAAACCCTATTCAGCTGTGTACAGTAAAAGTAGATGGTAAGCCCTAGTTTTGCTCTTAAATTGAGCTTTCCCAGAATGATTTTTATAAGTTAAATGTGGCAATAATTAAATTATTATGAGCTATTTAGGGAAGTCACTAAAAACTGGAAAAATTTATTCAATCAACACTAACATGATCCAAATTTGGGCTACTGTTTTTGCTCCTTTTTTCCAAATCCGCAGAACAGAATGTAGAAAACCAATAACTTTAATCTTTAAATAGCAGAAAAATCCACATAGGGAAAATTTAAATTGAATTTCTATTTCAATGATAATCTAGCCAGTAAATCTGATTTAGAGACTGCCATTCCTTTGGAAATAGCTCATCATCTGTCTGTAATTCACTGACACAAATCCACAAAAATTATTCCATCTGTGGATTTAGAAGGTAGAGATTTAAAGACAAATGATGTGGTTAATCTAACTATTCATCCGAATGATTATTTTAAATTAATATGTCTGTTTGGATATGTAACAGATCAACTGAAAGTGAGTCAACAAGAAGGGGTTCATAACAAACATGCTGGCAGCAGAGGGCTTCCTGGGCTGGATCAAGAAGTCTGGGTCTTAAAGACTCAAGCTCCGCTTCTCTGCTCTCCCTTGTCTTCTCCTCACAGTCCCAAGGGACTGTGGCCATTGCAGACACTGCTTGCAGAAAGAAAATATCCAGAGCATAAGAGGAGACACGTCTTCGTTTTGTGTACCTTTTTGAGAGTAATGACATCTTTTTTCTATAAGCCCTCCAAATGTTTCCTACATTGCTTTGTTTAGGGTTGCATCATGTGCCTGTACTTAAATAGTTAGAGGAAAGGGAAATGAAATTATCATGCTTGGCTTAGTCTAATCAACTTTTCTCGCCTGGGGCTGGGAAGGGATCATGATTAACATGACCACCCAAAATGTGAACAAAATGTGGATCCCATTAGCAAAGAAGAAGCAAAAAGAAGGTTTTGCATAGACCAGATCAGGGCCTCTCAAATTTTAATGGTCATACAATCACCTGGAATCTTGTTAAAATGCAGATTCTGATTTTTAATATGCTCCCAGACGATGTCAATGCTGCTAATTTGGGGATCACACTTTAAATAGAAAGGACACAAACTATGGACTATATTGTCTTGGATATTAATCTTACAATGATATCCCCCCTTTTATTTTATTGGTGATGTTTTCAAATGACCCAGAATGTTGATGATGATATGGAAAAATAAAAACCACAATATAAGATGTAAAGTCATAGTTGAAGTAGACCCATAAATCAAACAAATGGATATTTTCAATATACATTAAATCATTCTATAACTAAATATCACTTGCATTTATTATCCACACAGGCACATAAACTTGCAGTTTACCAGTGAGCAATGGAACAGGATGTATAAGCAATAGCATAATACATGAATGAAATATATTTATGAACTTTTGACTCACAAAAGATTTTTCAATTGTATATATAAAGTATAAGCCAATAAACAGTTTTTTTATACTTAGGAATTTTGTAGAAAGTATAGTATCTTTCAATCAACCAGTCTTCCAATTACTAAAAATATATTCAGCCCTTACGTTACCAACTTTAAAAACTGACTCATCTTCCAAAAATTGGTCTGGCTAAAAGATTATTCACTTTTAAATTGCCTAATAATTGTGAATTATGGCCAAAATATGTATAACTTATGACTCAAAGAGCGAAAGTTACTTTATAGAGATGTAACACATCTTGACTAAATTCTTTGCCAGAAACCTGGCACCAACTCCATTAACTTCATACATTACCCACCATATATCAGAAGGTAATTTCTTCAAAGAAAAATAATTTAAAAATTATATATTTGACAACTGGTAAATTCTCATAACCAAAAGACTTATGATGTCCTATAGTCTTTAAAAGTCACAGTAAGTATTTCTCAAAGTCCTGGTACTTGGAAGCATAGTATGTTCAAGGATATTTACTGAGAGCCTGTCTCACAAACCTGCTTCATCTCCCTCTGCTGGCTCTGCCTCTGTATGTCAGGATTGGCCCTCACCATTTAGTGGAATCCCTTTACTGGATTGCTGGATATTCTCACTAATGTTGTCCATCTGTATTTTTACTCCACACCTGGTGAAAGTTCTGATGTCCAAAGTAGGCAACCCAAGCAAATTTATTCCTCAGAGATAGCTTCCTGATAGTGTGTAGTATTTCTTAGTTTTTTGCTTAAAGAAAGAATTCAAGGTTTATAAAGGAAAAATGGGCAAGAGGGGAACTTATATATTTTACACCCTGCTGTATCCCTAGTGTCCAGAACAGTGCCTGGCACACGGTAGGTGTTCAGTTGGTGGTTGAATTAATAAATCTTTCTGTTTATATAATACAATAGTCCTTCTTCATTTTTTCAACCAGGATTTGAAAACAATTGCATCTTCTTGGTAAAGAACCCAATAGATATAATGATGAGATACCAATAATGGACACATCTGCATAAGAGATTTTTTTCTATATCATAGTATCCTCTTTAAATAGCTTCATAGCATCTTCTTTGAATAACTTAGCAATATTTTGTACATGTATAACATAATTTTCCTGCTGCCTCAATAGTTGAGTTTAGATAAAAAGGCCTTCAAATGTATGCTTACAAAAATATTTAGGCTGATTAATGGGGAACTTTGGAACAAGTTTTGCAGGTACAGCTTTGGAAATTTTCAGCATTCTCCCTTTAGATTGTATTCTGCATAGTCACGCTGTGGCTCACGCAGCACAGGCAGTTTCCATTTTTCTACTGTTTATTTTGCAGGCAGCATAAAGCAGAATAATGCTTTTCCATTAGCATGATGCATGCAACTAAGGTGCTAAACTTCTAAATGAAGACTCGGCACCAAAATCATAGATCTTCTTAACAATGTCATATTTTATGATAATTCTTTAATACTAAATAATTATTTTAAAAGGAAAAATGAAACTTTATATCCAGTTATTAAATGTAAATATATTGACCAACATTGTTATTTGCCTAGTACCGTAATCTAACATTTCACACTGTCCACAGTTTAACAAAATTCTACTCATTGTATTACTATATGACATTAGATCAAGGAAACACCATAAGAAAACAATAAATATCTCTGCTGAACCAACAGTTGCTAGATCTTAACTTTCTTCATTTGTTAATGACAATATAGGACTAGTGTGACCAAAATGGCTGGCTATTTACCAAATTTATGGTCCTCCTTCCAGTGTACAGAGTCGTCATTGAAAGGCAACCAGCTGCTCACATGCATTTGTGGCTGTGTGAGATGTGAACAGAAATAATGAGTCTCTCTTTCTGACAAGGGCATTTAAGGAACAGATGGGCTTCTCCACTGCGTCTGTTTCCACCGTCTAGAAGCAGAAGACTCTAAGCCCTAGAGGACTGGGGAGTCACAAAGTTTGAGGGGCATGAATTCACTATGTGGAGGAAAGCTCCTCACTAACCAGGAACATTGGGCTGTACTGGGCTATTTCAGAAGTGACAAATAAACTATCGTGTGAAGCCACTGATATTTTGGAGTTTGCATGTTCCAGCAACTAGCATTACCTAAATGAAACCACCAATCACTGTATTCTACTTTAGATAACTCAAAATATTAAATAAATAACTAAATACATAAAACAATAATAAAAGCTAAAAACAAATATAACACATATATAATTAAGAGACATTAACAATGTAGGCTTTTATTTTAAAATGATGGATATTTAGTAAATGATGATAAAATACCATACAATGCACGTTATGGGCCAGGAATTAAACATTTATTTAAACATTACAAAGATCCTGTAGATTAGTTATTATTGTTTTCCATGGTACCAATGTGGTAACTGAAGCTCAAGAAAGGTAATTATCCCAAAGTTGTCGACTAAATAGGTGTTGGAATTTGGAATTAAATTAGAAGCCTTTCTACCACCAAAGCTGATTTTATTCCATTAATATTTGCAATCTTCTAAAATAGCTCTTTGAGCAATTGTCTTATTTTGCCTCTTCCTTTCACTACCTCTCCTTGACAGTAGTCTACACGAGATTCCTCCCCTTTCTGGTCAAAAATTCACTTTACATACCTTTGCTATCAGATGGTAACCCTTACTACTTTGCTGAAACTAGTCAACTCAACTTTCATTGTACATAGATGTAAAAAGAATGTAACTGATAAGGAACAATCCCAGAGAGATATTATGTTTAAAATCCCAAAGGAGAATAACATGTCTTATGTTACTGTTTGTGTAAAAGTTAAAATAGGAATTAATAATGTATATGCTTGTGTACACATAGAAAATATTTGGAAAGCTAAATAAGAATTTTGTGACTCTATTCTCTGACTCGGGATATAAGGGAAAGAGACATTTCGCCGTGGGCCTTTTGTACCTTTTAAATTTTTTATTTAGCTCAGAAAATAAGATAAAATGCACATTTTTCCCAGAAATATATCCACGCTCATTGGATTGCTGCTGTATTAGACACGTGTGACCAAGTTGCTTTCTAGACAATAACTTTTGTTCATGTTCATGTTGATTCTTTCACCTGGAATATTTTTTCTCTGCCAAAATCTAATTCATCTTTCAGGGTCATTTGAAGTTCGTCTAAAGTTTTCCCTAATTTCCTCTACATCAACAGAAAAATAAAATCGTACTCCAATGTGTAGTTCTCTACTTGTATATTTCTTATAAACTATTTTATTGTAATATCTGGGTACATGAATTATCAGATCATAAATTCCTTGAAATTAGAAATTATCTTGCATT
This sequence comes from Ceratotherium simum simum, assembly GCF_057802395.1. Lineage (NCBI taxonomy): Eukaryota > Metazoa > Chordata > Mammalia > Perissodactyla > Rhinocerotidae > Ceratotherium > Ceratotherium simum. The sequence goes on from NC_141911.1 coordinate 46,325,961, forward strand.
TGTCTTTTTATTTATTTATTTATTTTTCCCCAAGGCCCCAGTAGATAGTTGTGTGTCATAGTTGCACATCCTTCTAGTTGCTGCATGTCAGACACGGCCTCAGCATGGCCACAGAAGCGGTGCGTTGGTGCGCACCCGGGATCTGAACCCGGGCCGCCAGCAGCGGAGCGTGCGCACTTAACCGCTAAGCCACGGGGCCGGCCCCTGTTTCACAAAGTCTAGTCCTATCTGTAATAGAGTAGCACAATAAATTATTGAGTTCTGGTTGAATCAGTTCTTGGTGACATGTGAAGTGATATCTCCCAATTTACCCTACCACAATTCAGATCTAGAAAACTCCCATATACTTATCTTTTACTTTCAATCATGTATCATAATTTGTTTCCCAAGATGTAAGCTTTATTATTTTTCTTACAAGACACAGATGATCTTTTCTTCCTGACTGTGGGGTATAGTCAGGAGTATTCACCTGTCTAGTCATCACACGGGAAACTAATAATGAAATACAGGACATGGTGTGCAGATACATTCATTTGTCACCGTGGAAATGGTTTTATATTTTAATACCAGTTTTTAAAAATCTTCAAACACTTAAAATTATTTCAGGCTTTTTTCTTCATGGTTATTCACAGCGACTTTTGAGAATGTGTAGCATAAATTGTAAAAGGACAACAAAAATAAGAAAATTAGCGTGCTTATAAACCTGTGTAAAATCCCTGATATGTTTCTTTTTTAATGGAATTAGCAGTCTGCCAACTACATACTGGTTCCTAGAGTTACCTTAAATCAATGTCTTTCCACATTTAGTTCTATTACTAGTGATGCAATAAAGAAATTGTGAGTAAAGGGTACACATTAAATACTTCTAGTTTTTCTAGGTATATATGTTCTTTGGAAAATGAGGAAAGTGCATACAGTGTAAATATTAACCAAGAATTGTTTTTAATAGTAATTAATAGTAACATTGTTCTTGAACCATTTACGGAAAGTAAAATCTTAAGGCAAGGTAAAGTTCCATTTTATCAAGAACATTCATTAAGTGTATAATTTTCATAAATTTATCTGTCAATTCTGAAACCAGGATAACACTAAGAATAATAATCTCCAAAAAGGGAAATTGAGCAAATTATTGAAAGAATATAAGTAAAACACTTAGGGCTTAAAGCCATTATAGAAATTTTAATTACGACAGATTTCAAAGCAATAAAAAAATTATCCACAACTTGAGTGAATGATGTTATAAATGGCTAATGCAGATGACTTAGGTCATCGCTTAGAAATTTGTTAGTGATAGTGAATGAGAAACTGTGGTTAAAACAACTTTCCAGACAAAACTACTGAGATATGAAAAACACTAAGGAAACTACACACAACAGCAGCACTTGAGCAATAAATTTCTTACATCCTCCCAGATGGCTGAGTTGTCCAGGATAAAATATGTCTGATAGATTTATATGCATTCCTTCTATGCAGTGTTTATGTAACATTAGCTGGGAACCTAGGCCACATCGTTAATCTTCAGGGATTCCTTTCTGTTGATTATTCTACATAATACTTCAGGAGAAGTCTATATTATTATTTAACACATATTAAGATAAACAAAACAGCATAGGTATATGTAAGGGTTTAGTACAATCACAGAGATGAGGCGAGGAATACTCAAGTTTTGCACTTTTATGTCTCACCTTTTCATCATACAATTAGCATAGTTGTGATTTTTACCTTTCACCCTAAAAGGCTATGAAAATATAGAATAAATCTAGTAATACTCTCTGAACTATTTTTATGTGAATGGCTTTCAGTGTTTTTTCTCTTGTATAATTCTTTAGATTAAAGAAGGAAAAACTGAAATGTAACCAACATGGTAGAATCTTGATGCATTACCCTGCATTGCAGATGGAGTAGGGAACCATTTAAAAGGTTTGCTTGAGGGCCCTGCCCTGTGGCTGAGTGGTTAAAATTCTGCACACTCTGCTGCGATGGCCTTGGTTTGCAGGTCTGGATCCCAGGCGCAGACCTACTCCACTCACCAGCCATGCTGTGGCAGTGTCCCACATACAAAATAGAGGAGGTCTGGCATAGATGTTAGCTCAGGGCAAATCTGCCTCAAGCAAAAAAGAGGAGGATTGGCAATGGATGTTAGCTCAGGGCGAATCTTCCTCAGCAAAAAAATAAATAAATAAAAGGTTTGCTTAAGGGCTAGCCCTGGTGGCCTAGTGGCTAAGTTCAGCATGGTCCTCTTTGGTGGCTTGGGCTCAGTTCCTGGGTGTGGACCTACACCACTCGTCTGTTACTGGTCATGCTCTGGTGGTGGCTCACATAGAAAACAAGGAAGATTGGCAGCCGATGTTAGCTTAGGGTGAATCTTCCTCAGCAAAAAAAAAAAAGGTTTGTGTGAATTCAAAATTCAACAAATCCCTCAATTTTTTGAGGATTCCTTTATATTTATGCCTATAAATAAAAAAATTATGAACAACTCTAGTAATTGTACTTGCTAAACCGCTTTTGGACAATTTGTAGGGTGATTTTTGTTTGTTGTGTGTTTCCTTTCTTTTTTTCTTAATGTGGAGGTATTTGAAGTCAAGAGAAATGTGTAACATTAAATTCTGACTATTATAAATTAAACTCATTTCAGAGTGTATGTAACTGATTGGTTTTTAAAATTCCCTTTACATTTCCCTCTCATGGTATTTTCATTATGCAAAAAATGACTTGACAGCAGTGTGGGTCCGAGTGGATCTGGAGCAAGATCTGTGGCATGGTTCTGGACGCAGTGACTGTTGCTGTTTTTTGTGTTCCTGGCATGCATCTTGGCATGTGCCCAGCCTGTGGTAGAACCAGGGCTGTAGCAGGTCAGGTAAACATCAAAAGGAAAGGTGTAACCCTTGTCCTTTCTGTCAGTGCAGTAAGTCATTGACTGGTGGCCTGGGCTCCTGAGAGGGGCCAATGAACTGCCTGCAAATATGACACCTCTGAAGAGTCCTACGCAAGACCCAGGAGTGTTGACAAGTTTAATTGATGTGAAACATACCATGAAATCACATCCCCCAAAATGTCATATAAAACTATACCCTCTGGAGAGTACGGTACCCTTGCCAGGAGTGGCATCATGATGGCCAAAGTCTATGTAATTGTTTATGCTGTCAAGAGCAAATATGGATAATTTCACTAGTGATATCTTTGCTGAATATTATTCAAAGGCCATTTTGTTGCTGGGTTGTGTGTCAGCCACTGGATTGAGAACTGGATTGTTGGGAATTTATGGAGCAAACAATGAGGTGAAATCCTGGATGACAATTGAAAATAGCCCATGTACATATAGAAAGGGGCTCATCAGAACCTTGCCTATTGAATTGTTCTGTACATTTGGGGATCCCAGAGTTTAAGTTTCTCTGGAGTATGAATTTGTTAAAAATGAAATCATGAGCAGTAACCACAATAGACCATATCATCATGGGTAGCAGGTTGGTTCTGTTATAGTTGGAAGGGATCAGGGTGATAATCAAAGTAACAACTGGTATAGCACTGAGTGCCTAGGATAAATGCCAGGATTGGTGAATAGTAGCTGAATATCAGCCTTGGAAAGAATGAACAACTTCCACCAAAATCAGTGTTTCCAATATGGAATGCCATTTTAAAACCTGTATAGAATTTTTCCACTCGTACAATGAATACATTATAAATACCTGTCAAAGATCTATGATTTTCAGGAGACTTTTTGTTGCCTGATCTTGTTTTTCTTTATGAGAATGCTTTGGCTTTGACATTTGGAAAATCTGATTCATAAAATGACAGATAAGAGGTAAAATAATACAGATTTACAATCAACTTAAAAAAAATTTTTATTGAGGTATAATTGGCATACAACATTATATTAATTTCAGGCATATGACATAATGATTCAATATTTGTATATATTGTGAAATGTTCATCATCATAATTCTAGCTAACATCCTTCACCATACATAGTTACAGAATCTTTTTTTCTTATGAGAACTTTTAAAATCTGCTCTCTTAGCAACTTTCAAATACAATACAGTGTTACTAACTATAGTTGCCATGCTGTACATTACATCTCCATGACTTATTTATTTTATAACTGGAAGTTTGTACCTTTTGACTCCATTCACCCATTTTGCCCACCCCCTACCCCCAGCCTCTGGCAACTACCAATCTGTTCTCTGTATCTATGAGCTTGGTTTTTGTTTTTTGTTTTCTAGATTCCACATATAAGTGAGATCATATGATGTTTGTCTTTTTCTGTCTGACTTATTTCACAAAGCATAATGCCTTCAAGGTCCATCCATACTGTTGCAATACAACTAACTCTTATATCAACGAGGAGTCATTAGAGGGAGAAAGAAGTAATTAGGGATAGCTTGGGAAATAAGTAAATCTAAGACCTCAGAAAAGAAAAAAAATGATGACACTAATGAGTTATGACAAAAATCTTTTGCTGCGTAGCCTTATTTGATATATTACACTTAGCAAAAATAATAATGTGCCATAAAAATAGTACATCATTTGCTTTGATAGAAATATTATTTTGTCATTATGCCAGTATGACACTCTCTCAATGAGTATCTATTGCGTATTGCAGTTTTTTACTAGATCAGTTTCCAATAGTTACCATATTTTATTCTTTTTTAAAAGAATTCTGTAGGTAATTTTTTCTTCCCTTGCTTAATTGCAAAGCTTGGTTTGATAGCTCTGAGAGAAGTTAGTTTTGGCAAAGGCTGTATAAATTTGATAAACAGAAAATACTACCTGTGTCACTCAGGGTTTAGTTGCACACAACATAAATCACAATCACTAGTTTTAGCTTAACGATATTTATGGTTACATATTACGTTTCTCATAAAATTGTTAGAAGGTCAGAATCGTAGACTATAGTCCACGCCTCCGGAAATAACTTTCAGACCCTAGTGTCACTGTGTCCCTGCAGGATGTTAAAGCTTCCATAATCCCTGCAGAAAGGTGTGAAATCTTCTGACATGTGCTGACAGCAGAACCATGCCATTTTTACCACTATCCATGCCAGTAAAGCAATGCTTCACGTCTTGCTTTTCTTCACACTTAACTCTATTTCACAGCCAAATGCCCCCATGAGAGTATCTGATTTGTGGAATCTGAATCATATGCAGGACCTTGGTTACATCCTGGAATCTGGGAAAGATAGAGATTAGCATTCCAGAATCTGCAACACTGGAAGGCATACTTACTGGGAGTTGGGATAGCTTTTGAATGAACCATTCCACAGCATCTGCCCTAATTCACTCATTAGGGAACTCCACAAACAAACTTAATAGGCAGCGGAAATGGCAAGGGTAACATACTCCTACCTAACACAGTGCAACTGTCTCTCCTACAAACAGAGATGGGTCGCTTTCTCCTCGCAAAAGAGTGCCTTCACCTTTTGGTGATGATCATTCTTCCTGTGGTTCAGAGACAATCTCAAATCGATATCTTGTAGCCCATAAATTTAATTTCTATTGCTACCACTATGGCATATACAGGGTATAAAACAAGGAAGGAAATTTGTGTCATGATCACAGTCCTTGTTAGTTATGAAATCATAGTTCAGGGGTTACCTTTCACACTGTATTCTGTGACTAGTTTTGTGCTCCAAGTGTGTGCCATTGACACAGAATTCAATGTGAGTGGTGCCTGAATAGTGCCCTGGATTTGGACTTTGCAGTAGTTCTTCTAATCTTACCATGGTTTCCTATGACTTCCTCCACCCACTAATCATTATATATATTTTTTGCTCTCAGCCAAAACTCCAACTCAGGACTCTGTGGTTGATAGGGTGACTCAAAACCCTTATTCCTAAAGATATTGAGCTTTGGTACACCTGCCTGTATTGAGTTGATACAGTTTTCCAGTAACTTTTACCATTGGACATAAAGTACCAAAAGATACCCTAGACAATCCTCTAGAATCCATCCATTACCTTTTCCCTGATTATGTGGCTGAAACCCCAACTCCTCTTGATAAGAAAGATTGATCATCCAAGCCAGTTAGTAAACTCTTCTTTGATTCTTGACTCAGACACTCAAAAAGCCCAAATGGCTAGGATGGCTGTCCTGACTTGCAGCTAAATTGAACCACTATTGGGTCCCTGGGCAAAAACACTGTTCCCTTAGAACTAGATCTCCAAACTAACAGAGTTGAAAGTATGAAAACAGGGGAAAAGTAAATGTGAAGGGTCATTAGAAGTACAATTGAGAAGAACTACTTTCTCTGCCATCTCTTGGTTCCCAGACCAATGCATTCCAACTAAAGGAGAAATGATATCAGATAACTGTTTGCAGATTCAGTAAATGTATATTACCTCCTGTAGGAAAGGTCCCAGCCCCTACTAGTCTTATTATTTATGGGTGCTATTATCAGTCCTTCACTAATAAATAATGTTGGAAACAGTAAGTAGCCACATAGTAAAGAGAAAATTGTATACATTCCTTACCAAATCTGTGGAGATAAATTTCAAATCGGTCAGAGTTTTATAAGTGAATATGTATTAAAAAATAATAATAATAATAAAGTGAAATCATTTACAACCTAGGAGTGGGGAGATTTTTTCTAACCATCACTTTTATTTCCCTTGTAGAAACAAAAGAAAAGATGGATAAATTTAATAATATAGAACATAAAAAAAAATTGGCACAAGAAAAAAGACCCTAAGAAAAGTAAACATAAACAAAAATAAAATTTGGAAAACTGGAAAATATATTTTCATATTATACATAGATAAAGATTTAATATTCCTAATGGATGAAGAGAACCTACACATTAAGAAGAAAAAGATAAATAACCCAACACAAAAATGTCCCAAGAAAAGCCCAATTACAAAGGAAAGAAACAGAAATGCCAAATTTTATGATATTCCTGCTAGCCTAAAGAGGGATAATTATGGCAAAATAAAAATGAATAATTGTTCAAATAGATTTCAGCCCATCATGTACACAAAAAGTCCATGAGATTTAATGGCATCAAAAAGAAAAAAAGGATAAAACTTCCTTGGTCATCAGTGGATATTTCTAGGGAATAAAATCTGTACTGTTAACCACTATGCTATATAGCCACTAACTAATAGGGTATCCTTTTCCACATTGACTCCAAGAAATCAGAAATAAATTTGCAACTTAACCTTAGCAACTTCTCTTTCCTTTAATCCAACTTACTACTTCCATATATATGTTTTTATGATTTGTGAAATGCACATAGATATTTTTTGCAAGCCATTTCCCTTCCTTTATGCAAGAAGATAGCATCTTACAAAATTATATTTTTCTCAATATATGTGACTATATACACTCGCTAATATATGGAGAAAAGTGAGAGGTTGAATGGACAGAGATTCTGAGGAGAAACAGGGATAAGATCACTCTTCTATATAGGATATGGTGATTTGTGCTGCACATCAATAGGTCGGGGTGAAGACTGAGGAAAGACAAATGGCAGGTCAGGTTTGGGAGTTGCATATTTCGTGTTAGCTACCAGTGATGATTTGGTGAAGTGAGAGTTGCCAGTATAAGCTGCTCTTCCAAGAAAGAAAACGTTGGAGAAAGAACGTGATGGTGCCATGAGAGATTATAATTTGGCCTAAATGTTATTAGATATAAGCAAAGTAGGAAAGGGAAAATAAATGAATTAGTGTCACATTTGGTAGTGAGATAACTTACAGCATCATTCTCTGTGCAGGACAAAACTGATTAATCAGATTTATTTAGCAAATGCTCTCTCTCTCTCTCTCTCTCTCTCTCTCTCTCTCTGTCACCCACCCACACACACAGACTACTGTGGCAATTTATCTACCATTTTCAAAACTATACTTAATATCAGATATATCAGAAAAGGGTGATAAAAATAGATGTTATCTTCAGAAAAATAGTGTATAAACTACTGAAAAGTGTTGAAGAAGTTAATGTCGGTAGAAGTTGATAGATATAAATAAGCCATCTATTGATAGATATAAATATGTTAATAAACCATGAAAATTGTAGTGAGTAAAAGATAAATAAATAAGAAAGTGTTATCTATAGCATTGAAATTCATTTTCAGTGCAATCTAGGAAAGTAGGTGTAATTTGAATGCAGAAGCTTAAAGGAGAAGGTAAATATGAACCCTGGGACTTAGAATAAACGAGTGAAGAAAATGGGGATATTAATCTAAGGAGCTCAATTGACGATTTCATGAAACTATTATAGATCTGGAGATGTAAAGTGGGCTCTACAAAGGATTCAGAGGAGATGTGAATAAGCAAGATGGAAGGGAGAGGATAAAGTAAATGTATTCTATCATGGAATGTAATCAACTGTTTAATTTCAATCCCATATGCCCCATTTGATTATGTTGACAAGTGAAAAACACATTTATCTAAATTTTTAAAGTATTTAGACATTAACCAATACAATATGAGTCATCTCAATTGTACATTGCAAATAAAAATTAGATCAACCATTTAAATCGAAGCAATAAGAAATGATATTAAATTATTCAATGACAAATAACTCTATCCAGTTAAATGTCATACACATTTTTAAGAAAGTCACTTGTCAGAAAGATAGCTAACTGCTGAAATGATAAATAGTATGGTAAATGCAGGAAAAGGTCAATTAGTAATCTGTTTGGAAAGCAATGTCTTCTGGCATTTACTCTATTATAGTTGTATTATTCTCTTTTATTTACAAAATGAAGATGAATAACTTTCTTGATATATGCATCTTTGATTCAGACTAAATAAAAATGATGTTTAAAATTTGCATTTAAAGAAATCATAATAGAATGATAATCAAATCCTTTCCTTTTAAATGGCTATATGGAAAATCAAGTGTTAAAACACACTTGGAAAAAAAAAATAGCTATTGTATTATTTGTGACCCAGAATTTTAAATTAGCAAATAACTCATTGCAATAATATATAGTTGTGTTTTTTTGAATATTTTTAGCAAATGCCAAACATTTTTAAATTCACTTAAATGAGTTGTATCAGGTTGTAATCATGACAAGCAATTCAAAAAAAAAGTCCAAAGATACAGCAATAGTATGCTATGCTATTATAGAGAGAGAATTGGAATAATTCTGAACGGTGATTTTTTCTTTCAGTGTGAAAAAACCCTTACTATTCCCATTTTCTGGTTTTTAGATTGCCAATGAAATTGTTTGTGTTAGACTGAATAATACCCCCCCTCAAATATATCCCTGTCCTAATCCCTGGGACCTGCTGCACAGGTCAAAAGGGAATTTGCAGATGTGATTAAGAGTATGGAATTTGAGATGAGTTGATTATCTTGGTTATCTGGGTGGGCTCAGTCTAACCACAGAAGCCCTTAAAAGTAAAGTACCTTTCCCTGCAGAAGTTAGAGACCACATGGGAGGCGGAGGAGATAGGCACTGTGAGAAGTATTCCACCTGCAGTTGATGGTTCTGAAAGGTACGGACCTATGTACAAGTACCAGGAAAGAGGCCTCTGGGAGCTAAGGAGGAGCTCAGGTGACAGCCAGCAAGGAAACAGGACGTCAGCTGCATGGTACGATTCTGCCAACAACTTGAATGGGTCTGGAAACAGATTCTCCCTTAGGGCCTCCAGAGAGGAACACAGCTCTGCTGAAACCTTGATTTTGGGCTTCTGAGACATAAGCAGAGAAACCAGCCAAGTACACTGGACTTCTGACATACAAAATTGTGAGCAATAAATTTGTGTTGTTTTAAGCAACAAAATGTTTGATAATTTGGCACAGGACTAATAGAAAACTAATACAATGTTTCTTCAGCTTTTGTTTGTTTGTTTTCTCAGGGAAAGATTCGCCCTGAGCTAACATCTGTTGCTAATCTTCCTCTTTTTTTTTCCTGCCCGAAGCCCCAGTGCATGGTTGCATATCCTAGTTGTAGGTCCTTCTAGTTCTTCTATGTGAGTCGCTGCCGCAGCGTGGCAACTGACAGACAGATGGTGTGGTTCTGTGACCAGGAAGTGAACCTGGGCCACTGAAGCAGTGAGCGTGCTGGACTTTAACCTTTAGGCCTTCAGGGCTGGCTCTTTCTTCAGCTTTTCTTATGTGAATTTCTTATATCAATATGTTTTTTCTACTGGCTAAAGTTTTAAGAGGATATTGGTGCATATTATGATCTTGAGTTATTTCCAATAAAATGCCCTCTATTTAACTACCCATATTGTATGGTTTCATAAGGGCTGAAAGATTTCCTGATGGGATAGAAATAAAAGTTTAAAAATGTTTTAATAACTGTTATACTACTTGTTAGCTCTTTTAATTATGTTGCACAAATTTCTAATGTGCAATTTACTCATTTGTCATTTGGTGACAATAACACCTACACAAAATTGAGAGAATCTATGTAAAAGAGCATAATGCAACTTAAAATGTGTGCTTAATGAAGTCAATTTCCTTATTATCTGCCTTTCTTGGATAAAATTATCTGTCCTTCTACCCTACACATAACTCCTGGTGACTTCTTTAGGTTAAGAGAACCTATTTATGTATTTATTTATTTTATGTATATGACATTTTCTTCTAATTGGTCTTTGTTTAAATTGATATGAAACAACTCATCAGCAATCACATTGCCATTGCTTGCATTCTTGTGGATTTATGGGATAAGGTCGGAATTGAAATTTTTCCAGGCATGTTTTGGTAGAAGTGAAAAAAGTTAGTAGTAGTTCACTGCAAGGAAGTAATGCCTAACCCAACTCCCAGTAATTTCCTTAGACAACCAGATATAATTCTGGGGAAATCCAGGTTGACGGGGTAGAAAGGAAAAGAGTATTCAGTAAGAGAAAATGAGAAAAGATGATGCAAGAATAATCCGTACTTAGTCATTTTTCTCCTAAGGTTAACCCTTCCTGAAATCACACATTAATTGTATACTTTCTATACTTACCCTATTTTCTTAATAAATGAAGTAGAACTTATAATGATTTCAGGTTTTTAGGAATTTGAGAATACTACGTATATATCTCGTATTTTTTCTCTTATCCAGTAATGTTTTAATACTCCTATTTTTACAATGTTATAAACCAATGTTACTGCAATAAACAAAAAATTTAAAAAAAATAATAATAATACTCCTTTACTTCCTTCATATGTTTATAGTGTCTATATTATAATATATGGAATATAGCAGAAGATCAATGCATAGTTTTATTATCTTTTGGCCATAAATCCATAAATAAATTTATTATTTAGTCTAAACAGAGCAGAAAAATAAAAACTTAAAATCTTCTACTTTTATTTGGGAAAATGTAGACAGTTATTTTCATCTAATACCATATATGCAACTTAAGTATATACATTTCATATTTAGAGGGAGTGGTTTCAATGTGTTCTGTTTTGTCTTCATTTCGCTTTTATTTTTTTATTGCTTATTCAAGCAGTAATTATATCCAGTATTTACTTTGTGCTATGGGAAATAGAAGAGAAACATAGAATATGTTTCATATCTGCAATAGGATCTAACACACACTTCAAGAACTATCCTGAGTAGGTCTAGTGCTCTAGATGTTGCAGCTACAGGATGGCAAAGCCTCCAGCAGCCTTAGCTAGTGAGTGTCTGAACCTGAGACTCTTACCTCAAGCACATTTTACAAATAGTATGTACAAGTAATAAACTTTTTGTTGTTGTTATTTTGGAGTTGTTTATCATCACAGCATAATTTAGCCTGACCTGACTGATATGGACATTGATACATAGAGTTATGGTCCTACTCTAACAAATACCTTCATGTGTGACATCACCTTATGGTTGGGTAGTGGTGGCTGGAAAAATGATGAGCATGGTACACAATAGCAAAACATTTGGTAAAACTGTCCAGCAATTACTTCAGAAGCAGATCATGTTACAAATGGACACTAATGGTGTGTGTTGGGTGCTTTTCATTGCTTTTGTCAAGGTTTTGTATGAAAAAAATGAGCTCAGGGAAGAATTGCCTGGAATAAAAGAGAATAGAGCATGAAAGAGGAGGCTTTGCAGGGCTGGAAAGGGCAACTGCTTCAGGACTTTAAATAATAGGACATAAATTTGAGAGGGTAGTTGAGAGATGGAAGTCAATTAATCCTAGCCTGGCAGCAAGGATCAAATCAAGTTTATGGCTGTCATACATGGTTCAAATCTCCTTGGGGATTAATGTGGTGCCGAGTAAATCCTTTCAGTTTATAAATGGTCACTTAGTCTTCCAACATTCCGTATAGCTGTCCCATTTAACTCAATTGTGCCTGTTGGACCTGCTTTGGACTGAATGCTTGGGTCCCACCAAAATTCGTATGTTGAAGCCTTAACCCCCAATATGGTGGTATATATGGTGATAGGGCCTTTGGGAGCTAATCAGGTTTAGATGAGTTCATGAGGTTGTGGCCCTCATAATGAGATTAGCGCTCTTATGAAAAGAGACATCAGAGAGCTCTCTCTCTCTCTGCCATGTGAAGACCCATCAAGATGGGCCATCTGAGAGCCAGGAAGCGATCTCTCACCAGAACCTGACCATGCTGGAACCCTGATCTCAGACTTCCTGCTTCTAGAACTGTGAGAAAATAAATTTTTGGTGTTTAAGCCACCCAGTCTATGGTACTTTGTTATGGCAGCCCAAGCAGAATAAGACTGGCCATTACACAGATTTTCTGTTTTAGCATCACCAGAAAATATATGTCCAGTCTTTCAGTGGGAATATGGTATGTACTCTAAAAATCTGACTGCCTCTTACACAGTCTGCATTAGTTTGCTGGAGTTGCCTTAACAAAGTACCATAAACAGGGTGGTTTAAACAGCAGAAATTTATTGTCTCACAGTTCTGGAGACTAGAAGCCCAAAATCAAGGGGTCAGCAGAGTCATTTCCTTCTGAGGCTGAGAGAATCTGTCCCATGCCTCTCACCTACCTTCTGGTGGTTTGCTGACAATCTCTGACATTCCTTGGCTTGTAGAAGCATTACCCCAGTCTCTGCCTTCATCTTCACATAGCGTTCTCCTTGTGTGCAGGTCTGTGTATCCAAACCTATCTGTGTGGGGTATGTGTGTGTTCAATCCTTTTTATTTTGAGAAGTTGCAAGAATAGTTCAGAGAGCTCCTGTGTAATTTTCACTCAACTTCCCCAGTGATAAAAATCTTACATAACCTTAGTACAAGTATCAGAACCAGGAAGTCGATGTTTGATTAATATTATCAGCTAAATTTTAGACTTTATTTAGATTTCACTAACTTTAACATGCATCCTTTTTTTTTAGTGTAATAATTCTAAGAAATTTATCACATGTTTAGATTTATATAACCAACATCACGCCCAATATATAGAACTGTCCCACCTCACCAAAGACACTTTGCCACACTTTCTCTTTATAATCATACCCTAAGCCTTGTAATCACTGATCTGTTCTCCACAATTATAATTTTGTCATTTCGAGAATGCTGTACAAAAAAATCTTACACTATGTCACATGTTGAGATTGGCTTTTTCACTCAGTGCAAAGCCTTTGAGATCCATTCAAGTTGTACCATTTATTAATAGTTGTTTCTTTCATTGCTGAGTAATATTTCATTTTATGGATGAGCCACAGTTTATCCATTAACTTATGGATTTTACATTTAGGCCTATGATCCATTTGAGTTGATTGATTTTTACTCATGTTTTTCTGTGTTCAATTTTATTGATTTCTCTTGATCAAATATCTTGATTATTTCCTTTCTTCTGCTTATTTTGGGTTTGACTTGCTCTCTTCCTTGTTTCTAGAGATGGAAGCTTATATTCTTGATTTGATACAATTTTTACTTTCTAATGTAAACATATAGTTCTATAAATTTCTCAGCACTGCATTATCTATATCCTGCAAATTTTGATATGTTGTAATTTTCATTCTTATTCGGTTCAATTTTCTTTTTTCTGTTTCCCTCGAGACTTCCTCTTTCACCCATGGATTATTTGGAAGTCTGTTGTTTAATTTCTAGGTGCTTGGAGATTTTCCCATTGTCTTTCTTTTATTGATTGTTCAACTGATTCTATTGTTTTCAGATAACATAGTTTGTATATTTTCAATTCTTGTAAGATTTTTGAGGTTTGTTTTGGAACACATGATGTGATCTATCTTGTTGATTGTCTCAATGGCACTTCTAAAGAATATGTATTCTGTTGTTGTTGGGTGAAGTGTTCTAGAAATGTCACTTAGATCCTGTTGGCTGACAGTGTTATCTATAATAACACAGTCTTATTCTTCTATATCCTTGCTGATATTCTATCAAGTAATTTCTGAGTGAGGTGATTTGACGTCCCTAACCACAATTGTGGATTTGTAAAATGTCTCCTTTCAGTTCTATAACTTTTTGCCTCAAGTATTTTAAAGCTTTCTGGTTGGTTTCTACATATTTAAGATTGCTATGTCTTCTTGGTGGACTGACTTATTTTTATCAGTTTGTAATATTTCTTTTTGTTCCTGGTAATTTTCTTTGTTCCGCATTCTACTTTATCTGTTAATAACGTAGCCATTCATGCTTTCTTTTGATTCGTGTCCGTATGGTATATCTCTTTACACCTGTTTACTTTCAATTTACCTGTATTTTTATATTTGAAGTGAGTTTCATGTGGCTAGCATATAGTTGATTAACAGTGGTGCTTTTTAAATACACTCTGCCAATCTCTATCTTTTAATTGATGTATTTAGACCATTTGCATTTAATGTAATTAGTGATCTATTAAGGCTGAAGTGTGCCATTTTACTTGTTTTTTAATTTTCCTGTTGTTCTCTCTGTTCTCTATTACTTAGTCTTATTTTCCCCACCTTAATGTGGGTTATTTAAACAATTTTTAGAATTATTTTCCCCATCTTAATGTGGGTTATTTAAACAATTTTTAGAATTCTATTTGATTTATCTATAGTTTTGTTGAGTGTATCACTTTCTATCACTCATTTAGTGGTTGCTCTAGATATTTGATTCTATAGACATAACTTATTGGAATCTACTGATGCTGACATTTTAGTGGTTGCCCTGTGTTGTGGGGGAGGATTCTGTGTGGCTATAAATGGTAGCATAAGGGATCTTTGGGGTGATGGAACAGTTCTGATTCTTGATTTTGGTAGTGGTTACATAAGTCATTTGGTCATGATTGATTTTATTTTAAGTCAGGAGATAATGAATTTAATAAAAATTGTAAGTAATATAAAATGTACTAATTTTAACAAAAAAAAAATGATATCAGCCAAGTAGCGGTCTTAACTGGACTTATTAGACACATGATTGTATCTTGCAATTCTTACATTATATGTTTTAAAATAACATAAACATCCTACATATAATTAGCTTTATACCTTCTCTTTTTGTCCTTTAATGTAGCAAGTCATTCTTGTTCCTGGGACATGATTTTATTCAACTAGACACTATCTTCACGGATAATCAATCATGCATTCTAGTCCAAAGAGCACGTGCTATATGACAGTAAAACAAACTTTTAAGAAACAAAATGACTTATAACTTTCATGTAAGCAATTCCATTTCTGTGGAAATTTATAAAAAGAGAAAAAAAGAAAAAAACACCATGGTGCTTAAAATAACCTTGTTATACTGCTTAAGGATTATTGTGTTTCATATCTGATGAAATGTTTCACAGAGAAATGGTTAATAAGTGCACTTAACTTATATGGTAAATGTCTTTTCAATAAATGCAATTCTAAAGGAGGAGAATAAAACAATACATAAATAATATATGCCTCTTTTCATTCCTAAGATCTATTTAGTATAACTTTGTATTTTCTGTACAAAAATCATTTTTATTTGAATTTAACATGGGAAAAAGACTATTTTTTAACACTTGAAAGGTATTATCAGATTTAGTAATATCATCAGAGGATAACTCAACAGTCATACTTTTCAAAAGGGAGATAACATTACTTTTCATCCTGAATTATACAAATATATGATTACCATAAAATGTTCAGCTAATACAAAGATTTATAAAGAATGAAACAAGTATTACATCACTGTCTCTACACTTGATTACTTTTAATATTTTTGTAGTTATGTTTCAGAAATCTTTCTTTTATTATTTTTCTTTTTTTATTCTTTCCTTCCTTTCTCTTTCCCTCTCTCTTTTTGTTTTTCTATCTGAATACAGACATTTATATGCACACATAATTATATACGGATGTGTTTATCATGTTGCTGAAATGGGACTCTTCCTACCTCATTCTTGTGTCAATACTATGACATTATATCCCAAAGTGAACGTCAGACACTCACTTGCTGACTTTATGTGTAGTGGTTCTATTGGTTCTCAAGAGAGGCGTTAAAGTCCCCAGTTATAGTTGTGAATATACCTATTTCTCTTTTCAGTTGTATCAGTTTAGTGCTTCATGTATTTTGAAGCTTTGTTAGGTGAATCCACATGTAGGACCTTGTTGAGTAGATTCACTTACAATTATGTAATTTCTATCATAGTCCCTTCTATTGTATAGCTTTGCTTTTAAGTCTACTTCTATATTAATATAGCCATTCCACATTTTTTTAACTAGTGTTTACATGGTATATATTTTTCATACCTTAATTTTAATCTACTTATAATTTTATATTTGAAGTGAGTTTCTTGTAGATCTACAACATATAATTGAATTATAACTTTTTATCCAATTTGACAATCTTGGTCTTTAAATTGGTGTATTATAACCATTTCATTCAATGCAGTTATTAATATGTTGGATTAAATCCTTCATTTTTTACTTGTTTTCCATTTGTTTCTCCACATTTTGGACCTCTCTTTCCCCTTTCTTGCCTCTTAAAGGTAAAATGAACTTCTCTTAGTATTCAGTTTTTATATATACATAGTGCTTCTGTGTACAGCTCTTTGTATAGTTTTATTTTTATATGGTTGATCTAGAGATTATGATATACTTGTCTGACTTAATACAATATAATAACTTATAGTTTATGACCTGAGACTTTTGGCGATATTGCGATGGGGTGAATATATTTTGCACATGTAATCGATGTGAATTTTGGGGGCCACAGGGAAGATTGTAATGGGTTGAAAGTGGTCCTTCAAAAGATATGTCCCAATTCTTGGAACTTGTGAATTTTACATTATTGGGAAGTAAATTTTCACAGACATAATTAAACTAAGGATCTCGAGATGGGGAGATCATCCTGGATTAGCCAGGTGGGCCTTAGATCCAATGACATGTATCTCTATAAGAGATAGGCCGGGGGATATTTCGCTATGCTTGGGGGCTACTTCAAACAGCAAAATCACCAAGAAAATACACAAAAATGTGAGAAAAAAAGTGGCACAAAATTGGCTGTGAAAAAGACACTTGCTGACAGTGGAGAGCTCAAACAAGAGGGCAAAGCTTTGTCTTGACCTCGGCTGGGAATGTACGTCTCAGGAAAATCAAAGATTTTATGGCACTGTGTCTGGCCACAAATGACCACAAACTGCCATAAGAATTAATTTTGGGGTCACAAACAAATGTCAGTGAATAGATGATTTTGCAAATACAGAATCCATGAATAATGAAGATCAACTATATATTCCTGGAGACTAGGCTAAACGCCAAGAGAAGGCATGCAATGATGGCATTTTCATAGCACTGGTTCAGCTCTCATTTTTGCTAAGCAGACCATCTTACCACAGAGTTGGCAGGAGCCGTTGACATCATGCATTTGAATCTCCAGAATCTGTATATAATTTATCAGACACACTGTACATAATCCTCAATTTTGGCATCCCACTGATCCAGAGCCGAGGAATTCATGAGGAAGTACAGTCTATTTGTCAAATAGATTATTGAAATGAAAGTCTATCAATAATTCATGTCCATTTAAAAAAGAAAAGCAACAAATCAGTCCTGTGCCAGCCGCTTTGCATTTATAATATCACGTAATGTCCAAACAGCTCTGTGACAGATTATATTTCTATTTTGCCAAACATGAGCTCAAGACTCAGAATGGTTCATCAGCTTGCCCATGATTTCATAGATAAATATGATGGAGAACGGGTAGTATAACTCCCCATTATGTCAAAACTGCAAAGTTCATGACTCTTCCTTGTATCACTCTCTGCCCTTTGCCACTAACTTGTATCAATTTCTTAGATTCAACAACAAAATTCTTTCTGCTGTCTATCTATAATTGCAAGGTATTGCGCTACTTCCTGATATGACAGCTTATCCTGTTAGCTTTGAAAAACACAAGACAAAGCAGCTGTTCATTCTCAAAAGCTTGGTTTTCTGAGCAAACTTCGGCTGGGAGATAACTTAAGTGAATATGCCTTTTCCATAAAGTGTGAAATATCAAATCACACGAGCAACAGAAGAATATGGAACAGTTTTGAAATAATTAAGCATAGTGATTTCTTTCTCTATGTACTGAGATCTACCTAGTATCATTTTTTAATTAATTAAAATATAAAGAATTACTTCAAACATATCCTTAGGTTTCTTCCCTTTTCCCCTTATATATATATGTTCATTTTATTTTATTTTATTTTTTATTTTTTTATTTATTTTTTAATTTATTTTTTTAATTTTTTGTTTATTGCAGTAACGTTGGTTTATAACATTGTAAAAATTTCAGGTGTACATCATTATACTTCTTAATATATATTTTAGTAAATATATATATATATGCATACTAAAGCAGAAAGAGAAAAAACAAAATCAGTGGTCATGCCTCTGTGTTTGCTAGTGTAAAATCAGCAAGTAATTTTGTTTCAATTAGAGAAAAATCATTTCCTTTTATAAATATAAATTCACATTCTTTAGATATAGGAATTATTCTTCATTTGCAATAAATATAGTGTTTTAAAATTATTTGAAATACTTTCAAACTTACAGAAAATTCGAAAGCACAACAAAAAGAATTGTTTTTCTTGTGTCATTTAAGAGTAAGTTGCCAATCTGATGCTCTACAAACAACAACATTCTTGTATAAAACCACAGTACAACCATCAAAATCAAGAAGTCATTGCTGTTTTACTATCATTTTATCCTCAAACTCTTTTCAAATTTCACCAGTTGCCCCAATAGCGTCCTTTATAGCAAAATGATTCAGTTTAAAATCACCTGTTGAATTTAGTTTCTAATCTCTTTAGTCTCCTTGAATTTGAAGCAGTTCCTCATTCTTTCCTTGACTTTCATGACCTTGACACTTTTGAGGATCAAAAGCTGGTAATTTTGTAAAATGTCCCTGGATTTAGATTTTTCTAATGTTTTTTCTTGATTAGATACCATCGAAATATCACAGAAGTGATGTTTGTTCCACTTTCTGCGTCTTGTTAGGTGGTATTCTATATCAATTTGTGCCATTATGGAGTTGTTCATTTTGATGATGCAATCACAGTGGTATCAGCAAGTTTTCCCCACTATAAAATTAATCTCCTTTCCCTTGTACTCAAGCATTTTGTGCGCAGGAACCTAAATGCCTTTCTATTATGCTCTTTCTTATTGAACTTTCAAAGAGTTACTTCCAAAATTGATATCCATATGGTCTAAAGCTTTCCTATTTTGTACAGTATGTTATAATCTGTTACTATCATTATTTCTTGGAGTGCTCAAATTGTCTTAGATTTAAGCAGTGGAGCACCCTCAATCTGGCCTCTGCGACCTACGTCACATTCAATTATTCTTTGAACACTTCCTTCTTTTCTGAACAAGTAATTCCAGTTTCATGTGGAAAATTTTCCTGCATCAGCCTTGGCATCAGCCATTTCTCCAGGGAATCCTGTCTCCTTTTAGTGGAAAATGGAATTTAGAAATTGAGATCTGAGCAGTAGATGTACTATTGGGGTATCACGGGTTCCAGGCCTTTTCAGTGGAATGAGCTAGAGAATATTTCTTATATAGTTATAGTAAAGATTAACTAATGTAGTAATATACGTTAAGTGCCAAGCCCAGAGTCCGGCACATTTCTTTGATCTTTGTTATTTCTCCTCTCCCTTAGTATACTAGCATGTGTCCTTTCAGTGGTTGATTCTTTTCCTGTTTCTTCATTACCTGCACTGTCGTCAGTTTCTTGCTGCTTCTGCTCATCTTGCTGACCTAGCTGGTGGACTTGTGTATTTAAACCCTGACTCCGAACGCAAGTCCCAAAAGCTTATTCTTTATGAGTATAGAGGTAAAGGATATAAAAGAAAAGATCACAATTAAATGTTTACACCTGCCAGGTTCCACCTCCCCCCCACCCCAAAAAATGTAAATAAGGTAAATAGGACATTTGAAAGTCTGGCAAACTGAAACACAGCTAAACAGGTTAATTGCCACTCACCTCCAGCAAATTTTGACTCTGCAAGAATTCTTGCCCAATACTGCCAAATCTGCTTCTCGCTTTTCAAAAGATTTTTGAAATTAAATGAAGGCTACCAGTTTGAAATGTTGGCAACTAACTACTTTATTTGGCTTGTTTAGCATTTTACAGTCCAGAGAATACATAACTGCATGACACTAATTTAAAGACTTTTATTTAAATAAAGCCCAGGAAATATTTATAGCTGAGTGGATTAAAGATAGCAGAAAAATTAGCTGCTGTTTTTACTCTTTTTTTCTTTTAAACCACTATATGTCAAACCATAGTGAAACATTCCTGTTTATTTACTTGAGTGACATTATTCAGACCTTACTATGTGCAAGGAACCATGCTAGACAACGCAGTGGCTAGATAGATAAAAATGCTGGTCTTTCTCTCTTCAAGGCATTATAACATTTTAAGGGGAAGGATAAGTGTGGGGAAAAAAATAGAAGAAAAAAAAAAGAAAAGCAGCCTTTAAACTAAACTAAAATATATTGCAATAATGATACAACAGAAGACTATGAAATTTCAGATTGGAGAGAAGAGATTAAGCTGAAAAGAAAAGATAATATTTCATGAGTTTAGTAATTAAGCTAATCAGCTTAACATTTAGTAACATGGAGATAGAGGAGAAGAGGCAATGGGTAGGTGGGGAATATGGGGAGGATCTGTAAGGTACAGTAGTATGTGATGGGTCTGGAAGTATATAAACTAGCATGAAGATCATGGCAGTCAAATGTATTTTAACTTGACACAGTGGGGACCGAAGAGTACATCACTAGGGAAGTGGAAATAAATGTAAGAAGAATAGGATAATGAGAGAGGTTATTTAGAAGCAAAATTAGTTCTCATTTTGTTTGAATGGGGATTGGGAGAGCTAAAGAAGATATAGATCAGCTAAAAAATACTGCAAAATTTCTAAGTGATAAGGAGAATGTCCTTAATATAACAAGAGTGGAGAAAAGAAGTTGGTTTGTGAGAGGCAAGATAGTTAATTTGTATTTTAAGCACATTTGAGATGTAGGTGTAAGTAATTCATCTATTCTTCAGAAAGTTATTGAGTAACTATTATGTGCAAAGTGCTGGATTTTGGCAATGGATATACAAGAGCCAAATAAGAGCAGATCTTACCCACAGCATTACACAGTGTAGTAAAAGCCATACTAGAGGTATGCATAGGGTGCCGTTGGAGCACAGGCAGTGGGCAGGTAGATTGCAGAAAAGGGTGAGGTCTAGGAGAGCTGTCGGGGGGTGTCAATTTTTGGAGTCCAACATCTCAGTCTGAATTGAAAGTGCTGTGTGCTGAGCCCAGAGCTTTGCCTTCATTCCAAAGCCTATTCAAGTAGTTCAATCTGACAGTAAAAATTTCGGATTTATATCTTTGGAAGATATCTCTGGTTATGCTATAAATAATTGATTGTGGGTGCAAGATATCATTTGCTAACCCCACAAATGTTCATAAAATAGAATATCTCCTTCTTATTGTATACATACTAATTATTATCACACATTCATTCAATAATCAAAGGAGTATATAAATAAATGGTTATTAATTGTGAAACTGTAACGAACTGAACATATTTTTGTGGTACAAAATAATAAGGGAGTTGGAAAATGGCTTAGGACCTTACTTGATCTATAAGAGGTCTCTGAGAAGGGAAATATATGTTTAGCACTGAAAGATAAAAAGGAACTAATCATGTAGAGAGAGGAGGATATTCTAGGATGTAGAAATAGCATATGCAAAGATCCTGAGGTTCATGATATTTTTATTGTATTTTGAAAACATTGTTATTCTGCAGATAAGGCCCCTGTCCAGAAACCAGCCTCATCTGAGAGGACCCCGGAAGGTGACGCTGCTCCCTTCTAGACCTTGAAGGGTTGCTGCTTTTGGGGTAGCAACCACCTCTCTTCCTTTATTCTTTTCCCTTTCTAACCCCAAATTTAACTACAATAAGACATTTTTTTCCCCAAAATTTTCAGCTTCCTGACAACTTCCAAATAAAACAAACTATCTTCATATTCAGCTAGGGGAGTTTACTCTTTTTTGCCAAATCTTTTTGCTAATGGAATAAATTCTAGATGTTCACCAAAAAGAAGGAAAAACAAAAATACACATACACAGGGGCCGTCCTGGTGGCGTAGCAGTTAAGTGCGCGCGCTCTGCTGGGGTTTGCAGGTCCAGACCCTGGGCCTGCACCGATGCACCACTTGTCAAGCCATACTGTGGCAGCCTCCCATATAAAGTTGAGGAAGATGGACATGGATGTTAGCCCAGGGCCTATCTTCCTCAGCAAAAAGAGGAGGATTGGCGACGGATGTTAGCTCAGGGCTAACCTGCCTCACAAAAAAAAAAAACCAAAAACACACATACACAAACACTAATTTTGCAACTAGTTTCCAAGGATTGATTTAAACATATACATGGGAATCTCAAATAATATATTAAAACCCTAATATTAAGATTTCTATCACTGATTACTATGAGGAAATAGTATCAATGGCAGATATGCATTATTCCAAAACTTGAGGTATTTTCAAAATACCTTAGCATTTTCTTTTAATGAGTTTCTGATTTTAAATCAAAGACTTAGAATCTAGGAGCATAAGTGTATGTAATTACATACAAATGTTTCATATAAGTATTCCATCTAAATTCTTCCAGCTAGCTTTATAGTAAGAGTGAACGAACCTCAGGGAATTCTAGAATATAAAGTTATACGAGATTCCCAGTAAGATATAATTGCAAAATAAAATACCTTTCATATTCTTGCTATTTAGTTCACTCATATTAGAATTAAATGATATGAAAGATATAGCTTGCATATAAAACACATTTGAAATGCCACTAAAATTTTGCTTAGGTATGTGGTCAAATAGCATGTCATAAATGAGAAAAGTTGTCATATAATCAAATAAGTCCATATAACAATAGTTACAAGATTTGTTGCTCTACAATTAATACCAAGTGGTTTCCATAATTTTATATTATTCTCCTGATGTATAAAAGAAATATTAAAATAGGAAATCATGTAACTAAGCATTAAGGTAGTGTTACGGACTAAATTGCATCCCTCCAAAATTCCTGTGTTCAAACCCTAACCTCTAGCACATAGGAATGCAGAATGTGACTGTATCTGGAAATAGGGCCCTTAGAGAGGTAATTAAGTTAAAATGATGCCAGTAGAGTGAGCCCTAATCCAATCTGACTGGTGTCCTTAGAAGAAGAGGAGATTAGGAAACAGAGAAGCCAGGAGTGCATGTGCACAGAGTAAAGACCACGTGGGGACACAGACAAAATTCAGTGATCCTGAAGCCAAGGAGAGAGGCCTTGGAAAAAAACAAACATGTCAAAACCTTGATCTCGGCCCTTCAGCCTCCGGAACTGTGAGAAAACAAATTTCTGTTGTTTAAACCACCCAGTCTGTGGCACTTTACTAGGGTAGCCCTAACGAACTAACACTGTTTCTAAAAAAATGTTTTCCTTCAAATAGCACATTGCAAACACAATGCATACGTTTCCTACAAAATGCATAGATATTTCACTAAACAATTAAAAATAATTTGAGATACCATACACCGTTGTTAGAATTGCATGTTTCAGCTTATTTCTGGAACAATAGCTCCTCTATTACCTTGATTCTATTATAGTTAAATAGTTAAAGAAGTTATCTTTCAGTATGATTTCAAGGAAAATAATATTAAAGTACAAATATAAAATAAAAAGCATGAAAAGAAGATTACTATTCTGTGTCAATAAACTTTATGAACAAAATATATTTGTAAGATGTATTATTTTGCAAATGTCAGACTTTGATTAAATATATAACTCACGTTGCACTTTATGCAAATGAGCAATGCCCAATAGATAACTTGACCCTTTTAATTGGTAATGTATATAATACTGTCAACAATCTAGAATATGCATGAGATAAGTCTGTGAAATATGTAACATGAGCAATAAAATATGTAAAATCAAGAGCTAAAGTATATAGCTTAGTCAGTAAAACTTGGCAAGCATAATAATTAAACAATTTACTGAAACAGCAAAATATGCAAAAAAGAGCAAGCAATCTTATTTATTAAACTGTAGTATTGGATCATCAATAGATAGTTTCAGACGATTTGATTTGAAAAACAAGCTGTTAGAATGATCTATGCTGCTCCGTCAGCAAATTATGTACCTCAATTATTGAACTACATGAAAAATTAATTGGCTAACTATGGGATTTTATGATTGCAACAAAGGAAATTCATTGTGATACTAAAGAGTTTATGTGCATAATTTTAAAATTTTAAATGGCATCTTAGAGGTTTTTGCGCTTGCTCCTATTAAATTCCCTTCAGACCTCCTGTCTCCCACACTTTTTTAGCAAATGTTGACTGCCAGATTATTATGGACTACAAAATTATATGCTTAAATAAAAATAAGTAATAATAATAAGCTGCTCTGAGGATTTTACATATGATTATGACCTAGTATTGGGGACGAGAGTATATCTTCCACCATATATAACCATAAAACTGGACAGAAAAGATGAAACAACTGTTTTCAGAAACAAGACTATAGGGAGTGTAAGGCTGTTATCCCTGAGAAAATGTAAACTCACGCAGTGAGCCCCATGATATCCTTAGCTCTCCGAAAAAGGACTATTTCTTAACCATAGACCAAGAAGAGCACAATGGTTTTACTGATCTGAGGAAGCAGAAATCAGAGTTCAAGTCAGTTGGAACTGAGCACAGGAGAAAAGGTGGTTGTGCAGAGTGGAGACCCCAAATTCTGCATGTGGTTTTCCATGAGAAATTGGGTGAGGGCTGTGCTGCATATCTGCAGGGTGAGATTACAGGAATCTTACAACAAAATAAATACTACAGGATTAAGAAGTGAACAGAAATAATAGGGACCAAGTAGTCCTGGGGGACACTGAGGTCCTGACAAGGCAGAGTGGAGAGACCACATTAACTCCCCATACACATCCCTGCATATATCTGATATACCAGAAAGATTGTGTCCTAGAAATAAGGTCCCTGCCCTAGAAAAAGACCTACTCTACACCACTCTAAAGAAAAACCTAAAACCAACCCTGACAAGACCTGATGGCATTTGAAGTTGAGTACTGACAACTTGTATGGCTTTGGGAAACCCCTTGGACTTTGCACACATCTATCCAAAAAGCATAAAACCAAGTTTCTTGAACAAAACTCAACACTTTTCAGGAGGAAACAACATAATATAGATTCCTTACAACGCATCATTAGTGATGTCTAGTGCAATTAACACATTATTAGACATGCAAAGAAACTGGAAAGTGGGAGCCATGTTTTTTTTGTTTGTTTTTTAAAGCAAAGAAAGCAGTTAGTAGAAAATAACTATGAGATGGCCCAGATTTTGAATTTAGCAGAAAGACACAGTAAATCAGATATTAGAAATATATGCATAAAATTAAAAGAAAGTATATTTATAAAGTCAGAGGAAAATATGGCAAAGGAATCTCAAGAGAGAAATGAAGGTCATAGAAAACAATGGAAAATCAAGAATTAAAATTAAAAAAACGGTAATTGGGCTTCATAGCAGTTTGAGTATGGCAGAAGAAAAGTTCAGTGAACTTGAAAACAGAGAAATAGATGGTCAATTCTCCATGAGAAATTTGATGTGAGTATTCGTACTGCGTATTGATGGGAGAGGGTAGCTGGTAACAAGACTGGGCTGGGAAGTTGCAACCACTTTGAGATCAGATTAGAAGGTTTACTCTGTGGAGTGTAGAATAGTGCTGGAAGTAGAGGCTGAAGAAATTGCTCACACACACACACACACACACACACACAAATGCTTAAGAAACTCAAAAAATGAAGTAAAGATGGTGAAATCAGTGTGAAGGATAAAATTTGTTGCTTGAGGCAATAGCAACAAACCTTCCCAATTCATTGAATATGGGATAGAAGAGAGTTCCAGAAGGAGGAATCCAGGAAGTGATGACCCAAATTTCTTAGGCTGAGTAACTGGAATGTATGGAAAAATGGTTCGTTAATTAGTTTAACAAACATCTTTTGAATACCTACCATATATCAGGCACTGTTTATGGTGTTGGAGATATAGCAGTAAACAGCATAGTCAGAAAGTCATGCTTTCATGGGGATTTTACGTGGTAGAAAAGACAGAAAATAAACAAACAAACATATGAATCATCTGAAAATGCTCATTTTTTGCTGTGTGAACTGAAATTTAGTCAACTATCAGTAAAAATATAATTTCATGCCATCAGTAAAATTCTCTAAAAGATATCATTTAGGAGTATTTAACATATCTTTACACTATGAGTGTACCTGCTAGAGATTACATAATAGAAAAAAAAGCAATAATGTTTAGCAACACTTAGTAAACACTGTAGCAATTCTGCATGGAGAAATTAACTCTCAGAAACAGCCAGTCATGAGTACAAAAGATTGCAGTATGCAATTTTGAAAAAAATGGAGGGCTTAAATGTTTGAAAATAAAAGATTGATTTAAAAACATATCAGTACAATTATACTAGTAGTTCCCAAGACTCTGCTCATCAAAATCAATTGATAAAGCTACAGATTTCCCTACTCCACCCAAACTAGATGAGTCAGCATTTCTGGTGGTGGATCCTGAAAAATCTATATTTTTAAAACAATCCCACAAATGATTTTCATGCAGGAGCAATCATTGATACATACATTGGAATGCTGTGTGGGCATCAAAAAGTTTGTGGCATAATAATTAACGACATATAAAATATGTAAAATATAATACTCTGCTAAGCAAAAGAGCAGTACCAAGGTGTATATGCATCATATTGTAGTTTTTATTGCATACAACACGCACACACACACAGAAGAACATACACAGTTTCACAGAGTATTTTTGTAATACTAAGAGCAACATATTTAATAATAATTATTATAATGATTGTAAATTATGATATAATGACTAATATTTAACAATTAACGCTTTGAAGCCTATGTCAAGACTGTTGCTTGTTTTTCTTGTTTTACCTTTAAAAACTTAATTGAGAGAAAGAGGTCTTTTTAATTGCCTTCCTAGAAACGCTCTATTTTGGAATTGTAGACAGCTGCAGGAGCATACATCCTAAAAATAGAAGGTTGAACCACAATTTCATTGCCTTGAAAGATCAGACTTCTAGAGTGATGTGTTGGTAATGCTTGCTACTTAGCACAGTCTAGTAGCATAGCTAAATGAATGAAGATGAAGATTCAAATCCCTGCTCTTAGTTAACTAGCAGAATGACTGCAAATCTCTTGAATTCTATTGTTTCTCTCACCCTTACGGCTATTTACCTGTTCAGAATGGCATCATGTATAGAAAGTCATTAAGTTGAGACTCACAACAAGAAAATTTAATAGAAAGTAGAAGAGAGAATTCAGATAGAGGATGCCAGTGAAGTAGACAATAACCCTCCAGCCTCCTGATCAGCAAGTAGTTAACTGAAAAGCACTTTTACCTATGCTTTGAGATATGACTGTTACATTATGGAGGCAATATCTTGTAAACTACATAAACTCGGATTTATCAAAAATATGTGGCAAATGGAGTCTTCTTGTTCACTATTTTGACCAACATAGTTTGTCCTACAAAAAAATGTGTAGAATATAATTACAAAAAATTAGCATACAAGAAAATCCCCATAATAGGAAAATGATAATGAACATAATTATACTTGGGATGAGTAACACTTACCTCAGGGTGCTGTGGTGCCTCAGGACATTGTTCTGAGTCTTTGCTCTCCCTGCACGAGTATTGCCCCCCTAGAAGGTAATGAGGACGATTAGGCATTAATTCTATGATATACTCAGAGAAGGAATTACATAGTAGGTTTTATTGTTGTTTCTTTTTTAGTCATATTTGTTTTCTTTATAGATTTATAATTATTGGGATATGATATAAATAGAATTTTCTTATATAGGGAAAAATATATTGTCTACTCAAAGATATTAGTTATTAATGGTTCCCTAATATAAGCTGAAAAATATTGACCAGTTTATTTTATGGAGTGGGAAAAGAAAGCAAAACACCCAGTAGACTCATTTGCCCTGAAAAATTATCAGGGCCGTAGGAAAATTCTTCAATCCACTTCTCTCTGGGCTCCTGTACAGAATCAACAGCAAGGGTGGATCACTGATGTGTGCTTTGTGAGTCTAAAATTTTAAGGCATATTACCAACGTCTGTTCAAGAGTGAATGCTAAATCAATGACGTCGCTACTATTTGCTGAGGCAAGTGTCAAGTGAGTTGAGAAGCAGGTAAAACAGAATCTAAATCTGAAAATTTGGCTGTTTCAACTTAGGTAAATTTATTTAATTTTTCCAGATATCACTACACACCTTTGAAAAAACAAAAAACAAAATGAAACAAAATACAGGGTAAAAGGCACTTAGGTTGCAGACTTTTGTGATAATGAGTGTTAATGAAAGAATCCCAACAGATTGTTTGACTAGCTAAACAGATGGCTAAAATGAAAATGGTTTTACCAAGTTCAATATATATTTATGAGAATCCAATTCAAAATTATGCATATATAATTATAATTTAAATTGTGTATATCTAATTTATGTTGTATTTGAACGTCTTGTAGTATATGTTGAATATATATGCAATATTTAAGGCAATATCAAAAATATACAAGTGTTTATGGGGCCAGCCCAGTGGCAGAGTGGTTAAGTTTTAGTGCTCCACTTCATGGCCAGGGGTTTGTGGGTTCTGATCCCGAATGTGGACCTACACACCACACATCAAGCCATGCTGTGGTGGCATCCCACATACAAAGTGGAGGAAGATTGGCATGGATGTTAGCTCAGGGACAATCTTCCTCGAGAAAAGAGAGGAAGTTTGGTAATGGATATTAGCTCAGGGCCAATCTTCCTCACCAAAAAAAAAAAAATATATATATATATATATTTTATATATATAAAGTGTTTAATAGATGGGATTTTTCTCCCCTTTCCCTTTTCTTATTAATTTTGACTTCCACAACTGATACCAATACCTTTTGGAATAAGAAAGTAGAGAATGTGATGACATACATATTTTTCATGTCAGATTTCAGAAAAGAAAGTTATGTTGAATTTTAAGAAATGTCTCCAAGTTTTTCTATCTCCTGGAATTTTAATAATATGCCACGAAAAAAAATCAAAGTTTTTCTACTGTCATTTTTATACCTCAAAACATAGCCTTCGATAACATTGAGATGGATGGTTTTTGATGTGGAAAGACATTGAGAAGAGTGGAGGATTTGAGGAATAAATCTGGTTTAAAGTAATCTTTCTACACTTTTTGATTGGAGTTCTGACTGCCGTTCTGTTTGGAACTCTGCTTTATATAGTACTGTCAAATTGAAAGTGAGACATTCTTCTTGAAACCTTCCTTAGCGATTAAACAAGTAATCATCTCAGAAAAAACTAGAACCACCAAACTTTGTTAAGTGCTAGCCAACCCAAAGGAAATAATTTCACCTCGGCTTTCAGAATGAGCATAGCAAACCATCCCTCTGGTTAACCAGATGGTGTCTCCAGATACTCTTACTTTTCTTATTCCAAACGCAGGGCAACTCAATCGCGATGATGTCACATTTTTACATTACGGCAAATTGATCAGATGCTGAATCTTATGAGTGAAATAAAACTGGATTATTCATGCTATATTAAACCCAAACATGAGTGGACAAATTCCTAGGTTGTTATAAAATTTTATAATATAACACCAAAAATAAAGCGCCCTAGTTCTCACTTTTAAGTGTTGAGTGAAGAGAGTAATTTGCCTATTATTATTTATGTCTGCTTAATACATCCTCCTACAATCTTCAACAGAGAAGAAAAATCAAATTGTGAAAATCTTTTTAAAAGTATTGTTTTAGAAGTTAAACAAGGTTGTGGACTAAAGTCACAAAGATCTAACATTGTTGTTTAATGATGGTGATGAAATTGTCATAAATACTATAGAAAGGCTTATAAAATGCAAAGTAGTGGCAGCAGTGGTGACAGAAGAACAAAATTGAATGTACCTTTTACTTTAACTTTTAATGTTTGAATTCTCAGTTCTTTGCTGAGTTGACAATGTTACAACATTGCAATATCTGGCTCTCCTTAGCCCTGTTGACATCAACACTCCTGTGTATTTATGCTAATAGAAGGTATGCCACTCTACTCTGCTGTTAAGAGATCTTTGGAAGCTGTATGGCCGCATATTAACCCTGAGCTGTTTGTTTTTGTTTCTTTAAAATAATGAAAATATGTTGAAGGAAAAATGGGATCGATGTCACTATCGCCCCAGCCTCTTAAATGCAGGGGCTGTTATGACTTGAATGCTGCAAACTGCTGAAGATGAGTTGAGACAGAGAGATGTAGTTTTGCCATTGATTGATTAAAAAAGACAATCTCCAGAAGAATGACCTCAAAAAGCCCAAGACAATTTGAAAAATATAAAACCTCTTAGATATTTAAAATATTTTTTTGTTTTTCTGTAAGATGACAGCAGTAAAAGTAAATTTTACACATATATTCATAACCAAATTGCAATGGTATTTATTATCTTTGCATTTATTAAAATATGACACACGAAATTTTTCCAATTATCAGTCTTTATGTTCTGAAATTGTATTAAAAATCATCTAGTTGATATTAGCATGTTGCTACTATTTCTTTAATTGCCTGGCTTATTATGATTGGTCTTCTTTTCATCCAGCTCCTTCATACTCCACTTTAAAAACTGACTGTTATCTTTCTAATGGAGAAATGACCTTTGATTTTTGTTGTAATAACTGAAAAGGTCGTTAAAAAAAGGTATTGGGGTCATGACTAATATTAAAAATGTTGATTTATAATGCTGAATAGAAAGGACTAAATTGTTTCTCTTTGGCTATGCAAGTACAACCATGTTCTCCAAATTTGAAAACTGCAAATCACATAGCAATCCACATCCATATTATTCCCCAAAATAAATCTGATTTTACATAGAAAGTAGAGATTAAAGTCATACCAAAGCGAGAAATATACTTCTCAAATGATTAGTTCTGCTTCTTTGGTTCCATATGGGATGATTTTGCTTATTACTGGCTTCAACAAGCACAAGACATGTGCTAGATGCTGAGCAAACCTGAGACCCCTGATATGTCAAGATGACACAATTAAATAGAGTCATTTATTATCTTGCAAAAATAAGGTCAGCAGACATTTCCACATGTCAGTCACAATTACATGTTTTACAACTTCTGATTTCAGCATGTCGAGTAGTCGTAAGGTCTCCAAGGAGAGTCTAGAAGTAAATGTGTGTATGAGGAATGAACCTGTGGTTTGCAGATTAGTTCTTGCTTCTTGACTGAAAGGGGATCTTTAAACACACCCCAAGACTCTCAATTGTTAACTTTTTATTTCTGACTACTGCTCATCCAAAAGTCCTTCAAGGCAAAAGAACACCATGCTCTTCCCCATTACAGTCCCTGTAGAAATTTTTTGGGATAATTATTGTCTTTCTTTCCCCCAGTGTGCCTGAAAATCACTTAGATCACTACAATAGGTGTCGACAAAACCCCGAGAAGCCTAGTCCCACCAAAGCCATTGTTTGAATCTTACTCATTTTTTCCTTTTTTGTGTGACGAAGATTGGCCCTGAGCTAACAGCCGTTGCCAATCTTCCTCTTTTTGCTGAAAAAGATTAGCCCTGAGCTAACATCTGTGCCCATCTTCCTCTATTTTGTATGTGGAGTGCTGCCACAGCATGGCTTGATGAGCGGTTCACGTGTTGGCGCCTGGGATCCAAACCTGTGAACCCCGGGCAGCCGAAGCGGAACGTGCAATCCCAACCACTATGCCGCGGGCTGGCCCCAGAAGCATACTCATTTTGAAGCTAGCTTGAAAAAGGCAGCAAGTAACCTGTAGAAATGGCAGGCAAAGCCCACAGCATGGTGAATCATAGGTTAAGGTATCCATTGAAAAAATAAAGTATGACAATAAAATGTGAGGGAAAGAGTCTGTCAAAGAAGCTCATCTATAGTCATATATGCTGCCATTCCTGTTTCCGTGTCTTGTAGCCATGTGTCCCAAATACTAACACTCACCTTCCATTGGTTATGCTACAGATGGGTTTGTCATGGAAATGCCTCCTGCAGCTTTCCTCATATTCATGGGATTGGAACATTTATTTATTTTTCCTTTTTTGTTATCTATTTGACAAGAATTCAGGCAAAGATCTTTCTTAAAAATAGGCCCACCCTGATGGTCCAAGTTTCTCAGGTTAGAAAACCTGAAATCATCTGAAACAGGTTAGTCCATTACCTTCTATAGTCACCAAAGATGGTTGTTCTATTTTATTTTTTCTAAACAAATCTTGGATTCACTTTTCTAGACATCCTTTCTACCACCATGTTCTATTCACATTGTTGTTTCCTATCTTTCCTGCAATTAATCTCATAAATATGTTTTTGTCCACAATCATGAAAATAAAAATGAATTTCAAAGTATACTGTTAATCATACTGATATCATAGAGTTATTAATATCTCTAACATATTTGGACTATTTAATTAATAGAAAATGGTCCAAACTTGTATGAAAGTATGTTTTACCATTTCATGAGATATTGTTGGAGTTTTTAGACAACCTAGGAAAATGGCTACTGGTACTTCAGTATATTTTTAAATTTACCAAATTGGAAATTGATGCTATTAACCAGAGATTCTTCACATTTTCAACACAGAGAGATTCTTAACTTCAAAAGTATGTGTCCCTTTTCTTCATAGGTATTGACCTTTCAGTGTCCCTTTGGAAAAAAAATGATTAATCGGATTTCAGCAATAAAGTTTAAATACATTTTCATTTTATTATATACATTTGAAAAATATAAGTGATCCAAAGACATACTATTTGTTCTGCGGGTGGTTGGTGCACGTATACATATGGATTCATCGACTCTTACACCCTACTCTATGATTCTATGCCTCAGCAATCATGAAAAAGCTCACTTTTTTAAACTCCCAGCTGAAGACCCTCCCCCTTCTCTCTCTCTCTCTCTCTCTCTCTCTCTCTCTCACACACACACACACACACACACACGTACATTCACACCCTATCTTTGCTTGGCCATTCCCACCTGTGCTTCAGGTCTCAGCTTCAGATCAGTTTCTGCAGGTTTTTTTTCAGTTTCTGCAGAACTTCTCTCCATGACAGGACTTTACACCTCCCCAGGCATTGTCAGAACAAACTATGTTTCGATCTGTTTCCTACAAAAAAGTGAGCAGCCTGATGTCAAGACTTTTTAACACAATTGTATTAAGTGTTCCTGATATGTGTTAAATGAAGCAATGAATGAATGAACTCTTCCTCCAGAGGCCACTCTCCATAGGTTCTGAGCCACTGCTGTAACATTAACAAGTGTACCTCCAGCTTGAAATTCATAAAAGTGACCTCTCCTTTTCCCATTACCCAAATTTCCAAGCTACAGAAAAATAATTTTAGACATCCTTCATCTTTCATGTTTACATGTTTCCAATATGTTCTTTCAAAATATTGTTTTCTTTTTTTTTTGTAGTAGCTTATTTTTTTTAGTGAAAACTAACTTTCTTACTCATTTTTTCAGCAATAGTAATAAAATGTTTATGTTATTCATGCTTGAGGATGTATTATGTGGTCACGGAGATTAATTAAATTAACTGTTTTACTAAGTGCCACATTATCTCTCTGAGACTACCTAAAATCCAGAAATTAGCACTTAGAGTTCACATTATATATTATATTTATATCGATTCAAGGAGAGAGTGCATTCACTTATTTATCTGGCTGTCAAACTACATCCAATCATGAAAACGAATCTAGAAGAAGTCAGAGAAATCTGACAAAATAATGAGTTTTCATTCGTTCCTTTTTTTTATTTTATTTTTTTAAAATATTTCACAGACTGGAGTTAATGTTGAAATGGTCCATTAGTTTTCTTGATCTTCTTTAATATTTTCTTGGAAGGAACACAAATACCCACCAAGTGTATTATATACGGCTCATTTCTTTAAATGTTAGGATATTAGCTTTAATATATCACCAAAGCACCCGTTCTGTTGATCATATTGTTTTGTGGTTGGTGTTCAAAAGCTAGCAATCGTGTTAGGGAAATAGCTGTGTTTCACCTAAGCAAATTAATGATTTTCTAAATGACAACTTCAGAAAAATTTTTGTTTTTATTATGATATGTATTTTATATGTTAAAAGCTTCTTTCAAGATAATTTCAAATTTAGTTCTCGTTAAGGTCCAAGTTTTGATATTGAGCATATTAATGCATAATTAAAATTAAATTGGTCTATGGAAAAAATAAAAACGCCTTATTAAACTTCTCTCCTTCCTCGGCTAGAACTACTTCAAAGGGTATAATCGAGCTGGAAAAGAAGCTTATGCTTGACATATTGATTATATCTTTACTCTAATATTCAGAGAAATTTCAGGAAGCTAATGAAACTGAATTTTAGTTTGTTTGTTATTACTTTCCTTACTGTATGTTCACACTTATGACATGTGTGGTATTTGGTATAAGAAGTGCAGACCTAGGTTATTGTACAACTTTACATTGAAAAAATATTTAGAGCTTTCTGTGTACGAGGTTAATTTAATAATCATCTTCAAGCACACTCATTTTCTCAAAAGATAGAGACAAAACTTGTATCTGTACCCAAATCCTCAAATTTCTTTTTTTTTTTGTGAGGAAGATAAGCCCTCAGCTAACATCTGATGCCAATCCTTGTCTTTTTGCTGAGGAAGACTGGCCCGGTGCTAACGTCTGTGCCCATCTTCCTCTGCTTTATATGAGACGCCACCACAGCATGGCTTAGCAAGCGGTGCGTCAGTGTGTGCCCGGGATCCGAAACTGCGGACCCCGGGCCACCAAAGTGGAGCGTGCGCACTTAACTGCTACGCCACTGGACTGGCCCGAAAATCCTCAAAATTTTTTAAAGCAATGAATAAAATCTCACCTAAGTGTTTTTTTTTTTTTTTTGGTGAGGAAGATTAGCCCTGAGCTAACATCTGTCGCCAATCCTCCTCTTTTTACTCAGGAAGATTGTCCCTGGGCTAACAATCGTGCCCATCTTCCTCCATTTTATATATGGGGTGCCTGCCACAGCATGGCTTGGTAAGTGGTGTGGAGGTCTGCACCCAGGATCTGAACCTGCGAACCCCAGGCCGCTGAAGCTGAGTGTGCAAGCTTAACCACTATGCCACCGGGCCAGCCCCCTCACCTAAATTTTAACTAGTTAACATTACAACCTGTTACATGCTTTGTTACTCACTCCCATTCTTTT
The DNA here is from genome assembly GCF_057802395.1 of Ceratotherium simum simum. NCBI lineage: Eukaryota > Metazoa > Chordata > Mammalia > Perissodactyla > Rhinocerotidae > Ceratotherium > Ceratotherium simum. Next base: position 46,361,545 of record NC_141911.1, read on the forward strand.
CATCTTGTTTTGAAGATACATTTGAATGTCTCATTATAAACAGCAACAATTTTAAGATGAGAGAGTTTAATACATTGAAATATGTATTAAAATGGCAGATTTAGTGGCTTTTAAAATTCGCAAGTATTCAATTTCAACTTTATTTCTGTGTACTAATTAATTTCAAAAAAATATATGTATAGTACCAGGGACATTTTCTTTCCAATTCTTTGACCTAACCTGGCTACCAGGTTTGCAAGTAAGTGAATCTGATGGCAGAAATTGCCTAAAATGCCTAAGCAAACACTATCCAGGTAAGTATTCATAATGGGAGGGACTGACTGCGTAAGCATAGCACTTGTCTCAAGCAGTTTGATAAAATCCAGATCAGAATCTCTGGTGTTCAGTCCCAGACTCCTGAAGTTTAACCAGCTCCTGCTTTAAAGGAAAAGACTTTAATAAATTTTTGAATATTTCTAACCTCACTTTCTTGCAGCTTCATCTGCCAACTCAACTCAACTTCGTGGTTCAATAACGGTAGATGTTGCAATGAAGCTAATTTTTCTTTTTTTATTCATACTTTCATAGAGATATCTTTGTCCTTACTTTCAATGGAGTAGGCAAACAAATTAGCAGAGAGAGTTGAAATACCATTACCATTTTATAAATTTTAATTTTAGCTGAGACATGAAATAGAAACTTCATATTTATTCAGGTATTACACTATTGTGATTTTCTAAAGACACTTGAAAAAAATTCAGTGACTATAAGCAGTCCCTAAGAGAATTTGTATGTTTTTATACAAAAACTATCAAATTTATCATCAACACTTATCATATGAATATATACAAAAACATGATGAATAATAAAACACAAAATCACATACTAACTACTCATTTTTCTCACATTATAACAATTTTGTCAAATTTACTTCACCATGTTTGTTAAAGAAACAAAATAAAATAGATCAAACTAAATCACTCTGTTTACGTTTCTCCAATTTCATTCTCCTCTCTCCTTTCCTTCGTCTCCAGAGGTACTCATAATAATGGATTTGATGTTTCCCCCTTTAATTGTAATGCATTTGTATGTGTAAGTAAAATATAATACTGTATTTCACGTTTTTGAACTTTTACAAATTATCTCTGTTTTATTATATTATTGAGCTATTTTGTTTGTGTAACTTGAATTTATGAGGTTTGATTTACTCTTAGTGATATATGTAGATCTAGTTCATTTATTTTAATTGTGATATAATACTCTATTTTATAAATATACCGTTGTTTTGGCTTTCTGCTGCTGTAAGACATTTGGATTGTTTCCAAATATTACAAATAAAGCTGCTATAAACATTACGTACATAGCTTCTTATGCACACGTGTGAGAGAATTATTGAGTGTAGAGTAAGAACACATTCAAAATTTCCTGATATGGCCAAATTGCTCTATAAAGTGGTTTTACCAGTGACAATCCCTCTAGGGTATATGAGCTCAGGCAATTTACTGAGTGTAAATTTTCCCAATTTTTCTCAAGTTTTTTTTCTCCTTTGATTGGTGGGTTCCCTTTCTCTCTCTCTCTCTTTCACACGCACGCTCACGCATGTGTGCTCTCTCTCTTTTTCTCTCTCTCCCTCTCTGTTTAACACTTTGAATACTAGTTCATTGTTAGTTGTATACATTGCAAATATCTTCTCCCAATCTGTGACTTGTTTTTTCATCTGATGATGTCTTTTTATTAATAGACTTTATTTTTTAGAACAGTTTTAGATTTACAGAAAAATTGAGAAGATAGTGTGGAGAGTTCTTATATATTCCACACCCAGTTTCCCCTGTTATTTGCATCTTACATAAATATGGTCCATTGTTTAAGTTAATGAACCACTATTGATACAATATTATTAATTAAAGGCCATATTTTATTCAGATTTCCTTTGTTTTTAGCCTAATGATCTTTTCCTGTTCCAGGATCTCATCTAAGATACACATTACATTTAGTTGTCATTTGTTCATAGTCTCCTCTTGACTGTAGCAGTTTCTCAGACATTCCTTGTTTTTGATGACCTTGACAGTTTTAAAGAGTACTGTTTAGCTATTTTGTAGGATGCTTCACTATTGGGTTTTTCTGACGGTTTTCACATGGTAAGATTGGGTTATAGTTTACTGGGAGGAAGTCCGCAAGGGTAAAGTTTCATTTTCATCACATCATATCAAGGGTACGTACTATCAACATGATTTATGACTGTTGATGTTGACTTGAACATCTTTCTGAGGTGGTTTTTGTCAGGATTCTCCACTGTAGAGTTACTATTTTTCCCTCTTTCCATACTGTACTCTTTGGAAGGAAGTCACTATGTGCAGCCCACACATTAGGAGTCAGGATACTGTTGTTTTGACAGTCACAATTCCCACATGGATAAACTCAAGCAAAGGCATCTTCCAGTCTTAAAGATAATACTACCTCAAAAGACATGATATGTACCCCATGAATAGGGGGAAGTATTTATTCAGAATGAAAAAGTCAAATAAGGAAGTATAATTTATGACAAATTAAAATATATCTAACACTCAGTAGGGGTTATAGAAATATGAAAAGTAAAGTTGATCTCTATCCTTAGCAGTTTACAATCTATATAGTGAGGAGCATGGGGAGACACAGAAAACTCAAAAAATTAGAATACATAGTCTTTAAAAAAAAAGATTTCTGTTTTTGATGTGTGAATTGAAATAAAGGGAAAAAAAATCTTTCATAATGACTCCTCAATCTGATATTTTTCAACAGAATCAATAGTGATGCTTTTATTAAAAAACAACCACCCTCCAACAAAAACCAAAACAAAACAGAACATGCTGAGGTTATTCTACCAAAGATTCTGATTAGGAGATCTAGAGTTGTTCTTGACATATATGAAAATTAAACAAACAACCACTCTGCATATAATTATGATGAACACTCAGTCTTTCAAGGCATGAGAATCAACCCTGTTCTCATTTACCTTTATATGCATTAATTACTTAAATGAAAGAAAACTATGCTGGAGGCACAGAGAACAAAAGGAGCTAAGAGCATGACATTTAGGGTATGCCATTGAGTTAGATTTGAAAAAAAATACAGGACCTAGATTGGAAGAGAGTAACAGGGTGGGCGTTTCAGGCAAGGCAAAATACTGGAATAGGGTTCATATGTAGGATACCCTTGCGTGTAGAGCGGTCAGTAAGGAGAGTAGCAATTAATGAGACAAAGTGTTTAGGTTTGAGGAAGATGGTTATTAAAGTGAAGCCAAACAATATATTTAATAGTGTGAAACTTCTGCTTAAAATCATGATAATTCCCTATTTCTATAAAATAAAAATCAAAAGTCCTTTAATGTGGCATACAAGGTTCATCAACACCTCACTTCTACTCACAGATTTCAAATTCATATTCCACAATTTCTTCATCTGTAGCCTGCTTGCCAGCCATAGAAGCCATTTGAATTTCCTTGAACTCATCGTTTCTGAGATAATTGTTCCTCACACCAAGCACAGACCCCACTTCACCCTCATCCCAGTTTCTCTAAATATTATCACTCCTGTGAATCTTTCCTGTCCCCATCTGGCTGTTCATACAATTTCTATAAATGAATTGCCAATTTTTTACCTCTTACACATCACCTATTAGCATTTCCCCTCTCTCCAGTGTATTTGTAATCTTTTCCCTATGTGTCTTTTTTCTGTTCTTTGAGGGCAAGATTTGTTTGTTTGTATTCAGTGCACTGGCACAGGGACTGCAGAAGAGTACCTGCTCAGTAACCGGTAATAATCGGAAGACTATAGTGGTATAAACCATCCACAACTCGGGTATAAAGCACACGTGATATTAAATTGGCTGGGGATGATTTCTTATATATAAGTCATTATGCCTTCCAGTATACGAATGTCACACCTCAGGCTTATAGATTACCAGAGACGAAATCAGGGCAGGAACCAAAGGCAGTTCTAAATTAGTCAGCTGCAAGGTCTGAAAATAATGTCCAACAGATATGCTTTAAATTAGAAAATGGCTACAGGACACAATCAGAGCTCATGGTGGAGGTTCGTGTTTGGAGCACTGTATATGGCATTAATCTTTAGTAGGAAGTGGAGAAAGAGAAAACAACCAAGATACATGTACTGCGTCACGGCAACAGCAAAGTTACTCTTGTACCCTGAAAGGTGTTTCAATTCCTCACTTGATCTGCTGAGCTATTTTTCCTTTTTTTCCTTCGTTTGACAGTATATACTTAGAATAATATTTTATCACCTGTGTTAACCAGAGGAACTTGACCTCTTTCACTTTCACCTTGAAAGAACTAAGATAATATGAATAAATAAATCAAATAATGTAGATGAGACAAAATCCTATCTTTTGAGAACATAAACCAGAGCTAAAATTTTTACAAGATTTAATAATCAAAATGAACCTGTCGATATAATACTCTCTTGCCTTGTGACAATAGTTTCAACAAAGAATGCTTGGCTATTTCACTAATTTTAAAAACTATAAAATAATTGTATAGAATGTTGTCCATTAACTTCCTCTTTTTTCTTAAGAAGAAATTGGATATTATGCATTAGATCTAAAATATTTGCACATGTCCTTTTCAAGGGTTTGATCATTTAAGATCAAAGCCAAGAATAAGTCTGAAACTCGGAAAGGAATGCAATTATTTTTTCACAGCTGTTTGCTATTTCACTCCTGCAAGAACAATAATAATTCAGTAGAAATATTTTTAAAGCAAGGAAAAAGTTTAAATTGTGATTGAGGGCATGTGTTAGTAAGGCTGAGCTACTTATGTTAGCCAGTCAAGCTAATCCCTGTCTGAAATGATGGAAGGTCTCTACAGATTCTTAGGAGTTTCTCGAAGATGACTTTTGCTTGCCTTAATCAAGGTTGTTATGAAAAGGAAAGAATTCCTTGAATGAATAACACTTTGGTTAAATGACACGATTTTATCAACTAGCTAAGACATACATTCAGCTAGCCAACTACATAATGCAGTGCTTCTGTCTGTTTTGTTTTCTTGATAAAGATGAATATTACTCTCCAGTTGCATGTAACTAGGGAGTCAGATTTCCGGTTTGGTTCCTGAAGTTCTGTTTGCTTTGCCCTGTTTTTCTCTATCTTCTGTTGGCTTGTCCTGCATGATTTCATCTTAATTATTGTTTTAGCCTCTTTGTGTTGGTTGCTTGGATATTTCTTTCCGCATTTACTTTGTGTTTCTTACCGAGAAACAGTGAAAATATTATCCTTTATTTCAGAAACAGGACATAAAAAACAAAAGAGCCAATCAACAACTGGAACACACGCTAGCTGCGTCTTGTTTCTGCTGGGCTCCCCACTCTCTCACTTGCTGTGTCTCCCCCTACTGGGATTTCTTTTTTTTTTTTTAACTTCTTCCTCCTGGTGTTGGGGGTAATGGAATATATTGATATTAAGTTAGATAAGTTGGGCAGAGATTTTATAATGCATTTTCACAAGATTTGTTTGTCCCGAAAATTTACTAATAAATATTATTTTAGGTACGTTACAAGTTCTATATTGCTACAATGGCTTTCCAGTTTTCTAACATTTTGTTTTTCATTTTATATCTTATAGAGCTTTATAGTTTACATATGTTGTTACAGTCTTTAACTCATTGGACACTCAAAATAATCCTGCGCGGTAGCAGGACAAACATTGTTTTGTGTATTTCAGAGAAAAGGGAACCAACATTCAGAAGCAAAATAGTTACTCCAGATTCTATTGCTAGTAAGTGGCATGATCAAGATTCCAACCCAATAGATGCTCTATTTCAATGCCCATGTACTCCTCTGCTTGGAAGATAATAATAATTCATCATAGTTAACAATTTATATGAGAGACACTTTACTAACTGCTTTTCATTATCTCTTGTTTTTAATAATAACTCTATGAGGTAGGGATGACTGTTTCCATTTTGCAGATGAGAAAACTGAGGTTTTCATAAATGTAGAGATTGAACCAAGATCATATACTAGACAGCAAGTGGTACTGAGGGGATTTAAAACCCAGGCAGTCTAACTTCCGAGCCTGAACAATTACCCACTGTACTCTCCATGTTTTTGAAATGAGCACTTCATAGCAAGTATACGGGTCTTCACATAAAACAGAATTTTATGTGTGAATCTAGAGTGTGAATAATTCTAAGCAAAACTGCTGCTACTGAACTATTGCTTTTCTTAGAAAGGTGGAAAGAACACTGGGCCTGAATTCAATAGATTTCGTCTTCATGTCTGCTTTGTTTTTGGAAAATTGTGATATTAACCAAGTCAAGCAATCTCTCAGTATCTGTTTTCTTATATGTTTATCATACAGAAACTATATTTAAAGTCATTACGCAACTAGAAAAATATTATACTTAGGTTCACACAGTAATAGTGAGTTAAATTCTGAAGGAAAAAAAGGCATAAATGTATATGCTGTCTTTGTCAGTTTGGGTTACTACAACAAAAATAACCATAGAATGGGTGCCTTACAAGCAATGGAAATTTATTCCTCACGGTTCTGGAGGCTGGAAAGTCCAAGATGAAGGCACCAGTAGATTCTATGTTGGGTGAGGTCCCGCTTCTTGGTTCATAGATAGCCATCTTCATGCTGAACCCCTGAACCCTTACATGATGGAAGAGCCAAGGGAGTCTTCTGGGGTCTTTTTTACAAGGACACTAATTCCATTCATAACTTAATTACCTTCCAAAGGCCCCACTTCCAAATATCCTCATATTGGAGATTAAGTTTCAACATATGGATTTGGGGGAACACAAATATTCAGTCTATGGCATTCTACTTCTGGCCATCCAAAATTCATGTCCGTCTCACATGCAAGGTACATTCATTCCATCCCAACAGCCCCATAAAGTCCAAAGTCTCATCTAAATATCATCTAAATCACATATAGGTGAGACTCAAGTATGATTCATCTTGAACAAACAGCTGTGAATCTATGAAACCAAAGTTATGTGCTTCCAAAATCAATCCTAGGCAGAGGATAGACATATCCATTCCCCAAAGGATAAATAGAAAAGAAGAAAGAAGTGACAGGTCCCAGGTAAATCCAAAACCTAACAGGCAAACAACATTAATCCATTTACAACATTAATAACATTTGGCTTAAAATTCTGCCTTCCAGGCCCACTGGAATGGCAACGTCATCTCCATGGTTCTATTGCACAGCCTGGAAGCAATTCTTTATCTGGGCCCCATGGATTTCCAGAGCTGGAGTCTTGAGCCCAACCTTCTGCTGGGAGACCCCACATTTGAAATCTAGGTGGATGCAGCCATTGTCTCAGGGCCCATGTACTCTATGACAGTGGAGACAGAGCTGTGCAGACACAGCATAAGTTTGCTGCCTGTGCCCTCTGGAGCAGCAGCCGTCACGGCCTGCACCACAAAAGGCCAGCCCCGGTCACACCTGGGGTGGGTGAGGAGCACGGCATCAGAGTGAATTAATTTCCGAAGAAAAGCAAAGCGTCAATATATATGCTTTCTTTATTTGTCTGGGCTACTATAACAAAAATAACCATAGTCTGGGTGGCTTATAATCAACAGAAATTTATTTCTCACAGTTCTGGAGGTTGAGGAGTCCAAGACCAAGGTGGTGGCAGGTTCTATGTTGGGTGACGGCCTGCTTTTTGATTCATAGACGGCCGTCTTCTTGCTGTGTCCTCACGTGGTGGAAGGGGCAGGGGAGCTCTCTGGAATCTCCTTCATAAGAGCACTAATCCCATTCATAAGAGTACCTCCCAAAGGCTCCATCTCCAAACTCCATCGCATTGGGGATTAGGTTTCAACAGATGAATTTTAGAGGGCACACAAATATTCAGTCTATGGTGTATGCCACTAATGCCATTAGTTCCAGAATTACTAATGAGACAGACATTTATTTCTTATCTGTTATCACGACTGGTATTCAGCAGGCATGCATGGTAGCTGACACATAGTGAGTCTCTGTGCTGTACCATTTGTTAAATATTTCCTATGTACACTTGCCTCTAATAATCTCCAAGAGTTCCATGCATATGAAAAACAATATTATATTAGCACATGACGCTTAAAAAAGGATCTCGTTGGATAACAAATATTCCAATCAAAATGCCAGAAACTTTCCACTTTTTAAATATATATTTACCATTCAACAGTAAAACGTTTAACCAATGGATTGAAATGTTGAATTGGAATAAAATCTTACGCACTGACATTCATTTCAATGTGTTAACTTTTATACAGACAACACTGTCATAGATTAAATATTGACACTCAATCTATTATTTTTACACCAAATTTTGACTGTTATATTCCAGCTGATGAATGATCATTTTGAATCATCAAATGGTACTGCTGCCTGCTAGCTATCTTTGTACAGCAGCATTTGTGCAATTATTTGAATATTTTATTGCATTTTATATTATTACTTATAAAATGAGTGGAAAATGGGAAAGTGATAAGAAGCTTACATCTCATAAACTCAATTCCTTTGAGGCAAAGTTAGAAGTTATTATCATGCTTCAGGCGATGAATCTTATGATTCATTGTTCTTAAGCTTGTTGGTGTTCCATTGTGAAAGAAAATAATTAATAAAGTACATGTATAAAATAATAGAAAGATTTGGAGAATATATTGTTTAAAAAGCAAGATTTATTTAGGGAATTTATAACATGTATTTTCTATATTTTTTAAGACACCATGAATTGTAAAATGCATTATCATTTAAAAAGTATCTCACAAAGAAGGCACAGTGCTGAATTCAAAGTAAAAAATCAATTCAAGATGTACACTGATTTCAGAAATGCTGAAATATGAGTCTTAGAAATAGATAAATACATTATTATTTTTAACACTGAAAAATGTTTTCTCTGGCCTTTTCATATTTGACTCTGATATGCTTTTAGAATCTATTATCTATAAAAGTTATGATAGAAAATAGATCCATTTTCTTTATACATAAAAGTTCATTTAAAAGTGAGTAATGTGGCACCAGCACCGTGGCGCAGCAGTTAAAGTGCATGCTCCGCTGCTGGTGGCCCAGGTTCGGATCCCGGGCGCGCACCGTCGCACTTCTTGTCAGGCCATGCTGTGGGGTCCCACATAAAGTGGAGGAAGATCGGCTGGGATGTTAGCTCAGGGCCAGTCTTCCTCAGCAAAAAGAGGAGGATTGGCATGGATGTTAGCTCAGGGGTGATCTCCCTCACAAAAGAAAAAAAAGCGAGTAATGCTTTGTAACAACAAAAAACATTGGTGTACTATATATATACTTTTAAATTTGTTTACAGAGCATAATTGCAAAGATATGATTTTTTGTAATATATTTTGACTGTCAGACTACGTTTCTGGATTTAGCTCGAATGAGGATAAAGATTAAGGGACAAGAATTATTTTTGTTACACATTCTTAGAGGTTTATACAGCAGTCCTTCTCAAATGAAGCCTGTGTTCCTGATAATAATTTAGCATATTTCATATGTCAACTTTATATATGTTGTGTTTCTACAAGTGTCAAAAGTAGTAGATAATCTATGGGGCAAATGAGGTACGTTTCTTTTCATTTGTTATTTTCTTCTCACTTATACTAATAATTTTTTCTTTGATTCTCAATTTTCATCTTTTATCTTTGGTTCATCAAAATTGCGCCACTGTCTGCTATGACTAGGAAGTGTAGCAGTGTCTTTCTCAATAAAGCTTAGTTTATAAAGCAAAAAGTATAAAATATTTTGGATCAGACAATCAAGTAGGAATTAAAGAATAATCATGGCTGTTTTCTTTGTTTATATTTGGTTAGGGAGCTTACTGGGAGATGGTGCCTAACTATTTTTTTCTCTCTGTGAACTATCCATCAGTCTTCCTTGATGTCAACACTAAAGACAGTTTTTAAAGCTGTGAAGATGACAGAAGAGTCATTTATGAATTCAGGTTTCTCACTGGTTAAGTAGATGATTATACAGAGAGTAGTGGTTTTTGTTTCTGTTTTAAGAGTAGAAATGCAGGCAAGAGAGAAGTAAGATTGCCAAAAATATGATTACTTAAATTTTGGCTATCTGGAGTGTTCTTTCACTTATTGAACTTTTAAGTAGAGCTACCCAACAGACAGTGGGTCTGGAGTTGAAAGGTGAGGTTTGGGACAGATACATAGTTTTGAGGGTCATCAGCATTCATGGGAGAAAGGGAATCAGTAGTATTTGTACAATAATCACGTTGTACAGAAGGGGAGGAATAAGGGACTCTAACTAGACTCATGGGAAACTCCTACTGATTTCCTCCTTTCCATACCTCATGCAGTTGATTTCATTTTTTTTTTTTTCAAATGAATAGAAATTCTGACAGCTTCTTAAGCAGGGCAGTGCTCTGAGTTCTGCTGCAATAATAATAAACTACTCAAGTATGGAATTTATGTGAATCAGTCTTTCTGGTTTTGTGAGTTACCATGGAGTTTTTAAGAATAATAGACCTAATTAGATTTAGTGATTTAATAAATAAACGAAACTCTATAAGCCATCAGTAATTTTCCCCTGTTGTAAACTACAAGTGAGGAAAGCAGAGCGTTCATGCAGAAAATATATCCTAATGCTCTTGACAAGTGTCTGAAAAATGCCTGTCCTTTAGCCAAAGAAAGTAGAGAACTTATTGACTTCTCATTCATTAAAGAGAAAAGAATATTTTGAAGAAAATATAAAGAGTTGCCCTTTGTTTCATTAGGCCTTGTGAGAATTGCAAAATTAAATATAAGAAAGTTGTGAAATCTTAATGGCATGTTTTAGCTGAGACTATCAAGCTATGTTTTTACTTTTTTTTTTTTTTAATTCAATTTATTTAAACCAAAAAAAAAAAAGCTGTTCACCCATTGATCTCACTCCCCAACCTCTGCCTCTGGTAACCACCAATCTGCTCTTTGTATCTATGAGCTTGAGTTTTTTAGATTCCACATGTAAGAGAGATCATACAGCATTTGTCTTTCTTTGTCTGATTTATTTCACTTAGCATAATGCCCTTGAGATCCATCCATGTTTTTGTAAATAGCAAGTTATCCTTTTTATGGCTGAATAATATTCTTTTGTGTATATGTGCCACAATTTCTTTCTCCGTTCATCCATTGGGGGACACTTAGATTGTTTCCATATCTTGGCTGTTGTAAATAATGCTGTAATGAACATGAAGGTGCACGTATCTTTTCAAGTTAATGTTTTTGGTTTTGTGGGGTAAATACTCAGAAGTGGAATTGCTGGATCATATGGTAGTTCCATTTTTAATTTTTTGAGGTACCTCCTATGTTTTCCATAGTGGCTGCACCAATTTACATTCCCACCAACAGTGCACAAGGGTTCCCTTTTCTCCACATCCTTGCCCTTGCCTTGACCCTCATTATTTCCTGAATTAACCATCTATTTTCTGCTTTGTCTTTCTACATCATTTTCCACACTGCCTCTATATTCATGTATTTAAAGCAGATAACCTGTCATATCACAAACCCAAATAAATCTTTATTGTTTACTGTTTGTGCACAGAAGAAAGCCAATCATCCTAACATTATTAGCATTCAAGATCTTTCACTGCTTGGTTGAAACCTGGATTGGCTGTGATTCCAGATAAAAACCTCCCTTGAACCCCAGTTAACATGAATTTCTTCCTTATCCTCTCATAATCACCTGTTTGCTGTTTTCTTGTAGCTCTTTTTCAATCCGAATTTCATGACTATATACATGTCTGATTATTAGGAGATAAATCATCAAGGGCATAAATTGATTCTAAGTCACTGACTAATATAGACTTTGCACATAATAGATGCTCAATAATTTGCTGGTAAGATTTAATAAAAATTATAAAACTTTGAAAGTACATTGCTTAATGATTCTCATTCAATTAAATTTCCAGTTCAAACAAATAGTATGAGTGTTCAGAAATATCTTACCTACTTTCAACATCTTTCCCCTGGTTTTAGATCTCCACTGTTGTTTAGTATTCTATATTAAGTCAAACGTAGGTCTCTAGCTTTCTACTTTATGTACTTCATCAGTCTCTTTTATAAATTTGGAACGTAGGAATAAACCCAGAACATATATTTCCTTTGATGGTGACTATGAATTATTGCAGACCATCTGATGTTCATTTTCGTGTAACAGAGGATTGCTCTTCACCTGCTTAGCAAGCACTGTTTATGACTAGGCCAAACTTAAACAGCAAAACCTTCCCCAAACTCTGCCTTTGTAAGTTTATGACATATAGTTTCAAAAATTATATCCATAAGAAACAAATAATTGGATTGGATATATGACAAAAACAATATCCAAACATATATCTTTATAGTCTACTTTCATTTTTACTTTGGCCCTTGGCTTTTTAAAAATAATAGGGTTTTATTGATCTTTATTTTTTGCCCCAGAATAAATTTGACACCACATAATTGCTCAAATAAAACATACTCCCCTCTTAATGTATTTACTTTAGGAAAAATAACTCAGAGAATAGGCTGAAAAATATACATTATTGTTATATTTTTATGCTAACAAGCACTGGGGACCAATAAGCTATTCCTTTTCTTATTTCTGATATCAGTTTTCCTACACCTGGCAGTATCTGCAAAAAGTATATGTTAATGATTGAAATAATAAAAATATAGCTAAAAATAAAGGGAAAACGAGGGAGAGAAAAGAAGGACAGACAATACCTCTGATAGTTTATTAAGATTAAAACGTTTATTTCTTCTGTATGTGTGTATTTATTTAGTGAAGACTAAAACACGTATCTACTTGATAAGCAATGTGCCTGGAGAGAAAATAAAATATATTATTTGCCATGTCACTGCTCTTTCTTTCCTTAAAAATCTAGGGTTAATATATATATATACTTGTTAATATATATTAACTTATTAATATATATAAACTTATTATACAGTTGTATCTCTAAATTTTTATAACGCATGCAAAATATGTTTGTTTTATTACAAAAGCTTTATTAAGGGTAATTAAGAATTCTATGCATAATACTGTGAGTTATTTCAGCATAAACCAGATTTTTTTTGATTATGTAATGTCAGATCCTTTCATCTTTAAGGAAATTAGAGCTTTTCTTATCCCTCTATTAATGTATGCTTGTAAAAGGCAAACACCACCCCTCACCACCTTCAATAAACAACATGGGGATAGTGAATCAATTATGCTTTGTTTTCTTCTGAAATTCTACCCATGAATCAGTTAATTTATATGCAGATCTGCTAAGCTCACCACGCCATTTGTATCTCTTAATCCTTCTTTTATTAGCTATACTTATGAGAAAATTATACCATTATTTCCCTATAAGGCTCAAGCTTCAACTAATTTGTGTAGTCAAAAATGTTTTCAAGTGGACTTTCTTTCCAACTAAAGAATTATTCACACTATGTGTCTCAGTTTGACCGAATGTGTCTCATTATTCTTACATGTGCACTTTACTCTGTTGGCAAGAATAAGCACTCGGAAGGCACAGTCTTGACAGGACTTGAGGTTTGTTGTACTTACCAGTGGTTCTTGGTCTCTATTTATTCTTCAGTGCTATAGCCTTGCCCCGGTGGCAGGAGTGATTTTTTTTTTCAGTGCTAGTCATTTATTAACATTATTTTTTTTATAAAGACAAGGTTGATTCATGAGTAAGGGGAGAAAGAGATTCTATCTTCTAAACTCTGGAACTCTGGCAATTGATCAAACAGTTGTGGAAGTTCTCCAGCATTACATGGTGACAATAGAAAGGGTGTTTGGAAAACAAAATTATGCCAATCAATTATTAATCTCTATGCTTCTCTCCCCCTATGACACACACTGAGCATCTACTATTAAAACTTCATTTCTATTAATATTTGTGAAAGGTTAAATTTACAAAGTTTTGTTATTCCAACTCTTCTTTTTGAATTCTAATTTTATAAAACCTCAGGTTCAAATAAGCACTTAAAACACCTTTTTATTGTTTCACTGAATTTGTTATGCCACAGATTTGAAGAAATTTAAATTCTGAGTTTCAGTAAAGCAGTAGATGCATACACATTAAGGAGCTCAGAATGTAAAAGGTAGATATTCAGTAAGAGAATATGTCAAGCGGACTGTGCAGATCTCCAGGGGAACGTTCCAGGCAGGGGCATGCCTAGTCAGCTCAAGAAGGGGCTCCCTGTGACTGGAGAAACACAGGCAAGTAAAAACTAGGAGACAATGAGGTCAAAAGGTAACTGGGATCCAGTTTTTGTAAGCTTTTAGAGCGTTGCAATATCATTTGGCTTTCATAAGTCACATATGTAGCTGTTAACAAATTTTGAGCAGATATATGACATGCACTAAATTATATCCTATCAGAATCATTATGGATTATGAACACTGTGAGAGGGTAGACTGTAGACCAATTAACATATTGCTTTAAGCTATAGTAACAATCCAGGTGAGAGATGACGGTGGCTTTTAGTAATAGAGGCGATGAGAAGTGATTGGATTCTTGTTATTTTTGAAAGATTTGCAGATAGATTTGATGTGGGATGCGATAAAAAGAGAAGTATCAAAGACGGAATCAAGGATTTTGGCTTAATCAACTAGAAGAATGAAATTGCCATTTGTGTAGTGAGAGCAGGTTGCATCCGGCAAAGGTGAGACATTCAGTTTTGAATGTGTTAGGTTTAATTTGCCTGTTAGTTAACTCTGAGAATATGTAGGTATTTATAAGGCTGGCAGTTAAACGTATATGGCTGCAGTTAAGGGGAAAAGACTGTGCTGGGATTATAAATTTTGAAGGTGTCTGCATAGAAATGCTACTTAAAGTCCTGGAACTGCATGCAATCACTCAAGGAGACAGTGTATAGATATATATTAAAAAAAAGGAGAGGTGTAAGAATTGAGTCCTGGAACATCCCAATATTCACTGGTAGGAAAGATGAGAGAGAACCAGCCAAGCAGACCGAAAAGAGTGGCTGGTGATGTCAGAGGACACCAAGGCGAGTGGTGTGGTCAGAGGAAACCAACAACAGTTGAATTAAGGAAGTGTTTAACGAATGCTTGCACATCAAGTAGGTCACTGACAGAAAATAGACTATTAGACTTAGCAATATTGATAGTCCCTGAAGATTTGTAAAAAAGTCACACACACACACATATACAAAAGTATTTTAGTGAAAGTATGGCTGATTGAAGCTATTAGAATGGTCTCAAAAGAAAATGGAAGGACAACAAGCCAGTTAGAGATGGTATGAGCAACACTTCACAGCAAGTTGCTATAAAGGGAAAGGAGAAAGTAAGGTCAAGAGAAGATTTTTTTTCTTAATCTATAAGGGATATTTGGAGATATATAGATATACATATTTATATAAGATTATAATCTACAAGAACATATTTGGATATTCATGAGAATTACTAATAGAGAGGTGAAAAGTTGAAACAACCCAAAGAAACATGAATCACTGGAACAATGTTCCTAACTAGGCAAGGTAGGATGGAATCTAGATGAGAGGTGAGTATTAAGAGCACAGGGTTTATTCATATCAGCAGAAGGGTGATCAGAATTATTTGGGCACTACTGTTGGCAGATGGGTATATAAAGTGATGGGTTTTTGATGGCAAATTTTTTTCATCTGCTTTGATTTTATCAGTATATGAAAAAGTGTGTGAATGTGTATATTGCTATACATGGGAAGTGCTTACCCACTCAACTTATTAATACTTCCCAACTTATTAATATTGCTTATGTAATGAATATCTGGAAAGAGTTTAAAATCATTTAAAAATAAGGACAATTAAGGGGCTGGCTTGGTGGCATAGTAGTTAAGTTCACTTGCTCCATGTCGGCTGCCCGGGGTTCACAGGTTCGGCTCCCAGGTGCAGACCTACGTACAGCCCAGCAAGCCATGCTGTGGCAGCATCCCACATACGAAATAGAGGAAGATGGGCATAGATGTTAGCTCAGGGCCAATCTTCCTCAGCAAAAAGAAGAGGATTGGCAATGGATGTTAGCTCAGGGCCAATCTTCCTCACCAAAAAAAAAAGAATGAATAAAGACAATTAAAAATAAATATATCAGATACACTTCTCAAGGAGCTCCTGCATCTGTGTTGCTGACTGAGATAGCCAGTGAAAGGGTGGACTCACAATGAAGCTAATGAAGTTTGAACTTCAAGATCGCTCTCTTGCACAGGCCCTTTCTAAGACTGTGGGAGCGGCCCTAGCAATTTTTTATTTATAGTTTTATTTATTTTTTTCTTAGAGATAAGTTTACCTAGAAGCAATTTTGAATCTCCATCTTCCTATGCATCTTCCTATAACTGACTTGCTAAAACAAAGGTCTAAGCCTTTTCTGGCTCATAAACCTCGAGCAAGTGCTTCTCGTTGACAGATTCCAACCTGGAACCTGGAACTATACAGAGAAGGATATTCTGGGAAATGTAGTTCCTTTGCCTTTGAAGAGGCTGAAGTTGATGCTGAATTGACAAGAGACTATCCAGCATATCACCCTAAGGAAGAAAACGCGATTAATTCAATAAGGAGATTAAGGATACTTAAAGCCATTCAAGGGACTAAAGCTTAAAGGAAAGAAGCATTTATGTATCAGCATATCTCAAAGTGGAAAATAGTGAAGTATTAATCGAAACCTGATTGATGCTAAAACAATACAAAAGGGTAATGTTCAGTTTTGAGTATAAAAGTAGAGGAATAAAAGAGCAAGGATTGTTCAGGGAAGAGGATACCCTAATTATAAGCCTCTATTTGGCATTCACTAATAATGCATTCAACACATTGATTGGTCATTCACATTAAGTACTTAGGATAGCATTTAAAACAAGACAGGAATGTTCCCTCTCTTCATGGGGCTTATGGTCTAGTCCCGCACTGTCTAATTGAAATATAATTCTAGACCCAAATATGAGCCATATATGTAATTTTAAATTTTCTAGCAGCTACAATAAAAAATAAAAAGAAACAGATGAAATTAATTTTAATAATTTTACTTAACCCAATATATCCAAAATATGTGTTATCATTGCAACGTTTAATCAACATAAAAATTGTTGGTAATATATTTTACATTCTTTTTCTTTTTTGGTACCACCTTCAAACCCCGTTGTGTATTTTACACTTACAGCACATCCCAATTTGTACTCACCACATCGAAAGTGCTCAGCGTGGTTGGTGGCTACAACATTGCGTAGCACAAGTCTTCTAGACAACTAGCAGTCTAGCCTAAACAATCCTTCAGGAGCCCATTGTGAAAAAGTCCTAGACTTGCTATCTGGACCACACACCTGTCAGTGGTAATCCATCGAGATAATGCTGCTTGTCAGGTTGACTTGAGCTTCCTTTACGACATATAATATCAAAAGAATTTACATGAACCATAATTTCTTAACTCTGAGTAACTGTATGATGGTGTCACTGACGACTAGGGAATGTAAATAAAGTTAATTTACAATATCCATTTCATGCCACCACTGCTTTTGCAAACATACACTCTTAACTTTGAGACATGTTGGCGTACCAAAGTGAAGATATATTATGGGCTGTCTTCCTTTTCATTAAGAGAAATAAGAGTAGGGTAGGGGATGGTCTATGACTTAACCTTTCCCTCGGGGAAGCTGGATTTGAGCTTCAGAAAGTGGGGGTACTTCTGCAGCTGAAGGTATTAGGAGGAGGGAAGAAGTAATTACTGAGAAGGTTAAAAAAACCTAATTAGAGCCAGCTCTGATGACCTAGTGATTAAATTTCCGTGTGCTCTGCTTTGGCAGGCAGCCCAAGGTTCAGTTACGGGCGCAGAAGCACACCACACATCTATCAGTAGCCATGCTGTGGTGGCGGGTCACGTAGAAGGATCTACAACTAGAATATACAACTATATACTGGGGCTTTGAGGAGGGAAAAAAGAGAAACCATAATTATTTGAGCATATGTTGATTTTATATAAAAGTTTCACCTTCTAAAAGAATAAAAATAATAAACATACTATAATTTGGTTATAATGAAACAATTATTGACATTTTTAAATGGCTAAATCTATTTCTTATATATTTTTAAAATTACTTAATTACTAAAATTGCTTAAAAATCTTAAAAAATACAAAATGTCTGTGCATCATTTGCTTTACTTCTCTCATTTATTGTGACAATTGAGGACAAGGTGCTTATCAAAATCTGTGGAACATTGGTGAACATTGGTGTGTCTAACACCAGTGTTAGTGTGGTGTGCTGTGTTCTAACATCATCATCCATATATGCCACAATTGGAAATAAAGTGAAAGCTATTTTTGAAAAATGTCATCTCAAACACAGAAGAAAATGGGATGAATACATGCATACATACAAAAAGAAGTTAAAAGTAAATGTAATTCGTGTTTATTTTATCTATCTAGCTGGCTGTCTAAATATCTATTTATCGTCTATCTACTAACCCCTCCCCCTCCCCCATCTCTTGCTCTTGTTCTCTTTCCTTAGAAAATTTAAAACACTGGGAAATTTCAACTGGGGTAATTTTGCATGTGTGTGGGCAAGGCGGGGATGTAGATAATTAGTTTTTTCAAATCGTATATTTTCTGTAGTAAACTTAAGAAATTGTGTTTAAATTTCTTTGTCAGTGTGTGCAAGGTTACAGCTAACTGCTCCTTGAATTTTCTTAGTAATGCTTATGATTTATAACAGAAACTCTATTTCAATATGTCAAGGACATAGAAAAATGCTAGTGTTTATAAATTAAAGAAAGAAATGAGAGCCAGAAGACTGGGAAATTGTGGAAAGATTAATAATATCATTGGAAATCCAATTTTCCTACACAGAAAATCATATTTTCTGGGAGAAATATTAATATCAGAGATGTCTAAATGGGTTATTTAAAGATTAGATTTCAAAGGATGGAGGAGTAAAAACAAAAACAAAGTCAAACAAATAAGGACTAATAGTGTAGAAACTTGAGAGCTTACTGATGATTGATTGCACCTACTTAAATACCTTTTGACAGTGGTAAAATATAAAAGATTATTCAGAGTTCTGTGCTTTGAAAGTATTTGTGGAGATCATTATGTATATTTTACTCACATTAGGCCAGACTTGTTTAAGATACCCCGTGGTGCCAAATAATGGGCAAGTATCAGAATGTAAAAGGATATGAACTTCATACACAGATTCTCAAATCCTGGCTCTATGGAAATGACAATGGTGGAGTCCATTTCTACAGAAAAGATTAATGAATACAACCATCTACCTTTTCATATGATTTCATTCCTTTGAAAATATTAGCATATTTTCAAGAAAATTTATGTGGCTATGGGATGATATCTGTTTCAATGTTTCCATGTACTGTATACATATAAACATGGTATCCACATTCATGGTATGACAATTCTGCAACAATTTTTAGACACTGGACAGATTATGTTTTTCTCTTCGTAATTTCAAAATTGCTAAAGAGACTTTATCTCTCCCCAAATATATTTTTAGGGATTGTTCATCATCAGCATTTTTTTAATGCGTGGTGGGATTTTGTTTTATACGTATTCGCATGATCTTTCATTTTTCTAATCAGTTTCGTCTGCAAATATCAAAACAAATTCATGAGGCCTTATTTAAAAATGATCCAGGAGTTCTCCAGCTTTCAAATCTGCTCAAAAATAGAATGATAAAGATACTTTTCTAAAGCTAAAGAGCATAGAGTTCTGTTTTTCTACCATGTCTCAGTTCATGTGGCGTTCTTTTCCAGGAAGGTCTTTGAGCTTCAGTTATACCTACCCAAAGACCAAAATTTTAAGGCCAAAATCAAAACTTTTGCTAATTGCTCAAAATTTAGTTAGAGTGAGCTTCCACTCAGTAGTTACAGTGAAGATTTTTCAACCGTAGTTCACGTTTTTTTTTGAGAAATTCTACTCTATTTGTAATCTGGTATATTTGTACTTTTTGCCTCTGTTCCTAGATTTTAAACTCCTTGAAGCCAAGGACTAAATTTTTACATGGTATTTTGTCTTTACAGCTCCTAATACCTAGGAAGAGTCAATTGACTAAATATTAGGCCTTTCATTAATACTTGTTAACCCATTAAGGCATTGTTTCAATGTATGTGTGAGGGAATAATGAACTGCATGTGAATAGTTTTGCTAATATGGAGAAATTGTGAAAACAAAATAAGATATTTCAATTAAAAAATAACACAATTTTTTGATGACTTAGATGTAGTAATTAACGAGAGTTACCAGTCAAATGATTTTTGAAGAATGTTTCTAGATTTGGAGCCTTGAAGAATAGAAATATTCCTAATTTAAATGATTTGTGGGTGAAAATTATTTTCTTTATTTTTGTCTTTTGAGTTTTTGGTGCATCAGAGGGGTCAAAATTAATTTTAAATTTAGTAATCACCAGCAAAAGGGACATGTTCAAGTTCACAGTAACTCACAGCAGAATGTGGAGAGAAATGTGGAGCGAAAGCTATGGGAGAGCATTGTGGATCTTGCCTAGGGTATGAGACCACGTTCCAAACTCCTTGTTTGAGATCTTAATCTTTTCATTAAAGTAAGATATAAAGTTATCTACTGAGAATCAACAATAACATCTTGAGAATAGGAAGATGTGAGAGATTGTTGCAATCGTTCACATTACAAATACCAAGCTTAATTATAAATTCTAGATATAAGACACCACCATGATTAAAATTAACATTTATTACCTGACATTCTGCTAAGATTTTATTTTATTTCATCCTCACAATGTAATCAAGTAAGTGTTGTTATTTTTTCCATTTTATAGATGAGAGGACTAGGAATCAGACTACTTAGGGAAGTTGCCAAAGGTCTCACAAAAAGCAGGGGATAAATTTTTCATTTGAACTTTGGCTAAACCCATAATTTTACTTTTAACTTCCGTAAAATATTAATATACCACAGTTCACAAATATTTTAAATTTTGTCCTCATTTTAACTGTTTTTTGCTCTGCACCCTAAATTGTGAGTGTTGATTATTTCCTGCAACCAAAGAAAAAGATCAGTTAAACAAGTATAGATGCTCCACATCTCTCTCTCTTTCATACACACACAATCTCTCTCTGTCTCTCTCTCTAAATCTCACTTTCATCTTCCATAGAAGGAAAGGAAATTAGATACAAGGGTTATAACGTTAAGAGCTCAATGCAAACGTCTCTTTGAGAATATCTAAACAACATAAAGGTATCATTTGATTATTTATCTTAGCCATTCCATTGAATAAAAAATGTTATGTATATTTTATATATTGCTGTGACATGTCTTCTGGATCAAGAAGTAGAGATATAAGAAGTAAAGGAATCTACTTTAATATTTATCTCCAAGCAGAGAAAAGGTTATATTTAACAGTGCAGTATAATTTGGCCATTCTGTCAGAGATACTAGTGATACGGAAAGCTTCTGCAGTTTTTTCGCTGTTTTTTTAGCTCTGGTCTCAACACATGAACTTGGAAAGTGGCTTCCTTTAGATGATACAACTGGTCGATCTCATTTCTTCTCTCTTGTAATCTGTGGCAGGGTATATCTCCTTGAGAGATTATAGTTTATCAAGGTTAAGAGTCCAGGTTCTGAAGACAGACTGAATGGGTTGGAATTGCAGCCACATCACTTACTTACACAGCCTTAAGAAAATTTCTTAGCTTTCCTCTGCTTCAGTTTTCTTGCCTTTAAAGTAGAGTTATGAATAATACTACTTACACCACAGGTTGTTATGAGGATTAAATGAGTTAATATATGTACTTGTCTTAGTGTCTGGCACAGACTAAGCTTTAAATAATCAAAGGAACATTTGGTCATAAATCTTGAGTGTGACCAAAAATTAGAAAATAACTCTAGAGTAAAGGTCCTGAATAGCATTCCCAATAACACAGCGCTTTGTCCCAGCCCTGCGAAACCTTCTACGAACTGAGATTCTTTTTGCTGCTACATAAAAATGTTCTGCTTTCTTCCTGGTGGCCTGCATGCCAAGTGATAGATGGGCTCTGCTTTGCAAGTCACACAAAGTGGTGTGACCTTCCTCATAACCTGGATTCCCAGGGAGGAGGGGTGATCGATCTTGACATATGCTAAAGAGAGCAAGCAAAATGAAACTTAGGCCTTGAAGATGAGTGTCTATTTTCTGCCCTCAGGATTTGAGCCACAGTGGCAAATGCTGATGAAGGCGTTGATCATCTGTAAGTGTAGTAATCAGCATCCATGTTACATGTTGGGCATTTTATGGAGAAATATGGCATTTATTTGTCTTTGTTATCTTAAGGCAGGTAATAGAATCAAAAAATAATATTGAATTGGCCCTTGTATACTGTCTATAATATTAAAAGGAACCATAAAATGCTATGTACATTTTTAGAAACACCTAATGTAGCGGAAACGATTTTAGACTAGGGACACCTGAGATAATGACAGGAAGGAAAAAAAATCTTCCCTGTGTAGATTAAAAAAATAATTAGGCAGAAAATAATTTTTTCTTCTTGAATCTTTTTGGTTCTTCTTATATTCTTGTGATTTCTTTTATAATATAAGATACGAGGATAAGGAAAGACACGAGTGAAGAATTTATCTGAGTTCATTAGAGATCAGTAGTTCTGTCTGCACGTTGTTGAAGTGCTTATTTTAGAAAGGTTTTGTTGCAAGGATGGCAGTGAGTGAAAAAGTGATGTGCAGAGACCTCTAGAGACTGGAAAGCCTAACTACACTTAACGTTCTGCAGATCTGGTTGAATGCTCTACTGTAATTGAATTACTCCGGGAGCTATAACACAGCCATAAAGGGAACAAGGTACTATTCCATTCCTAGTGATGTGGTTAAAATCAGTGTTCTCAAAATCCTTATGCTTTCAGCTATTTTCCTCTTAATGAGTTAATTAAGGTAAAATATGCTTTACATTTGCTCTACTGCAAAAACAATGATTAAACAACAGATGTTCATACCAAAAAAAAATATAAACTATCAATGTGTACAGAGCATTTATTTTTAGAAAAACATAGTAAACATTTACCTGTTGCCATGACATAATGATAATCTACTTACCCTACCTTTTATTTGTTTTAGGAAAAAAAAATGCTGGTGTTTCATCTATTTTCCTTTTCTGATATATTGGATGACTCCTTTTGATACCTCTGACTTTGGCTGGAAAATTTCTTCTTTAAATGCCCATTACTAGCCCTATAAGAATTTATTGAAATGAAAATGCCAGTTTATGATATTGTAAACCCAATCAGTTGTGTCCTCGTATTAACTGATTTCCTCGGTACAATAAGTTATGAATGTTGACTATTTCCTGCTACGAAGAAATGGATCAATTAAACAAGTATAGCAGCACTCTCTCTCTCTCTCTCTCTGGCTCTCTCCAGTGGACTTCTGTGTGTTAGTGTATTAGTCATTAGTGAATTAGAGTTCTCCAAAAAAATTGAACCAATAGGAAACATATGTGTATGTATATGTTTATAAATGTATATTTATATATACAATATAATAAAATATATAAACACTATATATATTATA